>NC_042621.1:33161777-34412045 GCF_901001135.1 Rhinatrema bivittatum
GAGAAGGAATTATGAGAAAATTGAAAACAGGATGCGGTATTTGAACTTGAGAATACTAAATTTCCCCTGTTTGAAATTAATTTCACCTAGGGAACAATTAAAAAATATTTGATAGAAGTACTAATAACTCCTGAAAAAGTACCTATTTTTTCAAAAGCCTATTATGTTCCTAATAAAGAAAATAGGAAAGGTGCTAGATTGTTTGATATAAATATAGATGCAGAATTAACAGTGTTTCTTGAAGCATCCACTGAAGAGCAAATTGAATTTAGGGGGACATTGCTAGTATCTTTTGTTCATGAGATCGATAGGGACCTAGTTTTAAGAACGTTCCTTCATAATCGTAATAAAACATATTTAGGACAGAAAGTTTGGATCTATCCTGATGTCACAAGGGACACTCAGATTAGAAGGAAAAAGTTTGTGGATATGATGCAAGAAGCTAAGTCCTTGGGGATCCAATTGGCTATTAGATATCCTTGTAAGTGCATGTTCACTTACAAGGATAACAAGTATATTTTTTATGATCCTAACCATTTAAGGACATTTATAGACAACTGTAAAAGAGGTCAATATCACCTAATTATTGAGGAAATTAATAAAGATAGATACTGTATATTTGTCTAACAAATAAGATTTCTTAATTGATAATGCTCCTAAAGACTCCTGAGAATCTATATTACTTTATAGACAATGATTTACAGAAAAAGAATGAAAGCTTTATGGAGCAACTGGTTCAGGAACCGACGACAGAGGGATCAATTTAGATCTAATTCTCAGTGGAGAACAGGATTTGGTGAGAGAGGTAACGGTGGTGGGGCCGCTTGGCAATAGTGATCATAATATGTTCAAATTTGATTTAATGACTGGGAGTCAGTAAGCAAATCCACGGCTGTCGTGCTAAACTTTCAAAAGGGAAACTTTGATAAAATAAGAATAGTTAGAAAAAAAATGAAAGAAGCAGCTACAAAAGTAAAAAGTGTACAAGAGGCGTGGTCCTTGTTAAAAAATACCATCCTAGAAGCACAATCCAGATGTATTCCACACATTAAGAAAGGTGGAAAGAAGGCAAAACGATTACCAGCATGGTTAAAAGGGGAGGTGAAAGAAGCTATTTTAGCCAAAAGATCTTCATTCAAAAATTGGAAGAAGGATCCAACAGAAGAAAATAGGATAATGCATAAACGTTGGCAAGTTAAATGTAAGACATTGATGAGACAGGCTAAGAGAGAATTTGAAAAGAAGTTGGCTGTAGAGGCAAAAACTCACAGTAAAAACTTTTTAAAATATATCCGAAGCAGAAAGCCTGTGAGGGAGTCAGTTGGACTGTTAGATGATAGAGGGGACAAAGGGGCACTTAGAGAAGATAAGACCATTGCAGAAAGATTAAATGATTTCTTTTCTTCGGTGTTTACTGAAGAGGATGTTGGGGAGGTACCCGTACTGGAGAAGGTTTTCATGGGTAATGATTCAGATGGACTGAACCAAATCACAGTGAACCTAGAAGATGTGGTAGACCTGATTGACAAACTTAAGAGTAATAAATCACCTGGACCGAATGGTATACACCCCAGAGCTCTGAAGGAACTAAAAAATGAAATTTCAGACCTATTAGTAAAAATTTGTAACCTGTCATTAAAATCATCCATTGTACCTGAAGACTGGAGGATAGTTATAGTAACCCCCCATATTTAAAAAGGGCTCCAGGGGCGATCCGGGAAACTACAGACCGGTTAGCCCTGACTTCAGTGCCAGGAAAAAATAGTGGAAAGTGTTCCAAACATCAAAATCACAGAACACATGGTTTAATGGAACAAAGTCAGCATGGCTTTACCCAAGGTAAGTCGTGCCCTCACAAATCTGCTTCACTTTTTTGAAGGCGTTAATAAACATGTGGATAAAGGTGAACCTGAGATGTAGTGTACTTGGATTTTCAGAAGGCATTTGACAAAGTTCCTCATGAGAGGCTTCTAGGAAAAATAAAAAGTCATGGGATAGATGGCGATGTCCTTTTGTGGATTACAAACTGGCTAAAAGACAGAAAACAGGGAGTAGGATTAAATGGACAATTTTCTCAGGGGAAGGGTGTGGGCAGTGGAGTGCCTCAGGGATCTGTATTGGGACCCTTACTTTTAAATATGTTTATAAATGATCTGGAAAGAAATACGACAAGTGAGGTAATCAAATTTGCAGATGATACAAAATTGTTCAGAGTAGTTAAATCACAAGCAGATTGTGATAAATTGCAGGAAGACCTTGTGAGGCTGGAAAATTGGGCATCAAAATGGCAGATGAAATCTAATGTGGACAAGTGCAAGGTGATGCATATATAGGGAAAAATAACCCATTGCTATAGTTACACAATGTTAGGTTCCATATTAGGTGCTACTACTCAAGAAAGGTGTCATAGTGGATAACACATTGAAACAGTCAGTTCAGTGTGCTGTGGCAGTCAAAAAAGCAAACAGAATGTTGGGAATTATTAGAAAGGGAATGGTGAATAAACGGAAAATGTCATAATGCCTCTGTATCACTCCATGGTGAGACCGCACCTTTAATACTGTGTACAATTCTGGTCGCCCCATCTCAAAAAAGATACAGTTGCGATGGAGAAGGTACAGAGAAGGGTGACCAAAATGATAAAGTGAATGGAACAGCTCCCCTATGAGGAAAGACTGAAGAGGTTAAGGCTTTTCAGCTTGGAGAAGAGACGGCTGAGGGGGGATATGATAGAAGTGTTTAAAATCATGAGAGGTCTAGAACGGGTAGATGTGAATCGGTTATTTACTCTTTCGGATAGTAGAAAGACTAGGGGGCACGCCATGAAGTTAGCATGTGGCACATTTAAAACTATCGGAGAAAGTTCTTTTTCACTCAACGCACAATTAAACTCTGGAATTTGTTGCCAGAAGATGTGGTTAGTGCAGTTAGTATAGCAGTGTTTAAAAAAGGATTGGATAAGTTCTTGGAGGAGAAGTCCATTACCTGCTATTAATTAAGTTGACTTAGAAAATAGCCACTGCTATTACTAGCAACGGTAACATGGAATAGACTTAGTTTTTGGGTACTTGCCAGGTTCTTATGGCCTGGATTGGCCACTGTTGGAACAGGATGCTTGGCTTGATGGACCCTTGGTCTGACCCAGTATGGCATGTTCTTATGTTCTTAACATCCCAGAATAGCCATCATCCACGAAAGGAATGAGACCATGATAGAGAGCTAGTGGAGGGACTTCTTTGAGAAGCCCCCCGCGGCTTGCTGTACCTGCGCTGCCCCCTGAAACAAGTGCGAAGGAAAAAAAGGGGCCGTTTAGGGCGGTCCACAGGCAGCTTATGAATCTTGTTGTCACAAAGATTTGATAAGCTGTTCCAGGTCCTCCCCAAAAGTAACACCCTTGAATGGGAAAGTGCCCAACTGCGATTTAGAAGAGGAGTCTGCCACCCAATTTCACAGCCAGAGGAGGCGTCTGGCCGACACCGCTAAAACCATGGCTCTGCCTGCACCCGGAGGAGATCATGGAGGACATCAGCCCCATACGCAACTGCAAGCATCCAGCCACTCCGCCTGTCCGCATCTGCAGACGGGAGGCCCTGAGTGCTGAGTAGTTGTTGAACCCACCTGAGACTTGCCCGCTGCATGAGACTGCTAAAGACTGTCGCCACCCGAACACCAAGCACTAGAACTTCAAAGATCCTTTTGAGATGTACTTCCAACTTCCGATTCTGAAGGTCCTTCAAAGCCATCGCTCCAACCACCGGGATGGTGGTTCTCTTTGTGGAGCGGAAACCGAAGCATCCACCTTGGAGTCCTTGAGCATCTCTAGGCAGTGGTCCGGGGAGGGGATAGAGCTTGTCCATTGCTCTGCCCACTCGTAAGCCAGATTCTGGAGCTTCCCATTTCTGGAGAAGTAACTGCATTAGCATAGGATGAAAAGGGAAGGTACGTGGAGGGGCTCTCAGTCCTGCCAGGACAGGGTCCACATTACTGGAAACCGCTGTACTTGCGGCTTCCGCAGGAGGGGCATCTGTGCCCCCACTCGGCTAGAACAAAAAGGGATGAGCGGGTCCAGCTCCTCCTGCTGGAACAAGCATAAGACCCGCGGGTCATCCCCTTCGACCGGTGGATTCTGAGTTAAAGAATCTGCATCCGGATCAGGCTCCGGGAGCTGAGGAGGTGGGGGTAGGAGGATCCGGCTAGTTTTGCGCCCCTGGTATGGTCCGAACCCGATTAGTCCCCTGGTAATCTGGGAGCTTAGGTCCCTGGTCTGTAGATACACTAGGCACCTTTGCAGGTGGAGGGCCTATAGGAACCTTCACAGGTGGGGGGTCTTTGGGGGGATCCTCCTGTTGCAGCAAGCTAGCGACATAAGCTCTGTGTAATGAAAGTACAAAATCAGTAGTAAAATGAGAAGGGGCTTTCCCTGGAATTGGAGGAGGGGGGGGATATCGTCCTGAGGGTCCAGGATCAAATCCGGAGAGTCCACAGGGCTTAAATCCGGAGGGGATTGAGGAACTACAGAATCCCTTCCCCTGTCCAGCAAAGAAACAGGCTCAATATGTGCAGCAGGCCGGCTCTCCACATGTCAATACAAAATGGCGATCAAGGCATTGGGGGGGGGGGGGTGTATGAGGAGTTGCCACAGGAACAGCAAAGTCCTTCTGCGCCTGGCTGCTGCGAGCAGGAGAGAGAGAAAACTGCTCTCCGCTCCTTCCCCCGTAAGCTGCCGGTCCTTGTCCAGGGTACTGATTAATACAAAGTAAAAACCTTCCTCTTTTTTTTTTTTCCAGACACTTAAAGGGACAGAGGAATTTTACTTCTCTGACAAGAGACCAGAGGCATGAAACTTCTCAGGGGTCTCAATGGGGGAGGGACTGGACCACCAGTATCACCCCAGAGCCAGGCAAGAGGCCACCAGGAAAAGGGTCCTAGGCTGAATAAATCAAGGGGACAGGACCCCCCCCCTAGGCCCAAGCAAGAGCAAGGAGTCAGAACAAAACTGCTCCCGATGACTAAATTTATTTTTTTTTACTTTTTAAACACTGGGAATTAAACCAATACTTGCTTGATCCTTTATAACTAGAGAAGGAGGAAGAAGAACTTCCGCAAACCAAAAACTGCTACAAAGAAAGGGAACCACAGGTTCTGCTATCTGCATCTGCTGGAGAAAGAGAAATACTGAAGGGACACAGGGGGAGAACTGTCCTGATATAGGATACCTTTTGAGTTTTTCTCTGTCTCCATCTGCTGGAAAGGAGGTTCAAACCATTGTCTGGACTGATCCGGGTACATACAGGGAAATATCATGTCGTCAGCTCTGCTCCGTCTGCTGGTAGAGGTGCATAACCCACTAGTCATGGATTAACCTATCTGAATGTTATGAAATGCACAATTAAGCTCTGGAATTCATTGCCAGGGGATGTGGTAAAGACAACTGATGTAACTGGGTTTAAAAAAAAGATTTGAACAAGTTACTGGAGAAGTCCATAAACCGTTATTAACCGACCTGAGGAAAGCCATACTTTTCCCTAGGTGTAAGAAACAGGGAATCTATATATTATTTGAGAACCTGTCAAGTATTTGTGACCTGGACTGGCAACCTCTGGAAACAGCATACTGGGCTTCATGGACCCTTGTTCTGACTCACTAAATTACTATGACTAGTATAGATGGGCTGTTGGGGAGGGGGGTGATAGAGAGCAGTGGGAATGGACTGGGGATCCTCAAACCGAGGTTTGATAAGGGATCTGCACATCCAAAATGATTGGGAAACCCTGTTTCTTGGGTGTACATATTTAAGTTCTCAAGTCTCAGGCTTTTTACTGCAGACTCCATCATTTCATAGCTGTTCTCTGAACCTCTTCTATTGTTTATATCCTTCAGGAGGTGACTGAACATATCACCTCGTTTATTCTATTGATTAATGCCTCATTACAGGTCATCTGTACAGAGCCATTAACCAGTAAAATAAATGAGGCTATGTCTCTCCCTTGTCACTCTAACAACCCTCTAGCTTTGGCCATCATCTTGTTATACTATTTTGTTAGCTTGGGATCATCAGATATGAACACCTCAAGGTCGCTTTCCTGCATGGTGTACAACTGAAGGGGATCAGAACCCCCACCTGAGACAAGAACAGCAACTCCTAACACCAGGACTCCATGTACCAGAATCACCCGCTTCACAAAGGGTCTGCTGCCTGCACTAAAGCTTATGGATAGAATAGAGAGTAACTGCAGAAACTGCACATCATCCAAACTGCTAGCAAGCTTTCACACACTGTTCTTATTGTCTTTTAGTAATGCTGATAGATTTCGGTTATGACAGCCAAGTCAGTAACCCTGCTGAGCACACAGAACTAACCAGAACAAAGGACGCATTATGTATAAGGCAGTATTATTGTTGCAATTCCTTTCACAGAACTGCAATTCCCGACAGCCTCTCCTGCAAATGACGTATCAGTATTCACATGACCTGAAGCCAGAACAAAGGAGAAACATCGGGAAAGTTCCACGCTGAAGGAAGGAGGGAGCCACCTAGCCCCTCAGTCTGAATATGCTTGCTCAAAGGGGAGGTGAAAGAAGCTATTTTAGCCAAAAGATCTTCATTCAAAAATTGGAAGAAGGATCCAACAGAAGAAAATAGGATAAAGCATAAACGTTGGCAAGTTAAATGTAAGACATTGATAAGACAGGCTAAGAGAGAATTTGAAAAGAAGTTGGCTGTAGAGGCAAAAACTCACAGTAAAAACTTTTTAAAATATATCCGAAGCAGAAAGCCTGTGAGGGAGTCAGTTGGACCGTTAGATGATCGAGGGGTTAAAGGGGCACTTAGAGAAGATAAGGCCATCGCGGAAAGATTAAATGATTTCTTTGCTTCGGTGTTTACTGAAGTACCCGTAATGGAGAAGGTTTTCATGGGTAATGATTCAGATGGACTGAATCAAATCACGGTGAACCTAGAAGATGTGGTAGGCCTGATTGACAAACTGAAGAGTAGTAAATCACCTGGACCGGATGGTATACACCCCAGAGTTCTGAAGGAACTAAAAAATGAAATTTCAGACCTATTAGTAAAAATTTGTAACTTATCATTAAAATCATCCATTGTACCTGAAGACTGGAGGATAGCAAATGTAACCCCAATATTTAAAAAGGGCTCCAGGGGCGATCCGGGAAACTACAGACCGGTTAGCCTGACTTCAGTGCCAGGAAAAATAGTGGAAAGTGTTATAACATCAAAATCACAGAACATATAGAAAGACATGGTTTAATGGAACAAAGTCAGCAAGGCTTTACCCAGAGCAAGTCTTGCCTCACAAATCTGCTTCACTTTTTTGAAGGAGTTAATAAACATGTGGATAAAGATGAACCGGTAGATATAGTATACTTGGATTTTCAGAAGGCGTTTGACAAAGTTCCTCATGAGAGGCTTCTAGGAAAAGTAAAAAGTCATGGGATAGGTGGCGATGTCCTTTCGTGGATTGCAAACTGGCTAAAAGACAGGAAACAGAGAGTAGGATTAAATGGGCAATTTTCTCAGTGGAAGGGAGTGGACAGTGGAGTACCTCAGGGTTCTGTGTTGGGACCCTTACTGTTCAATATATTTATAAATGATCTGGAAAGAAATACGACGAGTGAGATAATCAAATTTACAGATGACACAAAATTGTGCAGAGTAGTTAAATCACAAGCAGATTGTGATAAATTGCAGGAAGACCTTGTGAGACTGGAAAATTGGGCATCCAAATGGCAGATGAAATTTAATGTGGATAAGTGCAAGGTGATGCATATAGGGAAAAATAACCCATGCTATAATTACACGATGTTGGGTTCCATATTAGGTGCTACAACCCAAGAAAGAGATCTAGGTGTCATAGTGGATAACACATTGAAATAGTCGGTTCAGTGTGCTGCGGCAGTCAAAAAAGCAAACATAATGTTGGGAATTATTAGAAAAGGAATGATGAATAAAACGGAAAATGTCATAATGCCTCTGTATCGCTCCATGGTGAGACCGCACCTTGAATACTGTGTACAATTCTGGTCGCCGCATCTCAAAAAAGATATAATTGCGATGGAGAAGGTACAGAGAAGGGCTACCAAAATGATAAGGGGAATGGAACAACTCCCCTATGAGGAAAGACTAAAGAGGTTAGGACTTTTCAGCTTGGAGAAGAGACGACTGAGGGGGGATATGATAGAGGTGTTTAAAATCATGAGAGGTCTAGAACGGGTAGATGTGAATCGGTTATTTACTCTTTCGGATAGTAGAAGGACTAGGGGACACTCCATGAAGTTAGCATGGGGCACATTTAAAACTAATCGGAGAAAGTTCTTTTTTACTCAACGCACAATTAAACTCTGGAATTTGTTGCCAGAGAATGTAGTTCGTGCAGTTAGTATAGCTGTGTTTAAAAAAGGATTGGATAAGTTCTTGGAGGAGAAGTCCATTACCTGCTATTAAGTTCACTTAGAGAATAGCCACTGCCATTAGCAATGGTTACATGGAATAGACTTAGTTTTTGGGTACTTGCCAGGTTCTTATGGCCTGGATTGGCCACTGTTGGAAACAGGATGCTGGGCTTGATGGACCCTTGGTCTGACCCAGTATGGCATTTTCTTATGTTCTTATGTTCTTATGCAGAACGCACGTGCAAGAGATAAGAAATGTGAAATGTATAAAAAGTTTCTCCCTGCAAAGGGGGGTGTGCAGTTTTACTGAAAACCATTTCAGCTGCATCTAATTGCTAGCAAATAAAAATTTTCCTTCTCGGACCAGTGCCTGAAGTCTTCTGTTTGTACCTGCTGTTTGTTACCCTGTTACACAACTATCTTGCACCCCCTCATGTTATTTCTTCCTTGAATTTCTGTATCTGGCAAATTTCCTCTATTCTCTCTTTTCTAGTGCAAGTGCTATATTATAACGTGCTCTCTCAAGGTATAAAGAAACGTTTAGTACTTGAAAAAAAAAAAAGCATGACATAAAAATAACTCAGATTCTCTCCTGTGTTGCACAATCCTGCAGGTAAGTTCAGAATTTGGGATTAGATACAATAAAAAACACTTCAGGAGAGCAAAGGCACTGCATAAGGTCACAGAAAGCTCTTACCATGAACATCTTCAAAATTAGAAACTGGCTGGGACAACCCTTCTTCCTGAAAAGAGGCTGCATTCTCCAGTTGTGAATTCCTGCTCTGTATTGTGCAAGTCTCTGAGCTTATAGCTTCTGAGATGGCCCTTTTGTTGCGAGGATTCTGACGACAGTTCACCTTTGATGGGACATGCTGCATCCTAGAAGTCACAGCTCCAATACCGTCCAAACCCCCATCATTATCAGTCATAAGCTGTGCCGTGCTCTTACTCCACTCCCATTTAACGGACAAAGCATTCTCAATAAGAAATGCACTGCAGTCAGACTCAGTAGCCATGATATAGTCGTGCCCATCGCCACATCCCCATACAGCTTGAATTATCCCACAGTACTCAGAAGATAAGACGCTTTGCAAATTTGGCACAGACTGACAGTTCTCAGCATGGTTATGGGTCCATGCGACCAAACTGTGTAAGCACTGAGGGCTAGATGTGATCAGATCTACTGTTCAAATGAAAAGAAAAAAAAAGGTTATACAAATAGTTCATTTTTCCAGCAACTGAGAATTTCAGCTTCTCCCCTCTGTGAAATAAAATTAACACTATACTAACAAACTTAACCACCAAAAATATTCAATGCAGTTTACATACCAACCAATCAAGACCATAACTGAAAGCAGTTTTGTACTTTTCTTACCCAAGCACGATCCTTTTTCTGTACTTGATAGAGTCTGGATAGAACTGGCCCTGCACACATCAAAGCAGAATAATGTTTAGCAGAGTGCCAAGCTACATGGTATATGGAGGATGAAGACAGAGAACACAAGTCTGAAGGAAAACATCTGCTGACAGGAGCAAGAACTTTGTATACTGAAATGTACGATCTACATACACTGACAAATCCGCCTTCAGTGGCTTTCAACCTGCCATGTCAGTCCGTGTAGACATGTGGAAATAAATATTACAAACAAGCTGAAAATGAGATTTTTTTTTATTGTGCTGTGACCAGCTTTCCAGTGCTATGCCCACTAACCACAGGTCAGTGAAAATAAGCTAAGAAAGATGTTGCCAAAATGTACAACTATACATAACCATTGCTGAATACACAAGCCAACTTACAATTTACTTGTACAGTCTGGAAACATCCTCCTTAGCTCCTTCTGCACTAATCCGACAAAGGAAAAGATTGCTCGAAAGTGAGTGAAAAATAAATTTAGAACTGTTTACGAAAACAATCCTGTAATTCAATTCCAATTAAATCTGTACTTGACATCACTTGCAAATGAGTTCATTGATATTGGACAACCCATGACATGGTTATCACTATCCAGAATGGTGAGAATTCTTGGAAGTTGTATATTGCACAACAGCCTGGAATTTGGTTTATTAACTACTAGAAATAAAGGTGGAGTTATAAGTGATATCTTGCAATTTAATGTTCTGCCATACTATCATCCTGAAGCATACAGTTTGAACCTACCTTCCTTTTGTCTTTGAATGGCCCAAAGGAGATGCATTCACTTTCTGAATGAATGTTTTCAGGACACTTCGACACTTATAAAACTGAGCATGGCAGTTCTTGCAAACAAACTGTGGCAGGGAGGTATCTTGCTGAACTGTCACCCCGACCAGCTGCTGAAAATCGGTAAAGAACACGTGGTCCACGCGACGCTGTTGTTCCAAGCTCTCGCCAAGCACCGGAACTTTCCCAAATGCATTCCGCAAACTCCGGGAGGAAAATTTCCCATGGCAAAGTCGGCAGTATCCTGTGCTCAGAGTTCTTCCAACTCCTGCAACAAGCAATGACATGACTAGAGAGAATTACAGATAACCCTATTAAAAAAAACCAAAAAACACATCAGATCTGCCAGCCTGACCAATCATTCCTGTCCACAATAGCATATCCAAGCTGCAAGCCAATTGGCCTCGACCTGTGTATCATTAAAAAAAATCAGCTTTTCTGGACAAAAGACTCCCTAATTCCAGTACCATTGGACAGACTATGAATCTGAAGGAAAGCTGTGAAAATGAAGACCAAAGAGCATTCTAAGGAAATTAAAGAAAGTTACAGACATGTACAAAATAGGAAAAGGCTACAAAATAATATCCAAGTGCTTGGATATCCCAGTGAGCACTGTTAGATCAATTGTGAGGAATTGGAAGTTGCATCATACTACCCAGACAGAGACTGCCTAGGCAAGGCCCGCCCTCAAAACTCAACATCAGAGCAAAGAAAAGATTTGTGAGGGAAGCCATAGAGAGGCAACAATCACTCTGAAGGAGCTACAGAGATCAGTGGCTGAGACTGAGTGGAGGTGCACCAAGCAACCATACATATCAAGAGCTTTGCATACAACTCTCCTGCATGGGAGGATGGCTAGAAAGGAAACTTTGGTTCTTACCTGATAATTTTCGTTCCTGTAGTACCAAGGATCAGTCCCGACTCCTGGGTTTATTCATCCGTGCCAGCAGGCGGAGACAGAGAAAGTAAAACTGACACTGCTTTATATACCCTGATGCCACCTGCAGTTCCTCAGTATTAATCTGTACCAAAGCTAAATGCAAACAAATCATAAAAAACCATTGGAATATAAGGTATGACGTCCAACTGTCTTAACTCCCTAGACTCGGAAGTAGAAAGATCTAGGCCCGCCAAGTATGTGAGCGCTACCGTCTGATTCAAATGAAAAGTGGACACTACTTTCAGAAGAAAGGAGGGAACCGTTCGTAAAGAAACTTCTTCTTTAGAAATCCTAAAGATAAGGCCTGTAGCTCCGAAACACGCCACACTGATACGATAGCCACGAGGAAAACGACCTTCAACGTCGGATCTTTCAAGGTCGCCTGCGTCAGCAGCTCGAAAGGCTGACGCAGGCACAAAAGGGCACAGAGAACCAGGCTGAGCTTCTACGAAGGATAGGGGCTCCGAATCGGAGGACGAATATGTTTAACGCCAAGCAGAAAACAAACCACATCCGGACGAGACGATAGAGCGAGGCCCTGTACCTTTCTCCGAAAACTACCAAGGGCTGCCATCTGAACTCGTAGGGAATTGAAGGCTAGACCTTTTACTAGACCTGCCTGCAGAAAGGCCAGAACATCCGGAATAGTAGCCCTGGACGGCTCCACCACTCGGTTCAGGCACCAGTCCTCGAAAATACCCCAAACTCTGATGTAGGCTATGGAGGTAGAAGGTTTACAGGACTGCAAAAAAGCGTAGTAATCACCTCTTCCGGGTAACCCTTATTTCTAAATCTCCGCCTTTCAAAAGCCATGCCGCTAGACAAAAGCGAACTACCTCTGTGAAATAAACGGGACCTTGTCGCAGCAGACTCGGGGACAGATGAAATCTCAGCGGGCCGTCTACCACCAGATTGAGAAGGTCCGCAAACCACGGACGCCTCGGCCACTCTGGCGTGACGAGTATCACCTTGCCCGAATGAGCCTCGATGCAGCGTAGAACCTTGCCAACCAACGGCAATGGCAGAAAGACAGAATGGACAGGGAAGCACCAGAGTGTCTACAACTTCCGCTCCTGGCTCTCTTCGACGACTGAAAAATTGAGGAGCTTTGGCATTGCGATACGTCGTTAACAAGTCGATCGCGGGCCTGGACCATCGGTTGCACAGGAGACTGAAAGCCTCGGAGAGTTCCCACTCTCCTGGATCCAACTGGTGGCGGCTGAGAAAATCGGCCTGCACATTGTCCACTCCGGCAATGTGAGAGGCTGCTATCCTGTACAGGTGCAGTTTCGCCCAGCTGATTAAAAGTTGAGCCTCCGTCGCTACCGGACGACTCAGAGTTCCGCCCTGACGATTGATGTAAGCCACCGTCGTTGCATTGTCGGAGAGAATCCGCACTGATCTCCCCTCTACTAAGGGAAGGAGGGCCTGTAGCGCCAACCGAACCGCTCTGGTCTCCAACCGATTGATCGACCAAGAAGACTCCGACCTCATCCACTGCTCCTGCACTGCTGTTCCTTGACAAAACCGCTCCCCACCCGGAGAGGCTGGCATCGGTGGTTACCACTATCCAGGAGGGAATTTCCAAGACCACACCCCGTCATAATCCGGACACAGCCACCAAAGAAGATTAGACCATGCCGAATCCGTCACGGCTGGGAGCCTGACAAGAGAAGGATCCAGAAGACAGTGAGGCCCAAAAACGACGATTCCCCCAGAATCTGGACCTCTGAGGAAAAGCCTGACCTCTGGCAGCTTGTGGACCTTATTCTCTCCCAGAGACTTAATCATGTCCTCCAACTGTTGGCTGAAGAGCAACTTTCTCTTGACAGGCAAGGAACTCAGCTGAGCTTTCGAGGAGACATCCGCCAACCAATTTCTGAGCCAAAGGAGCCTGCAGGCCGAAACGGCGGAGACCATTGTTCTTCCCAACGTGCGCAGATCATACAGTGCGTCCGCACTGTAAGCCACCACCACCTCCAAACGACCAGCTTGAGCCGCGTCCGCTTCCAAAAGGGAAGAGACAGATTGTAAGTGCTGCACCCAACGCAGGCTCACATGCAGAGCAAAACTGCTGCACATGGCCACCCGCACTCCCAGGGAGGAGGTCTCAAATATCTTTTTAAGCTGTACCTCCAACTTTCGGTCCTGCAAATCTTTTAGTGCCGTCGCTCCCATGACTGGGATGGTGGTCTTTGTAGTGACTGCAGAAACTGCCGCATCCACCTTGGGTACCCTGAGCAGCTCCAGCACATCCTCCAGTAGCGGGTACAACTTATCCATAGCGCGGCTGACTTTCAAACCTAGATCTGGAGTGTCCCACTCCCGGAACAAGAGGTCAGTGCCCGACATATGAAAGGGAAAAGAGCGAGCCAGACCTCTTAGACCTAACCTCACAGGATCCACCGTTCCCATATGCGAATCCTCCTGCGGGACTTCAATTCTGAGCTCTTCCAGAATATTCGGGATAAGCGGACCCAATTCATCTCTCCGGAACAAGCGTACCACCTTGGGATCATCACCGTCTACCACAGAAGCGCCTCCCTGTTTGGGCACCAAGGGCTGACCATCCTGGCCTGCGTCTATCCCCTGAAGGTCTTGCGGGGAAGGGTCTCCTCCATCAGAAAGATTTTATTTATTTTAACATCTTTTTTATACCGACATTAAAATACACATCATATGGGTTTACATTGCAACGAAAGGATGAAATTACATAGAACAGGGGAAGGGGAGAACCAGGAGATTATGAGTGAGAGAGTATAGGCTCTAGGGGGAGCCTGAGAGGTAAAGCGAGGGGGGGTGGGAATGGGAGATAAAAAATAAAAACAAAACATATTTACAAACATTGATACAAAGAAAGATCCGACGAAGATGAATCATCCGGACCTGCCACGGATCTGAGAGGGCGCTTAGACTTAATATGTCGTCCCCCCCCACACCAGCGGGGACTTGGGACACTTATGGGAGGAGGGAACCTCAGAGACCTTGCCCCTCTTGCGTTTGGACGCTCTCCAAGCCTAGAACATTTTGTGAAAAAACCACCAAGTTAGAAGAGAACGAACGACGAAGACGACCCATCTGAGGCCCCCTCAGGATCATCATCCGAAGTATCAGCCCGATCCTCCTGCGACCTGCCCTTCCCCCCACCACCACCCCCGGTCGCGGGGAGAGAGGTGACGGGGAACTCCGTGCCTCCATCGCGGCTCTCTCTGCATCCTTGAACGTTTTCAAAATGGCTTCCGCCCCTGCACTAAGCAGGAACAGATCAGGCGGCTGCGGCTGAGCTGTAAGCCTCCCAGGCTCCGGGCGCCAAGAAGAACTGCTACTGCTACGGGGATTCCCCTCAGCGGACCTCCCAGAGGTCCCTTCACCTCCCGAGACACAATCTGCACAAATGCCGGCTCTAGAGAGGCGGGTGCGCGCGCTGCCGTACGCGGAGCAGGCCGCACCATGAGGCATAGCCTCGGGCTAAATTTAGCTCCGATCAGCTGAGGTAAGTGTGCCAAAAATAGACCAGGCAGCAGGGGCCTTCGCGCGAGCCGAAATGCGGTGGTAAGGCAGGCAGAGAGGAGCTGGAGAGAACACAGGACCGGCCAACCAGAAAAAAAATTTACTTTTTTTTTTTCCACAGTACTCCGAAGGCTATGCTGAGCTGCCTGCCACTGGTGAGTGAGCAGGGCTCCCCAGTATCACCCGCCAGCTGTAGCAGTCCCCAGGTCTTCAACCCCCTGCTCTTTTGCCTCTGATACCAGGGGGGGATGGTCCCACCAGGACCTGCCAACCCCCTGGGAGGCTGAAAGGAACTTGCTGCGCCTTCTGCTGCTGTTTTCACAATCTCCAGAAAAATTTATTTTATTTTTTTTTTTTTTAAAGAGCCAGAAAACTTCTAAGGCACATCTACTGGCTTGGACGGCTGGAGCTGGTGATCCTGATCCACATCCGGTCCCTCATCAGGGGCTTGCAGAGGAGACTCACCTTCATCCACCCCGTCCGTATCTGAACTGTCCACCTGACAGGAAAAGAACCAGAGAGGGTGTTTGGCCTTGGGGGCTTCTATGCCACTGTGTGATTTGGTATGCTTGTGGAGTGATGAAGCTCCTGTCCCAGCCCCCAGCGACGGCAGGACCTCACAGGGTACCTTAGTACCCTGGCTCTTTGCTGCTTTTCGTGCTTTGAAGGCTTTATGCAGCAACAAAACAAAATCGGAGAACGAGAAAGAAGACTCATCAGAGTCCTAGATCTGTGCTGCCTGCAAGTCGCACCCCCCCCAGGGGCAGCAGGATGTGGCTAAAGAGGTGGCAGAGGGAGGTCACGTGATGCGGTGAGCCGGGCGAGACGCTCTTGTCTGTGCTCCGTGTACTCTCCCCCGAATTAAGCCTACAACAGACCTAAAAAGTGGAAATCCGGCAGATTTAAAGGTGAGCCGAGCTGTGTGATATCTGCAGCGTAAGCGGAGAACAGGATTGAAGGAGATTCGGAGCTAATTATGACCGCCAAAGCGCCGAGAAAAGATAAGCTAAAGGCAGGAGGAGGGGAAGATAAAATGGCGGAGGTAAACAGTAACGCAGAGACGCCGACGATTGATGAACGGGGCATAGAGAAACTTACAGCCGCCGTCGTGGCCGCTTTAGACCATAAGTTTGAAGGCATTAATGGACACCTTGCCGCTCTAAAAGAATCTATGGGGGACATAGGGCGAAGAATAGACATTGCAGAAGGGAGGATCTCCCTCGTGGAAGAAGACAATATGGCGCTTGCATCCAAAATCACCTCTCTCGAGGCAGCATGCAAGGCAGCGGAAGAAAAACTAGAAGACCTAGAAAATAGGTCAAGGAGAAAAATTTGAAATTTATGGGACTCCTAGAGTCAGTTTCAGAGGGAGAGCTTAAGAAACTTTTGGAGGAGTGGCTGCCTACTGCCTTACAGCTTCCGGACTTAACGGGACGGCTGACTATAGAGAGAGCCCACCGGTTGGGCCCGCGGCGCGACACGGAGAGGAGACCTCGCTTAATCATCGCCCGATTCCTGGATTGGGGGCAAAGAGCATCCATAATGGCGGCATTCAGGAAAGTAAGAACACTGAAATACCAGGACCACTCCGTGATAATTTTTCAAGACTATTCTGCGGGGGTAGCCGCGAAGAGGAAATTGTTCTCCAAAACTTGCCAGGAATTATTCAATAAGAATATGCGCTTTGCGCTTCAATACCCGGCGCTGTTAAAAATTTGGAAGGAGGGCAAGATTCATTCATTTGACTCTCCAAGCAAGGCAGCAGACTGGCTGAAAGCAACAGCGGGAGAAGATACTTAAACGGGCGGCCATAGGAGAGCCCGAGCCGGACACATGCTAGGACATTTGAGGACAAATGTGGGCGTAAAGCTCAAGGAGTCTGTGCAGATGAGTTATGGTTGGGTTTCCCTATCACAGTTTTCAATATTTCTTTAAGTACAGAACTTAAGGTGAGGAACCCAACAGTCACAGAAGCTGCACACTGTTAGGGGGGCAGTTTTTGCCTTGGCGGGTTCAACTAGTATTGCTATGTTTAGCTTTCTGTTCCTGGCGAGAGGCCAGGCTTTGATGTAGATGTGGCCAGTTAGAGAGCCATATAGAAGTTGAACCCAATCACTCAGTAAGTTGATAAGTATTGCTGTTAATTTTAAGTCATAAATAACACACAAATATGATAGGCTTAAAATGGCTACAGGTAATGCTTGGGATAGAGAGCCGGGATGGGATTTCCCTCCTAGCTGGGGGGTACACGAACGTACGTACTACGGACCTCGACCCCATAAGATGGGGATGCTATGGAGTAAAAAGGGTAAGGATACCCTGAGGGGGGAAGGATCAGGAACAGAGGGGATGGGTAGGGAGGGAGGGATTTGGGGGTGGGGAAGGGGAGCGGGGAGGGGGGGCAGGCTGGGATCAGGATGGGACAGGGTAAGGATGATACTGTTTATGCAAAGGATTAACGGGCGATGCCTTGGGGTTCAGGCTGGGAAGCCCCAGGGTCAATTACAGTCATTAAGTTTTCAACAAGGGAGAATAGATATACAGCATAAATGACAACTATTAGATGCGGTTCGTGGAATGTGGGAGGGATAGGATCTCCTATAAAAAGACAAAAGATACTTAGCGCCTTACTTCGGAAAAATATAGGAATTGCGGGACTTCAAGAAACCCACTTAACAGAGGAGGAGAGTAAAAGATTGAAGCGCAGCTGGGTAGGTCAATGTATATATGCCCCAGCGGTAAAGCGGAAGGCGGGAGTGGCGTTACTAGTTCATAAAAATATACAGTTAGACCTGATAAATCAAATTACTGATGAAGAAGGACGATATCTTATAGTGGTTGGGAGAATAAGGGGACAAGAGTATACTTTTTGCTGTACTTACGGCCCTAACTCTTACTCCAAATCCTTCTTTCAGACCTTGATAGCAAAAATTCTATCTGTAGCAAAAGGTCATCTGATAATGCTGGGGGATTTCAACTGTGTCAGCGATGTGGATTTGGACACGTCAGGCACGGGGGTCCGGCGGGATGGAGGCAGGGGTAAAGGAATAGACTACATCACTACCGAACTGAATCTCCTCGATATTTGGCGCACTTTACATCCCACGGAACGTGATTATACTCATGTGTCCAGGGCTCATGCCACGCTCTCTAGAATAGACTATATTTTAGTAGCAGATGCCCTCTTTCCGCAGACCGTAAATGCAGAAATAGGACCGATCGAAATTTCCGATCATGCCATCTTATGGGTGACAATAAAAATGGCAAGGGAGGATCCTGGTACCAAACTTTGGAAGTTTCCGGGATATATGACAAAAGATAAAAAATTCCAGGACTTCCTCAAAGAAACGTGGAAAGAATATGAGACCCACAATAGGCAGCACAAAGTAGACCCAGTCTTGTACTGGGAAGCCGGTAAGGCTGTCATGAGAGGCAAAATATTGGCCTATACTATAGCTCAAACAAAAAACATGCACAAACAGATAAAATTTTTAGAAGATAGGCTTAAGACAGCCAAGGCCCAATTGGCGGCCCACAATAGTAGTCAAACGAGGGGGAATTATCAAGCCATCCTGCATACCCTAAACGAATGGCTTCATAAGAAAGCGCAGAAATCTATATTATTTGGAGAACATAAGCTTTTTCGATATGGCAACAAGGCAGGAAATCTTCTAGCTAAGTTGACTCGCAATGCCAGAGGTAAAACATATTGCAAAGTTAAAGGATTCCAATGGGAATCCAATTCAGAAAGGGGCGGATATCTGTGCGGCCTTTAGAGACTTTTACACCAAATTATACACAGAAGATAGGCAAGGGGGGGCGATTCAGGAAGCCGAATTTTTTAAAGATCTACCTATCCCCCAAATCTCCCCGGACCAACTAGCGCAATTGAACCAACCTATCACATTAATGGAAATAATCAGTGTCATAAAAACAAGTAAGAGGGGGAAAGCGCCAGGCCCGGACGGGTTTAGCGCGGAATATTATAAAAGCCTATTATATCAAATAGCTCCAGACATACTGCAATTCTATGCCGCAGCCCAGCAGCGGGAGGCCTTCCCAGAAGGGTTAACAAGGGCTTTCATTACTGTCCTGGAAAAACCAGGTAAAGATCTAGCCTTGACCTCCTCATATAGACCGATATCCTTATTGAACTTCGAGGCTAAGCTGTTTGCCAAGATAATGGCAGATAGAATGAGTCTAGTATTGCCATCCATAATCGCACCGACACAAGTGGGATTTGTAAAAGGGATATCAGTCAGTTCCAATTTAACTAAATTGCTAATAGCCATGGAAGAAACAGAAACTACTGGAACATCGGCTTTAATGGTCGGGTTCGATTCGGAAAAGGCTTTCGATAGGGTATCGTGGTCATACTTATTTTCAGTTTTGCGCAGATATGGGTTTGAGGGGGCATTTGTGAAAAATATAGCAATGTTCTACCACGTCCCGAAATCGGCAATTATTGCAAATGGGCATATATCGGAGGACTTTCAATTATATCGGGGGACCCGGCAGGGATGCCCGATGTCCCCCTTGCTCTATATCCTGACTATAGATCCCCTTTTGCGAAAGATAGAGGGGGATGCCCAGATACGGGGATATGGGGGGAAGTCCATGGACTTTAAAGTGTCAGCATTCGCGGATGATGTCCTGGTTTTTCTAACATCCCCACAGGAATCACTGGAAAAGGTGCTTGCCCACCAGAAGTTATTTGGCATGTTTGCAGGCCTAAAGATCAACGAGGACAAGTCTGAGGCCATGGACCTCGGACTTAATGTGCAAACTCGTTGGGAGGGGGAATTCCCACTTCGCTGGGTGGGGAGGACAATGAAGTACTTAGGTATACAATTGACTAGAAAGGTGGACCAACTTCAAGGGGCTAACGTGGGGTGTCTCTTGCAGCGTATGGAGCAAAGATTAGTACCTGGAGTAAATTGCCGCTTTCGATCATGGGAAAATTGAACCTCCTTCGGATGATGGAGTTGCCACGGTGGCTTTATGTATTACAGAATATTCCCATATGGTTAACGAAACGGGAGATTCAACGTATACATAGCCTTTTGACGCGATATGTGTGGGGTGGCAGACGAGCGAGGGTGTCCTTAAGCTCTTTAATGCTTCCATATTTGCAGGGGGGACTCTCCTGCCCTAATTGGAGGGATTATAATTTGGCCTGTTTACGAAGGCATATGCAGGACTGGTTCCGAGGCTCCAGCTACTATTCCCCATATGAGTTTGTATTAGACTGGACTGCACCATATTATCCTGAAACTTTCCTCCATTTGCCGGCAACAGAGGTCCCTACCAAATATAAGAAAAGTCTCCTTATTCAAGCGTGTCGCCGAGCATGGGTATACTTATGTAGTTCTAAGCTCCACACGAGCAGAGGGATCTCGCCCTTTCTACAAATCAAGGGAAACCCACAGTTCGAAGCTGGAAACACCAGCATTCTCTTCCATAGATGGCAGATAAGGGGATTAAAACATGTAGTCCAGCTGTGGGATGAAGTACGGGCTTGCGTATACAGTTTCAGGGAACTGCAGGATCACTACTTACTGGAGTCTAGAGAGTTTTATGCATATCTGCAGGCCAGACATTACATGGATACATTGGTAACACAATATGGGTCACTACAGAAATCTCACTTAGACACATATAGAACATTTTTTACGCCGCTGGGGAAAAAGCAAAACTCTTGCTCGGTCTTTTCTAGAGCACTAAGAGATATTCCCATGGTTCGGGTCCTGGAAGAGGTACAAGGTGCATGGGCCACTCGGGCAGAGATAGTGTTGTCAAAAAAAGATGTATCCCAGATCTTACTTGATCTTGTACGAGCAACTGATAACATTACCTTGAGGGAAATGGGATACAAAGTACTCCGATGTATGTATATGACTAGAACTAGAATGTATAAAGCCAAGATGTGTGCCACGGACCAGTGTCAAAAATGTAATACGGATAAAGGAACGTTGAAGCATTTATTTTGGGACTGTCCGAAAGTTGCGGGATACTGGGATGGGGTGACAAGCATACTGGGGTCTATCCTACAGAGACCTATTACAAAAACTCCAGATTTATGTTTGCTGAGATTGATTAAGGGTCCGCTAGAACGACTACAGGAACAGGAGCAACTATTCTTACAGAAGGCCCTACTAGTAGCATTACAGCCGATCCTCCTGGAGTGGATTTCGGAAGCCGCACCTAAAGTGGAAATTTGGAAAAATAGACTCTTTAAGGTACTACAATTTGATTATATGACTGCGCACGATAAATCCCAATCAGCAGTGAATAAATGCTGTGAGATCTGGAGCGGCTATTGGCGCACTCTCACACCCACGATGCAGGACTGTATTACAAATCTATTCAGCACTGGACATAAGAAATCCTTTTGAAACATCCTGTACAGTATACTGACTGGTCCCGGGCAGATGGAGGGGGAAAAAGGAGGGGGGGCGGTGGGACTGAGGGGAGGGGGGAGTTCTGAGGGAAGAAAAGATGGTAGCGAAAATGTGTTGCCATGTGAGGCCTAGTTGTTTACACATGATTTACTTTATATATCTGTGGCACGGTTTAGATGGCTGTTTTACCATTGAAAATTTGAATAAATACATTAAAAAAAAAAAAAAAAAAAAAGAGGTGGCGGAGAGCTCCCCTCCCCCAGGGTAGCTTTCTCCTGCTCCCTGAACGTTCGCAGTAAGGCTTCAGTACCTGCACTGAGAAGGAAAGGGTCCCTGCGTACTCTAGAGCTGCTGCGATGCGATTTCGCCAGAATCGGCTTCCCCGAAGAGCCTTCCCCTCCCGACAAGCAGCCAGTACAAACTCCAGCCTGCAGGCCGCAAAATGCGGCATGAACCCCGAGCTAAATTAGGATCAGGGCCCGAAAAAAGAACCAGTGCAACCAAGACAAACCCCCGGGAGCTCTTAGGAACTGAAAAGGACGGCGAAAACGGCATCGGAAGAAAGGGGGGGCCGATGGACCTTCTCCGCCAAACAGGCTGTGCAGACCCCATCGCGAGAAATCCGCGCGTGCGCATTGCCACGGGCCGAGCAGGCCGCACCACGAGGCATATCGCCGGCCTTGATTTTGGCTCTCCCCGAAAAAAGAACCGCGACAAACGGATGGATTTCCCAGTCAAAAAATGGGCTGGGAAAGTGGCAAAAATCAACGAAAACGCAGCAAAAATGGAGCAGACGCAGAGCCAGAGAACCCCAAACACACAATTTTATATATATATATATATATACACATACACATACACACACACATATATATACACACATAGACCCCCGGTATCAGCCCTCACCGCTGCAGTTTCAGGGTTCCCAACCCTCTGCTCTCCAGCCTCGAATACCAGGGGGAATGGTCCCAGCAGGTCCTGCCAACCCCCTGGGAAGCTACTCGCAACTGTCTGATCACTGCTCTAACCAAACTTTTTTTTTTTTTTTTTTTAAAGGGATCCTTAAACTAAGCTTCCCTTGTAAAATCAAGCGCTAAGAGACTAAAGTCAGACCATATCCAACCCTAAACTCAGCACCTCTATCGGACACTAGGTTTTGCACCTCCGCCATCTGCTGGAGACAGAAAAATACTGGCAGACACTATGTGGCACCTCAGGGGTATAGGACAGAGTCCACAAATGTTGAGATTACTGCCTGATAATCTCCTTTTCCTTAGTGTAGACAGATGGACTCAGAACAAATGGGATAGTATCCGCGTGCTAGCAGTTAGAGACGGATCTGACATCAGCACAGGGTATATATCCCCACAGGAAGCATAGCAACTTAGTAATCTTCCTTGCAAAAGCTGTTATGGATGTGTGTACTGACGCTCAGTGAAAAGTGAAACAGGATTCCCCTGACCGATTGATAGTAGCTGGAGACCGCCAGCATTCCCAACCGGAAGGCGTTGACACCTGGTAGAGTGTACGCTCTTATGGAAACAGATGACATGGCTTACCTTGAATCGGTGAAACCCATGTACGCAGGCAGCTGGGCGGGATGCTGAGTCCATCTGTCTACACTAAGTAAAAGGAGATTATCAGGCAGTAATCTCAACATTTCCTGGCGTGTAGCCAGATGGACTCAGAACAAATGGGATGTACAAAAGCTTTACTCCCAGCCTGGGCGGGAGGCTGCCTGAGGACCATGTAGTACCGCCCTTGCAAATGCTGAGTCCTCCCTGGCCTGGACATCCAGACGGTAAAACCTGGAGAAGGTATGGAGGGAGGACCATGTCGCCGCTTTACATATTTCTGCAGGCGACAGCATCCAGGATTCTGCCCAAGATGTCGCTTGTGCTCTGGTAGAATGAGCCTTGACCTGTAGAGGCGGAGACTTCCCAGCCTCTACATAAGCTGCTCTGATAACTTCTTTAATCCAGCGGGCGATGGTGGGCCGCGAGGCCTCTTCACCTTGCTTCCTCCCGCTGTGCAGGACGAACAGATGGTCCGTCTTTCGTAGTTCTTGCGTCACTTCCAGATATCTGGGCAGCAATCTGCCAATGTCGAGATGGCGCAATAAACGCCCTTCTTCAGATTTCTTCAAACCCGCTGTGGTAGGCAAGGATATGGTTTGGTTAAGATGAAACTGTGAAACCACTTTAGGTAGAAAGGAGGGAACCGTACGAAGATGGATAGCCTCAGGAGTGATTCTGAGAAAGGGATCACGGCAGGACAGTGCTTGTAGCTCTGAGATGCGGCATGCCGAACATACCGCCAATAGGAACACCATCTTCAAGGTTAGAGAACGGAGAGACAGTCCCCGAAGGGGTCTGAAGGTGGATCCCGCGAGGAAATCCAAAACAAGATTGAGGTTCCATAAGGGCACAGGCCACTTTAGTGGCGGACGAATATGCTTGACTCCTTGCAGGAAGCAAGAAACATCTGGGTGCTTGGCGATGGTCTTGCCATCCCTCCTGGGACCATAGCAAGACAGCGCAGCCACCTGAACCTTGATGGAGCTGAGGGAGAGACCCTTCTGAAGTCCATCCTGCAGGAATTCCAACACAATAGGGATTGTGGTCGCATGTGGATTGGTGCCGTGAGTGTCGCACCATGCTTCAAATACTCTCCAGATCCTTACATAGGTGAGGGATGTGGAAAACGTGCGAGCTCGGAGAAGTGTATCTATCACGGGCTCCGAGTAACCTCTTTTCTTCAGCCTAGCCCTCTCAATGGCCAGACCGTAAGAGAGAATTGAGCTGGATCCTCGTGGAGGATGGGACCTTGCCGTAGAAGGTCCCGGAGAGGAGGCAGGGGAAGAGGCTCCCCTGCCAGTAGTCTTCTCATGTCTGCGTACCAGGGTCTTCTTGGCCAGTCTGGTGCCACTAGAAGAACTAGGCCCCAGTGTTTCTGAATCTTGTGGATGATGGCGCCCAGCAGAGGCCACGGAGGAAAGGCGTATAGCAGAGTCCCAGGAGGCCATGGCTGGACCAGGGCATCGATTCCGTGGGAGAACGGGTCGCGCTTGCGGCTGAAGTATCTGGGTACTTGAGCATTGGACTTGTCCGCCAGTAAATCCATGTCCGGAATCCCCCAGAGATCCACAATCATCTGGAAGGCTGTGGGTGACAGCTGCCACTCTCCCGGATTTAGGCTTTCTCTGCTGAGGAAGTCTGCCGTGGTGTTGTCCTTCCCGGCAATGTGGACGGCGGAGATGTCCTGAAGATTCGCCTCTGCCCAAGCCATCAGCGGGGCGATCTCCAGAGATACTTGTCGGCTTCTGGTTCCACCCTGACGGTTGATGTATGCCACCATGGTGGCGTTGTCGGACATCACTCTGACTGCTCTGTTCTTCAATCTGTGAGCCAATCGAAGGCATGCCAATCGGACTGCCCGGGCCTCTAGACGGTTGATGTTCCACGCTGACTCTTCTCTGTTCCACCGCCCTTGTGATGTGAGTTCCTCGCAGTGTGCTCCCCAGCCGCTCAGGCTGGCATCTGTGGTGAGCAAAGTCCACGTGGGTGAAGACACCTTGAACCCCCTGCTCATGTGATTGGACTGCAACCACCACCGCAACTGGGTCCGCACTCTGGTTGGCAGATGAAGGTGCGTGGAATAGTTCCGTAGCGGGGGCTCCAGCGAGAGAGCAGGGAGTGTTGTAGGGGTCTCATATGGGCCTTCGCCCAAGGTACCACTTCCAGGGTGGATGCCATGAGACCAAGAACCTGCAGATAATCCCAGGCTATGGGCCGACTGGCTCCCATCAAATACTGGATACGCTGCTGAAGTTTCAACTTTCTCTTGGAAGTGAGACTGACTGTGTCTGCCCGGGTGTCGAACTGTACTCCCAGGTATTCCAGTGACTGGGAAGGCTGTAGGCAGCTCTTGCTGAGGTTGATTATCCAGCCCAAGCTTTCCAGAAGGGTGATTACTCTGTCAGTTGTCTGAAGGCTCTCCTCTCGAGATTTCGCCCTGATCAGCCAGTCGTCTAGGTAGGGATCGACCAGAATTCCTTCCCTCCTGTGTGTCGCTGCTACCACTACGACCACCTTGGTGAATGTCCGTGGTGACGTGGCCAACCCGAAGGGCAGAGCCCGAAACTGGAAGTGGCATCCTAGAACCTTGAAGCGTAGGTAGCGCTGATGATCCGGATGGATCGGGATATGCAGGTATGCCTCTGACAGGTCTAATGCCGTGAGGAATTCTCCTGGCTGTACTGCAGCCTTGACGGAGCGCAGGGTCTCCATGCGAAACCTCGGTACCCGTAAGTATCGATTGACTGACTTGAGATCTAGCACAGGCCGAAAGGTGCCCCCTTTCTTGGGTACCATGAAATAAATGGAATAGTGTCCAGAATTCACTTCCCAGGCAGGTACTGGGATGATGCCTTTCAAGGACAGGAGCCTCGCCAGGGTAGCTTCCAATGCTGCCTTCTTGTGTATGGGACATGAAGATTCCACAAACTTGTCCGGAGGGAGATGATGAAAGTCCAGATAATATCCCTCCCAGATAATGGTGAGGACCCACTGGTCCGACGTGATCTCGACCCATCTGGGGTAGAAGAGGGTTAACCTGCCCCCTATGGCTCCGTCCCCCAGATGAATCGGCGGATTCTCATTGTGAGGCGCGGCCGGGACCCGAGCCTGGGCCTGCTCCCCTCTTGCGCTGCTTGGTCCGAAAGGACTGATTCCTGGCCTGAGGACGTGGTGCCTGGTAGCGACCCCTGTAAGGAGCAAAGCGCTGTGAACTCCTGCCCCTGGAGGGCTTTGGAAAGGCGCGCTGGCCCCTTCTGAACCGATCTTCCGGCAGTCTAGGCACTGGAGAGGCACCCCATGTACTGGCCAGTTTATCAAGGTCGCTGCCAAATAGGAAAGAGCCCTTAAAGCGCAATCTGGTGAGGCGTGTCTTTGAAGGCGCATCAGCTGACCATCTCCGGATCCAGAGCTGCCTCCTGGCAGCTACGGAGGATGAAATCCCCTTAGCTGTTGTCCGGACCAGGTCAGATGCAGCATCCGTGAGGAACGAAAGAGCTGACTCCATGTCTGCTGCTGGAGCGTTGTTCCTAACCTGTGACAAACAGGCACGCGTCACCACTGTGCAGCAGGTCGCGATCCGCAAAGATAGAGCTGCCACCTCAAAGGTCTGTTTCAGAATGGCGTCCAGTCGCCGGTCATGAGGCTCCTTGAGGGCCGTCCCCCCTTCAACTGGAATGGTAGTGCGCTTGACCACAGCGCTAATCAAGGCGTCCACCTGAGGGCACGCCAGCAGGTCCTGGATAGCCGGTGCCAATGGGTACATGCCCGTCAGGGCCCGGCCCCCTTTGAAGGAAGCCGCTGGTGCCGCCCATTCTAAATCTATCAGTTGTTGAGCTGCTTGCAAGAATGGAAAATGGCGGGCTGTAGGACGAAGACTTTCCAGCAGGGGGTTCTGCGCAGAGGGCACCGTAGCGCTGGGACCTGTAATATCCAACTCCGCCAGACACTGAGACACCAGGTTGGAGAGATCCTCCTTGGGGAAGAACCGCCTCATGGTTCTATATGGCTCAATCCCTGGGGGAAGCTCCCCCTCGTCCGGGAGTTCGGACTAGTCCGGTGAAACCTCCTGGTCCGATTGATCTGGACTGTCCAGCGGCGGGAGGTCCCGCTCACGATAAGGGCGTGAGGGTCCAGGAACGGGATCCACAGGAGCTGCCACCGCAGCAGCAGCCGCAGCAGCCGCCGCAGTCGCAGCCACCGCAGGAACCGCAGCAACTGCAGGAACAACAGGAACAGTAGGAACCACAGGGCCAGGACGGGAAGCCGTTTGCATCTGTACAAAGGCATGAATCCCCTTAAAGAGATCCACCCAGGAAATGGAAGCAGCCTCTAATCGCTGGGGTACAAGATCCCCCGGGATTCCCGATTGGTCGAGACTGCCCGCTAAATCCGGGGTAGCCCCTGGGGAACTGTCAGCAAATCGTGGCTGAGACTGGGCCTGGCTTGAGGGTCCCACGGCCTCCTCACATTGGGCACATAGGGAGTCTGGCTCTTCACTGGGCGTGGCTCTAAGCTGGCATGCAGAGCAGAGGCCAAGGGCTTTAATGCCTGAGGCAGGCGGCGCCGCAGCTGAAGACGCTGATGCGTTCTGTTCCATTGAAAGAGAAGCGGCAATAATATATGTTTAATATAACAGGCGCGCAATAATAATATGCGGCAGCAATAGGCGCTTAATACAACAAGCGCACAAGAATAATAATATGCGGCAGCAATAGGCGCTTAATACAACAGGCGCACAAGAATAATAATATGCGGCAGCAATAGGCGCTTAATACAACAGGCGCACAATAAGAATAATATGCGGCAGCAATATGCGCTTAGTACAACAGGCGCACAAAAATAATAATATGTTCTCAGCACTAGGCGGTCATGAAAACAGCTCAATTGTATGCAATATGCTCTCAGCAATATGCCACCAACAATACACGCTTAAAGGCTTTCAATAAGCGCTCAGCAATAAGCGATTAGCAATATACGCTCAATGGCATTCAATAGGCGTTCAGCAATTATCGATTAGCAATACACGCTCAATGGCATTCAATAGGCTTTCAGCAATAAGCGATTAGCAATACACGCTCAATGGCATTCAATAGGCTTTCAGCAATAAGCGATTAGCAATATACGCTCAATGGCATTCAATAGGCTCTCAGCAATATGCGGTTAGCAATATACGCTCAATGGCATACAATATGCTCTTAGCAATATGCGGTTAGCAATACATGCTCAATGGCATTCAATAGGCTTTCAGCAATAAGCGATTAGCAATATACGCTCAATGGCATTCAATAGGCTCTCAGCAATAGGCGGTCAGCAATACACGCTCAGTGGCCTTCAATATGCTCTTAGCAATAAGGCAATATACGCACAAGGAGAAATAGAGCCGCGCCTATTACGGGCGCTCAATACCTGAACAAGGCCCACAAAATGGCGCCCTCCACGGCATGCCACGCCGCCGATCCTCTGTTCCTCGGAGACCAGAAATAAGAGATGTACGCCTTACCTGATCCTCGGCGCTTCCCGGCTGGAACCCGGGCGGTCTCCGGCTGCGGGGGGAGAGGGCAAGTACCTTTACCGCCACGTTTGAGGATATGCACCCGCTTGCTCGTCCACGCCGGGACCGAGGCGCCTCGAAAGCCTCACCCGAACCTCGCCCGGGAGCTGTGTCCCTGCCGCGATTCGGCCACCGGACCGAGGACTTACACCTCTGGGGGATCACGGAAATCACCCCGGGAAACTCTACTGGGGGAGGGACCTTAAGGTATCACCGCAGGAGTGCGGGGCTCGATGCAATAGAAGTTTTAGTAAGTAGAAAAAGAAAAGAAAAAGTAGATTTGGAAAACACGCTCAGCAAGCGTGCAGGCTCTCCAAACTGCTTTGGAGACGGAAATTACTAAGTTGCTACGCTTCCTGTGGGGATATATACCCCGTGCTGACGTCAGATCCGTCTCCAACTGCTAGCACGCGGATACTATCCCATTTGTTCTGAGTCCATCTGGCTACACGCCAGGAAAGTCTTTTTCTGTCTCCATCTGCTAGAGGGGAGGCAAAACCCAGCTGTCCTGGACTGATCCGGGTACATACAGGGAATCGGCTTGTACATTCTCGACTCCGGCAATATGAGATGCCGATATTTGGACTAAATGCTGTTCTGCCCACAGGATCAGGTCCTGAATTCCCAGCAACACCACATGGCTCTTGGTGCCTCCTTGCCTATTTATATAGGCTACTGTTGTCGCACTGTCCGAGACAACTCACACCGACCATCCCTGAAGTAAAGGCTGAAAGGCAAGCAAAGCCAAACGCACCGCACTGGCTTCCAAGCGATTGATAGACCAAGATGCTTCTACATTCGATCAGATCCCCTGAGCCGCTTGACTGACAAACTGCTCCCCAACCAGAGAGACTTGCATCTGTGGTCAGGATCACCCAATCCGGAATCTCCAAGGATACACCCTGCAGGAGGTTGGGTGTGTGTTGCCACCACAACAGACTGTCCTTGGCCTCCGGAGGGAGAAGAACGGGCTGGTGATACTTCGCCGACACTGGACTCCACTGGGCCAGAAGTGCTCTCTGAAGGGGACGCATATGAGCAAAGGCCCACGGCACCAGGTCCAAGGTGGAAGTCATGGAACCAAGGACCTGTAACACATCCCAAGCTCTGGGAACTCGATAAGGAGGGAGCTTTTCGCCCCATTCTTCGGGACCACAAAGTAAATCGAATACCACCCCGTTTGAAGTTCCTCCGGAGATCCCGGAACCACGAACCAAGAGCTGCAACCTGTGCAAAGCCTCCCGCACTGCCTTGCGCTTCTGCAGTGAGCCGCAGGGGGAAATTAGGAACAGGTCACGGATGGGCCAAGCAAATTCTAAAGCGTAACCGTCCCTGATCATACAGAGTACCCACTGATCCTGTGTGACCTTGGCCCACTCCCCGTAAAAACATGCTAGTCGATCTCCTATAAAAGGAACGGCGGAGTGGGCCAGCCTCCTTTCATTGAGCTGATTTGGCTCCGGTATTGCTGGAGGTCCTGAAGGGTCTACGGCCCCCTCGAAAGGACTGCCCCCAGGACTGACCTCTAGGCAAAAAAGACCTCTATGCTGCCACCGCAGGGCGCGGTTGACGAAACCTGCGATTGTCCCAAAAACGCGGCCGAATGGGAAAACTCCTCCTACCCCGAGATCTATCTTCTGGCAAGCGAGCCACCTTAGTGTCTCCTAATTGCTTCACAATCTGATCCAAATCCTCCCCAAACAGGAGACGACCCTTAAATGGTAAAGACGCCAGCTGGGACTTAGAAGAAACATCCGCGGACCAGTTACAAAGCCAGAGCAGGTGCCTTGCTGACACTGCAGCCCCCATAATACAGGAGGACGTCCGAACCACATCGTACAATGCATCTGCTACAATGTTGAGATTACTTACCTGATAATCTCCTTTTCCTTAGTGTATGCAGATGGACTCAAAACAAGTGGGATATAGTGTGCTCGTGCTAGCAGTTGGAGACGGATCTGACGTCAGCACGGGTACATATACCCCCACAGGAAGTGTAGCAATTCAGTAATCTTCCTTGCAAAAGCTTTTATGGATATATGTGTGACTGACCGATCGTTTAAATGAACAGGATTACCCTGACCAATTGATGGTAGCTGGAGACTGCCAGTGTTCTCAACCGGAAGGTGTCGACACCCGGCAGGGTGGAAGCCCTATATAAGCAAACATGGCTTACCGTGAGTCGGCGAATCCCCATGTATACTGGCAGCCGGGCGGGATGCTGAGTCCATCTGCATACACTAAGGAAAAGGAGATTATCAGGTAAGTAATCTCAACATTTCCTAGCATGTAGCAGATGGACTCAAAACAAGTGGGATGTACAAAAGCTACTCCCGGACTGGGCGGGAGGCTGCCCGAGGTCCGTTTAGGATTGCCCTCGCAAATGCTGTGTCCTCCCTGGCCTGAACGTCCAGACGGTAGAATCTGGAGAAGGTATGGAGGGAGGACCACGTCGCTGCTTTACATATCTCTGCAGGTGACAGCATCCTAGTTTCTGCCCAAGAGGCTGCTTGCGCTCTGGTAGAATGAGCCTTGACCTGTAGAGGAGGTGGTTTTCCCGCCTCTACGTAGGCCGCCTTGATAACTTCTTTGAACCAGCGGGAGATGGTTGGCCATGAGGCCGCTTCTCCTTGCTTCTTCCCGCTGTGAAGGACGAACAGATGGTCCATCTTTCGTACTGCTTCTGACATTTCCAAGTATCTGGCCATTATTCTGCCGATGTCGAGATGACGCAGTATTCGACCTTCTTCTGACTTCTTCAAACATTCCGTGGTTGGCAAGGATATGGTTTGGTTGAGGTGAAATTGGGAGACTACTTTGGGTAAGAAGGAAGGAACCGTGCGAAGATGGATAGCCTCTGGAGTGATTCTGAGGAACGGATCATGGCAGGACAGTGCTTGTAGCTCTGAGATGCGGCGTGCGGAACATACAGCCAGCAAGAACACCATCTTCAAGGTCAACAAACGGAGAGACAGGCCTCGAAGGGGTCTGAAAGCGGATCCCGCTAGAAATTCCAACACTAGGTTGAGGTTCCTCAGGGGCACTGGCCACTTCAGCGGCGGGCGAATGTGTTTGACTCCTTTCAGGAAACGTGAAACGTCTGGGTGTGTGGCGATGCTGTTGCCGTCACTCCGGGGACCGTAGCAGGATAGCGCTGCCACTTGAACTTTGATGGAACTGAGGGACAGACCCTTCTGAAGTCCATCTTGCAGGAAATCCAAAATGATAGGGATCTTAGCGGCATGTGGATTGGTGCCGTGAGTTTCGCACCAGGCTTCAAATACTCTCCAGATCCTTATACAAGTTAGTGATGTGGAGAACTTGCGTGCTCGGAGGAGAGTATCTATTACCGGCCCAGAGTATCCTCGTTTCTTCAATCTAGCCCTCTCAAGAGCCAGACCATAAGAGAGAATTGAGCTGGATCCTCGTGGAGGATGGGACCTTGCCACAGCAGGTCCCTGTGTGGAGGCAGGGGTAGTGGATTCCCCGCCAGTAGTATTCTCATATCTGCGTACCAGGGTCTTCTTGGCCAGTCCGGTGCCACTAAAAGAACTAGGCCTCTGTGCCGCTGAATCTTGTGTATAGTGGCGCCCAGCAGGGGCCATGGAGGAAAGGCATATAGCAGGATCCCCTGAGGCCATGGCTGTACCAGGGCATCGATCCCCTGGGATAGAGGATCCCGCCTGCGGCTGAAATATCTGGGTACCTGAGCGTTGGACCTGTCCGCTAGTAGGTCCATGCCCGGCATCCCCCACCGATCCACAATCATCTGGAAAGCTGAGGGCGACAGCTGCCATTCCCCTGGATGTAGGCTTTCTCTGCTGAGGAAGTCTGCCAAGGCGTTGTCCTTCCCGGCGATGTGGATGGCGGAGATATCCTGGAGATTTGCTTCCGCCCAAGTCATCAGGGGGGCTATTTCTAAGGATACCTGTTGGCTTCTGGTTCCGCCCTGTCGGTTGATGTATGCCACAGTGGTGGCATTGTCTGACATCACTCTGACCGCTCTGTTGCGAAGTCTTTGGGCAAATCGCAGGCACGCTAGCCTGACTGCCCGTGCCTCTAGTCGGTTGATGTTCCACCCCGACTCTTCTCTGTTCCACCACCCTTGGGCGGCGAGTTCTTCGCAATGTGCTCCCCATCCGTTCAGGCTGGCATCCGTAGTGAGCAGGGTCCAGGTAGGGGAGGACATTCTTGACCCCCCGGCTCATGTGGCCGGGCTGCAATCACCACCGTATCTGATTCCGCACTCTGGCTGGTAGAGGTAGGTGTGTGGTGTAGTTCTGTGATCGTGGGCTCCATCGAGATAGGAGGGCGCATTGTAATGGTCTCATATGAGCCCGTGCCCATGGTATCACCTCCAGAGTGGATGCCATAAGGCCGAGGACCTGTAAGTAATCCCAAGCTGTGGGCCGAGTGGCGCTCAGCAGGGCTTGCAGACGATTCCAGAGCTTTGATCTTCTCTTGGAGGTCAGGCTGACCCTGTCTTCCTGGGTGTCGAATCGGACTCCTAGGTATTCCAGCGACTGAGAAGGCTGTAGGGAACTTTTGTTCAAGTTTACAACCCATCCTAGGCTTTCCAGAAGAGCTATAACTGTTGGTTGCCTGGCAGCTCTCCTCCGGTGACTTCGCCCAGATCAGCCAATCGTCCAGGAAGGGATGGACGAGGATTCCCTCCTTCCTGAGGGACGCTGCCACTACTATTATGACCTTGGTAAAGGTCCGCGGCGCGGTGGCTAACCCGAAGGGTAAAGCTCGGAACTGGAAGTGCTGGTCCAGGACATTGAAGCATAAATAGCGCTGATTATCCCGATGGATTGGGATATGCAGGTAGGCTTCCGACAGATCTAGGGATGTGAGAAACTCCCCTGGCTGTACTGAATTTTTGACAGACCTCAGAGTTTCCATGCGAAAGCTGGGGACCCGTAGGTATCGGTTGACTGACTTGAGGTCCAGGACGGGCCGGAAAGTGCCCTCCTTCTTGGGCACGATGAAATAAATGGAATAATGCCCAGAATTCATCTCCCTTGCAGGCACTGGGATTATGGCCTTTAGGGACAGGAGCCTCCGCAAAGTGACTTCTAGGGCCGTCCTCTTGATAGGCGAACAAGGAGATTCCACAAACCTGTCCGGCGGAAGCCGAAGAAAATCCAGGTAATACCCCTCTTGGATGATGGCGAGGACCCACTGATCCGAGGTAATCTCCACCCACCTGCGGTAGAAAAGGGACAGCCTGCCCCCGTGGCCGCGACCCCCGGATGGGTCGGCTGATTGTCATTGTGGGGTACGGCCGGGACCCGAACCCGAGCCGGTTCCCCTCTTGTTGTGCTTAGGCCGAAAGGACTGGTTCCTGGCCTGTGAACGAGGTGCTTGGTAGTGAGTCCTGTAAGGGTTGAAGTGCTGAGAGTTTCTACCTCTGGATGGTCTGGGGAAGGGGCGCTGGTTCCTCCTTGACCGGTCTTCTGGTAGACGGGGTAATGGAGAGGCGCCCCATTTATTGGCCAGTTTCTCAAGGTCACTGCCGAACAGGAGGGATCCCTCAAAGGGCATTCTCGTGAGGCGCGTCTTGGAGGAGGAGTCGGCCGACCAATTACGTAGCCAGAGCTGTCTCCTGGCCGCCACTGAGGATGACACTCCCTTGGCTGCCGTACGGACTAGGTCGGAGGCTGCATCAGTGAGGAATGAGAGAGCTGATTCCATTTCCTCTCCCAGGGTGTTGCTCCTAGCCTGTGATAAACAGGAACATGCCACCACGGTGCAGCAGGTCGCAATCCGTAGGGACATGGCTGCCACCTCAAAGGCTTGTTTCAGAATGGTGTCCATGCGCCGGTCATGTGTATCCTTGAGGGCCGTCCCCCCCCCCCCCCCTCCACTGGAATGGTGGTGCGCTTCACAATTGCGCTAACCATGGTGTCTACCTGGGAGCACGCCAGCTTCTCCTTGGTTGCCGGGTCTAAGGAATACATGCCAGCCAAGGCCCAACCCCCTTTGAATGAGGCCTCCGGCGTATTCCATTCCAGATCGATTAACTGCTGAGCTACTTGTAGGAGTGAAAAATGGTGAGACGTTTGGCGCAGGCCCTCCAACAGGGGGTTCATTCTCGGTTCCTCTGGGGCATCATGGCCCGGAAGAGCCAGTTCCGACAGGTATTGAGAGATCAGGCCTGGGAAATCCCCTCTCAAGAAGAAGCGCCTCATGGTCCGATATGGTTCAACCCCCGAGGGAAGTTCTCCCTCCTCGGGGGACTCGTCTTCTTCCTCAGGGCAATCTGAATCCCCATAAGTGGGGGTCCCGGGTGGCGCGTGGCCGTGCCTAGGCCTTGAGGGTCCAGGGGCCGGGTCACCCGGTATGTATGGACCCGCTCGGGGAGCAGCCTGCATTGAGACAAAGGCATGAATCCCCTTGAATAATTCCACCCAGGAGAGCGAAGCAGGATCTGGTCTAAGGGGTACCAGGTCCCTCGGGGTCCCCGGCTGCTCACTACTGCCGGCTAGGTCCGGGGTGTTCCCTGAGGAACTGGCAAGTACGCTGGGCTGTGACCGGTCCTGGCCTGCTTCCTCGCTCTGTGTAGCTCTGAGGTTGCATGCTGAGCAGAGGCTCATGCCTGATGTTGGAGGGGCCAGCTCCGCTGATGCCTGGGCTCTCTTACTCTCCATGTGCGTCTAGGAACGGACGCTTATCAGCGGGCGCCTATAAACGTGCGCTTTACACCATGCGCCTAACAAACCAGGCAGAAAAATGGCGACCTCCGTGGCGGATTGCCACCTAGGCAGACTCTGCAAAGCCTCACTTCCTCGGAGACCAAGTAAAGATGTATGCCTTACCTTGTCTTCGGCGCTTCCCGGTTGCGATCCGGGCGGTCTCCGGCTGCGGGGGGAGAGGGTAAGTACCGTCACCGCCGCACTCGAGGAAGTGCACCCGCTGCCTCTGGGCCGCACCCGAACTCGTCTCGCTCGGGGGCCATGTCCACGCCGGGACCGAGGCTGCCTCTATGCCGCGCCCGAGCCCTTCTCACTCGGGGGCTAGGTCCCTGCCGCGAGCCGGCCACCGGACCGAGGCACTTACCTCCGAGGGACCACGGAAATCGCCTCGGGAAACTCAACTGGGGGAGGGACCGACTGGTATCACCGCAGGAGTGCGGGGCTCATCTTCATGTAGGTTTCTTCTATGAATTTAGTCGTGTAGAATTTGGAAACACACTTAGCGAGCGTGAGGGAGCTCCAAACTGCTTTGGAGACGGAAATTACTGAATTGCTACACTTCCTGTGGGGGTATATGTACCCGTGCTGACGTCAGATCCGTCTCCAACTGCTAGCACGAGCACACTATATCCCACTTGTTTTGAGTCCATCTGCTACACGCTAGGAAAACGCAATTGTTGCTTCCAACCGGTCTGCCTGAGCTGCTTGCAAACCAGGAGGCGTCTGCTCCTCTTGGGAATGCTGCACCCAGCGTAAGCATGCCCTCTGCATGAGGCTGGAACAAATAGCCGCGCAGAGACTCAAAGCCAAAACCTCAAAAGTCCTTTTGAGCTCAATCTCCAGCTTGTGATCTTGGACGTCCTTCAGAGCTGCCGCTCCCGCAACTGGGATGGTCGTCTTCTTCGTGACGGCAGAGACCGCGGCATCCTCCTTAGGGAGGGCAAACAACTCTAGGGTCTGTTAGCCCAACCGATTCTCAGACCCGCGACTGGATTATTCCACTCCTGCTCCACCAACGTCTTAGTGGCTTCATGGTACGCGAACCCGGAGGAGGGACGCCGCATGCCCTGTAAAACTGGATCCGCACCGTCCTTGCGAGAGTCATCAGGCGGAGACTGGAGACCCAGTTCCTCCAGAACCTGAAGAATGAGCAGCACCAGTTCTTCTCTGCGGAACAACCGTAGGATCTTGGGGTCATCCCCCTCTGCCGCAGGCCCAGGATCCAGATCATCACCTTGACTGGCGTCCACCGAGTACCGGCAAGTGACATCCATGGGCCTGTGGGATCCCCCTGTGGCACTGCTGTGGGCACACGCAACACTCTAGTGGGCACAGTGCCTACCTGTGACGCCCCGTGCCGTGCCCTGACCTGCGCCAGAGTCAGGCAGCGACCCATCCTGGGACAAACCAGGTTCTGGAGCAAGGGGGGCGGGGGGTGCTGACCCCCTCCACCAGACCCCGACCCCCTCATACTGTGCCAAAAATGCCTTGTGCATAAAAAGCACAAATTCAGGCGAAAAAAGAGCCGGAGCACGCCCACTGTCAACAGGAGGCAAAAAGTGCCCCCCCCCCCAGGGTTCTACCGGGGCCTCCTGCCCCTCAAGAGGACCTGGGAGCACTGGGGAAAGAACTGGAGGAAGATCCTCTCCAGGCTCTGAAAACATAGACCTGACCGCTGCGGGATCCAAGGTCGCCGCCGTATCCGCGGTTACCGCATCAGGACGCCTCACCGGGACAGAAGAGCTTGGAGCTGCAAGGGAAGGAGAAGAAACACCTCTCCGCCATGGCAATTCAGACGCGACGGAGTCGACCCGCACGCGCAACAAGCCACCCCCCTCACCATCGCATCGCTGGCGGCCTGACAAACAAGCAAGTGAAAAAAAACGAAAACACCGAGGAAAACCCACCGAAACCGCACTGGGGGGGGGGGGGAGGAGAAGAGAGTCGACCCAAGCTGTCATCCCTACCTGTTCCTGCTACCTCACTTTTTTTTTTTTTTTTTTTAAACTTTACTGCTCTAAAAGCAGCCTCACAGAAAAGTTCCTCCTCCTAGTACTAAAGAGAGCTGTCCAACTCAATTCAGCAGGATAATTAAAACAGGAGAGGAAAGTGAGGAAAACCAATTTGGGAGCCAACTCGTGAAAGGGAGGGATCCGGACCACCGGATGTGTACCTCACGGTTTCTTGGGGAGCGGGTGTACAAAAGGGTCACCGACCCCTGGGTGGAAGGCTCAACTTAGAATCCAAAAATAAAAAAAAATAAAATAAAATACTGGACCAAACTGCAGGTTTAAGCATCAGTCACCCACTGCTGGAGACAGAGAAATACTGGGGAACTGCAGGTGGCAACAGGGTATATAAAGCTGTGTCAATTTTACTTTCTCTGTCTCCGCCTGCTGGCACGGATGAATAAACCCAGAAGATGGACTGATCCTGTACGTACAGGGAAAGAAGCCATTACTGCAGAAAACCACATCAAAGCACGTCTGGAGTTTGCCAGAAAGCATCAGAGTGACCCAGCTAAAATGAAGCTTTCTGGCCAAAATTCAAAATGCAGGACAATGATCCCAAGCACAAGGCCAAAGCAACACAGGAGTGATTGAACAACAAAATGCTGCTTGCATAAGTATTCAACCCCTTCAGACTTCAGTAGAGTAGCCTAGTAGTTATGAACCAGGAAACCAAGGTTCAAGTCCCACTGTTGCTCCTTGTGACTTTGGTAAGCCTCAGGTACAAACTTTTTTTTTTTTTTTTTTTATTATTTATAATTTTCAATTTTACATTATTGAAATCCTTCCATATAAAGTTGCATTACATAATGTCACATATTATTAAATCATACAATCTTAAATGTTTGAAAAAAGAAAAATATTTATCTTTTATATAATATCTCTAATTATAAACCTCAACAGCAAACTATATAAAGGGGATTTACACATTACCCTTAAAATAAAATATCACCCAAGAAGGCAAACCAAATATTGACAGGAGCCCTAAGGAAAAGAAAAAACTTTTTCAGAAATAGGCTTAACATAATTTACTCACAGTGATAATAACAAATTGACCTTCTAACTCTGGACATTGGGAGAAGAGGTTGCTGGCCTACGGGCTTCAATAAACTGTTTTAACTGTTCAACTTGGAAAAACACAAAAGTTTCATCACCTTTCTTTAGTAGACATTTACAAGGATACCGCAATGAAAACACAAAACCTAATGAAATAACATCTTGTCTGTATGATAAAAACTCTTTCCTGCGGTATTGAGTAATCGGGGCCATATCAGGATATATCCTGATTTCCTGATCACAGAATTTCACAGGAAAATTCCTAAAATAATTTCTCATTACATTCATAACATCTTGTGTTGTAATAAACGACACTAGAAGTACTTTCCTGTCAATTATCTCCACATTTGAGGATTCTAAAAACCCAGTCAAATTTAAAGGTATTTCAACATTATTTTCATTTCTAGCAGTTGCCCTATTTGTTAGAAATCTGCAAAAATTTATAGAGGGAATGTTTTGTTCAGTAAATCCTAGGCCCACCGATAGAAATTTCTTTAGAGTAGTATAAGGCATTTCCCACATAATGTGGGGGAAATTTAGAATTCTCACATTCAATTTTCTAAGTCCATTTTCAAGTAACTCCAAGCGTCTCGAAGATGTTAACTGCTCCTTTATAATAACAGAACTAACTTTAGCATTTGTTTGAAGCTTATTTTCAATTTCAGTAATCTTATTTGTCAAAGTGGTTCCTTGTTCCTGGATCCCGAGTATCTTCTGTTGCATATTGTAGTTAAGTGAATCTACTTTTTTTTCCAATCTGGTTAACGAAAGTCCCTGGCCTGCCACCAAGTCCCATATGGCCTCGAGTGTCACAGCCCCTGGCCTCGATGTCCCCGACGCAGACTCACCAACAGTAACCGGGAGAATGATGTTTTCTCCGGCTTCTCGAGCCTCTCCTTCCACTACCAGGGGCTCTCCCGGTGCACCAGACCCCTCTCCAAATTCCTCGGGGTCCAGTTGCATCCGTGCCGGTCCTTCTCCCTCTGCTGTTCCGGAGCTCTCTCCCTCCAGCTCTGGCGCCCCGGAAACATCGTCCGAGTGCGACTGGGCAGCAGCTCCTACGGGGTCGCGTTGCACCGGAGGTGCGCGAAGGTCAGGGCTGAGGGACGTCTCTGCCGGCGACGCACTCCGCTCTCCTGTAGCAGGGCTCGCAATGGCCTCCTCGGCTCCCTCCAAATTCACTGTTTGGGCCAGAAAACGCACGATGTCGAGCTGGCTGGGTCCAGGTAGGGGCTCTGGAGGGAATACCCTCACCTTTCCCTTTCTCTTAGAGGGCATTATCTATCGAAGAAAAAACTTTTCAGAGAAGTTTAGAGAGAGCTGGCGTTTCACTGAACCGTTATGCCGCCATCTTCCTCAGGTACAAACTTAAATTATAAACCCTCTGAGAATAGGGAAATACCTATAGTACCTGAATGTAATCCACTTTGAAGTGCTGCAAAAAGTGGAATAAATCTAGTACTTTATAGAACCACCTTTTGCAAGAACAACAACTTAATTCTCTGGTGTAAATTTCTACCTGCTTTGCACACTATTTGGGAGCTATTTTTGCCCATTCTTCCTGGCAGATATGCTCCAGGTTGTTTAGATTGGTTGGATGACATTATGGCCTGCAATTTTCAAATTGTGCCACAGATTTTTGATTGGACTGAGATCTGGACTTTGATTTTCCATTGTAGAACATTCACCTTTTTTCAATTTTAAATTTTATTTTACAAAAAATGCAGAGAAATAAATAATTTTACTTTAAGAGCATATTGGTTTACAATAAACAAACTATCTGGAACAATGTATGTGTCATTTGTAATCCACACAAATCTGCTGACTTTCTAGGGTTCGAATATTTTGCAAGCCACTGTATGCATGCAATCTGTAAAACATCGATGCATCCGATACTGGCACTACATGGTGAAAGTCCTAGTGGAACGTTATTCTCGTTTCCCCGCTATACATTTTTTAAGGATACATACCTGACGCCTGGGGAAAGTAAGTCTCTGCTTCCCGACTCTGTTGCATCTTGGCTCCATTATCATCCTGCAAGGTATCAGCCCCGATTTCACCATCTGTCCCAACCTCACTGTCTTGGCAACCCACTCTGGCCCGATTGCCACCAGCTGCCTGCAGAGGTCTACTTCGGCATCTACTTGGCCCACCCCGTTGTCTACCTTCTGTGTGCCGGTCCAGTCTACGTGCCTGTCCCACTGTCAGAAAACGCCCACGCCGATCCCGCTTCATTTACACTCGGTAGGAATGCCAAATCCAACCCAGGGACTGGCACAAACACCAATAAACACTCACTCACCACCCTTGCTCCTGCTCAGAGACGGACACCCACTCACCACCCTCGCTCCTTCTGCAGAGAGACAGCCACTCACCACCCCAACTCCTGTCCCAGATAGGGGCATTCACTCACCCTCCTGACTCCTGCCCCAGAAAGGGGAACCCACTCACCACCCCGATCCTACCCAGAGAGGGGCACCCTTCCTGCCCCAGAGAGGGGCACCCACCCTAACTCCTGTCCCAGACACTGATTATCAGTCACCGCCGTCCCCCCTCCAAAAATTGACACCCGAGTACCTGCCTCCCAAACTACAGCAACCGCCGCTAGATACCAAAAGCCTCCCACGCCCCCAATGCCCTCCTCCCAGTCCTCTCTCTTTCCTTCCTAGTCCCGGTGAAGGAGCGGCGGAGCTCAGCTCTCCATCTGCAGCTTCAGCAACGGTTAGACGGGGCCTGAAAAGAGGGATCCATGGAGGCCAGCGCGGGAGAGAGCGCCACATACAGGCACGGAGGACTCAGTGCAGGGACCCGGGGAGAGAGCACCACCTACAAACCCGGAGACGAAGAGAGAGGGGGAAACGGCGTCAGTCGCGTACAACTCAATGCACAAGAGAGGAGAGACAGCGCCACCTGCAGAGGATTCAGTGCAGGGAAGTGAGAGAAGGCCACCTACAGGCACAGAGTGCAGGAAAGGGATACAGCGCCACTTGCAGCCCCGGAGGGCTCAGTACACAAAGTGACAATACCACCTACAGGTTTGGGGGACTCAGTGCCAGTAGTCAGAGGACAGATACCATCTACAGGCCTGGGAGATCCAGTTCAGTGAGAGAGGAGACAGCGTCACCTGTATCCCCGGGGGAACTCAGTGCAGGGAATGAGGAGACAGCGCCCTTGCAAGAATGGGAACTCCCTGCAATAGTTATTTCACCATGTCAGTTCCTACCCATTCTCCTGGGACAGCAGAAAACTCAGAATCATACAATTTCTGATTTTGTAGCATATACGTGGTGCATAAAGTCCAGCAGCTTCAGCGGCCAGTCCAAATCAATAGCAGATATTAATGGGGCAAGGGGAGGGATCTATTTCCTGACGCTTATTCCTAACAGAGGCTGGCCCAAGGAGAAGCATGTGAAATGAGTGAAACTCAATTCTTCCACAATTCTCCCCCACCCCCTTATAAGGGATGAATTCTCAATATCCCCAGAGGAGTATTATTCTTTGGCCTACCTTAGATGGAACCCCCTACCCAGATACATAGTATTTAATATTAATACAAATGCATTAAAATTTTCATAATCCACATTTTTAATATTCTGAGAAATAACATTGTTCCCCCTCCATTCTAATTTGGAAAATAGAACCTGGAAAATGGAGTCAGAAGAGAGACAAAATGAAAGAAGAGGGTATGACAACTAAAACAAGAAGGAGAAAATCTTCATTTTCATCAGACTATTATTGAAACTATTACATTGGATTTTCAATGGCACAGCTCAGCTCCTATGATTCCTTGTACTTAGTATTTAAAAGTAAAATACAGCAAATGTTCTTTTGATATACAGTATGTGAATGACATTTATGTTAATTAGATGTCTTACCATTGCACCAGGAATTAAATTGGGCAGACTAGATGGGCTTAATATCTCTCAATTGCCATCACATTTTCTGTTTCTATATTTGTTCGGGATAGAGGACCTGTAGAAGTAATATCTGCTGCTTTGCCCCAGTCAGTCCTGGATTTGTCAATAGGCACACTAGGTCTGTGCCTAAGGCAGCAGAAATCTGGCGGGGGGGGGGGGGGGGGGGGGGGGGTGCAGCAGGCTGGCTGAAGATTTGCTGCTTTTCAATTGTGCTAAAGCACTCAGCAGAGAACAGCACTCTGTTTCCTGATCCAGCCCCTCCGGGCAGCATGCAGGGAACAGAAGAGCAGGGGTCATTTTGAGGGAGACTAGGAGGGGCCGAGCAGAGATCATTGAAGGGTGAGAAAAGAGGCTGGGAAATGAGAGCAGGATTGGCTGAGAGCATAGTAAGTGTGTGAGAGAGAAGGGATTATTGTCAAGTATATGTGTGTGTATGCGTATGTCATATTGGGTTGGATGTTAACAGAGAGGATGCAAGGAGGGAGCAGGACCAGAACATGGTAGGGACACCTCCCTCCCCAACTCCCCACCCACTGGAATTCAAATCCTTCCTCCTTTGATCTTGGAACCTCCATTTCTTCCTACCTCTCCCTTCTCCCCTGATCCTGGAACCCTCTGCCCAACCCTTCCTACTCCCTTCTCCTCTTCCTCAATCCAAGAACCTCCCCCACTCTCTCCCTCCTTTTCCTCAGTCCAGAATTGTCTTCATTTCCTATCCTCCCCATCCCTAGTCCTTTTTTCCTCCCTTTCTCCTCACCCCATTCCTGAACTTCCTCCCTTTCTCCTCTCCCCATTCCTGAACTTCCTCCCTTCCTCTCCCATTCCAAGGTCTCCTCCCTGTACTGATACTTGAGATCAATTTTCTTCACCCAATAAAAATAAATCCTAAATCCATCACTGCTCCCAGTCATCAATTTAAACTTGAGTTTCGTAAATTATAGGCAGGCAGAAGCAGGTTGGATGAAATGTCAATAGAAGCACACTGGTTGACAGCAAATAAGAACCAATGGATCCACCCAGTCTTGCCAGTAAATATATTTCAATTGTTGGTCATAGAAGTTTGACCACCTGCAGGATATCTCTTCTCATCCACTCTGACAACTACTACTGAATTCAGTAGTGCTACAAAATGATCACAGCACTATGCAGCACTACATATATTCGGGACACTCCCTGCTCCAATCTAGTTGTTTTGTCATCTTCACTCTTTGGTCCTCTACCACACTACATAGATAAGTACACAAGTTCCTATACTTAAATCCTCTCACCCACTTCAGTTTTTTACCCAGCTTCTCAAGCCAGTTCATAACACTGCCCTCTATATCTGTCCCAAGCATGCTGTAGTCCTCTCACAGTGCTGGTTTTCACCACCTCCAATGGTCCTCTGACCCTCTCTCCCTCTAACTTCAAATCATGGCTTCTTGAGTTTCTTTTTCTTTAGACAGTCACTTTTCTAATTTGTTGAAGACTGTCAAATATTTAGATGTTTCTATCATATCCCCCTTTCTCAACAGACTGAGATAGGGGATGCGATAGCCTTTTCTTTCAACATTGGCTCCCTATTTCTTTACATATACACTATAACATCCTCTGTATCATCCACAATCTCATTTACAATCCCTCAGCAATTTGGCAATGTACTTTTCTTTGGTTATATCAACCTTCCAGACAGCTTCGCTCCACAAACAAGTGCTTACTTGTTCAAATAGCCATACTTGACCTTACTAGACGTCCTGCTTTTTCTGTTGCAAGCCCCTCCTTATGGAACTCTCTCCCTGACTATCTCAGACTCCTAACAAACACTAAAGGTTTTAAGAAACATTTAAAGACTTATCTATTACCAACTGCCTATAAATAGTCACTGTAAGTCAAACCCTCCCATCCCCCACCTCCCCTTTCCTCTCTCTCCATTCCCATCCCTATTCTATTTTTAATGTATTCTGTTGATTTTTTTGTTTTTACTTCTGTTTATTTATATTAAATCATAGAGTATGGTTTAATGGAACACAGTCAACATGGATTTACCCAAGGGAAGTCTTGCCTAACAAATCTGCTTCATTTTTTTTAAGGGGTTAATAAACATGTGGATAAAGGTGAACCGGTAGATGTAGTGTATTTGGATTTTCAGAAGGAGTTTGACAAAGTCCCTCATGAGAGGCTTCAAAGAAAACTAAAAAGTCATGGGATAGGAAGCAATGTCCTTTCGTGGATTACAAACTGGTTAAAAGACAGGAAACAGAGAGTAGGATTAAATGGTCAATTTTCTCAGTGGAAAAGGGTAAACAGTGGAGTGCCTCAGGGGTCTGTACTTGGACCGGTGCTTTTCAATCTACTAGATAAATGAAGCTTGACCGACGTGCCGCAAATGCGCAGTAGAGAGCAACTCTACCGCGCATGCGTGGGCAGCACGTCGGTCAGAGCTTGCCAGTAACCAAAATGGCGCGGCGAGGAGCACGAGCAGTAGCAGCGGTGGCGGCGAGCAGTAGCGGCGGTGCACGCGAGGGAGGGAGGGACCTCCCCCGGAGATCTTCCGTCTGCGCCATCCGAAGGGGTTGTGAATCAGGGGAGGGAGGAGGAAGTGACTGAGGGGAGGGGAGGAGGGAGGAGAGAGTGACTGAGGGGGGAGGGAGGAGAGAGTGACTGAGGGGAGGAGGGGAGAGAGTGACTGAGGGGAGGGAGGAGAGAGTGACTGAGGGGGAGGGGGAGGAGGGGAGGGAGACTAGAGGGTGAGGGAGAATGAGGGGAGGGAGGGGAGAATGAGGGATAAGGAAATGGACTGAAAAAAAAAAGTTAATGTAGCCCGTTATTACGGGCTTAACGGCTAGTATATATATAAATGATCTGGAATGGAATACGATGAGTGAGGTTATCAAATTTGCGGATGATACAAAATTATTCAGTTAAATCACAAGCAGATTGTGATACATTACAGGAAGACCTTGCAAGACTGGAAGATTGGGCATCCAAATGGCAGGTGAAATTTAATGTGGACAAGTGCAAGGTGTTGCATATAGGGAAAAATAACCCTTGCTGTAGTTACACGATGTTAGGTTCCATATTAGGAACTACCACCCAGGAAAAAGATCTAGGCATCATAGTGGACAATACTTTAAAATCGTCAGCTCAGTGTGCTGCAGCAGTCAAAAAAGCAAACACAATGTTAGGAATTATTAGGAAGGAAATGGTTAATAAAACAGAAAATGTCATAATGCCTCTTTATCGCTCCATGATGAGACCACACCTTGAATACTGTGTACAATTTTGGTCGCCACATCTCAAAATAAATATAGTTGCGATGGAGAAGGTACAGAGAAGGGCAACCAAAATGATAAAGGGGATGGAACAGCTCCCCTATGAGGAAAGGCTGAAGAGGTTAGGGCTGTTCAGCTTGGAGAAGAGATGACTAAGGGGGGATATGATAGAGGTCTTTAAGATCATGAGAGGTCTTGAACGAGTAGATGTGAATCAGTTATTTACAGTTTCGAAAAATAAAAGAAGGACTAGGGGGCATTCCATGAAGTTAGCAAGTAACACATTTAAGACTAATCGGAGAAAATTCTTTTTCACTCAACGCACAATAAAGCTCTGGAATTTGTTGCCAGAGGATGTGGTTAGTGCAGTTAGTGTAGCTGGGTTCAAAAAAGGTTTGGATACATTCTTGGAGGAGAAGTCCATTAACAGCTATTAATCAAGTTTACTTAGGGAATAGCCACTGCTATTAATTGCATCAGTAGCATAGTTATCTTCTTGGGTAATTGCAGGTTCTAGTGGCCTGGTTTGCCCTCTGTTGGAAACAGGATGCTGGGCTTGATGGACCCTTGGTCTGACCCAGCATGGCAATTTCTTATGTTCTTATTAGTCTGTGACTTATTATGTATGTTTTTATATGAACCACTTAAACCTACCCTCATTGATTAAGATAGTGATTGACTAAGGCTTGTCACCCATTCTGTGTCTATGGAGAAAATAAAATTAGGTCCGATGTTTGCTAACCAAAATTACAGCAAAGAGAAGTGTATAATGATACATCCTGATGTGGCAGTTATTTTTGTAAGGTTATTATTGCTTAAAAAAGAAATTTAAATTAAAAAAAAAAAAGATAAAATTCTGGTACACTCTAAAAACTGGACAAAGCCTATAAGCTGCAGAATTAGTTTTCTGTGTGTGCAGTTTTCTAGTGTACACTGGCAATTAGATAAGTAATTTGAACATAAATTTATGGTGGCTCACATGCTTTGTGTAAAGAATGGTGTAAGCATGAGACCTTTATGCTGCAGCAGAGTTGACACTGCCAGAAAACGCACTTTGATACGGGGAAAGCTACAGCTTCATCTGAACCAGCTGCCTCCCCTGCGGGTTGAGCACTTGGGTTCCAGTAGCCGGCATGACTTTATTTATTTATTTTTATTTATATTCCGCTTTTTGCACTTTTTTCAGCGCTTCAAAGTGGATTACATTTAAGTACTGTAGGCATTTAAGACTTAGAAGATTTAAGACATCAAGACTTAGGAGATTCAAGGAGTTAGGCAGGGTCCAGAGGCAGTCCAGTAGTCAGGACTGGTGGCAAACGAGGTTGTCCAAGTTCCAGGCTAGGGTCTGATCTGGACGGTAGGCAGGGGGTATATGTCTAAGTCCAAGGCTGTGGTCAAAACCGGAGAGACTGGCCAAGACAGACAAGGTACAGAGCGAGCAGACAGGACATCAGGACAAGGCCAAAAGACAAGGCACAGCAAGATTCCAAAAACAAGAATAAGATGGACAGACAAGATGAGGATTTTAAACCGGAGTGATAAGTAATTCTGTTACCTGAACTTCGGTATAAAAAAAGTTATAAATAAATAAATAAATGAGGAGACAGAGACAGGGCAAGGCTGGAAGGCAGGCTGGATAAGGCAAGGCTGGAAGAAAGGCTGGACAAGGAAAGGCTGGAAGGAAGGCTGGACGAGACAAGACTGGAAGGCAGGCTGGACGAGACAAGACTGGAAGGCAGGCTGGACGAGACAAGACTGGAAGGCAGGCTGGACGAGGCAAGGCTGGAAGGCAGGCTGGACAGAAATGTGTATCTGTACAGCAAGAGATAGCTCTCACAAACATAATGTGTACGCACAGAACAGCAGCTGTGGTGCTCACAATCCATATCAGAAAAAAAAACAAAAAAACATTGCCAGCAGGGAGATCTTACAACCAGACAAAAGGGATACATGATAAAAGAGACTCATGATGCTGAAACTACTGGTGCCAGGTAGGGCTGAAACTCAGAAGAGAGATAGCCTATGGGAACGGAAAAGATACTAATATTGGGGCAATTATGGGCTAGGATGAAAAGAAACAGTACCAACTGGCATGATGCTGAGATAAAAGGAAACTGGTAAACAAAGAAAGACATTTTCTATATAAGCAGCTAATGTGCAAGCAGAAAACTGAAGGAGTTCCAACAGTGACCGTTAGGTCATTTGTCCTTCCTTCACGGTACTCTGTCTTATTTTGCATACCAATAAATGAGAAATTAGTTGATTTTTGCAGAAAATGAATTTAATTTAGTAAGAAAGTATAGTTTCTTTTGCACTGAAGTGCGATCTGTAATTTCTCAAAGTGACAGCAGAGAATGCATACCTCTCTTAATGGCTAGCACTGAATTTCTACAAACTACACAGAAATGAATTAAACAGTACATTTAGAGTTTTCATGTGAGACTGATTCACGTATACAGAGCGACCTGGAAAGGAAATCATAGTAGCTGACAAATGGGCCGATGCAGAAAGAAGCGCGGGAGAGCCGGCGAGCACCCACTCTCCCGACGCGCCACAGGCCAGTGTCCTGGGCACGCGATTCAGTATCGGCCTGCATGCAAATGAGGGCCCGCGGTAAAAGGAGGCACTAGGGACACTAGCGCGTCCCTAGCACCTCCTTTTTGACAGAAACGGCGGCTGTCAGCGGGTTTGACAGCCGACGCTCAATTTTACCGGCATCGGTTCTCAAACCCGCTGACAGCCACGGGTTCAGAAAACAGACACCGGCAAAATTGAGCGTCCGTCTTCCAACCCGTGGGCCGCAGGCAGATTTTTAATTTTTTTTTTTTTAATTTTAATTTTTTTTTTATTTTTGGGGCCTCCAACTTAATATCGCTATGATATTAAGTCAGAGGGTGTACAGAAAAGCAGTTTTTTCTGCTTTTCTGTACACTTTCCCGGTGCCGGCCAAAATTAATGCCTGTCTTTGGCAGGCGTTAATTTCTGAAAGTAAAATGTGCGGCTTCGCAGCACATTTTGCTTTCTGTATTGCGCGGGAATGGCTAATAGGCCCATCAGCATGCATTTGCATGTTGCGGGCGCTATTAGTTTCAGGTGGTTGTCTGCGCGTTTTCGACGCGCTATTACCTCTTACTGTATAAGGGGTAAAAATAGCACGTCGAAAACGCCCAGCCAAACATGGGCTAACAGTGCACTCCACCGGAGCGCACTTTACTGTATCAGCCTGAAAGAAAGAGTTAAACTGTTAACCAGAATGAATCCAGCTGGTGACATGCTATGAGATTGTAAAAACATTCAGGAATGATTGCCTTGCTGTGTGAACAAAGGGAAAACTGGCAGAGCAGGTTTAATAAGGTATTCACAGCTGTTAAAGGCTAATGAGTCCTGCCTGGCTTTTCTCCCCTTCACCAATTAAGGGGGAAGAAGATAGGAGCCTCTCCTTTACCACTTGGTTGTTAGGATTTGTGGGTATGTGGTACTGCCCATGGGGAGGAGCCCCGTGCGCCTTACCATCGGGAGGCGAGGTCTCGGCTGCTAGATGCAAAGGACAGCAGGAACTGGAGAGGAGAGAGAGCGACACTGCCCGGGGAGTGTAGTAGAAAGTCACACAGACACAGAGGTGCCACAGGGTCTGTGAAGTGGGGAATACCCAAAGGAGGATTTCTCTGTAGAGATGATCCGGTAATGGTCCGCAGAGCGAGGTACACCGGTGAGAGTCCTCCATAAAGATGATACGGCAATGGGCCGTAGAGCGGGGTACACCGATGAGGGTTCCTCAGTAGAGATTATACGGTAGTGGTCCGCAAGCTCCAGAGGAAGCCCCAGGGAACGGGGCAGGCAGCGGTCCTAGGCAAAAGGCCCTCCAAGGAGTGGATAGCCAGAGACGAGGAAAGGGCCCCCGAGGAGCAGGTACCCGGGACGTCTCGCTGAGGAAGCAGGAGCTGGAACGGGAAGTCTGTCATGAGCGAAGAGGATTCAGCAATAAGGGAACTCGTTGCCAAGTCGTAGGCAGTCAGGGCCAGCTGGCTTAAGAATCCATGGAGAATGACGTCATCCAAGGGGGACGCCCCCAAGGTTCCTGCTATGACGTGCATAAGGCTGGCCTGGATGCACGCGCGCGCCTAAGGAACTCCAAGGGCAAGATGGCTGTCAGCAGCATCCACGTCGTCCAGGAAGGCCCGGTAATATGGGCGAGTAGGCCGGCGATAGCTGGCGGAGGCCGCAAGTCTACCCCATGGAGTCAGTGCAGTGAGATAAGAGGTGAGCAACCTGTCTGCAACCGACAGGTGTAACAGTACCCCCCCTTCTTAGGGCCCCTCCCCGGGGGTTTGGGTTTTCTTGAGTAAGCCACATGGAACTGCTTTATTAGTTCTTTGTCAAGGATATTGACTGCAGGCTCCCAGCTGTTTTCTTCTGGGCCAAACCCTTCCCAAGAGATCAAGTATTCCCATCGCTTCCCATGCTTCCTCACGTCCAGGATGTCCTGTACTTGATATGTGATGTCCTCCTCAGATGCCAGAGGTTGGGGCTCAGGAGGTTTCTTGGAGAACTCGGACAAGATGAGAGGCTTTAATAGTGAGATGTGGAAGGCATTATGAATCCTGAGCGATGTGGGTAGGTGAAGACTGTATGTGACCGGACCCAGCCGGCGAAGTACAGCAAAAGGCCAGATGTATCTGGGCGCGAAGCATGCTGAAGGCAGTTTTAAGCGAAGAAAGCGAATGCTGAGCCAAACTTTGTCCCCATGGTTTAACTGTGGAGCTGCCTGATGATTGGCATCGTACAACTTCTTTGACTTCTGGGCGGCTTGCTGTAGGAGTTGTTTGGTGTGCTCCCAAAGTTGATGTAACTCTTGTGCTGAAGCCTGCGCCGCTGGAGAAGACCCAGACAGAGGTAGAGGAAGCGGAGGCAGAGGCTGGCGTCTGTATACTATTTGAAACGGTGATGACCCGGTAGATGCAGACTGGTGGGAGTTCAAGGCAAACTCGGCCCAGGGTAGTAAGTCGGACCAGTCATTCTGCCGAGAGTTCACATACGTCTGAAGAAATTGCTTCAGGGTTCGGTTTGTCCTTTCTGTCTGACCATTGGCCTGCAGGTGATAGGCCAATGTGAGGTCCAAGGCTATATCGAATTTTTTACATAGTGACCTCCAAAATCTGGCCGTAAATTGAACACCTCGATCAGAAAGTATATGTTTCGGGAGTCCGTGGAGGCGAAAGATGTGGCGAATGAACAATTTTGCTAGTTCCGGGAATGAAGGAAGACCAGGTAACGCCACAAAGTGAGCCATCTTTGAGAATCGGTCCACGGTAACCCAAATGGTGTTGTTGCCACTGGAAGAAGGTAGGTCCACAATGAAATCTGTGGCTATGTGTGTCCCGGTTCACTAGGTGCAAGAAGAGGTTGTAGGAGACCCCAAGGACGGCCTATCGGTGGCTTCTGGCGAGCACAAGTGGAACATGATTCCACATACACTTGAGCATCTTTCTTCATGGTTGGCCACCAATAGAATCTCTGGAGAGTGGAAAGAGTTCTAGCTTGTCCGGGGTGGCCTGCCAGCAAGGAATCATGTGCCCAACGGAGGATTTTCCTTCGAAGTGGTGGTCAGTGTTGAATAATGATGGATGAATGATCTGTAGTAGTTTGTAAAACCAAGAAATCTTTGGAGCGCTTTAAGGCCAGTTGGTTGAGGCCAATAATAAATACTCTTGGTCTTCTGTGGGTCCATCTGGAAACCCTGGTTCGAGTCCGCATAGCCTAGAAAAGGGACAGTCTCCTGGTCAAACGAACATTTCTCCAGCTTGGCGTATAACTGGTTTTCCCTTAGGCATTGCAGGACATTGGCAACGTCTTGGTGATGGCTCTTAGGTCTTGTGAGAATACCAGGGTGTCGTCCAGGTAGACTACGATGCAACTGTAAAGCATGTCTCTGAAGATCTCGTTCATCATATTCTGAAATACCGCTGGAGCATTGCAGAGGCCAAACATCATTACTAGGTATTCAAAACGCCTGTCGCGGGTGTTAAATGCGGTTTTCCATTCATCGCCTGGCGTATCCTGACCAAATTGTACGCTCCCCCAAGGTCCAATTTGGTAAATATCTTAGCTCCCTGGAGCCTGTCAAAATGTTCAGAGATTAATCGCAAAGGGTAACGGTCCTTATAGGTAATCTCATTTAGGCCGCGGTAATCTATGCATGGCCGGAGGGAGTCGTCTTATTTCCCCACAAAAAAGAATCCTGCTCCAGCTGGGGATTTGGAAGGCCGAATGAAGCCTTTTGCCAAATTTTCTTGGATATATTCACACATGGCCTTTGTCTCTGATAGTGAAAGTGGGTAGATCCTTCCTCGGGGAGGCTCAGTATTAGGCAATAAGTTTATAGCACAATCAAATGAGCGGTGAGGAGGTAGGGTGTCCGCAGCTTTCTTCAAAAATACATCTGTGAAGGAGGAGTACTGCAGCGGAAGGCCCAGAAGGGACATCATAGTAGTTAGGCAAGGTATCAGGGACACGACCGCCAAGCACTTTTTGTGGCAGGAGTTGCCCCATTGGGACTATTGCAGAGTGCTCCAATCGAATTGCGGGGTGTGTATTTTTAACCACAGCAGTCCAAGGACCACTGGGTGTATAGCCTTGTCCAGTACCGGAAAGGAAATGGTTTCTGTGTGCAGAGATCCAGTATGGAATTGGATGGGGACTGTGGAGAAAGTAACTTCGCCTGGTAATGGTTCACCATGAATGGAGGAGAGCAGTAATGGCGTTGGCGTACGGACGGTGGGAATCAGAAGGTGTTCCACAAGTTGCCTTAGGATAAAATTTCCATTAGCCCCGGAGTCCACCAATGCCAGGGTGTGAAATTCCTGAGCGTCCGAATTAATAGAGACAGGCAGAGTTAACGGAGGAGAGAGTGAGGTCAGACCTTGGTGAAGTCCTCCAGCAGAACCTAGGACTGGGAGTTTCCCGGACAGAGTGGACAGGAGGGTACCGCATGGCCCGGTTGACCACAATACATACAAAGACTAGATCTTTGGCGACGATGCTTTTCCTTGGAGGATAGATGACTATGGCCCATCTGCATCGGTTCCTCCTCCTCAGTGCTTTGTGTAGTAGCGGTCTGAGTGGACAACGTCGGACGAATGCATGGAGCACCTGAAGCCATCCTCTTGGATCCTCTGGCCTCGTGCGAATGCTCACGAAGACGGCAGTCAATGCGACCAGCAAGGTCTATAAGAAAATCTAATGCCTCAGGGAGTTCTTGTGCTGCTAATTTGTCCTTAATACGCGGGCTCAGACCTTCGAGGAATATAGCACGCAGGCAGCCCAGTTCCCAGTGCAATTCAGATGAGAGAGTCCTAAACTATATGACATAGTCGGTCAGCGATCTGGAACCTTGTTGCAGATGCAGGAGTGTAGACCCGGAGATGGTTTTTCGGCCTGGGTTGTCAAATACGGAGCGAAACAGGGCGAAGAAGCCCAGCAGGTCCTGGAGGATCGGATCCATTCGCTACCAAAGGGGTGACGCCGAGGCCAACGCTTTCCCATCCAGGAGTGTCAGGATATATGTTGTCTTGGAAACTATATCAGGGAAATATGCAGGTTGTAAGGAAAAGTGCATGTTGCACTGGTTCAAGAAGCCCCTACACAACAAGGGGTCACCTGCGAAACGAGGAGGTGCCGGCAAAGGCACTGTAGGCCGGAAGGTGACGCATGTGAAGCAGAGCTTGGCTTGGCAGGCGTTGAAGCAGAGTCCAGCCGATTGTTCAATTGATTTATGGTGCTAGCCAGAGTCTTCAGAATCTTTTTCTGTTCTGTAATTCGCTGGGCCAGGCCAGGGATGGCCTGGAGCACCAAGACCTGTGCTGGGTCCATGGACTTGGCAATCTGTTAGGATTTGTGGGAATGTGGGCCCTTGGGTCGAGGTGAGAGGTGGTACTGCCCACGGGGAGGAGCCCCCTTGAGCCTCACTGTCGGGAGGCGAGGTCTCAGCTACTAGGTGTAAAGGACAGCAGGAACTGGAGAGGAGAGAGAGAGCGACACTGCCCGCGGAGCGGGGAGTGTAGTAGAAAGTCACACAGACACAGAGGTGCCACAGGGTCTGTGAAGTGGGGTATACCCAAAGGAGGATTTCTCTGTAGAGATGATCTGGCAATGGTCCACAGAGCGGGGTACACCGGTGAGGGTCCTCCATAAAGATGATACGGCAATGGTCCGCAGAGCGGGGTACACCGATGAGGGTTCCTCAGTAGAGATGATACGGTAGTGGTCCGCAAGCGGGGTACTCACAGTGGATATGCGATGGTTCCAGAGGAAGCCCTGGGGAGCGGGGCAGGCAGCAGTCCTAGGCGAAAGGCCCTCCGAGGAGCGGATAGCCAGAGATGAGGAAAGGGCCCCCGAGGAGCAGGTACCCGGGATGTCTCGCCGAGGAAGCAGGACCTGGAACGGGAAGTCTGACGTAAGTGAAGGGAAGGACAGAAGGGAACTCATTGCCAAGTCATAGGCAGACAGGGTCAGCCAGCTTAAGATTCCATGGAGAATGACGTCATCCAAGGGGGACACCCCCGAGGTTCCTGCTATGACGTGCATAAGGCTGGCCTGGAAGCGCGCGCACCTAAGGAACTCCAAGGGCAAGATGGCGGTCGGCAGCATCCACACCGTCCATGGAGGACTGGGAACAGGGACGAGTAGGCCGGCGATAGCTGGTGGAGGCCGCAAGTCTACCCCATGGAGTCAGTGCAGTGAGACAAGAGGTGAGCAACAGCGGTCGCAGCCTTCTGCGACGGACAGGCGTAACATCGGTCAAGACACTAGAGGGTGCAGAGCTATGCAAACATTTAGCTAAAGATACCACAATCATGAGAAAGGGATTGGAGCTTGCCATAAATCATCTAGCTAAACTGCAGACATTAATTCTGAGTGAGACAAGATTGCCCTTATCCCTTTGAACTTTAGTGAAGCAGCCCAGATGCAAATTGTTGGCTCCTCAAAAGAAGCACTAGCCAGTCTTCCCTTAAAAACATTTTGCCGTCTCTGCCAATAAAATCCTCTCTAAGACTGTGCATGCAATGTCTGGCAGAGAGGATGAATGCAGAGAGCTTAGTCATAAACTGAGGCAGACCCTCCTCCACACGGGGGAGTGCAATAGCAAAGCATTCAGGGATGCTATCAAAGTATAGCTAATTATAGAATTCAGCTCTGTGCCTGCAAGCAGACACACATCGGTTTCCTAATAGGGGAAGCTGAAAAGCTCTGTGAAATTTTTTACAAATGTAAACTCACCACTAGGAGTCAGTATAAAGATAAGAACTAGTACCAGATATTCACCATGTTTCAGAGTCCAGAGAAGAAAAACCGGAAGATTAACTAATAACGTATGGTTTCTTTAAACGCTGGGTAAATAAATACTTGTATGTGAGATTGATAAGGAATGGCTCTGATCGGGAAATAGAGAGCAGCTGTTTTGCCTATTTTCCATGATTATAATGTAAGTTTAGTTTACACTTTGCTTTGTATTTCTGTTTTAAAAGCAGAATTGCCTATTAGTTTGTATGTCTGCTAATGAAACACCTTTACTGTTGACATCCCTCTACAAAAGAGAAAAAAAAAGTGCATCCTTCTGGTCCTGAATTAACAGACCAGAACATCTGCTTGCCTGTTTGTCATCAAGAATTAATTCAAAAGCAGAGATGCAAAGGATCATCTATGCTGCATATTCTTGTTTCATCTCTCTTGGACTACCTTTATGAGCATTCTATACAAAAGACTGATTTGATTATTTTAATTTGGATTGCTTTATATTGCATTTTCATGCTTAGTATTAGAATCAAGTATAAATACCACATGAATTATAACATACATACACATAGCAAGTGCACCACCCTAACAGAAGGAATTACATGGGATCCTTTAACCCTGACAGAAAGAGATATCCTTATTGTAGCTACAGTATTTCTATTTGGTGCTGGTCATAGTACAGCCAGATTGGCAACGAGTATTTTTGCATCCATAAGCTATTGCTGAAATCTTTAAAAATATTACTACTGAAATTCAAGAGCACACTGCTACCCACATTAGATAAATTACTGAAACCCTATGGGACCACTGCTTTGTTATTATTGGCACAAAGAGGCTTGTGTCATTTATTTATTTTTTTTTATTTATTCACTTTTTGTATCTATTTTATAAACAAAATGTGGCCATCAATGTTGTGTTGAAGTTACTGATAGAACCCCCATTATTTTTAATATTACTAAGCATTTATGTGAAAATTATAATTTACCTTCTGACTGGTTAGCTGAACCGAGTTGCGTAAGCCCTTCCTATCACTTTGGGAACAAATACAAGGTTGGGGTACAAATATTCTTTTATATCTAGCTATTGGTCTTGGTGGCTATATCGTATTAGTTTTAATCATAGTATGTATTAAAAGTATTTTAAATCAGGTGATTACCCACCTTTTGCCAGTAACTTTGCCAGTTGTTGTGCCCCCTAATTTGAGTACTTCAATTTTACATGGTTTAGAGATGAAGTGATTGCCTGTAATGCTTTTTTATCTGCCACCATATTCTTCTTTCAGCTAACCAGGCAGCTTGAGTATTCCTTCCCTTGGGATTTTTGGAAGACGAGTACCTAAAACTGGGATTCTAGTTTAAAATGGGGTGGTGATAGCATTATGTATCTTTCCTACTGTTCTTTGGATGCCCATAAGGTTCTCTGTCTCAGCACCTTAATGATCTAATGTCTCTTATGTCACCCACCTCCACCATATGTTTATGACCCTTGCTATCCACATCTGGGCAAGAGTCAAGAGGGAAATGTATATCTGCAGAGCAAGAGATAGCTCTAGCAGCTATACTGTATATGCACAGAACTGCAGCTGTGGGGAGAAGCCAAATGGCTGCCCATTGAACGACATGCTCTAAATGCTCCTCCTGTCTTAGAAAGATTTTCCTATACTTTTACAGCGATGCCGCATACAAAACGAAAGGCATAGCTCAAGGGAGCTGAGCCTTTAGAAACCAAGGTACCTGAATTGTTTCAGAAGAAAATTGAGGAATGTTTTGCAGCGAGTCCCATTTTGGAGGGGGACTTAGAGCGAAGTCTCCCTGCTATGGCTGACAAAATCTCGTTGACCCCGGGGACACCGGCTACACCAACACCTCCCGGAGCGGTCATGATAACAGACGCTCCAGAAATGGAGGAGCTCCAAGTGAGCAGAGGAACTTGGCAAACTGAAGAAGAGAGAGTCGGGAGTATTGGTGTATTGCCTGGGATTGAGGAAGACCTGCAGGCTGCAGCAACGACGCCATTACCTAACTTGTTGAAATTACATCGACGCCAGAAGATCAGAGCGGAATACCCCTTGGCCCTCTTGAAACAGCATGCTCAAGTTCTGATGGAGGAACTATCAATATTCCTAGTGGTAAGATTCTGAATCTTAAACCTGCTAATATTACTATGGACAGTTTATGGGGAGCGATGGAGAGAACAGAAAATGCTGAAATAAGCCTGACAGGGGCAGTAATGGAGATTAATAACACCTTAAAGAAAAATTCTGACATTTTGGAACATCAAGAGCGAAAAATTATTGAAGTGGAGACAAAACTGAATAAAATGGAACTTGTGCAAACTAACCTAATTCAGTCAGATCAAATGAACAGTAAAAAACTGGAATATCTTGAGAACAATATGCATATATTAAACTTACGGATTTTGAACTTCCCTGTAATTTCACAGATGGCTCCGAATGAACTGTTTAAAAATTATGTTCGTCAAGTGCTTAAAATGCCTGAAGTTTTATCAACAAAGCATTTTATCTGTCTCAGGGAAATAAAGGGAATCAAATCCCACAGGAGATATTTAAGAACATAAGAACATAAGAAATTGCCATGCAGGGTCAGACCAAGGGTCCATCAAGCCCAGCATCCTGTTACCAACAGAGGCCAAACCAGGCTACAAGAACTTGGCAATTATCCAAACACTAAGAAGATCTCATGCTACTGATGCAATTAATAGCAGTGGCTATTCCCTAAGTAAACTTGATTAATAGCCATTAATGGACTTCTCCTCCAAGAACTTATCCAAACCTTTTTTGAACCCAGCTACACTAACTGCACTAACCACATCCTCTGGCAACAAATTCCAGAGCTTTATTGTGCGCTGAGTGAAAAAGAATTTTCTCCGATTAGTCTTAAATGTGCTACTTGCTAACTTCATGGAATGCCCCCTAGTCCTTCTATTATTCGAAAGTGTAAATAACCGAGTCACATCTACTCGTTCAAGACCTCTCATGATCTTAACGACCTCTATCATATCCCCTCTCAGCCATCTCTTCTCCAAGCTGAACAGCCCTAACCTCTTCAGCCTTTCCTCATAGGGGAGCTGTTCCATCCTCTTTATCATTTTGGTTGCCCTTCTCTGTACCTTCTCCATCGCAACTATATCTTTTTTGAGATGCAGCGACCAGAATTGTACACAGTATTCAAGGTGTGGTCTCACCATGGAGCGATATAGAGGCATTATGACATTTTCCGTTTTATTAACCATTCCCTTCCTAATAATTCCTAACATTCTGTTTGCTTTTTTGACTGCTGCAGCACACTGAGCCGACGATTTTAAAGTATTATCCACTATAATGCCTAGATCTTTTTCCGGGTGGTAGCTCCTAATATGGAACCTAACATCGTGTAACTACAGCAAGGGTTATTTTTCCCTATATGCAACACCTTGCACTTGGTCCACATTAAATTTCATCTGCCATTTGGATGCCCAATCTTCCAGTCTTGCAAGGTCCTCCTGTAATGTATCACAATCCTCTTGTGATTTAACTACTTTGAATAATTTTGTATCATCCGCAAATTTGATAACGTCACTCGTCGTATTCCTTTCCAGATCATTTATATATATATTGAAAAGCACCGGTCCAAGTACAGATCCCTGAGGCACTCCACTGTTTAGCCTTTTCCACTGAGAAATTTGACTATTTAGTCCTACTCTCTGTTTCCTGTCTTTTAACCAGTTTGCAATCCACGAAAGGACATCACCTCCTATCCTATGACTTTTTAGTTTTCGTAGAAGCCTCTCATGAGGGACTTTGTCAAACGTCTTCTGAAAATCCAAATACACTACATCTACCGGTTCATCTTTATCCAAATGTTTATTAACCCCTTCAAAAAATGAAGATTTGTTAGGCAAGACTTCCCTTGGGTAAATCCGTGTTAACTGTGTTCCATTAAATCATGTCTACCTATATGCTCTACGATTTTGATCTTGAGAATAGTTTCCACTATTTTTCCCGGCACTGAAGTTAGGCTCACTGGTCTATAGTTACCCGGATTGCCCCTGGAGCCTTTTTTAAATATTGGGGTTACATTGGCCACCCTCCAGTCTTCAGGTACAATGGATGATTTTAATGATAGGTTACAAATTTTAACTAATAGATCAGAAATTTCATTTTTTATTTCCTTTAGTACCCTAGGATGCATACCATCTGGTCCAGGTGATTTGCTACTCTTTAGTTTGTCAATCTGGCCTACTACATCTTCCAGGTTCACAGTGATTTCGTTCAGTTCGTCTGACTCATCACCTCTGAAAACCAATTCCGGAACTGGTATCTCCCCAACATCCTCATTAGTAAACACGGAAGCAAAGAATTCATTTAGTCTTTCTGCAATGGCCTTATCTTCCCTAAGAGCCCCTTTAACCCCTTGGTCATCTAATGGTCCAACCAACCCCCTCACAGGTTTCTTGCTTTGGATATATTTAAAAAAGTTTTTATTATTAGTTTTTGCCTCTATGGCCAATTTCATTTCAAATTCTCTCTTCGCCTGTCTTATCAATGTTTTACACTTAACTTGACAATGCTTATGTTTTATCCAAACTAACCCTAAAATATACTTTAATACCCTCACACTCATCACTCTACTACTCATCAATGCACAGTCTATCACCAAAAAAATCCCAATCATTCATGACCTGCTCTCAGACTACCACCCAGACATATTCTGCATAACTGAATCATGGCTCAAACACACTGACACAGTCCTACTCAATCAACTGCCCAGAAACACATACAACATATTCTCCATACCTAGGAGCAAAAGAAAGGGAGGTGGACTACTATTCCTAGCCCACAAAAAACTTAAATTCTCCTCTTTCCCCCTAAACCTACCCCCTCCTTTCGAGACTAACCTATTTAAATCAAAACATCTACAAATACTCCTCCTCTATGCTCCTCCCGGCTGCCTACAACACAACCTCTCCCCCCTGATCGAAGCCATCACATCACACATCAACCTACAAGAACCAGCCATCATACTAGGAGACTTCAATCTCCATATTGACACCCAACCAACAACTCCCACCTGCGAACTCCTCCTATCTTCCATGACAGCTCTCGGATTCTCCCAAATCATTACCACCCCCACTCAGAAATCTGGGCACACCCTTGATTTAATTTTCATTAACAATAAAATATTCTCAACTGAATCACCCACTACTACTCCAACTCCATGGTCCGACCACTACCTCATTCAAGCCAAGCTCCAACATCAATCGAACACAGCAAAAACAGACTCCTGCTTCATTGAATACACCAAACCTTGCTCCAGTGAAGACCTAGCAGAGCTACTCCCGGAAGCACTAAAAACAATCAACCTACATGATGCCAACTCAGCTACAGACTCCTGGATCTCCATCAACGCTGACATAGCCAACACATTATGCCCCACAATAAAAAAGGAAATCAGATCATCTACTAAACAAAATGCTCCTTGGTACACCCCCGAACTGAAAACATCCAAACGAACGCTCAGACAAACCGAAAAACAATGGAGACGAACACCTACACCAAACCTGAAAGACAAATATAGAACACTTCTACACAAATATACAGCTGACCTCAACACAGCAAAGCGCAATTTCTACACATCCAGAATTCATGAATACCAATTCAACCCGAGGACCCTCTTCTCATACGTCAAAGAACTCACCAACCCAATCCAGAATGACACAATGCCAAACTCCAACAACATCTCCAGTGACAAACTAGCTCAATTCTTCAAGGACAAAGTCGACAACATCATTGCCAAGATTCCCCATTCCCACAACGACTCAACAAATATCCCTCCTCCCATCCACATTTGGACCCAATTCACCCCTGTTGCATCTACAGAAATTGAACCCTTCATCAAAAAAACCAAACCAGCATCCCACCCCGTCGACTCCATCCCCATCAAAACCCTAAAACTCATCAGAGAGATTATTGCCAAACCTATAACCCAAATCATCAACCTATCCCTCGAACAAGGAATCTTCCCAGACAAACTCAAAAACGCCATCATCAAACCAATCATAAAAAAACCGCAACTCGACAAATCTGATCCAGCAAACTACAGACCAGTCTCCAACCTCCCATTCCTAGCAAAAATCATCGAGAAAACTGTCAACAATCAACTCACAGACCACCTCGACGCCCACAATCTTCTCCATCCAACACAGCACGGCTTCAGAAAACTCTACAGCACAGAAACTCTCCTCCTCTCCCTCACCGACACCATCCTCAGAGGCCGAGACAGTGGCAAGACATTTCTACTGATCCTCCTCGATATATCAGCCGCATTTGACACCATCAACCACAGAACTCTCCTCACCAGACTTAAAGAGATCGGTCTGCAAGACACTACACTCAACTGGTTCAAATCATACCTCTCTAACAGATCCTTCATTGTCAAGACAAACTCTTCTGAATCCTCCCAAGTGCCCCTCACCCATGGCGTCCCTCAAGGTTCTTCACTATCCTCGACCCTCTTCAACATCTACCTCCTCCCACTATGCAAATACCTCTCTGATGCCAACCTCACCTACTTCGTTTATGCAGACGACATTCAAATTCTCCTCCCCATCACCAAATCCATTGAACTCACCATGGAAAGATGGAACAAACTCAGTTCAAATTTATCTCAACTGCTATCACAACTATCTCTCTGCCTCAACCAAGCCAAAACAGAAATCATTCACATCCAGGACGACCGTCCCGCTTCCCCCCTCGAGAGCACCCCCTCAAACAACACAGGAAGCGCAAACAACACTGGGATGCCAAACTTATCAAGAACCTCACTCACACCATCCACAAAAAACCTAGGAGTAACCATCGACAGCCAACTCAACTTTAAACGACACATCTCCAATATAATCAAAGATGGATTTTTCAAACTTCAAACACTTAAAAAACTCAAACCTCTCCTCCAACCGCATGATTTCCGAACAGTACTACAATCAATTATTTTCTCAAAACTCGACTACTGCAACTCCCTCCTCCTTGGACTTCCTGAAATCCACATCAAGCCCCTCCAAGTTCTACAAAACGCCGCCGCCAGAATTATCACCAATCACAGAAAATCCTCCCACATCACACCCACTCTCAAAGACCTCCACTGGCTGCCCATCACACAAAGAATCCAGTATAAAACCCTCACCCTTCTTCACAAAAAAATAAACAACAACAGAATGGTCTGGCTAAACAACAACATCCAACCATATTTCACACAAAGAAATCTCAGATCCTCCAACTCAGGTCTCCTCTCCATCCCAACTCTTAAAAATGCTCACCTCAATACAACACGCAAACGAGCCATTACAATAGCTGGCCCTACCCTCTGGAACTCCCTCCCCCCACAGCTCAGAAACGAACCCTCACCGCAAGTCTTTAAAAAACAGCTCAAAACATGGCTGTTCTTGAAAGCATTCCCTCCTGAACCCCAACATCCTATAATAAACGCTCTTGAAAGCCTTACCGCATAACTTCTACTCTGCATGAACGCATAACCCCTCCCCCCTTCTCTATCCTCCCTTTTCCCTGTCCCCCACCCTTCTCGTAACCTCCCTCTTCCCTGTCCCCCACCCTACTCATAACCAAGTCATATTGTACATATTGTATATAGGCTATATGCCATTTCTATATACCCACATCTAATATTTAATTTTAATTTTATTCATATGTTACAATGTTCCTTATATTTATTGTTTAATCAACTGTTCTCTTGTTACAATGTAAAATAGGGCAGTTCCGGCTCTATTCAACCTGTTTTCTGGAAACCGATGTGATATCTCGATCGAATGTCGGTATACAAAAGAAATAAATAAATAAATAAATAAATCCTATTTTCTTCAGATGGATCCTTCTTCCAATTTTTGAAGGATGACTTTTTGGCTAAAATAGCCTCTTTCACCTCACCTTTTAACCATGATGGTAATCGTTTTGCCTTCCTTCCACCTTTCTTAATGCGTGGAATACATATGGACTGTGCCTCTAGGATTGTATTTTTAAACAATGTCCAAGCCTGTTGAACACTTTTAACCTTTGCAGCTGCACCTTTCAGTTTTTTTCTAACTATTTTCCTCATTTTATCAAAGTTTCCCTTTTGAAAGTTTAGTGTTAGAGCTGCAGATTTACTTATTGTCCCCCTTCCAGTTATTAGTTTAAATTTGATCATGTTATGATCACTGTTGCCAAGTGGCCCCACCACTGTTACCTCTCTCACCAAATCCTGCATTCCACTAAGAATTAAATCTAAAATAGCTCCCTCTCCTGTTGGTTCCTGAACCAATTGCCCCATGAAGCAATCATTTATTACATCCAGGAACTTTATATTTCTAGCAAGTCCTGATGTTACTACCCAGTCAATATTGGGGTAATTGAAATATCCCATTATTATTCACTGCAAAATTGGTTTGCTTCCCTGATTTCTCTTAGCATTTCATCATCTGTCTGACCATTTTGTCTAGGTGGACGGTAGTATACTCCTATCACTATACTCTTACCCAACACACATGGGATTTCTACCCATATAGATTCTCCTGAGCATTTAGTCTCTTTTATGATCTTTATCCTGTTGGACTCTATACCCTCCCAGACATAAAGTGCCACACCCCCGCCAAGTTGATCCTCCCTATCATTGCGATATAATTTGTACCCTGATATAGCACTGTCCCATTGGTTATCCTCCTTCCACCAAATTTCTGTGATGCCAATTATGTCAATCTCATCATTTATTTATTTATTTAACATTTTTTGTATACCGTCGCTCAGGATCCATCGAAACGGTTCACAACAAGTTAAAAAACATTTTCCTAATACCTAACAATACATTATTGACTTCTTAAAATACATAATAAATTAATATTTCCTAAATTAAGAATATAACATACCTAAAACAGCTACAGTTCAGTCTATAGAATCCTACAAGTAAAACATTTAGCGATCCTATCTTACTTAAAATTAATTAAAACACATATTAATACAGTCTCAGCTAAAACTAAAAAGCAGTTTCATCTACAGTTGCTTTCCATATAAAACTCAGCGAGAGACCAGAGCTAATGGCTTAAACTCATTATAGGCGATCTGAGATTTCTTAAAATGTAGCTCACATAAGCCTTACTAAAAAAGGCTATACACTCTAACTCTCCCATCTTGCTTCTTAGACTTCTGGCATTGGCATACAGACATTTCAAAGTGTGTTTTTTGTTTGTTTTAACAACTTGCTTTTCAGTTGTTTGGGATAATTCGGAAATCATTAGCTTTGGTGATTTTTTACATATAGGCATATGGACTATGTTTGCTTTTAATGGAAACTCTCTGTTGGGATGCCCTAACTCTCCTGTTTCATTAGTATCCTTCAAGGATACATTTCTCTGAACCATGCACTGCTGAGGAGGAAGCAAAAGAAGGAACATCTACAAAAGAAGCGGATCCGACATTGAATCTATCTGAGTTCTTGTAGAACTCACAGGAGATGGAAATAGTGAATAGAGGAACTTTATTGATTTAATTTACATTTCAATCAGACAGAGATAATCTATTAAAATTATTTTTCAGATTTCAATCATCACTTTTCTATGGTCAAAAGGTATGGGTCTTCCCAGACCTCACTAGGGTCACACAAAATAGGAGGAAGAAATTCCTTGCATTACGACCTGAAGTTTTGGCTAAAGGTGGACATTTTATTCTACGTTATCCGTGTAGATGCCTAGTGAATTATAGGAATGCCAAATATATTTTTCAAGAACCAGATCAGCTGAGGATATTGTTAGAATCCACCAGTTAACCGATTTAGCAGATAGAGGTAGGAGTTAAATGTTCAATGGTTTACAAGTACTATTACTTAATATGTACGCTCTGTTTTCAGCTTCTTCCCCGAATTTACCTTTGTAAAATTTGTGGGTCTCATGATTTGATTTATGGTTAATATTAGACGATGTTAGATCAGGGTTTTTTAGTGTGCCCTTAGGCCTCAGCCCGACCCCAGATGGAACCAGGACCGAACCGAGGGTTGACAGCGTGTTCCAGCATGGCTGACGGGCTTACCCTCTGCCAGGCCTGCAAGCTCCCAAGGCCAACAACATGATGATGTTGGAAAGTGAATGGTCCTCCGACCATTCCGAGCCTTTTCGGACCTGCCGCTTGGATCGGCATGGAGCAGGCCTGGCCTGAGGTTGAGGGCAGACAGGCCTTGACACGAAGACATAACACCAAGGTCGATGTGGAAGGTATCAGAGACGAGGGCTGGCACAAGACATGACACCAAGATAGCTGAAGACATGACACCAAGGCTGATGCGAAGACATCACAGACCAATGGTCGATGAGACGGCATCCCGGACCAGGGTCGATGCGACGACATCAGGAGCAAGATGTTGACATGATACCAAGACTGATGCAATAGCATCCGGGACGAGATGAGGAACTTGACGAAGTCCAGACGAGACAAGAGCTGAGTGGAAGGACATTGGCACTGTTTCTCAGGGCGCCCTACTCAGTCCACCCGCGGGACTGGTTGTGGACCACCCTGTCCCACTGCGCGCCCTACACTGCCCGAGGAGACTGGTCACGGACCACGCTGGGGGCGGGACAAGCGCAGGGAAGAATCCAGTCGAGGTGGGACTCCGACGACGGAGCCAGATGTCGCCCGAAACACCACAAAGGCTGGCAGGACATGACGGCTCAGGAGCACAGGACACCAGTCCACCTGTAGGCTACTCCACACTCGGGAAAGACGTCATCCGAGAGAGAGCACGGCCTGACAGGTACCAGAAGGCTCAGGAGCACTGAAGCAAACACCAAGAAGGGCAGGACACCAAGGAACTTGGGACATCAGGAAGCAGAAGATCAAGACGAGACACCAGTACACCTGGACGGGGACCTCAGGCACGAACATGACTTGACATGATGAGACGAAACGAAGAGGAGCTCCACGAAGAAGACTTGACGGAGCTCTGGCAGGCAGGAGCCTCCAGAGAGAAGTAACTCTGATGCAAGGCGAAGATATAGTGACGGAGCAGCCCTTTTATAGGGCTGGAGCAGGAAGTCCAATCTTAGGTGGGGCCAGCACACTTTCTGTGTCTGGCCCTTTAAATACTGTAGAGAGGCGCGGCCGCGCGTCTAGGAGGAGCAGGAAACTGGCTGTGCAGGACCGTGGACAGCGGCCTGCACAGCGTCGACGTCAGGAGGAAGCAGGCTGGCCTGAGAAGCAGGCGTGATGACTGCAGCGGCACCAGCTGCTGCAGGAGGCCCCGGGGACGGCTCCAGCCGCTACTCCAGCCCGGGGCTCGCGGTCTGCAGCCCCGGAAGATGAAATGACGTTGGCGGCGCTTCATGTCACATGGGAGGATGCGGAAAGTCTGCGCCTCCGGCCGCGGTGAAGAAGAACACCAGGGGCGGCCTCTGGGCCGCGTGGGCAACACAAGTCCGCGGCTCCACCCACTATGAAAGGCCCGACGGCGGTGTCCGTGCCGCATCGGGTGAAGCGTGCAGCATGGGGTAAGCAGTACCTGCTCGCGGGGGGACTCGCGGGCAGGGTTTCATAACAGAAGAATGTTATTTCTTTATTTCATGTAAGATATGCGTTGATACCCATATTACAAATGCAAGATTTTTCTTGTAAAATGTTAAACTGCAATAAAAATAAAATAAAATAAAAAAAAAAGAACTGCAGCTGTGTGCTCTTGATCCATATCAGAAAAAGAAACATTCCCATCGGAGAGATCTGATAACCACACAAAAGGGAAGCATGACAAGTGTTGTGAACCTGCCCGCGACGAGCGCAGGCAGGGCCCCTACCTGCTTCTCAGCTGTTCTCAGCGTGGCAGTCCAACGCCGTCCTCCACAGCAGGGAGGCCACATTCCTCTACTGCCCTGCGTGGCAGGGCTGAGTGCCGGGAGCCTCTCCACGCGGCTGGGACCATCGCAGCCGCTCCTGCTTACTCTTCATAAGAACATAAGAACATAAGAACATGCCATACTGGGTCAGACCAAGGGTCCATCAAGCCCAGCATCCTGTTTCCAACAGTGGCCAATCCAGGCCACAAGAACCTGGCAAGTACCCAAAAACTAAGTCTATTCCATGTAACCATTGCAGTGGCTATTCTCTAAGTGAACTTAATAGCAGGTAATGGACTTCTCCTCCAAGAACTTATCCAATCCTTTTTTAAACACAGCTATACTAACTGCACTAACCACATCCTCTGGCAACAAATTCCAGAGTTTAATTGTGCGTTGAGTAAAAAAGAACTTTCTCCGATTAGTTTTAAATGTGCCCCATGCTAACTTCATGGAGTGCCCCCTAGTCTTTCTACTCTCCGAAAGAGTAAATAACCGATTCACATCTACCCGTTCTAGACCTCTCATGATTTTAAACACCTCTATCATATCCCCCCTCAGTCGTCTCTTCTCCGAGCTGAAAAGTCCTAACCTCTTTAGTCTTTCCTCATAGGGGAGTTGTTCCATTCCTCTTATCATTTTGGTAGCCCTTCTCTGTACCTTCTCCATCGCAATTATATCTTTTTTGAGATGCGGCGACCAGAATTGTACACAGTATTCAAGGTGCGGTCTCACCATGGAGCGATACAGAGGCATTATGACATTTTCCATTTTATTCACCATTCCCTTTCTAATAATTCCCAACATTGTTTGCTTTTTTGACTGCCGCAGCACACTGTACTGATGATTTCAATGTGTTATCCACTATGACACCTAGATCTCTTTCTTGGGTTGTAGCACCTAATATGGAACCCAACATTGTGTAATTATAGCATGGGTTATTTTTTCCCTATATGCATCACCTTGCACTTATCCACATTAAATTTCATCTGCCATTTGGATGCCCAATTTTCCAGTCTCACAAGGTCTTCCTGCAATTTATCACAATCTGCTTGTGATTTAACTACTCTGAACAATTTTGTGTCATCTGCAAATTTGATTATCTCACTCATCGTATTTCTTTCCAGATCATTTATAAATATATTGAAAAGTAAGGGTCCCAATACAGATCCCTGAGGCACTCCACTGTCCACTCCCTTCCACTGAGAAAATTGCCCATTTAATCCTACTCTCTGTTTCCTGTCTTTTAGCCAGTTTGCAATCCACGAAAGGACATCGCCACCTATCCCATGACTTTTTACTTTTCCTAGAAGCCTCTCATGAGGAACTTTGTCAAACGCCTTCTGAAAATCCAAGTATACTATATCTACCGGTTCATCTTTATCCACATGTTTATTAACTCCTTCAAAAAAGTGAAGCAGATTTGTGAGGCAAGACTTGCCCTGGGTAAAGCCATGCTGACTTTGTTCCATTAAACCATGTCTTTCTATATGTTCTGTGATTTTAATGTTTAAAACACTTTCCTCTATTTTTCCTGGCACTGAAGTCAGGCTAACCGGTCTGTAGTTTCCCGGATCGCCCCTGGAGCCCTTTTTAAATATTGGGGTTACATTTGCCTTCCTCCAGTCTTCAGGTACAATGGATGATTTTAATGATAAGTTACAAATTTTTACTAATAGGTCTGAAATTTCATTTTTTAGTTCCTTCAGAACTCTGGGGTGTATACCATCCGGTCCAGGTGATTTACTACTCTTCAGTTTGACAATCAGGCCTACCACATCTTCTAGGTTCACCGTGATTTGATTCAGTCCATCTGAATCATTACCCATGAAAACCTTCTCTATTACGGGTTACCTCTCCAACATCCTCTTCAGTAAACACCGAAGCAAAGAAATCATTTAATCTTTCCGCGATGGCCTTATCTTCTCTAAGTGCCCCTTTAACCCCTCGATCATCTAACGGTCCAACTGACTCCCTCACAGGCTTTCTGCTGTTGCGATCCCGGTCGCCAGGCTAGCGACCGGGTTCTTACCTCCGTGCCGGCTTCCCCGTCCCTGCCGCGCTCTTCCTAAACTCCGGGCCTGCCTGGCCGCATGGCAGCGGCGTCTCCCTCGTGGAGACGCCGTCGAGGCCGATTCTAGCTCCTCCCCCTGCCGGGGAACGCACACGCGCGAGGGGACGGCACTTGTAGGTCCAGCACCCGGAAGTGCTGAACCGCCCCTTTTCTGACGTCAGACGCCGGCTGGCTATATAAGCCAGCCTCAGCCTCTCCTACCTCGCCTTGCAACGAGGTCGCTCCTGAGAGTACTTAGTTGCTTTCCTGGATCCTGTTGCTGTTCCTTGCTTCCTGCTTGTTCCTGTGGCTCCTGCCGTGCTCCGTTCCTGCCTGTTCCAGTTCCGCCTGCTCCAGTCCTTGTTCCTCTGGCTCCTGCCGTACTCCGTTCCTGTCTGTTCCAGTTCCGCCTGCTCCAGTCACCGTTCCTGCAGTTCCGCTCCTGCTGTCTTCAGCCAGCCTTGACCACCGGATTCCTGCATGACTCTCCTTGTCTTCAGCCAGCCTCGACCACCGGATCTCCTAAGTCCCAGCGACCCGGACCCCTACGGGCCCCTCCTGGGGGGGTCTCGTGTTTCCAGGGCGAACACTTCCTCCTTCACGCCAGAACCGCTTCGCCTCCCGGCTCCTTCTCCACCGACTGGAGTCCTCCCCCCAGTCAGCCGGGCCAAGGGTTCACTAACAGACTTTTCTCACAACAGTTTGCAAGGCCATGGACCCGGCGGACGCTTCCAGCCTGCAGGCCATTCCGGAAATGGCCCAAAGAATCCAGCAGCAACAGCAGAGTTTAGAAGTGTTGGCTGCCACAGTAGACCGCCTGGCAAACCGCTTGGACGCCCATCCGCTAGAGGTGGTAGTACAGCCCCCACCTCCAGCGCCAGTACCCCAGCCTTCCGTGCAGACCCAACTTCCGGCCCCTACGGGTTACTCTGGGGACGCCAAGACTTGTAGGGCCTTTCTGAATTAATGCTTCATCCGTTTCTCCTTGCTGCCGGGGCAGTTCCCATCTGACGCCGTCAAGGTGGCGTACATCTTGTCCCTACTTGATGGGAAGGCCATGTTATGGGCTTCACCCCTCTGGGAACACCAAGATTCCATGCTGCAAGATGTGCAAAGTTTCGTGGTTCATTTCAAACAAACATTTGACGAACCTGCCCGCCAGACTACCGCCACTACAGAAATTCTACAATTGAAACAAGGGCCTCACTCGCTGGCGGACTACGCTATTGAATTCCGCACCCTGGCCATGGAGCTAGGGTGGCAGGATGACTGCTTGCATGGCATATTCTTGGAGGGTCTCGCAGGTCGCATAAAAGACGAACTGATGACCCGGGATATTCCCGCCACCTTGAACGAGGTGATAGACCTGGCTGGGAAGATCGACCAACGCCTACAGCAGCGTGCCAAGGAAGGTCGAACGCTCCGGCAACCGGTCTCCCTGGCACCCACGTTCGAGACCTCTGACCTCTTCTCACAAGACACCGTCCACTCCTAGTCATAACTCCTCGGAGGAGCCCATGCAAATTGGATGAATGCCGTTAACCGAAGAGGAGAGGAGAGGCGACGGCGCACCCTAGGACTGTGTCTGTACTGTGGTACCAAGGGTCACCTACTGGCTCAGTGCCCCGAGAGGCCGGAAAACACCCGAGCCTAGGGAAGAAGGAGGAGATCTCCCTAGGTTGTCTTAATCCTGCTCCTCAATGTACGGTACCTGTTACCCTGGATTACCCAGGAGGCTCCTTCCAAACCTTGGCGTTTATTGATTCCGGAGCCGGGGGAAACTTTATCTTGAAAGAACTGGTCTATCAGCTGGGGCTTCCTACTATTCCCCGAAAGCCTCCGCTACGGGTCACCTCTATCCAAGGGACTCCTCTACAGGGTGACATCTCGGAGATCACAGAACCCCTCACTCTTCGGACCGGGACTCTCCATACCGAAAGCCTCCCCTTTATGCTGCTGGAGAAATCGGTGCATCCAATAGTCTTAGGCTTCCCCTGGCTACAACAGCATGCGCCAGTGATTCATTGGGATTCCCTTCAAATCGCCCAATGGAGCACCTACTGCTTTCAGAACTGCCTGAATTTGCCTCTGAGACCTACAGTTCCTCTTTGCCAGGCAGCCTTGGAGCTCCCTTCTCCGTATCAGAACTTTGCGGATGTATTTTCTAAACAGAAAGCGGAACTCCTTCCAGCTCATCGACCTTTCAATTGTGCCATTGATTTGCTTCCAGGCACCACTCCTCCGCGAGGCAGGGTCTACCCCTTGTCTATACCTGAGACTCGGGCGATGTCAGACTATATCACTGAGAACCTTGCTAAGGGCTTTATTCGCCTCTCCCACTCGCCAGCCGGGGCAGGCTTCTTTTTTGTGGCCAAGAAGGATGGCACCCTCAGGCCATGCATTGACTATCGAGGATTGAATACCATCACTAAGAAGGACCGGTATCCGCTTCCTTTGATACCTGAACTACTGGACAGACTCCAAGGAGCCAAAGTCTTTACGAAACCTGACCTGCGTGGGGCTTACAACCTAGTCCGTATCCGTCCCGGGGACGAGTGGAAGACGGCTTTCAACACCCGGGACGGTCATTACGAGTACCTCGTAATGCCCTTTGGATTATGTAACGCCCCAGCTGTTTTCCAGAACCTCATGAATGAGGTACTCCGGGAAATGCTCCACTCCTTCGTCATCGTATACCTCGACGATGTCTTGATCTACTCGCCAGATCTCTTCACACATCGCCGTCACGTCAAGCGTGTGTTGCAAGCGTTAAGGGACAATCACCTATACGCCAAACTAGAGAAGTGCCAGTTTGAGTGTGAATCGCTTCCTTTTCTAGGATACATCGTTTCATCCACTGGCTTTCAAATGGATCCTGAAAAGGTCTCTACTATCACCAATTGGCCCCGTCCTTCGGGTTTGAAGGCTCTCCAACGATTTCTCGGTTTTGCCAACTTTTACAGGCACTTTATACCGCACTACTCCCGAAAGGTGGCTCCTCTCACCGCACTTACCCGCAAGGGGGTCAACACTCACGACTGGTCTACTAGTGCTTGTCTAGCTTTCGAAGAATTAAAACAAGCATTCTTACAAGCCTCATGCTTACGCCATCCGGATCCACAGCACCCCTTCATTGTAGAGGTTGATGCTTCCAGTCTAGCAGTCGGGGCCGTCCTCAGTCAGCATGATGCCTCTGGCAAGTTAATGCCTTGCTCATACGTCTCTAAAAAATTCTCACCCGCCGAGTGCAACTACGGCATCGGAGACAAAGAACTCCTTGCTATTAAGCTCGCCTTCGAAGAATGGAGACAGTGGCTTGAGGGAGCCAACCACCCAGTGACTGTATATACGGACCATAAAAATTTGCAGTACTTAGCTCAAGCCCAACGGTTGAACCCTCGACAAGCGAGATGGTCACTGTTCTTCAGTCGCTTTGATTTCATCCTTAAGTATCGACCTGCAGAGAAAAATGCTCGAGCTGATGCCCTTTCTCGTACCACCCAACCTGAGGAGGAGGAGGGGTTGCAACACATTTTGGATCCTGCATGCATACAACTAAACCTCACTCCGCTAGACTCCACAACTAAGACCCCTTACCCAAGAGACTTCGTAAAAAAGTCTTGACCTGGGGACATGACTCCTTGACTGGAGGGCACGCGGGAACTCAAAGAACACTGGACCTTATAAGTCGCTTTTATTGGTGGCCTGGACTTCGGCGGGACGTTTCCCTCTACGTTAACTCCTGTCCCACCTGTGCTCTACAGAAACCCTTAATTGGTCCCCAAAGGGGGTTGTTACAGCCATTACCCATCCCTACGGAGCCTTGGACTCATATTGCTACAGACTTTGTGGTAGAACTCCCACCTTCTCAAGGCAAGACTGTAGTTTGGGTCACTGTGGACCGATTCTCAAAAATGGCCCACTTTGTGTCCTTAGCCAAACTTCCCTCCGCTACTGAACTGGCTTCCTTGTTCACTCACCATGTATTTCGCATCCATGGTCTGCCTCACGACATAGTCTCTGACCGGGGCCCCCAGTTCACCGCCAGGTACTGGAGAGCTTTATGTAAAAAATTCAAAATACAGTTAAGCTTCTCCACTGCCTTCCATCCACAGAGCAACGGCCAAACAGAACGCATGAACCGCTCTTTGAAGTTGTTCTTGCGAGCTTTTATCAACCACAAGCAAGACAATTGGGTGGATCTATTACCCTGGGCAGAGTTTGCCTACAACAATCAAGTGCACGCCGCAACCGGGAGATCGCCCTTCCAGATCGTATACGGCAAACAGCTTAAACCACCCTTGCCATTGCCTGTACCTGTCTCCTCACCTGCCGCCCAGTCAACCGCTAACCAACTGGGTAAGCTTTGGGTTTCCACGAGAGCCTTGGATTTGCACACTGTTCCTTTTCCAGTCATTAAATCAAATTTGATCATATTATGATCATTATTGCCAAGCGGCCCCACCACCATTACCTCTCTCACCAAGTCCTGTGCTCCACTGAGAATTAGATCTAAAATTGCTCCCTCTCTCGTCGGTTCCTGAACCAATTGCTCCATAAAGCTATCATTTATTCCATCCAGGAACGTTATCTCTCTAGCGTGACCCGATGATACATTTACCCAGTCTATATTGGGGTAATTGAAGTCTCCCATTATTACTGCACAACCAATTTGGTTAGCTTCCCTAATTTCTCTTAGCATTTCACTGTCCATCTCACCATCTTGACCAGGTGGACGGTAGTATACCCCTATCACTATAGTCTTCCCTGACACACAAGGGATTTCTACCCACAAAGATTAAATTTTGTATTTAGTCTTATGCAGGATGTTTATCCTGTTGGACTCTATGCCATCCCGGACATAAAGCGCCACACCTCCTCGAGGACCTCCGCTGCTGCCGGGGTCCTCGAGTGGCAAGGAAGCCGTCCTTGCCGCTGCCGGGGTCTTCAGACGGCAGGGAGCCGTCCCTGCCGGTGCCTGCAGCCTGCCTGCTCTTCCTTCTTCTTTCTTTACGGCTGGAGCTGCTTCTGCAGTCTGCCTTGCTCCATCCTGATCCCTTCACGTGGCTAAGACGCCACCATCGTGTCTGCTCCTCTCCAGCTCTCCTTAGGCGCGGGTGAGCACCTCTCCTCTTCTTTTAAAGGGCCAGCGATGGGAAAAGGTCCTGTGGCCCTCTTCAGTGATGTCATCACCCTGCCTTGCTTCAGCCCTATAAAAGGGGTCCTGTGTCAGTCCAGCTTTGCCTTCGCAAGGAGTTAGATGCTCCTGGGATCTTCCTGTCCTTTGCTCCAGGAGTCTTCGTTGTTCCATCACTTCTTCAAGGTCCTGTGTTTCCTGTTCTTCGTGGGAGCTCCTTGTCTTGTCCAGATGTCCGTCTTCCGCTCCTGATGTCCACGGTCAGTCGTGATGTCTGTCTTCCAGTTCCTGTTATCCGTGATCCAGTCCAGATGTCCGTCCTCCGTTTCTGATGTCCGTGTTCCAGTCCAGATATCTGTCCTCCATTCTGATGTCCATGATCCAGTCCAGATGTCCTGAACCCCCTGGTTCCTCGTCGCCACCTTTCCTGGCGTGCCATGTCGTGGTCCACAACCAGCCCCACGGGCGAGCTGAGTAGGGCGCCTCGTGGCACATTGCCTCCGGGAGACTTCCGCTTGAATCCTTGTCCCTAGTCTATGGAGTTCCTTGAGCCTGCTCCATCCATGCTAAAGGCTCTGCCAGAACCTGTACCGTACCAGCATGGTCCGCGTCCAGCCACTGGCGGCTGTGTAGGGCACGCCCCGGTGCAGGCCTCTACAGTTTCTGCAACATGCTCTTCTCAGTTATTCCACTATCTCGTCTAGAGTCTACGTTGGTTCCAGCGTGGTCCGCAACCAGCCCCGCGGGTGGGCTATGTAGGGTGCGCTGCATCGCAGTCTCAACCCAGCTCTTGATCCTGACACTGTGTCTTCTGAACCTCGCTCCTGACTCCTTGTCTTCAGAACCTTGCTCCTGATTCCTTGTCTTCAGAACCTCGCTCCTGAGTCTTCGTCCAAGTACCTATGTCCTCGCTCCTGAGTCTTCGTCCAAGCACCTATGTCCTCGCTCCTGAGTCTTCATCCAAGCACCTATGTCCTCGCCTGAGTCTTCGTCCAAGTGTCCTCACCTGAATCTTTGTCCAAGTACCTATGTCCTCACCTGAGTCTTTGTCCAAGTGTCTTTGCCTGAGTCTTCGTCCAAGGTCTTCGTTTGCCCCTGGCCTCCATCCGGCTTGCCGCTTCTTGCCATTACCCAGCGGCAGGTCCGAAAGGGCTTGGAACGGTTGGAGGACCATTCAAAGACCACCATTGCATTGTTGGTCTTCCCGAAGCGTGCAGGTCCGGTGGAGGGTCAGTACCTTCAGTCATCCTTGTCTTCGCTCCAGCCTTGTTCCTGCTCCGGATTCCATCGTCTGTCTTCACTCCAGCCTTGCTCCTGTCCAGCCCATGCTCGGGCATGCCTCGCCTGCCTCAGCACTTCTTCCAAGAACACACAATCCCCTGGAAATTGGAACCACTCTCCTAGCACTTCCTAACAACAAGAGACTCATGATGCCAAAACCACTGGTGCCAGGAGAGGCTGAAATTCAGACAGAAGGGAGATAACAGCCTGTGGGAACAGAAAAGATACTAATATTGGGGCAATTGTGGGCTAGGATGAAAAGAAACAGAACCAACTATCATGATGCTGAGAAAAGTGGAAACTGGTAAACAAAGAAATACATTTTCTATATAAGCAGCTAATGTACAAGCAAAAAATTGAAGGAGCTCCTACAGTGACTGTTAGGTCATTTGTCCCTCCTTCCCGATACTCTGTCTTATTTTGCATACCAATAAATGCTTCTAACCTGACTGAGTACCGAGTCTGTTTATCTATAAATAAGGGGATAAACACTGTAAGAAGGCTTCAGTAGGCTGAACAAGGCAAGGCTAGAAAGCAGGCTAGACGAGGCAAGGCTGGAAGGCAGGCAGAAAGGCAAGGCTGGAAGGCAGGCTGGATGAGGCAAGACTGGAAGGCAGGCTGGACGAGACAAGGCTGGAAGGCAGGCAGAAAGGCAGGCTGGATGAGGCAAGGCTGGAAGGCAGGCTGGATGAGGAAAGGCTGGAAGGCAGACTGTAAGGAAGGTGGACCCTTGAGCTGAGAAGAGGTTGGCGCTACCACTAGGAGAGGGCCCCTGGTTTTCCTCGTCGTCAGGAGGTGGAACAGGCAGAGAAGACCCCACTGGAACTTCACCTATACCAGCCCTTGTTCCCCGCAGGTTGAGCCCTTGGGTACCGGGACCAGCAGGACTTAGGCAGGGGTCTCTCAAGGTGTGGAACCAGAGGAAGAGTTTGAAGTGGCGTCAGGCAGGCAGAAGTTGAGGTGGGCAGCAGACGGAACCGGGAACAGGCTAGAAATCAGGATGGGCAGCAACAGGCGAAGACAGAGAAACAGGCTAGAGGTCAGGGCTGGCGGAGGTCAAGCAGAGTCAGGTTACCAGGCGGAGGTCAAGCAGAGTCAGGCAGGCAGAGTCAAAACCAGGAGGTCAATCTGGAAGGGCGAGGAGCAGGAAGACTAGGCACAGGAATCTAGTAGGCAGGAACGCTGGATCAGGATTCAAGGCAGGAACGCTGGATCAGGAATCAAGGCAGGAATGCAGAATTTGCACTCTTAGACAGAGCAGGACCCATTGCTAAGGCGAAGTGGTGATGGCAGGACCAGGTATAAATATCCGGGGCATCTGATGTCACCACTATGTGCCGAGAAGGGTTTTCCCGCCACTGGTCCTTTAAATCTGGTGAAGTGGCGCATGCCTAGGGAGTCGGGCCAAGAGCAGTGTGTCAGCGGTGTGGGATTGCCGCAAGAGCAGGCTGCAATTGTGGCGTCCGAAGAGAAGAGGCAGCGGGGCAGGCCAACATGGGCTTCCTGCCTGTCCAGGTGAGGGGGCCCGGCTGTGGTCTCCTACAGCCGGGGTCCCTAACAGTACCCCCTCCTTTACGCCTTTTAGAAGGTTCAGGCTTCCTCGGATGGGTGGCATGGAACTGCTGGAGTTGTGTCTTATCCAGGATGTTGGAGGTGGGCTCCCACATATTTTCGTTGGGTCTGAACCCCTCCCAGGCAATCAAATATTCCCACCTTCCGTGTAGACATCTCACATCTAGGATTTCCTTGACTTGGTATATTTGTTCCTCCTCTGCTGAGACATCCTGAGGTTCGGGGGTCTTGTGTTGTGGCCAAGATAACACTAGAGGTCACAAGAGGGACACACAGAATGCGTTGTGAATCCTCAGGGAGGATGGTAGTCTCAAGCGGTATGTGACAGGGTCGACTCGCTCAATGATGGAGAAGGGGCCAATGTATCAAGGGGCTAGCCTCACTGAGGGCACCCGAAGGCAGATGTGGCGGGTACTAAGCCACACCCGGTTCCCAGGGTTGAAGAGGGGTGCCGGATGTCTAAGTTTGTTGGCTGCCTTCTTCGCCTCTTCTGCTGCCCGGCAAATATTGTTCTGTGTGTTGGTCCAAAGAGAGAGCAGTTGCTGGGCCGTGAGCTGAGCCATGGGCGAGGGCACCGAAAGAGGCATAGGGAGCGGTGGCAATGGTTGTCTGCCATAGACCAACATGACTGTTGAGGAACTGGTTGCAGAGTGGGTGTGGGAGTTCTGAGAGAACTCTGCCCAAGGGAGCAGGGTGGACCAGTCATCTTGTCTGTCATTTACAAAGGAGTGGAGGAAAGATTTTAAGGTCTGGTTGATCTGCTCAACCTGGCCGTTGTCCTGCGGGTGGTATGCGGTGGTGAAGTCGAGCTGGATACCGAATTTCTTACACAATGATCGCCAGAAGTTGGCAGTGAATTGGACTCTGCGGTTGGAAGCAATGTGTTGCGGGAGTCCATGAAGGTGAAAGATGTGCTAGGTGAACAGCTGGGCCAGTTCGGGAGCCATAGGAAGTTTAGGGAGAGGCATGAAGTGGACCATCTTCGAGAACTTATCAACAATGACCCAGATGACATGGTGGCCCCCTGATGGGGGCAGGTCCACTATGAAGTCTGTCGAGAGATGAGTCCATGGTTCCTTAGGCATGGGTAGTGGCTGTAGGAGTCCCCAGAGGCATCCAGTCAAAGGCTTTTGTTGGGCACATGTCGGACAGGAATCGACATAACCCCAGACGTCCTGTTCCATACGTGGCCACCAATAATATTGCTGTAATAAGTCCAGTGTGCATACCCTTCCTGGGTGTCCGGCAGTGAGGGAGTTGTGGGCCCAGGCTAGGACCTTTCGCCTGAGGTGGAGAGGAACCACAGTCCTCCCAAGAGGGATAGCCTGGGTGGCGGCCAGAAGAACCTTTGCAGGATCAAGGATGTACTGTGGGATTACGGGGGTATCTCTGGTCTCGAAGGCTCTGGAGAGGGCAGCAGCCCGTACATTCGTGGAGGCCGGCTGGTAGTACAGAGTGAAGTCGAACCGGCTAAAGAACAATGACCAATGGGCTTAACGGGATTTAAACGTTGGGCTTGGCTGAGATATTCCAAATTCTTGTTGTCTGTAAAGACCGTAGTGGGATGCTGGGCCCCCTCAAGCTACTGTCGCCATTCTTCGAATGCCTTCTTGATGGCAAGGAGCTCTTTATCCCCAATACTATAGTTCCTTTCAGCAGTGCAGAACCATTGTGAAAAATACGAGCATGGCAGTAGGGCACCCTTGTCTGAGTATTGGCTTAGCACAACCCCCACAGCGGTGTCGGAGGCATCCTCCTCAACTACAAAAGGGACACGAGGGGTCAGGATATCAAAAACATGTATCCAGGAGGAAGACGTACTTCAGGGCACTGAAAGCCTCGATTGCTTTAGGCAGCCAATGCTTAGGGTCGGCCCATTTCTTGGTGAGCAAGGTAAGGGGTGCTACTAGTCTGGAGTACTAGGGAATGAAGTGCCTGTAGAAGTTGGCAAAACCTAGAAACCATTGCAGTGCCCGTAGTTCCTGACGGTTGTGGCCAGTACTGGATGCTGGTAGTCTTTTCTGGGTCCATGTTGAATCCGGTGGTCGAGACGATAAAGCCCAGGAAAGGCAGAGACTCTCGTTCAAACATGCATTTCTCCAACTTAGCGTACAGCTTATGGTCCCGTAGCCGCTGGAGTACACGTCCAACCTCTCGGCAATGGGATGGCAGATCTCGAGAGTAAATCAGTACGTCATCTAGATATACGATGGTGCTGGAGTGGAGCATGTCCCAGAAGACCTTGTTCATGAAGTGTTGGAAGACCGCAAGGGCATTGCACAAGCCAAAAGGCATCACCAAATATTCATAATGGCCATCCCGGGTGTTGAAAGCAGTCTTCCACTCATCGACAGGTTTTATTCGTTTGAGTTTGTAGGCCCCTCGGAAATCCAGTTTCGTGAACACCCTGGCCCCCTAAAGGCAATCAAGTAGTTCAGGAATGAGGGGTAATGGGTATCAATCTCTCCTGGTGATGGCGTTCAGTCCACGATAGTCAATACAGGGCCGCAAGGACCCAAACTTCTTAGCTACAAAGAAGAAGTCGGTGCCAGCCGGCGAGGTAGAAGAGCGAATGAACCCTCGGTCGAGGTTCTCTTGGATATATTTGGACATGGCCTGGGTTTCAGGCATAGCAGGTATACCTGACCACGCGGTGGAGTGGTACCAGGGAGGAGATCAATGGTGCAGTCAAATGGACGATGTTTGGGTAGCGACTCCGCCCTTTCCCTGGAGAAGATGTCCATGAATTCAGCATATTGCGGTGGCAGGGTGAGTGAGGTGGTGGCTAGGAAAATCCCTGGCAGTGACACTTCTTTGATGCAGGTGGTGTGGCATTGAGATCCCCAGAAGGTGAACTGCAAGTTCTCCCAATCGATCTGGGGAGAGTGTGTCTGGAGCCAGGGTAGGCCCAGAACTACTGGGTGTATAGCCTTCATAGCTTCACCGGGGCAGTCACATGGGTAATCCTTCCCAACAGAGGGTTCCCACAGATAGAAGAAATCACCAGTGGTGGCATCTGAGGCAACATGGAAAGAGCCAATTGGTGGGCCAGATCCATGAGGTTGAAGTTTCCCCTCGGCTCCGGAGTCAATCAGGGCCTGGGTCAAGAAGTCGCCCTTGGAATGGAGAATAGTCATGGGAGCGGTGCTTTGGGGAGTTGGAGTGGTAAAGCCCAGGATCATCTTCCCACTGATGCTTAGGCTCTGGAGTTTCCCGGTCTCTCAGGACATTGCACCAGCATATGCCCCTTGCCAGCGCCGTAGAGACACAGTCCCAAAGACCACCTTCATAGTTTTTCCTCGGAAGTAAGTTGGCTGCGGCCAAGATGCATTGGCTTTTCGGCGTGCGGCCCCGACTGAAGTACCGGCGATGGCGCGAACCTCAGGGGCGTCCCCCTGAGATGACGTCACCCGCGACAGATATATAAGGTCTTAGAATTTGCTAACACATCGAGTTAGCAAGGGTTCGGGTTACTCTACCTAAGCTACTCTGCCTCCTTGGACTTATCAGGGGTATCCGCTCCTCAGGGGCCTCACTCTCTTCTTTGTTTTTCAGGTGACAGTCTGGAACCGGTATTCGCTCCTCGAGGGCCCTTGTTCCCAGACTTGCTCCGTATTCTCTTCTGCCTGGAAGTCATCACTGCCAACTACATCAGTGAGTTACCATTGCTCTCTCAGAGCTTTCCCTGGAACCAGGTACTCGCTCCTCGAGGGCCTATACATTCCAGCTCCTGGGCTTCTATGAGACATTGTGTGAGTGTTACCATCAGGTTCGGTACATGACTCTGCATACCCTGCCTACTCACTATTGTTATGTTCCGGTCTTGAAAGGCCTTGCATTCTGTTATGTTTCGGTGGTTTAGTGTGCCCATGGGCCTCAGCCCGACGCCGGCCGTCCAGGGCCGAACCAAGGGTTGACGGTGGCCCCGCATGGCTGACGGTCTACCCTCCGCCAGGCCGGCAAGCTCCCATGGCCAAACATCCGAGGATGTTGGAAGGTGAATGGTCCTCCGACCATTCCGGGCCCTTTCGGACCTGCTGCGAGCAGCATGGAGCAGCAGGCCTGGCCTGAGGTTGAGGGCAGACGGGCCTTGACACGAAGACACTGGAGTTGATGCAACGGCATCACATGGCATGAAGACACTTGGCAGAAGACGTGACACCAGGGCTGTGGATACAAGACACCAGGATCGATGCGGACGGCATCGCAGACAAGACACTTGACTAGGTTGATGCAGACGGCATCCGAAGCAGGAAACATGACGGGGATGATGCAGACGGCATCCGAGGCAAGACACTGGAAATCAAGGCAAACACAGGACATGGACATTGGCACTGTCTCTCAGGGCGCCCTACTCAGGCCACCCGCGGGACTGAGTCGCGGACCACCCTGTCCGTTACGCGCCCTACACAGCCCCAAGGCTGGTCGCGGACCACGACGGGAGCGGGACAGCGCAGGAAGACACAGCAGGCTTCATGGCTCAGGAGCACAGGACGACCGTCCACCGGCAGCCTAGTCCACCCAGGAATACTGCATCTGAGGGACACCCGGCCTACCGGTACCAGAAGGCTCCAGAGCGAGGACGAGGAGGAGTGAAGGCAAAAACATCCGGAAGGCAGGAACACCAGGACAAAGGCTGAAGACACCTGGACATGGACCTCAGGCACGACAAGGAACATGGAACGAAGAGATCAAGGTGAGGAGCTCCACGAAGAAGACCTTACAACGAGCTCCGGCAGGCGGGAGCCTCCAGAGCGAAGACTGACCACGATGCAAGGCAAGGCAGAATGAACGAAGCAGCCCTATATAGGGCTGGAGCCAGGAAACAGTCCTTGAGGTGGGGCCCAGACACTTCCTGTGTCTGGCCCTTTAAATAATGTAGAGAGACGCGGCCGCGCGTCTAAGGAGCAGAGCAGGGCTGTGCAGGACCGCGGACAGCGGCCTGCACAGCATCTGGCGTCAGACGCTGAATCGAAGCAGGAGAGAGCCTGGACGCAGGCTCCGACAAGTGCAGCGGCTCCAGCCGCTGCCAGAGGCCCTGGGGACGGCTCCTGCCACCACTCCAGCCCGGGGCTTTTGCGGCCTCCAGTCGCGAAGATGCAGATGACGTCGGGGGCGTCCCGGGCCCCGAGGGAAGCCGCGGCTCCGCCCGCGGAGCTGAAGACAGTCCAGGGCGGCCTCCGGGCCGCGTGGGAAGGCTGAGGGCGGCGTCCTGCCGCCTAGGCGAAGATCAACGTGGGTGAGTGTGCTTGCTCGTGGGGGGGGGGAGCCCCGCGGGCGGTGCTCATAACAACTATATTTCAGTTTCTCTACAGCTCAGCCTCCAATGATCGCTGTTCCAGTATCTGAGGGACTGCAGCTCAGCCGGGCATTCCAGCTCACTACTGCCACCTCTCGTGGTTCAGTATACTGTCTAATAAAAGAACTAGTGTGTGTCTGTCTCCTAACTCTGAGCCTGACTGGTGGTCCCTCTTGGGATCTTCCCCCGGGGGCGTGGTCATCTGCCAGTGGTCCAAGGATCCACCCACAACTCTCCTAAATAACAACAGATTGCTGACTCCCTAGCAGACTGCTAAATCCTAACACATCAGATTGCTAACTCCATGGATCTGGCACAACTTAATGCCTTGCAGGCCATACCGGGCCTGGCCCAGCGCATTGTGGAGCAGCAAGACGCCTTGGAGAAACTTTCTGCAGCATTTCATCAGCTACATACACAGAAGGTTCAAGGCACAGCCTCCAACCAAGAAGGTCAGTCACCGGAGGTAACTTTGAAGACTGCTGTACCACTGGCGGCTCCAATCTGCTTTTCCGGAGAAATCCAGAAGACCCGGGGTTTTTTGAACCAGTGCTGCATGCACTTTGCCTTACAGCTGTCTCTATTTCTTACAGCTCTCTCCAAGACTACCTACATTCTTTCATACCTGTATGGTAGGGCCCTGTCTTGGGCATCCACCTTGTGGGAATGCAAGGACTCTATTTTGCAGGACATAGAAGGATTTATGGACTTGTTTAAATCCGTTTTTGATGACCCTGCTCGAACTTCTGTAGCCGGTTCTGCTTTAGTGGATTTGAAGCAAGGCAACAGATCATTGGCTGAATTCGCCATAGAGTTCAAAACTCTTGTGGCAGAACTTCGCTGGGACCCGAAATGTCTCAAGACTCTCTTTTGCAGAGGCCTGGATAACCGTTTAAAGGACGAGCTGGCTGCTCGCCAAACACCTGACTCCCTGGACGAATTAGTAGCCTTGGCTACTCGGATTGATCACCGGCTCCGGGATAAGGTGAAGGAAGTCCAGCCTAGGGTGTTACCTGGGTTGAAACAGGCCAGTGCTGTCTCCACACCTCGGATGGTTCCAGTAATCCCTGCTGCTGATACAGATGAACCTATGCAACTTGGTCACGGTCGCTTGACCTCCAAAGAGAGAAGATTTCGGAAGAAGCGCGGCCTTTGCATGTACTGTGGTCAGCCCAGCCATAATGTCACCACATGCTCCATTCGTCCGGAAAATGGACGGGCCTAAGTCCTGCAGGAGAACTGTTCTTAGGCCATACCGCGACATCTCCTCCGCTCTCTCTCCCAGTCTCTTTGACCTACGGACCGATCACGGTTCAGATTCCTGCCCTGGTGGACTCAGGGGCAGGAGGCAACTTCATTCTCAGACGTCTAGTAGAAGACCTGAAGATTCCCCTCATCAAGTTGAAAGATCCACTACTGTTATCCTCCATTCACGGGGAGCCCTTACCAGGCAATGTGGCTTGCGAAACCGTACCAGTTACTCTTCACACTGGGGCGCTCCATACGGAATCAATTTCCTTCTTTGTACTAGAGAGGGCTATGCACCCTATCGTCCTGGGTTTACCCTGGCTGCAAGTGCACCAACCCCAATTTGACTGGACATCCCTGGATCTCTCCCACTGGGGCCCAGAATGTCATGGGAAGTGCCTTAAGGAGATCTCTCCTATTGTATGCATGCCTATGACTCCAGCGATGCCAGGACTGCCGCCCCAATACGCATCCTTCGGGGATGTATTCTCCAAAAAGCAGCTGATATTCTTCCTCCACATAGGCCCTATGACTGTGCCATAAGGCTGAAGCCCAACGCTGAGCCACTGAAAGGACGGGTGTCCCCCCTCTCAGCTTAACACTGCTCTGCGCGTACATGTCCCACAAAGAAACCTAAGATCTGCTAATAAGGATCTACTAACTGTCCCCTCTGTCAAAACAGTACGCCTCATGCAAGTTAGGGAGAGAGCACTATCAATGGCTGGCCCTGTGCTATGGAACACCATGCCACTTGAAATAAGGCTGCAGAGAAACTTCAAAATATTCAAGTGCAATCTGAAAACCTGGCTATTTAATCAAGCTTTTTATAAAGATAAAGAGAAGGAAAAAACCAGTTGATTGATTAGGACGCACCAAACTAGAAATTGTTAATTGTAACCTACAAATGCACATTAATGTTAAATTCAATCCGCCTAATATGCTCCAAACAGACAAGCTTAATGTACACACATAGTTTATTGAAATGAATTGTTACCGCACTATGATGGCACATGATTAATTGTAATCTATACCACTCACTTTTTTCATTATCATGCCTTGCTGTAAACTGTTGTGACGGTTATCTAACTTAACGATGGTATAGAAGAGCTTTTAAATAAATAAATAAAAATAAAAATAAATAAAGAGAATAAAGCTATGTCGGAATACATTGAAGAAAATCTCCAGAAGGGCTTTATCCGACCATCAAAGTCGCCGGCCTGCGCAGGCTTTTTGTTTGTGGGGAAGAAGGACGATACCCTACGTCCATGTATCAATTACCGAGGTCTAAATGAAATCACGATCAAAGACCGTTACCCCTTGCTGTTAATCTCGGAGCTGTTTGACAGGCTGCAAGGGGCCAAGATATTTTCAAAGCTTGACCTGAAGGGGGCCTACAACCTCATTCGCATTCGAAGCGGCGATGAAAGGAAGACGGCTTTCAATACGCGAGACGGCCACTTCGAGTATCTTGTAATGCCGTTTGGATTGTGCAATGCACTCACCATTTTCCAAAATATGATGAATGACATCTTGCGGGATCTGCTGTACAAGAACATCGTGGTATACCTGGACGACATACTAATCTTCTCCCAGGATTTGGACACCCACATTACAGACGTCAAGCAAGTACTCCACTGTCTTCGTGAACACCGGCTGTACGCCAAACTCTCTAAGTGTGAATTTCACATAGACTCAGTGCCTTTTCTAGGCTACATTGTGTCTAAGGAAGGCTTCCAAATGGACCCTCACAAACTTGAAAGTATCAAGAATTGGGCTCAACCTACCAGCCTGAAGGCTTTAAGAAGATTCCTGGGGTTCACCAACTATTATCAAAGCTTCATAAAGAACTACTCTTCATTAACTGTACCCTTGACTGCAATGACTTGTAAGAGTGCCAACGCTTCAGAATGGTCAGCTGAGGCCATTTCCGCATTTGAGAAATTGAAGACTGCCTTCTCCACAGAACCATGCTTACGGCATCCAGACCCCAATAAGCCCTTCATAGTAGAAGTCGACACTTCAGATGTGGGGGTAGGGGCTGTGTTAAGCCAAGCTGGAGACTCGAAAGCCTTACATCCCTGTTCATTCTTCTCACGAAGATTCTCTCCAGATGAGAAGAACTACAGGACTGGCGACAAGGAGCTCCTGGCAATAAAGCTTGCATTCGAGGAATGGCGGCCTTGGCTCGAAGGCGCTCAACATCAAATAACCGTATTCACGGATCATAAGAACCTTGAGTATCTCCGCCACGCACAACGGCTGAATTACAGACAGGCCAGATGGTCTTTATTCTTCAACCGTTTCGATTTTGTGCTCAAGTTCCGCCCTGGAGATCGAAACACCAGAGCAGACGCACTGTCACGCTCATTTCATTCAGAGGATGTGCCTGATGAGCACATAACTGACCCGAAGAAAATCCTCTTGACATCCACTCAGTCTGTGCCCATTGGAAAGAATATCGTTCCAAAGAACCTCAAGAAGAAAGTGCTCTTTTGGGCGCACGATTCCAAGCTGGCTGGCCATCCTGGTCAACGCCGTACCCTGCTCAAGATACAGGAGCTGTATTGGTGGCCTACTATCAAAAAGGATACCTATTCCTATGTGGCATCCTGCACCAATTGTGCTAAGAACAAACCTGCTTCTGGACAACCATGGCATCAGATGCAACCATTGCCAGTTCCGGATTGGCCCTGGTCACACATCACTACTGACTATGTAGTCGATTTACCTACTTCCGGAGGAATGAACACCATCTGGGTGACTGTGGATCGCTTTAGCAAGATGGCACTCTTCGTGGCACTCCCTGGCATACCCTCAGCCTTGGAGCTTGCAAAGCTCTTCATAACACACATATTCTGCCTCCACGGCCTACCTTCACACATCGTATCTGACCGTGGGTCCCAATTCACGGCATGATTCTGGAAGGCTTTGTGCAAGTTGTTTGACATCACTTTAGACTACACCTCAGCCTACCATCCGCAGTCGAATGGCCAGACGGAACGGATGAATCGTACAATGAAGCAGTTTGTACGAGCCTATGTCTTGTCCCGACAAAATAACTGGGCCGAATTGCTTCCATGGGCTGAATTCGCCATCAACTCTCATCCAGCAACATCTACTGGAAAGTCACCATTTGAAGTGGTTTTTGGACATCCTCCAACACCGCCACTTCTACTGAAGCTCTCAGTGACATCCCCAGCAGCTCAATCTACTGCTGATGATATCCATAAATTGTGGATTCAGACAAAAGACATGCTAATCAAAGCGAGTGATCGTGTCAAGAAGTACTACGATGTGCACCATGCGCAAGCTCCAGTCTTCAAGCCAGGAGATAAGGTCTGGTTGTCTACCAAGCACCTCAGACTCAAACTATCCTCCTCTCAGTTTGCTCCTCGCTATGTGGGACCATTCCCAGTCCTTCAAGGTATTGGCCAAGTTACCTATCATCTGAAGCTACTACCTGGGCTCCACATCCATAATGCCTTCCACGTTTCTCTCCTGAAACCACTCATACTCAGCAAATTTTCTTCCAAGATTCTAGATCTACCTGTCATCAATGCAGAAGACGACTTAGAATACAAAGTCTAAGAAGTCCTGGATGTTCATAAAAGAGGCAAGACTATTGAATACCTTCTAAAATGGGAAGGTTTCGGCCCCGAAGAAAACTCTTGGGAGCCTCAGACCATTATCCTGGATAAAGAGATGCTTCGTCAGTTCCACCTCGCGCATCCTTCAAAACCTAAGCTTGGTACCCGAAGAGGAAATCGCCCTTTGAAGGGGGGTACTGTTGTGTCCGTCGGTTCCCGACGCCCTGTCTCTACCCTCCTTACCTCTGGTGACTCCCTCTTCGCCCGCGGGAAAATTGGTTGCCGCGGTGTCCTTCTGCCGAAGTTCTCCGGCGTCCCTGGACTGGCTAGACACTGCAACCCGCCATGTTTCCTGGAGGCCTAGGGGCAAGCACGCGGCACGGCTCCGACTGAAGTACCAGCGATGGCATGAAACTCAGGAGCGTCCCCCTCAGATGACATCACCTGCAACAGATATAAAAGGTCTTAGAATTTGCTAACAGATTGAGTTAGCAAGGGTTCGGGTTACTCTACCTAAGCTACTCTGCCTCCTCGAACTTACCAGGGGTACCCGCTCCTCGGGGGCTGTCATAGATCTGCTCCTCCAGAGGGGAGGTGCTAGTAATCTGTTGTAAATCTGCTGCTCGGAGTTAGCAATCTGTTATAAGTCCGCCAGGGAGTTAGCAATCTGTTATGGATCACCCTGCCAAGGGGAAGAGCTAACAATTGTAATACTCTGTAGGCGGAGTTAATGAACTGTGGTGGGTTGGCTTCCCACAGAGTGGCAGTCGTATAATACCACTCTAGTAGTGTAAGGAATGACACTTGAGGTAAATTGGTGAATCCCTGGGCTGATGGCAGATGACAGCGCCCCCAGGAGGATATCCTGAGAGGGACCACAGGCTAGGCTGGAGTATGGAGACAAACACAGATAGTTCTTTATTAGACAGGAAGTAGAACCACCAGAGGTGGCAGTAGTGAGCTGATGTGCCCGGCAGGGCTGAAGTCCCTCAGATACTGGAATTGCGGTCTCTGGGTTGCTGAGCTGTAGAGAGAGACTATAGGTAGTGAGTAGACAGGGTATGTGTTATGGCTATGGCTGCTGTGCAACCGCCTCACCACCAGGGGTCCTTCAAGAGCAGGCTCTCCTGGCTGGCCCAATCCCTCTGCTCTATGTCTTGGATGTGCCTTTATAGCCCTGCCTACCCTAGACTCCAGTGCTTCGGCATCGAGCTCGTTGGGCTCCCTGCTCTATCCTTGCCTTGCTGTGTGTGGCCTTCAGGCCTTCTACCTTGCCATGTGTGTGTGGCCTTCGGGCCTTCTGCCTTGCCTTGCTGTGTGTGTGGCCTTCGGGTCTTCTGCCTTGCCTTGCTGTGTGTGTGTGTGGCCTTCGGGTCTTCTGCCTTGCCTTGCTGTGTGTGTGTGTGGCCTTCGGGTCTTCTGCCTTGCCTTGCTGTGTGTGTGTGTGGCCTTCGGGTCTTCTGCCTTGCCTTGCTGTGTGTGTGTGTGGCCTTCGGGTCTTCTGCCTTGCCTTGCTGTGTGTGTGTGTGGCCTTCGGGTCTTCTGCCTTGCCTTGCTGTGTGTGTGTGTGGCCTTCGGGTCTTCTGCCTTGCCTTGCTGTGTGTGTGTGTGGCCTTCGGGTCTTCTGCCTTGCCTTGCTGTGTGTGTGTGTGGCCTTCGGGTCTTCTGCCTTGCCTTGCTGTGTGTGTGTGGCCTTTGGGTCTTCTGCCTTGCCTTGCTCTGTGTGCGTGGCCTTCAGGTCTCCTGCCTTGCCGTGTGTGCGTGGCCTTCAGGTCTTCAGCCTTGCCGTGTGTGCGTGGCCTTCGGGCCCTCCACCTTGCCGTGTGTGCGTGGCCTTCGGGCCCTCCACCTTGCCGTGTGTGCGTGGCCTTCGGGCCCTCTACCTTGCCGTGTGTGCGTGGCCTTCGGGCCCTCCACCTTGCCGTGTGTGCATGGCCTTCGGGCCCTCCACCTTGCCATGTGTGCGTGGCCTTCGGGCCCTCCACCTTGCCGTGTGTGTGTGGCCTTCGGGCCCTCTGCCTTGTCGTGTGTGTGGCCTTCGGGCTCTCTGTCTTGCTATAAGGTTCTTGTGACCCTGCCTGGACTTTGACTCTGTTTGCCTGCCTTGACCCTGCCTGGACCTTGACTTTGTTCCCAGCCAGTACTCTGCTCCATATATCACAGCCATCGCCCAGTTCCATAAACTCCTGCCGCATCACATTCCTTCCCAGCCATCATCAGAGACCTTCCAGCTATCCCTGTCTCTCTCCACCTGGAGTCACTCCTGAAGATGGTGTTCACTACACCGGATCACTGCCCAAACGTAACAGTATGCCGAAGCCACCCTCCAGATAGATAGAACTCTGTGTCAACTCGGTGAATCAATTTTTTTTCTCTCAAACCACGACATGCCTCAGTCTCAAAGGTTTTATACCTGCAATTCCTGTCAGACCTTAAATTACCCAAGCTACCAGAACTGTCTAGCCCAGCGGTTCTCAACCTGTGGGTCGCGACCCCGGCGGGGGTCGAACGACCAAAACACAGGGGTCGCCTGTGTTTTGGTCGTTCGACCAAAACTGATCTGCGGACCGACCCCAACGGCCCGGTCTGCAGACCAGTACCGGGCCGTTGGGGTTTTTTTGCCGGTCCGCGGCGCCGCGGCTGCTGCGGGGAGGCGGGGCGAAGCTGGAGACCTGCCTCCTCCAACCCCAAAAGGGATCGCGTCGCGGTGCTCCTCCTACTTACTTCCTGCCCGCCCTGCCCCGGAAGACAAATGTTGCCGGAGCCGCACGGGCAGGAAGGAGGAGGCGCGTCAGCCGCGTGCAGAAGAGGAGCTGCGCGGCCCGAGAAGACCAGAGCCGCTGCAGAGCCTATCCTGTGGTAACCCGTAAAGAAGAGGCCCAGAGGTGAGAGAGAGGTGTGTGCGAGTATGAGATGTGTTGAGAGATTGTGTGTGAGAGTGAATTGAGAGACTGTGTGTGTTTGCAGAGACAGCATGTGAGAGCCTCTGTGTGTGTGAAAGAGACAGCATGTGACAGTGAGAGCCTGTGCTTGAGCAAGGCAGCATGTGGGGGTGTGAGAGAGCCTGTGTGTGAGACTCAGACAGCCTGTGCCAGTGAGAGACTGTGTGTATGAATGATTGCATGACAGAAAGAGCATGTGACAGTGAGATCCTGTGTGTGTATGTGTGTTTGAGAGAGAAATGCATGTGAGAATGAGAACCTGACTGTGTGTTTGAGGGAAGAAGACAGGTGGAGAGAAAAGAAACAGAAAAAAAGGCAATATAAAAGGAAATGGCAAAAAAATAAAGGGAAGCAGATTTAAAAAAAAAAAAATTACTTTTTACTGATTGGTACATGTAATCTTTGGGAATGTGCAAGAGTAGCACTTTCTCTATGGCGGATCTCACAATGTACGAGATCAACATGGAGGAAATGGAAACCCAGGGGGCCTGCACAGAGGAGGCAGCAGAATGGGCTTCAGTGCCAATAGCAGCAATCAGCGCCTCCCCAATAGCCACGTGGCAGCAGTGGCAGTAATTAGATTAATTGTTTGACTCAGCTGGAGGTGACAAAGTATGAAGTGGGATGTGAAATCAGCTTGATCTGGTGGAGAATTAGGATTGCTGTTACACATGAACTGTATTTGGCAAACATTAAATTAAAGGGAGCCAGGATAATCAATTGAAGCCTGCAGCTGAGGACTGATTCATTATGACTCATGTAGAAATTAGTGCATTTTCCAGATTAGTCTGCATAACACAATTCTCAACATTCAGCATTATTTCTGCTGCATAGAGTTTTATCTGAGAGGCTCTGAGGTTGTGAGGGAGCCAGTAAGAGTGAGAGCATGAGTGTGTATGAGAAAATCCAGGGGAGTAAGAGTGTGTGTGAGTTGGGGGGGGGGGGGGGGAGAGTGTCTTACACCCTGAGAGTGTATCAGTGTCTGTGAGAGCGAGAGGTTATGGTGGGTATAAGAGCATGAATGTGTATGTATGTGACAGTGTATGTGTGAGAGAGAATGGACATGTGAGAGTATGTGTGAGAGAGAGAGGATAACCTCCTAATCTTCGACAATATCAGGGTGACTGGAAATCAAGAGCTCCCATGTATGGACAGCAGGGGCTTTTTTAAATCCTTATTAGTTTTAATTATTGTGTGTTATTTGATATATGTGCTGTTTTGAAATATTTTATTGGTGTTTGGGAAATTATAAAAATGTATATGATTTTAATTAACACAAATTCTATTTATCAGTAATTTTAAAATATTCTTTTATTAGTATGGTTTTACTATTATAACTGATGCTTTATATTTCTTAATTTTATTGTTTTATGAGGAATGCTGGTTCTGTTTATAAATGTCATAATAAATAAGTATGCACTAAAATCCAACCCCATCCATAACCCCGCCCCCATATGACCAAAGCCCCGCCCTCGCAGGGCGAGGGCGGGGCGAGGGGTCACCGCAACATGAGGAACTGTATTACGGGGTCACGGCATTAGAAAGGTTGAGAACCACTGGTCTAGCCTGTCAGCTTGCAGATCAGGAACATTGGGCCTGCAGTAACTGCTACAAGAGAAATGTTTCTGTCTACCAGGAATGTTTGAACTGTTCTACTCCCAAGCATGGATGGTGGAAGTGTGTGTGTATCCCAAGCCTATTACCACCAGGCAAACCTTGCCCCTGTTGTTCAGCTATAGGACCAGCTGTTTTATTAGGAAGAACAGTCAGCTCGAATACCCTGCATACTGCTTCTGGTCCAACTGAGAAGGTTAGGACTATTGACAGCTCATTACTTCATGAAACCCTACAGAAAACTGCTCCTAAAAGCACAAGCTATCTTCTAGAAAGCCCACAAACTCACCTGGACAAGAAGGCTCCTGTGACTGCCATACGGGGGTTTCAGAAACAAGTTCTCCTAAAGCAGAGAAAGCTAATTAACCCGAGCAGAGCTCTGCTTCCCTCAGCTGCAGCCTGGTCACGACTAATGAACTGTGCCTCAAGACGTTCCAGAGCTGCCTGTTCTTTTAACAAGCTGCTTTATTTTATTTTTCTCCTAATGTTATAACAATTGATTATGTTATATTATATTGGTTCTAGTTTTATTTAGAAACATAGACTTTCCTGATCTTTATAACTGTAATTTTGGATATAATGTTTGCAGAATATGTTGTAAACATTAATTCATGTTGTAAATTGAAGAAAATGGATAAATAAAGAATTTAAAAAAAAAAACAAAAAAAAAAAAACAAGCTGCCTGACCACCCTTCAGAACCAGGGAATCATGATCTAGGCTTCAAGGATCCATCTCTGCTTACCGAGTCCTTAGCCGTCCAGTCTTTATCCTCCCTTAGTTCTATCACAAGTACTCCCACTATTGGTGAACCATCCATAACAGATTCCATTACCCTGCTGCCTGAAGAGGGGTCCAAACCGGTCCTGCTGCCGCCCCTGGAGGGGTTTGAGACTGCTTGGTCACCCCAGGAGGGGCCCTCGCCTGCCGTGCTACCCCAGGAGGGGCTTGAGACCACTTCGCTGCCCCAGGAAGGAGTAGAAATTATCGCATCGCCCCAGGAGGGGTCTGAGACTGCTTGGTCACCCCAGGAGGGGCCCTCGCCTGCCGTGCTACCCCAGGAGGGGCTTGAGACCACTTCGCTGCCCCAGGAAGGAGTAGAAATTATCGCATCGCCCCAGGAGGGGTTTGAGACTGCCTTGTCGCCCCGGGAGGGGTTTGAGACTGCCTTGTTGCCCCAGGAGGGGTTTAAGACTGCTGGGTCGCCCCAGGAGGGGTTTGTGACTGCTGAGTTGCCCCAGGAGGGGTTTGTGACCGCTTCGCCACCCCAGAAAGGGGTAGAATTCATCGCATCACCCCAGGGGCTTGAGATTGCCTGGTCGCCCCAGGAGGGGTTTGAGACCGCTTCGCTGCCCCAGGAAGGGGTAGAAATTATCGCATCGCCCCAGGAGGGGTCTGAGACTGCTGGGTCGCCCCAGGAGGGGTTTGTGACCGCTTCACCGCCCCAGGAAGGGGTAGAATTCATCGCATCACCCCAGGGGTTTGAGATTGCCTGGTCGCCCGAGGAGGGGTTTGAGACCGCTTCGCTGCCCCAGGAAGGGGTAGATTTCTTCATATCACCCCAGGAGGAGTCTGAGACTGCCTGGTCGCCCCAGGAGGCTGCGCTGCCCCAGGAAGGGGTAGATTTCTTCGCATCACCCCAAGAGGGGTCTGAGACTGCTTGGTTGCCCCGAGAAGGGGTTGAATTAGTTACATCACCCCAGGAGGGGATTGAACCTGCCACTGCAACTCAGGAGGGGCCTGACTTTGTTATCATTCTGTACCTCCTGCAGAGTTGAGACCCAGGAGTAGGGGGAGGCTTTGGGGGGGTACTGTTACAGCTATGGCTGCTGTGCAACCGCCTCACCACCAGGGGTCCTTCAAGAGCAGGCTCTCCTGGCTGGCCCAATCCCTCTGCTCTATGTCTTGGATGTGCCTTTATAGCCCTGCCTACCCTAGACTCCAGTGCTTTGGCATCAAGCTCGTTGGGCTCCCTGCTAGCCTTGCCTTGCTGTGTGTGGCCTTCGGGCCTTCTACCTTACTGTGTGTGTGTGGCCTTCGGGTCTCCTGCCTTGCTGTGTATGTGTGGCCTTCGGCCCTCTGCCCTGCCTTGCTGTGTGTGTGTGGCCTTCGGGCCCTCTGCCCTGCCTTGCCTTGCTGTGTGTGTGTGGCCTTCGGGCCCTCTGCCTTGCCTTGCTGTGTGTGTGTGTGTGGCCTTCGGGCCTTCTGCCTTGCCTTGCTGTGTGTGTGGCCTTCGGGCCTTCTGCCTTGCTGTGTGTGTGTGTGTGTGTGGGGCCTTCGGGCCTTCTGCCTTGCCTTGCCTTGCCTTGCTGTGTGTGTGTGGCTTTCGGGCCCTCCGCCTTGCCATGTGTGTGTGTGGCCTTCGGGCTCTCTGTCTTGCTATAAGGTTCTTGTGACCCTGCCTGGACTTTGACTGTTTGCCTGCCGCCTGCCTTGACTCTGCCTGGACCTTGACTTTGTTCCCAGCCAGTACTCTGCTCCATATATCACAGCCATCGCCCAGCTCCATACACTCCTGCCGCATCACATTCCTTCCCAGCCATCATCAAAGACCTTCCAGCTATCCCTGTCTCTCTCCACCTGGAGTCACTCCTGAAGGTGGTGTTCACTACACCGGATCACTGCCCAAACGTAACAGTATGCTGGATACAAAACCAGTAGTAGATGATACACTCACAGGGGTACATTTTATAAAAAAGCGCGAGCGCGTACTTTTGTTCGCGTACCAGGCGCAAACAAAAGTACGCCAGATTTTATAAGAAAAGCGCGTAGCCGCGCACATCTTATAAAATCCGGGGTCGGCGCGTGCAAGGGGGTGCACATTTGTGCACCTTGCGCGCGCTGCCCGTTCCCTCCGAGGCCGCTCCGAAATCGGAATAGCCTCGGAGGGAACCTTCCTTCCGCCTCCCCCCACCTTCCCCTCCCTAACCCACCCCCCCAGCCCTATCTACACCCCCCCTATCTTTTTTCCCAAAGTTACGCCTGCTCAAGGCAGGCATAACTCGCGCGCACGGGCCAGCTGCCGGCGCGCCAGGTTCCAGTCCGGGGGCTGGTCTGGAGGCCGCGGCCACGCCCCGTGGAACGCCCCCGGATGACGCGCCGCCACAGCACGCCCCCTGACATGCCCTCCCAGGAAAGCCCCGGGGCTTGTGCGCGCCGCCGAGTCTATGCAAAATAGGCTCGGCGCGCGCAGGGGGGGTTTGGGGTAGGTTTTCGGGGGGTACGCACGTAAGCCTTTGAAAATATACCCCACAATTGTAGAGATCTGTAATGGCTTCTATGCAACAGAGTCTTCAGTATATTCAGGAACAGGAGCCATAGGCGAGTGCTGGTTCCTATATGCAATCTGAAATGAGAACTCACAATATCTGTGTATGAGATGGCTTATAGAATAGAAGTCTTTGGAGGGTTTTAGGAATATAGGCCCTCGTGGAGCGAGTACCGGTTCCTATCTGCAATCTACAATAATGACTCACGATCTCCGTACCCGCGATAACGTCTTAGACAGAAGGGCGTCTTCAGAGATTAGGAACAAAGGCCCTCGTGGAGCGAGTACTGGTTCCTAGCTGTAATAGAACTCACTGTGTTCACATCTGCGATCGCTTCCAGGTAGTAAGGAGTCTTCTGAGCATTCAGGGACGTAGGCCCTCATGGAGCGAGTACCGGATCCCGTCTTAGCAATCTGAAATCAAGAAGAGAGAGAGGTGCCCCCGAGGAGCGGGTACCCCTAAGTAAGGTTGTGGAGGCAGAGCAGCAGAGAAAGAATTTCCCGTGCTAACTCGATTCGTAGTAGCAAGCAAAGACCTTTTAAGGTGGAAGTGGATGACGTCACTACGGGGGGACGCCCCCGAGATTCGCGCCCTTGCTGGTACAAACTCTGGAGCGTACGCCTGTGCGCGCCCTTACGTCATCAGGAACATGGCGGATCCGCAGCGTCAGGCCAGCCCGGGGATTCCAGGAAGTATGGCGAGGAGAAGCCGCGGCAGCATCTGTCCGTCAGACCCGGAGGGAGTCGCCACTAAGGTAGAGAGGGTGAAGCGAGGGCAAGAACAGGCATGAACGCAACAGGGGCCTCACTCTCTTCTTTGTTTTTCAGCTGACAGTCTGGAACCAGTACTCGCTCACCGAGGGCCCTCGTTCTCACACTTGCTTCGTATTCTCTAAGTCATCACTGCCAACTACATCAGTGAGTTACCATCGCTCTCTCAGAGCTTTCCCTGGAACCAGGTACTCGCTCCTCGAGGGCCTATACATTCCAGCTCCTGGGCTTCTATGAGACATTGTGTGAGTGTTACCATCATGTTCTGTCCATGAACTCTGCATACCCTGCCTACTCACTATATTTCAGTTTCTCTACAGCTCAGCCTCCAGGGATCGCTGTTCCAGTATCTGAGGGACTGCAGCCCAGCCAGGCATTCCAGTTCACTACTGCCACTTCTGGTGGTTCAGTATACTGTCTAATAAAAGAACTAGTGTGTGCCTGTCTCCTAACTCTGAGCCTGACCGGTGGTCCCTCTCGGGATCTTCCCCCGGTGGCGTGGTCATCTGCCACTGGTCCAAGGATCCACCCACAACTCTCCTAAATAACAACAGATTGCTAACTGCCTAGCAGACTGCTAACTCCTAACATATCAGCCTTCCCCTCCAGGAGTGATAAGATGAAAGTAGTCTTGATACCATCGCTGGCAAACTGGAATGGCTACAGGGAAAAATGCATGAAGCAGTGGGGGAGCGCGGGGAAGCAAGTAGGTGGAGGGTTGCCGTGGGTGTTGGCGGCATCACTGGAACAGGGGGGTGAGCGTTAGGCTCCAGGGTGGTGTCTAGCCAGCTTACCAGCTGCTCCACTGTGGAGGCCAGCATGTCCAGGCATTACTGTTGCTGCTGCAGTCTCTGGGCCAGTCCGGGGATAGCCTGCAGGCCAGTCAGGTCCGCCGGGTCCATGGCCTCCCACCGCTGGTTCATGGTTTTTACCACTGCTGGTTCTTTAAATCTGTCGAAGTGGCATGAGTCAGGCCAAGAGCAGTGTGTCGGTGGTGTGGGACTGCTGCGAGAGCAGGCCGCTGTTGCGGCGTCTGAAGAGAAGAAGCGGCGGAATAGACCGGCATGAGCTTCCTGACCATCCAGCTGAGGGGGCCCGGCCATGGTCTCCTACGGCTGGGGACCCTAACACAGACTGAATGAGGCAAGGCTGGAAGGCAGGCTGGACAAGGTAAGGCTGGAAGCCAAGCTGGACAAAGCAAAGGACCTATTTGCTGAGGCAAGGAAGAATAATCGCAGCTGGGTTTAAATACCCAGCCACATGATGTCATCAGGAGGTGCCCACTAAGAGGATTCTTGTGGCAGGGCTTTTAAGAGGTGCCATGCGGTGCACATGCACACCTAGGTTATTGGCCCAGAAGCGTTGGTGGCATCAGGGAAGGCCAAAGGTGCAGCTGGTTGCAGTTTGCTGTCACAACCAGCAAACGTAACAGTACCCCCCTTCTCAGCCCCCTACCCAGACCACCTTTACCATCTGGAGACTTGGGAGGCTTGACACGAGTTCCAGGGATTCTTTGGTTTTCAGGTGGACTTAAAAGAGCATCCGCTGGTTGATTCTCTTCTGTGGGTAAGGATCCTTCGGAGACAGAAGAACATGACTCATCGGTTCCAGGATCATTGTGTTGAATGAGGATCGCCCCTTCCTTCTTGGCATTGGCCTCTACCTCCATGACGATGGGCTTCAAGAATTTGAACATTCAGTAGATTTGCAGGATGCCAAGACTCTAGGTTGCTGCTCATAACATAGATCAGTATGTGATGTGTACCGGAGCAGATCAAACAGATCAGACAAGATAACCTATAACCTGGGGCGAGGTAGCTGAAGGCAGGGATTGGGCGGTACAATGCTCCTGGCAGGAGGGGTCCCAATGGGTAATCTGTAACGTAACCCAGTCAATAGATGGTTGGTGGAATCTGAGCATAAATAAAAGTGATTTCAGCATAGGCTAGCAATGATGTCCATTGTATCAGAGGGGTGGCCATGCACCTTGGAACAGTTTTCAATTCCCATGATTTCTTCCAATCTCTTGTGCTGTGTACTTCCATGTGGAAGATCTCCACTTATTTCCAAATCAGGTCAGCAGGCAGCAGTCGCAGTCCCTGGGTGACAGGAGGGAGTTGTGGTCATCAATAAGGCAACACCAGGTGGCTGGATTTAGAGCCCATTATAGGAGATTCTAAAGGATGCTTAGTGCATGGCTCCTGGCCTCAGGACCGTTGTTGTAATGACCAGACTAGGAACAGTGGAAGAGCCTATTAAAATAGGGAAAAATCCCCGAGTATTTTTTTTTTATTTTTAAATATTTCTATACAATCACTCTAAATAAATAACAGCGGTTTACAGAATAACATACATAATAAAAAGTTAAGTTTCCAAGATATACACAACTTAACATGAAAATTGTACAGTAGAATTATGCCCTTGCTGCTGCAGATTAGTCAGTGCTTGAAAATCTCGCTGTTTTAGTCTTCAAACTCCTGTTAAAATAACCATGTCTTTAAGGTTTTTTAAAAAATATTTTGGTGTCAGTTATAGTCTTCATCTGTTCTGGCACAGAGTTCCATAAGGCTGAAAATGTGTGATCTTTAACCTCACTAATGTGTGCTCGACAAATGGAGAAATTACTTACCTGATAATTTCATTTTCCTTAGTGTAAACAGATGGACTCAGGACCAATGGGTTATGTGTTCCCCTGCTAGCAGATGGAGATAGAGTCAGGTTTCAAAGCTGACGTCACCCTAGATATACCCCTGAGGTGACCTCAGCCATTCAGTATTCTCTTTAAAAAGCCATTGTGGAAATATTATTGAAGGACTTGATTAGAAATTGGATACAACTTGATTAAAAAACTTGATAAAAAAAACTGGAGACCGCAATGGTACTCAATCAACATAAGCGCTGAATCCCAGTAATACTATAGATGCCCTGAACTAGTGGTAGGGCAATGGCTTACCCGTAATCACATGAAATCGAGGTCCACCTCATGGGGGATTCCTTGGCGCCTTTCCTGGGCACTCTCAGAGCTATTTGACAGACTACAGGGAGCCAAGATATTCTCCAAGCTTGATCTTAAGGGAGCCTACAACTTAGTTCTCATCCGAGCTGGCGAAGAATGGAAGACAGTTTAGGAACTGGGGAACCTTTTGCGGAAGGGGGAGTCTCTTCCGAAGGGATGGGCTCCATCTTAACCAGGGTAGAACCAGACTGCTAGCGCTAACCTTTAAAAAGGAGATAGACTAGTCTACTTAACAAATCCACGCCTCTCCCTATCGACTGTGCTGAGACTTTTGGAGCAATACAGTCAATTTGCGGGATTGAGGATAAACTTTGCCAAATCCGAGGCCTTAGCGGTCACTGATTCCACAACAACCTACTGGCAAACAGACTTTCCTCTACAATGGGCTACTGACACCTTAAGATACTTGGGTTTACACATTCCTAAAAATATGACACATTTCTATAAGGTCAATATACACCCCCTTCTAAGAAAATCTCAAGATTCTTTGAAAAGATGGACCTCCCTCCCTTTGTCTCTGATGGGACGTATACAGCTTTTTCAGATGGTTTTGCTACCAAAGTGGCTATACATTCTCCAATTGGCCCCTTTGTGGCTGACTAAAAGAGACTACCGCCTGTTCCAATGTGCTTTACGATCTTATCTATGGAAGGGACAACGGGCTCGAATACCTTTATCAACGCTCGTGCGGCCCAGGGAGGGGGGAGGTCTAGGATGCCCAAATTTAATGTGGTATAATTTAGCTTGCAGCATGCGCTATGTGAAGGATTGGCTTTTCGCGCTGACCTCTGTTACTCCCTATCCATACCTCCTAGAGTGGTATGGGGTTTCCTCTCTAAATCCGTTGCTACAAATTCCCTGCAACCTGATACCTAGCCCCATCAAAGTGCAAGGGCTATGGCAGACCTGTAGGAAAGCATGGCAGCTTTTTTGCAAATTGGGGCACATCCCAAGTCCCCTGACGACATTACTTACAATAACGGGGCACGACCTCTTTCTCCCTGGGAAACATAGCATAGTATTTCAAAGATGGAAGACCTCGGGATTAACATATCTTTTTGAGCTTTATGATGGGTTGACCGGGGAGGTTGTACCCTTTCAGACCCTCCAACAACGGTATTCTCTCCCAGGGGGGGATGTATTCGCATACACCCAGGTTCGACATTTCCTTCGCTCAGGGGCACATCGCCTTCTAGATACTACAGAAGTCCAGGGAGTGAGAGAGGTGGTCCAGGTGGGTAGAAGGCAGCGGGCTTCGGTATCATATTTTTATAAGGCGCTTATGGGGTTTTTGGATTCAAGCCTACTACATGTTCTTTACACTAGATGGCAATCCTGGCATCTATTTTCTCTAACATACGCTGAGTTCCTGCAATGTTTCCGGGATTTGCCTGATTTGTCGGAAAATGCAATCTTACAGGAAACACAATACAGATTTCTTTGGCAGAGTCATATAACGCCCAAACGAGCTTATCAAATGAACATTGCACAGACTCCTCGATGTCCCAAATGTAATGATATGGCCAGCACCTATTTCCACTGCTTTTGGGAGTGTAGAGCGATTACTAACTTTTGGAAACAACTGTGCAATACTTGTCAAATAATTCTAAAAAAGAAATTATCACCAGATCCTAATCTCTGGTTTTTCGGATTGGACGATTCTCTGATTGCTCCGCTGCCCAAACCGGAAAGGTTTTTCATTTTACGGGCGGGATTGGTAGGAAAACAAGTCATTTTAACCCAGTGGCTTGCTACAGACCCCCCAAACCATGAGCACTGGTTTAAGAAGATGGTACGTTTGTGCTCTATGGAACATGCCATCTTGACAAAGACGGAGCCAAAGAAGTCTGTACGCACATCATTAACGTGGAAGGCTTTTACTGAATACTTAAGTCCTAGGGTCTGCCATCGCGAGGACCCGTGGGCTCCAGTGATAGATCCACCAGCGCGCACAGTTGTTGAGGAGAAACGCCAGGAGGGAGAGACACGAGAACCCATGGACGAGTCCCTCTAAGGTCACGCTTTGCCTCATCCGATGCTCAGAAGCCCAACTGCAGGAAAAGACTGAATTATTTATAAAGGGGGAGGGCGGGTGGGAGGGGGGAGGGGAAGTAAGGTAGGGGGTGGTTTGTTATGAAGAATTTGTTTATTTGACTGTTGATTGTAAACAAAAATTTCAATAAAAAGATTATACAAAAAAAAAAAAGGAGATAGAGCAGCTTTTAAACTAGAACAAAGGGGAAAGCCGACAGTCGCTCAGCAGCGCATGGTTCGGAGAGAGGTATCTTCAAAGGATACTAATGATGCACTAGAATTAGGGCATCCCAACAGTGAGGTTCCAATAATTTGAAAAATAGTCCAAGTGCCTGTAACTAAAAACTCACCTGAGCTAAAAAATTCTAACTTATCCCTATCAATTAAACAGCAGAATGAAAATACAAACAAAAAACAAACTTTGAATTGTTTGTATGCTAATGCCAGAAGTCTAAGAAGTAAGATGGGAGAATTAGAATGTATAGCAGTGAATGACATAGACTTAATTGGCATCTCAGAGACATGGTGGAAAGAGGATAACCAATGGGACAGTGCTATACCGGGGTACAAATTATATCGCAATGACAGGGAGGAGCACCCAGGAGGAGGTGTGGCGCTTTATGTCCGGGATGGCATAGAGTCCAACAGGATAAACATCCTGCATGAGACTAAATACAAAATTTAATCTTTATGGGTAGAAATCCCTTGTGTGTCAGGGAAGACTATAGTGATAGGGGTATACTACCATCCACCTGGTCAAGATGGTGAGACGGACAGTGAAATGCTAAGAGAAATTAGGGAAGCTAACCAAATTGGTAGTGCAGTAATAATGGGAGACTTCAATTACCCCAATATTGACTGGGTAAATATATCATCGGGACAATCTAGAGAGATAACGATCCTGGATGGAATAAATGATAGCTTTATGGAGCAATTGGTTCAGGAACCAACGAGAGAGGGAGCAATTTTAGATCTAATTCTCAGTGGAGCACAGGACTTGGTGAGAGAGGTAACAGTGGTGGGGCCGCTTGGCAATACTGACCATAATATGATCAAATTTGATTTAATGACTGGACGAGGAACAGTGTGCAAATCCAAGGCTCTCATGCTAAACTTTCAAAAGGGAAACTTTGATAAAATGAGAAAAATTGTTAGAAAAAAACTGAAAGGAGCAGCTACAAAAGTACAAAAATGTCCAAGAGGCATGGTCATTGTTAAAAAATACCATTCTAGAAGCACAGTCTAGATGTATTCCACACATTAAGAAAGGTGGAAAGAAGGCAAAACGATTACCGGCATGGTTAAAAGGGGAGGTGAAAGAAGCTATTTTAACCAAAAGATCTTCATTCAAAAACTGGAAGAAGGATCCAACAGAAGAAAATAGGATAAAGCATAAACGTTGGCAAGTTAAATGTAAGACATTGATAAGACAGGCTAAGAGAGAATTTAAAAAGAAGTTGGCTGTAGAGGCAAAAACTCACAGTAAAAACGTTTTTAAATATATCCGAAGCAGAAAGCCTGTGAGGGAGTCAGTTGGACAGTTAGATGATCGAGGGGTTAAAGGGGCACTTAGAGAAGATAAGGCCATTGCGGAAAGATTAAATGATTTCTTTGCTTCGGTGTTTACTGAAGAGGATGTTGGGGAGGTACCCGTAATGGAGAAGGTTTTCATGGGTAATGATTCAGATGGACTGAATCAAATCACGGTGAACCTAGAAGATGTGGTAGGCCTGATTGACAAACTGGACCGGATGGTATACACCGCAGAGTTCTGAAGGAACTAAAAAATGAAATTTCAGACGTATTAGTAAAAATTTGTAACCTATCATTAAAATCATCCATTGTACCTGAAGACTGGAGGATATCAAATGTAACCCCAATATTTAAAAGGGCTCCAGGGGCGATCCGGGAAACTACAGACCAGTTAGCCTGACTTCAGTGCCAGGAAAAATAGTGGAAAGTGTTCTAAACAACAAAATCACAGAACATATAGAAAGACATGGTTTAATGGAACAAAGTCAGCATGGCTTACCGAGGGCAAGTCTTGCCTCACAAATCTGCTTCACTTTTTTGAAGGAGTTAATAAACATGTGGATAAAGGTGAACCGGTAGATATAGTATATTTGGATTTTCAGAAGGCGTTTGACAAAGTTCCTCATGAGAGGCTTCTAGGAAAAGTAAAAAGTCATGGGATAGGTGGTGATGTCCTTTCTTGGATTGCAAACTGGCTAAAAGACAGGAAACAGAGAGTAGGATTAAATGGACAATTTTCTCAGTGGAAGGGAGTGGACAGTGGAGTGCCTCAGGGATCTGTATTGGGACCCTTACTTTTCAATATATTTATAAATGATCTGGAAAGAAATACGACGAGTGAGATAATCAAATTTGCAGATGACACAAAATTGTTCAGAGTAGTTAAATCATAAGCAGATTGTGATAAATTGCAGGAAGACCTTGTGAGACTGGAAAATTGGGCATCCAAATGGCAGATGAAATTTAATGTGAATAAATGCAAGGTGATGCATATAGGGAAAAATAACCCATGCTATAATTACACAATGTTGGGTTCCATATTAGGTGCTACAAACCAAGAAAGAGATCTAGGTGTCATAGTGGATAACACATTGAAATCGTTGGTTCAGTGTGCTGCGGCAGTCAAAAAAGCAAACAGAATGTTGGGAATTATTAGAAAGGGAATGGTGAATAAAATGGAAAATATCATAATGCCTCTGTATCGCTCCATGGTGAGACCGCACCTTGAATACTGTGTACAATTCTGGTCGCCGCATCTCAAAAAAGATATAATTGCGATAGAGAAGGTACAGAGAAGGGCTACCAAAATGATAAGGGGAATGGAACAACTCCCCTATGAGGAAAGACTAAAGAGGTTAGGACTTTTCAGCTTGGAGAAGAGACAACTGAGTGGGGATATGATAGAGATGTTTAAAATCATGAGAGGTCTAGAACGGGTAGATGTGAATTGGTTATTTACTCTTTCGGATAGTAGAAAGACTAGGAGGCACTCCATGAAGTTAGCATGGGGCACATTTAAAACTAATAGGAGAAAGTTCTTTTTTACTCAACACACAATTAAACTCTGGAATTTGTTGCCAGAGGATGTGGTTAGTGCAGTTAGTATAGCTGTGTTTAAAAAAGGATTGGATAAGTTCTTGGAGGAGAAGTCCATTACCTGCTATTAAGTTCACTTAGAGAATAGCCACTGCCATTAGCAACGGTAACATGGAATAGACTTAGTTTTTGGGTACTTGCCAGGTTCTTATGGCCTGGATTGGCTACTGTTGGAAACAGGATGCTGGGCTTGATGGACCCTTGGTCTGACCCAGTATGGCATTTTCTTATGTTCTTATGTACGCTGCGACGACTACCAACACCTTGGTGAATATTCTGGGAGCTGTCGCCAGACCAAACGGCAGGGCGCAAAACTGATAATGCTCCCCCAGAACCATGAACCTCAGAAATCTCTGATGATGCTACTGAATTGCTATGGGTAGATACGCCTCGGTTAGATCCAAAGAAGCCAAATATTCTCCCTTGTGGACGGCCGCAATCACTGATCTGAGTGTCTCCATCCGAAAACGTGGAACACGGAGGGCTCTGTTGACCTGCTTCAAATCCAGGATTGGTCGGAATGTACCTTCCTTCTTTGGGACTACAAAGTAAATTGAATATCGACCGTTACGACGTTCCACAGGAGGAACTGGGACCACCGCCCCCAGTGCTCGTAGGCGATCTGTCTGTGCTGTCACTTGTTGCTTCGTGGGAGGATTGCAGGGAGATAGGAACAGGTCACGGAGCGGGCGAGCAAAATCCAAAATGTAACCGTGACTTATAATGTCGAGGACCCACTGGTCTGATGTTATCTTGACCCACTCCTCCAGAAACAGGGACAGCCGACCCACGATGCGCAGAATGAAGGAGTGGGTCGGCATCTCTTCATTGTGTTGTTTTATTGGAGGTAAAAGCATGTGACGCCCCCGAACGTTGAGACCGTCTGCCGCGAAAGGAAGGAGTCCAAGCTTGAGATCGAGACGCCTGTTTCCTCTGAGGGAAGGAAGCACCTCTTCCCCCATGGAAACAACGTTGTCCCCGAAACCAGCCCCTGGAAGCGCCGAAGGGACGAGACTGTCTGGGCTTGTCCTCGGGTAACTTATAAACCTTGTTATCCCCTAAGTCCTTCATGAGCTGGTCCAGCTCGTCTCCAAACAACCATTTCCCCCGGAAGGGAAAGGAACCTAAACGGGACTTAGAGGAAGCATCCACTCCCAGTGACAAAGCCAGAGGAGTCGTCTTGCGGATACTGCCGAGGACATAGTTCGTGCCAAAGTCTGAAGAAGATCATATAAGGCGCCCGTAGTATAGGCGACCGCAGGCTCCATGCGGTTAGCCTGCTCCGCTTCTGCCGGCGGGAGGTCCTGGGCTGTAAGTAATTGTTGAACCCAGCGAAGTGTGGCCTGTTGCATGAGACTGCTACAGACCGCTGCCCAGACGCCTAATGCAGATACTTCAAATATATGCTTCAATAAAATCTCCAGCTTCCGATCCTGGAGATCCTTAAGCACTGTTCCCCCTGTTACTGGCATGGTAGTGTGCTTTATCATGGCCGTGACAGCTGAATCCACTTTGGGAACCTTGAGGAGATCCAAGGACTCAGTCGGTAGGGGGTACAACTTATCCATAGCTCTACCGACCCGTAAGGAAGCCTCTGGAAAGTCCCATTCCTTCGAGACAATCTGAAACAATTTAGAATGAAAAGGGAATGTCTGTGAGGGTCCACGGAGCCCCGCCAAAACAGAATCCCCCGGGGAACCATCCACCTCCAGCTCCTTCAACACTTGTGGGATCAAGTGCTCTAGCTCATCCTTACTGAACAACCGAAGAACTTGGAGATCATCCCCTTCCACCGTCACTTGTCCGTCCAAGTCCCCTCCCCCCACGGGAGACAAAGGGTCCTGGGAGGGGTCCAAGGGCTCTGGGAGCTCAGCGTCTACTTGTGGACGGGGACAACGAGCCCCCGCCCTCCCCTGGTCCGGGACTATCTTTGGGAACTTAGGGGAGAAGGCCCCGAATCCTCCCAGCCAGCTTCCACCTCTAGGAAGGCTTTGTGCATTAAGAGCACAAATCTGGAGGAAAACGGGGCTGGCCTCTTTAAATTCTCCCCTGCTGGCCGGGAGGAGTGTGGGGGGGAACGAGGAGCCCCGAAATCGTTGGCACGCTGCGGGCTTAGGGCCGGAGGAGAGTGAGGAGGGAAGTTCCCCTCCTCCGACGCTGCTTCTTCCAAGTCTGGCGTGGCCAAGATGGCCGCTGCTCCTTCCTCGGTTGGGGACGGGGCCGGTCTTTGCCCCCGGAACGATGTGACTCTCTGTGGCCGCAAGGACGAAGACCCGCGGGCAGCGCTCGGCCCCCGAGAGGGTCCCTTGCCCCCGGGAAGACATCGGGAGCAGAGACCCTCTCGGGGAGTCGCGCCCCCGCCCCCCCACAGGCTGTGCAGACCGAAGACCGCGGCATCCAGGCACCAGCTCCGTCAGCAACAAAAGCACGCCAAAATGGGGAGATGCTGCTGTGAGACCAGAATCGCGCCGGGTGACCATGCCACCCCTCCGGAGTCCCGGTACCCTTAAATGGCAGTCCGGGGCTGAGCAATACGTAAGTTACAGCCTGCCACCAACAGGTCTTACTTGGGCTGTCACTTGCTCTTTTTTTTTTTTTTTATAAACAAGCAGCCTCCGTCTATAAAGGAGCCCCCTTCAGAGTACAAGGCTCTGGCATATGTCAAACTGGGGGAAGAGTGACCGGCCCACCGGTAAATACTCCCCTGGTCACCTAGGGACTGACTAGCTCCGGGTATGAGGCTCTAGGGCTCTGCCCTGCCAAGCCTGTCTTAAACCGCACATCACGTGAGACAATCAAAGAAAAGCAAAGATCTTACTTTTTTTTTTTTACACTACTTGTCAAATGGACTAAATTGATCTAGTCAAGGGTAAACTCGATCCCATACACCCAATTTAGAATTTTTTTTGAAAGGATCAGGACTGCAGGTTATGCCTCTCAATCTGCTGGAGTCAGAGAAGATACTGAAGGATCGCAGGTGGCACTCCGGTATATCTAGGGGGTGCTTTTTGTTACGTAAGGGGACGGTTTAGTGTGCCCTTGGGCCTCAGCCCGGGCCCAGACCTTCAGGGCCGAGCTGAGGGTTGACGGTGGCTCCGCATGGCTAACGGGCTGACCCTCTGCCAGGCCTTCAAGCCCCCAGAGCCAACATATGATGTTGGTAGGGGAACGGTCCTCCGACTGTTCCGAGCCCTTTCGGACCTGCCGCTTGATCGGCATTGGAGCAGCAGGCCTGGCCTGAGGTTGAGGGCAGACGGAGGCCTTGACACGTAGACAGGACTATGGTCAATGCGGCGGCATCGCAGACAAGACACTTGACAACAGCTGGGTTGATGCATCGGCATCACGGACGAGGAACTTGACAACAGCGGGGTTGATGCATCGGCATCACGGACGAGGAACTTGACAACAGCTGGGTTGATGCATCGGCATCACGGACGAGGAACTTGACAACAGCTGGGTTAATGCATCGGCATCACGGATGAGAAACTTGGCATCCAAACAAGCACACATAAGGCATGGACATTGGCACTGACTCTCAGGGCGCCCTACTCAGGCCACCCGCAGGACTGAGTCGCGGACCACTCTGTCCCACTGCGCGCCCTACACAGCCCTTGCAGGCTGGTCACGGACCACGAGGAGAACGGGACAGCACAGGAAAAGTCCAGGCAAGGAGGAACTCCAATGACGAAGCTGGTGTCATCCGAAGCTTCCCCCAAGGCTGGCAGGAACGGAGGCTCAGGAGCACAGGGACACTTCCCACCTGCAAGCCACCTCATTCTCGGGCATACACCATCCGAGAGCACCGGCTTACAGGAACAGAAGGCTCGAGAGCACCAGACGAAGACACAGGGAAGAACATTCTGGAAGGAAGACACATCAGGAGGTAAAGATCATGACGAGACATCGAACATGGACTGGGACCTCAGGCAGAACACCAAGACATGGTATAAAAGCAGACGAGACGAGGAGCTCCACGAAGAACAGAAGACCTTACAAGGCTCTGGCAGGCAGGAGCCTCCAGAGGGAAGTCACATCGATGCAAGGCAAACACAGAATGAAGTTGAAGTCCTTTTATAGGGCTGCAGACCGGTGACTCCCTGGGAGGAGTTTTGCAGGCCCACACCTAGCTGGCCCTCTAACTACGGAGAAGTGCTGCGGGCCGGCCCCTAGGGAAGGGCGTGGCTCAAACCAGGAAGTCCATGCAAACACAAGCAGCCTCCGGCAGGCCCCAAGGACAACAAGGCCTCCCAGGCCCTGAAGCAAATCCTGGATAGTTCACAGGCGAGACCCTGGCTTGGAGCGGCCTCCAGGAAGAGGTAAGGAGCCTCCCATAGCCCCGCTACAGGAGGGTTCATAACACTTTTCAGCTTTTCTCTGACTCCATCTGCTGGAGGGGAGACATAACCCAGCAGTCTGGACTGATCCTGGTACATACAAGGAACTCTAATGAAATTTCCTTATTTCCATTTAAAGAGTTGCCAAGACCTCAAATTTTCAGTATGGAACTCATTTGGGAGGCTATTAATGCCTTAAATAAGAATATGGGGTCACAAATGGAAATTCTAATTAAGATGCAATCAGATACTAGAATAAGAGTGGGAAAAATAGGAAAAGATAATCAGCAAGTTATAAGTGATGTTTTAATACTTAAGAATGATTTGGGTAAAGTTAATGAGGTACAGACTGCTATCATTAGAGAAAATCAATACTTACAACTTAAGGTTGAAAATTTAGAAAATGTTTCCAAAAGTAGAAATATTCGATGTATAAATTTTCCAAAGTTGCAGACTATTACCCCTATTCAAATCTGGAGAAGATATTTGATGGAGGTACTTGATATTCCAGAAGCCACTTTGCCAATTACCTCTAAATTATATTTCCTTCCACCATTAAAGAAAACCTCCAGATTTGAACAGGGTAAAGATATTTCTGAACAGGAATTACAACCTGTTCACGATTTGAATTTAGATATTTCAGAAATTTTGGAAAAATCAGAGACCGAATTAGCAAAACCTGCCACACTTTTAGTAACTTTTATGTTAGAATCCGATAAAAATTGGATATTTAAAAAGAACTATCAAACTCAGAAGCTTAGGAAACAGTTTCTTCTTTTGAGACCTCAGGTACTGCAGTTAGAAATGTACTTTATTTTAAAGTTTCCATGTAAATGTCTAATCAAATCTAGTGGAAATACATATATATTTACCCAACCAGAACAGCTTACACAATTCTTAGTTCAAAAAGGAAAACCATTACTGAGCTCATCACCAGGAACAACATAAGCATCCATTGAAAGAGTTAGATCTCATATAATAGATAACATCCTATAGTCAAATTTCTTACTGTTGTTATATTCAATTATAATTTTACCTGAAGTTGTGATACATGGATCTCTTTTTTTCTTTCTCTTATTTGAGGGCTTGAAAGACAGGTTATGAAAGAATCTATGTTCTTCTTTTAAGAAATTTAACAAGTTTTGTAATTACATTCTATACCTGTAATTCCACACAAGTGTATAATTGCTTGAAGTTTATTTTAAAGTTTAATAAACATAAATATACATAAACTCTCTTCAACATCTACCTTCTCCCGCTCTGTCAATTACTCACAAATCTAAAGCTAACACATTCCCTCTATGCAGACGATGTACAAATTCTCATCCCGATCACAGAATCCCTACACAAAACTATGATCCACTGGAACAACTGTCTTCTATCAATTAAGCATCTGCTCTCAAACCTCAACCTAGTTCTCAACTCCAACAAAATGGAGATCCTCATCATCTCTCAAGACGACAATAACGTCCTTTTCAACCCACCAATTTCTCCTCAACTTACCAACTCAAATTTTAACCAATCACCTTATGTTAGAGATCTAGGAGTCATGCTCGACAACCAGCTTAACATGAAAAAATTTGTAAACACCACCACAAAGGAATGTTTTTACAAATTGCAAGTCCTCATAAAACTGAAACCACTCCTTCACTTCAATGACTTTCGCATGGTGCTACAATCCATCATTCTATCTAAAATCGATTATTGCAACTCCCTGCTGCTTGGACTCCCCGCCAATACCATTAAACCTTTACAGATGGTTCAGAACTCCGCCGCCAGAATTCTCACCAATTCCAATAAAAGAGATCACATTACCCCCATTCTTCGTAACCTACACTGGCTGCCCATTAAATACAGGATCCTTTTTAAAGTTCTCACAACTATCCTCAAAGCGACGCACAACCTCTCCACCCTCATTTTAAGCACCCAACTGCGGCCTCACACTTCATCCAGACCTATCAAAAGCGCATACAAATGCACACTATATATGCTCCCCCAGCAAAGACATCCTTACGGAAGCGGGCCTTATCTACAGCAGGCCCCCCTCAATGGAATGCACTTCCCCCGGACCTCCGTCAAGAAACCTGTCCATCGGCGTTCAAAAAAAACCTCAAAACTTGGCTCTTCAGCCAAGCTTTTCCTGAAACATAATAACTCTCTTGGGCTTTAGCAACTGGACTGTATTATCCATTGTCCATTATCCCTTCACAGTTCGCATCTTTTCTTTACCCTTACCGAAAAGTATCCCCCTTCCCTCGAGTTATATTCAGTTCTCCAGGCTCTGGTCCTCCTAAGTTGGTATCCACACACTTGTTATGTTAAGCATTATATTAGGCGTTGTCAAAAGTTTACTAATGTAAGCCATCTCTCGATTTGTTTCTAATGTTGCACTTTTTGATTACCTTCCCATATGTATTTTCCCATTGCTCCTTTGATTACTTTTCCCAAAGTTATTTACCCATTCCCGTAGTTTAATGAATGTAACTACTAATCTATTTTATTATATTTTACCTGCACTTTTACGATTATATTTACTCTTCTGTAATCTTATAGAAGGTCTCTTGGACCATTTCATCGTACAGATTATACTGTTTGAGTCCCTTTCCCTGTTACTCGTTTTCATGTTCTATGTATTGCCATCGTGCGAAGTTGCAGTTTCATTGTAAACCGGCCTGATTTGTATGTCATACAGGAATGTCGGTATATAAAAGTAAAAAATAAATAAATAAATAAAAATTCTCCTCCTGGCGTTCTAAGCAGGTATCTTGTAGCTGCTTATTGATCTCTGTCTGGTTGTCCATCCTGGTATCCATTTCGTCCACTCTATGGCCCATGGAGGCCAGTTCATCGTGGAATTCCTCCAGAATCCCTTGAATCTCTTTTTTGTAGCTCTTTAAGTCCTGCCGCAAATGCAGAACCAGTCTCTAAAGTCCGTGTGGGTCGGGGGTTTCTCCGAAGTAATATTGAAAACGTCATCAGGATTCGGCAGCTCTTCAGGTTGCTCTAAGCCGACGCCATGACAGTCTGCCCCGCTCTCACGTGCATCCAGTTTTCAGTAAGAAAATTGTTTGAAATCGACAGATTTACATTTTTTAGCCATTGCTGCTTTGTTCCCGGATTCTTCTCACGCTTCCAAATTGAAGGGGAGATTTATGTTGCTCCAAATTGCGCAAAAAAACAACCGGCTGAGAGAGGAGCTCGTGGCTCAAGCAGCCATCGGTTATGGTGACGCCACTTCCTCTCTGCCGTGCTCTGCTTCTGCACTTGCTGCCTTTCAGCTGCTTCAGCAGCAAAGTCCACACTGGCAGCTGGCTATTGGACCAAGGCACACCTCTGAGGGATCTAAGAAATCACCTCAGGAATTCTCAACTGGGGGAGGGACCCTTAGGTATCACCGCAGGACAGCGGGGCTCGATCTTCCTTTCGATTTGAAGGTAAAATTTCTCCATTGAATTAGTACTGCAATCCTGCTAACACCGCTGGTGGTGTGGGGATAGCATCCACATCTGCTAGGAGGAGAGATACTGAAGGGCTGAGGTCACTGCAGGGGTATATCTAGGGTGAGGTCAGTTTTGAAACCTGACTCCATCTCCATCTGCTAGCAGGGCAACACATAACCCATTGGTCCTGAGTCCATCTGGCTACATGCTGGGAAACTGCGTTTATTCTGAAAACGTAATGTTCTTGATGGGGTGTGTATCTACAGAGCAGCACCCAGCCTTGGCACTTTATCATAACTGATTAGTTGTGCATCTGCATTAATACTTTATATTTTATCTTTGATCATATCGGGAGCCAATGAAGGAAATATTTTTTAATACTGGAAAGCACATGTGCTGTTGCATTCTGTAGTAATGGTAAGAAACAGAGTAAGGAATTTAGAACACCTAGCAATAACGAATTACCATAATCAAAGCTAGAGAAAACCAGAGATTGTAAGACAGTTCTGAAATCCTCTTTATCCAGAAGAGGTTGTAATTATCAACATTTTTAGCTTCATGTATCCTGTCTGAATCTTAAATGCGTGTTTTCCTGGAAAAATTAGACTCAAGCTAATATCCCCAAATCAATTAATTAATGATTATTTTGGGATGCTGTATTCATTGAAATGCACTATTACATTCTCATTTATTTCCTTGGATCCTGACAGCATAATAATCTCAGTCTTTGTGAAATTTAATGATAAGCTATTAAACAGCATCCATTTGTTAATTGCTCCTATATAGATTTTTTAAAATTCCACAGTGGCAATGAGAGAATTTTTTACAGGAATGAAAAATTGGATGTCATCTGTATATATGAAAAAATTTAAACCTGGGCCAGCGAGTAGTTTACACAGTGAAATCAAGTAAATGTTAAAAAGCATGGCAGTGTGAATTTGATTCCACTTAGATGTTGTGAACCAAGGCTCCATGTTGCCAGGATCCCAGCACTGATGGTTCTGATTTGAGCTGGAAGAAAAAGAAGAGGAACTATTGTGCCAAAAAAAAAAAAAAAGTGAATGGAAGTACTTAAAATGACCTTTAAAATCATTCCAGTATGTACATTGTCAGGGGTTCTTTAGCACTTTTCAGATATTTAATCTTTGGGTTTTGAGCTTCCACAATGCACCTGAGGACGTGTCCATATCTACCGACTATGCATGCCCTCTTGCTTTTTATTTCTTAATTATAGCACAGACATCCTGCAGTGGTGCATTTTTATAACATATTGGCTGTCAGCAGTGGTCAAGAAGTTTAATAAGAATTATCACAGAACAATTATACTTAATATAAGAGTGTAAACTTGAACAGAACGACTGTTATTTAAACCAGTATCCTGTCTCTAAACATGTAAGTAGATATCACATGAATATTTATTGTGGATAACCTGAAAACCCAACAAGATAGGTTTGGGACTCATTAGTTTAGAAGGGATATAAAAGAAATAAGACATGTTCTTCCTTTCTATTTGTTGCTTTTGGATGCCCTATCTCTTTGTTGATATCCCTGCCTATAACATTACATAGCCTGTGCTTGCGCTATCTCCTAATGGCACATTAGGGGAGAAGGGGCACATCAGGGGAGAAGAATAACTGATACTTCACACATCCAGCAGAGCTCTCTGCTACAACGGCAAAGGAGAAGAAAAAGGGTTCGCACTCAAAACGCGGGGAGTAGCTGGCTTGTTATGGCAGTTACTACCCCAAACCAAATGTGCCTGATACTTCACTTTCCATGCATATCCAGCATGGTTCTCTCCTGCATCGGCATGGGAGAAAGACTGATACATCACGCATTTCCAGCATAGCTCTCTGCTTCAAGGGCAGGGGGAAAAAAAAACCAAAAAAAAAAAAAACCTGATGCTTCACGCATATCCTGCATAGCTTCAACGACAGGGGTGAAGAAAAAAAAGGATTCGCAATCACAAAGCGAGGAGTAGCTGGCTTGTTACGGCGGTTACTACCCCAACCAAATGTGCCTGATACTTCACTTTCAATGCATATCCAGCATGGCTCTCTGCTTCTACAGCAGGGGAGAAGAAAGAAAAAAAAAACCCAACAAGAGCTGTACAACATAGTCTAGGTAAAACAAATAAGCATGGGTGTAGCTTGCTTATCGCGGCGGTTACTGCCCCTACTACCCCTAACTAATCAAGCTAGATATTTCACTTGCATGCAGCTCCATCACTGCTCTCTACATTAATGGTGGGGGTGGAAGGGGAATAGAACAAGGAGCTAAGAGTAACAGATAAGAATGAGAGAAAAAATGTGTGAGGCTTGCTGGGCAGACTGGATGGGCCATTCGGTCTTCTTCTGCCGTCATTTCTATGTTTCTATAATTGGTAAAGCTTCGAGTTTTTATTGAAATAGGATTAGATTGGGGGGGGGGGGGGCAGATATGGGAGAAAGGGCTGGAATTGGGCTAGAAGAGAATATTTCTTATGTAGAAAGCGGGGGAACAGTATTTGCAGGGCCAGAAAATTTGAAACCCGCCTAAACTCTGAGTGACCCGAACTCGGAAGGTCCTAGGAATTGTTATCCACGTGAGTTCAGTTACACTGTCTGTCGCAGTTAATTTCTCTGCTCAGCTCTGCGTCGTGTGAAAGAAGGTTGGTTTTAGTTTTTCAGTCTCTCTTAGCACTGGGTCGCAGTAAGATAATAGATGCTGTCTGTCTGCGTCGAGAATAAGCCAAGAGTGCAAAGATTGCCTCCATGGCCTGCGGTGAACACGTGATCACAGGCCAGCAGTCACGTCTATCAGGGTGCCGCTCCTGGCGCAAGGTCGTCTGGGAATTGTAGTCATTTCCTGTTTAGACCTGCCGACGAGTCTCTTCGAGACGGCAGCGAAAGGAAGGCTGCTAGCCCCTCCACCCCCTAGCCTGTACTGACGTCCTTCGCCGAATGCAGTCCGGCTTCAGCTACTTCCGGTGCTTTGCAGTCCGTTCTCTGCCCACACCGGTCGGATGCGCGCTGCTGCAATGGGATAGTTCCGGAAAGGTCTGAGTCGCGATGGCGGCTGCCTCGATCGGGGACGGAGCTCTGAAGCCGTTGCAGCAAGCCATGAAACTGGCCAATGCTGCCCTCCTGCTGGACAGCAGCAACCAGTCCACGGTATGTCCCCGAGACCTGCTGTCTATCAGTGGTGGAGAGTCCCTGTCCCTGGGAGCTCCTCATATCTCCTCTCAGGACAAGCTGTAAGGGAATGGTCCCGGCCCTAGAAGTCCAGTGACTCCTCTTGGGAGTGTCAGTAGTAGGAAGGTCCCTATTCTTAAGAGCCTGTGCTCTCTCTGGAGTATTAGTAATAGGAGGGTCCCTGTCTTTCAGAGTCAGTCAGTGACTCCTCTTGGGAGTATTAATAGTGGAGTGGTCCCTATCCCTGGGAGCCCAGAAGTGATGCATCTCAGGACCATCTGTAGTGGGTGGGAGCTGTCTCCGTTTCTGTGAGACCCTTAGTGACTCCTCTCGAGTCTCTCAGTGGTGGAGGTTCCCTGCCCCAGGATCCCATCACTGATTCTTTTCTGGACCATCAGTAGTGAGGGTATGTGTGTGTGTGTGTGTGTGTCCTTGCCCCTGGGAGCCACTAGTGAGACTTCTCAGGATCATCAATAGTGGTAGAGGGTCCTTTCTCCTGGGAACCTGTCAGTGACGTGACGGTTAATGATGGAGAAAGGGGTTCTTACCTCTGGAAGCCAATCAACGACTCTTGTTGGGAATGTCAATGGTGTGTGTGTGTGTGAGGGGGGGGGGGGGGGTTCCCTTCCCTTCCCTTCCCTTCCCTTAGGAGCCTTTCAGGGGAGGTCCCTGGAAAGCAGCAACCCAGCCAAGATATGTCCTGGACAATGGCTGTGATGCTCCAGGAGCCCTTTGGTGGTGATTGCTCCTGCCCCTGGTTGCCCAGTGATGATGGTTTGAGGGGGGTCAGGTCCCAGCCCCCAGGAGCCTGGGTGGTTGGGGGGAGGGAGATCAGGTCCCAGGCACGGAAGCCTGATAGTGGGATGGGGTCAAGGTTCCAGTCCCTAGGAACCCGGTGGTGGTGGTGGAATGAGGTTGGGGTCCTTGGGAGCCTGGCCCTGACAGTGGGGTTGGGTCAAGATCCCAGCCCCTCAGAGCCCAGTGATGATGAAGTGGGTCCTAGCCCCTGGGTGCCCAGTGAGGTAGGTCCTAGCCCCTGGGAACCCAGTAAGGTAAGGTTCCATCCACAGGGAGCCTGGTGGTAGCAGTGAGGTCAGGGTCCCATCACCTGGAGGTAGCGGTAAGGTCAGGGGTCCAGCCCCTGGGAACCTGGAAGTGGCAGTGGGATGGAGTCGGGGAGCCAGACCCTGGGAGCATGGTAGTGGGATGGGGTCAGGGTCCCAGCTCCTGGGAGCCCAGTGGTGGCAATGTGGTCGGGGTCCCAGTCCCTGGGAGCCTGGTGGCAACTGGGTCTCTGTCCAGGACCCTGTGAGTGCTTGTTCCTGGTTATGTAGAATTCTGGGAGACCAAGAAGCATGGGTTAGGTTGGGAATGGAGTGGGATTGTTGCGATTTGGGCAAAAGGAGCTCCTTTTGATGTGTTTGTTTTATGGCTTATTAGGAGTTATCTGCCACTCATCTGTAGAAGGTTACAGTATGTTCACATTTGATATTGGTGAATTGCAGAGAGCCAGAGATGATGTATAAAAGCAGTATGTTTCTCTGCACGATGAGGAATGAGTGTATCATGTATATTTGAGAGCAGCCAGAACAGGGACACTGCCTGTGGTAAACTAGCTCCAGTGATTCCAGCCTTGGGCTCACATTTGTCCCCTGTGCTACAGCTCATCAGTGTCTCTCCCTTGGCTATGTTTCTGTTGGTGAGATTTAATAAATATGGGATTTTTGTGTTTAAATAGTTCTTAGATCACAGGGACTGGCAGCTAGCAAGACAATGAGGAATTGTTCCCTGCTTGTTTTGTGAGAGGAAGGGTGTGGTAAGGGTGAGTGAGTCAACTGGAGGGGGATCACAGTCTCAACCCAACACCCTTTTTGTATGTAAATATGTTTGTTGCCCAGTCCTATTTGATTTTATTTTTTGCGCATGCTGAAACTGAATAGTATTAGTATGACTTCTCAAAACACTATTTATAATACTGATGTTCCTCTCTCCCCGTCAATAGGAGGCTTATATCGAGTATCTGAAGAGCATCAGTTACATTTCTCAGGTTTTACTGGAAGAAGCAGCAAGAAAAGGTAGAAAGCTATGCTCTCTGGTGCTGTGGGTGGTGGACACTTGCACTATGCTTCTGTCTGTGCTGTACCCAGCCTGCTGTGAGCCCAGCACCTTTCCCAAAGTGCTGGAATCGCATAGAAAAGAAACACAGAGGTCCATATTCAATAGGGCTGTTAGAGGACAAGTTATCTGGCTAAAATTAGTTGGATAACTTGTCCCGAAGATTCAGCAGGATAAACATAGCCAGATAACTTATAAACATAAATGGCTATATTTGACTATAGCATTTATGTTTTTAAAGTATCTGACCATGTGTGGCTGGATACAACACGCTACTTAGCTGTGTATCTTTAAAAAAGATATGCGACTAAGTAGCACTGACATAACATGGAAAATGGAAAAACCTTCAAATCTAGGTGGCCCCAGCGCAATCTCCTTCCTCCCAGAATAGCAAAGAAAAAGAAGGTACTGGGGGGAGATGGGGAGGGTCGGGGGAAGAGGGAGTAGCAGCCAATTGTTTTGTTGGTGGAAGGGTGCAGGCTATTCATAAAAAATAAAAAACCGGCACAGGGAGCCTCTGCTCCCAGAAAACTTGTTTGGGGGTGACAAGAGAACAGCCCGACAGAGCCTTCATAAAATATTGTGGGAGGGAGGAAGGAGATTGCCCCGGAGCTCCCTAGATTTGAAGGTTTTTCCATTTCCCATGTTATGACAGCACTACTTAGCAGGGTATCTTTTTAAAGATATGTGGTTAAGTAGTGTTTTATCCGGCCACACATGGCTGGATACCTTAAAAACAAAAATGCTATATATCTGGCCATACACAGCCCCATAACTTTAGGCCTGCTCTCTCAAAACACCTCTTTTTTACCTGGCTAAATTCAGTCTGGATAACTAAATGGCAAAGCTGACTAAATGGCTTTTGCATATTGACTTCACAAGGCTTAGAGTCCGATGTTAGCTGAATTGTTTTTTTTGTTTTAACATTTTTATATTATTTAATTTCAACTACAGCTCAAGAACAAGATTGGTTAGTAATATAAGCATAAGATTACAAGAACAAAATACAATGAGAAAAAAACCTCAACAGAAAAAATAATGTAACCAGTACGCTCTTTTAATCCACAATCCCAAAGAACCCAAGAAAAATACAAGGCAAAAGCAATCCGGAAATATAAAAAAGAAACTCTAATGAAGGATTAAGCAGAATTACAGTTTAGACCGGCCCCCTCCCCCCAATTCCATATCAAAGATCCAGAGATTATCTAGCATCAAGAAAAGCATGAAGCTGTGTAGATTCAAAAAACCATGTACTTCACAGCATCTAACTTCAAAATGCACTTACAAGGAAAATGAGAAATTACTACTTACCTGATAATTTCCTTTTCTTTAGGAAAATCAGATGAATCCAGAACAAGTGGGTTATGCACCTCTACCAGCAGATGGAGACAGTGCAAACTGACATCAGCTGCCAGTATTCTCTTCAAAAGCAACTGTGGACAGACTAGCAAAAAACTTGATTAAAAACAGATAACCGTATCAATACTCAACCAACAGTCAACACTGAGCTAAGACAAGAATGTAAAAACACTATTCTAGGGACTGGACTAACACTTACCAGTAATCCCTATAACAAGTAGCCGCACAGGAGGACTATAATACAATCCTTTGGCAGCCAAGAGAGGGAAGCTGGATTCATCTGACTGTCCTAAAGAAAAGGAAATTATTAGGTAAGTAGTAATTTCTCATTTCTTAGCGTCCAGTCAGATGAATCCAGAACAAGTGGGATATACCCAAGTTACTCTCTCGTAGGGTGGGAGGCTGCCCATGGTCCAGTCAAAGCCACATGTGCAAAGGCCGCGTCCTCCCAGGCCTGCACATCCAGACGATAATACTGGAAAAGGTGTGTAAAGAGGACCACGTCACAGCTCAGCAAATGTTGACGGAGGACAACCAGGATCATTCCAGACTGTGGGTTATGTTCCCTGTCCAGCAGATGGAGTTAGAACCAAAAATTCCCAGGGGAGGACCTATATAGCCACGCCTCCCTCGCCTCAATCCTCAGTATAGTTCTAACTCCAGCAGATTGAGCAGGGGACACGGTGGTCCCCAGCACTTTTCTAGTTTTTTCTCTTTGAGGAATCAATTAAATAATATTAGATAAAGGTTTTCTTCTAAGGGATAGGTTCTGTAGTGTTCTGACAGGATCACTCCGTTCAAAGAGAGACACTGTTTTCCAGTCAGGAACTTGCTGACAGGCTGTGTTTTTTGCCTGTCACTTTATTTCTCTCTTCCTATCTCTTTGTTTTTTTCCTCTTCCTTGCCTGGCTAGAGTGTGGTAAGTGTTATTTTTATTTCATTTACAGTCGTTGGTAGGAACAGGAATTTATGAGGGGTGAAAGTCTGTAGTGCCGACCGCTCCCCCTAGCCCCGGAGTTTTCCTTTTCCCCTCCTCCCTTTCAGGGAGTGATTGGAGTTCCTGCCCTGCAGCTCTGCGACGACCCATTCCCCGGAGCTGCTCACCGTCGGGACGGCGTTTTTCCCTGACGGTTTCTTGGGGACGGTGAGGGGTCCGGAGGCCGAAGAGTTTTATTAATTCGCCGCTTCAGTTGTTGCCGCGCACCGCAGCCGCCCCTCCCCCTCCCTCCCGCCGCGATGCAAAAATCGCCGAATGGCTCCGGAGCTCGGCACGGGCTTCAGCAGACCTCAGAGCGATTTTCTTCTGCTTTTCTGAGGGGGAGTATGGCTTACCTGGTAGGCAGCTTGGAGGAGAGTCGGACCGCGCTGACAGGAAGCAGCATGCCCCGTTTCCCCTCAGCGCGGGAACGGCGGCCATTTTCTCAGCTGACTCGGAGGCAGCTCTCTCTGAGGAGGACGTCGACACTCCTCTCCAGGTTTCCTCTAACAGTATGGAGTTTCGGAGCGCAACGGACCAGGGCAGGCAAGGGGACGACGTCTCGGGGGGCCCCTCATCAGCACTTCCCGCTTTTTCACCAGAATTCATTGTTTTAATGCACAAGGCATTTTTACAGAGCAGGGATCCGAATCTTGGAATTTGGGGTCCCCCTCCCCCCAAACTGGCCTGCTTGACACAGCTTTCGACGGCAGACCCTCCCTTAGGGAGGGCTTCTTTGCCCACAGGGGGTGCGGGGTCCACTCAGCCCCCCCCCCCCCCTGTGATTCCTATACTGCTGCAACAACCGTCGGGGGATCCATGGCAAGATCCAGATGCGGATGATCCCTCCCTGGCGGCCCAGGTAGAAGGTGACGACCCGAGGGTCCTCCGTATTTTTCAAGCAGCGGAATTGGATGATCTCATCCCCCACATCCTCCAGGAAATGGACATTGACCCTCCTCTGGATCCTGGGGCTCAGGATCCGAAGATTAAGAAAGGGGATCCTCTCCTAGCGGGCTTACGACCTCTAGCGAAAGCTTTTCCCACGCATCACAACATCTTGCAATTGATTTCAAGGGAGTGGGATTCTCCTGAGGCCAATCTTCGAGTCGGTCGAGCCATGGAAAAGTTATACCCTCTCCCCACTGATTTCTCGGAGATTCTTAAGGTTCTTGCTGTTGATTCAGCGGTATTCGCGGTCACGAAACATACTACCATCCCGGTCACGGGCGGGACGGCGTTGAAGGATGTTCAGGATCGCAAGCTCGAGGTTTACCTCAAGCGTATCTTCGAAGTCTCAGCGTTGGGGATGAGGGCTGCTATCTGCAGTTCCCTAGCACAGCGAGCAGCTCTGCGTTGGGTACAACAGCTTCTCACTTCCCAATCTTTGCCACAGGCAGAGACTATTCAGGCTGATTTTCAAGCAGTACTGCCCATCCCGGATGTTGTCTTGCTCAGCTTATAGTGGTGGCTGGACCCTCAACAATTAGCTCAGGGAGTGTCTCTACAGAACCCGGATTGGGTGGTCGTCACCATGGATGCCAGTCTCACCGGCTGGGGGGTGGTCTGTCAGGACAGGTCTCTCCAAGGCCGATGGACGATGGAACAGTCCACTTGGCCCATCAATCGGCTGGAGACCAGAGCAGTCCGTCTAGCGCTGCAGGGGTTCTACCCACTGGTACGCAGTCGAGCGGTTCGGATTCTTTCGGACAATGCAACCACAGTGGCGTACATCAATCGCCAGGGGGGCACCAGAAGCCATCTAGTCTCGTGGGAGACCGACGAGTTGATGACATGGGCGGAGCTACACTTACAGCGGCTAGCGGCTTTGCACATAGCGGGCGTGGACAACGTTCAGGCAGATTTTCTCAGTCGACAACACCTGGATCCCGGAGAGTGGGAACTCTCGGAGGACGCAATGCGAAGGATAGTACAGCGTTGGGGAAGACCCCATGTGGATCTAATGGCAACCGCGACAAATGCAAAGGCTGCCCGGTTCTTCAGCCGCAGGCGAGAGCGCGGCGCGGAAGGAGTCGACGCGCTGGTTCTTCCCTGGCCTCGACAGTGTCTCCTGTATGTCTTTCCTCCGTGGCCTCTAGTGGGCAAGGTTATCCGACGGATAGAGACGCATCAAGGTCCGGTGATCCTAGTTGCACCAGAGTGGCCTCGTCGACCATGGTTTGCAGATCTTCTCAATCTGGCAGTAGACGGCCCTCTTCGGCTCAGTCATCTGCCACGTCTTCTTCGCCAAGGACCAATATTTTTCAAGGAGGCAGATCGCTTCTGTCTTGCGGCTTGGCTTTTGAGAGGCGTCAATTGAGACAGCGCGGATATCCAGAATCTGTCATCTCCACGCTCCTGAAAGCTAGGAAGACATCCACGTCTGTTACTTATGTCAGAGTATGGAAGGTTTTTGAGGAATGGTGCGAGTCAAAATCGATTCTACCAACGCAGGCCTCGGTGACACATGTGCTTTCCTTCCTACAGACTGGTCTGGATTTGGGCCTTGCCTATAATTCTCTTCGTGTGCAGGTGGCGGCGTTGGGAGCCTTCCTACGTAGTAATGACAGGGAGCTTCTGGCCTCACATCCAGATATCCTATGTTTTCTAAAGGGGGTAAAACACTTGAAGCCTCCAATTAGACCACCTTGTCCTTCTTGGAATCTCAATTTGGTACTCCGGGCTCTATGTGCACCGCCTTTTGAGCCTCTGACTTCGGCCACACTCAAGGATGTCACCCTTAAGACCATCTTCCTGGTGGCGATCAGCTCAGCACGTCGGATCTCTGAACTACAAGCTCTATCATGTAGGGAGCCATACCTTCGTTTAACGCCAGGGGGAGTATCCCTGCGGACAGTTCCATCTTTTCTGCCGAAGGTGGTTTCGACTTTCCATCTCAACCAATCGATAGAGCTTCCGTCATTTTTATCCTCTGATTCTTCTGACCTGCGTCAGTTGGATGTCCGACGTTCTTTGATACATTATTTGGAGGTCACTAATGAATTTCGACTCTCCGATCATTTGTTTGTCCTTTGGTCGGGACCCAGGAAGGGTTGCATGGCATCCAAACAATCAATCGCTCGCTGGCTGAAAGGAGCGATTATAGCCGCATACATCGGAGTGGGTAAGTCTCCACCTTTAGCTGTTAAGGCGCATTCTCTCCGCGCTCAAGCGACGTCGTGGGCGGAAAGTTCTGCAGTTTCTTCTCAGGAAATCTGTAGGGCGGCCACATGGAAGTCTCTCCACACTTTCGCAAGACATTATCGTCTAGACATTCGCGCGCCGTCTCACGGTCAGCTTGGAGACAGGGTCATACGGGCAGGGCTGTCCGCAACCCACCCATGATGGGGAAGCTTTGGTACATCCCACAGTCTGGAATGATCCTGGTACGTACAGGGAAAAGAAAATTATTCCTTACCTGCTAATTTTCGTTCCTGTAGTACCATGGATCATTCCAGACCCCTCCCTGGTTTTGGGGGTTCTTTGTGGGCCATCCCTGCTTTCCTGTCTTCACAATATTTTCACTCTGTATCTCTAGTTTTTGCGAGCTGTGTCTTTGAACACAGTGCTGTTTGCAAGTTCTCAGTTACAGTTTTTTGAGTACAAGTTAGTTGCTGTCACTTACAGCTGTTATTTTTTCTCTATATTTTTGAGATTAATTGATTCCTCTGGTTCTGTCTCTTCTCGTCTTGGCTTTGCTAGTCCATTTACTGAGGATTGAGGCGAGGGAGGCGTGGCTATATAGGTCCTCCCCTGGGAATTTTTGGTTCTAACTCCATCTACTGGACAGGGAACATAACCCACAGTCTGGAATGATCCATGGTACTACAGGAACGAAAATTAGCAGGTAAGGAATAATTTTCTTACTTCTGCCCATAATACTGCCTGAGCCCTTGTGGAATGAGCTCTAACCTGACTTGGTATCGGCTTCCCGGCATTCATGTATGCAGCCGTGATTATCTCCTTAATCCAGCGAGCTATTGTAACCCACGAGGCTGGCTCACCCTGTCTAGTATCGCCATGAAGGACAAACAGACACTCTGTCTTCCGCAAGAGTTCAGTATCCTTGAGATATCTGACAATATGCCTCCTGAGATCCAAGGGTCACAACAAATGATACTCCTCTACATCTCACTCTCTGTCTAAGGAGGGCAGGGATGTAGACTGATTCAAGTGAAACTCAGTGACCATCTTCGGTAAAAAGGAAGGAACAGTACGCAGCTGTACCACCCCTGGAATCACTTGGAGAAATGGTTCCCGGCAAGACAGGGCTTGCAGTTCAGAAACCCTAAGTGCAGAACAATTGCCACCAGAAATACCATCTTCAAGGTCAACAACCGCAAGGAGAGAGTACAAGGTGGACTAAACATAGAGCTTGCCAAGAAAGCCAATACGAAATTAAGACACCACAAGGGCACAGGAAACCACAAAGGAGACCGAAGATGTTTCACGTCTCTCAGAAAATGGGTCATATCAGGAAGAGCCGACAAGGATCCACCATTTACCTGACCCCTAAAACCCCTTGAAGGTATAGATAGTGCCGCTATCTATAACTTCAAGGAATTGAGAGCCAAACCTTTATTCAAGCCGTCCTGCAAAAATTCCAAAATGAGCGGAATCTTGACCAAGGAAGGAAGAGTACCTCGATCATCACACCAGGCCTCAAACACTCTCCAAACCCGCACATAGGCAAAGGAAGTGGAGAACTTTCTTGCTCTTAGTAAGGTGGAATTCACTGCCATGGAATAGCCACGTTTCAGCATGCGAGCCCTTTCAAGGGCCAAACTGAAAGACAAAATCAATTTGTGAAGAACAGGTCTCTGCCACAACAGGTCCTTGTGCACTGGAAGAGGCAAATCCACCAGGAGCCTTTGTAGATCTGCATACAAGGTCTCCTGTGTCAATCCGGAGTGACCAAGAGCACCACCCCTTTGTGGCACTTGACCCTTCGAATCAAACTGTCCAACGTGGGCCATAGAGGAAAGGCATTAAATAACTCATCTTCCGGCCACTCCTACACTAGGCCATCGATCTGTTACGATTAATGGTGTTTGGGTGGATCCTTGGACACTGTGGCAGCTGACCACGCCCACGGGGGACAGTCCCATGAAGGACCACGGTGTCAGGCTAGACTCCGGACAGAAAACACAGATTTGAATCTTTTTTTAAACAAATCCTGTTGCCAACTCAATGAGCTGTAGGCAGATATACCTGGAGGACGTGACGTCAGAACAGGGGGGACACCCATGAGGTTCGCGCCAACGTAGAGTTAAAGATGAGGGCGGCGTGCGCACGCATCCTAGAGGTACCTTAAAGGAGAATGGCGGGAGGCAGCACCAAAGCCGGTCTGGGGACACTGGAGAGAACGGCAAGCAAACGCCGTGGCGGCCATCAGTCCAAGGTGATCGGGAGGAGCCGAGAGTAGAGAGAGGTAGGCGGGGCGAAGCTGTTGAAGACCGATGGACGCAACAGTACCCCCCTTCAAAGGGCGGCCTCCGGCCCTTTTACCAGGTCTTGGTTTGTGTGGATGCATCTGATGAAACTGAAGAAGTATCTCCTTATCCAGGATATTTGCCATCGGCTCCCAAGAATTTTCCTCGGGGCCATAACATTCCCAAGACAGAAGGTATTCCCAAGTTTTGCCACATCTTCTTACATCCAGAATAGATTCAACCTTATATTCAAGGTCGTCTTCTTCTTTGGTAATAGAAGTTGGTTCTGGAGACTTGGATGAGAACTCACTGAGAATGAGTGGTTTCAAAAGTGAAACGTGGAATGCGTTGTGGATTTTCAATCCGGTAGTAGCTTTAAACTGTATGTAATGCTGCCAAGACGTCGGAGAATTGGAAATGGTCCAAAGTAGCGTGGAGCAAATCGAGTAGAAGGTAACTTTAGTTTCAAGTGCTTAGTTGATAGCCAGACTTTGTCACCAGGTTGAAATACAGGCACTTTAGAATGATGAGAGTCGTAAGATTTCTTTGCTCATTCACCCACTTTGATTAGCATGTCTTTAGTCTGAGTCTATAATTGATGGATATCATCAGCAGTGGATTGAGCTGCTGGGGATGACAATGAGAGAGTCAGTGGAAGTGGTTGTGCAGGTAGTCGTCCATAAACCACTTTGAATGGTGTTGATCCAGTGGATGATGCTGGATGTGAGTTAATGGCGAATTCTGCCCATGGCAACAGTTTGGCCCAGTTATTCTGACAGCAACTCACATAGGCACGAATGATCTGTTTTAGGGTGCTATTCATCCTCTCAGTTTGGCCATTAGATTGAGGATGATAGGCAGATGTATAATCCAGAGAGATGTCAAATAGTTTGGACACAAAGCCTTCCAGAATTTTGCCGTGAATTGAGATCCTCTATCAGAGACAATGTGCTTCGGTAGGCCATGTAGGCGAAAGGTGTGTACGATGAAGAGCTTAGCAAGCTCCAAGGCTGAGGGTAAGCCAGGCAGCGCCACTAAATGGGCCATCTTACTGAAATGGTCAACCGTCACCCAGACAGTATTCATTCCTCCAAAAAGAGGCAGATCAGGGGGCGCTGTTCGCCACGAGACGAAATGGCTGCTGGTGCCTGAGGCTCCGGTCCTGGTTTTCTCTTGAATTGCTCTCACTGCTAAATAACAAGTTAATTTCGGGTTTCCGGTGGCACCAAAGGTTTGGGCAAGCATTGCTGCATATAAAAATATAAAGAAAAGGGAAATAGGAGCATTGATCGCTGCGAGCCGGGAGAGCTGCTAGTAGCTGCAGTCTCCTCCGTTCCCTCCCAATCGCCATCTTGCCCCGAACAGACTTTAACATCAGTAAGGCTCCCGCCTTAACTTCCCTTCGGGTGAGAGCCGCGATATACTCCAGGAGAAAGGGGAAACTGAATATAAGACCCCATCAAGCTCCTGACACTCCGGACACCGTGGCGCTAGCTACACGAGGGTAACTCGAGGAAGGACAGCCACGGAATGGAGCCACTCTCTCTCAGTTACTGAGAGAGAGTGGCTCCATTCCGTTATTCTAAGGACCGCCATTTGCTGCTGTATATCTCCCACAATCGCTTCCCGCGGAGACAACCCGAGCAGACGCGGATGGACATTACATTAAATAAATAAAACATAAAACAGCAAGCGAGAGGGGACTGTTCACTGCACTCGGAAAAGGTAGCTGAAATGAGGGGCTCCTGCCTAGTGAAGCTTACACCAGATAACCTTCTGAGATCTGCTCCTTAAGTTTGGACTATGAATACAGTGCCCGTCTGGACGCAGTAAGTGGGAGGAAAAATCGCGTCCTGGTAAGTGGGATAGCTGCCTGGGGTCGGGAACTTTAGGGCTCGATACAGCCCGGTCTTGTTTGCCACCTCGGTAGTCATATTGGCAGCGCCATTCGCAGAGTCACCAGGAAGGGAAAGAAAAAGGCTGAGCAGGGGAGAAGACTCCGGCTGCCTGGTTTACCTCCCACCATTTTGCAGCGTGTGAGAATTAGGGAAACCATTGTAAGTGAGCCAGCATGATCAATTACCGGGGCAAACACTTGCATATCATAATAGTTGTACGGAGATCTCCCGAACAAACGACTGTGCCACCATTGTGGCTGCAGCAGCGTGCATCGCAGGAAGAGCGGGTGTACTAGTTCTGGGGTATTGTGCCCATACCACTTCGTCCTCCCCTATCATTTCTTATAGTTATTGCCCGCGACACGAACTGATCTATTTAACTTCAGCGGATGTTCGCCTCTACCAACTTAGGGAGGATATATACCTCTTAAAATCCTTAAGGAGTCAGAGGGAGACGAGGGGAGAGAGATGGTTGCTGGGTGCTGCAGACACAGGATCAAACGAAGGGAGCGAGTGAACTCCAGCAGCTAGACAATACTGTCCCTATATCTGCCTGGCAGTGGCCAGCTTTATAAGGAGAAACAAGAGGAAGCTTCCGTGAAAAATTAGTCACTGTCCGCTTCGTGAAGGTTGGGCTGAGTGGGACAGAAGAATACCTACAGAGGAATACCTATGTGCTCACACCCAAACTTTTCTAAAACAAACAGAGGAAGTGGATGCCGGAGGGTACCAGAGGGTCTATTCAGCAAGCCACAAACTGCCATGAGTTGTTAAAAGCAGTTTTGGGAGGAGGGGGGGGGGGGAACTGGTGGACGCCGCTGTGAGATGATCGTCTGAATGTTGGATTATGTGCCCCTCTTCCCATGATCTCTTCTCTGCCCTGCTAGACCCATTGAACTTTCTTCAGAGAGCTCTTTTCATTAAATTCTTTTCAAGTAGAGGAGGACCGGAAGGCTCATCTGCATACTGCTCCCAGCATCCCCCGGGAGAGGAGTCCAGAAGTCACCGCAAGTGATCCAGGGATTGGCGTCCATAGCCCAGCTTCCAGAGGCCCGGCATTCCTTTGCAGTAGAGGAGGACCGGAAGGCTCATCTGCATACTGCTCCCAGCATCCCCCGGGAGAGGAGTCCAGAAGTCACCGCAAGTGATCCAGGGATTGGCGTCCATAGCCCAGCTTCCAGAGGCCCGGCATTCCTTTGCAAGTAGAGGAGGACCGGAAGGCTCATCTGCATACTGCTCCCAGCATCCCCCGGGAGAGGAGTCCAGAAGTCACCGCAAGTGATCCAGGGATTGGCGTCCATAGCCCAGCTTCCAGAGGCCCGGCATTCCTTTGCAGTAGAGGAGGGACCGGAAGGCTCATCTGCATACTGCTCCCAGCATCCCCCGGGAGAGGAGTCCAGAAGTCACCGCAAGTGATCCAGGGATTGGCGTCCATAGCCCAGCTTCCAGAGGCCCGGCATTCCTTTGCAGTAGAGGAGGACCGGAAGGCTCATCTGCATACTGCTCCCAGCATCCCCGGGAGAGGAGTCCAGAAGTCACCGCAAGTGATCCAGGGATTGGCGTCCATAGCCCAGCTTCCAGAGGCCCAGCATTCCTTTGCAGTAGAGGAGGACCGGAAGGCTCATCTGCATACTGCTCCCAGCATCCCCCGGGAGAGGAGTCCAGAAGTCACCGCAAGTGATCCAGGGATTGGCGTCCATAGCCCAGCTTCCAGAGGCCCAGCATTCCTTTGCAGTAGAGGAGGACCGGAAGGCTCATCTGCATACTGCTCCAGCATCCCCCGGGAGAGGAGTCCAGAAGTCATCGCAAGTGATCCAGGGATTGGCGTCCATAGCCCAGCTTCCAGAGGCCCAGCATTCCTTTGCAGTAGAGGAGGAACGGAAGCGCGCGCCATTAGGCGCGCGAATCTCAAACCCTTCCATTAACTGAGTGAAGATTAACGGTGGTTAAAGAGGATTGGTAAGTATAGCTTTCAGAAACTTTTGGGCTTATAAAAGTTGGTGAAAGGTGAAATTAAGGGATATATTCTCTAGAGATTGTGTGTGTCTGAGGTAATAAGCAAGCCAGAGATAGTTAATTCCATTATCTGTCTTTCCCACCCACTCAACCCTTGATTTTTAGGCACGAGACAGTTTTTCATCAAAAATCAATCAGGGTCTTATCTAAATCATACTATTGTACCAGCCCTTACTGAAAGTTTAATCATCCCCTTGTAGGAAACTAGCTGATTAATTAGTAAATTCACCTGTAAATTTAAACTACTCTCATTCCAACTCCCTTAGTATCTTAAACTTAACTAGGAACTCAATAAAACTAAGATGAAGGCAGCAGTCCAGCAACAAGAGGGAGGCTTTCCAGTCTTTTGCATTGAGTGTCACATGTATGATTTTTTACCTGCCGGTGAGAGATTGTATGTGTGCACCCGGTGCAAAGAGCTCCTGGCTCTCAGGGAACGAGTCCGATCTCTGGAGGCTAGAGTAGCAGACTTGGAGGAGCTGAGGGAGACAGAGAGGTACATTGACGAGACCTTCAGGGACATAGTAGCCAAGTCCCAAATCCAGTCTGGCAGCCCTAGTGCTGCCTTGGATCAGAAAGGTCTCCCAGTAGGAGAACATCACCCTGGTGTAGCAGGAAGTGATCCTGTAGCAAGGACCTGCTCTCCAGGTGATGTATTGTCCTCTCGCACCGAGGACAAGTCTCCCAGGGCTACTGCCCAGGAGGGAAGGGTTAGGCCTGCCATCATAGTTGGCGATTCAATTATTAGAAATGTAGATAGCAGGGTGGCTGGTGGACGTGAGGACCGCCTGGTAACTTGCCTGCCTGGTGCGAAGGTGGCAGACCTCACGCGCCACCTAGATAGGATTATAGACAGTGCTGGGGAGGAGCCAGCTGTCGTGGTACATGTGGGCACCAACGACATAGGAAAGTGTGGGAGAGAGGTTCTGGAAGCCAAATTTAGGATATTAGGTAGGAAGCTAAAATCCAGAACCTCCAGGGTGGCATTCTCTGAAATGCTTCCTGTTCCACGTGCAGGACCCCAGAGGCAGGCAGAGCTCCAGAGTTTCAATGCGTGGATGAGACGATGGTGCAGGGAAGAGGGATTCAGCTTTGTAAGGAACTGGGGAAACTTTTGGGGAAAGGGGAGACTTTTCCGAAAGGATGGGCTCCACCTTAACCAGAGTGGAACCAAGCTGCTGGCACTAACTTTCAAAAAGGAGATAGAGCAGCTTTTAAACTAGAACAAGGGGGAAAGCCGACAGTCACTCAGCAGTGCATGGTTCGGAGAAATGTATCCTTGAAGGATACTAATGAAACAGGAGAGTTAGGGCATCCCAACAGAGAGGTTCCATTACAAGCAAACATAGTCCATATGCCTTTATGTAAAAAATCACCAAAACTAATGATTTCCGAATTATCCCAAACAACTGAAAAGCAGGTTGTTAAAACAAACAAAAAACACACTTTGAAATGTCTATATGCCAATGCCAGAAGTCTAAGAAGTAAGATGGGAGAGTTAGAGTGTATAGCAGCAAATGATGAGATTGACATAATTGGCATCACAGAAACTTGGTGGAAGGAGGATAACCAATGGGACAGTGCTATATCAGGGTACAAATTATATCGCAATGATAGGGAGGATCAACTTGGCGGGGGTGTGGCACTTTATGTCCGGGAGGGTATAGAGTCCAATAGGCTAAAGATCATACAAGAGACTAAATGCTCAGTAGAATCTATATGGGTAGAAATCCCATGTGTGTTGGGTAAGAGTATAGTGATAGGAGTATACTACCGTCCACCTGGACAAAATGGTCAGACAGATGATGAAATGCTAAGAGAAATCAGGGAAGCAAACCAATTTGGCAGTGCAATAATAATGGGAGATTTCAATTACCCCAATATTGACTGGGTAAATGTAACATCAGGACTTGCTAGAGATATAAAGTTCCTGGATGTAATAAATGATTGTTTCATGGAGCAATTGGTTCAGGAACCAACAAGAGAGGGAGCTATTTTAGATTTAATTCTTAGTGGAACACAGGATTTGGTGAGAGAGGTAACGGTGGTGGGGCCACTTGGCAACAGTGATCATAACATGATCAAATTTAAACTAATAACTGGTAGGGGGACAATAAGTAAATCTGCAGCTCTAACACTAAACTTTCAAAAGGGAAACTTTGATAAAATGAGGAAAATAGTCAGAAAAAACTGAAAGGTGCAGCTGCAAAGGTTAAAAGTGTTCAACAGGCTTGGACATTGTTTAAAAATACAATCCTAGAGGCGCAGTCCATATGTATTCCACGCATTAAGAAAGGTGGAAGGAAGGCAAAACGATTACCGTCATGGTTAAAAGGTGAGGTGAAAGAGGCTATTTTAGCCAAAAAATCATCCTTCAAAAATTGGAAGAAAGATCCATCTGAAGAAAATAGGATAAAACATAAGCACTGTCAAGTTAAGTGTAAAACATTGATAAAACAAGCGAAGAGAGAATTTGAAATGAAGTTGGCCATAGAGGCAAAAACTCATAATAAAAACTTTTTTAAATATATCCAAAGCAAGAAACCTGTGAGGGAGTCGGTTGGACCATTAGATGACCGAGGGGTTAAAGGGGCTCTTAGGGAAGATAAGGCCATTGCAGAAAGACTAAATGAATTCTTTGCTTCCGTGTTTACTAGTGAGGATGTTGGGGAGATACCAGTTCCGGAGATGGTTTTCAGGGGTGATGAGTCAGACGAACTGAACGAAATCACTGTCAACCTGGAAGATGTAGTAGGCCAGATTGACAAACTAAAGAGTAGCAAGTCACCTGGACCGGATGGTATGCATCCTAGGGTACTAAAGGAACTCAAAAATGAAATTTCTGACCTATTAGTTAAAATTTGTAACCTATCATTAAAATCATCCATTGTACCTGAAGACTGGAGGGTGGCCAATGTAACCCCAATATTTAAAAAAGGCTCCAGGGGCGATCCGGGTAACTATAGACCAGTGAGCCTAACTTCAGTGCCGGGAAAAATAGTGGAAACTATCCTCAAGATCAAAATTGTAGAGCATATAGAAAGACATGATTTAATGGGACACAGTCAACATGGATTTACCCAAGGGAAGTCTTGCCTAACAAACCTGCTTCATTTTTTTGAAGGGGTTAATAAACATGTGGATAAAGGTGAACCGGTAGATGTAGTGTATTTGGATTTTCAGAAGGCGTTTGACAAAGTCCCTCATGAGAGGCTTCTACGAAAACTAAAAAGTCATGGGATAGGAGGCGATGTCCTTTCGTGGATTACAAACTGGTTAAAAGACAGGAAACAGAGAGTAGGACTAAATGGTCAATTTTCTCAGTGGAAAAGGGTAAACAGTGGAGTGCCTCAGGGATCTGTACTTGGACCGGTGCTTTTCAATATATATATCAATGATCTGGAAAGGAATACGATGAGTGACGTTATCAAATTTGCGGATGATACAAAATTATTCAGAGTAGTTAAATCACAAGCAGACTGTGATACATTACAGGAGGACCTTGCAAGACTGGAAGATTGGGCATCCAAATGGCAGATGAAATTTAATGTGGACAAGTGCAAGGTGTTGCATATAGGGAAAAATAACCCTTGCTGTAGTTACATGATGTTAGGTTCCATATTAGGAGCTACCACCCAAGAAAGAGATCTAGGCGTCATAGTAGATAATACATTGAAATCGTCGGCTCAGTGTGCTGCAGCAGTCAAAAAAGCAAATAAAATGTTAGGAATTATTAGGAAGGGAATGGTTAATAAAACGGAAAATGTCATAATGCCTCTATATCGCTCCATGGTGAGACCACACCTTGAATACTGTGTACAATTCTGGTCGCCATATCTCAAAAAAGATATAGTTGCAATGGAGAAGGTACAGAGAAGGGTAACCAAAATGATAAAGAGGATGGAACAGCTCCCCTATGAGGAAAGGCTGAAGAGGTTAGGGCTTTTCAGCTTGGAGAAGAGACGGCTGAGGGGGGATATCATAGAGGTCTTTAAGATCATGAGAGGTCTTGAACGAGTAGATATGACTCGGTTATTTACACTTTCGAATAATAGAAGGACTAGGGGGCATTCCATGAAGTTAGCAAGTAGCACATTTAAGACTAATCGGAGAAAATTCTTTTTCACTCAACGCACAATAAATCTCTGGAATTTGTTGCCAGAGGATGTGGTTAGTGCAGTTAGTGTAGCTGGGTTCAAAAAAGGTTTGGATAAGTTCTTGGAAGAGAAGTCCATTAACTGCTATTAATCAAGTTTACTTAGGGAATAGCCACTGCTATGAATTGCATCAGTAGCATGGGATCTTCTAGGTGTTTGGGTAATTGCCAGGTTCTTGTGTCCTGGTTTGGCCTCTGTTGGAAACAGGATGCTGGGCTTGATGGACCCTTGGTCTGACCCAGCATGGCAATTTCTTATGTTCTTATGTTCTTCAAGGTACAAAACAGATCTACCAATTCTTTTTGAGACAGCTTCCAGCATCCTGGGGACAGGATGACCGCACGCCGAAAAGCAGCAGATTTAAAGCAGTTTGCTTTTAGCAAATCAGCGGAAGAAAATGTGACTGAGACAAGGCTAACTCCGATGTCCTCCCAAGGACTAAGGATTGCTGGAGAAGAAGTAGCTGATGTGAGAATAGAGGGCACGGAGATCGCCCCGGGGGACACAGCTTCAGATTTCCCCACGAGGGATGAAATGCGCGGATGGTTTATTGAACTGCGGTCGGATATGCGGAGCCATAAAGCAGAAATTCTAGCATGCATCGAGAATATGAAAGAAGACATTGACGCCCTGGGCTCCAGTGTGGATGAATTGGACGGGAGAGCGGATGGGCAAAGTATTCAGATGGAGGCTTTGTTGGCCCAAACAAAGCAGTTTACGACGGAGCTAGAAGCTTTAGGGGACAAAGTAGAAGATCTTGAAAACCGATCCCGCAGGTCTAATATACGCATTAGAGGAGTTCCTGAGGAGGAGCAATACGCAGATAGCATGCAGACGGCGTTGAACATCTGTCAAGACCTCTGGACCTGCTTTGGGATCTCCTCGGAGGAGCATGACCGCGCCGTCCAGGTAGATTTTTAACGAGCACATCGAGCACTAGGGCCCAAACGAAATAACCAGCCCAGGGACATCATTATTAAATTTCTTCACTATAAACAAAAAGAAGAGATTGTTAAGCTGGCATGGGCTCATCCCCAATGGAAATGGCGTAATCATGACATTACCATCTACAATGACTTGGCGCCCTCAACGCTGCAAAAGAGGTTCCTATTGCGTGAGGCGACAACTGTTTTGCGCCATGCAGAGATTCGCTATCGCTGGGCCTTTCCCTTTGCTCTGATCTTCCAGCATCAAGGTATTTCATACAGGTTTAAAACGCTAGCAGAGGCTGCCGAATGCTTCACCCAAGCATGTAACAACGCCACATGTAACGCCACATGTGCCACATGTAACAACACCACATGTAACAACGGATGCAGATCTACAGTGGAGACGACAGGGGCCAGGCCATGGACGGCTCCGTAGACAATCAGCTGGAACTGAGAAGCTGGTTACCGAAAAGGGCTGATGGCGACAGATTGCTCCTCTGGAATTCTTTTAAGGACATTGAAGACTGTGCTGAACAATTAGGAGTTTCTTTTCAGTATAGATCATACAGTCTTCTATGTCACATGACTTTGTTTCACTGTTGATGGTTCTAATCCGTTTGAAAGTATTACTGGTAGACGCGTTAAGTTCTTGGCAAATGTTATGCTAATTTTTGAAGTCCACCAGGGCAAGGGTCTGAAATTGCAGAGGTCCGCAGATCAAAGAGACAGGGAGAGATAGTGGAGGAGAGGGCATAGTGAGGCCTAAGAAGAGTCTTCCTGCAGGACTTAGGCCCGTCCATTTCCCGGACATATCGGGCATGTTTGGACTGCATGACAAGCTTGTCCACAGTACATGCACAATCCATTCCTCTTCCGAAGTCTTCTCTCTTTGGATGTTAAGTGACTGTGACCAAGTTGCACCGGTTCTTCCTCACTGGCAACAGGAATCAAAGGAACCATCCTGAGTGCAGATTTAGCACGAACTTCCTTCTGAGCAGGTCCTTTACAAGGCTGGAGTTCTTGCACCTTATCACGAAGCCGGTGATCAATTCTAGTGGCTAAGGCCACTAGCTCATCCAGCGAGTCAGGTGTTTCACGAGCAGCCAGCTCGTCCTTCAAGCAGGAATTCAAACCTTTGAAGAAGAGAGTTTTCAGGCATCTAGGGTCCCAAAGTAATTCAGTCACAAGAGTCTTGGAACTCTATAGCGAAATCAGCCAGTGGTCGGTTGCCTTGCTTCAGGTCCACCAATGTAGAACCAGAGACAGTATACCGGGCAGGATCATAAAAAACTGATTTAAACAAGTCCATAAATCCGTCAATATCCTGAAGTATGGGGGTCTTTGCGTTCCCACAGCAGAAGCCCAAGTCAAAGCCCTTCCATCCAGTAGGATAGAATATAAGTAGTCTTGGCGAAGGCTTTGGGGAAGTGAGTGGGTTGTAATGCAAAATGCATTCAACACTGGTTTAAGAAGCCTCTAGTTCTCTGAATCTCCCCAGAAAAGCGTACTGGAGCAGCAAGAGGCACAACAGTCTTTATAATTACTTCAGGTAACTGACCTTCATTACTAGATGCAGAACCTTGATTCTTCTGTGCGTGCAGCTGATGAAACGCAGTAGTTAGATTCTCCAATACGTCTTGTTGTTCAGCAACGTGCTGATCCGGGCCTGGAATGGCCTGCAAGGTGTTGAGCTGAGCCGGATCCATGGAGTTAGCAATCTGTTATGGTTAATGGTGTTTGGGTGCATCCTTGGTCACTGTGGCAGCTGACCACGCCCATGGGGGGCAGTCCCTTGAGGGACCATGGTGTCGGGCTAGACTCCGGACAGACAAACACAGATTTGAATCTTTTATTAAACAGTGTGAATGGCCACCAGAGGTGGCAGTAGTGAGTAGGGGTTGTAGAGACCGGCTGGGCGCGTCTCACACAGAACACTGGAACAGCAGATCCTCTGCAAGGCAGTGCTTTAGTGGAAAGAGACTGAGAGTTATGAGCACACAATAAGATTAACATTCAGAGTCCCAATGTAGAAATAGGAGAATCTCTGAGACAGGGAGAGCAGGCCCTCGAGGAGCGAGTACCTAATCCCTTAGAGCAGAGAGACTCGGTAGCATTGTACTCACTTAGCAGTAACAGAGATTCCACTAGACGAGAGGTCCGGCACCAGAGCAGAGAGCAGGCCCTCGAGGAGCGAGTACCTGATTCCACTGAATCAGTACTGTGGAGAGAGATGGTTTCTGTACTCACTGATGGTAACTGTAAGTTAGTTCTTCCAAGTAGAAGGGCAGAGGTTGCAGGCAGCGACACAGGTAACATGGGCCCTCGAGGAGCGAGTACCGGTTTCCTGATCACTTGAAAGAAGCAAAGAGGCCCCCGAGGAGCGGGTACCCTGATAGAGATCCTGAAGGGTAGTAAGAGTTCCAGATAACGCTGGACTGGCAGAGTAGCTTAGGAACAAAGAGTGACTCCCATCCGTACAAATCCTGTTGCTAACTCAACGAGCTAGCAAATACTGTAGGCAGATATACCTGGAGGACGTGATGTTAGAACAGGGGGACGCCCCTGAAGTTTGCGCCAGCGTAGAGTTAAAGATGAGGGTGGCGTGCGTGCGCCCTAGAGGTACCTTGAAGGAGAATGGTGGGAGGCAGCACCAAAGCTGGTCCGGGGACACTGGAGAGAACGGCAAGCAGACGCCATGGCGGCCATCAGTCCAAGGTGAGCCGGAGGATCCAAGAGTAGAGAGAGGTAGGCGGGGCGAAGCCATCGAAGACCGACGGACACAACACGATCCCCAAGGACTTCGGATCTCTTCTGCAACTGAAGTAGCGTGGAACCTTTGCATTGTGCAAGGTCGCCAACAGGACTAAGAACAGAAGACGTCAGCAATCCCAAATCAGTTGAAATGCATCGTCTGACAACGCTCACTCTCCTGGGTCCCTGCTGAGAAAGTCTGCTCTTACATTGCCCTTCTTCTTTGGCACAATGAAATAAATGGACTATCTCCCCATATGTTCTTGATATGTGGACACTGGGACCACAGCCCTCAGACTGAGGGGCCTTGACAATGTACTCTCCACTGCCTGCTTCTTCTGCAGGGAGTGGCAAGGCAACTCCATGAATATGTGCCGAGGAACACTGTGAAACTCCATTGCATATCCATCTTGCATCACTTCCAGGACCCACTAATCTGATGTGATTTCGATCCACCTCTGATAAAGGAGAGAGAGGAATCCCCTTATCTCCTGTTCCCAGGGGTAGGGCGGCAAACCTTTATTGGGAAGTTCCACTACCCGAGCCTGTGCCTCTTCTGGGCTGTCTGGGACAAAAGGACCAAGACCTACTGAAAGGCTGAGTCCTCTGAAAGGTTGCTCCTTTATAGGGTCGAAAATGCCTGAATCCTCTAGCATGACCCTTCATGTTAAAGGGGCACTGCGTCTGTTTCTTATCCTCTGGCAAATGAACCAGAGATTCACTCCACTTACTGGCCAGTTTCTCCAACTCGCTCCCAAATAAAGGAAAGCCATTAAAAGGCAACTTGGTGAGGTTAGCCTTGGAGGTCGCATTGGATGGCCAGTTTCTCAACCATAACTGGTGCCTGGCCGCTATTATCAAAGCCATCCCTCTGGCAGAGGCACAGACCAAATGACAGCTTGGATCAGCCAGGAAGGCCACAGCTGGTTCCCTAACTGCCCTGGAATTCACCCCAGAATCATCAACCTCCTGGAAGAGAAGCAAATGATCTGTATTGCCACTGCTTCAAATGCCTGCTTAAGGATAGTCTCAATCTTTCTAGCATGAGCATCCTTCAAGGCTGCTCCTCCTTCCACAGGATTAGTGGTCCACTTGTAGACTGCGTACACAAGTGCATCTACCTTCGGAAACATAAGTGCCCTCTTCCCACTGGATCCAGAGGGTACAGGCTTTATGCAAGGACACCAAAATGAGACTTCCTTTTGGGCCAGTTCAGGCTACAAGTACCTGGCAAGTACCCAAACACTAATTAGATTCCATGCTACTGATGCCAGTAATAGCAGTGGCTACTCCCTAAGTCAACTTGATTAATAGCAGTTTATGGACTTCTCCTCCAGGAACTTATCCAAATCTTTTTTAAACCCAGCTACACTAATTGCATTAACTACATCCTCTGCAAACAAATTCCAGAGCTTAACTGTGCATTAAGTGAAAAAGAATTTTCTCCGATTAGTTTTAAATGTGCTACTTGCTAACTTCATGGAGTGCCCCCTAGCCCTTCTATTATCTGAAAGAGTAAATAAATGATTCACATTTACCTGTTCTAGATCTCTCATAATTTTAAACACCTTTGTCATATCCCCCCTCAGCCGTCTCTTCTCCAAGCTGAACAGTTGTAACCTCTTTAGCCTTTCATCATAGTGGAGCTGTTCCATCCCCTTTATCATTTTGGTCGCCCTTCTCTGTAACTTCTCTGCCGCAACTATATCTTTTTTGAAATGTGGTGACCAGAACTGTACACCGTATTCAAGGTGCGGTCTCACCATGGAGCGATACAAAGGCATTATCACAGTTTCTTGACTGCCACAGCACATTGAACTGATGATTTCAATGCCTGCATAACTGTCCTGTCCTAAAGTCATCGTGATCCTAAATGAACCTCAATCTCCGCAACTTCCGTAACTTAAAAAAACCTCTCCCCACTACAACTGTGGCTGCAGTGTGAAACCAGTGTCCAACAAGACCCTAAGACTGTTTTCACACTATTAACCTCAACACCACTAACCTGACAATGGATTAAAGGAGCTAGGTCAATCTTTCAGGTAACTGGTAAAATTTCAGTTTTCTTAACATTCACCAATAAACTATTCTGCCTCATCCGAAGAAGTGTCTCCTCTATACTCTGATTCACATATGCAATTTCTCCTGTACACTATTAGTCATTGGATACAGTAACTGCAGATCATCCGCATAAAGGTGGAAAGCCACATTCATTTTATCTAACAATTTACACTGAGGAATTAAAAAAATATTAAAGAATATCACAGATAAACAAGATCCCTGAGGCACACTGTGCTGTAAAACTGTCCACTCAGAAGCATCATCTCCCACTTGAATCTGATACGATCGTTTAAATATGATGAAAACCACTTCCCAACTATCCCTATACCAGTTTCTGCCAACCTAGTCAATAAAATAGAATGTGAAACTGAATCAAACACAGATGAAATATCTAAAAAGACCATAACCACTGCTCGATTCTTATCCAGTTCTCAAAGAAGATAATCTGCAACAGACACTAACACGGTTTCAGCGCTATGCATGCAATGGAATCCACTCTGGTTAACATGTAAAATCTCATTATCCTCGAGATAAGTCGTCAATTGATTTAACACTAACTTCTCAATAATTTTCCTACACAAAGAAGTACTTGAACACTTTAAAATAGGGTACAGTGTCGCCTTTTTAAATAAATCTGGAAAAGATCCTTCCATTAAGGATTGATTAACTAGGATGGATAAAACATCAGTAAAAAACTGTCTGTGACTGCATAAAAACCAAAATGGACAAGCATCCAAAGGAGTACAGGACCTCGTCAAGCCTGACAGAACCCTGTCAATTTCAGTCATAGCAGCCGGTTCAAACAAGCACCACTTTACCTGAACAACCAAATCAAAATCTGGGTGATCCAATTCTATGCAATCCACAGCAGGAGCTGTGACAATCTGAACACATTTATTTTCCCAGAATTGCATCAAATTGGTCCCACCAAGCCAAACATTCGTGGACTGCTCTGAAAACTTGGTCAGCCGAGTCACAAGAGTAAAGAGTTCCTATGGCTGTTCAAGAACACTTTAACTGTGCAGTAAAGTATTCTTTCCTCAACTTCAAAAATACAAGCTTATGCACAGATCTACAACTCATGGATCTATTTTCAGCCTCAACCCTGCAACGTTTTCTCCAAAGACGTTCCACACTTCGCATCATTTTTTTCTATTGAATCAAATTAACATTAAACCATGGCACTCTATGTCTTATGGTTTTACTCTGAATAACCTTTAAAAGGTGCAGTGACTGCTGAAAAGATTCAGCCAAAGCACTAGCTGATGTTATCGCCAGTTGCTTGATCTCAACAGAACTTTCTAATATTTATTTGTTTGTTTCTATACCGACATTCTATTCAAAATTTCACATCGGTTTACACGTAACAGAATTGTCTCCAAGTAAACTTATGAAGACAAAATACAGTAAAACAGTTAAACACAGTAAATATAAAAATTAAAAATCAATAATAAATTAAAATACCAAAACTATATAAAACAAGAAAACCTATTGTTCTATGACATTCTGTGTTCCTAAAAGAAGAGGGAAATTGTAGAATGTGAGGGGAAAGCTTTCAAAAAAAGCCAAGTTTTAAGGCTTTTTCTGAATGAAGATGTAGAGGGGTCAGTTCTCAGAGAAGTTGGCAGAGAGTTCCATATATGGGGACCTATTATAGATGCAGCTCGAACCCTAGTGGATGCTCGGTGAACTTCTTTGCTGGAAGGAGTTGTCAGCAAACCCGTGTCTGATGAACGGAGGTTTCTAGTAGATATACATAGGTAAAGGGTTTTTTGTAACCAAGTGGAATAATCATTATATAATGCTTTATGGACAAGCATGATAATCTTGTATTGAGGTCTGAATGAAATGGGAAGCCAATGTAATTGATTGAGTACTGGTGTGATATGATCAAATTTTCTACAGTTTGTTAGAGATCTTGCAGCAGCGTTTTGGAGAAGCTGAAGGGGTTTAATGGTGACAGCAGGCAAGCCTATTAAAAGGGAGTTGCAATAATCTATTTTAGAGAAGAGTAGGGATTGTAACACTGTTCTATAGTCTGGGGGGTGAAGTAAAGGTTTGAGTTTTCTAAGAATTTGCAGTTTATGAAAGCCTTCTTTAATTAGATTGTTAATATGAATTTTAAAGTTCAGATCCTTATCTAAGGTGATTCCAAGGTCACGGACTGATGTAGATGTTTTATATTTGAACATGACTGTGGAATCTATGGTAGGTGATGATAACTTGTTGGAAAGAAGAAGAAATTCTGTTTTATTCTGGTTAAGGGAAAGCACCATTTGAGATAGGATGTTGTTTATATCAGAAAGATATAATTCCCATTGAGTCAGTGTATTATTGATGTTGTTTTTAATTGGAAGTAAGATCTGATCATCATCAGCATATAGGAAGTATGAAAGACCTATTTTAATCAGATAGTGGCATAAAGGAAGCATGTAAATGTTGAAGAGAGTAGGTGATAGAGAAGAGCCTTGAGGGACTCCTTATGGAAGGGGTATAAGGTCAGACGTTTTGTTTTTGTATGTTACATTGAAGGATCGATTAGAGAAGAATGAATGAAACCATTGAAGGATTGTACCATTGATACCAATTTCTCTTAGTCTATGGAGAAGTATCTTATGATTGACCGAGTCAAAAGCAGCAGAGATGTCAAGAAGAATCAGGATGAAAGAGGTTCCTTTGTCAAATCCTTGATGAATTGTATCAATCAGAGTAATTAGTAACGATTCAGTGCTGTGACCTTTCTTAAAACCATGTTGAGCAGGAAGAAGAATGTTCCTGCTCTCTAAGAATTCCGAAAATTGAAGGTTAACTGTTTTTTCTATAATGTTTGTAAGGAAAGGTAGGTTGGAGATGGGCTGGTAATTAGATAAAATTGTTGGATCCAGTTGAGGCTTTTTTAGTATTGGTTTAACTACTTCACATTTAAGGGAGTTTGGAAGGAGACCTTGTTCGAGAGAAAGGTTTACAATATTTGTGATGGGCCTTGCTAGACAATTTGGAATTAGCTTAAGGATTTTTATTGGAATGGGATCACGTGGATGAGCCGCTGGGTTGATTTTCTGGATGATGGATTCAACCTCAGAGGAGGCGATGGTCTCAAATTGTGACCAAGTTGAAGTAATACAGGATGTAGGTGTCAAAAGATCAGTATTGAAAGGTAAATTTATTGGACTAAGCTTCAATATTTTGTCTTTAAGACAGAGCTTTCCAAACTTTTCATGTTGGTGACACACTTTTTAGACAAACATAATTTCGTGACACAGTAATTCAGTCTACTAGCAAACCACAGGTTAAAGGTTAAACAAACGAAATGTATTTCGACAATTTATGTATATTTCCTTAAATATATACATAATAAAATGTTTCACGACACAACCTATCTTGTGAAAACCTTTCATTTATATTAAAAATATATAATATTCCAAGATTAATGTTATTGTTATAATTTATGAGTAACAATAATAAAACAAAGTTATTGTGTTATTCAATTTACTTCTTTAATGAGATATATGAGCTTAATGGGATGAACACAGCTTTTGAAAATTTGGTGTTAATAAAAAAGTCCAAAGGGTCTTCTACGTAATTTTAAAAAGCTGCTCAGATTCACACTATAAAATTATTTGATAGCCTCATTCAACTAATTCTATATGGCTATGAGAGTGAAGTCTGGAATTTATAGAAAGGGACAGAATGTCAATATAAATCCTGCACCTCCAGTTCTGTAACTCTGTGCATCCACTGAAATTCCCCCAAACAATGGAGCTTGGATGTTTCCCTTACAGCTCATCATACTAAAAGATATTTTCAAATTCTGGTGTCACATCACAGTAACAGCAGCACAAACACCTTCCACTGCCAGGCACATTGTGAACTAACACAAAACCCCGCAAAAAAGACACTCAAAATCTATACTGCAATCCCATTGTAACATAACAGTAATAACACCAAGGACTCAAATAATAATAACCCTACCTGTGAAAAAGCAAGGGTAAATATTACACTGGGTCCTAGAATACCAATACACCACCTACTGAGGAAACAAAACAAACCAGATTGCTATAGATCCCTATGCTAGCAGAATCTCTCATCATGGTCACACACACAGAGCAGAGACAGACCCTCACCAAATACAGAATACAAAATAAAGGAGCACAAATTAGACAAAAACTGAAATGGAAACCACAAGAAGCCAGACTCTGTGTATTAACAATGGAAAAAAGGAGATAGAGCAGCTTTTAAACTAGAACAAAGGGGAAAGCCGACAGTCGCTCAGCAGCGCATGGTTCGGAGAGATGTATCTTTAAAGGATACTAATGATGCATTAGAATTAGGGCATCCCGACAGTGAGGTTCCAATAATTAGAAAAGTAGTCCAAGTGCCTGTAACTAAAAACTCACCTGAGCTAAAAAATTCTAACTTATCCCTATCAATTAAAAAGCAGAATAAAAATACAATCAAAAAACAAACTTTGAAATGTTTGTATGCTAATGCCAGAAGTCTAAGAAGTAAGATGGGAGAACTAGAATGTATAGCAGTAAATGATGACATAGACTTAATTGGCATCTCAGAGACATGGTGGAAAGAGGATAACCAATGGGACAGTGCTATACCGGGGTACAAATTATATCGCAATGACAGAGAGGAGCAGTCGGGAGGAGGTGTGGCGCTTTATGTCCGGGATGGCATAGAGTCCAACAGGATAAACATCCTGCATGAGACTAAATACAAAATTGAATCTTTATGGGTAGAAATCCCTTGTGTATCAGGGAAGACTACAGTGATAGGGGTATACTACCGTCCACCTGGTCAAGATGGTGAGATGGACAGTGAAATGCTAAGAGAAATTAGGGAAGCTAACCAAATTGGTAGTGCAGTAATAATGGGAGACTTCAATTACCCCAATATAGACTGGGTAAATGTATCATCGGGTCACGCTAGAGAGATAACGTTCCTGGATGGAATAAATGATAGCTTTATGGAGCAATTGGTTCAGGAACCGACGAGAGAGGGAGCAATTTTAGATCTAATTCTCAGTGGAGCACAGGACTTGGTGAGAGAGGTAACGGTGGTGGGGCCACTTGGCAATAGTGATCATAATATGATCAAATTTGATTTAATGACTGGAAAAGGAACAGTGTGCAAATCCAAGGCTCTCGTGCTAAACTTTCAAAAGGGAAACTTTGATAAAATGAGAAAAATTGTTAGAAAAAAACTGAAAGGAGCAGCTACAAAAGTAAAAAATGTCCAAGAGGCGTGGTCATTGTTAAAAAATACCATTCTAGAAGCACAGTCCAGATGTATTCCACACATTAAGAAAGGTGGAAAGAAGGCAAAACGATTACCGGCATGGTTAAAAGGGGAGGTGAAAGAAGCTATTTTAGCCAAAAGATCTTCATTCAAAAATTGGAAGAAGGATCCAACAGAAGAAAATAGGATAAAGCATAAACATTGGCAAGTTAAATGTCAGACATTGATAAGACAGGCTAAGAGAGAATTTGAAAAGAAGTTGGCTGTAGAGGCAAAAACTCACAGTAAAACCTTTTTTAAATATATCCGAAGCAGAAAGCCTGTGAGGGAGTCAGTTGGACCGTTAGATGATCGAGGGGTTAAAGGGGCACTTAGAGAAGATAAGGCCATCGCGGAAAGATTAAATGATTTCTTTGCTTCGGTGTTTACTGAAGAGGATGTTGAGGAGGTACCCGTAATGGAGAAGGTTTTCATGGGTAATGATTCAGATGGACTGAATCAAATCACGGTGAACCTAGAAGATGTGGTAGGCCTGATTGACAAACTGAAGAGTAGTAAATCACCTGGACCGGATGGTATACACCCCAGAGTTCTGAAGGAACTAAAAAATGAAATTTCAGACCTATTAGTAAAAATTTGTAACTTATCATTAAAATCATCCATTGTACCTGAAGACTGGAGGATAGCAAATGTAACCCCAATATTTAAAAAGGGCTCCAGGGGCGATCCGGGAAACTACAGACCGGTTAGCCTGACTTCAGTGCCAGGAAAAATAGTGGAAAGTGTTCTAAACATCAAAATCACAGAACATATAGAAAGACATGGTTTAATGGAACAAAGTCAGCATGGCTTTACCCAGAGCAAGTCTTGCCTCACAAATCTGCTTCACTTTTTTGAAGGAGTTAATAAACATGTGGATAAAGGTGAACCGGTAGATATAGTATACTTGGATTTTCAGAAGGCGTTTGACAAAGTTCCTCATGAGAGGCTTCTAGGAAAAGTAAAAAGTCATGGGATAGGTGGCGATGTCCTTTCGTGGATTGCAAACTGGCTAAAAGACAGGAAACAGAGAGTAGGATTAAATGGACAATTTTCTCAGTGGAAGGGAGTGGACAGTGGAGTACCTCAGGGTTCTGTGTTGGGACCCTTACTGTTCAATATATTTATAAATGATCTGGAAAGAAATACGACGAGTGAGATAATCAAATTTGCAGATGACACAAAATTGTGCAGAGTAGTTAAATCACAAGCAGATTGTGATAAATTGCAGGAAGACCTTGTGAGACTGGAAAATTGGGCATCCAAATGGCAGATGAAATTTAATGTGGATAAGTGCAAGGTGATGCATATAGGGAAAAATAACCCATGCTATAATTACACGATGTTGGGTTCCATATTAGGTGCTACAACCCAAGAAAGAGATCTAGGTGTCATAGTGGATAACACATTGAAATCGTCGGTTCAGTGTGCTGCGGCAGTCAAAAAAGCAAACAGAATGTTGGGAATTATTAGAAAAGGAATGATGAATAAAACGGAAAATGTCATAATGCCTCTGTATCGCTCCATGGTGAGACCGCACCTTGAATACTGTGTACAATTCTGGTCGCCGCATCTCAAAAAAGATATAATTGCGATGGAGAAGGTACAGAGAAGGGCTACCAAAATGATAAGGGGAATGGAACAACTCCCCTATGAGGAAAGACTAAAGAGGTTAGGACTTTTCAGCTTGGAGAAGAGACGACTGAGGGGGGATATGATAGAGGTGTTTAAAATCATGAGAGGTCTAGAACGGGTAGATGTGAATCGGTTATTTACTCTTTCGGATAGTAGAAGGACTAGGGGACACTCCATGAAGTTAGCATGGGGCACATTTAAAACTAATCGGAGAAAGTTCTTTTTTACTCAACGCACAATTAAACTCTGGAATTTGTTGCCAGAGAATGTGGTTCGTGCAGTTAGTATAGCTGTGTTTAAAAAAGGATTGGATAAGTTCTTGGAGGAGAAGTCCATTACCTGCTATTAAGTTCACTTAGAGAATAGCCACTGCCATTAGCAATGGTTACATGGAATAGACTTAGTTTTTGGGTACTTGCCAGGTTCTTATGGCCTGGATTGGCCACTGTTGGAAACAGGATGCTGGGCTTGATGGACCCTTGGTCTGACCCAGTATGGCATTTTCTTATGTTCTTATGTTCTTAACAGAACCACCATTCCTCATAAAACAAATAAAATTAAGAAACATAAAGCATCAGTTATAATTGTAAAGCCATACTAACAAAAGAATATTTTAAAACTACTGATAAATAGAATTTCTATTAATTAAAATCACATACATTTTTTTACAATTTCCCAAACACCAATAAAATATTTCAAAACAGCACATATATCAAATAACACCCAATAATTAAAACTAATAAGGATTTTAAAAAGCCCCTGCTTTCCATACGTGGGAGCTCTTGATTTCCAATCACCCTGATATTGACAAGGATTAGGAGGTTATCCTCTCTCTCACACATACTCACATGTCCATTCTCTCTCACATATACACTGTCACATACATACACATTCATGCTCTTATACCCACCATAACCTCTCACTCTCACAGACACTGACACACTCTCAGGCTCTAAGACACTCTCTCCCCCTCCACACACACACCCCCGCCACACACACACAAACTCTTACTCCCCTGGATTTTCTCATACACACATGCTTTCACTCTCTCTGGCTCCCTCACATACACACACACCCAGGCAAGTTCCCAATCATTCTCACACAAACACACACACCCAAGCAAGCTCCCAGTCATTCTCACACACTGAAACTGACCCCCAGGCAGGCTCCCATTCATTTTCACACCACTCCCTCACCATCCCCCAGGCATGCACACATTCATTCTCACACACACAGACCCCCAGGCAGGCACCAATTCATTCTCACACACACACACATACACCACACACAGACAGGCACCTATTCTCACACATACAAACCCCAGGAAGACACCCATTCATTCTCATACACAGACACACCCTTAGGCAGGCACCCATGCATTCACACACATACACCCCCAGGCAGACTCCCACTCATACACATGCACACACTAGAGGCAGACCCCCTCTCTTTCTTTTGCCAGCAACCTCAGAGCCTCTGTCATTCCTCTGCTGCCACTGTCACATGACTATTGGGGAGGCGCTGATTGCTGCTACTGGCACTAAAGCCCTTTCTGCTGCCTCCTCTGTGCAGGCCCCGTGGGTTTCCACTTCCTCCATGTTGATCTCGTACATTGTGAGATCCGCATAGAGAAAGTGCTACTCTTGCACATTACCAAAGAAAAAGCTGATGTGCACGGAGCAGGAGAGGACCTTGGGGTGATAGTGTCTAATGATATGAAGTCTGCGAAACAATGCGACAAGGCGATAGCAAAAGCCAGAAGAATGCTGGGCTGCATAGAGAGAGGAATATCGAGTAAGAAAAGGGAAGTGATTATTCCCTTGTACAGGTCCTTGGTGAGGCCTCACCTGGAGTACTGTGTTCAGTTCTGGAGACCGTATCTACAAAAAGACAAAGACAAGATGGAAGCGGTACAGAGAAGGGCGACCAGGAAGGTGGAGGATCTTCATCGCATGACGTACGAGGAGAGATTGAAGAATCTAAATATGTACACCCTGGAGGAAAGGAGGAGCAGAGGTGATATGATACAGACTTTCAGATACTTGAAAGGTTTTAATGATCCAAAGACAACGACAAACCTGTTCCGTAGGAAAAAAATCAGCAGAACCAGGGGTCACGATTTGAAGCTCCAGGGAGGAAGATTCAGAACCAATGTCAGGAAGTATTTCTTCACGGAGAGGGTGGTGGACGCCTGGAATGCCCTTCCGGAGGATGTGGTGAAGACCAGAACTGTGAAGGACTTCAAAGGGGCGTGGGATAAACACTGTGGATCCATAAAGTCAAGAGGCCGCCAATGAAGAGTGGGTGACTCACCAGAATGACAGCTACTGCCTGGAGACAATACCCTTATTCAATAAACATACACATACTTACTGTGACTCCAACATCGCTCTAAGCTTCAACAGCAAGAGGAAATGTGGAAAAATGGATTTACACTCACAAAGAGGGGAGTAGCTGGCTTGTTACGGCGGTTACTACCCCAAACCAAATAAGCCTGATACTTCACCTTCAATGCATGTACAGCATAGTTCTCTGCTTCAACGACAGGGGAGAAGAAAAAAGGGTTCGCACTCACAAAGCGGGGAGTAGCTGGCTTGTTACGGCGGTTACTACCCCAAACCAAATGTGTCTGATACTTCACTTTCGATGCATATCCAGCATGGCTCTCTGCTTCAACGGCATGGGAGAAGACTGATACATCACGCATTTCCAGCATAGCTCCCTGCTTCAACAGCAGGGGAGAAGAAAAACAACCAATAAGGACTGTATAATATAGTCTGGGTAAAACAAATAAGCATGGGTGTAGCTTGCTTATTGCGGCGGTTACTACCCCTACTACCCCTAACTAATCAAGCTAGATATTTCAATGGTGGGGGTGGAAGGTAAATAGAACCAAGAGCTAAGAGAAACAGATAAGTATGAGAGAAAAAATGTGTGAAGCTTGCTGGGCAGACTGGATGGGCCGTTTGGTCTTCTTCTGCCGTCATTTCTATGTTTCTATGTCGTTTCTATGTGCCAATCAGTAAAAAGTAATTTTATTTTTTTTTTTACCTTTGCTGTCTGATCTTAGTTTTCTAATCGGTTGGTCATAGGCTTTTTTGTTCCACCTTCCCTTTCTTATTTTTTTGCCAGTTCCTTTCATATTGTCTTTTTTTCTATTTGTTTTCTCTCCATCTATCTTCTTCCCTCAAACACACAGTCAGGTTCTCATTCTCACATGCTTTCTCTCTCTCACACTCACACACACACAGGCTCTCACTCTCACATGCTCTCTCTCATACAATCATTCATATACAGTCTCTCTCACTGTCACATACTCTCTCTCATGCAATCATTCATACACACAGGCTCTCACTGTCACATGCTGTCTCTCACACACACACAGGCTCTCACATGCTGTCTCTGCAAACATTCAGGTCCTCACTCCCACACACAGTCTCTCAACTCATTCTCACACACAGACACACAATCTCACCTCATATACACACACACAATCTCTCAACTCAACTCATATACACGCACACAATCTCTCAACTCATCTCATATACACGCGCACAATCTCTCAACTCATCTCATACACACACTCTACGGGCCCTCAGCCTCTCTCTTACCTCTGGGCCTCCTCTTCACGGGTCACTGCAGGATGGGCTCTGCAGCGGCCCTGATCTTCTTGAGCCGATCCGCGGCGGCCCTGATCTTCTCGGGCCAATCCGCGGTGGGGGCCCTGCTACTGGGCCTCCTCCTCTTCTCAGCCCACTGCAACAACACTGCTCCTCTTCTGCACGCGGCTGATGCTCCTCCTCCTTCCTGCTCGTGCGGCTCTGGCAACATTTTTCTTCCGGGGCCGCGTGGGCAGGAAGGAGGAGGAGCACCTGCACATTTAGATGTGACCTTTTTCTTTGGGCCATGGTGACGTGAGCTCCACACGGCCCTGCCGATCTTCCTGCTGTGTGTCTCCGGCACAGCACAGCGATGCTTAACTACTCAGCCGCCAGTGGGATGAGGTCCACTGGCGGCCGCATTGGCTCCCTCTGACCTCTCCTCGGTATACCACTTGCTCCGCCCCGTCACATGCACCGGGCTTGCGCGGCACACTGCAGGCGACACACTAAAGTGTTGCGACACACATTTTGGAAAGCTATGCTTTAAGATATTGAGCAAATTCATGACTGGATATTGATGGCATATCTTTTTGTAAATCGTAATTAATAGGATGAGTCAATTGAGAGACATAATCTAAAAGGACTTTCGGATTATATTGATAGTCATGAATTCTTTTTGAGTAGTAATTTCTTTTGGCCGTGTTTTATATCGATCATGTAGTTGATTTGTAGGATTTTTTCTCCAAGCTTTTTCAGCTTGTCTTAATAGACGTTTATTATTTTTTAGATCTTGATTATACCACGGTGTTTTGTGTTTTACTGAAGTTTTTATCTCTTTTTTGATGGTTGGGCAAATAATTTTAGCAGTTTTTGTATTGATTGTAAACCACTGCAGATAATGTGTCAGAAGTATCCAATTGTTTTAGGGCCTCCGGAAGGGTTTTTTCCAGAATATCGCTGGGGCATGTTTTGATGAATTCAATGAGTTTTACATTATTGTGGGAGTGGATACATGAACAATCAACTTGGAATTTAGTTTGGATTAACTTATGACCTGACCAGGGAATAGAGGTAGTAGAAGGGGGTGAGATGAGAGTTATTTTGTTGTTGATAATATGTCAGAAAGTTCAAGCTGGAGAAAGAACTTCAGGTTGAATACTTCCTGTGCTCAGGTCCCCCGTAAGTCTTGCAGCAGGCAAAAATAGATCTTGACCTCTGATGAAATGCCCACTACTTGAGTCAAATATTTTTAAGGTCTCAATCAGACGGAGAAAATTAGGGAAATTAGGTTAGAATTATATTCTACACAGTGCCCTTCCTCTCTGGAAAGAAAGAAGCCACATTTTATCTGCTGTTTGTTTTTTCTTCCTGAAGATGGGTCCGTTGTGGTGATGCCCGATACCTCACGCATGCTGAAGCTGGCAGGACAGTGTCTGGAGAGGGCTAACTCTACAGTGGCCAAGATAGGTTAGTCTGATCTGTTCTCTACATGTCAGCAGCAAGGGGGAGGTGACAGAGATGAGAAAGGAGCTGTGCTAGAGACTGGAGTAATGTGCTGCAGGCTTGGAAAAGTTAGATGGATCCATACAAAACTGGGTCTGGAAGGGACCTCAAAAGATCACCTCTTTCATTACCCAGCCACTGAATAGGATTACATCTAGATGTAGCTTCCCAGATAGAGGTTAGTCTAATCCCTCATCCACCATGAAGCATTCCCTCCATTTTCACCTTCCCAGACAGAGGTTTGCCTATGCTCCCTGACTTAACATTAATTACTGTCTGACCGCTTTGTTAGACAGAAAAGTGTATATGCTTTAGATTTTGTATATAAAGCAGTTTTACTTGCTGTACCCTGATGGACGTTCTGTTTTTGGGACTGAGACGTCTGGGTTATATTCTATGCTTTAAGAAATAGTTTTGCTGTAAATTACTATCTGGAAAGCCTGACTTTTGAAGTGTGAAGGAGGTTTCTTGCTCACTTTGTCTGTGGTCAGCTGGACAAATTCCTTCAGAATTGGTCTTGGATATTGTTTAAGAGATTTGTCAAGCTAGGTATTTTGTATTGTAGGTTCAGGGGCTGTTTTAGGGCATGCCAGGTGTCAGTTTTATTTTAGCTAGAACTGGCTTTTTATGCATAATAATAATTGTCTCCTTTAGGGAGAGTTGCAGGAAAGTCAATTGCCTCCAAAGTTCCCAGTGCTGCCTGGACTCCCAGTCACCACAGTGCCCCATCGGACGAAGGAGGAAAGCCATCGTTCTTTCCACCCCCGGATGTTTTTCAGAAGCTGCAGGAAGCTGAGGCTCACAGTGCTAAAAAGTAAGAAGTCCTTAGTGACTGTGAGTATGAACCTGCTTTTCTACTTTGGTCATTACTTTGCTGCCTTCCAGGCAGATGTGTAAGTAAGTGCAGAGTGGGAAAGCTCCAGCAGCAGGCCCTGTCTCTTATGGGTATCCATACAGCACTGCATATGTCTACAGTGCTTTAAAAATTAGTTGCAGTGGTAGACCTTCTTTTCTGTGCCATTTGGGGTAGGCTGGGAGTCCCTGTGGCTTTTGAGGAGAGAATATCCACGGCTGGAAGTTCCTTTCTACTTTTATGATCAGGACTTCTGGAAGCGGTCAGAGATAAGAATAGGAGCGATACTAGGTGGTTCTTGTTTGTCTGTATGAGCTACCCAGTGTGTGGAGAATGCCGAGCTCTGAGCAGTGCCTCTGCATGGAGTATGACAGCAGCTTGAAACTTGCAGCTGGATTTTCTGTCTTTCTTTACAAAGTCTTCTAGTCTGCATTATACAGCAAAGCTGGTTTTAAGCGCATTACAAATATGTATGTAGAACATGAACATTTAAGTAATGTACAAAAGCAGCCATCAACAATAAGCTACTAAACACTTATACATAGGCGCATTCATTCAGTCAAATGAAATGAAGTAACTATCGAGTGATGGTAAAAGGGCAGGAAAATGATGCACTTTAAAACCCTAGGCCAAGGCGAAAGTGGAAAAGCCCTAAAGTCCATCGTCTTTCAAGTAACCAGCAGAAGGTATTGCACAGTGAAGGGTTTTCTTGGAGACGAGCCTTTATACAGAAGCACATACTGGTGAGGCTTGATGCATGGACAGATGAGTTTTATAATCAAACTAGCTAGGACCATCGTCATTAATTGCCTTAAAAACCAGGACAGCTAATTTGTTTTAGAATAAATAAACTGTTGTTTGCCGTGCAATGTGAAGGAGACTTTTCCCTTGCCTTTTTCATTTGCTTTGTCTCTTTCTGATGGTTTGCATTGTGGGTTTTGGAGATTTTAGTTTGCGTGGTTACTTTTAGATCAGGGAGGCAGTTTTAAAATAAATAAATTACAGCCAGTTTAAAATGTATCCTGAAAATAATGGGTAGCCTATGAAATTCACGCAGTCCTGTAACTGACTGAGCCACAACATTTTGCAAACGTTGTCCTGTGCCCAGCATATTCAGCGTTACAATAAGCAAGTGAACCAGTCACAAGCCATTGAATATCCTATCTTACTCAATGGATTGATTTTAATTTTAAAAAAGCCACTTTCATCTGAAACCACATAGATAGTCTAGAATCTAAAAACACGCCCAGCTGGCATGACGGTGATATAGTCTATGCTTCTCACGGTCTCACCATAAAAATAATACTATGGTCACTATTGTGCCATTCTTGCAGGGCCCACACGCTCTCCGTGGCAGCAGCAGCATTCACATTAATGCTACTTGCACCCTATATCCGGAGCTGTGCTCTCTCTGTGGAACCAACATTCACATTAAAGCTACCTGCACCTTATGTCAGGAGCCATGTTCTGTCTGTGGCAGTAGCAGCATTCGCATTAATGCTACCTGTACCCTATGTCGGGGCTGTGCTCTCTCTGTGGCAGTAGTAGCGTTCACATTAATGCTACCTGTTCCCTATGTTGGGAGCTGTGCTCTCTGTGGCACCAACATTCACATTAATGCTACCTGCACCTTATGTCAGGGGCCATGTTCTGTCTGTGACAGTAACAGCGTTCACATTAATGCTACCTTTAGCCTTCGTATGAGGTTGTACTTTCTCGGTAGCATTATGTGAACGTTGCTACTGCTACATTTACCCTATGTCATGGGCTATGCTCTAACCATGGCAACAGTAGTCACATTAATGCCATCTTTACCCTGTGTTTGGGGCCATGCTCTCTCCATTGCAGTAGCAGTGTTCCCATTAATGCTACCTTTACCCTATATCGGGGGCTGTGGTCTCTCTGGGGCAGTAGGATTCACATTAGCACTGCCAGTAGCTTGTGTTGGAGGCCATGGTCTCTCCAGCACAGTAGGGTTCATATTGGCATAGTCAGTAACTTGTGTCGGGGGCCGTGGTCTCTCCAGAGCAATAGGGTTCACATTAGCACTGCCAGTACCTTGTATTGGGGGTCGTGGTCTCTCCAGGGTAGTATGGTTCACATTAGCACTGCCAGTACCTTGTGTTGACGGCCATTGTCTCTCCAGCGCAGTAGGGTTCACATTAGTACAGACAGTAGCTTATGTCAGGGATCGTGGTCTCTTTCAGGGCAGTAGGGTTCACATTAGCACTGCTTGTATATTACATCCCTCTATATGCTTTTGATGATTCTGTCTTTCAAGGGAGCTCACGCCATTGGAAGAGGCTTCACTGCAAAACCAGAAGCTGAAGGCAGCATATGAGGCCCGGCTGGCTCGAATGAACCCAAAACAGGCTCTGCAGAAAACTTCTTTGGCAAGTGAATGCAACAGAACTGAGTCTGGGGATGGTAATGGGAAATCTTCAGTGTACCCTGTCAGACCTCTTATCAATTATATCTCAGTACAATCCCAGTTACTATTAAAACATAAAAGGGGGGGGGGAGGAGGCAGGTATTAGATCTGAGACTGTCCCATCCCACAGAATTGCTGACATATTCATTCCCTTTTCCTTTGTAGACACTTTCCCTTCAGCGACGAATGATGGAAAACCTGGTTATTGCCAAAGCCCGGGAGGAGACTGTATCCTTTCTCAGGAGTCCAGGTGGCAAGCATTGGTCCTGCCCTGTCTGTGAATCTGGAGAGAGACACCTGAGACACACTAGAGACTGAGTGCTGCAGGGCAGGCGTTAGTTGCATTGCAGAGCTGTGTGTGGAGTGTCAGTACTGGAGTAGCAGGAGGTGATGCAGGGCAGGTGCACTGGCAGAGCTCTGGGGGTCTTGGGCCTGGAATAGCATGGATGATGCAGGGCAGGAGGGAGGGTCATTAGCAGAGTCGTGTATGGGTCTCAGTACAGGAGTAGCAGGGGTGCTTTAGGGCAGGAGCGAGGTGATTGGCAGAAAGGAAAATTGGTTCTTACCTGCTAATTTTTGTTCCTGTAGTACCACGGATCAGTCCAGACTCCTGGCTTCATTTCCCCCTGCCAGCAGATGGAGACAGAGGAAAAAAAAGCTTCGCTGACACCGTATATAAGCAACAGTGCCCCCTGCAGTTCCTCAGTATATCTATCAAAGCAAATAATAGCAAAAAAAAAAAAATCCATCGAACTATTAAACTATAATCAACAAGAACATGGAATGCAACAGAGAACAATCTTACAGCTGAGCGGACGACTTTCCCCCTAATATACCCCTTCTCTGATTGGGTGGGCTCTGGCCTGATCCGTGGTATTACAGGGACGAAAATTAGCAGGTAAGAACCAATTTTCCTTTTCCTGTACGTACCCAGATCAGTCCAGACCCCTGGGATGTACCAAAGCTCCCTACTCCGGGTGGGACCTGGAGAGAACCGCTCGCAGAACATTCTCGCCAAAGGAAGGGGTTGCCGGAGCCCCCACATTTAAATGATAGTGCCTTGCGAAAGTATGCAGCGATTTCCAAGTTGCCGCCCTGCAAATTTCCTGTGGAGAAACAAGTTGAGATTCTGCCCACGAGGCCGCTTGCGAACATGTGGAATGAGCACACAACCCTTTCGGAACTGGATGACCCCGTGTGATATACGCGGAAGAAATAGCCTCCTTCAACCATCATGCAATAGAGGCTTTAGAAGCCTTGGAAACTTTGCTCTTACTACTCAAAAACACAAAGAGGTGATCGGGCCTCCTAAAATCATTCATAACCTCGAGATAACACAATAAGGCTCTCCGCACATCTAGACGTCTGAGCTCCCTCGCATGAGGATCTGACGGCAGTAAGGCAGGAAAGGCCGGAAACTCCACCAACTGATTGACATGAAACGCTGAAACCACCTTTGGTAAAAAGGAAGGTTAAGGAAACTCCGGATTTCGAAATTTGAAGGAAAGGATCTCGACAAGATAACGCCTGTAACTCGGAAATCCTTCTAGCTGAACAAATGGCCATCAGAAAAATTACCTTAAGCGTCAAATCCTTCAGTGTAGCCCTTCGGAGCAGCTTAAAAGGAGCTTCATACAGAGCTCTAAGAACAAGATTAAGATTCCAGGACGGACAGGATTACCAAACTGGACGGACGAAGATTCAATGTCCCCCATTTTAGTTTCTTTGTGTAAAGCATCATGTTGCTTCCCCATTATGAATACAATTCAAGAATTGATTGATCTTGTATGGGGCACCCCGGAAGCTAATCTTAAAAGGGGGATGAGCCTTGGAAGCAGTGTACCCCATAGATCCGGCGGCGAGAGCAGTTGCGCCTTCTGAAAGTGGATGTGCTAGTGTGTGCTGTCATCAAGCGGATGACTATACCTGTAGAATGGGGAGCGGCATTGAAGGATACGTACAATAGGCTATCCTTAAGCAGGCCTTTGAGGCAGTGACAATGAATTTGCAGTTAGCCTCTTGCTGCTCCCTGGTGGCTTTCTCTTGCTTGCTTCTCTCTCAGGAAGTCGATGAGTCTGGTTTTAATTCCAGGGCAGTGATGAAACCAGCAGCTGCCTTTTTGGCAGTTGCGGGTTGCGACCTGGTCCATACTTCTGCCAGAGGGGTGGCTTTGGTGATAGCGGCCAGGCATCAGCTATTGCTGAGGAATTGGTCGTCTGATTCAATTTCACATTCTAATCTTTCGAAATTGCCTTTTAAACGATCACTCTTGTTTGGAAGTGAATTGACAAAAATGGCCAATAAGTGGGGTGAGTCCCAGGTTCCTCGGTTACCAGAGGATAAAAAGCAGGTGCCGCATTTGTTCGGTGCTAGGGGTGTCAAACGTTTTCGACCCTACAGAGGAGCGGCTTCTCAGAGGATTCAACCTTGGGTATGTCTCAGTCCTTCATCCCAGACAGCTCAGACGGGGCGCAGGCTCGAGCAGCGATGCCCCCCAACCCCCTCAATAAGGGTGTGCCGACCCACCCCTAGGCAGGGGATAGGGGGTCAACTGCCTCTTTTTTTTTTTTTTAATCTGATGTGGGTCGAGATCACTTCAGAACAGTGGGTTCTGGAGGTGATAAGAGACGGCTATGCTCTAGAGTTTCTCAGCGTTCCTTGGGATGGTTTCTTGGTGTCTCCCTGCAGCTGTCCATGGAAGAGGCAGGCAGTGGAGTGTACATTGTCAAGGCTCCTCAGCTCGAGAGCCCTGATTCCAGTGCCCATGTCACAAGAAAATACGGGCCAATATGCCATTTATTTCGTTGTACCCAAGGAGGAGGGTTCATTCGTCCCATTCTGGATCTCAAGGGAGTCAACCGTCATTTGTGAGTGGCTTGTTTCCGCATGGAAACCTTACGCTTGGTCATAATGGCAGAATAGTTGGGGAATTTTCTTATGTCTATGGAACTGTCAGAGGTGTATCTGCATTTTCCTATCTGGCTGGAGCATAAACGGTTTTCTGCGTTTCGCTGTTTTGGGGTGACATTATCAGTTTCGAGTGCTACCCTTCGGTTTGGCTACCATGCCCAGAGCCTTCTCCAAGGTTATGGTGGTGGTAGCGGCAGTATCGAGAAAGTATGGCATTCTGGTCCACTCGTACTTAGACAATTGGCTAATTCTAGCCAAGAGCATGAAAGTGAGTCTTTAGGTCTCGTGCAAAGTGATCTCCTTGCTACAGAAACTAGGTTGGGTGAACTTGGCCAAGAGCAATCTGCAGCCAACCCAGCACTGGAGTATTTCGGTATTCATTTTGACACGAAGCAAGGCAGGGTGTTTCTGCTGGAGATCTGCATTCAAAAACTTATGTCGCAGGTGCAACTATTGTCAGAAACAATACACTCGACGGTGTGGTCTCATCTGCACGTGCTCGAGTTAACGGCAGCTACCCTAGAGGTGGTTCCATGAGCAAAGGTGCATTTGTGTCTTTTTCAGTGCACACTGCTTGCACATTGAAGTCCACAGTCTCAGGACTATTCAATACGGCTTCAGTTACCAGTGGAGATTAGCATCCAACTGCAGTGGTGGTTGCAAGCGGATCATCTAAGGAAGGGTTATCCCTTACGAACACTGGACTGGCTAGTACTCATGATGGATGCAAGCCTCCAGGGTTGGGGGGCTCACTGTCAGGAGTTGACAGCGCAGGGTCGCTGGAGTACAGAGGAGTCTCTCTGGAGCATCAATCGGCTGGAAGCTTATGCCATTCAGTTGGCATGCTTGCAATTTGTTGATCGCTTGCAGGGTCGAGCAGTCTGAATGTCGGACAGTGTGACGACGATGGCTTACATCAACTGCAGAGAGGAACCAAGAGCCAGCAAGTGTCGCAGGAAATAGCCCAGCTCATGGAATGGGCGAAAGTACATTTTCAGGAGATCTCAGCGTCACACACTGTAGGAAAGGACAATGTGTGAGCCGAATTTCTAAGCAGACAGAGTCTGGATCCAGGAGAATGGGAATTGTCAAACTGAGCGTTCCAGCTCATAGTGGGCTACTGGCGCCTCCCATTTCTAGGCTTGCTGGTGACATCAAACAATGCAAAGGTTCTTTGCTTCTTCAGTCGCAGAAGAGATCTAACGTCTTGGGCACTGATGCCCTCGTGACACATATTGGACAGAATGATTCAGAGAATCGAGACACACACAAGGTTGGTGCATCTGGTGGCATCAGATTGGCTCAGGAAGACATGGTATTCGGATCTGCATAAGCTCCTGGTGGACTCTCTTCTCCGATTACTGGTTCACAGGGATCTGCTATGGCAGGGGCCTATTCTTCACAAAGATCCAACTTTTGTCTTGCGGTATGGCCCTTGAGAGGGCTCGGTTGCTGAAACGTGGATATTCCACTGCTATGATTTCATCTTGCTTCAAGCTCGAAAATTCTCCACTTCCTTGGCCTATGTTTGGGTTTGGCGAGTGGTTGAGGCTTGGTGTGAGGAATGAGGGGTTCATCCTCGTTCAGTTAAAATATAGCTTATTTTGTTTTTTGGGTTTTTTTTTTTTTTTTTTTTTTTGCAGGATGGGTTGATTAAGGGCTTGGCCCTTAATTCCTTGAAGGTACAGATGGCGGCTTTTGCCTGTTTCTGAGGTTAGGTGTATGGTGAACCCTTGTTGGCACGACCGGACGTGGTCCAGTTCTTGAAAGGCGTGTGAAGCATCTTCGTTCTCCCTTGAGGTTGCTGGTGCCCTTGTGGAGTCTTAATCTGGTGCTGGATTTTCTGGTGGGTCTCACTTTTCGACCACTGCGTTAGCCTCTCCTTGAGGTTACTTACTTTGAGGATGGTGTTCTGCAAGTAGAGTCTCCAAACTGCAGGCTCTGTCTTGCTGGGAACCATTCCTGCAATTGACTCCGGGGGCAGTCCAGCTGCGTCCGTCTTTTTTGCCGAAGGTGATCTCAGATTTTCATTTGAATCAATCTGTTTCCGTGCTGACCCTGGATAGGGAGAGAAATGTGGATGAATATCATCTGTTACAGACCTTGGATGTCAAGCGGCGTATCATGAGGTATCTGGAGGTTTCTAAACCTCTCAGGAAGACAGACCAGCTGTTTATACTCCACGGTCAGGGTAAATAGGGTGAGCCGGTGTTGCAGGCTATGATAGCCTGCTGGATTAAGGAGGTTATCACGGCCGCATATGTGGATGCCGAGCAGCCGTTCCCTAGTCAGGTTAAGGCTCATTCTACTAGGGCTCAGGCAGTGTCATGGGTGGAGATTAGACTGTTGTCTCCTGTCGAGATTTTCCAAGCTGCAACGTGGTCCTCCTTGCATACCTTTTCCAGGCATTACTGCCTGGATGTACTGGCCCGGGAGGACACAGCCTTCACAGCCTTCTGCGGGTAGCCTCCCGACCTGTTTGGGAATAGCTTTGGTACATCCCACTGGTGTGGAATAACCTGTCCGAATGCTAAGAAAGGAGACGTTACTACTTAACTAATAATTTCCTTTTCTTTAATGAAGACAGGTTAATCCACTTTCTCGCCCTTGGCTGCCGTATGGTGGTGGTATTGTCCTCCTGAGTGGCTGCGATTCCGGGGATTACTGGTGTCAGATCCGATCCCTAGATTAGTGATTTTTATACTTCTCGTCTAAGCTCAATTTTTTGCCATTAACTGAGTGCTTGAATGGTTGTCTTTTGTTAATAGTTATGATCATGTATTGTTTAGTTGTCCATGGTTGACTTTTGCAGAGAATACTGGCGGGCTGATATCAATGCAGGGATATATATACCGTGACATCAGCTTTGCTCCATCTCCATCTACTGGTAAAGGTACATAACCCACTTGTAAGGATTAACCTGTCCTTATTAAAGAAAAGGAAGTTATCAGGTAAGTAGTAATTCTCCTTTGCCTTGTTCGCTTGCCATGTGCCTCACCCAGGAAAAGGCAAAATATAGGACAACTGGTTCTTACCTGCTAATTTTCGTTCCTGTAGTACCACAGATCAGTGCAGACTCCTGGGTTTTGCCTTCCTGCCAGCAGATAGAGACAGAGAAAGTTTCACTGACACTGTACATAACCCAGTGTGCCACCTGCAGTCCCTCATTATTGACCTATACCAAGCCAAGTTGACAACTACCATACATTTCTAAGCAAGCCTCTAAGCAAACTCACTCCCCTCCAACGAGCTGGAAGAAGGTGAAGTTGCCCAAAAAGACAATGGAAAATTAATTTCCCAAATTTAACAAACGATCAGCACTGAAAACCTCCAACAATTCCACACTATATTTAAAGCAATAGTATGAGCGGCGGACTCTCTCCCCCCCTCCCCTGTAAATGGACAAGTCTTTAGACTGATCTGTGGTACTACAGGAATGAAAATTTAGCAGGTAAGAACCAATTTTCCTTTCCCTGTACGTACCCAGATCAGTCCAGACTCCTGGGATGTACCAAAGCTCTCCTTAACTCGGATGGGACGTGGAGAGTTCCGCTCGTAGAACATTCTCACTAAAGCACATGGAAACTGCAGCCCCATCATCCAAGCAATAATGTCTAGCAAAAGAGGGCAACAACTTATCAGTAGCAGCCCAGCAAATGCCATGTGGAGACACCTGCTGTGATTCAGCCCAGGAAGCCCCCAGAGAACACGTCAAGTACACCCCTAAACCCCTGATAGCAGGTGCCCTTTAGAAATGTAAGCCAACTCGATCACTTCCTTCAGCCACCGCACAATTGTAGCCTTAGATGACTTATTTCTCTTCTTTGGACCACTCCACAGTACAAAGAGGTGATATGATCTACAAAGAGGTGATGCTATCTATGGAAATCATAAGTGACCTTTAGATACTTCAATAATGCATGCCTCCAATCTAAGAGCCTAAGCTGCCCTGCATGAGGCGTAGAGGAATCCAAATCCTTAAAGCAAGAAGCTCTACTGTCTGACTAAGATGGAATGCCAAGACTATCTCAGGCAGAAAAGAAGGCACCATAGAAACATAGAAATGACGGCAGAAGAAAACCAAACGGCCCATCCAGTCTGCCCAGCAAGTTTCGCACTTTATTTTTCTTTTTCTCATACTTATCTGTTTCTCTTGGCTCTTAGTAACCTTTTGGTTCTATTTCCCTTCCACCCCCACCATTAATGTAGAGAGCAGTGATGGAGCTGCATCTAAGTGAAATATCTAGCTTAATTAGTTAGGGGTAGTAACCGCCGCAATAAGCAAGCTACACCCATGCTTATTTGTTTACCCAGACTATGTAATTCAGTCCTTGTTGGTTGTTCTTCAATCCCCCTGCCGTTGAAGCAGAGAGCTGTGCTGGATATGCATTGAAAGTGAAGTATCAGGCTTATTTGGTTTGGGGTAGTAACCGCCATAACAAGCAAGCTACTCCCCGCTTTTTTGTGAAGACATATCCTTTTTTCCACATTTCCTCTTGCCGTTGAAGCTTAGAGCAATGTTGGAGTCGCATTAACCGTGTGTATGTTTATTGAATAAGGGTATTATCTCCAGGTAGTAGCCGTCATTCCCGCGAGCCACCCACTCTTCATTCACGTCCTCTTGACTTTATGGATTCACAGTGTTTATCCCACGCCCCTTTGAAGTCCTTCACAGTTTTGGTCTTCACCACTTCCTCCGGAAGGGCATTCCAGGCATCCACCACCCTCTCCGTGAAGAAATACTTCCTGACATTGGTTCTGAGTCTTCCTCCCTGGAGCTTCAAATCGTGACCCCTGGTTCTGTTGATTTTTTTCCGACGGAAAAGGTTTGTCGTCTTTGGATCATTAAAACCTTTAAGTATCTGAAAGTCTGTATCATATCATCTCTGCTCCTCCTTTCTTCCAGGGTGTACATATTTAGATTCTTCAATCTCTCCTCATAATTCATTCGATGAAGACCCTCCACCCTTTTGGTTGCCCTTCTCTGGACCGCCTCCATCTTGTCTCTGTCTCTTCGGAGATACGGTCTCCAGAACTGAACACAGTACTCCAGGTGAGGCCTCACCAAGGACCTGTACAAGGGAATAATCACTTCCCTTTTCTTACTCGATATTCATTCTCTCTATGCAGCCCAGCATTCTTCTGGCTTTAGCTATCACCTTGTCACATTGTTTTGCCGACTTCAGATCTAACCCTGAACCAGACATCTGTAGGAAGGGATCTTGACATGACAGCACCTGGAGCTCTGAAATTCTCCTGGCTGAACGAATAGCCACCAAGAAAACCACTTTAAGAGTCAAGTCCTTAACCGTAGCTCTCTATAGTGGTTCAAACCGAGCCTCACACAATCCCCTAAGGACAAGATTCAGATTCCAAGATGGACAAATGTTCCGTCCCAAGGACGCAAGTTCTTAGCTCCCTAAAGGAACCATCAAACATCCAGAGGAGCGGACAGAGGATACCCTTGCACCTTACCCTGGAGACAAACCAATGTCACTACCTGGACACTCAAAGGCCAGTCCCTTGACCAGAACCTTTCTGTAGAAAAGCCAAAATATGCAAAACCGTAGCCTTAACAGACTGAGACTGCACTCTGTCAACAGCAGACAGGACTCGACGATCCTCCAAATTTGCACATACGTCAAAGGATGTAGAAGGTGGAAATAACCACTTTGGAATACCCCATCCATCTCAGTTGTCTCCTCTCAGAAGCGAAACTGCGAGACAAAAGTGAGCTTCCTGACCAAAAATATTGAGTCCTGGTGGAAAACAGTCGACCAATGTCCGAACCTCAGGAGCCCATGTATGGCCATGTTGATCAGTTCTGGGAAGCATGTGAATGTGGCTACTCTGGAGCTACCAGGATCATGTTGCCTGGATGTTTCTCTCTCTGACGTAATCCCTTGACCACCAGAGGCCACAGGAGGGAAGACAAAGAAGAATCCCTCGAGTCCACGGCAGCACCAGAGCTCTGATTCCTTTGTACTGTGTTCTGTTCAGAGGCTGTAAAACTGTGACGCCTTGGTATTATGTTTGGTTGGGATATCCCCATCTTCCATGAATGAGACACATTGCTGCCTCTAACAGCTCCCAATCCCCGGGGTCTAACTTTTTCCAACTGATAAAATCCACCTGAACGTTGTCCAATCCAGCGATGTGAGACACTGTCAGCCGCTCCAAGTGCTGTTCTGCACAGAGAAGCAATTCCTGGGCCTCTCGAGCCACTGACTGATTCTTGGTTCTACATTGATGGTTGACATAGTCCACAGTCATCGCATTGTCTAATAGGATCCATTCTGGATGCCGAGTAACCTTGGCAGACTGGCAAGCAACATGAAATGCACTGCTCTTGTCTCTAACCGACTGATAGGCCATGACGCCTCCTATTTCGACCACTGGCCCTGCGCCGACTGATCTTGCCACACCGCCCTCCATCCAGAGAAGTTTGCATTGGTGGTGACTATTATCCAGTTCGGAATCTACAATTCTGCACCATGCTCAAGATTGGTGTAAGTAAGTATCACGAAAGACTATTCCTGGCTTCCCGCTCTAACGGAAGAGGAAGATGAAACTCTTCCAATAACAGATTCCAGCGGGAGAAGAGCCCCCTGCAGAAGCCACATATGTGCAAACGCCCAATGTATTAATTCCAATGTCAATGCCATAGAACCCAGACCTGTAAATACTCCCAGACCCTGGGCACCGAAAGCTCTAGCAGAAGCCTAATCTGACTCTGCAATTTCAACAATCTCTCTCCACCAGTGTGTTAAACTGAGCTCCCAGATACTCCAGAGTTTGTAAGAGGACTAAATGGCTCATTGCTAGGTTCACCTCCCATCCTAGAGACTTAAAGCGAATCAGTACCTTTTGTACTGATTGTTGACAGAGGTCATTTGATTTCACACGAATAAGCCAGTCATCCAGATACAGATGCACCAAAACACCCTCCTTTTGCAATGTGGATGCCCCCACCACTATCAACAGTGAAGGTACGTGGAGCTGTTGCCAGCCGAAGGGAAGGGCTCGAAACCAAAAGTGTTCGCTTAGGACCTTGACCCTCAGGAATCTCTGGTGCTACAGCCTGATGGCTATATGCAGATATGCCTCTATCAAGGCAAGAGATGGCAAGAATTCTCCCTTGCGTACCGCCGCCATGACAGACCTCAGAGTTGGATCTCAGAGCTTCCATACAGAAATGAGGAACCTTGAGAGCTGCATTTACCTTCTTTAAATCCAATATCTCTTGGATTGGATATGGGGGGTGGAAGAAACAGGATGCTTAACTTAAAATTGACCTCTGGCTACACTAAGCATGTTCAGGGTCTGAGCCAACAAACTCAGAAAGACATCTCTGTGAAAAAAAGAAAAATCTGAGCAGAGTCCAAAGCGGCTCTCAATCATATGCAATTTCTCCCTCTTCTAGAAGTGAGAAAGTCAATTCTCCATCGGACTCCTTCAATGTCTCATGATCCATACCCCCTTGAATATTACCAGGGCATTTGCCAGCCATGACTGACAAATGGGAGGCCCGAGTACATGAACCCTACATAGTAGGTTGCTTCGCCTTCGCTGGGCACCCCTGCAGAAAGGTCTGCAGGCCCTGGAAACATTCCACCCAGGAGGAGGAGATGGATCTATCCCGAAGTCCCTAGGCCCAACCTTGTTCTCTCCAACTTCTCTTGGGAAAGCTTCTGCCTTCGGGAAAAGGGAGGAGAATTGACCATTCCTCACCTCCCACTACACCCCCCTCCCCCTCCAGAGACAACATAGGCTAGCGGATGTCCCAACATGGGCAAAAGCTATAGTAGTCAAATCGCTTTGAGCATCTAAACAGCGATGACACAAATGGAGAGAGAGTGAGGACTAAATTGCTATCAGGTGGCAAGCCACAGATAGCAAGGTGCTTGGATCTGTTCATCCCTGGTACCTAGCTCTCCTGAACGTTGAGTCTAGATGGCCTCCTGTGCGCACACCACTGCCACCTGGGCGTACACGCACACCCTTCCAGGATGCGCACAAATACATGCTCAAGACTAGGTCATGGTCATACGCACAAAAGTACATGCACAAATACATGCTCATATAGGCCATGGTTGTACGCGCTCAAGTTCTTGTGCAAATATGTTCTCAAGTCTAGGTCACAGGCGTACACAATCAAATCTAGGCCACAGCCTTATGTGCCCAGGTCCCAGCACATACAACCGCCACGCAGTGAGAATGTGTGCACATGCCTATGCACGCGAGAAAAGAACTCTATAGTCGTCTACCACAAGGCTAAGTGAAACCTGCCTGCACCTTCAGAGCGTTTAGGCCCAGATCCGTTTAACACCCAGCACCGAAAATCATCGGCCTGAAGAGCTTCTCAACAACTGAGGCCTCTTGACTGATTGAGAATTCATGAAGACTGCTAAAGAGCTAGTATTGTGCTAAACATGCTTTGAAACCGGCAGGAGACATCTACAGAGCAGAGACTCCTCCTCGGAAAAAGTGCTTCTCTGCACTTCTGCAGGACAGGGAACCACTGGCGATAGTTGAGGAGGAGATTCCCCTGCCTCTCCTTCCAAAGCTGTTAGGGAATCGAAAATGGCCGCCATTTCCGCGCTGACGGGAAAAGCCTCAGCGCTAGACCACATCACCCATGAGGCTTATTCTACAGGTGCCGTCATGCTTAACGCAGACCCCAAACTCTTTTGCTGCACGCACCCCCGGCAACACCAGCACCTCAATGGCAAGCAAGGGAACAGTCCCTCAGTGTCATGGAGCCAACACCCAGTCTCCTCCGCAGGCAGAGAAGCTGCTGAAAAACCCCATCGCTGAGCTCCCAACAATACTTTCTTTTGGTGCAGATGTTCAGGTTCCAGAAGCGCAGGCCGCAAGGCAGATCAGAAAAGAGCCATACCACTGGCTATATCCTTTTGCTCAATCTTAGTGACTCAGCCCAGGACAAACCGTATAAGAGGGATACTTCCCTGCTCCACTGGGCTTGCAGTGCAGAACTGCCAGCGGGTTTCACCGCTGTCTCGTAATGGATGAGAAATCTGGACCACAAGATGTCCACCCCATGGACCTCCAGACCAAGCGATCAGAAGGGTCACCAACCCCCTGCTCGTCCGCCTCAAACAAGGGTGTTGGCCCCACCAGGACCTCACAACCCCCTGGGAGAATCCAGAAATTTTGTCTTTTTAATCTTTTTTTTTCTCTCTCTCAAGACTGCAGGTTTTACACATCTACAATCTGCTGGAGACAGAGAAATACTGAGGGACTGCAGGTGGCACACTGGATTATGTACAGTGTCAGTGAAACTTTCTCTGTCTCCATCTGCTGGCAGGGAGGCAAAACCCAGGAGTCTGGACTGATCTGGATACATACAGGGAACAAATATAAACACGTAAGATGACCAATGGAAGAGCTGGGAAAGCACTGAAAGCCCCACCAGTCCCTCTTCCAAATAGGGGCAGACATGCATGAACTCATCTCAAACGGCTGGTTCCCTCTATATTCAAGTGTAGGAGAAGAGAGAAGTCGGGGGTTGTGCAGACAGCTGGCTCTGTTAGTTACCTTGGCTGGGCAGACAGCCTCTGTCCTCTCTCCCAGGTTGGGTGAGATGGGCAAATCATGCATTAAGCACTGCCAGGCCAATGCAATAAAGTGCACCCAGCCTAGCGCACAGGTTTACTTGTGATTGGATGTGCATTTTGGGTGCACAATCATATCGTCCAATGCAGTAAGGAGATTAATGCGTCCTAACCAAAGCTTGTCGGGTAGTGCCCATCGCATTTAAACTGCATGCCGACAAAGACATTAGCTATTACCGCTCGATGCAGGAAGCGTGTCCAAAGGCTGGGCGCCCAATTCACATTTTTTTTAACTCCAGAAAATTAACTCCAGCTGTGGAGGTGGAAAATTGGTCCTTACCTGCTAATTTTCGTTCCTGTAGTACCTCCTGAGTTTTGCCTCCCCTCTAGCAGATGGAGACAGAGAAGTTTTAACGGACTTCGTCCTATACCCCTGAGGTGCCACCTAGAGTCTTGTCAATATTACACTGTACCCAAGCAGAGAAAAGTAAACTAGTACAACCAAAATTCCACCCCCCCTCAAGGAGCAGAGGGAATGAAAAACTGGTAACATGAACGAAAACATGCCCATTCTCCTACCCTTTGATGGTGGGCGCACAATATCAAAATGCATTGAATAAATCTGAAGAATTTGAACATGAACCGGCCAAGCGGACTCTCCATTTCCCCATGCGTGGGACTCTGGACTGATCTGTGGTACTACAGGAATGAAAATTAGCAGGTAAGGACCAATTTTCCTTTCCCTGTACGTACCCGGATCAGTCCAGACTCCTGGGATGTACCAAAGTTTCCCTAACCAGGGTGGGACTGAGAGAGTCCTGCTCGGAGAACACTGGCCCGAAGGAACCGGGCTCTGGGGCCCGGACATCTAGACGGTAATGCCTAGCAAACGTATGCGGAGATTTCCACGTAGCTGCTGGATAAATCTGCGGTGACACCTGTTGACATTCCGCCCACGAAGTCGCCTGTGATCTAGTAGAATGAGCCCGGAGACCGACCGGAATCGGACGGCCCTGAACTAGGTAAGCCGAAGCAATAGCTTCCTTCAGGCAGCATGCAATGGTGGTCCTTGAAGCTTTCTGACCCTTCCTGGGACCACTCCATAGGACAAACAGATGGTCCGAAAGATGGAAACTGTTTGTGACCTCCAAATAACGTATCAGCATGCGTCTGACATCCAACTGTCTTAACTCCCTAGACTCGGAAGTAGAAAGATCTAGGCCAGCCAAGGATGGGAGCGCCACAGTCTGATTCAAATGAAAAGAGGACACTACTTTCAGAAGAAAGGAGGGAACCGTTCATAAAGAAACTTCTTCATTAGAAATCCTTAAGAAGGGCTCCTGACAAGATAAGGCCTGTAGCTCCGAAACACGCTGTGCCGATACAATAACCACGAGGAAAACAACTTTCAGCGTTGGATCTTTCAAGATCTCCCGTGTTAGCGGCTCAAAAGGCGCATTACAAAAGGGCACGGAGAACCAGGTTGAGCTTCCACGAAGGACAGGGGTTCTGAATCTGAGGCCGAAGATGTTTAACGCCACGCAGAAAACGAATCACATCCAGATGAGACGCTAGAGCGAGGCCTTGTACTTTTCCCCGAAAACTAACAAGGGGTGCCACCTGAACTCGTAGGGAATTGAAGGCTAGACCTTTTACTAGACCTGCCTGCAGAAAAGCCAGAACATCTGGAATAGTAGCCCTGGATGGCTCCACCGTGTGGTTCAGGCACCAGTCCTCGAAAATACTGTAAACTCTGATGTAGGCTATGGAGGTAGAAGTTTTATGGGACTGCAAAAGCGTAGTAATCACCTCCTCCGAGTAACTCTTATTTCTCAATCTCCGCCTTTCAAAAGCCATGCCCCTAGACAAAAGCGATCTACCTCTGTGAAATAAACGGGACCTTGTCGCAGCAAACTCAGGGATGGATGAAATCTCAGCGAGCTGTCTACCGCCAGATTGAGAAGGCCCGCAAAGCACGGGGGCCTTGGCCACCTTGGCACGACGAGTATCACCTTGCCTGAATGAGCCTCGATGCAGCGTAGAACCTTGCCGACCAACGGCCACGGCGGAAAGACGTACAACAGAATGTCCTTTGGCCAGGCAAGCACAAGAGCATCTACAACTTCCGCTCCTGGCTCTTTTCGACGACTGAAAAATTGAGGAGCTTTGGCATTGCGATATGTCGTTAACAGGTCCATCGTGGGCTGGACCATCGGTTGCACAGGAGATTGAAAGCCTCGTCGGAGAGTTCCCACTCTCCTGGATCCAACTGATGGCGGCTGAGAAAGTCGGCCTGCACATTGTCAACTCCGGCAATGTGAGAGGCTGCTATCCTGTACAGGTGCTGTTCCGCCCAGCTGATTAAAAGTTGAGCCTCCGTCGCCACCGGACGACTCCGAGTTCCGCCCTGACGATTGATGTAAGCCACCGTTGTCGCATTGTCGGAGAGAATCCGCACTGATCTCCCCTCTACTAAGGGAAGGAGGGCCTGTAGTACCAACCGAATCGCTCTGGTCTCCAACCGATTGATCGACCAAGAAGACTCCGACCTCATCCACTGATCTTGCACTGCTGTTCCTCGACAAACCACTCCCCACCCGGAGAGGCTGGCATCAGTGGTTACCACTATCCAGGAGGGAATTTCCAAATCCACACCCCATCGTAATCTGAACACAGCCACCAAAGAAGACTGGACCGTGCCGAATCCATCACGGCTGGGAGCCTGACGAGAGGCGGATCCAGAAGACCGTGAGGCCCGAAAACGACGATTCCCCCGGAATCTGGACCTCTGAGGAAAAGAGCCTCTGCTCCTGGGCCTGTCCTCTGGCAGCTTGTGTGGACCTTATTCTCTCCCAGAGACTTAATCATGTCCTCCAACTGTTGGCCGAAGAGCAGCTTTCCCTTGACAGGCAAGGAACTCAGCTGAGCTTTCGAGGAGACATCTGCCGACCAATTTCTGAGCCAAAGGAGCTTGCGGGCCGAAATGGCGGAGCCATTGTTGTTCCCAACGTGCGCAAGAGATCATACAGTGTGTCTGCACTGTAAGCCACCGCCGCCTCCAAACGACTAGCCTGAGCCGTGTCCGCTTCCGAAAGGGATGCCACAGATTGTAAGTGCTACACCCAATGCAGGCTCGCACGCAGAGCAAAACTGCTGCACATGGCCGCCTGCACTCCCAGAGCGGAGGTCTCAAATATCTTTTTAAGCTGTACCTCCAACTTTCGGACCTGCAAATCTTTTAGGGTCGTCGCTCCCGTGACTGGGATGGTGGTCTTTGTAGTGACTGCAGAGACTGCCACATCCAGCTTGGGTACCCTGAGCAGCTCCAGCGCATCCTCCGGTAGCGGGTACAACTTATCCATAGCGCTGCTGACTTTCAAACCTAGATCCGGGGTGTCCCATTCCCGGAACAAGAGGTCAGTGACCGACACATGAAAGGGAAAAGAGCAAGCCGGACCTCTTAGACCTAACATCTCGGGATCCACCGCTCCCATACATGAATCCTCCTGCGGGACTTCAATTCCGAGCTCTTCCAGAATATTCGGGATAAGTGGACCCAATTCATCTCTCCGGAACAAGTGTACCAACTTGGGACCATCACCGTCCACCACAGAAGTGCCTCACTGCTTGGGCACCAGGGGCTGACCATCCTGGCCTGCGTCTACCCCCTGAAGGTCTTGCGGGGAAGGGTCTCCTCCATCAGATAGATCCGACAGAGACGAATCATCCGGACCTGCCATGGATCTGAGAGGGTGCTTACTTAGTATGCTCCCCCACCGGCGGGGACTTGGGACGCTTACAGGTGGAGGGAACCTTAGAAACCTTGCCCCTTTTACGTTTGGATGCTCTCCGTGCCTTGAAAATCTTGTGAAAAAAACCTCACCAAGTCTGAGGAGAATGACGAAGACGACCCATTTGAGGCCCCCTCAGGATCACCATCAGAAGTATCAGTCCGATCCTCCTGTGACCTGCCTCCCCCCCCCGGAGGGCCCCGGTCGCGTGGAGTGAGGTGGCGGGGAACTCTGTGCCTCCATCGCGGCTCTCTCTGCATCCCTGAACGTTTTCAACATGGCCTCCGTCCCTGCACTAAGCAGGAACGGATCAGGTGAGTGCGGCTGAGCTGTAAGCCTCCCAGGTTCTGGGTGCCACGAAGAACTGCTGCTGCCACGGGGATTCCCCTCAGCGGACCTCTCCGAGGTCCCTTCACCTCCCGAGACACAATCTGCACAGATGCCAGCTCTAGAGAGGCGGGTGTGCGCTCTGCCGCACGTGGAGCAGGCCTCACCATGAGGCATAACCTCGGGCTAAATTTAGCTCCGATCAGTTGAGGTAAGTGCGCAAAAAAATAGTCCGGGCGGCAGGGCCTTCACGCGAGCCGAAACGTAGCAGTAAGGCAGGCAGAGAGGAGCTGGAGAGAATGCTAGACCGGCCGACCAGAAAAAAACCTCACTTTTACCTTTTTTTTTTTTTTCCCCCCCCACAGTGCTCCGAAGGCTGTGTTGAGCTGCCTGCCGCAGGTGAGTGAGCGGGGCTCCCAGGTATCACCCGCCGGCTGTAGCAGTCCCCGGGTCTTCAACCCCCTGCTCTTTTGCCTCTGATACCAGGGGGGATTGTCCCATCAGGACCTGCCATCCCCCTGGGAGGCTCAAAGGAACTTGCTGCGCCTTCTGCCTCTGTTTTCACAATCTCAAGTAAATTATTATTATTTTTTTTTTTTTTAAAGAGCCAGAAACCTTCTAAGGCGCATCTACTGGCTTGGCCGGCAGGAGCTGGTGATCCTGATCCGCATCCGGTCCCTCACCAGGGGCTTGCAGAGGAGACTTGCCTTCATCCACCCCGTCCGTATCTGAACTATCCACCTGACAGGAAAAGAACCGGAGAGGGCATTTGGCCTTGGGGGCTTCTATGCCACTGTGTGACTTGGTACACTTGTGGAGTGATGAAGCTCCTGTCCCAGCCCCCAGCGATGTCAGGACCTCACGGGGTACCTTAGTACCCTGGCTCTTTGCTGCTTTTCGTGCTTTGAAGGCTTTATGCAGCAACAAAACAAAATCGGAGGAGAACGAGAAAGAAGACTCATCTGAGTCCTTCCCTCGTTCTTCCTCTGAGGAAGAGATCTGCGCTGCCTGCAAGTCGCCTCTCCCCCAGGGGCAGCAGGACGCCGCGAAAGAGGTAGCGGAGAGCTCCCTTCCCCCAGGGCTGCCTTCTCCTGCTCCCTGAATGTTCGCAGTAATTCTTCAGTACCTGAGCTGAGAAGAAAAGGGTCCTGAGGCTGCCGCAGCAATTCTGCCCTCCCAGGGTCCCTGCATGCTCTAGAGCTGCTGCGATGCCATTTCGCCGGAATCGGCTTCCCCGAAGAGCCTTCCCCTACCAACAAGCACCCGGTACAAACTCCGGCCCACAAGCTGCACCATGTGGCATGATTCCCGAGCTAAATTAGGATCGGGGCCCGAAAAAAAGAATCAGCGTGACCAAGACAAACCCCCGGGAGCTCGTAGGAACTGAAAAGGACAGCGAAAACAGCATCGGAAGGAAGGAGGGATGAAAAAGACCGCTAGGCCGGCTCAGAAATTAAATAAATCACCTCAGCATTGTTTTGTCCTGTGTGCAGATCTTCAGAGGGTGAGTGAACCAGGCTCTCCGGCATCACCCTCAGCCACGGGCAGTTACAGGGCTCCCAACCCTCTGCTCCAGAGCCTCTGTTCCCACCAGGACCCTGGGAGGCTTAAAGAGATATATTCTCTCTCTCTCTTTTTTTTTTTTTTTTTTAAGATTCCCTAAGGAACGAATACCAGCAAAACTAAAAACCTAACACTAAATCCACCATCTGCTGGAGACAGAAAAATACTGACAGACAGGTGGCACCTCAGGGGTATAGGATGGAGTCCGTTAAAACTTCTGTCTCCATCTGCTGGAGGGGAGGAAAAACCCAAGAGTCTGGACTGATCCGGGTACGTACAGGGAATAAAGTTTATTTGCAGCCAGGTGCTCATGAGAAACATAAAAAACGTGGTCCTCTGTGTTGTGATAAATGTGCCCCTTGTAGGATAGGGATGATTAGAGAGATCAGTATAAGATTTAGTTGTTTGGGGTTAGAGCAAAAAAATTAAAAAAATATAGAGAGAGAGTAGTAACATGGAGCATGATGAATAACTAAAGGACACATTAAAAAACCATGGGCAATTCCTTTCCTTTGGTAAACAGGCAGTGCAGATTTCTGTAACTTCAGCTAGGAAAAGCCCAATTTAGATGTCTTTGCGCCCGATGCAATAAATATTTGAGCGCCAGAAATGCACATTTCTCCTGAGCGTGCCCTTTTTGTATGCTACTTTGGTTTTCTTCTCATTAGAATACTGCATCAGGTGAACACGGGATGCGGATACATGCGTCTATGAGCGCCCATTTCTTGCACGTATCTTATTGCATCGGCCTGCGAATGTGACTTACTCCGAATTTTGGGAGCAGCAGCAGTGGTGAAGGAGCTCTGACAGCCAAGGGAACTAACTTAGACCCTGATTTAATTAAGCATTTTCCCCATCGACACAGAATGGGAGAAAAGCCTTATTAAATGACCAGACCAACATCTCCCATTCCTGCATTTGTATATAGAGGGAGCTGGTCCACTATGATGGGTTCATGTCTGTCTCTGTCCCACTCTCCCCTTTGTCTTAACATTTGGAAGAGAGACTGGCAGGGCCTTCGGTGCTTCGCTAGGCTCTTTCTTTGGCTGTATGAGTCCTCTCCACATCCACACTGCCTGTTTCGTGGAGGTTGATGAGCCACACAATATTTTTTTTTTTTAGTATGGGCTTGAAAAGGTTGGGAAACACTGCACTAGAGGTCCTCGGCACATACACTTTTCTGAAAACTTAACTATTCTGTTAATACCATAATCCCATTCAGGACTAAAGAGGCAGAGCAGCAAGGATGTTCTGCTCCAGCCCTCCCCTTCAGGCAGCTTGCAGGGAACAGGGGATGGGGGAGCTGGATATGACAGAGCAGAACCACACTGCTCCCTAATTCAGTCTCTCCCCCTCTTCTACAGGGAACAAGAGAGGAAGGGTTGTTACTGAAGCAGAAACTGCAGAGTAAAGAAAAGACACAAACAGGCCGATAACTGTAAAAAGTGCGGGAGAGCCGGCGCTTCGTGTTGAGCGCTCGCTCTCCCGATGTGCACCCAGGCACCTCTCCTGGGTGCGCGATTCTCTATTTAAATGAGGTGTCGCGCTAATAAGGAGGCACTAGGGACAATAGCGCATCCCTAGCACCTCAGTTAGGTGCTAGGGATGCGCTATTGCCCCTAGTGCCTCCGTTAGGTAGAGGTGGCTGTCGGCGGGTCAGACAACCGATGCTCAATTTTACCGGCATCCGTTTTCAAACCTGCTGACAGTCACGGATTAGGAAAACGGATGCCGGTAAAATTGAGCATCCATTTTTCTAACCCACTGACCTGGCGGGCAGATTTTTAAAAAATTAAAAAATTTTGTTTTTATTATTGGTTCCTCCGACTTAATATCACTAGGATGTTAAGTCGGAGGGTATACAGAAAAGCAGTTTTTTCTGTACACTTTTCCGGGTTGCTTAGAATTTAATGCCTTGGGCAGGTGTTAATTTCTGAGAATAAAATGTGTGACTTGGCTGCACATTTTATTTTCAGTATCCCGGGCGACTAACTAATAGGCTCCTCAACATGCACTTACATGTGATGAGCGCTATTAGTTTTTGGAGGGGGGGGGTTTGGCTACGCGTTTTATTACCCCTTACAGTATAAGGGGTAATAAGAGCATGGCCAAACGGGTGCTAAATGGTGTGCTCGGCCAAGCGTACCGTACTGTATCAGCCTGTATAAGGGTTTGAATGGTGGGGGGGGGGCGGGAGTGAATGAAAGGACTGAATGAAGGGACTGGAGGAAAGCAGAGTGAAGGTGGGAGAAGGGCGACTGAGTAGATATGGAGGGGCAAGAGTGGGTGAAAAGATGAAAGGGATGGGAGTGAGTGAGGAGATCAAAGTTGTGAGGTGCGAATGAGAGGATCGGAGGCAGTCTGAGAAAAGCAATTGGAGGGGGCAAAGAGAGTGAAAGAGGGAAAGGAAAGGGATAGGAGGATGTGTGGTGGGGGAAGGAAGAAAGAGTGAGGAGAGCATATGGTTTTGTTCCCTTACTTCCTCTCCCAATGAAGCAAAGAGCAGGATTCAATTTTGAATTCCAGACCTGAGGAGAGCAGGTGTTGCATGGCAGTCTGCCTCTACTCCCAAGGCAGAGGATAACCAGCTGATTCAGGCTCAGAGGAGGCCTGCGACTTACTGGCCAAAGAGGGAGAGGAAGAAACTTGCTGGAGAGGATACTTTTTCAGGAAGGGAAAATTAGTGATGGGGGGTGGGGGACTCGAGAACCACCATGGATTGGAGGTGAGACTTGGGGGTGTGTTAGGACCACAGTAGGGAGATGAAGATCACTGGAGGAATCATGGGGAGGTTGGAAAGGGGGCTTGGGATGAAGAACCAGAATCACCAGGTCTGGCTAAATGCTTTTGAATATGGACCTCCTACTGTTTACATACAAGTAAATTTTCAAGGGTTCACGGGCCCGGCCACGTGCATAAACCCCAGTATATGCCGAAGTGCCAGGCCTCTCAGAAGGGGCTGGGCAGGGGACAGCGCTATTAGCCGCTGTCCCGAGGAAGCCCGCGCAGACAGCTGGCCGGCATGCGGAGTCTACTGCTGCTCCTTTGCAGCAGCGAGGTAAAACACAACAATTATTATAGCTAGGAAAGAGTTAGGGATCCAGGAGGAGAGGGGAAAGGGTAGGAAGGTTAGGTAGTGGTATAGGGAACTGGGGAAGCCCTACCGCACCATCTTTTAAAATCCCCCCTCCCCCCGTACGTGGAGGATGCCACCCACCAGCACATGCGTGCACGGATGTTAAAATCCACCATGCATGTGCGCGTGGATATCATATTTTATAAACACATGCGCATTATAAAATAGCCAAGTCCACGTATGTGCATCAGGAAGGCACATGGACACGCACATTTTTTTTTTAAATCTACCCCATACTGAGGATAAGCTTTGGCAACCTTGTCTTCGCCCATAGCCCAAGTTCACAACATAGCTATGCCCTGCCTGCTCATTAATCAAAGCTCTTGCTTGTGGGGACTGAGAAAGTAATTTCCACCATTCAAGTTCTCTCCATAGATTTATTGAAAATCCAAAACACATGTTCACGTGCATCTTTGTCACCCCTTCCCCCCAAGCAAGAAATAGACACAGTTTCACCTTCTAGATAAGTTCCCTTACATTGAACCACAACATGTCTGCCAGATACAAAACCTACCTGGTCAATGCCGCTATATTAGGAATGAGGTCTATAATCTTTATTAATAAACTATTCATGTCTCGCTTACCAAGCTTGGAGTTTTGGGGGCCTGAGCACACCTCCTTCCCCTGGAATCTGGAAAGGAGCACATGGCACCCGGGGCTAAAACTACCAGTGCTTGTCACTGAAAGGAAGGCTCGGCAGGAGGTTGTAATGTGAGACCTGGGCTTTTCTCCCCTTCCTGTGTTGCTTCCCCTCCCCCTCTCTCCTTCTCTCCTCGTGTCCCGGGGAGAGCAGAAGCCTTGACTCTGTCTCCAGCTACAGAGGAAGATGGAGGAACGCAAGCTGAGGCTGCAGGAAGAAGCCAACAGGTAGGATAGGAAATGAAAGCCAAGCCTGGCTGAGGGGTCTGCAGGGGAGGAGGCACGTGTTCATCATCAAGTGCTCTGCTGGGGAGCAGGGTTGCCAGATTTTAAACGGGCCTTCTGGACCTCCTTACTGACTAAAAAGAGACGGTTACATTACGATTGTAGCCTAAAAATAGCCTTGATAGCCCGGCGGGTGGGGTCCCAAGACCAAAAGTATCCCAGACTTGAAAAAAAAAAACCAAATACAATAATTTTCAAGAAATAGATTGGTGCTTTCCTTTTCGTTTTATGATAGCTTTGGTCTGCCCCTTTAAGAAATAAAGAACAAGGCCCTCTACTAACCCTATTGAATAAAACATTACAAATGTACGTTCCTACGAGCAAAAGACTCCTGTAGGCACCCTCCGCCCCTTACATTCCTTTCCCCTTCTCCCCCAACACATTTAAATAATCCACTTCTGTTTCATGGGGAAACCTACCATCCTGAGCATGGTGCATTCCTTGTCTGCCCCAGAGAGCGTACAAACTCAAGGCCACATGGCAGGTTGGGCGAAAGGCTTCGGCGCATCCGGGACCTCATCCCTTCTGCTCTGTCCGTTCATGGGATTTGGAATGTGTATACTTGATTTATTTCTGATTCACATTCCGCCCTTTGGGACACTTCAAAGCGAATTACTTTCGGGTACTGCAGGTATTTTTTCCTGCCCTGGACAGTTTACAATCTAAAGGGTCTGTCTGATTCACTAAGGCTTTTCTCGCGTGCTGTGTCTATGGGGGAAAAAAAAAGAGCAGCAGGAGGAGGATTTGAAACCCTCAAGAGTTGTGCAGCCCCCACCCCTGCAGAGAACTGGAAGAGACAGAGCAAAGACAAACTGCCGTGTTCCCTATTCCTTCCCATCCCCTCTTGATCTCTACAGGGAATGAAGAGAAGGGTGGAACCATAGTAGACAGCATGGAGAAAAGACAATCTGCTCTTTAATCCTGCTACCCTCCCCCTACCTCTCCTCTTGTTATTTCCCTGTACCTACCCGGATCAGTCCAGACTCCTGGGTTTTGCCTTCTCTCCAGCAGATGAAGACAGAGAAGTTTTAACGGACTCTGCCCTATACCCTGAGGTGCCACCTAGAGTCTCTCAGTATTTCTCTGACTCCAGCAGACGGTGGAGATGCAAGCCTTTCAGTCTGGATTACCTAGTATTCTTTAGAATTAGATACATTTTTAGTCTTAGTGGGAAGATTATTTTCAGTTTTTTTTTATCTGAGGCTTTCCACTTTGGGGAAAAAAAAAGTCAATCAGCTAGGAGTCTTTAAGCCTCCCAGGGGGTTGTCAGGTCCTGGTGGGACCATCCCCCCTGGTAATAGAGGCTGAGGAGCAGAGGGTTGAGAACCCAATAACCTGTCCTCTGCATCAACTGAGGGTGATACTGGGAGCCCGGTTCACTCAACCTCGGCGGGGGGGGGGGGCGGCGGTGCAAGGCTTCCATTTAAAAAAATAAAAAAGGTAATTTTTTTTTCTACCTTTCGCCTCCGGCTCAGCGCCCTGTTTGTGTGTCGTCGTCCCCCCCCCCCCGTTTCGCCGCTGCTGCGCTGCAGTCCACCGAGCTCAGGGGCTCATTTTCATTCTGCTATGCCTGTTTGGTGTGCGGCAGCGTGCGCGCGGCTCTCCAGAGCTGGAATCTGCCTAGGAGGTTCGAAACATTGTCAGCCCTCAGACCCATTTCTGCTCAGCGCGGGAACAGAAGCCATTTTTTTTTTTTAATTTATCAATTTTACAATCATATAAACAAAGAATCCTTTGCTTCAATCAGGAGAAATTATACAAAAAGAAAAAATATTATACATTGTTAATTGTAATTATATTATAATTACACAACTATTTCATGTTATATAATTTATATCTCCTATTTATTTCTAGGTAACATTGGGTGGAGAGGAAAGAAAAAGAGGAGTACACAAAGGAAAAAATAATTAACAATAAGCCCCCTTACTATTAATCCCAATCATATTTTTTGGGGAACCAGATATTCTAGGTTGTAGGGGTTTCTTTTCTGCCATCCAGAAAGACCCTCAATTGCTCTGGGTTAAAGAATATATAGGTATTACCAGAATACTTTACCACGCACCTAGCGGGATAACGTAAAAGAAAACTTGCCCCTAGAGCCAAAGCTTCAGGGCGCATTGTTAAAAAAGATTTCCTGCGTAGTTGCGTAACCCTGGACAAATCGGAGAATATCCGGACCAATCCACCCATATATGTAACATTTATTGCTTTAAAGTAATACTTCATAATAAGGGCTCTATCAAATTCTGAGAACAAAGAAATAAAGAGAACTGCTCTTTCAGCAATTTCAAGTCCAGAGCTTTCCAAATAATCAGATAGATTGTTAAAGTTTCCAGTTTCTCCAACTGGAGATATTTGTACCTGGCTCTGTCCTTGTTTTAAAAACAAGATCTTTTTAACAGCTGGAATTTGTTCCTCTGGTATCTGCAGTATATCTTTCATGTATCTTTTAAAAGTCAATAGTGGTATCTCTCCCACCACTTTAAGGAAGTTCAAAACCCTAAGGTTTAACTGCCTCAGATAATTCTCTACAGATTCCAGCCGTCGTGTTAGGATCATTTGATCTTTCACACAGATGGCATTATTATCAGACACTTGTTTAAGATTTTCTTTAACTTGCTGTAACTCTTGCAGCTGCTCTGTCCCCTTTAGATGTAGCTGACTTTCAATAGAGGCCATTTTTTGGGCGATTTCCTCCGTTTTTTGGGTCTGTTCATTGAACGCCATCGTTAACCCCGCAACCAGGTCCCAAAGGGACTCCATAGTTATTACCGCCGGTCTTTTAATCTCAGTGGGCCTTCTTACAGGGTTACTCATTACCTCTCCTCCACCGGCTGATGTTTCCAGTCCCTGCGGCATCTCCTCGACCCTCTGTTCTCTCCATGTCGCAGCTTCAAGGGGATTCGAGGTAATAGGAGACCCCTCCACACTCGCGATGCTTCGCGGCAGTCCTCCCTCAGGAGTCGCACTTGTGACGCATTCCACCAGCGACTCCTCTTGTCCCGAAGCATTCGATGAGACAGCATTCGGCGGCAATCGTGGTTCCGGGGGAGTTAGCGATATTTCCCCAAGCGGAGAAAGGACTCCTCCTCCTGTTCCGCTAGCGGGGCTCGCTGCTCCTTGAGATATGGGGGAAGCATATTACAGTATGATACGCTGTCCTGCGGGAAGCGTGGGCTCGGGGGGATAAACCCTCACCTTCCCCTTTCTTTTGTGAGGCATTTGACAAGGAAAAATCAGGTAGGTATTACGAAAGGCAGGAGCGTCTGAATATGCGTACAGTCAGGGGGCCATCTTGGATCCTCTCCAAAACAACAGAAGCCATTTTGCAGACATTCAGGGATCAGGAGAAAGCTGCGCTGGGGGAAGGGAATTCCCCACCACCTCTTTTGCCGCAGCCTGGGGCCTCCGGGAGGGGGGGGGGGGATTTCCTGACTGATCAGGGCCATTCGCCAGGAGATCACGCCGAGGGGGCCTCGGATGACTCTTCTTCCTCATTCTGTCCGACGTTGTTTTGCTGCTCCACAAGGCCTTTAAGGTCTGGAAAGCAGCTAGAAAACAGGGTAGCAGAGTCTCTCGTGCAGCCCCAGCACCTTCACTTGGAGGCAAGGACGTCATCTCGACCAATAAGTGGCCCAAGTCCCCACCAGGGATGGGAGCTACGGTCCAAACGCCCTCTCAGGTCTGTTTCTGGTCCGGTGGACTGTTCATCTTCAGAGACTTCGGATGAAGGTGAGACCCTTCCGCAGGGGCCGGATGCGGACCAGGATACCCAGGTCCAGACCTCCAAGCAAGGTGGCACGTCTATGGTTGAGGGTGATGACCCCAAGGTGGTACGCTTATTCCGGAAGGATGAGTTGTGCCCTCTCATCCCAGCTATTCTGGAAGAATTGGGGATCGAAGTCCCTCAGGAGGATTCTCGATGGGGGCAGTGGATCCGGTGATACTGGGATTTAGGGGTCCCGTTCTTTTCCATATGTCGGTTACTGACTTATTGTTTCGAGAGTAGGACACTCCAGATTTGGGATTGAAAGTCAGCTCTGTGCTATGGACAAATTGTACCCGTTACCAGAGGACACTCTGGAATTTCTCAAAGTGCCCAAGGTGGATGGATGCTGCAGTCTCCACAGTAACCAAGAAGACCACCATCCTGGTGACAGGAGCCACGGCTCTTAAGGACTTACAAGATCGTAAATTAGAGATGCAACTTAAGAAGATTTTTTAAGTCTCAGCTCTCGGAGTTTGTGCTGCCATGTGCAGTAGGTTTACACTGAGAGCCAGCCTCCGCTGGGTGCAGCACTTACAATCGGCAGCATCCCTTTCCGATGCAGAAGCAGTTCAGGCCGGTCGCCTGGAGGCTGCAGTCGCTTATAGTGCTGATGCACTTTTTGATCTACTTCGGGCAGAACTGTGGTTTCGGCAGTCTCAGCCCGCAGACTCCTCTGGCTCAGAAACCGGTCAGTGGATGTTTCTTCTAAAACTCAGCTGGGATCCTTGCCTTTTAAGGGAAAACTACTCTTCGGACAACAATTGGAGGACATGATTAAGTCTCTGGGTGAGAACAAGGTCCATAAGTTACCAGAGGACAAGCCCAAGATCAGAGGATCCTTTCCTCAACAGTCCAGGTTTCGGGGGAACCGTCGTTTTCGTTCTTCCTGATCTTCAGGGTCCTCATCTTGTCAGGGACTTACCAGACAACGCTCCTGGAATCAGTCCTTTCGTGGCCGATGCCCTGGTAGGGATGGAGCCCTCAGGCACATGGTGGTCTCAAATCGGCACAATGAGGTGATGCCGGTTCACTCCTCCATACCGAAGATAGGGGGCAGACTGTCCCTTTTTCTGGGGGAGTAGGCCAATTTAACTTCCGATCAGTGAGTCCTAAATATAATAGAACATGGCTATGCTTTAGATTTTGCTCGGCCGCTCCGAGAGCGATTCCTGATTTCCCCGTGCTCTTACCAGCAAAAACTTCAGGCTGTAATCGACACCCTAGGACATCTACAGGACTTGGGTGCCATAGTACCAGTACCCACAGGAGAGCTCTGGCGAGGTCGCTACTCCATTTACTTCATGGTACCCAAAAAGGAAGGCACCTTTCGGCCCATCCTCGACTTAAAGAGAGTCAATCGAACCTAAAGGGTACCCCGGTTTCGCATGGAAACTCTTCGAATGGTAATAGTGTCCGTCCACAGAGAGTCTTAGCATCTTTAGGCCTGACAGAAGCCTATCTGCAGATACCCATTCGTCCTGACCATCAGAAGTATCTGCGGTTCGCGATCCTAGGACATCACTTCCAATTTTGTGCACTGCCATTCGGTCTGGCAACGGCGCCCAGGGTGTTCACCAAAGTAATGGTGGTGGTAGCGGCGGCTCTCTGGAGAGAGGGTATACTAGTACATCCTTACCTGGGCGATTGGCTGATTCGAGCAAAGTCAGAGGACTTTTGCCAGAAAGCGATTCAGCGGGTCCTACAACTTTTGAACTCGTTGGGCTGGGTGGTCAATCCGGACAAGAGTCATTTCGTTCCTTCCCAGTCCTTGGAATTTCTGGGTGCTCGGTTTGACACTCTGTTGGGCAAAGTTTTCCTTTCCGAGGAAAGGCTTACTAAGGTGCAAGCTCAGGTGGAGTCTTTGCGGTCCAGGCCTTGTCCCAAAGTCTGGCACTATTTGCAGGTTCTCGGATCGATGGCGTCCACTCTCGATTTGGTTCCATGGGCTTGTGCACATATGCGTCCTCTTCAATCAGCCTTACTCTCCTGTTGGAATCCGCTCTCCGAACAGTTTCACCTTCTCCTGCCATTGACAGACTCTGCGCATTCCAGTCTTGTTTGGTGGCTCCTACCAGACAATTTGCGTCGGGGAATGGACTTGGAAATTCCCTCTTGGACAGTGGTGACAACTGATGTGAGTCTCTCAGGTTGGGGGAGAGCAGTACAAGGCCAGTGGTCAAGAACGGAGTCTTCCTGGTCGATCAATCGCTTGGAAACCAGAGCGGTTTGCTTAGCGCTACGAGCCCTCCTTCCCTTGGTGAATGGAGCATCAGTAAGGGTTCTTTCAGACAATGCGACGACGGTTGCCTATATCAATCGTGAAGGCGGAACCAAGAGTCAACCTGTGGCGGTGGAGGCCCAGCTCTTGATCAGCTGGGCAGAGCAACATCTGTACAAGATAGCAACCTCTCACATTGACGGAATAGACAATGTGCAAGCCGATTTTCTCAGCCGCCACCAGTTGGATCCGGGGGAGTGGGAACTGTCCAATGCGGCTTTTCGTCTTTTGTGCAACCATTGGACCACGCCTTCCTTGGACCTGATGGCGACGTACCGCAATGCCAAGGCTCCCGATTCTTCAGTTGGCGCCAGGAGCGGAAGGAGTGGATGCTCTGGTCAGTCCCTGGCCAAAGGACATTCTGTTGTACATGTTTCCTCCTTGGCCATTGGTCAGCAAGGTTCTGCGTTGCATCGAAGTTTATCCAGGCGAAGTGATCCTAGTGGCACCAGAGGGCCACGGCGCCCTTGGTTTGCAGACCTTGTGAACCTAGCAGTGGATGGACCTCTGAGGTTTCATCCGTCTCCGACTCTTCTGTGCCAAGGACCCGTTTATTTACGAGAGGCAGATCGCTTCTGTCTAGTGGCATGGCTTTTGAAAGGCGGAGATTAAGAAGCAAGGGTTACTTGGATGCAGTGATTGCCACACTCTTACAGTCTCGAGAACTGTCTTACCTCCATGGCGTACGTTACAGTTTGGGGTATTTTTGAGTCCTGGTGTCTGGTCCACAAGGTGGAGCCATCAAGGACATCAGTTGCGGATGTTCTGGCCTTTTTGCAGGCAGGACTAGTTAAGGGGTTGGCATTTAATTCCCTGCGAGTCCAGGTGGCAGGCCTTGGTTGTTTTCGGGGAAAGGTGCAGGGATTTGCTCTACCATCCCATCCTGATGTGGTTTGTTTTCTGAGAGGGGCTAAGCATCTGCGTCCTCCGGTCCAGAACCCCTGTCCATTGAAAGTCGTTTTCCTCGTGGCTATTTCCTCAGCAAGGCGTGTTTCCGAGCTTCAGGCGTTATCTTGCAGGGAGCCCTTCTTACGGATTTCTGAATCAGGGGTCTCCTTGAGGACGGTTCCCTCCTTTCTTCTGAAAGTGGTATCCTCCTTTCATTTGAACCAGTCAGTAGAACTCCCTTCCTTTGCACACCTGGATCCGTCTGCTTCCGAGTCTAGGGATTTAAGAAAGTTGGACGTAAAATGGGTACTGTTGCGTTACTTAGAGGTCGCGAACAGTTTCCGTCTTTCAGACCATCTGTTTGTCCTGTGGAGTGGTCCCAGGAGGGGTCATAAGACTTTAAGGGCTACTATTGCGTGCTGGTTAAAGGAAGCTATTGTTTCTGCATATCTTGTTCAGGGCCGTCCGATACCGGAGGGTCTTCGGGCTCATTTACTCGATCGCAAGCAGCCTCATGGGCGGAATGTCAACAGGTGTCGCTGCAGGAGATTTGTAGGGTGGCTACCTGGAAATCTACACACATTTTTGCCAGGCATTATCGTCTGGATGTCCGGGCCCCAGAGCCCGGTTCCTTTGGGGCTAGTGTGCTCCAAGCGGGACTCTCTCAGTCCCACCCTGGTTAGGGAAACTTTGGTACATCCCAGAAGTTTGGACTGATCTGGGTACATACAGGGAAAGGAAAATTGCTTCTTACCTGGTAATTTTCATTCCTGTAGTACCAGGATGAGTCCAGAGTCCCGCCCATGGGGAAATGGAGAGTCTGCTCGGCAGGTAGTTATTCATATTCTGCAGGTTTATCAAAAGTTATTATACTGTATGCCCTCCTTTACTGAGTGAGAGTATGGGCATGATTTCATTTCTTAAGTTATAAGTTTTCATTTCCTCTGCTCTTCGGGAGGAAGTTTGGTTATAGTGGAAGTTATGGTTTAACCTTTCTGCTTGGGTACAGTGTAATACTGACAGACTCTAGGTGGCACCTCAGGGTATAGGGCAGAGTCCGTTAAAACTTCTCTGTCTCCATCTGCTGGAGGGGAGGCAAAACCCAGGAGTCTGGACTGATCCGTGGTATTACAGGAACGAAAATTAGCAGGTAAGAACCAATTTTCCTTTACGGGCATGAGGGGAGGAGGTAAACCTGAAACAGATAGAGCAGAGCAAAAAAACCTGCACCTTGTACCTTCTTCTTTATTGTCCCTTGGGGGGCGGGGGGGGCAAGGGGCATCAGCACCCACGCCAACAGTGCCTAGGGGCCTGAAAATCCTAATCCCATCACTGTTACTCCACTTCTACGCACGAAAATAAAAACAAATAAGGTGATACTTGGTTATTTATTTATTTATTTATTTATTTAGTGACTTCTCTATACCGTCATTTACAGCAATTCCTTCACAACAGTTCACAGGAGGCACAAAATATAAAACAGTATAAAAGAAATATAAATAAAAGAATAGAAAATTTGATCAAGTGCCAAACATCTCACTTAAAATACAATTTTACATAATAATAATTATAATAAATAAAACTTCAAATATTAATATCCCTTACATCCGTAGTCTATAAAATAAAATATCTAAAAATCTTAATAGAAGTACCATTTCAGAATATAAGAAAAATAAAACCCATCTATAGATCTTTAGTCTCTGGGGCAAATGCCTGCATATAGAGCCAGTTTTTAAGATCTGTTTTAAAGTGTTTGTGCTCTGTAAGTAATCTTAATTCCTGTGGCATCGAGTTCCACAATGCCGGGCCTGCTAGCGATATTGCTGTGTCTCGTACTTGTAAGCCGTGCAGATTTTAACGATGGAATTCATAAAAGAGCTTTATTTGCGGAATGCAAGTTCCCTGCACGTACCAGGATCAGTCCAGACCGCTGGGTTGTGTCTCCCTTCCAGCAGATGGAGTCAGAGAAAAAAACTGAAAGGCCACCTGCGATCCTTCAGTATTTCTCTGACTCCAGCAGATGAGGGTGACAGAATCTGCGGTCCTGATCCATTAAAAAAAAACAAAACAGGGAAAGCAAAGCAAGCCAGGAATAGTAAGATCTAGGAATTTTGCTTTCTACCAGTGGCTAAATCAAGCTTTAAAAAAAAAAAAAAAGCAGTAGTTAGTTTTCTTTCTGGAGGTGACAGAGTCAGTCCTCCTGAGGCTGCTGCCTTGGTTGAGCCACGGCTGGGGTTAGATACCCCGTTAGCCGTTTTCCCAGAGCCGCTTCTTCTGCCGGTGAGTAGGGGGATTAACCGGTGGGCCGGTCCCTCCCCCTTGCACCCTGAGACGGCATGATTCCTCAGGGGGATTGCCTGTGCCGCTACTGAGGTCCCAGGGGTATTTTTTTCCCCTGGGTGGCTGCTTGTCAGCGTTTTTGAAAAAAACTCAAAACCAAACTTGTTTTATCGTGCGCACAGGTTTCCCGGGTTCTGGTGATTTTCACCGCTTTTTTCGGCTTCCTGCTTGCTCCCTCTCCACGGGCATGCCGCGGGGTTCGCCGTGTTCTGCATGCGGGGAGCCAGTGGCGCGGCTCTCCTGCAATGCCCTGTGTACACGGTGCCTCTCGGGAGGGGAGGGATTTTCAGGGAGCAGCAGCGGGTCGATTTCAGCGCACTCCCGGGGCACAGGGAGGAATTCGCGCCTCGGCCTGCCCCGTCCCGTCTAGCATGGGAACGGCGGCCATTTTGCCTCCACCACGCTCCAGTGGAGGGCTGGATGCAGGGGGAGGGGAGATCCCTCCTCCTCTCTCCCCGCCGAATTTGAGCCCTGTTGGACAGCGGCTCCCAGTGCCTGCCTCTCCGAGCTCTGACCCTCCCATGGGGAGCATCCCTTTTCTTTCAAATTTGTGCTTTTAATGCACAAGGCCTTTTTGGAGGCAGAGGCTGAATTGCAGGCTGAGGAGCTTCCGCCTGCGAAGGTGACTAGGCTTTCTGGGGGGGTCCGATTCCTCCAGAGGCAGGATAGGATGTGTGGTGTTGCATCCCTCCGGGACGCCTGCTTCCGATCCACTGGATCGCCCTTCACTGGACCCTCTCTTTGTGGATATTGGCGGGGATGTTGATGAGCCCACCCCAGTTGAGGGAGATGACCCGAGGGTCCTCAGATTGTTTCGGAGGGAGGAGCTTGATCTTTTAATCCCTAATGTTCTGACGGAGCTCGGTATTGAGGCACCTAGCTCAGAGGCTACTAAGGGGGACCCCGTTCTCCTCGGGGGCTTCGGGCCCTTCCTAAAGCTTTTCCTTTTCATCCGATGCTACTGGAACTCGTGACCCGAGAATGGGAGGCTCCAGAGGCCAGCCTTCGGGTGGGGCGAGCCATGGAGAAGCTCTACCCGCTGCCAGACGAGTCCTTGGCCGTCCTTAAGGTCCCTAAAGTGGATGTGGCCGTTTCAGCCATCACTAAGCGGACGACCATTCTGGGAGCAGGGGCTGCCGCTCTTAAGGATCTTCAGGATAGGAAGCTGGAGGTCCTTCTCAAGCGGATTTTTGAGGTCTCGGCGCTTTGCGTTAGGGGTCTGCAGTAGCCTCATGCAAAGGGCAGCTCTTCGTTGGGTGCAGCAGTTGCTCACCACGCAGGAGTTGCCTCCAATGGAGGCAGAGCAGGCAGATCACAATGAGGCGGCTGTGGCTTACACCTCGGATGCCTTGTATGATCTTCGGGCTTCTTCGCGTACTATGGCTTCGGCGGTCTCTGCTAAATGGCTCCGCAACTGGTTGGACGATGTTTCCTCCAAGGCCCAGCTTGGCAATCTTCCCTTTAAAGGGAAATTCTTTTTCGGGGATGATCTGGAAGCCCTTATCAAATCCCTTGGGGACAATAAGGTGTACAAGTTACCAGATGACAAGCCTAGAACCTCCAGGTCCTTTGGGTCGGCACACTTTTGGTACCGGGGACAGTGCAAGTTTCGGCAGCCCAGGAGTCCAGCCTTCACTCCACGTCAGCCGTCGACAAGGTCTCAGGCTTGGTCTTATTCCTTTCGCAGCCGCAGGCCTCTCCGCGATGGGGGTCCTCAGGGATCTCCCAATGAAGGTGTCCTGGCCCACTCCTCTGTTCCGGTGATAGGCAACTGCCTGTCTCTATTCTTCGAGGAGTGGGTCAAGATTACATCGGACCAGTGGGTTCTAAGCATCATCGAACACGGCTACGCTTTGGATTTTGCACGCCCGTTGCGGGACCTGTTCTTGATGTCGCCCTGCGGGGCCAGCATGAAACGGACAGCGGTGCTTCAAACCCTGGGCTGGTTGAAAGCACTGAGAGCCATTGTCCTGGTCCCGCCGGAGGAATGCAGGACGGCAGATACTCCATATATTTCATGGTTCCCAAGAAGGAAGGCTCCTTCCGCCCGATCTTGGATCTGAAGAAGGTGAACAAAGCACTTCGGTACCCCATTTTCGCATGGAAACTCTCCGCCCAGTCTTTGCGGCCATCCACTCCGGCGAATATTTGGCTTCTTTACACCTGATTGAAGTGTATCTTCACATAGGGATCCGCGAACAGTATCGGTGGTTTCTCCGGTTCATGATTCTGGGCGAGCATTATCAGTTTCAGGCACTCCCGTTCGGATTGGCAACAGCTCCCCGCATCTTCACCAAAATAATGGTGGTAGTTGCTGCGGCCCTCAGGCGAGAGGGGATTTTGGTTCATCCCTATCTGGACGATTGGCTCATCCACGCAAAGTCGGAGGAGCTTTGCAGGGCAGCGGTTCAATCAATAGTGGCCCGGCTCCAATCCCTTGGTTGGGTCGTCAACTTTGCCAAGAGCCAATTAGTCCCGTCCCAGGTGCTGAACTTCTTGGGTGCTCGGTTTGACACATTGGTCAACAAGGTTTTTCTCAAGCAGGAGCGAATCGACAAGTTAACGGCGCAGATCCGGCGGCTGTTGTCTCTAACGCTACCCTGGGTTTGGGATTACTTACAGGTGCTTGGTTCTATGGCATCTACTCTAGAATTAGTCCCTTGGGCCTTTGCTCGTATGAGACCCTTGCAGAGGGCGTTACTTTCTCGTTGGGACCCGAAGTCGGAAGAGTTCCAAATCCGATTGTTGCTCTTGGAGCCCACCAGGTCTAGTCTTTCTGCTGTGATCCTCGCCACGCTGCTCTCGACCGAGGCTGCTGCTAGGCCTGCGCATCCGGCGCTGAAGCCCGTCGGGGCAAGGCCCTAACTAAACGCACAGCACTCGCCTCCGGGGCTCCAGCGCCGGCCACGCGACCGGTCCCTCCACTCCGCCCCCTCCCAGACGCAGCAGCAGCCGATTGGGCATACTTACCTCCACGTCAGCGGTAAGCGGGGGCTTTAAATCTGAGACGCCCCGCTCGGCGTCCTTTCTGCCGCGATCCTCGCCACGCTGCTCTCGACCGAGGCTGCTGCTAGGCCTGCGCATCCGGCGCTGAAGCCCGTCGGGGCAAGGCCCTAACTAAACGCACAGCACTCGCCTCCAGGGCTCCAGCCACGCGACCGGTCCCTCCACTCCGCCCCCTCCCAGACGCAGCAGCAGCCGATTGGGCATACTTACCTCCCACGTCAGCGGTAAGCGGGGGCTTTAAATCTGAGACGCCCCGCTCGGCGTCCTTTCTGCCGCGATCCTCGCCACGCTGCTCTCGACCGAGGCTGCTGCTAGGCCTGCGCATCCGGCGCTGAAGCCCGTCGGGGCAAGGCCCTAACTAAACGCACAGCACTCGCCTCCAGGGCTCCAGCCACGCGACCGGTCCCTCCACTCCGCCCCCTCCCAGACGCAGCAGCAGCCGATTGGGCATACTTACCTCCACGTCAGCGGTAAGCGGGGGCTTTAAATCTGAGACGCCCCGCTCGGCGTCGCGCGCCGAAGGAGCGCAACAAAGGGGCCAGCCCCTTTGTGCGCCCCTTCGTGCGTCTCCTTCAAGCCTCCCATCTACCTCCTTACACCTGCCTGACTACTCCGTCCGCTAATCCCGCCTGTCTTCCGAGGTCCCTACAGATCTACGGGGCCGGCATTTTCCCGTCGAGGTCAGGAGCCACCGCACCCGCCACTCCTGAGACAAAAATTCGCCCTAAGAGGACTGCGCCCACTAAAGGCAGGCCATAGACCGCCCACTAATCTCTGCCCTCCTCCAGATAAATCCTTCAACACACTGTACTATCACATCAAGTGTATCTTACGTAAGTGTGTCTGTTTCTCATGACTTACACTGTTTAATTGCATTTCTCATGATTTACTCTGTTTAATTGCACTACGGTGTCTGCATTTCATAACTTATTCTGTTTATTTGCATTACGGTGTCTGCATCTCATAACTTATTCTGTTTATTTGCATTACAGTGTCTGCATCTCATAATTTGTTTTTCACCCCACTATACCTCTGCTAGCCCTCCACCCCACAATGCCTCCACACTCCTACCTCTGTCCCCCCAATTATCTATTCAGACACCCCTCAAAACTATCCCTCCCCCATTGCAGCCCGCACAACGCTCTAAAAAGGCGTCTGACCCCCATCCCCATATCTCCCACCACGCAAGCCCTCACCCTCTCCCTCATTTCTCTTCTACTCATTAACGCCCAATCCCTGAAACAAAAAACACACCTTCTTCATGATATCTTAACTGACTCCAAACCAGAAATCTTTGCGGTAACTGAAACCTGGTTTAAACCTTGTGACACCCCCCTCATTAACCATCTGCCATCTGAAACCTATGACATTTTCTCTATCCCCCGCAAAAAGAAAGGAGGAGGCTTATTCCTCATAGCTAAGAGAGAATTCAAGCTCACCCCACAAATCTGCAATATTCCCAACCAATACGAAGTAGGCCTCTTCAAATCGCAATCCCTACAAATCTGCCTTATCTATACCCCTACTGGTCTACTAGAAAAAGACCCCTCCCCCCTCATCGAATTCCTCACCATCTCCCTCTCTCCCGACATCCCCACGATACTCCTTGGCGATTTTAACCTCCATGTCGACTCCACACCACAATCCCCACCATACGAAGCCTTCATCTCATCCTTAGACGCGATGGGTTTCACACAAATTATTCACTCCCCAACCCACAAAGCTGGTCATACCCTTGACCTTATCTTCACTAACTCACTCATCAACGTCATCCACTCCCCCACATGCCTCCCAGTCATGGGAGGCATGTGGGGGAGTGGATGACCCCATCCCCCACCTTTCTTTCTCAGCCTAAATCCTTCCAATTCCGCAAAACCTGCCCCCTAGACGCCCTTGAAACGGCCTGCTCCAACATCCCAAATCACATTGACCTGGAGACAGCAGACAGTGCTATATCCTCCTGGGCAGAAACTACCCTAAATATTGCAAACAACTTATGTCCAATCATTCAAAAAACAATTACACAAACCAAATCATCCAAAAAACCCTGGTACACCCACACACTCAAAACCCAAAAAATCCAACTTAGAGCAGCTGAAAGACACTGGCGCAAACACCCCACTCCTGCCACTAAAACCACCTACTACCAACTTATGCATGCATATAGAAACGCCATTCAAAAAACTAAAAAAGAATACTATGCCAAGAGAATTCACCACCTCCAATTCAACCCCAAGGCCCTATTTACCTTGGTCTCAAATCTTACCAAACCCAACGTGTCTCCACCACAAGTTCCCTCCACACAGACCCGATGCAACGAAATTGCCCTTTTCTTTAAGAACAAGATCTCCAACATCACTGCCAAATTTACCCCTAATACCAAAAATACCCCCAATACCAACAGCATAACCCCCCCCACCCCACACACACCCACCATCCTCTCTTCATTTGAACCCTCCTCAACCCTAGAAATAGAGAACATCTTAAAAAAGATGAGACCTTCTTCCCATCCCTCGGAAACTATTCCCACCAAACTTCTACTCGCTATTCCTAAAACCATAGCCACTTCACTCTCCAAAATCGTGAACTGTTCTCTTGAACACGGCTTGGTCCCAAACTCCCTAAAACAAGCTGTGGTCAAGCCCATCTTAAAAAAAACCCTCCCTTGATCCCTCCAATCTATCCAACCTCCGTCCCATCTCCAATCTCCCTTTTCTCTCCAAAGTCATAGAGAAAATAGTAAACTCCCGCCTCTCTGACCACCTAGAACAATCCAACATATTCCTACCAACACAATATGGTTTCCGAAAACATCTCAGCACGGAATCCCTACTCCTCTCCCTTACAGATACCATCATCAAAGGAATGGATGCTGGTAACTCCTATCTCATTGCCATGCTAGATATTTCCGCCGCTTTCGATACCATAAATCATAACATCCTCATCAACACCCTCATCAGTATAGGAATCTCAGGCACTGCTCTTTCCTGGATTAAGTCTTACCTCCAAAACCGTACCTACACAGTCCTAACCGACAATTTTACATCCCCCCTGTTAATCTCGACTGTGGCGTTCCCCAAGGATCCTCCCTCTCTTCCACCCTATTCAACATTTATATGCTCCCCCTTACAAACCTCCTCTCCAACCTTGGTGTTACACACTTCATCTATGCGGATGATGTGCAAATCCTCATCCCCTTCACAAACTCCATCCTCACCGCACTCCAAAACTGGGACACTATTCTTGCCTCCATAAACCAACTCCTCACTGACATGCACCTAGCCCTCAATCCTCAAAAAACTGAACTCCTTTTCATCTCCTCTAGACATGCATCAATACCCATTCCCTCTACCCTCCATTCCACCAACTTTCCCTCTGACACAAGAAACCTGGGCGTAATACTTGATAACCAACTCACTTTCAAACCATATATCAAATATATCCTTAGCAGCTGCTACTTCAAATTACAAACCCTCAAAAAACTCAAACCCCTTCTCTATTTCTCTGATTTCCGTACAGTACTCCAATCTATAATTTTTTTGAAGATTGATTACTGCAATGCTCTCCTACTTGGACTCCCTGCTACCCACATCAAACCTTTACAACTCCTTCAAAACGCTACCACACGCATCCTCACTAATGTTAATAAGAAAGACCACATCACTCCCACCCTCATTGATCTCCACTGGCTCCCCATTCACTCACGAATTATCTACAAGACTCTTACCCTCATTCACAAAAGCATTACTAATGAACATTACAACTGGTTAAACCCACCCTTCCTCCCTCGTACCTCCACAAGACCTACCCGTTCCTCACTCCGTGGAACTCTAATTTCTCCTTCCATAAAATCTACGAGACTCATCTCCACTACCAACAGAGCCCTTTCCCTCGCAGGCCCCACCCTTTGGAACTCTATGCCTCTTGACCTACGCACCGAAACCTCCACACCCACTTTCAAAAAGAAACTCAAAACCTGGCTCTTCCTCCAAGCATACCCCCAATCATCATCACTTACTAACACTCAAACCCTTTCATCATCACTTACCAACACCCCCCCGCTCAGGACCTACATCTAACACCTACCCCCCTCTAACCCTCCCCCCCCCCCGTTTTCTCCCCCCCCACCTAAAAAATCAGTAAGGAACTACAAATGTTTCACTTAACCTTTTGTATATAAAGAATGTCAGGTTGGAAAACCTCGCATATAACCTCACTTCAACGACTGTTGTTTTTCGCGCTGATACAATTTTGTATATAACCAATGTACATAACAAATGTTCCTCTAAACCCTGTATATAACTTATCCCTCTGTGTCTTTGTTTCACCCTCCCCCCGCCCCCTCCTTTGTCTTGCCTAACCTGCATCCCTCCCCCTCCAATTTATCTAGTTACTTGTTCTGTTACTGCGTTTATTTTACATACTGTTCTTTGTAAAGGCAATGCCTATATATATTTTAGTTGCAAGTTACTTGTAAACCGACACGATGTGCAAACGGCGGTTGGTATATAAAATCACTTAAATACATACATAAATAAATAAATAGTCTCCGTTGGTGGTTGATTCCGGCCCATGTGCAGCGCGGAATGGACCTGGAGGAGCCCCAGTGGGTGGTCATGACGACAGATGCCAGCCTTTCCAGCTGGGGTGCGGTTTGCCAATCGAGGGCAGCACAGGGCCGTTGGACAGGGCAGCAGGCAAAATGGTCCATAAATTGCTTGGAAACCAGGGCAGTACGTCTGGCGTTGCGCAGTTTCCTTCCCCTGGTGAGCTGTCGATCAGTACGAGTATTGTCCGACAATGTGACAACGGTGGCTTACATCAATCGTCATGGGGGAACCAGAAGTCGTCCCGTGGCATTGGAAGCTGATCGGCTAATGCTGTGGGCGGAACGCCATCTGGTCCGGCTGGCAGCTTCCCACATAGCCGGGGTCAACAACATTCAGGCGGATTTTCTCAGTTGCCAGCATCTCGATCCTGGAGAGTGGGAACTTTCCAAGGAGGCGATGCATCTCCTGACTCTTCAGTGGGGTGTTCCTCGCTTGGACCTAATGGCGACTCAGAGAAATGCGAAGGAGGCTTGGTTCTTCAGTCACAGGAGGGAACACAGGGTGGAAGGTGTCGATGCCTTGGTCCTGCCATGGCCTCGCGACATTCTACTGTACGTCTTTCCTCCCTGGCCGTTGGTGGGCAAAGTGTTGCGAAGGATAGAGGCTCACACGGGATCAGTCATTCTCGTGGCTCTGGAGTGGCCACGGCGGCCTTGGTTTGCAGATCTGATCAACTTAGCGATGGACAGTCCTCTATGGCTCAGTCATCTACCGAATCTTCTTTGGCAAGGTCCAGTTTTTTTCGATCAAATGGATTGCTTTTGTCTAGCGGCTTGGCTTATGAGAGGAAGCAGTTGAGGAAGAAAGGTTATGCGGATTCCATTATTTCAACCCTCCTGCAGGCGTGAAAACAGTCTACCTTGCTCACCTGTGCTCGAGTCTGGAAGGTTTTCGATTCCTGGTGTAGCGGGTTGAATGTGTCCCTGCGGCGCGCCTCATTTGTCCATATTCTGGCGTTCTTGCAGGAGGGTCTGAAGAAAGGCTTGGCGTGCAATTCTCTCAGGGTTCAAGTAGCGGCCCTGGGATGTTTGCGGGGTAAGATTGACAGGACATCTCTGGCAGCTTATCCGGATGTAACGCGTTTCCTGAGAGGTGCTAAGCATTTGAACCCTCCGGTTTGTCCAGTGGGTCCTTCCTGGAGTTTGAATCTGGTTCTCCGTGGCTTGTGCGGTCATCTGTTTGAGCCTTTGAAACAGGCCACCTTGAACGATTTGACTTTTAAGACTATTTTCCTGGTGGCTATTACTTCCGCACGGCGCAACTCCGAGCTTCAAGCGTTGTTATGTAGGGAACCTTTTCTCTGGATTTCTGAATCAGGGGTATCTCTTAGGATGGTGCCCTCCTTTCTACCGAAGGTCGTGTCGGAGTTTCATTTGAATCAGACCATGGTGTTACCTGCCTTCATGGATTTGGATCAGAGTTCGCTTCAGGGTTGCGACTTGCGAAGATTAGATGTGAGGCGGATTCTGCTCCGCTATCTGGAGGTAACCAGTCCTTTTCGTTTGTCTGATCATCTGTTCATCTTATGGAGTGGTCCTAAGAAAGGACATAAGGCAACTAAAGCCACTGTTGCCCGATGGTTGAAGGAAGCAATTAGCCCTATTAATTGTTCCTTCCTGTTCGATGTAATTTCCAACTTAGTTCTATGTAAACCGACGTGATATGTACCAATACATGAACGTCGGTATATAAAAGCCTTTAAATAAAAATAAATAAATAACTTTGACATATATATGTCTTGGGCGCGCAGTACCGGAAGGTTTAAAAGCGCATTCCATTCGATCTCAGGCGGCATCTTGGGCGGAGAGTCAGTTTGTTTCGCCGCAGGAAATTTGCAGAGCGGCTACTTAGAAATCTTTACACACTTTTGCTAAGCATTACCGTTTGGACGTCTGTGTGCCGGATGGCGACTGTTTTGGCAGTAGTGTTCTTCGAGCGGAACTCTCCAGGTCCCACCCCATTTAGGGCAGCTTGGGTACATCCCAGCGGTCTGGACTGATCCTGCTACGTACAGGGAAAGGAAAATTGGTTCTTACCTGCTAATTTTCGTTCCTGTAGTACCAAGGATCAGCCCAGATGCCCTCCCGGGGTATTCTGTTTCTGGAGAGTCCGCTCGATTTTTGGTCAGTTTTTTCTGCAAAATATAACAATATCGCAATCTGGAGAGTCCGTTCGCTATCGTATTTTATTCTACAGAATATTCTCAAGTGGACAGCATTGGCATCGCATATGGAAGTACTCCCTCCATGTTACAAGTTCCAGAAGTTATGCAGTTTCTTTAATTAGGTGTTTGATATAGCCATTGGTTCTTCTGTTGAGGTTATGATATGTTTCATTCTGCTATGGTATGGATTATACTGAAAGATCGCAGGTGGCACACCAGGATAAGAGGGGGGTGCCTTTCAGTTTTTTCTCTGACTCCACCTGCTGGAAGGGAGACACAACCCAGCGGTCTGGAATAATCCTTAGTACTACAGGAACGAAAATTAGCAGGTAAGAAACCAATTTTCCTTTTCTTTGTGGGACGTGTATTCGGAGTGTTGTATTAAGCCACTCTACATTTTCGTCATATAATATTTTATGGATGGTGCAAAGGATTTTATACTGAATTCTCTGTTCAATCGGGAGCCAATGGAGATTGGCCAATATTGGTGTAATGTGATTTGTTCTTTTAGTTCCTGTTAAGATTCTGGCCGCAGTATTCTGTAGTATCTGTAGAGGTCTTATAACTGATTTTGGTAATCCAAGTTGTAGAGAGTTACAGTAATCTGTACTTGTGAATATTAGCGCTTGTAAGATTGTTCTAAAATATGAAAATGGTAGTAATGGTTTCAGATTTTTTAGTAGCATTAGTTTTGCATAATCCTCTCTAACTTTTAAAGATATGTATTGTTTGACGTTAAGTTCCCTGTCTACTATCACCCCCAGGTTTCGTATCGTATCTGCTAATTCAGTTTTTTGATTATTCTTCAGTGTGATTGGTGTTTGTACTATTTTAGATTGCTTCCTCTCGAGATGAATGAATTCGGTTTTGTTTATATTTATTATTAATTCCATCTGCGTTAAGAGTTGTATCGGTTGTATCGGTTAGTCTGATACAAAGGTGTTGCTTATTCTATTTATTTATTTATTTTTTGGTTCTGTTTACTTTTATTTTCGTGCAGGAGGATATGACGTTCTTCCTGTTGCTTTATCATAGAAACATAGAAGTGACGGCAGATGAAGACCAAACGGCCCATCCAGTCTGCCCAGCAAGCTTTCACACCTATTTGTTTTCATAATCTGTTACTCTGACCACTGAGGTCAAGGCCCTTATTGGTAACGTTTTGGTTCCAATTCCCTTCCACCCTCACCATCGATGCAGACAGCAGTGCTGGAGCTGCATCTAAGAGAAGTATCTATCTAATTGGTTTGGGGTAGTAACCGCCGTAATAAGCAAGCTACTCCCGTTTGTTTACCCTGCATGTGCAATTCAGCCATTGTTGGTTGTCTGAATAAAAATCCTCTTTACTTAATTCCCTCTGTTGCTGAAGCAGTGAGCTGCGCTGGATACTTATTCCAAGTCAAGTATCATGCTTAATTGATTCGGGGTAGTATCCACCGTAACAAGCAAGCTACACCCAAGCTTATTTGTTTAACCAGACTATGTAATTCATTCCTTGTTGGTTGATGCTGACATAAATCATCTTATCTTCATTCTCTCTGCCATTGAAGCAGAGAGCTATGCTGGATGGATAATAATAATAATAATAATATTATTATTATCAATAATAATAATTAGAATCTGGATAATACCTTTCATTCAAATACATTTACAGTCACAGTCTTAAGGAAATATTCACCCAGCCAATGCGGGAGCGGAAAATCCAGCACTACCCCTCTGGTTGCTGAATTTTACGGCCTGTTATTTTACCCTGGCACAGGGCCCTGCAGGCATTTCTTCTTGCAGAAGTGGATCACTTCTCTCTCCTGCCATTGTCCAGAGACAGTTTTCCTTTTCTGCAAGGAAGATTGTAATTTTTGGCCAGATCCTATCCCTATGCATGCAGCCTTTGAAAGTAGGTGCTAGGATTTGGGTCTTGTAATCTGCTACCCTACACCATTGTGGTCTAGCACTAACTGTGTTGTTAACACCCATTCTGTTGTATTTTTATGCAGAGCAGCAGCACCAGCTTTTGCCTGAGCTGCCTCTCACACTTCCACCTCCCCCAACTTCTCACTTAATTCACTCAGGGCCTGTCTGAGCCCTCCTACCTTTCAATAACATAGAACTGTTAATTGATCTCCAAATCCCTTTCCTTCCCCCAAGTCTCAATCCAAGTGCTGTTGTTGGCAGCCTTTACTCAGCTCATAAGGTAGATATACAGGGAGATGCCAGAGGAACAATCCCCTCACCAGCAGACTGCACAACAGTACAGCTTTCCTCCCCCCCCCAAACACAGTGGGGATGGGGAGGGGGACAAGTAGCCTATTTAGGTGTGAAATAGCCCAGTCTAGAAACACTGCTTGGAAGTTGATGTGTCACACTGGACACTCACCAGGAACAGGCAGCTTTTAAGTAAGGAAGCAGAAATCTCCTCATTTTATACCAAGAAAAATCAACAGACTAACTTAATATATTTGTCACTAGCTTTTGAGATGGGGGCAGGGAGAGGAGAAACAAACAGGAACTAGTGGGAGGGGTTTGAAGGGTGAATATGGGTGGAGGAGAAAGTGAGAAGGGGAGCTGGTGGGTGAAGATGAAGAAGGGAGAGAGGGGGATAGGACTGGTACAAGAGAACTAAAGAGAGGAGAGTGGAAATCCATCAACACTATGCCTCTGACGAAGAAAGCTCATACCTCAATAAAGGTAGCAATATTTACAATCAATCAAAACAAGCAACTGTCAAACCCATAATTTACTGCTAGCAATATTTTTACTGGGTGAGACTTCCTAATAATTCAGACAGTGCTGCTTGTCGTTCTTGCTTTGGGACTTGGCCATAGAAGCAGTCCTGTGCTTTTTCCCTTATGTCTGCATGTAGGTATCCCAGAGTGTAAAAGTCAGGGCCTATGTTGGTTGTCGTCTGTATCCAGTTCCCATTCCCCCCTCCCCCTCCCCTCTCCCTGCTGAAGCAGGGAACGATATTGCTATTGCATCAAAAGCATCAAGCCTATTGATTGAGGGTAGTAATCCCCATGCTTTCTGTTAGGGGCAGTAACTGCAGCTCTGTGCAGGTTACCCCTGTGCACCCTCTTCTTCAAATCTGTCATCTAGCTTTTAGGGATCTACAGTGTTTATCCCATGTCCATTTGAATTAATTGACTGTTTTCTTCTTCACCACCTCCTCTGGAAGGGCATTCCAGGTATCCACCACCCTCTCTGTGAAGAAATATTTCCTGACGTTGGTTCTGAGTCGTCCCACCTGAACTTTCAATTTGTGACACCTAGTTCTAATGTTTCCTTTTCATCAGAAAAGGTTTGAAGTTCGTACGTTATTAAAGTCTTTCAGGTATCTCAAGATCTGTACCATATCTCCTTGTACCTCCTCTCTTCCAGGATGTACATATTCAAATCCTTCAGCCTCTCCTCATAGGTCTTCCGATAACTGATCCCACATCATTTTGGTTGTTCTTCTCTAGACCGCCTCCATCCTGACTCTAACCTTTTGAGATACAGGCTTCAGAACTAAACACAATACGCCAGGTGAGGCCTCGCAAAGGACCTGTACAAGGGAACTATCATTTCCTTTTTCTTACTGGTTATTCCTCTATGCAGCCCCGTATTCTTCTGGTTTTAGCTATTGCCTTGTCACATTGCTTCGCCATCTTAAGATCGCCAGACACTTTCATCCCAAAATCTCTCTCTTGGTCCATGCTCACCAGTTTTTCACTCCCCATCATATACGGTTTGAAACTCCAGGGAGGAAGACTCAGAACCAATGTCAGGAAGTATTTCTTCACGGAGAGGGTGGAGGAAGCCTGGAATGCCCTTCCGGAGGAAGTGGTGAAGACTAAAACTGTGAAGGATTTCAAAGGGGCATGGGATAAACACTGTGGATCTATAAAGGCTAGAAGATGGGAATGAAGAGAAGATCCATGGGGGTGGCTTGCTGGAATGGAGGCTTCTATCTGGTAATTACTACCCTTACTCAAAAAGCCTTCGCACGGTTAATGTTGAATTCGTGGACCCTTGGGCCGATCGGAACCAGAGGGTGAGCCGCTGAGCGAGGTGGCAGCGGAGGTCCCGATCGGGAGGCGGCAAGGACGGAGTTGTGGGTGGCCGGAGGAAGATCCTAGGAAGCCCTATGCGACCAAGGGCCGTGGCAAGGAAGGATGAAACGGTGGAGCTGGTACAATGGTGAGAGGATCTTCGCCCTGGAAGCCAATCCTCCCCCGAGAGGAGCTTGTAGGAGTTCGGCCGCTGGGACTTAGGAGATTCACCCTGGAAGCCGGAGTCCCCCCAGAAGGAGCCCGTAGGGACCCGGCCGCTGGGACTTAGGAGGGCCCGCGGGGGCTGAGTCAGACGGAGTCCAAGGTCGTTGCTCACCAGTCCAGAGTCGTATACCAGAGAATCATCGCTTGCCAGTCCGGGATCAGAAGCCAAAGGATCACTGTAAGCCAAACCGGGGTCCGAGACCAGAGAGTCGTCGTAAGCCAGTCCGGGGTCAAGAGCCAGAGGGATCACCGTAAGCCGCACCGGGGTCAGAAGCCAAGAATCGTCGTAAGCCAGTCCGGGGTCAGAAGCCAAGAATCACTGTAAGCCAGTCCAGGATCAGGAACCACAGGAGATCAAGAGGGCACAGGAACGCAGCAACTGGAGACAGGTAACCTGGGAACCTCGTTGCAAGGCCCTGAAGAGGAGCAGCTGCAGGGCTTAAATAGCCCTGCAGCGTCTGACGTCATCAGAGGCAGACCCAGCATTTTCCCGCGCTGGCCCCTTTAAATTAAGGCCTGAGACGCGTGTGTGCGTCTAGGGGGCGGGGCCAGCCGCCGAGGAACGCCGGCTGCTCCGGCGGGGCAGAAACGCGGCGGTAGAGGGGTCTGCAGGCCCAGGAGCGATAGGCCGACGTCGGGGCCGCGAAAGTGGAGGTCCCTGGGGGCCCGAGGAGCGCGGGCTGGTGCCGGAACTGCGAGCGGGTAGGCGCCGATCCCGGGGCCGACCCGGGATCGCAGCAGTTAATGCATCTCCAACATTGCTCTCTGCTTCAAAGGCAAGGAGAAATGTGGAAAAGAGGATTTGCATTCAGACAACAACCAACAAGGACTGAACTACACAGTCTGGGTAAACAAATAAGCATGGGGGTAGCTTGCTTATTGCTTAAACCTGATACTTCACTTTGAATGCATATACAGCGTTGCTCTCTGCTTCAACGACAGGGAGAAATGTGTAAAAGAGGATTTACATTCAGACACCATCCAACAAGACATGGATCTTTGCAGTCTGAGTAAACAAGCATCGGGGTAACTTGCTTGATGCGGCGGTTACTACCCATAACCATTAAGCCTTATGCTCACCTTGATGCAACGCCAACATTACTGTCTGCATCAATGGCAGGGGGTGGCAGGAAATTTGAATCAAACAGTTACCAACAAGGGCCCAAGGGCCCTGAACTTTGTGGTCGGTGATTAAGATAAGTATGGGAAAATAAGTGTTGGAGCTTGCTGGGCAGACTGGATGGGCCGATTGGTCTTTTTCTGCCATCAGGGAGGAAGATTCAGAACCAATGCCAGGGAGGAAGATTCAGAACCAATGTCAGGAAGTATTTCTTCACGGAGAGGGTGGTAGATGCCTGGAATGCCCTTCCGGAGGAAGTAGTGAAGACCAGAACTGTGAAGGACTTCAAAGGGGTGTGGGATAAACACTGTGGATCCATAAAGTCAAGAGGCCGTCAATGAAGAGAGGGTGGCTCGCCAGAATGACGGCTACTGCCTGGAGATAATACCCTTATTCAATAAACATACACATGGTTACTGTGACTCCCAACATCGCTCTAAGCTTCAACAGCAAGAGGAAATGTGGAAAAAAGGATTTGCACTCACAAAGCGGGGAGTAGCTGCTTGTTACGGCGGTTACTACCCCAAACCAAATAAGCCTGATACTTCACTTTCAATGCATATCCAGCATAGCTCTCTGCTTCAACGGCAGGGGAGAAGAAAAACTGATCTTCACACATATCCAGCATAGCTCTCTGCTTCAACGGCAGGGGAGAAGAAAAACTGATACTTCACGCATATCCAGCATAGCTCTCTGCTTCAACGGCAGGGGAGAAGTAAAACTGATACTTCACGCATATCCAGCATAGCTCCCTGCTTCAACGGCAGGGGAGAAGTAAAACTAATAGTTAACGCATATCCAGCATAGCTCTCTGCTTCAATGGCAGGGGAGAAGAAAAACAACCAATAAGGGCTGAATAACATAGTCTGGGTAAAACAAATAAGCATGGGTGTAGCTTGCTTATTGCGGCGGTTACTACCCCTACTACCCCTAACTAATCAAGCTTGATATTTCACTCGGATGCAGCTCCATCACTGCTCTCTACATTAATGGCGGGGGTGGAAGGGAAATAGAACCAAAGAGCTAAGAGAAAAGTGTGAAGCTTGCTGGGCAGACTGGATGGGCCGTTTGGTCTTCTTCTGCCGTCATTTCTATGTTTCTGTGTTTCTATGTTTCATTTCTATGTTTCTATATATAGCTCTTTCGTATTACCATACCCCAGATGCATGACATAACCATACAGTGATTAACATATTTACAAATAACAAATTTCCTAGCGTGTAGCAGATGGACTCAGGACCAATGGGTATAGTGTACTCCTGATAGCAATTGGAGACGGATCAGATTTCAATCTGACGTCAGCCCCTAGTACATAACCCCTGCAGGAAGTGCAGCTCTTCAGTATTTTCCGTCTCCATAGCAGTTAGGAACTATCTGCACGCTCTCACAGCATTAGAACCAATTCAAGAAGAAAACCCAAATTTGAAGACAAAACCTACCTCTGAAGACGAACCCCGCTCTCCTGCGATGATACCTCGGGTCCCTCCCCCAGTTGAGATTCCCGAGGTGATTTCCGTGGTCCCTTGGAGGTGAGCCTCGGTCCGGCGGCCGAATCGCGGCGAGGACCTAGCCCCCGATCCCGGGCGCTAGGGGATCGGGGGCCCCCTCAAGCGCGGCAGTGAAGGTATTTGCCCTCTCCCCCCGCAGCCGGAGACCACCCGGAACGAAACCGGGAAGCGCCGAAGACAAGGTAAGGTAGAAATCTTCAGCGTCGACTCTGGTCTCCGAAGTTCGAGGAGTCGCATAAGTCGCTGGCTGGGACCAGTGCCGCCGGGTTGGTCTGCCTTAGCAGGGCCAGGCCCCGGTTAGATCCAAGGGTCTATCCAATTGGTTATTTACTCTTTCGGATAGTAGAAAGACTAGGGGACACTCCATGAAGTTAGCATGGGGCACATTTAAAACTAATCGGAGAAAGTTCTTTTTTACTCAACGCACAATTAAACTCTGTAATTTGTTGCCAGAGAATGTGGTTCGTGCAGTTAGTATAGCTGTGTTTAAAAAAGGATTGGATAAGTTCTTGGAGGAGAAGTCCATTACCTGCTATTAAGTTCACTTAGAGAGTAGCCACTGCCATTAGCAATGGTTACATGGAATAGACTTAGTTTTTGGGTACTTGCCAGGTTCTTATGGCCTGGATTGGCCACTGTTGGAAACAGGATGCTGGGCTTGATGGACCCTTGGTCTGACCCAGTATGGCATTTTCTTATGTTCTTATGTTCTTAAGTGAAGACCCTCCGAAGTAGTCGCCATATTGCCTGTGTGGTTGCTGTCGCCATCTTGGCCCTTTTCGCCGTTCCGCTCGTAGCCTCGGGCCGGGCGCACAAGTTTACTTAGGCGTACAAATTACATGTGTGCATAAACTTACATGCATATATTCCTTGTGCGCATAAGTTACACGCTCAAGGGCCGTGCGCACAAAATATACGTGTGCCGCGCACCTACCGGGCTAAGCACATAACCACAATTTGGGCACACAACCCACACGCACATCTAGATGCGCCGGAGCACATAAAGGTTTACAAGCCGACTACCATGACACCACCAGAAACGGAGATAAAGGCTCAAGGTCTCTGCCCAGCTTGCCATATCAGAGTCGCACAAAGCGAGGAGGCCAATGCCCTGTGCGCTCAGTGCGAGGAGGCCCTGGGAGATCCAACCCAGGGCCAGTCTCACTCAGGGCCAAGTAATAGCTCCTCAGTTGGTACTCCGGACCTTGCAAATCCCAGCGGGACACCCCCACAAACGGGGACCCCCAGGGACCCAACGCCCCTCAGCTTGGATCCAGCATCTATCTCATGGGTGGAGTTCTTCAAAGGGCTACACACCTTTGTTCACATGCAAACGGAACCCCTGGCTGACCAGCCACATCCTCCGCCAGAGGACCTTTATGCCCCGGGCCCCTTGAGGCCTAGACAAAGGTTTCCACCGCCCAGGAGCCCCACCTTCAGGGACATGGACAACTCTGAAGAGGAAGCAGAGCCCCTAGAAGAGGGGGAACTCCCCCCGGGGACAAAGCCTCACCGAACCATGAGACGCTTTTTCACCAAGGACGAGCTCCCTGACCTGGTCACCCACAGCCTGAAGGAGCTTGCTATTCCGGGCCCAGATGCTTCGGGGGGGGGGGGGGCCCCCCCAAGCCGAATCCCCTACTGGAGGGCCTCCGCCAGACTTCCTGCCATTTCCCACTGTTGCAAGCCGTCCAGCAGCTAATTGACCTGGAATGGAGTGCTCCAGAGTCCACATTCAAAGGGGGACGAGCTATGGCAGCCATGTACCCAGTGGCCAAAGATCTTCTCACATGCCCAAGAGTTGATGCCATGGTCTGCGCGGTCTCGAAGCGCACTACTATCCCAGTGGAGGGAGGAGCAGTGCTCAAAGATGCACATGACCGGCGTCTGGAATCCATCCTTAAACAGTCCTTTGACGTAGCCGCTATGACCCTACAAATAGCGGCCTGCTGCACCGAAGTGACACATGCCTGCTTATCTCAGACCAGGAGCAACACCCCTGGAGAAGTCATGGAACCAGCAGTGTCATTCCTTGCGGACGCTGCTTCCGATCTGGTGCACACGGCGGCCAGAGGAGTGTCATCTGCGGTGGCTGCCAGGAGGCAACTCTGGCTCCGAAGCTGGTCGGCTGATGCATCTTCCAAAACTCGCCTCACAAGGATGTCCTTCAAAGGATCCCTCCTGTTCGGCAGTGAGCTGGAGAAACTGCCCAACAAATAGGGCGAGTCCCCATTGCTGCGCCTACCGGAGGACAGGACAAAGAGGAACCAGCGACACTTCTCCCGGCCCTCCAGGGGCAGAAGTTCACAGAGCTTCAGTCCATACAGAAACAACTATCAAGCGCCCCGCCCTACGGGCAGGAACCAGTCCTTTCGGACCAAGCACAACCAGCTCGGGAAGAGGCCCCAGCCGTACCCCACAATGAGATTCAGCCGACCTATCCAAGGGAAGAAGCCATAGGGGGCAGACTAGCCATATTCTACCACAGATGGGTCGAGATAACTTCGGACAAGTGGGTCCTAGCCATCATTCGGAAGGGTACTATCTGGATTTTCTATGAACCCCTCCGGACAAGTTCGTGGAGTCCCCCTGCCACGACCTTGCCAAGAGGGTAGCAGTGGAAGTTACACTAACCAGACTACTGGCCCTCGAGGCCATAACCCTAGTGCCTCCACAAGAAATAAATACTGGGCATTATTCCATTTATTTTATCATCCCCAAGAAAGAGGGGACATTCAGGCCCATCCTGGACCTCAAGTCGGTCAACCGCCACCTGAGGATTCCCCGCTTCCGCATGGAAACCCTACGCTCCGTAATAAGGGCAATACAACCAGGAGAGTTTCTCACATCCCTGGATCTTTCGGAGGCCTACCTACACATCCCAATTCATCAGGAACACCAGAGCTATCTACGCTTCAAAATCCTGGACCCGTCATTACCAGTTCCGGGCACTACCCTTCGGGTTAGCCACAGCGCCCCGGACGTTCACCAAGATCATAGTGGTGGCGGCGGCAACATTGAGGAAGGAAGGAATCCTCGTACATCCTTACCTAGACGATTGGCTGATCAGGGCGAAATCCCCAGAGGAAAGCTGCCAAGCAACCAACAGAGTCAAAACTCTACTGGAGAGCCTAGGATGGGTGGTCAACACAAACAAAAGTTGTCTGTGGCCCTCACAGTCTCTAGAGTACCTAGGAGTCTGATTCGACACCAAAGAAGACAAGGTCAGCCTGACTCCCACAAGGAGATCAAAACTGTGGAACCGGTTACAAAGCCTGTTGAGCGAACCTCGCCCCACAGCATGAGATTACCTACAAGTCCTCGGTCTGATGGCATCCACACTGGAAGTAGTACCATGGGCGCGAGCTCACATGAGACCCCTGCATCGCTCACTTCTATCACGATGGAATCCGCTGTCTCAGAACTACACCGTACGTCTATCACTCCCGGGCAGGGTTCGGACCCAGCTATGGTGGTGGCTACTGGCTAGCCACCTGAGCCAGGGAACAAGACTATCCTCCCCAACCTGGACCCTGCTCACCACAGACATCAGCCTATGAGGATGGGGAGCTCACTGCGAGGAATTAACTGCCCAAGGGCGGTGGAACGCAGAAGAGTCAGGATGGAACATCAACTGCCTAGAAGCCCGGGCAGTCAGACTAGCCTGCCTACGCTTCGTCCACAGACTCCGAGACAAAGCGGTCAGAGTAATGTCAGACAACGCCACAACAGTGGCCTACATCAACCGGCAGGGGGGAACCAGAAGCCAACAGGTGTCTCTGGAAATAGACCGCCTAATGACATGGGCGGAAGTAAACCTCCAAGAGATCTCGGCCATCCACATTGCCGGGAAAGACAACATCACGGCGGACTACCTCAGAAGGGAAAGTCTAGACCAGGGGTCGGGAACCTTTATGGCTGAGAGAGCCATGAACGCCACATATTTTAAAATGTAATTCCGTGAGAGCCATACAAGACCTACCAAATTAATTTACTACATCCCCCTACTCTCCTGACGCCCCCCCAAGACCTGCCAAATTAATTTACTACACCCCCCCTCCTGACCCCCCCCAAGACCAAAACTCCCCCACCCTCCTGACACCCCCCCAAGACCTCCAAAATTAATTTACTACAATCCCTCACCCTCCTGACCCCCCCAAGACCTGCCAAAAGTCCCTTGTGGTCCAGCGGGAGTCCAGGAGCAATCCGGGAGCGATCTCCTGGACTTGGGCTGTCGGCTGCCAGTAGTCAAAATGGCGCCGACGGCCCTTTGCCCTCACTATGTCACTGGGGTCGACCAATGGCGGGGGTAGCCCCTGTGATATAGAAAGGGCAAAGGGCCGTCGACGCCATTTTGATTACTGGCAGTCGACGGCCCTTTGCCCTTACTATGTCACAGGGGCTACTGCCGCCATTGGTCGACCCCAGTTATAGTGAGGGCAAAGGGTCGCCGGCGCCATTTGACTACTGGCAGCCGACAGCCCAAGTCCAGGAGATCGCTCCCGGACCGCTCCTGGACCCCCGCTGGACCTCCAGGGACTTTTGGCAGTTCTTGGGGGGGGGGGGGGGGGGTTGTAGTAAATTAATTTTGGAGGTCTTGGGGGGCGTCAGGAGGGTGGGGGGTTTTGTTAAGATTTTTACTGTTTTATTAAAGATTTGTCTGCGAGCCAGATGCAGCCATCAAAAGAGCCGCATCTGGCTTGCGAGCCATAGGTTCCCTACCCCTGGTCTAGACCCAGGAGAATGGAAGCTGTCGTCCGCAGCGTTCCAAATGATAGTGAACCGGTGGGGGACACTAGACATGGACCTTCTGGCAAACTGGTCCAACGCCCAAGTACCCAGGTACTTCAGCCGCAGGCGGGAACCTCAGTCCCAGGGGATTGATGCCCTGGTACAGACCTGGCCACAGGGGACCCTATTATATGCTTTCCCATCGTGGCCCCTACTGGGCGCAATCATTCACAAGATACAGCTGCACAGGGGACTAGTTCTTCTGGTGGCCCCGGACTGGCCAAGAAGACCGTGGTACGCTGACATGAGAAGACTACTGGCAGGGAACCCCCTACCTCTGCCTCCACACAGAGACCTGCTCCAACAAGGATCGATCCTCCACGAGGATCCAGCTCAATTCTCTCTTACGGCCTGGCCATTGAGAGGGCTCGCCTGAGAAAGAGCGGATACTCGTGGGCTGTAATCGACACCCTACTCCGAGCATGCAAGTTCTCCACATCTCTAACGTACATAAGGATTTGGAGAGTTTTTGAAGCCTGGTGCGAAGACCACGACATCAAGCCATGCTCAACTAAAGTTCCCGTGATCCTGGAATTCTTACAGATTGGGCTACAGAAGGGGCTATCCCTCAACTCTGTCAAGGTACAGGTGGCCGCATTGTCATGCTACGGCCCCAAGAGCAGGGGCGACAGCATAGCTTCTCACCCGGACGTGTCACGTTTCCTGAAAGGAGTCAAACACATCCGCCCACCACTAAAGTGGGCCGGTACCCTCTGTGGAATCTCAACCTGGTCCTGGATTTCCTAGCAGGAACCTCCTTCAGACCCCTCCAAGGTCTGTTCCTCCGTCTGTTAACTTTAAAGACAGCCTTTCTGCTGGCAGTTTGCTCAGCCCGCCGCATCTCAGAACTACAAGCACTGTCCTGCCTTGAGCCTTTCCTCAGGCTCACCCCGGGATCCATCCAGCTACGCATGGTCCCTTCATTTCTTCCCAAGGTGGTATCACACTTCCATCTTAACCAAACCATCTGGCTACCATCGCCGGATGACTTGAAGAATTCGGAAGAAGCTCGTAGTCTACGCCACCTCAATATAGGCAGACTCCTGTCCAAATACCTGGAAATGTCGGAACCCGTATGAAAAACGGACCACCTTTTCGTCCTTCACAGCGGGAAGATTCAAGGGGAAGCTGCCTCGCGGGCAACCGTAGCCCGCTGGATCAAGGAAGTCATCAAGGCGGCCTACGTAGAAGCAGGCAGACATCCGCCTCTACAGGTCAAGGACCATTCTACCAGAGCCCAGGCAGTATCCTGGGCAGAAACCAGAATGCTGTCACCCGCCGAGATCTGCAGGGCGGCGACATGGTCCTCCATCCACACCTTCTCCAGATTCTACCATCTGGATGTTCAGGCTGGGGAGGACACGGCATTTGCAAGGGCAGTACTAAGTGGGTCACAGGCAGCCTCCCACCCGGTTCGGGAGTAGCTTTTATACATCCCATTGGTCCTGAGTCCATCTGCTACACGCTAGGAAATGGAGAAATTACTTACCTAATAATTTCGTTTTCCTTAGTGTAGACAGATGGACTCAGCATCCCACCTTTGGCTGCCGTTACGCATGGAATTCCGAATGATTCAAGGGTAAGCCATGTTTTCATTCACCTAGGGCACCCACCCTACCGGGTGTCGACTCTTTCCAGTTGAGTACTGGCGGTCTCCAGCTATAGTCATTCCAACCAGTTCAAGTTAATCAAGTTATAAAGTTTAACCAAGTTATTCAAGTTAATCAAATTAGTCAGTCACACAATTATCTACAATGCTTTTCGAGAAGAATACTGAAGAGCTGCACTTCCTGTACTTCCTGCAGGGGTATATGTACTAGGGGCTGACGTCAGATTGAAATCTGATCCGTCTCCAACTGCTATCAGGAGTACACTATACCCATCTGAGTCCATCTGTCTACACTAAGGAAAACGAAATTATCAGGTAAGTAATTTCTCCGATAAAAAACATAATACAATAAGTAAAATCATAAAATCAAACAGCAATTGCATAGACTTCAGTTGATCTCTAACTTTCTCTTAACTTCTTTGTAACTAAAGATCCTCTTTGCTTATTCTTCCCTCCCCCCACTCCCTCAGTACTAAGGATCCCCTGTGCATATCCCAGGCTCCCCCACAGCTAAGAACCCTCTGTGCTTATCCCAGGCTTTACCCCCTCAATCCCCCCACAGCTAAGGATCCTGCTAACTTATCCAAGGCTTTACTTCTCACTCATCTATAGCTAAGCATCCTCTGGGTTTATCCCAGACTTTACCCCTCCCTGCCCCACAGCTGAAGATCCTCTGTGCTTAGCCCAGGCTTTACCCCTCACTCCCCCCCCACAGCTAAGGATCCTCTGTGCTTATCCCAGGCTTTACCGCTCACTCCCCCACAACTGAGGGATCCTCTGTGCTTATCCCAGGCTTTATCCCTCACTCCCCCACAGCTAAGGATCATCTGTGCTTATCCCAGGCTTTACCCCTCATTTCTCCCACAGCTAAGGAACCTCTGCTTATCCCAGGCTTTACCCCTCACTCCCCCACAGCTAAGGATCCTCTGTGCTTATGCCAGGTTTTACCCCCACAGCTAAGGATCCTCTGTGCTTATCCCAGGCTTTACCCCTAACTCACCCCACAGCTAAGGATCCTCTGTGTTTATCCCAGGCTTTACCCCTCACTCCCCCACAGCTAAGGATGCTCTCTGCTTATCCCAGGCTTTACCCCTCACTCCTGCACAGCTAAAGACTATCTGTGCTTATCCCAAGCTTTACCCCTCACTCCCCCCCAGCACTAAGGATCCTCTGTGCTTATCCTATCCTCCCTCCCTTAGTATGGTTTCTTCTGTATTTATCCTAGGCTTTACCCTCTTCCCAGCACTAAGGATTCTCTGTGTTTGTCCTGGGCTTTACCCCCTTTACTCCAGCACCCTCTGGGCTTTCTTAAATTTAGTTATTGATTTGCCTCCACTGGAAGGTTGTTCTATGCATTCATCACCCTTAAAAAAAAACCAAACAAACAAACAAAAAAACCCCCTCTTCTCTCCTGCCTGTTCCCCCATTTTGTAAAATCTTGTAAGAACGATTTTCTGCTTAAGAGCATGATTTTCTGCTTAAAAGCATCTGTGATGATCATGCTGTTCCCTGTACGTACCTGGATCAGTCCAGACAGTGGGTTATGTCCCCAATCCAGCAGATGGAGTCAGTCAAAGCTTCGAGGGGGCGTCACCATAAGTGCTACTACCCCCTCTGCAGGAGTTCAGTATCTTCTGACTCCAGCAGATGCGAGTAGGGACTACGGGTTGCTCCCGATTACCTCAGGCATTCCTTGTACTTCTTTTCTAATTTCTTCTCTCTGCTACTTATTTTTGGATCAAGTTTTGTTTAAAAAAAAAAAAAAAAAAAGGGTAAAGTGAATTAGAGGGCCTTAATTGGGAGGCGTGGCTTCCCTCTATGTTTGTCTGCTCTCTCCTTCTCCTTTGGTTGCGTGCGGGGTAAGTGCAGTGTTTGTTTTTTTTTTTTTGCTTCTTTCCCTGCAGTTTGCTTCGACGGACCGGTCGCGGAGGCCAGTAGGACCGGCCTCTCCGCGTTCCCTCTCTTGCCTGCGGCCATTTTCGCGGCTCCTCGTGGGCTGCGGAGGCAGGCAGGGAGCTCGTCGTTGGCGGGTCGCGCGGCCTGGAAGGCCCCCACCGCGGTGCCGTCTTCGTTTCTCGGCGGGTTTGTGCAGGCCGTCCGTGGCCCCCCGCAGCGGCGCTCCCGTTTCTCGGCCCCCCCCGAGGCTCTGACCGGGTGAATTTTTTGATCTGCCGGGCCTGTCTTCCTGCACAGCTCCGATGGCCGCGGCCAGAGCGCTGCTCTGCTGCGGCGAGCTGGGCTCGCGGATCTCGAGGGAGGGCATCTGTGCGAGGTGTCTCCCCGGGGGGGAAGGCACCTCGCGGCCCCGCATCAATTTCCCTTCGTCTCACAGGCTTGCCCGGGCGGGCGGGGGCCGGCCCCTCCCCCATTCCTGGCGGGAACGGCGGCCATCTTACACTCTGCACGCCCTGAGGGGGAACAGACAGCGCTGGGGGCCGGGGATGCTGGGGAATCCCCGCCACATTTACTCCCGGAATCGGACCCGGAGACAGTCCCGCAGGGGCCGGGTTCCCCGGGGCCCCCCCCCTCGGAGCCCCCCTCGGGTAGACAGGGGTTTTCCCCAGAGTTTATTCTGTTGCTGCACACCGCATATCTGCAGAGCCTGGAGGCTCCCACGGGACCTCCGCCAAACAAGATACCGCGGCTCTCGCTACCTTCACCGGCCCCCCCCGCTCCGGCGGGTGTGGGGGCCCCTCTGCCTCCCGCTCGTGCCCGGCTCCCGGGCAGCTCGGGGACTGCGGGCTCAGGACCAGGTTCCCCTGGATCGGACCCGGCGGATCCGGGTCAAGGAGACCCCACTTCAGAGGGTGATGATCCGCACACGCTGCGTCTGTTCCAGCGGGAAGAGCTGGAGGACCTACTTCCACAGGTTATTAAGGAGTTGGACCTCGATCCACCGCCGGAGCCGCCCGCGCCCGTAGCGCCCGCTGTGGTCACTTCCTCAAGGAAGGGGGATCCGGTCCTGGCAGCCCGGAGGCCGAGGGCGCGGGCTTTTCCCATTCATGATTCTTTCCTTCAGCTTCTCACCGGGGAGTGGGATGCCCCGGAAGCTTCCTTTAAAGGCAGCCGGACCATGGAGAGGCTCTACCCGCTGCCGGAAGATTTTCTCGATCTCATCAAGGTACCTAAAGTGGACTCCGCGGTGACAGCGGTCACGAAGAGGACAACCATCCCAGTTACAGGGGGAGCGGCCTTACGAGACGCGCAAGATCGCAAGTTGGAAGTCTTCCTCAAGCGGGTCTTCGAGGTCTCCGCGGTAGGTTTGCGGGCGGTGATGTGTAGCTCGCTGGTACAGCGGGCCAGCCTTCTCTGGGTTCAACAACTGCTCACGTCTCAGGTCCTACCGGCCGGGGAGGCCGCCCAGGCGGATAGACTGGAAGCTGCGGTTGCGTATGGGGCTGACGCCTCCTATGACCTGTTTCGGGTCCTCGCCCGCTCCATGGCCTCGGTGGTAGCGGCACGGCGCCTCCTATGGCTCCGCAACTGGGCGGCGGACACATCCTCCAAGTCGAGCCTGGGCTCCCTGCCATTCAGGGGCAAGTTCCTGTTCGGGGACGATTTGGATCAAATCATCAAGACACTGGGGGAAAATGCGGTTCATCGCCTGCCGGAAGACAGGTATCGCTCCACCAGGGCGTTCTCGTCCTCGCGGACCAAAGCCAGGGCGCAACGGCGCTACCGGAACTACAGACCGGCGGCAGCCAGGCCCTCTGCCCCCAGGTCTCAGCCCTGGTCTCGCTCCTTTCGCGGGCGCCGCCCCGCGCGGCCCGCCCCCGCAGCTGGACAACCCTCTCCCAAGTCCTCGCAATGATGTTCAGCTCGCCCACTCCGCCGTCCCCAGGATCGGGGGGCGACTGGCGTTCTTCTACGAGGAGTGGGCGCAAATCACCTCGGAATCAGTGGGGTCTTGGACACCATCGGACAAGGTTACGCGTTGGAGTTTGTCCGCGCTCCAAAGGGACGGTTCATTTTCTCCCCTTGCGGCTCGGACACCAAGCGACAGGCGGTGCAGTTGACTCTGGACAGACTTTGGGAGATAGGCGCCATTGCGCCCGTGCCCTTCGAAGAGGTGGGCTCGGGCCATTATTCCATCTACTTCGTGGTGCCAAAGAAGGACGGATCCTACCGGCCCATTCTGGACTTGAAAGAAGTCAACAAATCGCTCCGGGTGGTTCGTTTCCGCATGGAAACGCTGCGGTCCGTGATCGCACAGCGGTGCATCGCGGGGAATTCCTGGCCTCCCTGGACCTGACGGAGGCCTACCTCCACATCCCATTCGCCGGGAGCATCATTGTGTCTTCTGCGGTTCAAGATCCTGGGTCAACATTTCCAGTTTGTGGCTCTCCCGTTCGGGCTAGCAACGGCTCCTCGCACTTTCACCAAGATCATGGTGGTGGTGGCGGCTGCCTTGCGGAAGGAGGGGATTCTCGTTCATCCTTACCGTGGACGATTGGCTCAATCCGAGCGAAGTCTTTTCAGCATGGACAGGAGGCTGTGGCCAGAGTTATCGAGTTTCTGCAGTCCCTCGGATGGGTGGTGAATTTCTCCAAGAGCTCCCTGGTACCTTCGCAAGCGCCTGGATTTCCTAGGGGCGACCTTCGACACCCCGTCTGGGCGCGGGTTTTTCTACGTCAGGAACAAGGCGCGAGCCCTGCGGGATCACATACAACGGTTTTCTGCGTTATCGGTTCCCACCTCCTGGGACTATCTGCAGCTCCTAGGGGTGATGGGGCTCACCATCGACAATGGTCCCTTGGGCCATTTGCGCGCCTCAGCCTCCAGAGAGCGCTTCTATCACGTTGGAAGCCGCTTTCGCAAGACTACCAGGTGCTCCTTCCTCTACCGCTGTTTGCCAGGAACAGTCTAACCTGGTGGATGAATCCGGAGAATTTGGCCCGCGGCATGTCTCTCGATCTGCCAAATTGGGTCGTGGTAACCACCGACGCCAGTCTAGTAGGATGGGGAGCGGTCTGCGACCGCAGCGCCACGCAAGGGACGTGGTCCGCGGAGGAATCAAAGTGGTCCATAAATCTACTGGAGACCAGAGCGGTCAGATTAGCGCTCCAGCACTTCCTGCCACTCCTCCGGAACCGGGAGGTCAGGATCTTATCGGACAATGCGACGACGGTGGCCTACATCAACCGACAGGGCGGCACCCGCAGCCCGCAGGTCGCGCTCGAAGCAGAAATGCTGATGCAGTGGGCGGAGCGGTATCTGGCCCGCCTGGCGGCCTCGCACATCGCGGGCGTGGACAACGTACAGGCCGATTACCTCAGCCGTCAGCTCTTGGACCCCGGGGAATGGTCCCTCTCCGACGAGGCGATGCAGCTGCTCGTTCGACGTTGGGGACCCCCCCACCTCGATCTCATGGCGTCCGCACGAAATACCAAGGCTCCCCGGTTCTTCAGCCGCCGGAGAGAGCGGGGAGCGGAGGGCGTGGACGCTCTCGTACTCCCGTGGCCGGCCAACCTGCTTCTTTACGCGTTCCCGCCGTGGCCGCTGGTGGGAAGACTACTCCGCCGCGTAGAGGTACACCAGGGACCGGTGATCTTCGTCGCTCCGGAGTGGCCAAGACGACCTTGGTTTGCGGACCTGCTCCAACTGGTGATCGACGGACCCATCCGTCTGGGACATCTCCCCCGCCTCCTTCACCAAGGCCCGGTATTTTTCGACCAGGCAGAACTCTTCTGTCTTGCGGCCTGGCTTTTGAGAGGCGCCGCCTCCGGCGCCGGGGCTACCAGGAGGCGGTAGTCTCAACACTGCTGCGTTCTCGAAAGACTTCGACGTCGGTAGCCTATGTGCGAGTCTGGAAGGTGTTCGAGCTGTGGTGTGCCGGACTGGACACGAGTCCCTCTGAGGCTTCGGTTCCTCAGATCCTTCAGTTTCTACAAGCAGGGGTGGACAAGGGACTTGCCTACAACTCACTCCGGGTTCAGGTGGCCGCCCTTGGCTCGCTCCTGCGGGACGGGGGTTCCCTACTACAACACCCGGATATTCTCCGTTTTCTCAAGGGTGTCCAACACATGCGACCTCCGGTGCGGAATCCTTGTCCCTCCTGGAGTCTCAACCTGGTGCTACGGGCCATGTCAGGACCTCCGTTTGAACCACTGCGGAATGCGACGATCAAGGATCTCACTCTCAAGGCGGTGTTCCTGGTGGCTATCTGCTCCGCTCGGCGCATCTCGGAGCTGCAGGCCCTGTCGTGCAGAGAACCCTATCTCCGGTTCTCGGATTCCGGGGTTTCGATTCGTACGGTCCCCTCCTTCCTCCCGAAGGTGGTGTCCGCGTTCCATGTGAATCAGACGGTGGAGCTTCCTTCCTTCTCCGCTTCGGAACCGAGGTCTCTCCGGCTTCTGGACGTCAAGCGCACCCTGCACCTCTATCTGGAGGCTACGAATGACTTCAGGACTTCTGACCATCTCTTCGTCCTCTGGTCCGGCCCTCGGAAGGGAGCTCAGGCCTCGAAGACGACCATTGCCAGATGGTTGAAGGCTGGCATTGCCGCTTCCTACATTGGGGTGGGGCGGACTCCCCCACCCGGTATTGTTGCGCATTCTACACGCTCTCAGGCGGCCTCTTGGGCGGAGACCCGCTCGGTCTCCTCTCAAGAAATCTGTAGAGCAGCCACCTGGAAATCGCTACACACTTTCGCCAGACACTATCGTCTTCACCTCGCTTCCTCGGTCTTTGGACACTTTGGTGAGCAGGTTCTACGAGCGGGTCTCGCAGGACCCCACCCGGTTTAGGGACGCTTGGGTACATCCCACTGTCTGGACTGATCCAGGTACGTACAGGGAAAAGAAAATTATTACTTACCTGCTAATTTTCGTTCCTGTAGTACCATGGATCAGTCCAGACGCCCACCGCATTTGGGTCCTATCCCTGCTCGACGGGGTTTTTCCCTCTACGGGACGGTAGTACTTTCTGTCTTTCACGATTGCTCAGTTTTTCACTGTTTGTCACAGTTCCGTTTTGGGGTTGACACGCTGACCTTTTGTCCCCCCACCCGTTGGCGGGGCGGGCACGGTTTTGTTTCTTAGGTTATACCGCTGATTGTTGCCGTTCCTTCAACTTGATCCAATTTGGGGGTTCTTGGTTTACTCGGGCTTGGATATTCTCGATACTGAACTCCTGCAGAGGGGGTAGTAGCACTTATGGTGACGCCCCCTCGAAGCTTTGACTGACTCCATCTGCTGGATTGGGGACATAACCCACTGTCTGGACTGATCCATGGTACTACAGGAACGAAAATTAGCAGGTAAGTAATAATTTTCTTTTTCCATTCCTGCACTGGGTACCATGTGTGCCCCATGTTTGTGACTGTGCCGCAGGAGCTCATAAAGGCACCCAGATGTCCTGTATGACCCCTTCAACGTTTTCTTGCTGCTCCACCCCGAAACTTCAAGGGGAAAGGGAGCGATGGCTGAGCAGCACAGGAAGCTCCAGAGAAGAAAATGGCAGCCTCCATGAATTTCTTGGAACCCAGCCGTCATAAAAAGTACCAGCTACAATCTGACCTGGCGACTCCTATTAATAGTTCTGGGGGCCTGGTTAGTGCAAACTCTACCGTAGTCAAAGTGAATAATTTTGCTTTGATTATTGCCTCAGGCAGAAGGACCCAACAGAGGATCTGCATCTGCTTTTTCCAGTCAACACCGTGTGCTCAGTTTTGTCAACATAACAGGTGGGCACATTTCAAGAGCCCATTCCTCCAGCTAAAATGCTGGCTTTGATTATTGCCTTTCCCATGCACATTTTTAGCTATTTATTTATTTATTTATTTATTTTATTTAAATGATTTTATATACCGCCAGCCGTTTGCACATCGTGACGGTTTACAAGTAACTTACAACCAGTAAATATATAGGCATTGCCTTTACAAGGAACAGTATATAAGATAAACGCAGTAAACAGCTTGAGTAACTAGATAACAAGGAGAGGGAGGGATTCGGGTTAGGCGTGACGAAGGGGGGGCAGGGGGAGGGTGAACAAAGACACAGAGGGATATGGTATGTACAGGGTTTAGAGGAACATTTGTTAAATACACTGGTTATATACAAAGTTGTATAAGCGCAGAGACAACAGGCGTTTAAGTGATGTTAAATGTGAGGTTATACAACATAACATTCTTTATATACAAAAGGTTAAATAAGACATTTGTGATTCCTTAGAGGGGTTAGAGGGGGTAGGTGTTGGATGTAGGTCCTGAGAGGGGGGTATTGGTAGGTGAAGATGATAGGGTTAGGGTGTTGGTAAGTGATGATGATTGGGGGTATGCTTGGAGGAAGAGCCAGGTTTTGAGTTTCTTTTTGAAAGTGGGTGTGGGAGGATTCGGTGCGTAGGTCAAGAGGCCATAGAGTTCCATAGGGTAGGGCCTGCGAGGGAAGGGCTCTATTGGTGGTGGAGATGAGTCTCGTGGATTTTATGGAAGGAGAAATAAGAGTTCCACGGAGTGAGGAACGGGTAGGCCTTGTGGAGGTACGAGGGAGGAAAGGTGGGTTTATCCAGTTGTAATGTTCATTTGTAATACTTTTGTGAATGAGGGTAAGGGTCTTGTAGATAATACGTGAGTGAATGGGGAGCCAATGGAGATCAATAAGGGTGGGAGTGATGTGGTCTTTCTTATTAGCATTTGTGAGGATGCGTGCAGTAGCGTTTTGTAGGAGTTGTAAAGGTTTGATGTGGGTAGCAGGGAGTCCAAGTAGGAGAGCGTTGCAGTAATCAATCTTCGAAAAAATTATAGATTGGAGTACTGTGCGGAAGTCAGAGAAATGGAGAAGGGGTTTGAGTTTTTGAGGGTTTGTAATTTGAAGTAGCAGCTGCTAAGGATAGATTTGATATATGATTTGAAAGTGAGTTGGTTATCAAGTATAACACCTAGGTTTCTTGTGTCAGAGGGAAAGTTGGAGGAATGGAGGGTGGAGGGAATGGGTATTGACGCATGTCTAGAGGAGATGAGGAGGAGTTCATTTTTTTGAGGATTGAGGGCTAGGTGCATGTCAGTGAGGAGCTGGTTTATGGAGGCAAGAATAGTGTTCCAGTTTTGGAGTGCGGTGAGCAAGGAGTTTGTGAAGGGGATGAGGATTTGCACATCATCCGCATAGATGAAGTGTGTAAAACCAAGGTTGGAGAGGAGGTTTGTAAGGGGGAGCATATAAATGTTGAATAGGGTGGAAGAGAGGGAGGATCCTTGGGGAACGCCACAGTCGAGATTAACAGGGGGGATGTAAAATTGTCGGTTAGGACTGTGTAAGTACGGTTTTGGAGGTAAGATTTAATCCAGGAAAGAGCGGTGCCTGAGATTCCTATGCTGATGAGGGTGTTGATGAGGATGTTATGATTTACGGTATCGAAAGCGGCGGAAACATCTAGCATGGTAATAGGATAGGAGTTACCAGCATCCATTCCTTTGATGATGGTATCTGTAAGGGAGAGGAGTAGGGATTCCGTACTGAGATGTTTTCGGAAACCATATTGTGTTGGTAGGAGTATGTTGGATTGTTCTAGGTGGTCAGAGAGGCGGGAGTTTACTAGTTTCTCAATGACTTTGGAGATGGGACGGAGATTAGATAGATTGGAGGGATCAAGGGAGGGTTTGTTTAGGATGGGCTTGACCACAGCTTGTTTCAGGGAGTTAGGGACCAAGCCGTGTTCAAGAGAACAGTTCACGATTTTGGAGAGTGAAGTGGCTATGGTTTTAGGAATAGCGAGTAGAAGTTTGGTGGGGATAGTTTCAGAGGGATGGGAAGAAAGGTCTCATCTTTTTTAAGATGTTCTCTATTTCTAGAGTTGAGGAGGGTTCAAAAGAAGAGAGGATGGTGGGTGTGTATGGGGTGGGGGTGGGGTTATGCTGTTGGAATTGGGGGTATTTTTGGTATTAGGGGTAAATTTGGCAGTGATGTTGGAGATTTTGTTTTTAAAGAAAAGGGCAATTTCATTACAGCTGGTCTGTGTGGAGGGGACTTGTGGTGGAGACACGTTGGGTTTAGTAAGATTTGAGACCAAGGTGAATAGTGCCTTTGGGTTGAATTGGAGATGGTGAATTTTCTTGGCATAGTATTCTTTTTTAGTTTTTTGAATGGCGTTTCTATATGCATGCATAAGTTGATAGTAGATGGTTTTAGTGGCAGGAGTGGGGTGTTTGCGCCAGTGTCTTTCAGCTGCTCTAAGCTGGATTTTTTGGGTTTTGAGTGTATGGGTGTGTACCAGGGATTTTTGTGGAATGATTTGGTTTGTGTAATTGTTTTTGAATGATTGGACATAAGTTGTTTGCAATTTTTAGGGTGGTTTCTGCCCAGGAGGATATAGCACTATCTGCTGACTCCAGGTCAATGTGATTTGGGATGTTGGAGCAGGCCGTTGCAAGGGTGTCTAGGGGGCAGGTTTTGTGGAATTGGAAGGATTTAGTGGAAGGGCTATAAAATTAAAGCATGCTATCTGACAGCTGAAATTGTTCTTGAGAGAAGTGAATGTTTCTGTAAGTCCAGTGCTTCCCATTACAAACTGCAGCCCAAATTTCCCTCTCTTCCATCTATCTGTCTGGTTTTTTTTGTTTTTTTTTTGTACAGGCGGTTCTCCAGCAGCATAGCTGTGACACCAGAGGAGCAGGAAAAAAGGGTTCTCTATGCTGCAGTCCTGGAGTATGAGCAGGACAATGTAAGTATGCAGAATAGCCAGAGATCTTTCATTTGTTTTCTCAGTATGAACTGGCCATGAGAAATTCCCCCTCTTTCCATCTCTTTCTCCCTATTTTTATTTATTCAGGTTTAGCTCTCGCTCAGGGTGTACAATAGGTAGATAGGTCACACCCCCAAAGGGCTTACAATCTCTAAATTTGTACCTGAGGTAATGGATCACAAGGAGCACTAGTGGAAGAAGCAGGAACCCTGAGCTTCTTTAGTTCTCAGGCTGCTGATCTATCCACTAGGTGGCTACTCCTCCCATACTAGTAGGTTGCTCCTCTGTGATCAGCTCAGTTGGACTTGACCCCTGCCCTCCTCTTCCTTCATCCCTATCCAGGTCCCCTGTCCCCTGTCTCCTGTATCAGCTCCTCACTGGCACATTAAAAAAAAATGGGTAACAAAAGAAGAATTAAAATGTATGGTATGCCCAGTTAGGAAGGCCCAGCCAGTAGGGGCATAGGCTGCCGTTCTGGAAACTTAGATGGGTGGGAGGTAGGATAAAGCAGGTTGAAACTGGTAGGCAGAGGCATGGGCAATGGAGAAAAGGCATGACAGAATTGTTATGCAGAAATGGAGTCGGGGACAGCAGGAGATACTGGTTTTCCCCCCTTGGACAAGGTGGCAAAGACAGAGGGCAGTAGCAAGGTAGAGGGGGTGCCCTTGTGCTAGGGGCATGCTGATGCCACACCCCAGAAATGAAAAGGATCAGGTGTCAGCAGGAATGGGAAATGGGGAGCGGGAAAAGCAGGGGGGTGGAGGTGTTTGTCACCTTACTGGCATGAAAAGGGAGTACAGCTTATGTACAGTTGCTCAAGAGTCAATAGATAAGGGCCAGTTTTGGCTATTTGTACTTCAGTGACGCTAAGCTATATGAGGTGGTAATGCACTCGATCCAGCTTTTATCCTAAAAGACATAAGGATTTCTGAGCCTTGTTGTTGCTCCCAGTTTGGTGTGTCTGTTTATCTGTGAATATCCCCTAGAAACCTGCTTTCTGGTCGAAGAAACTACTTGATTTGAGGCTCTGCAATCCTAGTCACTGCAGTTGATGTGTGTTGGGGAGAGGTATTTGCATGTGGGCATACATTGGGGAAGAATATTAACATGCGTGTCAGGGAGAGGGAATGGCATGTGTATGCATGTCTAGAATGGGGCTGTAATGTTTGATTTCCTAGCGTGTAGCCAGATGGACTCAGGACCAATGAGTTATATGCTCCCCTGCTAGCAGATGGAGACGGAGTCAGGTTTCAAAGCTGACATCACCCTAGCTATACCCCTGTAGCGACCTCAGCCATTCAGTATCTCCCATCTCCTAGCAGATGTGGACGTGCTATCCCCTACACCAGCACTGGTGTTTAGCAGGATTGTAGTACTCATTAGAAGAAGGAACATTTACATTCGAGAAAGATCGAGCCCCGCTCTCCTGCGGTGAAACCTAACGGTCCCTCCCCCAGTTGTGAATTCCTAAGGCGATTTCTGAGATCCCTCAGAGGTGTGCCTTGGTCCGGTAGCCAGTTTCCGGCGTGGACTTTGCTGCTGCAGCAGCTGAAATGCAGCAGGTGTAGGAAGCCATAGCAGGAGACCGCCTCTGTACTCAACCGGTAAGCGCTGAGCCCAGTTAAGTAGAGAAGAACTCCTCTATTTCAGAGATGTGGAAGGGCTTCGGTAAATCTTTTTTCCAGTCTCCTTGCTCGGCACGCCATACTGACGATGTTCCCAATCCTGTTAGGGGAAGGGAGTTTCCAAGCAGGTTGAGAGGCCACGCTTCAGGCTTCGTGGGCACACCACGTGGCAGGTCGCATCGGCGCCATCTTGCACTCTGTTTGGTGTGACGCCATTTCCACCCCTTTGACTGTTGGTACATGCAGTGCGGGCCAGCCCTTTGTGCGTATACGTGCGCACATACATGTATGCTCACCGGCGTGCATAAGTGCATGCATACACTTGCGCACAACTGGACACTTAAGTTCAAGGGCGCTTATGTGTATGCGCATTGGCGCAGATCTGCGCGTGCTCCAATCTAAGCGCTATCCAGCTGAACGCATAAAACAACTATGGCTCTGGCAGCAACACTCTTTGTGCTGCCTGCCATATTAGGGCTGCTCAGTCTGACCTAAAATCCTTCTTGTGTCAGCACTGTGCGGAAGTCCAGGGAGGGCTAGACCCTCAGAACTTCTCCAAGCCTAGCCCCTCCCATTCTGAGGGCAGGTCAGCACGATCTTATCCGTACCAGCGTCATTTCCGCTCCCGCGGAGGGTAAGGGGAATTGAGCCTCTGAGCAGGTTGAGCAGCTCTCGGTGGGCTAGGCCCCGCATTACATAAGAACATAAGAAAATACCATACTAGGTCAGACCAAGGGTCCATCAAGCCCAGCATCCTGTTTCCAACAGTGGCCAATCCAGGCCATAAGAACCTGGCAAGTATCCAAAAACTAAGTCTATTCCATGATACCATTGCTATTGGCAGTGGCTATTCTCTAAGTGAACTTAATAGCAGGTAATGGACTTCTCCTCCAAGAACTTATCCAATCCTTTTTTAAACACTGCTATACTAACTGCACTAACCACATCCTCTGACAACAAATTCCAGAGTTTAATTGTGTGTTGAGTAAAAAAAGAACTTTCTCCGATTAGTTTTAAATGTGCCCCATGCTAACTTCATGGAGTGCCCCCTAGTCTTTCTATTATCCGAAAGAGTACACTTATGCACGCCGGACTTGGTGAGAGAGGTAACGGTGGTGGGGCCGCTTGGCAATAGTAATCATAATATGATCAAATTTGATTTAATGACTGGAAAAGGAACAGTGTGCAAATCCAAGGCTCTCGTGCTAAACTTTCAAAAGGGAAACTTTGATAAAATGAGAAAAATTGTTAGAAAAAAACTGAAAGGAGCAGCTACAAAAGTAAAAAATGTCCAAGAGGCGTGGTCATTGTTAAAAAATACCATTCTAGAAGCACAGTCCAGATGTATTCCACACATTAAGAAAGATGGAAAGAAGGCAAAACGATTACCGGCATGGTTAAAAGGGGAGGTGAAAGAAGCTATTTTAGCTAAAAGATCTTCATTCAAAAATTGGAAGAAGGATCCAACAGAAGAAAATAGGATAAAGCATAAACATTGGCAAGTTAAATGTAAGACATTGATAAGACAGGCTAAGAGAGAATTTGAAAAGAAGTTGGCTGTAGAGGCAAAAACTCACAGTAAAAACTTTTTTTAAATATATCCGAAGCAGAAAGCCTGTGAGGGAGTCAGTTGGACCGTTAGATGATCGAGGAGTTAAAGGGGCACTTAGAGAAGATAAGGCCATCGCGGAAAGATTAAATGATTTCTTTGCTTCGGTGTTTACTGAAGAGGATTTTGGGGAGGTACCTGTAATGGAGAAGGTTTTCATGGGTAATGATTCAGTTGGACTGAATCAAATCACGGTGAACCTAGAAGATGTGGTAGGCCTGATTGACAAACTGAAGAGTAGTAAATCACCTGGACCGGATGGTATACACCCCAGAGTTCTGAAGGAACTAAAAAATGAAATTTCAGACCTATTAGTAAAAATTTGTAACTTATCATTAAAATCATGCATTGTACCTGAAGACTGGAGGATAGCAAATGTAACCCCAATATTTAAAAAGGGCTCCAGGGGTGATCCGGGAAACTACAGACCGGTTAGCCTGACTTCAGTGCCAGGAAAAATAGTGGAAAGTGTTCTAAACATCAAAATCACAGAACATATAGAAAGACATGGTTTAATGGAACAAAGTCAGCATGGCTTTACCCAGGCAAGACTTGCCTCACAAATCTGCTTCACTTTTTTGAAGGAGTTAATAACATGTGGATAAAGGTGAACCGTTAGATATAGTATACTTGGATTTGCAGAAGGCGTTGACAAAGTTCCTCATGAGAGGCTTCTAGGAAAAGTAAAAAGTCATGGGATAGGTGGCGATGTCCTTTCGTGGATTGCAAACTGGCTAAAAGACAGGAAACAGAGAGTAGGATTAAATGGGCAATTTTCTCAGTGGAAGGGAGTGGACAGTGGAGTGCCTCAGGGATCTGTATTGGGACCCTTACTGTTCAATATATTTATAAATGATCTGGAAAGAAATACGACGAGTGAGATAATCAAATTTGCAGATGACACAAAATTGTTCAGAGTAGTTAAATCACAAGCAGATTGTGATAAATTGCAGGAAGACCTTGTGAGACTGGAAAATTGGGCATCCAAATGGCAGATGAAATTTAATGTGGATAAGTGCAAGGTGATGCATATAGGGAAACATAACCCATGCTTTAATTACACAATGTTGGGTTCCATATTAGGTGCTACAACCCAAGAAAGAGATCTAGGTATCATAGTGGATAACACATTGAAATCGTCGGTTCAGTGTGCTGCGGCAGTCAAAAAAGCAAACAGAATGTTGGGAATTATTAGAAAAGGAATGGTGAATAAAACGGAAAATGTCATAATGCCTCTGTATCGCTCCATGGTTGAGACCACACCTTGAATACTGTGTACAATTCTGGTCGCCGCATCTCAAAAAGATATAATTGCGATGGAGAAGGTACAGAGAAGGGCTACCAAAATGATAAGGGGAATGGAACAACTCCCCTATGAGGAAAGACTAAAGAGGTTAGGACTTTTCAGCTTGGAGAAGAGACGACTGAGGGGGGATATGATAGAGGTGTTTAAAATCATGAGAGGTCTAGAACGGGTAGATGTGAATCGGTTATTTACTCTTTCGGATGGTAGAAAGACTAGGGGCACTCCATGAAGTTAGCATGGGGCACATTTAAAACTAATCGGAGAAAGTTCTTTTTTACTCAACGCACAATTAAACTCTGGAATTTGTTGCCAGAGAATGTGGTTAGTGCAGTTAGTATAGCTGTGTTTAAAAAAGGATTGGATAAGTTCTTGGAGGAGAAGTCCATTACCTGCTATTAAGTTCACTTAGAGAATAGCCACTGCCATTAGCAATGGTTACATGGAATAGACTTAGCTTTTGGGTACTTGCCAGGTTCTTATGGCCTGGATTGGCCACTGTTGGAAACAGGATGCTGGGCTTGATGGACCCTTGGTCTGACCCAGTATGGCATTTTCTTATGTTCTTAGTAAATAACCGATTCACATCTACCCGTTCTAGAACTCTCATAATTTTAAACATCTCATATCCCCCCTCAGCCGTCTCTTCTCCAAGCTGAAAAGTCCTAACCTCTTTAGTCTTTCCTCATAGGGGAGCTGTTCCATTCCCCTTATCATTTGGTAGCCCTTCTCTGTACTTTCTCCATCGCAATTATATCTTTTTTGAGATGCGGCGACCAGATTTGTACACAGTATTCAAGGAGGGATACAGAGGCATTATGACATTTTCCATTTTATTCACCATTCCCTTTCTAATAATTCCCAACATTGTTTGCTTTTTTGACTGCCGCAGCACACTGTACTGATGATTTCAATGTGTTATCCACTATGACACCTAGATCTCTTTCTTGGGTTGTAGCACCTAATATGGAACCCAACATTGTGTAACTATAGCATGGGTTATTTTTCCCTATATGCATCACCTTGCACTTATCCACATTAAATTTCATCTGCCATTTGGATGCCCAATTTTCCAGTCTCACAAGGTCTTCCTGCAATTTATCACAATCTGCTTGTGTTTTAACTACTCTGAACAATTTTGTGTCATCTGCAAATTTGATTATCTCACTCTTCGTATTTCTTTCCAGATCATTTATAAATATATTGAAAAGTAAGGGTCCCAATACAGATCCCTGAGGCACTCCACTGCCCACTCCCTTCCACTGAGAAAATTGTCCATTTAATCCTACTCTGTTTCCTATCTTTTAGCCAGTTTGCAATCCACGAAAGGACATCGCCACCTATCCCATGACTTTTTACTTTTCCTAGAAGCCTCTCATGAGGAACTTTGTCAAACGCCTTCTGAATAATCCAAGTATACTATATCTACCGGTTCCCCTTTATCCACATGTTTATTAACTCCTTCAAAAAAGTGAAGCAGATTTGTAAGGCAAGACTTGCTCTGGGTAAAGCCATGCTGACTTGTTCCATTAAACCATGTCTTTCTATATGTTCTGTGATTTTGATGTTTAGAACACTTTCCACTATTTATTCTGGCACTGAAGTCAGGCTAACCGGTCTGTAGTTTCCCGGATCACCCCTGGAGCCCTTTTTAAATATTGGGGTTAGATTTGCTATCCTCCAGTCTTCAGGTACAATGGATGATTTTAATGATAGGTTACAAATTTTTACTAATAGGTCTGAAATTTCATTTTGTAGTTCCTTCAGAACTCTGGGGTGTATACCCATCCGGTCCAGGTGATTTACTACTCTTCAGTTTGTCAATCAGGCCTACCACATCTTCTAGGTTCACCGTGATTTGATTCAGTCCATCTGAATCATTACCCATGAAAACCTTCATTACGGGTACCTCCCCAACATCCTCTTCAGTAAACACCGAAGCAAAGAAATCATTTAATCTTTCTGCGATGGCCTTATCTTCTCTAAGTGCCCCTTTAACCCCTCGATCATCTAACTGCCCAATTGACTCCCTTATAGGCTTCCTGCTTCGGATATATTTAAAAATGTTTTTACTGTGAGTTTTTGCCTCTACAGCCAACTTCTTTTCAAATTCTCTCTTAGCCTGTCTTATCAATGTCTAACATTTAACTTGCCAATGTTTATGCTTTATCCTATTTTCTTCTGTTGGATCCTTCTTCCAATTTTTGAATGAAGATCTTTTGGCTAAAATAGCTTCTTTCACCTCCCCTTTTAACCATGCCGGTAATCGTTTTACCTTCTTTCCACCTTTCTTAATGAGTGGAATACATCTAGACTCTGCTTCTAGAATGGTATTTTTTAACAATGACCACGCCTCTTGGACATTTTTTACTTTTGTAGCTACTCCTTTCAGTTTTTTTCTAACAATTTTTCTCATTTTATCAAAGTTTCCCTTTTGAAAATTTAGCACGAGAGCCTTGGATTTGTACACTGCTCCTCTTCCAGTCATTAAATCAAATTTGATCATATTATGATCACTATTGCCAAGCGGCCCCACCACCTTTACCTCTCTCACCAAGTCCTATGCTCCACTGAGAATTAGATCTAAAATTGCTCCCTCTCTCGTCGGTTCCTGAACCAATTGCTCCATAACGCTATCATTCCATCCAGGAACGTTATCTCTCTAGCGTGTCCCGATGATACATTTACCCAGTCAATATTGGGGTAATTGAAGTCTCCCATTATTACTGCACAACAATTTGATTAGCTTCCCTAATTTCTCTTAGCATTTCACTGTCCGTCTCACCATCTTGACCAGGTGGACGGTGGTATACCCCTATCACTATAGTCTTCCCCGACATACAAGGGATTTCTACCCATAAAGATTCAATTTTGTATTTAGTCTCATGCAGGATGTTTATCCTGTTGGACTCTATGCCATCCCGGACATAAAGCGCCACACTTCCTCCCAGGTGCTCCTCTCTGTCATTGCGATAAAATTTGTACCCCGGTATAGCACTATCCCATTGGTTATCCTCTTTCCACCATGTCTCTGAGATGCCAATTAAGTCTATGTCATCATTCACTGCTATACATTCTAATTCTCCCATCTTACTTCTTAGACTTCTGGCATTAGCATACAAACATTTCAAAGTTTGTTTTTTGTTTGTATTTTCATTCCGCTTTTTAATTGATAGGGATAAGTTAGAATTTTTTAGCTCAGGTGAGTTTTTAGTTACAGGCACTTGGACTATTTTTCTAATTATTGGAACCTCACTGTTGGGATGCCCTAATTCTAATGCATCATTAGTATCCTTTGAAGATACCTCTCTCCGAACCATGCGCTGCTGAGCGACTGTCGGCTTTCCCCTTTGTTCTAGTTTAAAGCTGCTCTATCTCCTTTTTAAAGGTTAGCGCCAACAGTCTGGTTCTACCCTGGTTAAGATGGAGCCCATCCCTTCGGAAGAGACTCCCCCTTCCCCAAAAGGTTCCCCAGTTCCTAACAAAACTGAATCCCTCTTCCTTGCACCATCGTCTCATCCACGCATTGAGACTCCAGAGCTCTGCCTGTCTCTGGTGACCTGCGCGTGGAACAGGGAGCATTTCAGAGAATGCTACCCTGGAGGTTCTGGATTTAAGCTTTCTTCCTAAGAGCCTAAATTTGGCTTCCAGAACCTCCCTCCCACATTTTCCTATGTCGTTGGTGCCCACATGTACCACGACAGCCGGCTCCTCCCCAGCACTGTCTAAAATCCTATCTAGGTGACGCGTGAGGTCCGCCACCTTCGCACCAGGTAGGCATGTTACCAGGCGATCCTCACGCCCACTAGCCACCCTGAGTGGTCGGCCTCATCAGCGCCACACTGAGTGGTCGGCCTCATCAGCGCCATCTTGCACGTGTTTCTGTATGTGTCGTATAGCCCCGCGTAGAACGCTGGTTCATGCAGTACGTTGGCAGTGTGCGTAATGTCAGCACGTACTTATGCTCACAACTCCGAAAGTGCTGCGCGTGATGTCAGCGCTTACTTACGCGCAGAACTCTGAAAGCGCTGCGAGCGACGTCAGCACATACACGCACAACTGTGAAAGCACTTACACTAAGCGTGTGACTTCAGCGCGAACGTACGCCCGCAACTGTGAGAGAGCTGTGCACGTCAGCACGTTCTTGCACGCACAACTCTGACAGCGCTTGCATTGTGCATGTGACGTCAGCACATTGTTATGTGCACAACTAAAAGTGCTGTGTGTGTTTCGTCAGCACTTACCTGTGCACACAACTCTGAAAAGCACTGTGCGCGCTACATCAGCACATACTTATACTCACAACTCCGAAGGCGCATTATGGTCAGCACGTACTATAACTGCGCAATGTCATAAACTCATACAGGAAAAGCTGAGCGCATGACCCGAGCGCCACCTCGCCGCGCCCCATCTAGGAGCTCTAAATTTGTGCGCAAATAACTTTTAAGTGCGAGCCAATTGCAAAGCACAGCTACCACCGCCAATGCCACCAGCAATCAAGAATGATAAAGGGGATGGAACAGCTCCCCTATGAGGAAAGGCTGAAGAGGTTAGGGCTGTTCAGCTTGAAGAGACGGCTGAGGGGGGATATGATAGAGGTCTTTTAGATCATGTGAGGTCTTGAACAGGTAGATGTGACTCGGTTATTTACACTTTCGAATAATAGAAGGACTAGGGGGCATTCCATGAAGTTAGCAAGCAGCACATTTAAGATTAATCGGAGAAAATTCTTTTTCACTCAACACACAATAAAGCTCTGGAATTTGTTGCCAGAGGATGTGGTTAGTGCAGTTAGTGTAGCTGGGTTCAAAAAAGGTTTGGATAAGTTCTTGGAGGAGAAGTCCATTAATGGCTATTAATCAATTATACTTAGGGAATAGCCACTGCTATTAATTGCATCAGTAGCATGGGTTCTTCTTAGTGTTTGGGTAATTGCCAGGTTCTTGTGGCCTGGTTTTGGCCTCTGTTGGAAACAGGATGCTGGGCTTGATGGACCCTTGGTCTGACCCAGCATGGCAAGTTCTTATGTTCTTAATTCTAAGCACCTTGCTCTTTGTGCTTCTCAACCTGACCTAACTTTCAACCTGTGTCAACACAATGAGGAAGTCCAAGGAGAGTTGGCTTCCTCGGTCTTTGATAAGCCTGGCTCCTCCCATTCAGATGAGGGGTTAGCCACAGCCTTAGCTAGAAGCACCCACGTCTGGGCCAGCCGTGGGAGAGGGAATTCAGTGGCACCTACCCCAGCACTCCTGGGCTAGGCAGGGGCCCTTCCGTCTTCTCTAGGCTGGAATTATTTTTCCAGGGCCTTGAAGACCATAGTACAGGCACAACCTGCTACCTCACTGGCTCCTTCTGGGACCCGGCAACACGGAGGAAGTGCCAGATTCCTTGGTCCAGTCTGATCTCCCTACAGAAAGCCTCTTGCTACTTTCCAGTACTAAGGCTAACTATCCCTCTTCTTTCAGCAATGGGTCGAGATCACGTCGAACATATGGGTACTGGACATAATGCGAGAAGGATATGCTCTGGAATTTCGCAGCATCCCTCTGGGCATGTTCGTGATGTTGCCCTTACACTCCCAGCACAAGAAACTGGCAGTGGAATCTACGTTGATGAGGCTCCTCGGTTTGAGGGCTATAACTACAGTACCTACGTCCCCAGGAAAATATGGGGCATCATTCCACCTATTTCATCGTACCCAAGAAGGGGGGTTTGTTTCGCCCCATCCTGGACCTCAAGAGTGTCATTTGTCATCTGTGGATATTCCACTTCCGCATGGAAACTCACCATTCTGTCATAATGGCCATACAACCGGGAGAGTTCTTAACCTCCCCGGGCCTCTCGGAGGCCTACTTTCATATTACTGGCAACCTCCCCCAGAACATTCTCCAAAGTTATGGTGGTAGTGGTGGCAGCACTGAGGAAAGAAGGAATCCTGGTGCATCTTTACTTAGACGACTGGCTGATCTGGCCGAAGTCATTATAAGAGAGCCTCCAGGCGACTAGCAGGGTCATGTCACTGCTTCAGGAAGTTGGTTAGGTCATGAACATGGACAAGAGCTGCCTCAAGCCCTCCCAGTCCTTAGAATATCTGGAGTCTGGATCGATACTAAGCAGGACAAAGTCCTCCTCCCTCCTTCGAGGATAAGGAAGCTGATGGGCCAAGTGCATCGGTTAACGAATACAATGCGCCACAGAGTATTAAGCTGTCTTCAGGTCCTTAGCCTGATGGCGTCAACCCTGGAGGTAATACCATGGGTGAGGGCTCATATGCTGCCACTCCAATGTTCCCTGCTGTCACGTTGGAACCCACTGTCTCAAGACTACTTGATTTGCCTCCACCTTCCAATAAAATTATGTTCTCGGCTCCAGGAAGTTCACCTAAGCAAGGGTGTAAGCCTGGCCCCACCAAACTGGCTACTCCTCACAACGGACGCGAGCCCCTGAGGGTGAGGAGGTGACAACCCAGAGCGACGGACCAAGGAAGAAGCGTGCTGGAGCATAAACCGCCTAGAAGTCTGAGCTGCCAGATTAGCGTGCCTACAATTCAGCCATAGACTCCAGGGCCAGGCAGTCCGTGTGATACAGGACAACACAACAATGATAGCCTACATCAACCGCCAGGGAAGAACCAAAAGACAAATTATTTCTGGAAATAGTCCTCCTTATGGAATGGGCGGAGTTAAATCTACAAGGGATCTCAGCCTCCCACATCGCAGGAAAAGACAACGTCAGAGCAGAGCTTCTCAGCAAGGAGTCTGAGTCCAGGAGAATGGGCGTTGTCGACCAGAGCCTTCCGGTTCCTGATAGATCACTGGGGCCTCCCATCCATGGACCTACTGGCCACATCTCAAAATGGTAAGGTCCCCTGATTCTTCAGTCTTAGAAGAGATCAGCATTCCTAAGGGACCAAAGCCCTTGTCAGGCCTGGTCAGAATAGGAGCGACTGTACACCTCCCTCCTTGGCGTTCACATTCGCAAGATTGAACACCACAGAGATTTAGTCCTTCTAGTGGCCCCGGATTGGCCCAGAAGCCCACAGTATGTAGACATGCGGAGGCTTCTGGTGGAGAGCCCTCTATGCCTCCCTCCACAGAAGGACCTTTTCCAACAAAGTCTGATCCTTCACGAAGACTCAGCTCAGTTTTGTTTTACAGTCTGGCCCTTGAGAGGGCTTGCCTGACGAAGCGTGGATATTCGACGGCAGTAATTGCCACCTTGCTCCGCGCGTGGACATTCTTGACATCCTTGGCGTACGTATGGATCTGGAAAATATTTGAGGCTTGCTGCAAGGAGCACAGGGTGCCCCCCTCGACAACCAGGATCCCCATGATTCTGGAACTTTTACAGGATGGACAGAACAAAATGATATGTGTGCCTGAGTCTGAGACCAACATGGAGACTATGACTCACCCAGAATCCTCTGCTGCTTCGGCCTGCTTGCAGTTCTGGCCATGGGAACCTTAAATGCCCTATTGACTCTAATTTGTAGAAATTACAGGAGACATCTGGACAGCAGCAGGAGATGTCAAAAACGTATGATGGAAGGTCATGGGGTCAAAGAAAAGCAGAAGGAAAAGGTCAGAATCTCACAGGCTAACGTTTCAACTAAAGTGGCACCAATGAAACCAGAGTCTTGGAAACCTCCCTGAGGGTGAAAACCTGACAGGACAAAGGACTAATAGAAGCTTGATGTGAACATTAGGCAAATAGGCCCCAATTTGGGAGGAGGGTCAGGGTAATATAGGTTTAATTCATCTCGTTTTGACATAAGAAACTGTGTACATGATACTCCCATAGATTCAAGCAATTTAGGGATTGAGACTATTATCTATAAAAAGAAGACTTTACTAATGTATGGAGAGAAACAAAGGGTAGAGCTTCTCCTGAGCTCTGGCCAGAGAGGTCCTGTCCCTCTGTTCCTCCCAAGGGTACCTGCATTGCTTTTTGATATGCAATAAAAAATTTAAAATTTGTTTCTACTACATTTGGTATGGAACTCTTCTGTTCATGGAAAAGCACCTTTAAGTGTGATGTAGCGCTTAACAAAAGGGATGCCCCTCCGCTCCTTGAAAGTCCAGGTGATGCCTCTCCCCTGTTTCAGAGGCGAGGTGAACGGAGCCCGCCTGTCCACACATCCAGACTTGGCCCGTTTCCAAGAAGAGGTTAAACATGGAACCTCAATCTAGTATTGGGCCTTATAGCAGGGCCTTCCTTTCGGCCGCTACGCAGTCTGGCTCTATGCCTGTTAATGATGAGGACTGTATTCTTGGTGGCGATATGCTCGGATCATAGCATCTCTGAACTTCAGGCGCTGTCATGTTGGGAACCGTTAATCTGGTTGAATCCAGGAACGTTACAGCTTCGCACTGTTCCTTTCTTCCTTGCCAAAGGTAGCCTCAGAGTTTCACCTGAACCAGCCCATCTCCTTACCGTCCCTAGATAAACACAAGGACATGGAAAACTACCACTTCCTACGCCACTTAAACGTCAGGAGGCTTTTAGTACGGTATCTGGAACATTCAGGACCGGTGTGCAAGATAGACTGCTTGTTTGTTCTTCATGGTGGAAAGAAACAAGGCGAAGCAGCTTCGAGGACTACCATAGCTCACTGGATCAAGGAAGTGATCACGGGAGTTTATGTAGAGGCAGGGGAAGCCTTTATCCCTTCAGGTTATAGCTCATTCCACTAGGGCCCAGGCAGTATCCTAGGCGGAAGCTAAGCTACTGTCATCTGTCGACATCTGCCGAGCAGTGGCAGGGTCCTCCTTACAGACCACCTCCAGGTTCTATCACTTCGACATACAGGCTCGAGAGGATGCACGCTTTGCGAGGGCGGTGCTATCCGGATCGCAGGCAGCATCCCACCCCCGTTTTGTACATCCCATTGGTCCTGAGTCCATCTGGCTACACGCTTGGAAAAGGAGAAATTACTTACCTGATAATTTCGTTTTCCTTAGTGTAGACAGGTGGACTCAGCATCCTGCCCACGGCTGCTCAGGAATGGTGTCAAGGATTCGCCCATGAGGTGACTCGCAATTCCAAGAGGTTATGACTAAGCCATCACCCTATCCCTAGATCAAGGCATCTATAATTTTGCTGGGATTCAGCACTTATGTTTAGTTGAGTACACTTATGGTTACCACTTTTTAATCAAGTTATCAAGTGGTATTCAAGTTTTTCAGTACTATGTTCACAGTAGCTTTTGAAGAGAATACTGAATGGCTGAGGTTGCTTCAGGGGATATTAAGGTAACTTCAGCTTTGAAACCTGACTCCGTCTGCATCTGCTAGCAGGGGAGCACATAACCCATTGGTCCTGAGTCCATCTGTCTACACTAAGGAAAACGAAATTATCAGGTAAGTAATTTCTCCATTCTTTGTACTGTGCTGGGGAGTGGATTTAATGGAGAGCTGCAGACAGATCTGTAATATGCTGTCATGTTTTTCACCTTCTTAGGAGTGGCCCAAACTCTGGAAAGCCAAGATACAGAAAAGTCCGAATGATTTGTCTCTGATTGCGGAACTGGTCTTTCATCTCCTCAGGTACTAACCTGATCCAAAGAAGAAGAGATCCCGCTGGGTCCCTTCCTTGGATGCTAATCGCAGCCCCTGGGCAGTAAAGTAGGGTCAGAGCTGTTTCCAGGGCCCTTACCTGACACTTGAATTTGAAAATCTAGTAATTTCGTAGCGTCCAGTCAGATGAATCCAGAACAAGTGGGTTATGCACTTCTACCAGCAGATGGAGTCGGAGTAAACTGACATCACAGTACATATACCCCTGCAGTGACATGAGTCTGTCAGTATTTTCCGTCTCCAGCAGATGGTGGACGTGCATCTCCCCACTGGGGATTGCTTCATTTTAAAGTAACACCTGCAGTGATACCAAGTGGTCCCTCACCCAGTTGAGAACTTCTGAGGTGATTTCCGTGGTCCCTCAGATGTGTGTGCCTTGGTCCGGTAGCTGATTTTGCCGGCGTGGACTTAGCTGCTTGAGCAGCTGAAAGCCAGCAGGTGCAGGAAGCCAAGTGCATTGGTGACAGCATATGCCTTCTTCCCCCACAGCCAGAGACTGTCTCTGTACTCAGCCAGGTAAGAGTGAGCTCCGGTAAGCTTAAAAAAAAAAAAGATAAATACAGAGTCTTAGTAGGAGGTTTTTTGTTGTACAGGGTATCCTCCCCCCCCAGTCTCCGTGCTCAGTGTGCTGGTCCGACGTTCGTTCCGCTCTGTAGGAGGTCGAGGGACGTGGGTAGCCTAGCGGGTTGAACAGGCTAGGCCCCGCTCCAAGGCTTTTTTTGCATGCCTTGTGGTAGGCCGCAACAGCTTTTTGCACGCTTTCTAAAGCTGCCCTCTACAGGATTGTCAGTCCAGTGTGTGCGTCTCGCTGTGCATCCAGGTTGTGCACACAGTGGGGCCTTGTAGTCTGTGCGCCCATGTGCCTGAACATACCCAGATCAGTCCAGACCAGTGGGTTGTGCATCCCGTCCAGCAGATGGAGTCAGAGAACAAAACTTTGGGCACTGCTACATATATGAGAGTGCCATCTGCAGACCCTCAGTATTTATCTGACTCCAGCAGATGGTAGAAGTGCACTCCTGCAGACTGTTAGTTTAAAAAAAAAAAAGAATTTTAGTTCCCTGTACGTACCAGGATCAGTCCAGACCGCTGTATTTCTCTGACTCCAGCAGATGAGGGTGACAGAACCTGTGGCCCTGATCTTTAAAAAAAAAAAAAAAAAAAAAAAAGAGTATATTTACTATAGCTCATTAATAAGAACAGAGATTTTTTTTTTAATGACCTTGGCTAGATCAACAATTTAAAACAAACAAACAAAAAAAAAAAACCAGTAAAGGAAGTAACAGAAGGAGTGCTTCTTCTGGAGTGCAAGTCCTTCCAAGGGGGTTCAGACCTTTCTGATCCCTTGGTAGTAGGCAAGGCTGGGGTTCTTGCCCTGAGATCCTAATTTCCAGAGTGTTTACTTTCAGCCTGGTGAGAAAGAGGATTAACCGGTGGGCTGGTCCCTCCCCCTAACATCCCAGAGACGTGTAGATTCCTCTGGTGGGAGCCCCTGTCGATTTGCTCAGACCCAGGGACGATTTTTCCTTTCCCTGGTTGATTTAGAGCGTTTAAAAAAAACTCCAAACCCCCCCCCCCCCCCCCCCCCCAAAGAAGTCGGCAGGCAGCCTGGGTCTCCGGAAGGGATATTTTTAACCTTTTATTTGCTCAGCGCAGCTCGCTATCAAATGCCGCATGGATCGCGGTGCTCTGCCTGCTTGGAGCCGGCAGCGTGGCTCTCCCGCAATGGCCTCTGCTCCCGTTGCATTCAAAGGGGAGAGGGGCCATCAGAAATTCCTATAGAAGGCAGAGGAGCACTTACCTCGCGGTCGCGAAGTGCAGGCAGGGCTCTGCAGGGTTTCAGTCGTCGACCTGCTCCGTTCCCGATCAGCGTGGGAACGGCGGACCCCAAGCAGTGCACAGCTTGGGGGGAGGGGATTTACCTCCGTGGCTTTCTTCACCCAGTTTGAGTCCTGTGAAACCTTCAGATTTGATTACTGATTCTCCTCCCTGCCCGAACCTCCCCCCGGGGAGGGGGGGGCCTTAAAGCAACAGCACCCTTTTTCATCTCAATTTGTGCTGTTGTTGCACAAAACCTATATGGAGGCAGAAGCTGATTTAACTTTGCAGGAATCTCCTCCACCGAAGGTCCCTAAGCCTGCTGAGGGTCCGGCCATCCCTAGAGTCCAAGCGGTTTGTCCATTACTGGACCTGGCATACCACAGAAAAACCAGGAGTCAAGAAAAAAGAGAGATACAGTGGGCTCAGGTAGGATAAGACATGTGACCCACAGGCAGCCTTTCTTGACAGATGGGCAGTCCACAAGTATACCCCCCCACTCAAACAGGACATTAAGGAACTCAATAAAAACCAGGATTACAGTGGGCTCTGGTAGAATTAGACCTGTGATGAGGAGACACACACAGTATCAAGTGCAACAAGTACAAAAAGCCTTCTCTATATTAAACACTGAACAAGTTCTTGAGAAAAACATTGAAGTGTTACCTGAAAAGAGAAAAAAAAACCCAATGCATGCAGAAATTCCAGATCCATAACCAAAGGAAAAAGCTCATTGTGATGGATGACTCTGTCATCAGTGGCACAACTGCAAAGGGAAAGAGTGAAGTGAATAACAAAACTCATCTAAAGTCTCAAAAGGAGTCCAGGAAAAGCAGTAACCTTAACGAGAAAAGCTGGAAAGCTATGACCACAAATGCTCATAGTTTGGGCAATAAAATCCCAGATCTGCAAGCCCTAATGGTGGAGGCGGACTTGGACGTTGTTGCTATCACAGAGACATGGTTCACAGAATCTCATGATTGGGATACAGCAATACCAGGCTTTAACTTGTTAAGGAAGGACAGAGTGGATAGGAAAGGGGGAGGTGTGGCTCTTTATGTCAGAAACAATATCCAAGCATCTGAGCTGCAAGGAAGATGGGGAAATGAAGAAGCACTATGGGCCGACCTAAAAAAAGATGATGGGGCATCCATCTATATTGGAGTGGTTTACAGGCCTCTAAACCAAAAAGAAGAGCTGGACAGAAATCTGGTTGAAGACATCCAAAAGATGGGAAAGAAGGGAGAAGTGGTGATCGTTGGAGACTTTAATATGCCAGATGTAGACTGGAGAATCCCATCTGCAGATTCTAATAATAGTAGAGAGATAGTAGATGCCATGCAAGAAGCTTTATTCAAACAAATGGTATTCCCTGTACGTACCAGGATCAGTCCTGACTCCTGGGTTTTGCCCCCCCTCTAGCAGATGGAGACAGAAGTTTACAAACAAAAACTCCGCCTATATCTAGGCTGGTGCCACCTACAGTCTGGCAGTATTCTTCTGTCTCCTAGCAGGTGGAGAGGGTGCAAAACCTACAGTCTGTTTTTGGGCCTAAGTTTTTAGGTGGTAGTTTAAAAAAAAAAAAAGAAAAAGTAAAGCTAAAAGGTAGGACAGGTAGGTGTTGTCTGTAGTGGGTAAGGACCGCAGAGGCTTGCCTGCTGGTCCCAGTCCCCGCCTCCCAGGGGAGGGTAAGGTCCTGAGGGGACCGTTCCCCCTGGTTGAGGCAGCCGAGGATCTTTGTCAAGCGGCGGTTCAAAGGGTGCTACAGCTCTTGCGATCGCTGGGGCTATTGTGCCGGTCAATGTGGCCAAGAGCCATCTAGAACCAACGCAGTCCCTGGAGTATTTGGGAGCTTTGTTCGACACGTGTCAAGGCACAGTGTCACTTACGCAGGGTCGAATGCTGAAGTTGCAGACTCAGATCCGAAGATTGTTGGGCAAGCCGGTACCGGTAGTATGGGATTACTTGCAGGTGCTGGGATCTATGAACTCTACGCTGGAATTAGTGCCGTGGGCTTTCGCTCATATGCGTCCTTTGCAGTCAGCGTTGCTATCCCGCTGGCGGCCAGTATCGGAGGACTTCTTCCTTCCCTTGCCGCTGACCCAGGACGCCAGGGACAGCTTGACCTGGTGGCTCTGTCCAGCCAACTTGAGTCGAGGGGTATCGCTGGAGACTCCGTCTTGGACAGTGGTTACCACGGATGCCAGTCTGCTCGGTTGGGGGGCAGTTTGCCTCGGACAGTCAGTGCAGGGTCAATGGTCGCCTCGGGAGTCATCCTGGTCGATCAATCGGTTGGAAACTCGAGCGGTGTGACTGGCTCTTTGCGGTTCCTCCCTCTTATCCGCGGTCGGTCAGTCAGGATATTGTCGGACAATGCAACCACGGTGGCTTACATCAATCGACAAGGGGGAACCAAGAGTCAGGCAGTAGCATCCGAAGCTCGGTCATTGATGATATGGGCGGAGGCTCATCTCAGCAGTATTGCGGCCTCTCACGTTGCCGGGGTAGAAAACGTCCAGGCAGATTTTCTCAGTCGCCACTGGCTAGATCCCGGGGAGTGGGAGCTCGCGGAGCAAGCGTTTCAACTCATCTGTGCCCGATCGGGCAACGTTCAAGAATGCAAAAGCTCCTCTGTTCTTTGCTCGGCGTCGGGAAACGGCAGCGGAAGGAGTGGATGCTCTGGTAGTGCCGTGGCCGACGGATGTCTTACTCTACGTGTTTCCGCCATGGCCTCTCATAGGCAGTGTACTACGTCGAGTCGAGAAGCACCCTGCGGACATAGTAGTCGTCACCCCAGAATGGCCAAGAAGGCCGTGGTTCGCGGATCTGCTGAATCTGGCGATAGAGGGTCCACTTCGTTTTCCTTATCTTCCGTATCTCCTTCATCAGGGGCCCGTTTGTTTCGACCTGGTGGATCGCTTTTGTCTAGCGGCATGGCTTTTGAGAGGCAAAGGTTGAGATCCAAGGGGTACGCGGATTCGGTGGTGTCGACGCTTCTGCGTTTCCGTAAGAAGTCTACGTCGTTAGCTTTATGTGCGGGTATGGAGAGTTTTTGAATCCTGGTGTCTTGAACACGACGTGGTACCTATCCGAGCGGCTATCTCGGACATACTTCTTTTTCTACAGGAGGGTTTGTCCAAAGGGCTTTCCTGTTGTTCCTTGAGGGTGCAAGTGGCGGCTCTGGGTTCCTTGAGGGGACGGATTCATGGGACATCGTTGGCGGCACATCCAGATGTAGTGCGTTTTCTTCGGGGGGCGAGGCAGTTGCGGCCTCCGTTTAGGCAGCCTTGTCCGTCCTGGAATTTGAATGTTGTCCTTAAAGCGTTGTGTGCGGCGCCTTTTGAGCCTCTTCGCAGGATCACTCTCAAGGATTTAACTCTGAAGGTCGTGTTCTTGGTGGCCATGGTCTCGGTGCGATGGATTCCTGAGCTTCAGGCTCTGTCGTGTCGGGAGCCTTTTTTGCGGATTTCGGACGCGGGCATCTCGTTGCGGACGGTACCGTCCTTTTTACCTAAAGTGGTTTCATCGTTCCATGTCAATCAGACGGTCGAGTTGCCATCTTTTTTGCAGGTACGGGCTTCAGATCCTTTGGCTAAGGATCTTCATAAGTTGGATGTCCGACGCGCGCTGCTGCGATATTTGGAAATCACGAATGCATTCAGAATGTCGGACCATTTGTTCGTTCTCTATGGTGGTCCGAGGCGAGGTAAGGCAGCCTCTAAGACTACGATTGCTCGTTGGTTGAAAGAAGCCATTCGATCGACGTACCTGTTGCAGGGTAGGGCGTTACCCGCGGGGTTACGAGCTCACTCTACTCGCGCCCAGGCCACGTCCTGGGCGGAATGCCATCATATATCTCCAGAGGAGATCTGTAGGGCGGCCACCTGGAAATCGGTTCACACGTTTGCCCGGCACTATCGTTTGGTTCCCTGTACGTACCTGGATCAGTCCAGACAGTGGGTTATGTCCCCAATCCAGCAGATGGAGTCAGCACAAGCTTTGAGGGGGCGTATCCATATATCCTACTACCCCCTCTGCAGGAGTTCAGTATCTTCTGACTCCAGCAGATGCGAGTAGGGGAATCAGGCTTCTCCTCCTTTTCCTTCTTTCTCACTTCTTTTGCTTGATTATTTTGCTGCCTTTTTCTCATGGATCAAGTTTGTATCAAGTCTTGTATCAAGTTTTAAAAAGAAAAAAAAGAAAGTAAAGCAGGGTCCTTTCACCTTTTGGGGAGTGGCTTATCTCTCCTGTCTCTTTTCTGCAGCCGTGCTGTTTTCTTTGTCATTGCAGCAGGGGTAAGTAAGTTTTTCTTCACAGCACAGCTCCTGGTGCCCGCGTTTTTCTTCACAGCACAGCTCCTGGTGCCCGCGAAAGCCGGTGGTGCCGGCCTCTTCGTTTTTCTTCACTCACCCGCGGCCATTTTGCAGCTCCTCGTGGGCTGCTGCCGCGCTTGGGAAAGACTTCTGGGGCGGGTTGTGTGGCCGGGAAGGCCCCCCCGCGGCACCCCCCTGTAATTGCGGACAGCGGGCAGTGCGGGCCGCCCGGGCCCCCCCGCAGCGGCACTTTCGTGCGCGTGGCTCCCCCGAGGCTTTTGCTCTTTTTTGCCGCCGTGTTTCATCTCTCCCCCGGCGATCCCGATGCCGCGGCCTGCGGCGACCCAGGGTCCCGTATTTCCCGGGAGGGCATCTGTGCACGATGCCTTCCCGGGGGGGAAGGTACCTCACAGTCCCTTAATGAATTTTCTTTTTTGCCCAGGCGGCGCGGGCCGGCCACTCCGCCATTTTTGGCGGGAACGGGGGCCAGCTTACATTCTGAGCGCCCGGAGGCGCAGGACACGAGGGAGAACGTCTCTCGGGAAGACCCTACAAGCGGGGTCGCCCCCCCCGATTCTGGTGCAGGAGCCAAGCACCCAGAGCCAGGGAGCAGGAACCACGCCGCCCCTCAAAACGCACCCGGGCAGGCCGGGATTCTCTCCGGAGTTTATCCTGCTCATGCATACCGCTTATCTACAGGGGCTGGACACACCTGTGGGACCCCCCCCCTAAGATCCCACGGATGTTGCCCTCGGCGCCGGCCCCCCCCCGACCCTTCGGGAGCGGGGGCCTCCCGTCCTCCTACTCGGGTCCGTTCGGCGCCAGCGGCAGTGGGGGCGGTGCCCGACCCAGCGGGACAGGGACCTGACCTCCCGGACGGGGGCCAAGGGGACGGCACGCAAGAAGGGGATGATCCGCGTACCCTACGCCTCTTCCAGAGGGAAGAACTGGACGACCTCATCCCGCAGATCATTCAGGAATTAGATTTGGACCCTCCACCGGACCCGCCTGCTCCAGTGGCTCCCACTGTCGTCACCTCCTCAAAGAAGGGAGATCCAGTCCTGGCGGCGCTTTGGCCGAGGGCTCGGGCTTTTCCTATCCATGACTCGTTTTTACAACTTCTCACCAGGGAATGCGACACCCCGGAGGCCTCCCTGAAGAGCAGCCGGGCGATGGAAACGCTGTACCCGCTCCCTGAAGATTTTCTGGACCTCATCAAGGTCCCAAAGGTGGACTCCGCAGTGTCGGCGGTCACGAAGAGGACGACTATCCCAGTAACGGGAGGTGCGGCATTGCGAGACACACAGGATCGTAAGTTGGAGGTTTTCCTTAAGCGGGTCTTCGAGGTCTCCGCGTTTGGCATGCGGGCGGTGATGTGCAGTTCGCTTGCCCAGCGGGCTAGTCTCCTTTGGGTACAACAGCTCCTCACGTCTCAGAATCTGCCAGCCGATGAGGCTGCCCAGGCGGATCGGCTGGAGGCCGCGGTGGCGTATGGGTCGGACGCCTCGTACGATCTTTTTCGGTCCTCGCAAGATCCATGGTATCAGTAGTGGCGGCACGCCGACTACTATGGCTACGCAACTGGGTGGCAGATACGTCCTCGAAGTCCAGTCTGGGCTCTCTCCCTTTCAGGGGCAAGTTCCTCTTCGGGGAGGATTTGGATCGGATCATCAAGTCCCTGGGGGAGAACGCTGTTCATCGGCTGCCGGAGGATAGGTTTCGTCCATCCAGAGCGTTTTCTTCTTCTCGGACCAGAGCCAGAGCGCAGCAGCGCTACAGGGGATACAGACAGGCGGCCGCCCGGCCATCCGCCCCCAGGTCTCAGCCCTGGTCGCGCTCCTTTCGCGGGCGTCGGCCCGCACGCACTACTCCCGGACTCGGGAACCCCTCTAACAAGTCTTCACAATGATGCCAGTCTCGCCCACTCCTCTGTCCCCAGGATTGGGGGCCGGCTAACGTTTTTCTACTCGGAGTGGGCGCGGATCACCTCTGACCAGTGGGTCCTGGATACCATAAAACACGGCTACGCATTGGAATTTGTCCACCCTCCGCAGGGAAGGTTCATCTTTTCTCCCTGTGGCTCGGACCTCAAAAGAAGGGCGGTGCAGCTGACTCTGGACAGACTCCGGGAGATAGGCGCTATTGCGCCCATGCCCTTCGGAGAGGTGGGCTCGGGCCACTATTCCATCTATTTCATCGTGCCAAAGAAGGACGGTTCCTTCCGGCCTATACTGGACCTCAAGGAAGTCAACAAATCCCTTCGAGTCGTTCGGTTCCGCATGGAAACGGCGGTACATTGGGGGGAGTTTCTCGCCTCCCTGGACTTAACGGAGGCCTACCTGCACATTCCCATCCGCCCGGACCACCACCGTTTCCTTCGTTTCAAAATCCTGGACCAGCGTTTTCAGTTCACGGCTCTCCTGTTCGGATTGGCGACAGCGCCGCGCACCTTCACCAAGATCATGATAGTCGTGGCTGCAGCCCTCCGGAAGGCAGGCATCCTGGTTCATCCTTATCTGGACGATTGGCTCATTCGGGCGAAGTCATTCGATCATGGACGCTCAGCGGTGACTCGAGTAGTACAGTTTCTACATTTCCTGGGATGGGTAGTGAACTTCTCCAAGAGCTCCCTCACTCCCTCGCAACGCTTGGATTTCTTGGGGGCAACCTTCGACACCCTACTGGGCAAAGTTTTTCTGTGGCAGGACAAGGCTCAATCCTTGCGGGGTCACACACGACGGTTCTCTGCATTACCAGAGCCCACCTCCTGGGACTACCTACAACTCCTGGGAGTGATGGGGTTCACCATCGACCTTGTACCTTGGGCTTTCGCGCACCTCAGGACCTTACAGTGGGCGCTCCTCTCCCGGTGGAAACCAGTATCACAGGACTACCAGATGATTCTCCCGCTCCCGCAGAATGCCAGGGACAGTCTGGGCTGGTGGTTGGATCCGCCGAACCTGGCCCGGGGCGTGTCCCTCGATCTGCCAAATTGGGTGGTGGTGACTACCGATGCCAGTCTAGCAGGCTGGGGTGCAGTATGCGATCGAAGCGCCACGCAGGGGACGTGGTCCGCGGTGGAGGCGAAGTGGTCAATCAACCGTCTGGAAACCAGGGCGGTCCGGCTAGCTCTGCGACATTTCCTCCCACTTCTTCGGAACCGGGAAGTCAGAATTCTATCGGACAACGCTACCACCGTGGCCTACATCAATCGACAAGGAGGCACGCACAGCCCACAGGTAGCGCTCGAGGCGGTGCTACTGATGCAATGGGCGGAGCGTCATCTCGTCCGGCTAGCAGCCTCGCACATCGCCGGGGTGGACAACGTCCAGGTGGACTTCCTCAGTCGTCAACTGCTGGACCCAGGAGAGTGGTCTCTCTCCGACAAAGCGATGCAACTTATCGTCCATCGGTGGGGGGCCCCCCACCTGGATCTGATGGCGTCCGCTCTCAACGCCAAGGCTCCTCGCTTCTTCAGTCGCCGGAGAGAGCGCGGCGCCGAGGGAGTGGATGCCCTGGTCCTTCCGTGGCCCCCACATCTTCTGCTCTACGCTTTTCCACCGTGGCCTCTGGTGGGCAGGATGCTCCGGAATGGCCCAGGCGACCCTGGTTTGCAGACCTTCTACAGCTGGTGATCGACGGGCCAATCAGGCTGGGGCACCTCCCCCAGCTCCTACATCAGGGCCTGGTATTTTTCGAGCAGGCAGAACTCTTCTGTCTTGCGGCCTGGCTTTTGAGAGGCGCCGCCTCCGGCGTCGGGGCTACCCGGAGGCGGTAGTATCCACGCTATTGCGGGCACGAAAAACATCGACGTCGGCGGCCTATGTTCGGGTCTGGAAGGTGTTCAAGCTGTGGTGTACCAGCCAGGCCACGAGACCCGCTAAGGTTTCTGTACCTCAGATCCTTCAGTTTCTACAGGCGGGAGTGGAAAAAGGGCTCGCCTATAATTCACTACGGGTTCAGGTGGCCGCCCTTGGTTCGCTGTTGAGCGATGGGGGCTCTCTTCTACGGCACCCTGACATTGCTCGTTTTCTCAAGGGTGTCAAGCATATGCGTCCTCCGTTGCGGGACCCTTGTCCCTCCTGGAGTCTTAACCTTGTGCTTCGCTCCCTGTCGGGACCACCGTTCGAGCCGCTGCGCAGCGCAACGATAAAGGATCTCACTCTCAAGACTGTTTTTCTTGTGGCCATCTGTTCTGCTCGACGCATCTCGGAGCTGCAGGCTCTGTCGTGTAGAGAGCCTTATCTCCGTTTTTCCGACTCTGGAGTTTCGCTTCGCACCGTTCCCTCCTTCCTGCCGAAGGTGGTTTCTGCATTCCATGTGAACCAGACGGTGGAGCTGCCGTCCTTCTCCTCCTCAGAGCCGAAGATGCTCCGTCTCTTGGATGTCAAGCGCACTCTGCGCCTCTATCTGGAGGCTACAAATGAGTTCCGGATCTCTGACCATCTCTTCGTACTCTGGTCCGGACCTAAGAAGGGGTCTCAGGCCTCGAAGGCTACCATTGCCAGATGGTTGAAGGCCGGCATTGCTGCTTCCTACATTGGGGCGGGACGGATTCCCCCACCCGGCATCGTAGCGCATTCTACACGTTCTCAGGCGGCTTCCTGGGCGGAGTCTCGCTTGGTATCCTCGCAAGAAATTTGTAGAGCAGCCACCTGGAAATCGTTACACACGTTCTCGAGGCACTATCGTCTGCACCTCGCCTCTTCGGTCTCTGGACACTTTGGCGAGCAGGTTCTCCGAGCAGGCCTCGCAGGACCCCACCCGGTTTAGGGAAGCTTGGGTACATCCCACTGTCTGGACTGATCCAGGTACGTACAGGGAAAAGAAAATTATTACTTACCTGCTAATTTTCGTTCCTGTAGTACCATGGATCAGTCCAGACGCCCACCACGTTTTGGGTTCTTGATCCTGCTCAGCTCTGCGCTATTTCCTGTTCCCAGTGCTCTGTGTCTTCACAGTCGTTTCCTTTTTGCTGTTTTTCACAACTCCCTACAAGTTGGTAGGATGTTTGCAGTTACTTGTTGCGGTTACAATTGTTTTAATTATCTGTTTCCACAAACTTGATCCTTCGGGGGTTTCTACTCAGGCTTTGATATACTCGATACTGAACTCCTGCAGAGGGGGTAGTAGGATATATGGATACGCCCCCTCAAAGCTTGTGCTGACTCCATCTGCTGGATTGGGGACATAACCCACTGTCTGGACTGATCCATGGTACTACAGGAATGAAAATTAGCAGGTAAGTAATAATTTTCTTATGTCAATGCGCCAGGGTCGACGGGGTTTGGAGAAGGAGTGCTTAGAGCAGGCCTCTCCGGATCCCACCCTCAGTAAGGTAAGCTCTGGTACATCCCAGGAGTCTGGACTGATCCTGGTACGTACAGGGAAAAGAAAATTAGGTCCTTACCTTTGCTAATTTTCGTTCCTGTAGTACCGAGGATCAGTCCAGAGTCCCACCCAGTCTTGTGCTGATGCCGGGAGAGGCTGTGTGGTCTGTGTGGTGGTCTATTTCTCAATCAGGATAAGTTGATGTTTGATACCTCGAGTTCGGTCCCCAGTTTGGGGGTTGTACACTGGTGTTGAGGTAATGGTTATAATGTTCGTTGATATTTTTTTTTTGAGATTGTTCTGCTTTGACATTAAGTAATACTGCCAGACTGTAGGTGGCACCAGCCTAGATATAGGCGGAGTTTTTGTTTGTAAACTTCTGTCTCCATCTGCCAGAGGGGGGGCAAAAACCAGGAGTCAGGACTGATCCTCGGTAATACAGGAACGAAAATTAGCAAAGGTAAGGACCTAATTTTCTTATAGAACCCACGAGAGAAGGAGCTATACTCGACTTAGTGCTCACTAATGGAGATAATGTCTCTGATGTCCAGGTGGGCACCCACCTCAGCACCAGTGATCATCAAACGGTATGGTTTAATATCACAAAAAGGATACAGAAAAGAAACACAAAGACCCAAGTTTTGCAGTTCAAAAACACGGACTTTGATGAAATGGGGAAGTACCTGGAGGAAGAACTAAAAGGCTGGGAGAACGAGAGAGATGTGGATCAGCAGTGGACCAATCTAAAAGGAGCAGTTACCAAGGCAACTAATCTATATGTTAGAAAAGTAAAGAAAAGCAAAAGAAAAATGAAACCTATCTGGTTCTCAAAGGAGGTGGCTGATAAAATAAAGGCTAAAAGAACAGCGTTCAAGAAATATAAAAGATCCCAAAGGGAGGAGCACAAAGAATATTTGGTAGAACTGAGGGAGACGAAGAAATTAATCAAGATGGCAAAAAGTCAAGCGGAAGAGAGGATTGCCAAGGAGATAAAGAATGGTGACAAACATTTTTCAGATACATCAGTGAAAAGAGAAAAGTTCAAAGTGGTATAGTGAAATTGAAAGGTGGAAAGGATCAATGTGTGGAGAAAGACGAGGAAATGGCAGAAATATTAAACGAATACTTCAGTTCTGTGTTCACTAAAGAAGACCCTGGAGAAGGACCATCTCTACTTAACAAGAAACTGGAGGGGAGTGGAGTAGATGAAACTCCATTTACAGTAGAAAAGGTATGGGAAGAGCAGAAGAATCTGAAAGTGGACAAAGCCATGGGGCCTGATGAGGTTCATCCCAGGATACTGAGGGAACTCAGAGATGTGCTGGCGGGTCCGCTGTGTGACCTGTTCAGTAGATCCCTAGAAACGGGAGTGGTGCCGAGTGATTGGAGAAGAGCGGTGGTGGTCCCGCTTCACAAGAGTGGGAACAGAGAAGAGGCTGGTAACTACAGACCAGTTAGCCTCACTTCGGTGGTGGGAAAAGTAATGGAGTCACTGTTGAAAGAGAGAATAGTGAATTATCTACAGTCGGGAGAATTGCTGGACCAGAGGCAGCATGGATTCATCAGGGGAAGATCCTGTCAGACAAATCTGATTGACTTTTTTGACTGGGTAACCAAGGAATTGGATCAAGGAAGAGCGCTCGATGTCATCTACTTGGATTTCAGCAAAGCTTTTGATACGGTTCCGCACAGGAGACTGGTGAACAAAATGAGAAGCTTAGGAGTGAGTGCCAAAGTGGTGGCCTGGATTGCAAACTGGTTGACGGACAGAAGACAATGTGTGATGGTAAATGGAACTCTCTCTGAAGAGAGAGCGGTTTTAAGCGGTGTACCGCAAGGATCGGTGTTGGGACCGATCCTGTTCAATATCTTTGTGAGCGACATTGCGGATGGGATAGAAGGTAAAATTTGTCTTTTTGCGGACGACACTAAGATCTGCAATAGAGTGGACACGCCGGAAGGAGTAGAGAGAATGAGACGGGATTTAAGGAAGCTGGAATAGTGGTCGAAGATATGGCAGCTGAGATTCAGTGCCAAGAAGTGCAAAGTCATGCATATGGGAAGAGGAAATCCGAATGAACTGTATTCGATGGGGGGGAGGGGAAGGCTGATGTGCATGGAGCAGGAGAGAGACCTTGGGGTGATAGTGTCTAATGATCTGAAGTCGGCGAAACAATGTGACAAGGCGATAGCAAAAGCCAGAAGAATGCTGTGCTGCATTGAGAGAGGAATATCGAGTAAGAAAAGGGAAGTGATTATCCCCTTGTACAGGTCCTTGGTGAGGCCTCACCTGGAGTACTGTGTTCAGTTCTGGAGACCGTATCTCTAAAGAGACAGAGACAAGATGGATGTGGTCCAGAGAAGGGCAACCAGAAAGGTGGAGGGTCTTCATCGAATGACTTGTGAGGAGAGATTGAAGAATCTAAATATATACACCCTAGAAGAAAGGAGGAGCAGGGGTGATATGATTCAAACTTTCAGATACTTGAAAGGTTTTAACGATCCAAAGACAACGACAAACCTTTTCCGTCGGAAAAAAATCAGCAGAACCAGGGGTCACGAGTTGAAGCTCCAAGGAGGAAGACTCAGAACCAATGTCAGGAAGTATTTCTTCACGGAGAGGGTGGTAGATGCCTGGAATGCCCTTCCGGAGGAAGTGGTGAAGACCAGAACTGTGAAAGACTTCAAAGGGGCGTGGGATAGACACTGTGGATCCATCAAGTCTAGAGGACGTGAACGAAGAGTGGGTGGCTCACAGGAATGACAGCTACTGCCTGGAAATTATTCCCTTATTCAATAAACATACACACGGTTAATGCGACTCCAACATTGCTCTAAGCTTCAACGGCACAAGGAAGTGTGAAAAAAAAGGATTTGCATTCACAAAAAGTGGGGAGTAGCTTGCTTGTTACGGCGGTTACTACCCCAAACTAAATAAGCCAGATACTTTACTTTCAGTGCATATCCAGCATAGCTCTCTGCTTCAGCGGCAGGGGAGAAAGTCTGATACTTCACGCAAATCCAACATAGCTCCCTGCTTCAACGGCAGGGGAGAAAGTCTGATACTTCACTTTCAACGCATATCCAACACAGCTCTCTGCTTCAACGGCAGGGGAGAAAGTCTGATACTTCACTTTCAACACACATCCAGCATAGCTCTCTGCTTCAACGGCAGGGGGAACGTAGAAAGGTGGATCTATATACAGACAATAACCAACAAGGACTGAGTTACATAGTCTGGGTAAACAAAGGCATGGGTGTAGCTTGCTTATTGCGGGGGTTACTACCCCTAACTATGGTAGATATTCACTTGGATGCAGTTCCAACACTGCTCTCTACATTAATGGTATGGGTGGAAGGGAAATAGAACCAAAAGGTTACTAAGAGCCAAGAGTAACAGAAGTATGAGAGAAATTAAAAAAAAAAAAAGTGCATAGCTTGCTGGGCAGACTGGATGGGCCGTTTAGTCTTCTTCTGCCGTCATTTCTATGTTGCCACTCGCTGACCCCTCAGATATCACTTCACAGGATCCTCCCGCTGCGGACACTTCTGATGACGTTGACAAATTCGCTCCGCTGGAAGGGGATGATCTGCGAGTGCTCTGATTGTTTCGCAGGGAGGAGTTGGATCCTTTGATCCCACATGTGCTGTCAGAACTGGATATTCAGGCTCCACAGCCCTTGGCTGAGCCTTCCTCGGGGGATCCTGAGCTGTCGGGTCTTAGGGCTCCACCTAGCACTTTTCCTTTTCATCCGATGCTTTTGCAGCTTATGACCCGGGAATGGGACGCCCCAGAAGCCAGCTTGCGGGTCAGTAGGGCTATGGAAAACTTTATCCGCTTCCAGAGGAGTCGTTGGATATTCTTAGGATCCCTAAGGTGGACGAGGCCGTTTCGGCCATCACCAAGCACACAATGAATCTGATAACGGGGGCAGCGGCACTTAAGGATCTTCAGGATAGAAAACTGGAAGTTCTGTTTAAAAGGATTTTTGAGGACTTCCGGTGATGACATCACCGAGACCGACGGAGGTGACTTGAGCTCCGCAGTCCCTCGCGGCTTCTCCCCCCCCCCCCCCCCCCGATTACCCTCAGAACGACAGCGATTTGAGCGGCCTTTACCTTGGGGATACGGGGCACTCGATGGGACTCCGAGGCTGGCACTTTTAAAACCCTTGGGCACCGGATGCCTGCAGATTTCATTGGGGGTTGGAGCTGCCGCGCCACGGCCAAAATGGCGGCCGCCATGCTGCACAGTCCGCTCATTTGGTAGCGGGCCCAAAGTGATCCAGCGGCTATTTTTCAACGGAGACCCGGGAATATCATTCGGAGGGTCTGAGGACCTGCAAGTGTGCCTGGGGGAGACTTGATGTAGAGTGACTTGCAGGAACTGCTGCTGGGCCGCGATGGCCACACTCACACGAGGTACTGTAAATGAGCCTGCTGGACGGGGACCGGCTGAACGGGGACCGGCACCCTGAAGCTACTTTTATTAAGAACATAAGAACATAAGAAAATGCCATACTGGGTCAGACCAAGGGTCCATCAAGCCCAGCATCCTGTTTCCAACAGTGGCCAATCCAGGCCATAAGAACCTGGCAAGTTCCCAAAAACTAAGTCTATTCCATGTAACCATTGCTAATGGCAGTGGCTATTCTCTAAGTGAACTTAATAGCAGGTAATGGACTTCTCCTCCAAGAACTTATCCAATCCTTTTTTAAACACAGCTATACTAACTGCACTAACCACATCCTCTGGCAACAAATTCCAGAGTTTAATTGTGCGTTGAGTAAAAAAGAACTTTCTCCGATTAGTTTTAAATGTGCCCCATGCTAACTTCATGGAGTGCCCCCTTGTCTTTCTACTATCCGTTCTACCCGTTCTAGACCTCTCATGATTTTAAACACCTCTATCATATCCGGGTGATGTTGTAATCTGGCCCTCCTTTTTCTTCTCTTTGGTGTGGAGCGCTGCTGGACTGAGTCATGTAAAGCTTTCTGGAAGTTCTTTATCCGGCTCTGGTGTGAAGATTGGCTTTGAAAGGCTACTACTTTAAAGGTGGCGATTGCCTGTATTCCCGGCTTCACTGCTGTAGTCCGCTGGCTATTTGGACCTCTTTTTCTCAGATATTCCTTGCTGCATTCTCAGAATTCGTTGTTGCCTGTTATTCACTACTTGGTACTCTTTGTCTCAGATATCTCATTAGTGTTTGTCTCTCACCTGGTGGCTGTACAGCTGCCCAGGGGCACCCTCATAGTTCGGAAAAGGGGAGATGCGACAGCGGAGTGCGTGGAAGAGTGTTGTCTGCCGGTCCCACACCCCTGTTGTTAAGATGGTGGAGGGCCCTGCAGGCACCAAGGTTCTTGACTCGCTGTCTGCAGACGCTCTTCTTCAAATCTCTCAAAGTGTCACTGCAGCCCTAGACCTTCGCCTCACTAAAATACAGGCCTCCATGGACGATATGAAATCTGCGCTGGAGGGTCAGACAAAACGATTGGATGAAGCGGAGCATGTCCTGTCAGACCATGGAGACCGATTGGGCGAGTCGGAGCGCAAGGTAGAAGAGCTACAAGCCACCAACGAGATTTGTTGGCGAAAATTGAGGATTTAGAAGATAGAAGTCGGAGGAACAACATCCGTATCATTGGGATTCCGGAGTCAGTCAAAGACAGCGGGTTATCTGAATTTATGGAAGCTTGGTTACCGGGGCAGCTGGGCCTGGAGTTTCCTGCGTCGCCGATGGTCTGTGAACGGGTACACCGAATTGAAATATTATGAGAGGGAGCGGTCAGACCCAGACCGGTGCTAGCGAAAATCCTGAACTGGACATATAAAACACAGATTATGCGGGCTTCCAAACAACAGGCTTCCTTGGAATTCCAGGGCCATAAGATACTTCTTTTCAATGATTTCTCAGCGGTGACGACGGCACAGCGGAAAAGTATGTCTCCGGCGTGTACCGAGTTACATAAGAGGGGCATTAAGTTTGGGCTCCTTTATCCAGCCAAGCTGCGTGTCTTCCATGATAACAAAGTTCTCCTCTTCACTTCTCGGAATGCTGCGGACAAGTTTATCACTACCCTGCCCGTCGCAGAGGGAGAATAACAGCTAGTCATAGTAGAGGTGCCTTCTTTGTTTTCGTTGAGGAGGTGGTCTGTTGGCGAATCTGCTTCCTGTTTTCTGGATCTTTCCCTGCACTTGCTGACTGAAGAGACGAATTTCAAGTCTTGTTACTGGGAAGTGTTCGGGCTTGACTTTGTCTTGATGCCCGAGGCATTGCAGTGAAGCTGGAGTGTCGGGGTCCTCTAACCTGGGGGACCACGAGGCTCCATAATGATGTTAAAGTGCTGTTGATCTAGCTTGTTTGTTAGTAAATGTTCTGTTGCTGTTTCGGGGTGGGGGGGAGGAGTGGGGGACCTAGATGGGGGCTCCTCTCTCCATCGCTCCAGGAAGTGGAGGGGGGGAGTGGCTCTGAGCCTCTTGGGGCAGGCGAGTGTGTTGAGGGTGTTGTGGGTATGTGGACTGCTATGGCTGTGGTATGCTTGGTGTGCATGTAAATGGGATGAGAAGTTCAGTTTGTTGGGGTTGGGGTGGGGGGGGGTGGGAACCCTGGGTGACATTCCTCTCAAGATGGTATTAAGGCAGTTCTTTATGGCTAATGGCCTCTGTTTTTCAACGTCTTTTTCCTATGATCCCAGTGGCTTAGCTGGGGAGCCCTGGGACCCCTTATTCTTACAACTACTTTGACGCATCTCCTTGGTGAGGCTTTCTGATATGGCCACGGTAAAATGCACATCTCTTAACGTAATGGCATACACTCCCCTATCAAACGGAAGAAACTATTAATGGCTTTCAAACGCATGTGGTCGCAGGTTGTGTTTCTTCAGGAGACCCACTTGTCAGCGAGCGAACATGCCAAGTAACAGAGAGAATGGGTGGGGCAGTGTTTTTTCTCCTCATACTCGTCCCGTAAACGAGGGGCTATACTAATTCATAAACAACTGCCTTTTCAATCAGAAAGAGTGTGGCAAGACCCTGAGGGTCGATATGTTATAGTTCAGGGAATGTGTAACCAGCAAAGAGTGGCCCTATGTAACATATATGCTCCTAATGTATATCAACATGCGTTTTTGACCCGTATCCTGGGGATCTTAGGTGAACTTACGGATTGTGCAATACTGGTGGGCGGGGATTTTAATATGGTAGCAATAAGTTGGAAGACTGCAAACCCACTAAACCTGTCGAACCTAATGATATACATAAAGGCCCCAACTTTTGTGTCAAGAGCTGCGCCTACTGGACATATGGAGGGCGTTGCACCCGGGAGAACAGGACTATACTTTTTTCTCTCATCCTCATGGGTCTTATTCCCGTTTGGACTACTTTTTGATTTCGGAGTTCCTGTTCCCCAGGGTGACAACCGCTACCATAGGCACCTTTGCTTTATCAGATCATGCGCTGGTCTCTGTTACCGTATCATTTGGACGCTTACCCAAAGCCCCTTTTTCTTGGCGCATGTCTCCGGGCTTGTTTTTGGATAGGGAGTTCGCTTGCTTCCTTACAGACCGCTGGGAAGAATATATGCTTTATAATAACTCGCCTGGTATTACCCCAAGGGTTTTGTGGGAGGCCGGAAAGGTGGTTATGCGGGGCCACATTATAGCTTATGTGGCTACCCAGAATAAGAAGCGTAATGCTGAGATTCCTGTCAGGAATGTGGTCAGAGCTCTTTAACCGCGAGGCTACTGCTGCACGGAAAAAAGAAGACTGAAGGGGGACCCCTGCTGGCTGCAGGGTTAGTGCCATGCTGGGCATGCCCAGTAGGGGCCAGTCAAAGTTCTAGAAACTTTGACAGAAGTTTTCCGTGATTGGGCTCCGTCCTGTGACGTCACCCATATGTGAGGACTAACATCCTGCTGTCCTGTGAGAACACCTGTTACAGGTAAGCAACATTTGCTTTCTACCGAAGGTTGTGTCTGCTTTTCATTTGAATCAGTCAGTGGAGTTGCCAGTCTTCCCAGATCTAGATCAGAATTCGCCTCAGGCTCACGATTTTCGGAAATTGGATGTCAGATGGATTCTCCTTCGGTATTTTCATTTGTCGGATCATCTTTTTGTCCTATGGAGCGGTCCTAAAAAAGGATGTCAGGCGTCTAAGGCTACCCTTGCCCGTTGGTTGAAGGAAGCTATAGCTTCGGCATACATGTGACACGGGCGACCGGTGCCGGATGGTCTAAAAGCTCATTTGATCAGATCTCAAGTGGCATCTTCGGTGGAAAGTCAGTGTGTTTTGCCGCAGGAGATTTGCCGTGCAGCTACTTGGAAATCTTTACACACTTTTGCTAAGCATTACCGTTTGGACGTCTGAGCCCCGGATGTCGATTGTTTTGGCAGCAGTGTGCTTCGAGCGAGACTCTCCGGGTCCCACCCCATTTAGGGCAGCATGGGTACATCCCAGTGGTCTGGACTGATCCTGGTACGTACAGGGAAAGGAAAATTGGTTCTTACCTGCTAATTTTCGTTCCTGTAGTACCAAGGATCAGTCCAGACGCCCTCCCGGGGTATTCTGTTTCTGGAGAGTCTGCTCGATTTTTGGTCAGTTTTTTCTGCAGAATATAACAATATCGCAACTGTTTAACAAGAAATGTTCAAGTCAGCACGCCATAGTTTTTCAAGGTTTATCGTTCAAATTAGCTTTTTGGTCTAGGCTTTGTATGTTAATTTTATTCATTCTGTTTTGATATTGTTTATACTGAAGGATCGCAGGTGGCACACCGGACTAAGAGGGGGTGCCTTTTCAGTTTCTTCTCTGACTCCATCTGCTGGAAGGGAGACACCCCCTACTCACCGGGCTGAAAGTAAACACTCCAGGAATTAGGCTCTCAGGGCAAGAACCCCAGCCTTGCATACTACCAAGGGATCGGAAAGGTCTGAATCCCCTTGGGAGGACTTGCACTACAAAAGAAACTTCACTCCTTCTGTTACTTCCTTTACAAATTTTTTTTTTTTTTTTAATTGTTGATGTAGCCAAGGTCATTAAAAAAAATCTCTGTTCTTATTAATGAGCTATAGTAAATATGCTCTTTTTTTATTTTTTAAAAAAGATGAGGGCCGCAAATTCTGTCACCCTCATCTGCTGGCGTCAGAGAAATACAGCGGTCTGGAATGATCCTTGGTATTATAGGAATGAAAATTAGCAGGTAAGAACCAATTTTCCTATATTTGGTAGGCTAGCTCCCTGAGGTGTTAAGCACCGTCGTGGGCCATCCCTCAGCGGAAGCCAGGCGACCGGGGGGTTGGACACCCCTGACTGAGGCTTCGTCCGCAACAGACCAGTGTGCTTGATAGCCAGGGGCTCCTGGCTCCCTCATACACCGAAGCTGCTCCTTCGGATCCCTGCACCTCTAAGGCTGATTCCATAAAGTTTAAAAAAAAAAAAGTTTGCTTTCTTCGGACTGTGGCTGGGGATGGGCCTTGTCCGCTTGCTGGCAGGCTGGTGGGATTTGAGCAGCTGGTCTTCCTGCGCAGTTTTGTCGGTACCCGGGGCTCCGGGCTCTTTGACAGCGGGGAAAGGAGAAGGAATTGCTGGCACAGGTCTGCGCCTCTCTGCTTCTGGGAGCTGCGCTTTAGGCCCGACGTACCTGATTTTTCTCTCCTGTGACCGCGAGGCTGCGCAGCACTGCTAATGGCGCTCCACTCCAAAATGTCGGCCTGCCGCATGTGTAGTGCGCTGGGGCAGGTATTGGATGTGGCCTCCCTTTCCTGGGCTGCCGTTTTAGCCCCTGTAGAGCAGGATTGCTCCTTTGGTGATGACATGCGGATGCCCGACCATCCTTCGGAGGGAGAGGAGGTCTCGGGGGAGTTTTCCCCTGAGTTTATCCTCCTTTTGAATCAGGCTTTCTTGGCTAGGTAGCAGGAGGCCTTTAAGAGACCGGCTTGCCAGGGGGTCCTGTCGGAGCTTCCACCCAAGCGGGCATTAGTGGGTACTGCGGAACCTCAGCAGCACCATGGGGACCAGAGAAGCTGCCAGTCGACGCTAGGCCGCTAAACCTGCAGGGTGGCGTTCCAGATTCTGGGGTTCAGCCGGACCTGGTACCGGATGTTGATCTGGGTGATGTACCACAAGACAACCCGGATGCAGACAAATGTCCTTCTTCGGACGGGGATGATCCTAGCGTGGTGCGTCTGTTTAAGTGTGATCAGCTGCGCCCCCTTATTCCCCAGGTATTGGAAGTTCTGGGGGCTTAAGGTCTCTCAAGAGGAGTCTGACAGCGAAGGAGTTAACCCGGTTCTGGATGGGATTCGGGGGCCAACGACATTCTTCCCTTTATCCAAGAAGGTCCGCAGATTGGTAACCCGGGAGTGGGAAGCCCCGGATGCAGGTGGGCAGAGCTATGGCGAAGATCTATCCTCTTTCACCGGACGTCTTGGATCTCCTTAAGGTCCTGAAGGTGGACGCAGCTGTCTCTGCCGTGACTAAGAACACCACAATTCTCGTGGCCGGGGCTGCTGCCTTGAAGGACATGCAGGACCACAAGCTGGAGATCCAGTTGAAATGGGTCTTTGAGGTCGCTGCTCTGAGTCTTCGGGTGGCAGTTTGTGCCAGCCTTATGCAGAGGGCTTGCCTCTTTTGGGTTCAGGAGGCCGTTCCCAGTACAGGGCCCGGCGCAGGCCACGCATCTGGAAGCGGGCATTGCATATGTGGCGGACACCTTGTATGATTTGGTGCGTGCCTCCGCACGTAGCATGGTGTCCGTGGTGGCGGCATGGTGCCTCCTCTGGTTGCGGAATTGGTCAGCGGATTTGTCTTCCAAGTCTCAGCTTTGTAACCTTCTCTTTAAAGGCAAGCTCCTTTTCGGGGAAGATCTGGACCAATTAGTCAAGCTACTGGGAGAGTCCAAAGGCAACAGGTTACCAGAAGATAAAAGATCTTCAAGGAAATTGTGTTGTGAGAGCTGAGGCGCATTTGCTTCTGACAGGAGATGTGAGCCCTTGGATCGCCATGCCACTCAGGGAGGAGCCCCGAGAGCACAGCGAGAGGTGAGCTGATGCAAGCACGGGTGGAGCAGGACCAAGCTGGAACGAAGACAAGGATAACTGAAGGTCTGACCCTCTACCAGACCTGCATGCTTCAGGAAGACCAACAACGCAATGGTGGTCATTGAATGGTCCTCCGGCCATTCCAAGCCCTTTCAGACCTGCTAGACGGAGGCCTTGAAACATGGAAGACTCAGACGTGAAGCTTGGTACAAGAAGACTCGGACGAGAAGCTAGAGCATAGAAGCTCAGACGAAGAACTTGGAGCATGAAAGCTCAGGAACAAGGTTCAGGAACAAAGACTAGTACTGGGTTGAGGCTGCGACGCAGTACGCCCTACACAGCCCACCGCAGGGTGGACACATGGGACTGGTTGCGGACCACGCTTGAGTGCGAGGCAGACTTCAGATAGATACGTGGAAGATGAAGCTGGTAACATGGTGAAGATTCAGTTGTGTTGCCTGTACCGAGGCTCACCCTTCACAGCCACCCATGGCTGGTCACGGACCACGCTGAAGCGGAACAGGTTCAATCAGAGTCTTAGGCATGGACGGTGCAGCCCCAAGAACATCCGAGGGCCGGAACGAGAGTCAGGACGGAGGACTAAGACGAGACTTGGCTTCAAACAGGAGACACAGGACCAAGACTAGACTTGGCTTCGGGCAAGGGTGACCCTCCAGAGACTTGAGCTGCAGATGAGAAGCAAGCAATGTGCCACAAGGAGACGAGACCATCACATGGCATGCCAGGAAGGGTGGCATCAAGGAACCAAGGAACTGGACGCAGAGGCGAAGACAAGGCATCAGGAAGAAACATCAGGAGCCAGGAACATCAAACATCAGGAACATGGAACATCTGGAAATATGAACGAAGGAGCTCCGACGGAAGACAAGACCAGGAACATGAAGAACACTGAACACGAAGCCATCTACACAGATGAAGACCACAGAGGACCTGGACCGGTCACTGAGCACAGACAACTGTGGAACACGATCTGAAGGCCAGGAGTGACTGAAAAGAAGCCCTATTATAGGGCTGGAACAGGAAATGAAGATCAGCTGGCTTCCGGTGGGGCCGCGGGCTTTTCCCGCCACTGGCCCTTTAAATGGAGTTGAAGAGGTGCGCGCCGGCACCTAGAAAGGGACAGGAAACAGGATCCTGGACAGCAGCGTCCCTGCCGCACAGGAAGCAGATGGAGGAGCAGGCCCCAACGGTAGGAGGCGGCTTCCCTGCTGCATGAAGAGGATCTAGGGCGGCTCCATGCCACGAAGAACACTGAGAACTGCGGACTCCAGGCCGCGGAGAAGATGAAGACGTCAGCGGCCCTGCCGCGAAGGTGGGAACGGCAACGCGGTCTCCGGGCCGCTTGAGAGCAGCAGCTCCTGCCGCACTGGGAGGACTAGGGGCAGCTCTAAGCCGCAGGAAAGCATCGGGGATGTCGGCGGCCTGGCTAGCCACGGGAGCGGCAGCAGCAGAGAAGTCAGCAGAGGTAGGTGGAGAGGCCTGATCGCGGGATGGGCACCACGAGTAGGAATTGTAACAAAGTGTTTCTCCCTTGGGCTCGCTTTTGGGATTTACGCAGATTCCGGGCGGGCAGGTACTCAGCTCCATCTGTTCCCAAGCAGACTCTGGGACGTCAGCAGTCCTTTTGCAGCAGATGCCGTCCAGGCAGAGAGCCCATGAGCCTCGGAGAGGGGAGTGGAAAGCCCTCCCAATGAGACCACGGGTACCCATTCCACCGTCAAAGCTGTAGGAGGCAGATTGTCGAGCTTTTACGTGGAGCGGGCAAGGATTACCTTGGACCGCTGGGTCTTGGACGTGGTCAGAGATGGTTATGTTCTCGAGTTTTTGTGCCCGGTTTGAGAGGCATTTGTGGAGTCCCTCGTGACGTCACACGGCAAGTGCGAGGCAGTGCAGGGGACCGTGCAATGGCGTCTTGATCTAAGGGCCATTGTCCCAGTTCCCTTGGCAGAACAGGGCCAGGGCCGGTACTCGGTGTACCTTGTGGTTCCCAAGATGGAGGGCACATTTCGTCCAATTCTAGATCTGCAGAAGTGAACCGGTGTCTTGGGATCCCCCGTTTTCGCATGGAAATCTTGAGGACGGTGGTGGCCACTGTGCGCAAAGGGGAGTTCTTCGCGTTACTAGATCTCACCGAAGCGTATCTGCACATCCCGATTCGGCAGGATCACCAACGTTATCAGCGGTTCAAGGTCCTGGGTCAACATTTCCAGTTTCGAGTCCTTCCTTTCGGCCTGGTGACGGCTCCACGCACTTTCACCAAGGTCATGGTGATCGTGGTGACGTTCCTTCGCAAGGACGACTGTACCTGGACGACTAGGTGATTCGAGTGAAGTCAAAGGAGGACTGCGAGAGATTGGTCCAGAGGGTGATGTTCACCTTACAATCGCTTAGCTGGATTATAAATGTGCAAAAAAGCCACTTGGAGTCCACTCAGTCGCTGGTTTACTTGGGAGCGCTTTTCGATACCTCTCGAGACAAGGTTTTCCTGACATCGGACCGTGTGACGAAGTTGCAGGATCAGGTCAGGATCCTCCTTCAGAGGGAGGCTCCTACAGTCTGGCATCACTTACAAGTCCTGGGATCCATGACCTCCACCTTGGATTTGGTCCCATGGGCGTTTGCTCACTTGCGGCTGTTGCAGCGTGCGCTATTGTCAAGGTAGAGCCCGGTGTCAGAACAGTTCCACCTACCGTTGCCGCTGCTCCCAGAGTCCAGAGACAGTCTGTCATGGCTCTCACGCAGCAACCTGGAGCAGGGGGTGGATCTGGACCCGCCGAACTGGGTGGTAATTTCCACAGACGCCAGCCTGTCAGGCTGGGGAGCGGTTTGCTTAAACAAGTCCGCTCAAGGCCTCTGGTCCCCAACGGAGAAATCCTGGTCCATCATCCGCCTTGAGATGAGGGCGGTCTGACTTGCCCTGTGAGAATTCCAGCCCCTAGTCGAAAACAGAATGGTTCGAGTGTTCTCAGATAATGTGACGACGGTGGCTTACATCAGCCGACAAGGCAGGACAAGAAGTCTCGTGGTAGCGCTGGAAGCAAGGCTTTTGTTCGCCTGGACGGAGCACCACCTCAAAGGAATTGCCGCGGCGCATGTCACGGGGGTGGAGAATGTTCAAGTGGATTTCCTCAGCGGGCAACAACTCGATCCGGGGGAGTGGGAGCTGTCTCCCGAAGCTTGGAACCTCATTTGCACCAGGTGGGGCGTGCCTCAGTTGGATCTGATGGCTACTCGGGCCAATGCGAAGACAGAGCGCTTCTTCAGCCGCCGATGAGAGGTGGACTCGGTAGGATTAGACACCCTAGTGGGCCCTTGGCCCACGGGAATTCTTCTCTATGCCTTCCCCCCCCCGGCCTCTGATCGGTCGGCTTCTCCGTCGCATAGAGCGACATCCAGGCAGCGTGGTGCTGGTGGCTCCAGAGTGGCCGCGTCGCCCATGGTTCGTGGACCTGGTTCGAATCGCTCTGGAAGGTTCTCTACAGCTGGCTCATCTCCCACGTCTGCTCTGGCAGGGGCCAATATTTTCGGATCGGGAGGATCACTTCTCTCTCGTGGCTTGGCTTTTGATAGGCAACGATTGTGATTGAGGGGATATTCAGAACAGGTCATTTCCACTCTTCTTCAGGTGCGACGACCGGCTACTTCTATGGCCTATGTTAGAGTCTGGAAGCTTTTTGAGGCGTGGTGCCTGCAGCATTCCTTGGATCCTTTATCAACGGATGTTCCCCAGGTGTTGGATTTCCTTCAACAGGGGTTGGCTAAGGGTTTGGCATTCAATTCACTTCGGGTCCAGGTAGTGGCCTTAGGTGCCTTGCGTGGCAGGTTTCACGGTCGTTCGCTGGCGGCTCATCCAGATATTACCCGTTTTCTCCAGGGGGTTAAACATTTACGCCCTCCCGTTCGCCGGTTGTGTCCGGATTGGAGTTTAAACCTGGTGCTTCATGTGCTTTGTGGGAGCTCCTTTTGAACCTTTATGCAGAGCATCAGTAAAAGATTTGACCTTGAAGACCATCTTCCTGGTTGCCATTTGTTCTGCTCGCCGGATTTCGGAGTTGCAGGCTTTGTGGTGTCAGGATCCTTTCCTTAGAATCTACAAGGATAGAGTCTCGCAACGCACGGTTCCTTCCTTCGTCCCCAAGGTAGTATCTGCTTTCCATGTCATTCAGTCGGTGGATCTGCCAGGGTTTCCGCAGTGGTCCCGGGTTTCCCCCCCAGGAGAGAGATTTTCATCTTTTGGATGTGCGTCGTGCTCTCTTGCGCTGTTTGGAGGTTACCAGGGACTTCTGGCATTCAGATCATCTGTTGGTTTTATTCGGCGAACCCAAAAAGGGTGACACGGCCTCTAAGGCTACAATTTCGCGCTGGCTTAAGGAAGCTATTTGCTCGGCCTAAGTTGCCCCAGGACGTCAGGCTCCCTTGGGTCTGACAGCTCATTCCACTAGGGCCCAGGCTATCTCCTGGGCTGAGTGTCAGCTTCTGTCACCGCAGGAAATCTCCAGGGCGGCAGTTTGGTCCTCCCTTCAAACTTTTACCAAGCATTATCGTTTGGATGTTAAGGCTCATGATGAATCATCCTTCGGTGAGAGTGTCTGCACGCGGATCTTTCGGGTTCCCGCCCAGTGTAGGTTGGCTTGGGTACATCCCACTGGTCTGGACTAATCTGGGTATGTTCAGGAAAGGAAAATTGGTTCTTACCTCCTAATTTTCGTTCCTGTAATACCACAGATCAGTCCAGAAGCCCATCCCCTTTTCAGATTCCAAAAGACTGCTCGAATATTTGGCTGAATTGAGTTTTCCTATTCTGCTCTTGAAGGAGCAGGGTCTGAGGTGGTATTCTAGTTTTATTGTTCAATTATGGGCGAGTTGTTTGGCTGTTGTGTTTGGGTTCCAACCCCTTCGCCCGTTAGTTTAGTTATTTAGTTGTCGTGGGTTTGGGTACAGGCCAATACTGAGGGACTGCAGGTGGCACTCTCGTATATTTAGCAGTGCCCCAAGTTTTGCTCTCTCACTCCTTCTGCTGGTAGGGATGCATAACCCACTGGTCTGGACTGATCTGTGGTATTACAGGAATGAAAATTAGCAGGTACGAACCAATTTTCCTTTAAGCAACACGTAGTGGCTGTGCACTTACCTATGCGCAGAAGTGGTACTATGTGCTTAAGTGTTTCGTGTGCTTAATTTTTGGCCGCCTAGGTGTGTGCACCTAAGTGTTGGACGCATAATTTCTAGGCACCTAGTTGAGCGCCTATCTAAAAAAATAAATAAATACAAACAGCTAGATGTATGCCTCCATCCGCCACTCGGTGCATTGTCAGCCATTATGGTGCTTGTGCCTAAGAAGGCTAAGCGTCTTTCTCTCTGCACTGCTTATTATATATGGACATCTCAGCCAGGAGTGCCCGTTGATTTGTGCCAGCGTTGTTTGGAGGCTCAGGGTGAATTGTCCTCTGATTTCACTAAGCCTGGTTCTTCCCCTCTGGATGTGTATCTTGGTAAAGACTATTCAGGTGGGGCACCTGATTTTGGAACTCCCCTAACTAGTTCCTTAGCAAGGAAGGTAGCTCAGTGAGTACACCTTGGGACCCTCCTGGTCTGGATGCTTCTACATTTTCATGGGTAGAATTTTTCCAGGTGTTGCAGTCCTTTCTTTAGGTGCAGTCCTCGGCCCTGTCCCATGCTCCTAGAGCAGAGGCGCAGGGGGAAAATCTTGTCTGGATTTTTTGTTGGGTGCCGGAGTACTCCTGGAGTGGCAGTGGGTCCTCTGGATGGAGATCTGGATGGCACGGATAATGATGCCGATCCTGCCTCTCTTGAGGATGGTGAAATTCCCCTGGATCAGACATGTATGGAACTATGTTGCAGTTCTTTCAGAGAGAAGAACTGCCAGCTCTGACTTTCCAGTCCTTGAAAATTGCTTGGTGTTCCTGGGGCAGATTCCGTGTCTGAGCAAAAGAGAAATCCCATTTTGTTTTCCTCATGTTTTTTCCCCGTAATGGAGGCCATTCAAGAATTAATTGATCTTGAGTGGGGCGCCGCAGAGCCTAATAGAGAGAGGAATATCGAGAAAGAAAAGGGAAGTGATGATCCCCTTGTACAGGTCCTTGGTGAGGCCTCACCTGGAGTAGTGCGCTCAGTTCTGGAGACCGTATCTCCGAAGAGACAGAGACAGGATGGAGGCGGTCCAGAGAAGGGCGACCAAAAAGGTGGATGGTCTTCATCGAATGACTTTTGAGGAGAGATTGAAGAATCTAAATATGTACACCCTGGAGGAAAGGAGGAGCAGAGATGATATGAAAAAGACTTTCAGATACTTGAAAGGTTTTAATGATCCAAAGATAATGACAAACTTTTTCCATTGGAAAAAAATCAGGAGAACCAGGGGTCATGATTTAAAACTCCAGGGAGGAAGATTCAGAACCAATGTCAGGAAGTATTTCTTCACGGAGAGGGTGGTGGATGCCTAGAATGACCTTCCAGACGAAGTGGTGAAGACCAAAACTGTAAAGGACTTCAAAGGGGCGTGGGATAAACACTGTGGATCCATAAAGTCTAGAGGATGTGAATGAAGAGTGGGTGGCTCACGGGAATGATAGCTACTACCTGGTGATAATACCCTTATTCAGTAAACATACACACGGTTAATGCGACTTCAACATTGCTCTAAGCTTCAGCGGCAATGAGGAAATGTGGAAAAAAGGATTTGCATTCACAAAAAAGCGGGGAGTAGCTTGCTTGTTACGGCCAGTGGCATAGCCAGAAATGAATTTTTGGCTGGGCCCAAGGTTAACATGGGTGGGCACTAAACAAAGTCTGCATTATGGAACTCATAACAGCCCTATCTATGAAAAGGCAACACTACAAATATTAAATCAGGTCCTAAACACTAATTCACCTCCTATTAGGAAAACAGAACAAGCCAAGCTGCTATAGAGCCCCACACAGAAATAACTGTAAAACTATATTAATAAATGTTTCAAAACAGCTGATGAACAGAATAACATCCAACAAAACTCGTAAAAATTATTAAAAATTGTCCAAATATCAATAAAATATTTCAAACAGCAGACACATCACATAATACCCAATAATTAAAATGGCAGTCAATCAAGAAAAATAAACTTAAAATGCCACCTTTACTTACCCTCTCCAGCACCTTTCCTACTCCTTTCCCTTGAAAGCACAGACCAGGAGCAGCAGCGGCTGCTGAAGCTCTGTTCTTACTTTCCTCTTCTTTAGGGCCCACAAGTCACACACACAGGGCCGGTGCAAGAGTATTTGGCACCCTAGGCGAACCTTCAGAAATGCAACCCCTGCCCTGGATTACGTATTGGCAGCAGCTCCAGCACAGCGCCCCCTCCTTTGGTATTGGATTTGTCGCAGGACCTCTTGTGCTGGTGGGAGTTTGCAACCTCCCAAAATTGTGGCGCCCTAGGCCACCGCCTAGTCTGCCTAATGAAAGCACTGGCCACACCCCCCCCCCCCCCCCCCCCAATTAAACCCTACGATCAGTCTTTGTCTCTCACACACACACACACACACACACACCCCGGTCACCTCCCTGCCCAAACCCTGTAACTCACACACCCCCGTCACCTCCCTGCTCAGACTGTCTCTCTCACACACACACACAAACACACACACCCCCGTCACCTCCCTGCTCAGACTGTCTCTCTCACACACACACACACACCCCGTCACCTCCCTGCCCAAACCCTGTCTCTCACACACACCCCAGTCACCTCCCTGCCCAGTCTCTGTCTCTCACACACACACACCCCCGCCCCCCGTCACCTCCCTGCCCAAACCCTGTCTCTCACACACACCTGTCACCTCCCTGCCCAAACCCTGTCTCTCACACACACCCGTCACCTCCCTGCCCAAACCTTGTCTCTCACACACCCCCAGTCACCTCCCTGCCCAAACCCTGTCTCTCACACACCCCCGTCACCTCCCTGCCCAAACCTTGTCTCTCACACACCCCCAGTCACCTCCCTGCCCAAACCCTGTCTCTCACACACCCCCGTCACCTCCCTGCTCAGACTGTCTCTCTCACACACACACACAAACACACACACCCCCGTCACCTCCCTGCTCAGACCGTCTCTCACACACACACACACACACCCCCGTCACCTCCCTGCCCAAACCCTGTCTCTCACACACACCCGTCACCTCCCTGCCCAGTCTCTGTCTCTCACACACACACACCCCCGCCCCCCATCACCTCCCTGCCCAAACCCTGTCTCTCACACACACCCGTCACCTCCCTGCCCAAACCTTGTCTCTCACACACCCCCAGTCACCTCCCTGCCCAAACCCTGTCTCTCACACACCCCCGTCACCTCCCTGCTCAGACTGTCTCTCTCACACACACACACAAACACACACACCCCCGTCACCTCCCTGCTCAGACTGTCTCTCACACACACACACACACCCCCGTCACCTCCCTGCCCAAACCCTGTCTCTCACACACACCCGTCACCTCCCTGCCCAGTCTCTGTCTCTCACACACACACACCCCCGCCCCCCCATCACCTCCCTGCCCAAACCCTGTCTCTCACACACACACACACACCCGCCCCCCGTCACCTCCCTGCCCAAACCTTGTCTCTCACACACCCCCAGTCACCTCCCTGCCCAAACCCTGTCTCTCACACACACCCCAGTCACCTCCCTGCCCAGTCTCTGTCTCTCACACACACACACCCCGCCCCCCGTCACCTCCCTGCCCAAACCTTGTCTCTCACACACCCTCAGTCACCTCCCTGCCCAAACCCTGTCTCTCACACACACCCCAGTCACCTCCCTGCCCAGTCTCTGTCTCACACACACCCCCGTCACCTCCCTGCTCAGACTGTCTCTCACACACACCCGTCACCTCCCTGCCCAACCCTGTCTCTCACACACACCGTCACCTCCCTGCCCAAACCCTGTCTCTCACACACACCCGTCACCTCCCTGCCCAAACCTTGTCTCTCACACACCCCCAGTCACCTCCCTGCCCAAACCCTGTCTCTCACACACACCCCAGTCACCTCCCTGCCCAGTCTCTGTCTCACACACACACCCCCGTCACCTCCCTGCTCAGACTGTCTCTCACACACACCCGTCACCTCCCTGCCCAAACCTTGTCTCTCACACACCCTCAGTCACCTCCCTGCCCAAACCCTGTCTCTCACACACACCCCAGTCACTTCCCTGCCCAGTCTCTGTCTCACACACACACCCCCGTCACCTCCCTGCTCAGACTGTCTCACACACACCCGTCACCTCCCTGCCCAACCCTGTCTCACACACACCTCAGTCACCTCCCTGCCCAGTCTCTGTCTCACACACCCCCCGTCACCTCCCTGCTCAGACTGTCTCTCACACACACCCGTCACCTCCCTGCCCAAACCCTGTCTCTCACACACACCCCAGTCACCTCCCTGCTCAGACTGTCTCTCTCACACACACACACCCCCGTCACCTCCCTGCCCAAACCCTGTCTCTCACACACACACACCCCCGTCACCTCCCTGCCCAAACCCTGTCTCTCACACACACCCGTCACCTCCCTGCCCAAACCCTGTCTCACACACACCCCCAGTCACCTCCCTGCCCAAACCCTGTCTCTCACACACACCCGTCACCTCCCTGCCCAAACCCTGTCTCACACACACCCCCAGTCACCTCCCTGCCCAAACCTTGTCTCTCACACACCCCCAGTCACCTCCCTGCCCAAACCCTGTCTCTCACACACACCCCAGTCACCTCCCTGCTCAGACTGTCTCTCTCACACACACACCCCCGTCACCTCCCTGCCCAGTCTCTGTCTCTCACACACACACACCCCCGCCCCCGTCACCTCCCTGCCCAAACCGTCTCTCACACACACCCGTCACCTCCCTGCCCAAACCCTCTCTCACACACACCCCAGTCACCTCCCTGCCCAAACCTTGTCTCTCACACACCCCCAGTCACCTCCCTGCCCAAACCCTGTCTCTCACACACACCCGTCACCTCCCTGCTCAAACCCTGTCTCTCACACACACCCCAGTCACCTCCTTGCCCAGTCTCTGTCTCACACACACCCCGTCACCTCCCTGCCCAACCCTGTCTCTCACACACACCCCAGTCACCTCCCTGCCCAGTCTCTGTCTCACACCCCCCCCGTCACCTCCCTGCTCAGACTGTCTCTCACACACACCCGTCACCTCCCTGCCCAAACCCTGTCTCTCACACACACCCCAGTCACCTCCCTGCCCAGTCTCACCCCCCCCTCGTCAACTCCCTGCTCAGACTGTCTCTCTCACACACCCGTCACCTCCCTGCCCAAACCCTGTCTCTCACACACACTTTGCTTAGAGCCCCAATGCTGTGTTCCCCTTTAATTTCGCAGTGGCAGATTTCCTATTGCTGCCGCTGCCTTCTCAGCCGCACTGATGCAGCAAACATTTATTTTAGAAAAATATGCCACAGCACTCAAGCCTTTCTTCTGTCAGGATATCCCAAGGCTCCCGCGGCCCATCTGCCTGCTTTTACGGCCGCTGGGAGCTCCAATTGCCCCATCTGAAATCAGCAAGGCTGAGTGCCACTTTTACTTTAAATGCGGTTTTGCCGTGCTCACTGGGGGAAGGAGGAGACTCCACGGAGCAACCGGCCTCTGCATGCTCACTTTGGGGACTCCCTACTCTATCGCGGTTCCTGGCACGGCTGGCCTCTTCTTTGTGGCTCTCTGCATTTCAGCACTTGCAGCCCGTGGCTTGAACACTGCCACTCCTCCCAGCCCGATGCCCCCCTTCTTCCTGCCCCACCAGCCAATCAGAGACTTTCTCCTCCCATTGGCAGGGAGGAGGCTTCCGATTGGCCCGAGGGCAGGAAGAAGGGAGGAGGTTTCCCATTGGCCCGTGGGGGCAAGAAGAACTAAGGAGGCTTCCAATTGGCCCAGGGGCAGGAAGAAGGGAGGAGGTTTCCCATTGGCCTGCGGGGGCAGGAAGAAGGTAAAGGGAAGTATTACTGAGGCTGTGGGACACCGGGAGCCGCAACACACCAGCTGGTTTTAATTTTTTTTCTCCCTTGGGTGCCTGCTGATACTGCCTGCTTTTTATTGGCTGCAGTGTCTTGCAAACAAATTTGGGTGGGCCTGAATGGAAAGTGGGTGGGCCACTGCCCACCCAGGCCCACCCGTAGCTACGCCACTGGTTACGGCGGTTACTACCCCAAACCAAATAAGCCTGATACTTCAATTTCAATGCATATCCAGCATAGCCCTCTGCTTCAATGGCAGGGGAGCAAGACTGATACTTCACTTTCAATGCAAAGCCAGCCTAGCTCTCTGCTTTAATGGCAGGGGAGAAAGTTTGACACTTCACGCATATCCAGCATAGCTCTCTGCTTCAACGGCAGGGGGGGGAATGAAGAAATGTGGATCTATAATCAGGCAACAACCAACAAGGACTGAATTACATAGTCTGGATAAACAGATAAGCATGGGTGTAGCTTGCTTATTGCGGTGGTTAATACCCCTAACTAATTAAGCTATTTCACTTAGATGCAGTTCCTACACTGCTCTCTACTTTAATGGCGGGGGTGGAAAGGAAATAGAATAAAAAAGGTTATTAAGAGCCAGGAGAAACAGATAAGTATGTGAGAAAGAGGGAAAAAAAAAAGTGCGAAAGCTTGCTGGGCAGACTGGATGGGCCATTTGGTCTTCTTCTGCCGTCATTTCTATGTTTCTATAATTTCAAAGGGGGTCGGATTTTGGAAGGCCTGTACCTTTTGGATCCAGTGGTAAGAGAGCGCTTATGTTTTTTCCCAAGGTGTAAATTGTATTTATTGTATTAATTGTATTTATTTTATGTTTGATTTATGTAAACCATTGTGAAGGCACGTCTGATGTAACAGTATATAAATAACAATAAACTAAACTAAACTAAATGCACTTGTGATCCGCTTGGAGACTGCACACACTATTCCTGTGGAAGGAGAAGTGGCCTTGAAGGATGCTCGTGCTAAATAGATTGAGACTATCCTTAAGCGAGCATTTGAAGCAGTGGCAATTACCTTGCAGTGGCAATTACCTTGCAGATCACTTCTTGTTGTTCCTTGGTGGCTTGCTCTTGTTTGCTTCTCTCCCAGGAGGTTGATGACTCTGGGGAAACTCCAGGGCAGTTGTGGAATCAGTTGCTGCCTTCTTGGCGGAGGCAGGCTGTGATTGGGTCCGCACTTCGGCCAGAGGGGTGGCTTTAATTGTAGCGGCCAGGCATCAGTTATGGTTGAGAAAATGGTTGGCTGATGCGACCTCCAAGCTGATGCGACCTCCAAGAGCATGAGAGGTCTTGAACAAGTAGATGTGACTCGGTTATTTACACTTTCGAATAATAGAAGGACTAGGGGGCATTCCATGAAGTTAGCAAGTAACACATGTAAGACTAATCGGAGAACATTCTTTTTCACTCAACGCACAATAAAGCTCTGGAATTTGTTGCCAGAGGAGGTGGTTAGTGCAGTTAGTGTAGCTGGGTTCAAAAAAGGTTTGGATAAGTTCTTGGAGGAGAAGTCCATTAATGGCTATTAATCAATTATATTTAGGGAATAGCCACTGCTATTAATTGCATCAGTAGCATGGGTTCTTCTTAGTGTTTGGGTAATTGCCAGGTTCTTGTGGCCTGGTTTTGGCCTCTGTTGGAAACAGGATGCTGGGCTTGATGGACCCTTGGTCTGACCCAGCATGGCAATTTCTTATGTTCTTATGTTCTTAACCTCACCAAATTGCCCCTTAATGGCTCGCTTTTGTTTGGTAGCGAGTTGGAGGAACTGGCCAGTAAATGGAGCGAATCTCCGGTTCTTTGTTTGCCGGAGGATAAGAAGCAGGCAGTGGAAACTGCATTGGCAAGGCTCCCCAGTATGAGGGCTGTGGTCCCAGTGCCCATGTCTCAAGAAAATTTGGGGCAATTTTCTATTATTTCATTGTGTCAAAGAAGGAGGACTCTTTTCATCCCTTCCTGGACTTCAAAGGCGTCAGTCGTCATCTGCAAGTGAAGCATTTTTATATGAAGACATTGCACTTGGTGATAATGGCGGTGCAGTTGGGGGAATTTCTTACCTCTCTGGATCTGTCGGAGACACATCGCCACATTCCCATCCAACTAGAACATCAACACTTCCTGCGGTTTACAGTTCTGGAACTCCATTTTCAGTTTCGGTCACTGCCCTTGGTCTGGCCATTGCTCCCAGAACCTGTTCTAAGGTAATGGTGGTAGTTGCGGCAGAGTTGAGAAAGGATGGACTCTTAGAACACCTGTATTTGGATGACTGGCTGATTCGCACCATGTCGCTGGAAGAGAGCTGTCTGGTGATTCGCAAGGTGATTTACCTATTGCGGGAGCTCGGCTGGGTGGTGAATCTAGCCAAGAGCAGTCTTCAGCCTACTAATTGCTGGAATACCTGGGGGTTCAGTTTGACACGAAGCAGGCCAAGATGTTCCTGCCAGAAGCTCAAATTCATACATTACTAGCTCAGCTCCGTCTGTTGTTGAACACTTTGTGGCCGACTGTATGGTCTTATCTGCAAGTCCTTGGCTTAATGGTGTCAACCCTGGAAAGGGTGCTGTGGATGAGGGCACATATGCGTCCTCTTCAGTGCTCCCTGCTGTCTCGGTGGAATCCGCAGTCTTAGGACTATTCGATTCGGTTCCACCTGCTGATGGAGGTCTTCTCCCAACTGCATTGGTGGCTGCAGGTGGATCATTTACAGAAGGGAATTTTGCTATCCCCTCCTGACTGGCGCTAGTCCTGACAATGGATGTGAGTCTCCTTGGTTGCGGAGCTCACTGTCAGGAGCTGACAGCTCAAGGGCGCTGGAGTGCAGAGAGTCTCTCTGGAACATCAATTGGTTAGAGGCCAGGGCGGTCTGGTTGGCATGTTTACAGGCTGCAGGGTTGCTCGGTCCGCATAATGTCAGTCAGTGCAATGACTGTGGCTTAAATCAGTTGGCAGGGAGGTACCAAGAGCCAGCAAGTGTCGCAGGAAAGAGATCGTCTTATGGAATGGGCAGAGGTGCATCTCTAGATGATCTCAGCCTCGCATATCGCAGGCTAAGACAGTGTAAGAGCAGACTTTCTTAGCAGGGAAAGTCTGGACTCAGAAAAGTGGGTGATGTCAGACGAGGAGTTTCAGCTGATTTAGGATCACTGGGGTCTCCCGTTCCTGGACCTGTTGGCGACTTTGCGCACTGCATCAGTTTCACGATTCTTCAGCCGCAGAAAAGATCTGAGGTCATTGGGGATCAATGCTGTAGTTCAGGAGTGGCCAGAAGACAAGTTGCTGTATGCCTTTCTTCCATGGCCAATGTTAGGCAGATTGATTGGAAGGATCAAATGCCACAGAGGGATGATGCTCTTGGCCCAGGAGACCGTGGCATGCAGATCTGTGGAGGTTCCTGGTGGATTTGCCTTTTCGACATCCGGCGCACTAGAACCTGTTGCAGCAGGGGCCTGTCCTTCACAAAGATCCGACTTGATTTTGTCTTACAGTATGGCCCTTGCAGGGCTCACTTGCTGAAACATGGATACTCTGCGGCAGTGATCTCCACATTGCTAAGAGCTAGAAGGTTCTCCACTTCCTTGGCCTGTGGACGAATTTGAAGAGTGTTTGTGGCCTGGTGGAGGATCATGGTACTCTCTTTGTCCAGTCAATATACCATTCATTTTGGAATTTTTACAGGATGGCTTGAATAAAGTTTTGTCCCTTTATTCCTTAAGGGTAAAAGTAACTGCTCTCACCTGTTTCAGGGGTCTGGTCAATGGTGGATTCTTGTCGGCTCATTCGGATGTGGTCCATTTTCTGAACATAAGAACATAAGAAATTGCCATGCTGGGTCAGACCAAGGGACCATCAAGCCCAGCATCCTGTATCCAACAGAGGCCAAACCAGGCCACAAGAACCTGGCAATTACCCAAACACTAAGAAGATCCCATGCTACTGATGCAATTAATAGCAGTGGCTATTCCCCAAGTAAACTTGATTAATAACTTTTAATGGACTTATTTTTTTTATTTATTTATTTATTTATTTATTTATTTATTTAAAGTTTTTGTATACCGACATTCGTTAGGAGATACATCACATCGGTTTCCATGGAACAAAAAATAGCCAACGGGGCTTTACATTGAACTGATAAGAGAACTGGGTAGGGGAGGGGGGGGGGGGAGGAAACAAAGGTAATGCTGTACAACAAAGATAAATGCTATAAAATGGTTGTATAAATGCAATAAAAATAATTATATACAAGTGTATTATTTACAATAAAATGTTAGGGGGAAAGAGATAATGAGGGAGGGAAATCGGTCTTATGCTGGGGGGGGGGGGGCGAGTGGAGGGGCGGGAGGGGAGGGGTGTGGGAGAATGTAGAGAGATGAAAGGGGGTTCATGTGTATGCTCGTGTAAAGAGCCAGGTCTTGAGATTTTGTCTGAATTTTTTGGAGCAGGTCTCAAGGCGTAGGTGGGTGGGCATCGAGTTCCATAGAGAGGGTCCAGCAAGGGATAGCGCACGTTGTTTAGTGGTTGTTAGGTGGAAGAGTTTGGGAGAAGGAGTGTGAATGTTTGCTGTGTAGGGCGTTCTGGTAGGTCTGGTGGGGAAACGGATGTATAAACTGATGTATAAACTTCTCCTCCAACAACTTATCTAAACCTTTTTTGAACCCAGCTACACTAACTGCACTAACCACATCCTCTGGCAACAAATTCCAGAGCTTTATTGTGCGTTGAGTGAAAAAGAATGTTCTCCGATTAGTCTTACATGTGTTACTTGCTAACTTCATGGAATGCCCCCTAGTCCTTCTATCATTCGAAAGTGTAAATAACCGAGTCACATCTACTTGTTCAAGACCTCTCATGCTCTTGGAGGTCGCATCAGCTTGGAGGTCGCATCAGCCAACCATTTTCTCAACCATAACTGATGCCTGGCCGCTACAATTAAAGCCACCCCTCTGGCCGAAGTGCGGACCCAATCACAGCCTGCCTCCGCCAAGAAGGCAGCAACTGATTCCACAACTGCCCTGGAGTTTCCCCAGAGTCATCAACCTCCTGGGAGAGAAGCAAACAAGAGCAAGCCACCAAGGAACAACAAGAAGTGATCTGCAAGGTAATTGCCACTGCAAGGTAATTGCTACTGCTTCAAATGCTCGCTTAAGGATAGTCTCAATCTATTTAGCACGAGCATCCTTCAAGGCCACTTCCCCTTCCACAGGAATAGTGTGTGCAGTCTCCAAGTGGATCACAAGTGCGTTTAGTTTAGTTTATTGTTATTTATATACTGTTACATCAGACGTGCCTTCACAACGGTTTACATAAATCAAACATAAAATAAATACAATTAATACCATAAATACAATTTACACCTTGGGAAAAAACATAAGCGCTCTCTTACCACTGGATCCAAAAGGTACAGGCCTTCCAAAATCCGACCCCCTTTGAAATTATAGAAACATAGAAATGACGACGAGTGAGGTTATCAAATTTGCAGATGATACAAAATTATTCAGAGTAGTTAAATCATAAGCGGATTGTGATACATTACAGGAGGACCTTGCAAGACTGGAAGACTGGGCATCCAAATGGCAGATGAAATTTAATGTGGACAAGTGCAAGGTGTTGCATATAGGGAAAAATAACCCTTGCTGTGTTACACGATGTTAGGTTCCATATTAGGAGCTACCACCCAGGAAAAAGATCTAGGCATCATAGTGGATAATACTTTAAAATTGTCAGCTTAGTGTGCTGCAGCAGTCAAAAAAGCATATAGAATGTTAGGAATTATTAGGAAGGGAATGGTTAATAAAACGGAAAATGTCATAATGCCTCTATATCGCTCCATGGTGAGACCGCATCTTGAATTCTGTGTACAATTCTGGTCGCCGCATCTCAAAAAAGATATAGTTGCGATGGAGAAGGTACAGAGGGCAACCAAAATGATAAAGGGGATGGAACAGCTCCCCTATGAGGAAAGGCTGAAGAGGTTAGGTCTGTTCAACTTGGAGAAGAGACGGCTGAGGGGGGATATGATAGAGGTCTTTAAGATCATGAGAAGTCTTAAACGATAGATGTGAATCGGTTATTTACACTTTCGAATAATAGAAGGACTAGGGGGTATTCCCTGTACGTACCAGGATCAGTCCAGATGGTGGGTTATGTCCCCTGTCCAGCAGATGGAGTCAGACAAGGCTTCGGAGGGTGCTGACATAATAACCAGTGCACCCTCTGTAAGAGCTCAGTATCTCTCTGACTCCAGCAGATAGGAGTAGGGGAACCTGAAGCTTCCCCTGCATGAAGACTTGTTCCTTCAATTGTTTCTTTCTCTTAAGTTTTTTCTGTTAAGGTTGGATCAAGTTAGTTTATTCAAAAGAAAAAAAAAAAAAAGTAAAGGGAGGTTGGAAAGTTTGTGTGGCTTGCAGGCAGGGCTGCTCCAGTCACTTCTCCCCTCCTACTCCCCCCCTCCTTCCTTTTCTTTGGGGTAAGTGGATCTCTTAAATTTGTTTTTGAAATTTTTCCCTTTTCAGCTTAGGAGCTGTGTTTGGGGTAGTGGAAGCTGGTGGTGCCAGCCTCTCCCCACTTTGCCGCCCACGCCCCGAGACGTTCATTCACCGGGGCCGCTCCAGCAGGGAGGTGAGATTCCTCTGCTGCCTATCCGGGGCACTCGGGGGTAGCGGAGGTGTGCTTTCCCACTCCCCGCGGCGATTCTCCCATCAATCGGCCCCCCCCCTTGGCTCGCCCCCCTCCCTCCCCCGGCCGCCTGCGAGCATGCCGCAGTCGAGGCTTTCCAGAGAGAGCATTTGTTCTAGGTGCCTCCCTGGTGGGGAGGGCATCTTCGGGCCACTAGACAACTCTTCTTCCTGCGCCTCAGCACGACTCGGGCAGCGTGGGCCGGCCCCTTTGCCGCTTTTAGCGGGAACGGCGGCCATCTTGAATCCTCCGGATCACGTTCTGCAGCCATAAGGGGAAGAAGAGCAGGATCCCTGCAACAGTCCCCCACCGATCCTGACGCTGGTTACTGCCTTCGGTGCCCAGGGCCCCCCGGATGTCTCCTCGATCGCCACCCCCCCCCCCCCCCCCCGGGTCCCCCACCTTTCTCCCCGGAGTTCATCGTGCTCATGCACAATGCCTACCTGCAGCGCCTAGAGGCTCCCAGGGTGCCCATTCCGGATCCAACTCCTGCCAAGACCCCACGGTTAGTGGATGCTCTGCAGGGGACCCAGGACACAGCGGGGGGGCACCAGGGACCTCCCATGGGGCCCCCAGGGTCCACTTTGCACCACCCTCGCTGGGAGGGGCGGGCTCTTTCCCTTATCAGGGGGGGATCCTCTGGCTCATCCGGATGATTCTCTCTTGGAGGCCCAGCTAGATGGAGATGACCCGCAGGTCCTCCGCATCTTTAGGAGAGAGGAGCTCAAGGATCTCATCCCTCAGATACTTCAGGAGTTGGACCTTGATCCCCCGCCTGACCCGCCGGGAACCTCTGCTCCAGTCGTCGCTTCATCCGCCAAGAAGGGGGACCCTGTCCAGGCCGGTATGCACCCCCTGTCCTGGGCCTTTCCCACCCATCCCACCTTTCTGCAACTATTGGCCAGGGAAAGGGATACTCCCTAATCCTCTCTTAAGGTCGGAAGAGCCATGGAGAAGCTTTATCCCCTCCCGGAGGACTTCCTGGAGTTGCTCAAGGTCCCAAAGGTGGACTCGGTGGTGTTGGCGGTTACCAAGAGGACAACTATTCCGGTTACTGGTGGCATGGCTTTGCGGGACCTCCAGGATAGAAAGCTGGAAGTTTACCTCAAGAGAGTCTTTGAGGTCTCGGCCCTGGGGATGCGCACTGCCATCTGTAGCTCCCTCGCGCAGAGGGCGAGTCTCCGCTGCGTCCAACAGCTACTCACCTCGCAAGTCTTGCCACCCGAGAAAGCGACCCAGGCTGACCGCCTAGAGTCCGCCATAGCATACAGAGCGGACACTGTATGATTTGTTCCGTGTCCTGGAGAGATCCACGGTCTCGGTGGTGTCGGCAAAGCGTCTCCTATGGCTTCGCAACTGGTCGGTGGATTCCTCTTCTAAGTCCAGCCTGGGCTCCCTCCCTTTCAAGGACAAGTTCCTTTCGGTGAGGATCTCAACCAGATCATCAAGTCTCTGGGAAAGAACGCGGTCCACCGGTTGCCTGAGGATCGCCAGCGGAACTTCAGGTCTTTTACTCCCTCCAGAACTCGGTCCCGGGTGCAGCGTCGCTACCGTGGTTACAGACAGGCAGGGCCCCGGTCACCTTCTTCCAGATCCCAGTCTTGACCCCGTTCCTTTGTGGTCGCAGGCCCACTCGGGAGGGGACGAGTCAGGGGACCTTGTCCAAATCCACTCAATGATGCAGGGCTCACCCACTTCTCAATCCCACGGATTGGAGGATGAATTTCTCGCTTTTACGAGGAGTGGGTCCACATCACCTCGGACCATGGGTCCTAGACATCTTAAGGAACGGCTACGCATTGGAGTTTGTCCGCCTCCCAAGGGACAGGTTTCTCTTCTCACCCTGCGGTTCGAGTCACATGAGACTGGCAGTACGACAGACCCTGGACAGACTTCAGAGCCTCAGGGCCATCTCTCCCGTCCCCTTCAGAGAGGTGGGCTTGGGCCACTATTCAATTTACTTCGTCGTACCCAAAAAGGACGGGTCTTTTCGCCCAATCCTGGATCTCAAGGAGGTCAACAAGTCTCTAAGGGTCCTCCATTTCCGCATGGAGACGCTGCGCTCCTTGATTGCGGCAGTACATCAGGGGTAATTCCTCGCCTCTCTCGATCTGACAGAGGCCTATCTCCACATCCCCATCCTCAAGGCCCACCAGAGGTTCCTTCACTTTAAAATTTTGAATCAGCACTTTCAGTTCCAATCTCTCCCCTTCGGGTTGGCGACCGCCTCGCGGACGTTCACAAAGATCATGGTGGTAGTGGCGGCAGCCCTGCGATTCGAGGGGATCCTAGTTCACCCCTACCTGGACAACTGGCTTATTCGAGCAAAGTCCTTTGCACAGAGGCAGTCGGCGGTCACCAGGGTCGTCTGTCTCCTCCGTTCCCTGGGTTGGGTGGTGAACTTCGCCAAGAGTTCCCTCATCCCTTCGCAGTACTTGGACTTCTTGGGAGTACGTTTCGATACACTTCAGGGCAAGGTCTTCCTACGCCCGGACAAGGCCCAGTCCCTCCTGGAGCAGATACAGCACTTTACTGTGTTACCAGCGCCCACGTCCTGGGGCTATCTACAGCTCTTGTGCTCCATGGCGTCCACGATCGATCTCGTTCCATGGGCCTTTGCGCACCTCTGTCCTCTACAAGCAGCTCTGCTCTTGTGCTGGAAACCAGTCTCGCAGGACTACCAGCTTGTTCTCCATCTCCCCCAGTTCGCCAAGGACAGCTTGAGTTGGTGGTTGGACCCGCGACATCTGGCCCAAGGCATTTCCCTTGAGGTACCGGATTGGGTGGTGGTCACCACCAACGCCAGCCTATCCGGCTGGCGGGCAGTATGCGACTGGAGCTCAGCGCAGGGGCAGTGGACGAAGGCACAAGCGACCTGGCCGATCAATCGGCTGGAAACAAGAGCAGTGAGCCTGGCCCTAATACACTTCCTACCCCTGGTGCGGAATTGGGCGGTAAGGATCCTCTCAGACAACGTGACCACCGTAGCATATATCAACCGACAGGGAGGCACGAGGAGCCGACACGTATCGCTCAAGATGGCACGCCTGATGGCGTGGGCGGAGAAGCACTTAGCACGCCTGGCAGCTTCACACATTGTGGCGTAGACAACATTCAGGCAGACTACCTGAGTCGTCAGCGATTGGACCCCGGAGAGTGGTCTCTCTCCGAGGAAGCAATGCAACTTCTCATTCATCGCTGGGGGCCACCTTGCCTGGACCTGATGGCGACGTCGCTCAACACCAAAGCATCACGATTCTTCAGCCGCAGGCAGGAGCGCGGGGCAGAAGGAGTAGATGCTCTAGTGCTCCCTTGGCCGCACCACCTTCTACTCTGTTTTTCCCCCATGGCCTCTAGTGGGCAAGGTCATTCGGAGAATAGAACTCCATCGGGGGCCTGTCATTCTGGTGGCTCCCAAATGGCCACGTCGCCCCTGATTCGCAGATCTGCTCCATCTAGCAGTGGACGGCCCACTTCGGTTGGGCCATTTTCATCGATTGCTCCATCAGTGACCAGTATTTTTTGATCAGGCAGAATGCTTCTGTCTTGCGGCCTGGCTTTTGAATGGCGCCAACTCAGGCGCAAAGGATACCCTGATGCAGTAGTCTCGACTCTCCTCAAGGCCCGCAAAACTTCGACTTCGGTCGCTTACGTGAGGATCTGGAAGGTCTTTGAGGCTTGGTGCACAGCGCAAGGTACTCATCCCACAAGGGTCTTGGTTCCTCAGATCCTGGTGTTCCTTCAAGACGGACTGGACAAAGGCCTCACCTACAATTCCTTACAGGTCCAAGTGGACGCTCTGGGCTCGCTCATTCAGTACACAGATCATTCTTCGCTCTTGGTACAGCCTGATATTGCCCATTTTCTCAAGGGAGCGAAGCATTTACGGCCCCCGGTGAGGGATCCGTGCCCTTCTTGGAGCCTTAATTTGGTCCTTAGGACTCTGGCAGGTCCTCCCTTCGAGCCTCTGAGCAACGCCACCATCAAGGATCTCACGCTCAAGACAGTTTTCTGCTGGCCATTTGTTCCGCACGCCGCATCTCGGAACTTCAAGTGCTCTCTTGCCGGGAACCCTACCTCCGTTTCACGGACACCGGTGTGTCTCTACGTACAGTTCCCTCATTTCTACCCAAGGTTGTCTCGACTTTCCACCTGAACCAGACGGTAGAGCTTCCGTCCTTCACAGCTGAAGAACCAAGATCTCTTCGTTTCCTGGATGTCAAACGCACTCTAATTCGCTACTTGGAGGTCACTAACAACATCAGAGTCTCGGACCATTTGTTTGTCCTGTGGCCAGGGCCGAGGAAGGGGTCCCAGGCCTCGAAGACGACGATTGCGAGATGGCTTAAGGAAGCCATAGCCTCAGCATACATTGGTGTGGGTCGGACTCCTCCGCTGGGCGTCAAAGCCCATTCTCTTCACTCACAGGCAGCTTCCTGGGCCGAGGTACAGTCCGTCTCCTCCCAAGAGATTTACCGGGCAGCGACTTGGAAGTCTTTGCACACCTTTGCACAACATTATCGACTGCACTTACCGTCGTCCACCTCCGGACACTTTGGCGACCAGGTCATTCGAGCAGGCCTTTCAAGGGCCCACCCAGTGTAGGGAAGCTTTGGTACATCCCACCGTCTGGATTGATCCTGGTACATACAGGGAAAAGAAAATTATTCCTTACCTGCTAATTTTCGTTCCTGTAGTACCAAGGATCAGTCCAGACGCCCACCTCATTGATTGCTGGGTTTCTACGGTCTTTCCTGCTCGATCTACTCGACTCATTCTGAAACACGTTGTTAATCTCGTCCTTTGAGACTGTTTCACGGTTCTTTCTGCAAGTTACAGTTATGGCACTAGTTGCCTTACTTTATGTTCTGTTATGGTTGGGGACACTTGATCCATCCTTCGTAAGTTATTATTCTGGCTTTGATATACTCTATACTGAGCTCTTACAGAGGGTGCACTGGTTAATATGTCAGCACCCTCCGAAGCCTTGTCTGACTCCATCTGCTGGACGGGGGACATAACCCACCGTCTGGACTGATCCTTGGTACTACAGGAACGAAAATTAGCAGGTAACGAATACTTTTCTTTTCCATGAAGTTAGCAAGTAGCACATTTAAAACTAATCGGAGAAAATTCTTTTTCACTCAATGCACAATAAAGCTCTGGAATTTGTTGCCAGAGGATGTGGTTAGTGCAGTTAGTGTAGCTGGGTTCAAAAAAGGTTTGGATAAGTTCTTGGAGGAGAAGTCCATTAACTGCTATTAATCAAGTTTACTTAGGGGATAGCCACTGCTATTAATTGCATCAGTAGCATGGGATCTTCTTAGTGTTTGGGTAATTGCCAGGTTCTTGTGGCCTGGTTTTGGCCACTGTTGGAAACAGGATGCTGGGCTTGATGGACCCTTGGTCTGACCCAGCATGGCAATTTCTTATGTTCTTACTCCAGCCTCTAGATTAGTGTTATTGCATTCTTGTCTGAGCTCAGTGTTGCCTGTTGGCTGAGTATTGGAATGGGTATCTATTTTTAATTAAGTTTTGGCTAGTCTTTTCACAGTTGGTATTGAAGAGAATACTGGCAGGTTGATGACACTGCAGGGGTATATATACTGTAACGTCAGTTTGCTCCATCTCTAACTGCTGGTAGATGTGCATAACCCACTTGTTCTGGATTCATCTGACTGTCCTAAAGAAAAGGAAATTATTAGGTAAGTATTAATTTCTCATTAACTGTCTAATGTGTACCCATGGAACTGTGTGTGTGTGACAGTAAAAGATTTTTAGGAGTTAGGTAATTTTTTTTCCTTCCTTCATTCAATTTTTTAGTGTAGGTGTGTTTTTTTCTTTCTTCCTTGTTTTTATTTTCTGCTTTCCTGAATTTTAGGGACCAGGTGCCCAGTTTTAGATGCCCTGGTTCTCAGCCCTGATTTATAGGGGATTTTTCCTTATGTTTTATCCAGTTTAATAGATGATCTCCTGTTCCATCAATAATTTTAAATGTAAATTAAGTTTGTCTGATGCATAATGCAGGTTAGTGCATTTACAACTGATCGGTATTGCAAACACATTTTCTGTACATTCATTCTATGATTATCAAGAAGCGGGAAGCTGAGTATAAATTGTGCTGCCACCTCTGGGAAGAAAGCTATACATGCGTCCCGCAGGCAAAGATAGGTTGTTATTATTTATAAGTGGTTAGACTGGGGCACAGGATTGAAATGACTGAGAATCAGTGTGCAAGCTGGGATGATCACGTAGGAGTGCAGATCCCAGTCTGGTGCTCTTACCAGTAATTGGTGGGATGGCTGGTAGTGCCTCCTTCACTGCTGTAATCTTAGCAAAGACAGCAGGATTTATAAGCACTATAATCTAACCTAGGATGACTATGTCTTAACTTTTTAAATACAGCATTTCCTAGCATGTAGCCAGATGGACTCAGGACCAATGGGTATTGTGCTCTCCTGATAGCAGATGGGAGACGGAGTCAGATTTCAAAGCTGACATCAGCCTACATATACCCGTGCAGCGTGCTTAGCTCTTCAGTATTTCTCCGTCTCGATAGCAGATGCGGACACTATCCCAAACAAGAATAGTGTAACATTTACAGCAAGAAAGAAGAAAGAGAAAATTTACCTTAAGAGAGCCCTGCTTCTCCTGCGGTGAAACCTGACGGTCCCTCCCCCAAGCAAGACTTTCCTGAGGTTGATTCGATATCCCTCAGAGGCGAGCCTTAGTCCGCCGGCCGATTCCCGGCATGGACATAGCCCCCAGGGTGGCTGAAAGGCAGCGGGTGCAGATTCGAGCGTGGCGGTGAAGGTATTTCACTCTCCCTTCGCAGCTGGAGACCATCCAGCATGCGACCCCGTAAGGTAGAAACCTTTACTTCTAAGTCTCCGGTCTCCAAGGCTCGAACAGCTGTACCTTCCTTCCTCCGAGGTTTAAATTGGGTTGAGCAGCCCTTCTTTGGGGCAGGCCCCGATTCGGTGCGAGGGTCCACACACATGGAGACCCTCCGGGAGGGGTGGGGGTGGCCATCTTGCCTTCGGGGTCGTCAGCGCCATTTTCTCCCTACGACAGACGGTACGCGCGGGGGAGACCGGAGGCCCGAAGCATCTAACTTAAGTGCTTAAGTACGGTTTGAGCGCACAGCGGTGCGCACTTCTGAGTTGTGCGCACAGCGACGCACACAACTAGGCTGCTCGCACGACTGGACGCATAATTGTGCCGCGTGTACAAACTCCATTGCCCGCATGCACAACTTGTGCGCACTTCATGCGCATAACTACTTCGCTTCTGACGCTCACAACTAAACGCATCCGCGCATATAACTCCACACACGGACGAATTCCTAAGCCCTACACGCGCACAAATAATGGCACTGCCATCCAAGAAAGCCAAGAGCCTTGCAGCCTGAATTGGAATCTCTCCTGTGCAAACAGAACCAGGGAGAACCAAATCAAGACCCTCTACAGCCAGGAGAGGGATCCGGTACCACGGATGATGGCATCCCGGACCTAAGTATCTCCAACTCTGCGCCCCCACAAGAAAATTCCTCCGGGGCTACCACTACGACCCCTCCTGGGATCAACATGGATCCAGGAACCTTCTCCTGGCTGGAATTTTTCAAAGGGCTGCAAACCTTTGCCCAGGCACAACCAGCCCCTGCTGTCCACCTGACTCAAACCCAGCCGGAAGCCCAAGTCCTTCCCAGCATCTCCCGGGCTTCTCGAGACATGCCTCTCCTAACCAAGAGCCTCTCTGATGGGGATCCAGATACCTCAGAGGACGAAACAGACTCCCTAGAAGAAGGAGAAATTCCCCCAGGGATGGAGCCATACCGGACCATGCTCCGATTCTTCCACAAGGACGAATTACCAACCCTAGTGTCCCAGACTATGAAGACACTGGGTCTCCCAGGCAAGGAGTCCATAGCGGATCCTAAGAAGAATCCCATGCTGGTGTACCTCTGTAAGGCCTCATGCTATTTCCCTATGTTGGAGCCCATTAAGGAATTGATTGACCTGGAATGGAATGCTCCAGAGGCCACTTTCAAAGGGGGGAGGGCTCTAGAAGCCCTATACTCGCTGGAACCCATGGCTAAGGAACTTCTACGTTTCCCCAAAGTGGATGCTATGATATGTGCAGTCTCAAAATGCACTACAATCCCAGTGGAGGGAGGAGCGGCACCAAAGGACGTCCAAGATAGAAGGCTGGAAGCCATCCTTAAGCAGTCCTTTGATGTATCAGCAATGACGCTACAAATTGTTTCCTGCTGCGCCTTAGTGGCATGTTCCTGTGTGATACTCGCCAGAGACGCAACCATGCCTGGAGAAGCGATGGAGCCTGTGGTCTCCTTCCTCACCGATGCTACCGCAGACCAACACCGCACCTAGGGGTGTTGCCGTCGCAGTGGTGGCAAGAAGACAATTATGGTTCCAAAACTGGTCGGCTGACGCGACTTCCAAAGCGAACCTCACAAAAATGCCCTTTAAAAGGATCCCTCCAGTTCAGGAGCGAACTGGAGAAAATAGCCAATAAATAGGGTGAATCTCCAGTACCCTGATTACCTGAGGACAGGAACAAAAGAACATATCAGCACTCCTCCCCCTGAAGAACCAAGGGTAGATGATCGCAGCACTTTAAGCCTTACAAGAACACACAGTCCCAAGCTCCTCGTCTTTCAGGAAGGTCTCAGTCCTTTCGGAACAGGCACATTAAGAGAGGAGCAAGCTCAGGGGCAGGCCCCGGCCGAACCCCACAATGAGAAGATGCAGACCCATCCACAGGAAGAAGACATAGGGGGGCAGACTTACCCTCTTCTACCAAAGATGGGTCGAGATAACTTCTGATAAGTGGATCCTAACCATCATTCGAGAGGGGTACTCACTAGAATTCCAAAGCATTCCCTCAGACAAATTTATGAAATCGCCGTGCCACTCCCACTTCAAGAGACTGGCAGTGGAAACCACACTAGCAAGACTACTCAGCCTGAAGGCAATAGCTCCAGTGCCCACGCTTCAACAAAATACTGGCCACTATTCCATCTATGTTATCGTTCCCAAGAAAGAAGGAACATTCCAACTGTTTCCTGAAGGTTCCTCACTTCTACATGGAAACCCTGTGATCCGTTATAATGGCGGCACAACCGGGAGAATTCTTAACCTTCCTAGACCTATCGGAAGCTTACCTTCACATCCCGGTCCATCAGAACCACCAGCGCTTCCTGCGATTTGCGATACTGGGTCATCATTATCAATTCCCAGTGTTACTCTTCGGATTAGCTACCGCCCCCAGAACCTTCACCAAAATCATGGTGGTAGTGGGGGCAGCACTGAGGAAAGAAGGAGTCCTGGTACATCCTTACATGGACGATTGGCTGATCAGGGCAAAGTCTCCAGAGGAGAGTCGCCATGCGACCACCAAAGTCAAGAATCTACTACAAGAACTCGGGTGGGTCGTGAACATAACCAAGAGTGGTCTACAGCGCTCCCAGTCACTAGAATACCTGGGAGTCCGGTTCGATACTAAACAGAACAAGGTCTTCCTTCCCCCTCCACGAAGAAGGAAGCTATTGACCTCGGTCCGTCCCAAGCTATGGAACTACCTTCAAGTCCTCGGCCTCATGACATCAACTCTGAAAGTTGTTCCGTGGGCAAGGGCCCATATGCGGCCGCTACAACGTTCCCTACTGTCACAATGGAATCCAGTGTCCCAGAACTACTCAATTCGCCTCCAGCTACCAACTCAGGTTCGGGAGCAGCTGCAATGGTGGCTACAGGAAGAACACCTAAGCAGAGGCGTAAACCTATCCGCTCCGAAGTGGATCTTGCTCACCACGGATGCAAGCCTGCGAGGGTGGGGATCCCACTGTCAGGAATTGACGGCCCAGGGACAATGGAACAAGGAAGAGGCAGGATGGAACATAAATCGCCTGGAAGCGCGAGCGGTCAGACTAGCCTGCCTACGAATCAGCCACAGACTCCAAGGCGAGTCCGTCAGAGTCATGTTGGACAATGCAACGACCGTTGCTTACATTAACCGACGAGAGGAACCAAGAGCCAACAGATGTCCCTAGAAATAGACCCTCTCATGGAGTGGGTGGAAATAAATCTACAAGGGATCTCTGCCTCCCACATTGCGGGAGAAGACAACATCTCGGCGGACTATCTCAGCAGAGAAAGCCTAGACCCAGGGGAATGGTCGCTGGTGGACACAGCCTTCCAGCTGATAGTAAATCAATGGGATCTCCCAGCCATGGACCTACTAGCAACTTGTCACAGTGCCCGGGTCCCCAGATACTTCAGCCACAGATGAGAACTACAATCTCAGGGAATCGACACTCTCTTCCAGCAACTGACCAGAGGAAAGCCTCCTGTACGCCATCCCACCCTGGCCACTACTGGGGAGGGTCATCCACAAGATAGAACACCACAGGGGACTAGTCCTACTAGTCGCCCCAGACTGGCCAAGAAGACCATGGTATGCGGACATGTGAAGACTATTGGCGGGGAATCCTCTAATTCTACCGCCATACAGGGACCTTCTTCAGCATGGACCAATTTCCCACGAAGACCCGGCTTGATTCTCTCTTACAGTATTGCCCTTGAGAGGACTAGTCTAAAGAAGCGCGGCTACTCAAAAGCCGTGATTGATACCCTGCTTCGGGCATGCAAGTTCTCCACATCTCTGTCTTACATCCGGATCTGGTGAGTATTTGAAGCTTGGTGTGAAGACCGTGGTGTCTCCTTCCGAGGAAAGCCAAGATGCCCATAATCCTAGAATTCCTACAGGACGGCATGCAGAAGGGGTTGTCCCTTAAATCCCTTAAGGTCCAAGTCGCAGCACTGGCCTGTTTTAGGTCCGAAGTGGACGGCATCAGACTATCAACTCATCCTGATGTGTCCCACTTACTGAAAGGAGTCAAACAACTCCAACCACCACTAAAGTGGCCAGTGCCTCTATGGAACCTCAACCTAGTACTAGACTTCCTAGCAGAGGAATCTTTCAGACCAACAAGCGCCCTGTCTCTACGTCTCCTGACCTTAAAGTCAGTGTTCTTGATCGCAATATGCTCAGCCCGGCGCATCTCTGAACTTCAAGCATTATCCTGTCGGGAACCGTTCCTCAGGTTCACCCCGGGCACCATACAACTATGTACAATACCATCCTTCCTTCCTAAAGTGGTTTCCCAGTTCCTTATGAACCAGACCATATTCTTACTATCACCAGATGAGCACAGAGATTCGGAAGACTCACGCCTCCTCTGCCACCTAGTCCGAAACCTGAAGAGATCGGAATCCTTGCGCAAAACTGACCACCTGTTCGTTCTTCACAGCGGGAGGAAACAAGGGGAAGCAGCATCGCGGGCCACCATAGCCCGCTGGATCAAAGAAGTAATTAATGCTGCCTGCGTAGAGGCAGGAAAACCATTACCTTGACAGGTGAAGGCGCATTCTACAAGGGCCCAGGCGGCCTCCTGGGCTGAAACCAAGCTGCTGTCGCCAGCCGAGCTCTGTTGGGCGGCGACATGGTCCTCCTTAAACACCTTCTCCAGGTTTTACTGCCTGGATGTTCAGGCCACGGAGGATACAGCCTTCACAAGGGCAGCATTAAGTGGGCCACAGGCAGCCTTCCACTCTATAGGGGAGTAGCTTTTGTACATCCCATTGGTCCTGAGTTCATCTGGCTACACGCTAGGAAATGGAGAAATTACTTACCTGATAATTTCGTTTTCCTTAGTGTAGACAGATGGACTCAGCATCCTGCGCACGGCTGCTCCAGAAATCGAGAACCTCGGATATGAAATCTCGAGACTGAACAAGTACGGGTAAGCCACAGCCTACCTCTAATCCAAGATACCAGCAGTTGCCCAGGTGTCGGCATTTATTGTTTCAGTACCCTGGCAGTCTCCAGTTCCAAAAGTTTTATATATATATAATCAGTTGAACCAGTTCAAAGTTAATCAAGTATAATCAAGTTTTAAGCAACATATATCCACACAGGCTTTTCGAAGACAATACTGAAGAGCTAAGCACGCTGCACGGATATATGTAGGCTGACGTCAGCTTTGAAATCTGACTCCGACTCCCATCTGCTATTAGGCGAGCACAATACGCATTGGTCCTGAGTCCATCTGTCTATACTAAGGAAAACGAAATTATCAGGTATGTAATTTCTCCAATTTTTTATTTTGCTGCAGTTTCCCTGATCACCCCATCTCCCAGCTCTTGAAGAGCCTGCAGTGTCAAATCTACAACAAGCTGTACCCCATCATCAGCAATCACATCCTGGACCCTGACACATCTGCTGACCCTTTGCCACGCTCATGTAGCAGTGAAGGACTGTTGAAGCCGACCCCAGTGGGGCAGCGGCTCACTACCTCCCAGAGCCTGCAGTGCATGCCATCTGTCCAAGAGGAGAACACAAGCAACTCACAAACTAAGCGCTACAGCCTGTCCACTGTGCCCGTCCTCGAAGACTTGGACAGCCAGGAACAAGTGCCAGAGGACAGTGCTGAGCGAGACACCGAGAGCTCCTTTGAGGATCTTGAGCAGTTCATGGTGCCAGCAGAGTGCCTAGGAAGACACTCAGAGGCCCCAAGGTTAACCCTGCATGAGCATCTGAAGGCCGTAGTGAAAGATGTGCACAATTCTATAGGTCAGTTTCATGAGAAAGTATTTTGAATTTTTGTACCATGGATAGGACTGCAGGGTGATAAAGCTGATTGCATTCTTTGCAGGTTATGATGCTTTTTATTGGGCCAATATAAGAATTTTCCAAACATTAGGATATGAGTATTTAAGAGTACATCTGTCCCTTCTTCAGGTCTTATGTGATCCTGAAAACTCCTATGCATCATCTTTGGACTGTTGTTCTGTTGGTTCAATTGAAAATTTACAGCAATAGGACCCTGCCCTAGGTAAAGCTGTTGCTTTTGGTTTGTGATAGTGTTTGAGCCATTGGAGGGTGCTTTTGTTTGGGATAGTGTTTGAGCCATTGGAGGGTAGTGCTGTTCATCAGAGCACTGGTGGGAGCTTCAGGTTTTCATTTTTGGTGCGACAGACTTAGTCTCCTTCCTCCCAAAGTACAAGTAATAGAGCCTGGGGTGATGGGTAGGAGCAGTTTATAATTGAGTGACTGTCATCTGCAAAACTTAAAGAATATAGTATATGAGATCTTCTGGTTTTTCAAATGTGTTCTGGGTCTTGGATGTTCTTTTTTTTTTTAAAACTCATACCTTTTCCTAGTGATTAACCAGATGGACTCAGGACCAATGGGTTATGCTTACCTGCCAGCAGATGGAGACTGAGTCAGATTTCAAAGTTGATGTCACCGTAGATACACTCTGCAGTGACCTCAGCCCTTCAGTATTTTTCCATCTCCAGCAGATGGTGGATGTACCTCTCCTTATGGGGATTACTGTACTTTTTGGAAGGAGAAATTCTACATTTAAATTGGAGAAAAAAATTTGAGCCCCACTCTCCTGCAGTGATATCTGAAGGTCCCTCCCCCAGTTGAGAGTTCCTAAGGCGATTTCCGAGATCCCTCAGAGGTGTGCCTTGGTCTGGTAGTCTGTTCCCGGCATGAACTTTGCCTGCTAAGCAGCTGAAAGGCAGCAGGTGCAGGAAGCCAAGCACAGCGTCAACAGCCAAAGTGGCCCCCCCTCCCCCAGAGCTGGAAGCTGTCTCTGTACTCAGCTGGAAAGCATTGAGCCCAGGTAAATTTAAAAAAAAAAAAAAAGAGAGAATATCCTCCCGATTCAGAGACATTTGGAGGGGTTTTGGTAAGACTACCTCCGGTCTCCTTGCTCGGTGCACTATACTGACGTCATTCCCAATCCCATTGGGGTAAGGGGAAGTGAGCTGCCAAGCGGGTTGAGCAGCCCCCGGTGGGCTAGACCCTGATTTAGGCTTGGTTGGCACTCCGCATGGTAGGCTGTGGCGGCGCCATCTTGCACGCGTCTTTGAGCGTGCTGTATTGCCCTCCATAGAACGTTGGTATGTGCAGTGCGATAACTATGCGCATGTGCCGTGTGCGTACATATGCGCAAAATCTATTAAGCGCAGAATACAGATAAATCTGGGCGACGGGATGTGCGTGTGCCTCGCAGCGCCTTGCTTAGGCACCCAAAATCTGAGCATAAGATTTTAAGCACGAGCTGACGGAACACACAATTACTGCCAATAATGGCTCTGGCAGCCAAGAAACATAAGCGCCTTTCTCTCTGCGCTGCTTGTCATATTAGGGCTTCACAGTCTGACCTGGATTCCAACTTATGTCAGCACTGTGAGGAAGCCCAGGGAGAGTTGGCCTCCCTGAACTTTGCTAAGCCTGGCTCCTCCCATTCAGGACGATACAGTACAGTGCGCTCCGACAGAGCTCCGACGGAGCGCACTGTTAGTCGGCTTTTGGACGTGCTAGCTTTACCCCTTATTCAGTAAGGGGTAATAGCGCGTCGAAAACGCGCGTCCAACACCCCCCCCCCCGAACCTAATAGCACCCGCAACATGCAAATGCATGTTGATGGCTTTAAAAGGAGGAGGAATAGCCTACTGGTTAGAGCACTGGACTATGAACCAGGAGACCAGGGTTCAAGTCCTGCTGTCACTCCTTGTGACCTTGGGTAAGTCACTTTACCCTCCATTGCCTCAGGTACAAATTTAGATTGTAAGCCCTCTGGGGATAGAAAAATACCTACAGTACCTGAATGTAAACCGGTGTGATATCTCGATTGAGATCAAATGTCGGTATATAAAAATAATAAATAAATATTAGGTATTCCTGCACGATTCACTAAGTAAAATGTGCAGCCTTTTACTTTCAGAAATTAGCCCCTAGGGGCTAATTTCTCCGGGCACCGGGAAAGTGCACAGAAAAGCAGTAAAAACTGCTTTTCTGTGCACCCTCCGACTTAATATCATGGCGATATTAAGTTGGAAGTCCCGAAAGTTTAAAAAAGTAAAAAAAAAAAAAAATAATAATTTGAAATGGGCAGCAGCTTGCGGGTTGAAAACTGGACGCTCGATTTTGCCGGTGTCCGTTTTCCGAACCCGTGGCTGTCAGCGGGCTCGAGAACTGACGCCGGCAAAATTGAGTGCTGGCTGTCAAACCCGCTGACAGCCGCCGCTCCTGTCAAAAAAGAGGTGCTAGGGACGCGCTAGTGTCCCTAGCGTCTCTTTTTACCGCCGGGTCTAATTTTAATAAATTAAAATACTGAATCGCGGGCACAGGAGAGTGGCTCGCCCGCTCTCCCGCATTTTTACTGTATCGGCCCGATTGAGAGGATGGGTTAGCTACAGTCTTAACTGGAAGTACCCTGGATCTGAGTACTCCCGGGACTGGGTCATCCATGGGAGAGGGAAATTCAGCGGCACCTACCCCAGTAACTCCTGGGTTAGGCATGGACCCCATCTGCCTTCTCTTGGATGGACTTTTTACAGGGCCTTCAACCTTCGTACAGGCGCAGTCTTCTACCTCAGTTGCCCGTGTCCAGATGGAACATCAGCCAGTAAGCCCTCCCTCTCCCAGTCCTATCGGCAGACCTCGAGGCATGCCTTGCCTTACCGAGGGTATTCCTGGCAGGGACCCGGACGGCACGGATGAAGGTTCCTTGGAAGATGGGGAAATTCCCCCTGGTTTAGAACCGTATCGGACCATGTTGCGGTTTTTCCATAGAAACGAATTGCCAGCCCTGGTTTCCCAGACCCTGAAGATGCTGGGAGTTCCTGGGGCGGACTCTATGATGAAACCAAATAAGAATCCCATTCTGATTTCCATACAGAAAGCCTCTTGTTACTTTCCAGTACTGAAAGCCATTCAGGAGTTGTTTGACCTAGAATGGGTTGCCCCAGAAGCAAGTTTTAAAAGGGGGACGAGCGTTAGAAGCTCTTTGCCCACTGGATTCGGCAGATTGCTTACAGATTGCTTCTTGTTGTGCCCTGGTAGCTGGTTGGTGCCTACTCCTCTCTCAGGAGGTGGATGATTCGGAGGTGAATTCCAGAGCAGTTATGGAATCCACCACCGCCTTTTTAGCTGACACGGGCTCGGATCTAGTCCGTACTTCGGCCAGAGGAGTGGCCTCAGTGGTGGTGGCTAGAAGACAGCTATGGCTGCGGAATTGGCCAGCAGACGCAACCTCCAAGGTAGATCTTACAAAGATGTCCTTTAAAGGATCACTCCTTTTCGGAAGCGAATTGTAAAAGTTGGCCAGTAATTGGGGCGAATCTCCAATTCCCCGGCTACTAGAAAACAAGAGAAAGCAGTTATAATGCCCCTCATCTATGAGGGGGTCAATTCATGGGCTCCCAAAGCTTTTGCCCCCACAGAAACTTGACATTTCAGAGGTCTCGGCCCTTTGGGAGGTTTCAGTCCTTTCATAGTTGACAGCCCAAGAGCGAGGCAGGCTCGGGTTCAGGTTCGTCCCAAACCCCCCAATGAAATTTTGCTGACTCACCCTCAGAATGAGGAGATAGGGGGTTGACCGGCCCTCTTCTACCAGAGGTGGGTCGAGATCACTTCGGACAAATGGGTACTGGAGGTCATATGATATGCACTAGAATTTCACAGCACTCCTCGGGACATATTCATGATGACTTCTTGCCACTCCCAGAACAAGAAGCAGGCAGTGGAAACTACTCTTTTAAGGCTCCTCAGGATGAGGGCTATAATCGCATTATCTGCACCCCAGGAAAATACGAGGCGTTATTCCATCTGTTTCATCGTACCCAAGAAGGAAGATTCCTTTTGCCCCATCATGGACCTCAACTGACATCTACGAGTGAATGATTTCTGCATGGAAGTCCTATGCTCTGTGATAATGGCCGTACAATCGGGAGAGATTTTATACTCCCTGGACCTATCCGAGGCCTACCTACATATTCCAATCCATCAAAAACACCACCGTTTTCTATGCTTTGCAGTACTGGGTCACCATTACCAGTTCTGGGCACTGCCCTTTGCCCTAGCCACCACCCCCAGAACATTTTCCAAGATTATGGTGGTCGTAGCAGCAGCATTGAGAAAAGAGGGAATCCTGGTGCACACGTACTTGGATGACTGATTGATCCTGGCTAAATCCTTGGAAGAGAGTCTCCGGGTGACCAACAAGGTGATGACCTTGCTTCAGGAACTCGACTGGGTCGTAAACCTGGACAAAAGCAGTGTCAAGCCCTCCCAATCCTTGGAATATCTGGGAGTCCAGTTCAACACCAAGCAGGGCAAGGTCTTCCTTCCGATCATGTGGATAAGGAAGTTGGTCCCAAGTGCATGTTGATTAGCACAATATGCCCGACTGCATGGAGCTATCTTCAAGGTCTTGGTTTGATGGCGCCAACCCCGGAGGTAGTGCCCTGGGCGAGGGCACACATGTGACCATTTCAACGCTCACTACTCTCACGTTGGAACCCGCAGTCTCAAGACTATTTGATTTGCCTCCACTTACCGATGAGAGTATGCTCTCAGCTCCAGTAGTGACTGCAGGAAGTTCATCTGAGCAGGGGTGTACCCCTGCCTCTCTGAACTGGCTGGTCCTCACAACAGATGCGAGCCTCTGAGGCTGGGAAGCTCACTGTCAGGAACTGACAGCCCAGGGACATTGGACTGAGGAAGAGGCCCTCTGGAACATCAACAGCCTGGAAGACCGGGCAGTCAGATTGGCGTATCTACAATTCAGCCACAGACTCAAGGGTCAAGCGGTCCGTGTAATGTCAGACAACGCAATGATGGTAGCCTACATCAACCGCCAGGGTGGAACCAAGAGCCAGAAAGTGTCACCGGAGATAGATCTCCTTATGGAATAGGCAGAAATACATCTACAGATGATCTCAGCCTCCCACATTACAGGAAAAAACAGTGTCAGAGCAGACTTTCTAAGCAGGGAGAGTCTGGATACAGGAGAGTGGGCGTTGTTTATTATCAGCCTTTCAGCTGGAGTCTCCCATTCATAGACCTGCTGGCTGAATCTCACAGTGCGAAGGTTCCCCGATTCTTCAGTCGCAGAAGAGATCAGTGGTCCCTGGGGATTGATGCTCTCCTTCAGACCTGGCTGGAAGAAGAGTTGCTATACCCCTTCCCTCCGTGGCCCCTGCTGGGCAGGATCATTCACAGAATCGAGCCCCCCAGGGGGTTAGTCCTACTGATAGCTGGCCCAGGCGTCCGCAGTATGCGGACATGCGGAGACTTCTAGTGGAGAAACCCCCCCCCCCCCCCCCGTGCCTCCTACCGCACAGGGCCCTGCTACAGCAGGGACTGGTCCTTCACGAGGATCTGACTCTATTCTGTCTTATGGTCTAGCACTTGAGAGGGCTCACTTGATGAAGCAAAGATATTCTGCAACAGTAATTGCCACCTTACTCCACGTGCTGAATTTTTCTACATCCTAAACGTATGTGCGGGTCTGGAGAGTACTTGAGGCCTGATGCGAAGAGCTCAGTGTCACTCCTTAGGCAATCAAAATCCCATTGATTCTAGAATTTTTGCAGAACGGCTTGAATAAATGTTTGACCCTTAACTCCTTGAAGGTCCAGCTAGCAGCTCTCTCCTGTTTCAGGGGCAAGGTGAACGGAACCTGCCTATCAGCTCATCCAGACGTGGCCTGTTTTCTGAAAGAAATGAAGCACCTCCGGCCACCCCTATGGTGGCTGGTTCCCTTGTGGAATCTTAATCTAGTTTTAGAATTTTTAGCAGGTCTCTCCTTTCGGCCACTGCGCAGTCTTTCGTTGTGTTCATTAACCTTGAAAATGTTTTTTCTGGTGGCTATGTGCTTGGCACATCGCATCTCTGAACTAGAGGCATTGTGTCGGGAACCGTTCCTCTGGATGTCTCCAGGAGTGTTACAGCTTCGTGCCATTCCATACTTCTTGCCCAAGGTACCATATTTTCCGGCGTATAAGACGACTGGGCGTATAAGACGACCCCCAACTTTTCCAGTTAAAATATAGAGTTTGGGATATACTCGCTGTATAAGACTACCCTTCTGTGTCACTACATAACCGTACTGTATGTGGTACCCAGTATACAACAACCAGCCAATCACGGCAAGCGATGTACCTTATCGGCGATTGGCTGGTTGTTGTATACAAATTCTGCTTGGATTGGTCAGCTCTCCCTGCTTGCCTAGCCCTCCCTGTCTCCAAGACTATCAGAGCGGTAACGCATCCCTCTGGCCCACCCTTGTATCCTATTACCGGTACCTCCTTCTCTGCCTCTCAGATCTCGCTCCTGAGGACTGCAGTGAAGCGGCACAGACGTGCATGTGCGAGATCTGAGAGGCAGAGAAGGAGGTACCGGTAATAGAGATGTGAATCGGAACCGGAATCGGTTCTGATTCCGGTTCTGATTCACATCGTGTTTTTTTTTTTTCGTCCGGCCCGATCGGGTTTTTTTTTATCGGCTGCGCCCGAGCTGATAAACAAAAAACCCACCCCGACCCTTTAAAACTAATCCCTCAGCTTCCCCCACCCTCCTGACCCCCCCAAGACCTGCCAAATTAATTAAATACCACCCCCACCCTCCTGACCCCTCCAAGATCTGCCAAATTAATTAAATACAACCCCCCACCCTCCTGACCCCTCCACAAGATCTGCCAAATTAGTTTTCTACAACTTTTTGATTACTGGCAGCCGACGGCCCTTTGCCCTTACTATGTCACAGGTGCTACCGCTGCCATTGGTCGACCCCAGTGACATAGTAAGGACAAAGGGCCGTCGGCACCATTTTGATTGTTGGCAGCCGACGGCCCAAGTCCAGCAGATCGCTCCCGGACCGCTCCTGGACCCCCGCTGGACCACCAGGGACTTTTGGCAGGTCTTGGAGGGGTCAGGAGGGTGGGGGGTTGCAATAAATTAATTTGGCAGGTCTGGGGGGGTCAGGAGGGTGGGGGGTTTTGTTAGATTTTTATTTTTTTTTATATTCGCTCCATAAGACGCAGACATTTCCCCCCCCCCCCCCCCACACTTTTGGGGGAAAAAAGTGCGTCTTATGGAGCGAAAAATACGGTAATTATTCGCCCTATAAGACGACCCCCGGCGTATAAGACGACCCCTGACTTTTGAGAAGATTTTCAGGGGTTAAAAACTCGTCTTATACGCCAGAAAATACGGTAGATTCGAAGTTTCATTTGAATTGGTCCATTTCGTTGCCATTCCTAGATAAGCACAAGGATGTGGAAGAATACCGCGTCCTCTGTCATTTGAATGTCAGTAGACTTTTGGTACGGTATATGGAAGTTTTAGAACCGGTCCGAAAGATGGACCGCCTGTTTGTCCTTTATGGTGGAAGGAAGCGGGGTGAACCAGTTTCGCGGGCTACCATAGCTCGCTGGATTAAGGAGGTGGTCACTGGCACCTGCGTGGAGGCGGGAAAGCCATTACCTTCTCAGGTTAAAGCTCATTCCGCTAGGGCTCAGGCAATCTCATGGGCAGAAGCTAGACTGCTGTCTCCCCTCGATATCTGCTGAGTGGCGACATGGTCCTCCTTGCACACCTTCTCCAGGTTCTATCGCCTGGACATAAAGGCCCGAGAGGATTCAGCCTTTGCAAGGGTGGTGTTAACTGGACCACAGGTAGCCTCCCGCCCCAATCGGGAGTAGCTTTTGTACATCCCATTGGTCCTGAATCCATCTGGCTACATGCTAGGAAATGGAGAAGTTACTTACCTGATACTTTTGTTTTCCTTAGTGTAGACAGATGGACTCAGCATCCCGCCCACAGTTGCCCAAGAATGGTGCCAAGGTTTTGCCCGTGGAGTGGATATCGAATCCAATAGATTACGGGTAAGCCATCATCCAGTCCCTAGATCAGGGTATCTATATTCTTACTGGGCTTCAGTGTTTATGATTGGTTGAGTACAGTAATGGGTATCCGTTTTTAATCATATTTTAAATTGTTTTTTTCAATAGTTTGTCCACAGTGGCTTTTGAAGAGACTGAAGGGTTGAGGTCAGTGCAGGGACTATATATAAGGTGATGTCAGCTTTGAAATCTGACTCCATCTCCATCTGCTGGCAGGGGAGCATAACCCATTGGTCCTGAGTCCATCTATCTACACTAAGGAAAACAAAATTATCAGGTAAGTAATATCTCCATTCTCAGGTTTTCCTTAGCAGGATTCAGTGAAGCTACACTGTTCTTGGGCATGGTCCTGCATGTTACAGCCCCTAGCTGCACATTATTAAACTTTTGTCAGTCACCCTAAGAACATAAGAACATGCCATACTGGGTCAGACCAAGGGTCCATCAAGCCCAGAATCCTGTTTCCAACAGTGGCCAATCCAGGCCATAAGAACCTGGCAAGTATCCAAAAACTAAGTCTGTGCCGTGCTACTGTTGCTAATAATAGCAGTGGCTATTCCTAAAGTCAACTTAATTAATAGCAGGTAATGGACTTCTTATCCCTGCTGGATGTTATATGTCCCATAATCCGTGAGAAATCTTTATTTCCCTGTACGTACCAGGATCAGTCCAGACGGTGGGTTATGTCCCCCGTCCAGCAGATGGAGTCAGAACAGACTTCGAGGGACGTCACCAGTATAAGCCAGTGCTCCCTCTGCTGGAGCTCAGTATCTTTCTGACTCCAGCAGATGAGAGTTGGGGGATTCCACAGCTCCCCCAGACTGACAGGGTTTTAGGTTCTTTTCTTTCTTATCTTTCTCCTGTCATGTATTTTTGCCTATTTTGAATCAAGTTAAAGTTGGTATACAAAAAAAAAAAAAAAAAAAAAGTGCCCCAGCTTTGGAGGCGTGTCTTCTTTCTCTGTCTCCTCGGCTTGCTTCCTCCCTTGCGGTTTGGTAAGTTTAGGGGTATTTCTTTGTGAATCTTCTTTTTCAGGGGATTTTTCTTGTGTGTTTCAGCAGCGGCCTGCTCCCCCGTGGCTGCTGGTGGTGCCGGTCTCGCCACGTGGTGGGAGGCGGCCCAGCGGCTTTTCGCGGGGTTTTTCTTGCGGCTTGTCGGGGCTGCTCGGCGCTACAGGATTTTTCTTCGGCGGGTTGTGTTGGCCCTCCGGCCCCCCCGCGGCAACTTTTTTCTGCCTTCAGGGCCCCCCCCCCCGAGGTGTTTGCTGCCTTCCCCGGTTTTTCTTTGATCATGCCGCGGCCGTCTCGATGTGCGGCCTGCGGCGAGCCGGGGTCCCGGATTTCGAGGGAGGGGATCTGCACGAGGTATCTCCCGGGTGGGGAAGGCACCTCGCAGCCTCTCGCGTCTTTTTCATTTCTCCCCTCCCCCCGGCACGGGCGGCGCGGGCCGGCCACTTCGCCGCCATTGGCGGGAACGGCGGCCATGTTGGATGGGCAGCGCAGTGTTGCTGCCGATGCGGCCTCAGAGTGGAGGGATTTTCGGGAGGTCTCCCCTCCGAATTTATCCCCGGAGGGGGGCTGTCCAGTCCCAGAGGCACTGGAGGTCCCTTCCTCAGGCCCCCCTCCCAGCCTGCCGCGTTTCTCGCCTGAGTTTATCCTGCTGATGCATAGTGCGTACCTGCAGGGGTTGGGGGTCCCCGGGGGCATTCCCCCAGATCCTCCTCCGGCCAAAACCCCTCGGGTTTCCTCGGCCCACCCTGGTGCGCCCCCCGACCTGGTGGGCTCGGTGTCAGGGGCCCCGGGTCCGCTTCCTCGCTCTCAGGTTCCCACGGGAGGTGCAGGAGCGGCTTCTCCACCAGGGGGAGCCTCCCCGGACCCGCTGGACTCTGTGCTGGCGGATTTGCCACCCGAAGGGGACGACCCGCTGGCTCTCCGGATTTTCCAGAGGGATGAGCTGATCCAGCACATCCTTCAAGAACTGGACCTTGATCCCCCTTCGGATCCGCCGCTCCCGGTGGCGCCCGCAGTCGTCACATCGTCCAGGAAGGGGGACCCGGTCCTCGCCGCTCTTTGTCCCAGGCCTCGAGCTTTTCCCATCCATGAGTCCTTCCTGCAGCTCCTCACCAGGGAATGGGACGCTCCTGAAGCATCGCTGAAGGTTACGCGGGCCATGGAAAAGTTGTATCCACTGCCAGAAGACTTCTTGGACCTCATCAAGGTTCCCAAGGTAGATTCGGCCGTTTCGGCGGTCACCAAGAGGACGACGATCCCGGTCACGGGCGGCACGGCGCTCCGGGATACGCAGGATCGCAAGCTGGAGGTCTTCCTAAAGAGAGTTTTTGAAGTTTCCGCCTTGGGTATGCGGGCGGTTATGTGTACCTCGCTGGCCCAGCGGGCCAGTCTTCGGTGGGTCCAACAACTACTCACTTCGCAGTCGTTACCTCCAGGGGAAGCCGCGCAAGCTGACCGCTTGGAGTCCGCCATAGCCTATGGGGCCGATGCTCTCTATGACCTCTTCCGAGTTCAGGCGCGGTCCATGGTATCGGTGGTGGCGGCCCGGCGGCTGCTCTGGTTACGAAATTGGGCAGCGGATGCCTCCTCTAAGTCGAGCTTGGGCTCCTTGCCGTTCCGGGGCAAGTTTCTCTTTGGAGATGACCTGGACCAACTCATTAAGTCGCTCGGGGAGAATGCAGTCCACCGGCTCCTGGAAGATAGACATCGACCTTCCAGGGCATTTGCTTCTACCCGGACCAGAACCAGAGCGCAGAGGCGCCATAGGTCTTACAGGCAGTCTGGGGCCCGTGCTGGCTCTTCCAGACCCCAGACGTGGACTCGGTCCTTTCGAGGCCGACGGCCCTCGCGGGACGGCTCCGGCCAGGGTAACCCCCCGCCTAAGTCGTCCCAATGATGCCACCTGCGCCCACTCCTCCACTCCCAGGATTGGGGGTCGGCTAGCGGACTTCTACGAGGAGTGGGTAAGGATATCCGCAGACCAGTGGGTCCTGGACACCATAAGGCACGGTTACGCATTGGAATTTGTCCGTCCTCCCAGGGACCGGTTCCTCTTCTCTCCTTGTGGCTCGGATCTCAAGAGGGCGGCGGTGCAACAAACCCTGGATCGGCTACTAAGCATAGGGGCCATCTCCACCGTCCCCTGCGGCGAGGTGGGCTTGGGTCACTATTCCATCTACTTCGTCGTACCAAAGAAGGACGGTTCCTCTCGCCCCATCCTCGATCTCAAGGAAGTCAACAAGTCTCTGCGAGTCAGCCGGTTCCGCATGGAGACCCTGCGATCCGTCATTGCGGCGGTCCACAGGGGGGAATTTCTGGCCTCCCTGGATCTGACGGAGGCCTACCTACACATCCCCATCCTGCCCGCGCATCGTCGTTATCTCCGCTTCAAGATTCTGGGTCAACACTTCCAATTCACGGCCCTGCCGTTCGGCTTGGCGACAGCTCCCCGCACATTATTTATTTATTTTATTTAACTTCTTTTACTATACCGACACTCAAGACCAGGTCTTATCGTACCGGTTTACATTAGAACAAGGGGAAAAATCAATTAACGTATAAGTGGAAAAGAGAAGTTACATTAAAACAGGGAGAGTAAAAACATGGATGTCGGAAGATAGGACAGAATTAAGTAATTGAACAATAAGTTAACAAAATTACAAACTATAAATTAACATAAAACAATAAATTAATAATACAGAAACATGGATTATAATCAGCGGAAATATACATGGAAATATATATATATGGAATATATACAGCTGGAATATACATGTTATGTCAGATGGGAGGGGTGGCGGGGGTGAGGGAAAAGGGTGGGTTGAGGTTGCGAGTGGAAAAGGGAAAAAAGTTTGGGAGTGCGGGGAGGGAGAGGGGTGGGTTGGAGGGTGAGAGAGAGTTGGTTAATATGGAATCCTTCAACGATAGGCTTGTGTGAACAGCCAGGTTTTAAGTTTTTTTCTGAAGGTTAAATGGCATTGTTCCTGGCGTAAGTCTTGAGGAAGCGAATTCCAATGTAGGGGACCTGCTGTTGAAAAAGCTCGCTTGTGGATGGAGTTGTGAACTGATGATTTGTTGGGAGGGGCCTTGAGCTTACTTTTGTAGGCAGTTCTTATTGGTCTTGAAGATGTAAGTAGTTCCAGAGGGAAGGTGAGTTGGAGAGAGGATTGTTGGTAGACCGATTTGTGGATGATAGTGAGAGCTTTGAACAGTATTCTATGTTGAATAGGAAGCCAATGTAAGATTTTTAGGATAGGTGTGATGTGGTCCTTGCGCCGTGTGTTTGTAAGGATCCTGGCTGCTGCGTTTTGCAGCATCTGTAGAGGTTTGGTCGAAGAGGCGGGGAGACCGAGTAGAAGAGCGTTGCAATAGTCAATCTTTGAAAACAGTATTGCTTGAAGCACAGAACGGAAATCCTGGAAGTGTAAGAGCGGTCTTAGATGCTTCAGGACCTGTAGCTTGAAGAAACATTCTTTAGTTGTAGCGTTAATGAATTTTTTGAAATTCATTCTGGAGTCAAGGGTGGCCCCAAGGTCTCTGACATGGCTTGCTAGTGGGGTTATTGTGTTATTAGTGAAGGGGTGGTTATCGCTAGGGGAGATAACCAGGAGTTCCGTTTTGGACGTATTTAGGACCAGGTTGAGATTCGTGAGAAGCTGGTTGATGGCATGTAGGCAGTCGTTCCAGAAATTTAGAGTTGAGGAGATGGGGTCCGAGATGGGGATTATGATTTGCACATCGTCTGCGTATATAAAATGGGTGAGGTTGAGGCTATTGAGCAGCTGGCATAAAGGAAGTAGGTATATGTTAAACAGGGTAGGGGACAGAGAAGAGCCCTGTGGTACTCCTTGTTTTGATGGGACGGGGTGGGATTCTTTGTCGTTTATTTTAACTTTGTAGTGCCTGTTGTTCAGAAAGGATTTAAACCAGAGCAGTGCAGAGCCAGAGATGCCTATTTCCATTAGACGGCTGATGAGGATGTCGTGATTTACCGTGTCAAACGCCGCAGAAATATCGAGTAGGGCTAGGAGGTAAGATTGTCCCTTGTCAAGGCCCATCAGGATGGTGTCCGTTAAAGAAAGAAGGAGGGATTCTGTGTTTAGGCGTTTCCTGAAACCGAATTGAGAAGGGTATAAGATATTGTGGGAGTCCAAGTAGTTGGTGAGACGGAAGTTGACAAGTTTTTCCATTATTTTAGCTATAAAAGGTAGGTTTGCGATGGGGCGGAAATTTGCTGGGTTGGCTGGGTCCAGATTGGGTTTTTTTAGTAAGGGTTTCAGCGAAGCAATTTTTAAGGAGTCAGGGACAGATCCTTGATTGAGGGAACAATTTATGATGTCTGCCAGAGATCTGGCAATGGTGTTAGGAATGGTGAGGAGAAGTTTGGTTGGTATTTGGTCTAGAGGGTGAGATGAGGGTTTCATTTTCTTGATAATCGATTCTATTTCCAGGGATGATGTAGGTTCAAGAGATACTAGCGTCTGTTTAAGAATAGTAGAGGATGGATTTTGGCTAGGAGTTTGGCTGGGGGGTTGTAAGGCTATTGATGATTTGTTGGATGTTGCCAGTGGGCCAAGTAGGTTTTTGACTTTGTTGTCAAAGAAAATCGCCAACTCTGTAGATTTGTTTTGGGCTTCTTCTTCTGAGAAGGTAGGGGAAGTGGGAGTGGTGAGGGCTGCCACATATGAGAAGAGCGTTTTCGGGTCGTATAGGAAACCGTGTATTTTTTTGGCATAAAAATCTCGTTTGGTGTGGGTGATCGATGTTCTGTAGAAGCTCATTGCTGTTTTGTAAGTAGCCAATGATGTGGGGGAGGGGTCTTTCCGCCAGCGTAGTTCCTTGTGTTGTAGGTCTTGTTTGAGTTTTCTTAATTCCGTAGAGAACCAGGGTTTTTTGTTCGAGCGTGCTGGGTTGATAATTTTTGAGGATAATGGGCAAATTGAGTTTGCTACTGCGTGTGTGATTGTTTGCCAGGAATTAATTGCGGTATCAGCATCTGTGAAGTCCAGTTTGGATAGGTCTTTGGCAAGGCTGTTGTTGAGTGCGTCCATTGAACAAGGTTTCCTGAATTGGATGGAGGATTTGGAAGCAACAGGGGTCTGTTTTTGATTAATGACTAGTTTTGTAACTATCAACGAGTGGTCTGACCAGGGGATGGGGGAGCAGGAAGGTGGGGAGATGGGCGAGATGGTTTCATTAGTGAATATCAGGTCAAGCGTGTGGCCTGCCTTGTGGGTGGGATTATTTATGATTTGATTGAATCCCATAGCCTGGAAGGAGGAAAGTAGGGCTTCGCAATTGGAAGATGGGGAGGGAGAATCAACATGGATGTTGAAATCTCCTAAAATGATAGCGGGTAAGATGGAGTCGATATGTTTGGCTATAATTTCGATGAGTGGAGAGGGGTCGGCTTCTAGGAGCCCTGGGGGGGCGTAAATAAGGCAGATTTGGAGTTGGGAGGATTTGAATAATCCGATTTCTAATTTAGTCGTAGATTTGAAGGCTTGTTGAGTTAGTCTTAATTCTTTTTTTGTGATTAACATTATTCCACCCCCTCTTTTTTTAGGTCTGGGGATAGAGAAGACGTCATAATGTTGTATTGGTAGTTGGTTGATTATGGCTGTATCAGTGTTTTTCAGCCATGTTTCGGTAATGGCACAAATGTCCGGTTGAGAGTCTAGGAGATGGTCGTTGAGCAAGTGAGATTTTTTTGAGAGTGACTGTGAGTTTAGAAGGCTTAAGGTTATTAAGGATAGACCTAGGAATTGTGTTATTGGGGAGATCATGATTGGAATCAGAGATCTCTTTGAGCGTAGATTGAGTAATGGTGCGTTAGCTCTGATGGGGATTGAGCGAGGGATAATCGGAATGGAGAAGGTTTGTAGCATGTTAATGTCTTTTTTGGATGTAGGTTGATGCTGGATGCTGGAGTGGCTGGATGAATGCTGGATGCTGGAGAGGCTGGATGCTGGGGTGACTGGATGAATGCTGGATGCTGGAGAGGCTGGATGCTGGGGTGACTGAATGAATGCTGGATGCTGGAGAGGCTGGATGAATGCTGGATGCTGGAGAGGCTGGATGAATGCTGGATGCTGGAGAGGCTGGATGCTGGGGTGACTGGATGAATGCTGGATGCTGGAGAGGCTGGATGCTGGAGAGGCTGGATGAATGCTGGATGCTGGAGAGGCTGGATGAATGCTGGATGCTGGAGAGGCTGGATGCTGGGGTGACTGGATGAATGCTGGATGCTGGAGAGGCTGGATGAATGCTGGATGCTGGAGAGGCTGGATGCTGGGGTGACTGGATGAATGCTGGATGCTGGAGAGGCTGGATGAATGCTGGATGCTGGAGAGGCTGGATGCTGGGGTGACTGGATGAATGCTGGAGAGGCTGGATGCTGGGGTGACTGGATGAATGCTGGATGCTGGAGAGGCTGGATGAATGCTGGATGCTGGAGAGGCTGGATGCTGGGGTGACTGGATGAATGCTGGAGAGGCTGGATGCTGGGGTGACTGGATGAATGCTGGATGCTGGAGAGGCTGGATGAATGCTGGATGCTGGAGAGGCTGGATGCTGGGGTGACTGGATGAATGCTGGAGAGGCTGGATGCTGGGGTGACTGGATGAATGCTGGAGTGGCTGGGTAAAGGATAGAAGCTGGAATGGGTTAGCGCTTATAAGGAGAGGGTGGGGTAGTTGATGGAAAGTAGCGACGGTTGCTTCTATGGCCCCTTAGTTGCGAGATTCCAGGGGCCGACGCCGACTGCGCAGGGAGGCCGACCTGGGCTGAGGGAGTATCGTGGGATGGTGGGGCAGGAGGAGTATAATGGCTGCCAATACGAGAATCGTGGTTCTGCTGCTATTCAGGTGCGCACGAAGGGGCACACAAAGGGGCAGGCCCCTTTGTCGTGCTCCTTCGGCGCGCGACGCTCGGCGCGTGACGCCTAGTAGGGTGTGCAGTTAAAGCCTAGCCGGGCTGTAGCTGGTTGGCTGGCTTCTGGTTGAGGGCGGGCCTTGTCGCGTTTCGCGGGTTTGTTTTATTCGTTTTTCGCCGCGTTTCCTCCTATGGCTTTGGGCCTCGGCGCACGCGGCTGGCGTTGGGGTCCCCCGGGTGGGGAGGCCGTGTACTGACCTGACCTTCCCCCGGTGGGGCTCCGGCGCCGGTCGCGCAGGTCTCCGGTCGCGGCGTGGACAAGGGGCGAAATGGCGCCTGCAGCCTAGCTTTAAAGCCCAGCCGGGCTGTAGCTGGTTGGCTGGCTTCTGGTTGAGGGCGGGCCTTGTCGCGTTTCGCGGGTTTGTTTTATTCGTTTTTCGCCGCGTTTCCTCCTATGGCTTTGGGCCTCGGCGCACGCGGCTGGCGTTGGGGTCCCCCGGGTGGGGAGGCCGTGTACTGACCTGACCTTCCCCCGGTGGGGCTCCGGCGCCGGTCGCGCAGGTCTCCGGTCGCGGCGTGGACAAGGTCATCTTCCTCGGCTACTGCGCCAGAGTCCAGTATATTTCGACCAGGCCGAACTCTTCTGTCTTGCGGCATGGCTTTTGAACGGCGCCGCCTTCGACGCAGGGGCTACCCTGAGGCGGTAGTTTCTACTATGCTACGGGCCCGGAAGTCCTCTACTTCTGTTGCTTATGTACGAGTTTGGAGAACTTTCGACGTCTGGTGCTCTTCCAGGGGGATCCGACCCACGGAGGCGTCGGTTCCGTCGATTCTGCAGTTCCTTCAAGATGGTCTGGATAAGGGACTCGCCTATAATTCCTTGCGAGTCCAGGTGGCGGCCCTGAATTCTTTCGTGCGAGCGGATGGCTCTCTTCTCCTGCAACCGGACGTTGCCCGCTTCCTCAAGGGGGTCAAGCATGTACGTCCTCCTGTACGGGATCCTTGTCCCTCCTGGAGCCTCAACCTGGTGCTTCGAGCCTTGGCAGGGGCGCCTTTCGAACCGATCCGTGGAGCGACCCTCAAGGATCTGACTCTGAAGGCGGTCTTCCTTGTGGCTATTTGCTCCGCGCATCGTGTCTCGGAGTTACAAGCTTTGTCCTGCAGGGAGCCTTATCTCAGGTTCACGGATTCAGGAGTCTCCCTGCGCACCGTACCTTCTTTTCTTCCAAAGGTAGTCTCGTCTTTTCACTTGAATCAGACGGTAGAACTTCCGTCCTTTGGACCCAGCGAGCCCCGGGCTCTTCGTCTTTTGGATGTCAAACGCACATTGCGTCACTATCTGGAGGTGACCAATGATTTCCGGCTCTCCGATCATCTCTTCGTTCTCTGGTCCGGTCCGAAGAAGGGGTGCCAAGCCTCGAAGACAACGATCGCACGATGGCTTAAAGAAGCTATCTCGGTATCCTACATTGGTGCAGGCCGGATTCCTCCTAGCGGGGTTATCGCTCACTCAACCCGCTCCCAAGCGGCGTCATGGGCGGAATCTCGTTCCGTCTCCTCCCAGGAGATCTGCCGTGCAGCAACGTGGAAGTCGCTGCATACCTTTTCACGACATTATCGACTACACCTGGCGTCGTCCTCCATGGGACACTTTGGTGGCCAGGTCCTCCGAGCAGGGCTTTCAGGGGCCCACCCGGTTTAGGGAAGCTTTGGTACATCCCACCGTCTGGACTGATCCTGGTACGTACAGGGAAAAGAAAATTATTCCTTACCTGCTAATTTTCGTTCCTGTAGTACCAAGGATCAGTCCAGACGCCCACCTCTTTGGGATCTTTTGCTTCTGCTCGGGTCTGATGCCTGTCGATATGTTCAGTCTTTGTTTTTTCTTATCTCTGTCTCACACCTCCCTACAAGTTGGGTGCCTTACCGCTCGTTGGCGGTTTATTATTATTCTCTATGGTTCGTTCCTGTTTTTCAGGTATGTTAAGTAACTTGATTCAAATCCTTCTTGGCTCTTTGGGCTTTGCTATACGTGGTACTGAGCTCCAGCAGAGGGAGCACTGGCTTATACTGGTGACGTCCCTCGAAGTATGTTCTGACTCCATCTGCTGGACGGGGGACATAACCCACCGTCTGGACTGATCCTTGGTACTACAGGAACGAAAATTAGCAGGTAAGGAATAATTTACTTTTTCCTGGCGTGTAGCCAGATGGACTCAGAACGAATGGGTATAGTATCCGCGTGCTAGCAGTTGGAGATGGATCTGACGTCAGCACGGGTGTATATATACCCCCGTATATATTAGTAATTTCCGTCTCCAAAGCAGTTTGGAGAGCCTGCACGCTCGCTGAGCGTGTTTTCCAAATCTACTTTCTATTTTCTACTTTCTACTTTCTTTCAACTACAACTTCTACAACATCGAGCCCCGCACTCCTGCGGTGATACCCTAAGGTCCCTCCCCCAGTAGAGTTTCCCGGGGTGATTTCCGTGATCCCCCGGAGGTTTAAGTCCTCGGTCCGGTGGCTGAATCGCGGCAGGGACATAGCCCCCGGGCGAGGTTCGGGTGAGGCATACGAGGCGCCTCGGTCCCGGCGGTGAAGGTACTTGCCCTCTCCCCCCGCAGCCGGAGACCGCCCGGGTTCCAGCCGGGAAGCGCCGAGGATCAGGTAAGGCGTACATCTCTTATTTCTGGTCTCCGAGGAACAGAGGATCGGCGGCGTGGCACGCCGTGGAGGGCGCCATTTTGTGGGCCTTGTTCAGGTATTGAGCGCCCGTAATAGGTGCAGCTCTATGACTAAGCGCATATTATATTCCTTATTGTGCGTATATTGCCTTATTACTGAGAGCATATTGCATACCATTGAGCCTGTATTGCTAACCGCTTATTGCTGAGAGCGTATTGAATACCATTGAGCGTGTATTGCTAACCGCTTATAGCTGAGAGCATATTGAATACCACTGAGCGTGTATTGCTAACCGCTTATAGCTGAGAGCATATTGCATACAATTGAGCGTGTATTCATGACCGCCTATTGCTGAGAGCGTATTGCATATCATTTAGCGTATATTGTTAGCCGCAGATGGCTATGCGCTTGTTGTTTATATTGCTGCCGCATATTCTTCTTAAGCGCCTGTTCTATTACGCGTACATAGCTGCCGCATATTATTAAGCGCCTGTTGTATTAAGCGCATATTGCTGCCGCATATTATTGAGCGCCTGTTGTATTAAGCGCATATTGCTGCCGCATATTATTATTGTGCGCCTGTTCTCTTAAGCGTATATTATGGCCGCTTTTCATTCAGCGCATACTTTTCAATGGAACAGAACGCCTCAGCGTCTTCAGCGGGGGCGCCGCCTGCCTCCGGCATTAAAGCCCTCGGCCTCTGCTCTGCATGCCAGCTTCGAGCCACGCACAGTGAAGAGCCTATGTGCCCAATGTGAGGCCGTGGGACCCTCGGGCCAGGACCAGTCTCAGCCACGATTTGCTGACAGTTCCCCAGGGGCTACCCCGGATTTAGCGGGCAGTCTCGACCAATCGGGAATCCCGGGGGATCTTGTACCCCGGCGATTAGAGGCTGCTTCAATTTCCTGGGTGGATCTCTTTAGGGGGATTCATGCCTTTGTACAGATGCAAACGGCTTCCCGTCCAGGCCCTGCAGTTCCTGCTGTTCCTGTTGTTCCTGCGGTGGCTGCGACTGCGGCGGCTGCTGCGGTGGCGGCTGCTGCGGATCCTGTTCCTGGACCCTCACGCCCTTATCGTGAGCGGGACCTCCCACTGCTGGACAGCCCAGATCAGTCAGACCAGGAGTTTTCACTGGACGAGTCCGAACTCCCGGACGAGGGGGAACTTCCCCCAGGGATTGAGCCATATAGAACCATGAGGCGGTTCTTCCCTAAGGAGGATCTCTCCGACCTGGTGTCTCAGTGTCTGGCGGAGTTGGATATTACAGGTCCTAGTGCTACGGTACCCTCTGCGCAGAACCCCCTGCTGGAAGGTCTTCGTCCTACAGCCCGCCATTTTCCATTCTTGCAAGCAGCACAACAACTGATAGATTTAGAATGGGCGGCACCAGCGGCTTCCTTCAAAGGGGGCCGGGCCCTGACGGGCATGTACCCATTGGCACCGGCTATCCAGGACCTGCTGGCGTGCCCTCAGGTTGACGCCTTGATTAGCGCTGTGGTCAAGCGCACTACTATTCCAGTTGAAGGGGGGACGGCCCTCAAGGAGCCTCATGACCGGCGACTGGACGCCATTCTGAAACAGACCTTTGAGGTGGCAGCTCTCTCTTTGCGGATTGCAACCTGCTGCACAGTGGTGACGCGTGCCTGTTTGTCACAGGTCAGGAACAACGCTCCAGCAGCTGACATGGAGTCCGCTCTCTCGTTCCTCACGGATGCTGCATCAGATCTAGTCCGGACAACAGCCAAGGGGATCTCATCCTCCGTAGCCGCCAGGACGCAGCTCTGGATCCGGAAATGGTCAGCTGATGCGCCTTCAAAGACATGCCTCACCAGATTGCCCTTTAAGGGCTCTTTCCTATTTGGCAGCGACCGTGATAAACTGGCCAATACATGGGGCGCCTCTCCAGTGCCTAGACTGCCGGAAGATCGGTTCAGAAGGAGCCAGCGCGCCTTTCCAAGGCCCTCCAGGAGCAGGAGTTCACAGCGCTTCGTTCCCTACAGGAGTCGCTACCAGGCACCTCGTCCTCAGGCCAGGAATCAGTCCTTTCGCACCAAGCAGCGCAAGAGGGGAGGAGGTGCGGGCTCAGGTCCCGGCCGCGCCTCACAATGAGAATCCGCCGATTCATCTGGGGGACGGAGCCATAGGGGGCAGGTTAACCCTCTTCTACCGCAGATGGGTCGAGATTACTTCGGACCAGTGGGTCCTCGCCATCATCCGAGAGGGGTATTATCTGGACTTTCATCATCTCCCTCCGGACAAGTTTGTGGAATCTTCATGTCCCATACACAAGAAGGCGGCATTGGAAGCTACCTTGGCGAGGCTCCTGTCCTTGAAAGCCATCATCCCAGTACCTGCCTGGGAAGTGAATTCTGGACACTATTCCATTTATTTCATGGTACCCAAGAAAGGGGGCACCTTTCGGCCTGTGCTGGACCTCAAGTCAGTCAATCGATACTTACGGGTCCCGAGGTTTCGCATGGAAACTCTGCGCTCCGTCAAGACCGCAGTACAGCCAGGAGAATTCCTCACGGCATTAGACTTGTCGGAAGCCTACCTGCATATCCCGATCCATCCGGATCATCAGCGCTACCTACGCTTCAAGGTTCTGGCTCACCACTTCCAGTTCCGGGCTCTGCCCTTCGGATTGGCCACGTCACCGCGGACCTTCACCAAGGTGGTTGTCGTGGTAGCAGCGGCTCTCAGACGGGAAGGAATTCTGGTCCATCCCTACCTAGACGATTGGCTGATCAGGGTGAAATCACGAGAGGAGAGCCATCGGACAACCGACAGAGTGATCGCCCTTCTGGAAAGCTTGGGCTGGGTGATCAACCTCAGCAAGAGTTGCCTTCAGCCTTCCCAGTCACTGGAATACCTGGGAGTACAGTTCGACACCCAGGCAGTCACAGTCAGTCTCACTACCAAGAGAAGGTTAAAACGTCAGACGCGTATCCAGTACTTGATGGGCACCAGTCGGCCCGTAGCTTGGGATTATCTGCAGGTTCTCGGTCTCATGGCATCCACCCTGGACAAGGGCCCATATGAGACCTCTACAACACTCCCTGCTCTCTCGCTGGAGCTCTCGTCTACGGAACTATTCCACGCACCTGCCTCTGCCTGCCAGAGTCCGGACACAGTTACGGTGGTGGCTGCAGTCCGACCACATGAGCAAGGGGTCGAGGATGTCCTCCCCCACGTGGACTCTGCTCACCACAGATGCCAGCCTGAGCAGCGTGGAACATCAACCGTCTAGAGGCTCGGGCAGTCCGATTGGCATGCCTTCGATTTGCTCACAAACTGAAGAACAGAGCAGTCAGAGTGATGTCCGACAACGCTACCACGGTGGCATACATCAACCGTCAGGGCGGAACCAGAAGCCGACAAGTATCTCTGGAGATCGCCCCACTGATGGTTTGGGCAGAGGCGAATCTTCAGGACATCTCCGCCGTCCACATTGCCGGGAAGGACAACACCACGGCAGACTTCCTCAGCAGAGAAAGTCTAAATCCGGGAGAGTGGCAGCTGTCACCCACAGTCTTCCAGATGATTGTAGATCACTGGGGGATTCCGGACATGGATTTACTGGCGGACAAGTCCAATGCTCAAGTACCCAGATACTTCAGCCGCAAGCGCGACCCGTTCTCACACGGAATCGATGCCCTGGTTCAGCCATGGCCTCCAGGGACTCTGCTATACGCCTTTCCTCCGTGGCCTCTGCTGGGCGCCATCATCCACAAGATTCAGAAACACCGGGGCCTAGTTCTTCTAGTGGCACCAGACTGGCCAAGAAGACCCTGGTACGCGGACATGAGAAGACTACTGGCAGGGGAGCCTCTTCCCCTGCCTCCTCTCCGGGACCTTTTACGTCAAGGTCCCATACTCCACGAGGATCCAGCTCAATTCTCTCTTACGGTCTGGCCATTGAGAGGGCTAGACTGAAGAAAAGAGGTTACTCGGAGCCTGTGATAGATACACTCCTCCGAGCTCGCAAGTTTTCCACTTCTCTCACCTACGTAAGGATCTGGAGAGTATTCGAGGCATGGTGCAACACTCATGGCAGCAATCTACATGCGACCACGATCCCTATTGTGTTGGATTTCCTGCAAGATGGACTTCAGAAGGGTTTCTCCCTCAGCTCCATCAAGGTTCAGGTGGCTGCGCTGTCTTGCTATGGTCCCAGGAGGGATGGCAAGACCATTGCCAAACACCCAGATGTTTCTCGCTTCCTGAAAGGAGTCAAGCACATTCGTCCGCCACTGAAGTGGCCAGTGCCTTTGTGGAACCTCAACCTTGTTTTGGATTTCCTCGCGGGATCCACCTTCAGACCCCTTCGGGGTCTGTCTCTTCGTTCTCTAACCTTGAAGATGGTGTTCCTATTGGCGGTGTGTTCAGCACGCCGCGTCTCAGAGCTACAAGCACTGTCCTGCCAGGATCCCTTTTTGAGAATCACTTCAGAGGCTATCCATTTTCGCACGGTTCCCTCCTTTTTACCTAAAGTGGTCTCACAATTTTACCTTAACCAAACTATATCCTTGCCTACCACGGCGGGTTTGAAGAAATCTGAAGAAGGGCGTTTGCTACGTCATCTCGACATAGGCAGACTGCTGCCCAGATATCTGGAAATGACACAAGAAGTACGAAAGACAGACCATCTGTTCGTCCTATACAGCGGGAAACGACAAGGGGAAGCGGCCTCTCGGCCCACAATCGCCCGCTGGATTAAAGAAGTTATCAGAGCAGCTTACGTGGAGGCCGGGAAGTCTCCGCCTCTACAGGTCAGGGCTCATTCTACCAGAGCACAAGCGGCATCCTGGGCGGAATCCAGGATGCTGTCGCCTGCAGAAATCTGTAAAGCGGCGACATGGTCCTCCCTCCATACCTTCTCCAGGTTCTACCGTCTGGATGTCCAGGCCAGGGAGGACTCAGCATTTGCGAGGGCGGTACTACATGGTCCTCAGGCAGCCTCCCGCCCAGGCTGGGGGTAAAGCTTTTGTACATCCCATTCGTTCTGAGTCCATCTGGCTACACGCCAGGAAATGTTGAGATTACTTACCTGATAATCTCCTTTTCCTTAGTGTAGACAGATGGACTCAGCATCCCGCCCAGCTGCCTGTGTACATGGGTTTCACCAATTCAAGGTAAGCCATGTCATATGTTCCATAAGAGCGTACACTCTACCAGGTGTCAACGCCTTCCGGTTGGGAATGCTGGCGGTCTCCAGCTACTATCAATCGGTCAGGGGAATCCTGTTTCACTTTTCACTGAGCGTCAGTACACACATCCATAACAGCTTTTGCAAGGAAGATTACTAAGTTGCTACGCTTCCTGTGGGGGTATATATACACCCGTGCTGACATCAGATACGTCTCCAACTGCTAGCACGCGGATACTATACCCATTCGTTCTGAGTCCATCTGTCTACACTAAGGAAAAGGAGATTATCAGGTAAGTAATCTCAACAATGTGTATATTTTTTCTTTTCTCACATTAAGAGGTTTTCTTTGATTTTGGATATTATAAGACAGCATCCTATGACTATGTTTTGGCCACTTCTGGGGACATTCTCTATCGTTCTAGCTTAGTTTTGATACCCATCAGCAATCATGGTGTAGATATTCAAAAGCTTTTTTGAGGAAGACCGCATAACAGCTGTCAGCAGGAAGGGGCATGTTATGGTAGTATAGGCGAGACTTGAATTGTGTAGCTTTTTTATTTACGTTCAGCTGTTTCAGTCTGAATACAGTGCATTTCCTAGCGTGTAGCAGATGGACTCAGGACCAATGGGTATAGTGTACTCGTGCTAGCAGTTGGAGACGGATCAGATTTCAATCTGACGTCAGCACCTAGTACATATACCCCTGCAGGAAGTGCATATTCTCAGTATTTTTCCATCTCCAAAGCAGTTAGGAGCTATCTTCACGCTCGCTGAGCGTTCTACCAAATTTAAAGAAAAATCCTACGTGAAGACGAGCCCCGCACTCCTGCGGTGATACCCTCGGGTCCCTCCCCCAGTTGAGTTTCCCGAGGTGATTTCCGTGGTCCCTCGGAGGTAAGAGCCTCGGTCCGGTGGCCGAATTGCGGCAGGGACCTAGCCCCCGAGCGAGAAGGGTTCGGGCGCGGCATAGAGGCAGCCTCGGTCCGGAGCCGAATCGCGGCGAGGATTTAGCCACCGAGCGAGAGGAGTTCAGGCGCGGCTGAGAGGCAGCGGGTGCACCCCCTCGAGCGCGGCGGTGAAGGTATTTATCCTCTCCCCCCCGCAGCTGGAGACCGCCCAGGTCGCAACCGGGAAGCGCCGAAGACAAGGTAAGGCGCACATCTTCTATTTAACTGGTCTCCGAAGATCGAGGAGGAACAGGGTCTGCCCACGTGGAGACCCTCCAAGGAGGTCGCCATATTGCCCACACGCTCGCTGTCACCATCTTGGCCTTACTCACCAGCTCTCCGTACGATCGAGCGCACATCCTAAGCTAAGCGCACAAGATTAACTGGGCGCGTATTATAGGCGCCCAAAAATAGTTGAGCGCCTACTTAAGCTAGGCGCCCAAGGATTGGGCGCGTATTATAGGCGCCGATAATTGGGCGCGCATTATAGGCGCACAATATTGGGCGCACATTAAAAACCTCCGCGCATAAGCTTCGCGCACTGCACAAAGCGCATATCTACGGCTTGGAGCAAACCGGCGCGCATATATCAGACGCAATGGATCGCATAAGAGCTTACGCGTCCACAGAAGCGGCACCTCCAGAATCAGGCATAAAAGCCCTAGGCCTCTGCCCTGCATGCCACATCAGAGCCGTACAGAGCGAGGAAGCGGACGCCCTATGCGCTCACTGTGAGGAGGCCCTGGGAGATCCAGGCCAGGGCCAGTCCCGCTCGGGTCCCAGTGCTAGCTCCTCAGGGGGCACCCCGGACCTAGCTGGCCCCCAGTGATTCCATCCCACAGACTGGGAACTCCAGGGAACCGGCGCCCCTCAACCTAGATCCGGCTTCGATCTCCTGGGTGGAGCTATTTCAAGGGATTCACGCCTTTGTTCAGATGCAGACTGAACCCCGGGCCGGCCATCCATATGCACCGGAAGATCCTCATGCCCCAGGACCCTCGAGGCCTAGACATAGGCTCCCACCACCCAGAAGCCCCACCTACGGTGAAACAGATCTCTCCGCGGAAGAAGTTGAGCCCCTCGAGGAGGGAGAACTCCCCTCGGGGACGGAGCCACATCGAACCATGAGACGCTTCTTCTCAAAGGATGAGCTTCCGGACCTTGTATCTCAATGCTTGTCGGAACTCGCTATCCCAGGCCAAGGCACCCCGGGGGAACCTAGAATGAACCCTCTGTTGGAGGGCCTTCGACAGACGTCCCACCATTTCCCCCTCCTACAGGCAGCACAACAGCTAATTGACCTGGAGTGGAATGCGCCGGAATCTTCATTCAAAGGGGGTCGAGCCTTGTCGGCCATGTACCCCCTGGACCCAGCAACCAAGGAGCTTCTGGCGTGCCCCAAGGGGGACGCCATAGTTTGCGCGGTCGCTAAGCGCACCACCATACCAGTGGAGGGAGGAGCGGCCCTCAAGGATGCACACGACCGACGCCTGGAAGCCATACTGAAACAAGCCTTTGAGGGTGGCAGCCATGTCCCTACAAATTGCGACCTGCTGTACAGTGGTGACACGTTCCTGTTTATCCCAAGCCAGGAACAGCACCCCGGGAGAAGACATGGAACCGGCACTTTCGTTCCTCACTGACGCTGCCTCCGACCTAGTACGCACGGCAGCCAGAGGAGTATCATCCACAGTGGCAGCCAGGAGACAACTCTGGCTGCGAAATTGGTCGGCTGACGCCTCCTCCAAGACACGCCTCACAAGAATGCCCTTCAGGGGATCCCTCCTGTTCGGCAGCGAACTAGAGAAGCTGGCTAACAAATGGGGCGACTCACCAGTACCTCGTCTACCAGAAGACAAGACGAAGAGAAACCAGCATCCTTTTCCCAGGCCCTCCAGCGGCAGAAGCTCACAGCGCTTCAACCTTACAGGAACAACAACCAAGCGCCCTGCCCTGTGGGCAGGAACCAGTCCTTTCGGAACAAACACAGCAGGAGGGGAACCAGCTCGGGTCCAGGCCCCAGCTGCACCCCACAATGAGATTCAGCCGACCCATCCAAGGGAAGAAGCCATAGGGGGCAGACTAACCCTATTCTACCGCAGATGGGTAGAGATAACTTCGGACAAGTGGGTCCTAGCCATCATCAGAGAAGGGTACTACCTGGACTTCCTTCAAACCCCTCCGGACAAGTTCGTGGAATCTCCCTGCCACGACCCCCTCAAGAGGGCGGCAGTGGAAGCTACCCTGTCCAGACTCCTGACCCTAGAGGCCATAACCCCGGTACCAACACGGGAATTAAGTTCCGGGCATTACTCCATTTACTTCATCGTACCCAAGAAAGAAGGTACGTTCAGACCCATCCTGGACCTCAAGTCGATCAACCGACACCTAAAGGTCCCAAGATTTCAAATAGAAACCCTGCGATCAGTCATACGCGCAATACAGCCAGGAGAATATCTCACATCCCTGGATCTGTCGGAAGCCTACAGGAACACCAGCGCTACCTACGCTTCAAGGTCCTGAATCACCACTATCAATTCCGGGCACTACCCTTCGGGTTAGCCACTGCACCGCGGACCTTCACCAAGGTAATAGTAGTGGTGGCGGCGACACTCAGGAAGGAGGGAATCCTTGTTCATCCTTACCTGGACGACTGGCTGATCAGAGCAAAATCACCGGAGGAGAGCCACCGAGCAACCAACAGAGTCATAACTCTACTGGAAAGCCTAGGATGGGTAGTCAATACAAACAAGAGCTCCCTACAGCCATCGCAGTTGCTGGAATACCTAGGGATCCGATTCGACACCAAGGAGGACAAGGTCAGTCTGACCCCCACAAGGAGATCAAAGCTGCGGGACCGTCTACAGACCCTGCTGAGCACCACCCGACCCACAGCATGGGATTACCTACAAGTCCTCGGTCTAATGGCATCCACACTGGAAGTGGTACCATGGGCGCGAGCCCACATGAGACCCTTGCAGAGCTCACTCCTATCACAGTGGAATCCTCGATCCCAGAACTACACCGTGCATCTACCCGTACCGACCAGAATTCGGACCCAGCTAAGGTGGTGGCTGCAATCCAACCACATGAGCCGGGGATCAAGAATATACTCCCCGACCTGGACCCTGCTCACCACAGATGCCAGCCTACACGGATGGGGAGCACACTGCGAAGAGCTAACCGCCCAAGGGTGGTGGAACGAAGTCGAGTCGGGGTGGAACATCAACCGACTAGAGGCACGGGCAGTCCGGCTAGCCTGCCTACGGTTTGCCCACAGACTCCGAAAGAAAGCGGTCAGAGTGATGTCGGACAACGCCACCACGGTGGCCTACATCAACAGGCAGGGCAGAACCAGAAGCCAACAGGTATCCTTAGAAATAGCCCCCCTGATGTCCTGGGCGGAAGCAAATCTCCAGAACATCTCCGCCGTCCACATCGCCGGGAAGGACAACACCACGGCAGACTTCCTCAGCAGGGAAAGCCTAAACCCGGGAGAATGGAAGCTGTCAACCATAGCCTTTAAGATGATAGTGGATTGGTGGGGGACCCCAGACATGGATCTTCTGGCAAACAGATCCAACGCCCAAGTATCCAGATACTTCAGTCGCAGGCGAGATCCGCAGTCACAAGGGATCGACGCCCTGGTACAGACCTGGCCACCGGGGACCATCCTATATGCCTTTCCCCCATGGCCCCTGCTGGGCGCAATCATCCACAAGGCTCAGCGACACAGAGGTCTAGTTCTTCTGGTGGCCCCTGACTGGCCAAGAAGACCCTGGTACGCAGACATGAGAAGACTACTGGCAGGGGACCCTCTACCTCTGCCCCCACACAGGGACCCACTTCAACAAGGCCCCATCCTTCACGAGGATCCAGCTCAATTCTCTCTTACGGTTTGGCCATTGAGAGGGCCCGACTGAGGAAGAGGGGATACTCGGGGGCAGTAATAGATACCCTGCTCCGAGCACGCAAGTTCTCCACATCGCTAACATATATAAGGATCTGGAGAGTATTTGAGGCCTGGTGCGAAGATCACAACATCGAACCACACTCCTCTAAAGTCCCCATAATTTTGGAATTCTTACAGAATGGACTCCAGAAGGGCCTGTCCCTCAACTCTATCAAGGTACAGGTGGCAGCACTGTCATGCTATGGCCCCAGGAACAAGGGCGACAGCATAGCCGCGCACCCAGACATATCAAGATTCCTGAAAGGGGTCAAACACATTCGCCCACCACTAAAGTGGCCAGTACCCCTGTGGAACCTCAACCTCGTCCTGGAATTCCTAGCGGGACCCACCTTCAGACCCCTCCGAGGCCTGTCTCTTCGTCTACTATCCCTAAAGATGGTTTTCTTGCTGGCCGTATGCTCAGCCCGCCGCATTTCAGAGCTACAAGCACTGTCCTGCCGTGATCCATTCCTCAGAATCACCCCGGGGACCATCCATCTACACACGGTCCCCTCCTTCCTCCCCAAAGTGGTTTCGCACTTCCACCTCAACCAAACCATTTCATTACCAACGATGGAAGGTTTGAAGAAATCGGAAGAAGGCCGGTCTCTACGCCATTTCGACATCGGCAGACTACTATCCAGATACCTGGAAATGTCAGAACCAGTACGAAAAACGGACCACCTGTTCGTCCTGCACAGCGGGAAGAAACAAGGGGAAGCGGCCTCACGGGCAATCATTGCTCGCTGGATCAAAGAAGTCATCAAGGCGGCCTACGTAGAAGCGGGAAAACCACAACCTCTACAGGTCAAGGCCCATTCCACCAGAGCCCAGGCGGCTTCCTGGGCAGAAACCAGAATGCTGTCACCTGCCGAGATCTGCAGGGTGGCAACGTGGTCCTCCATCCATACCTTTTCCAGATTCTACCATCTGGATGTCCAGGCTCGGGAGGACACAGCATTTGCAAGAGCAATTCTTATTGGACTACGGGCAGCCTCCCACCCAGTTCGGGAGTAGCTTTATACATCCCATTGGTCCTGATTCCATCTGCTACACGCTAGGAAATGGAGAAATTACTTACCTGATAATTTCGTTTTCCTTAGTGTAGACAGATGGACTCAGCAGCCCACCCTCGGCTGCCGTCATACATGGTCGTTCATCGAATCAAGGTAAGCCATGTTTTACTTAACTTAGGGCTTCCACCCTGCCGGGTGTCGATGCTTTCCGGTTGAAGACACTGGCTGTCTCCAGCTATAGTCAACCAATCAATCCAATCTAATCAGAGTAAACACAATAAGTTAATCAATCGGTCAGTCACACATATATCCATAAATGCTTTGCAAGGAAGAATACTGAGAATCTGCACTTCCTGCAGGGGTATATGTACTAGGTGCCGACATCAGATTGAAATCTGATCCGTCTCCAACTGCTAGCATGAGTACATTATACCCATTGGTCCTGAGTCCATCTGTCTACACTAAGGAAAACAAAATTATCAGGTAAGTAATTTCTCCATTTGTGTTGTGATGTGACCAAGGCATTTTCTGGCTATACCCATGATTGTTCATTGTAGTAAGCAATCATGTATGTCTTTCACTACACAGACCGACTGCTGTCACTCACCCTGCTGGCTTTTGACATCACAGACAGTTTTGCTAAGGATCAGTGCCTGGAATGCATTGAAGAGAACTTCTTCCCTGTCATCTGGGCGCCGCTGCTGGCTCTGTACAGGTATCAACACCGTATGAGGGTACAACAGGGGGCACAGGGATTACTTCAGGCACATAATCTGGCCATCTTATGTGCAGGCAAAGCCCAGCCTGCTGTGTCCCCTTATAATGACACCATGCTTTGTTACTACCCTTCCCCTTCATTTTATTTCAACAAAACCCAGTTATGCATACACTAAACTGAGCAGGAAGTGTTTCCAGGCTACTGCACTGATAGTCTTAAAGTGTTGCTCAGCATCCTTCCAAGAACTCAGGCCTTTCACCTAAAATTGCAAAAAAGCTTCCAGGCCAGCTCCATGTGTCAAGCGAAATGCTTTTCTTGCAGTTTAATTTGCATGTTGGCATTCAGAGTATGTAGACATGGCAATGAAACACCTAAGTCAAATGCTTCTGTTGACAGCCGTTTCCAAGGGCATCAGGTTGATTCAGCTCTCTGGTCTTTATCCAAATGTGATTCCCTGTACGTACCCGGATCAGTCCAGACACCTGGGTTGTGACTCTGCACCAGCAGATGGAGACAGAGTAAAACTTGTCGGGCTCCCTACATATAGTAAGGTGCCACCCACAGCCCCTCAGTCTTTCTCTGTCTCCAGCAGATGGGGCAGGTCTACCCACAGTCTCTGGGGATCCCTGGTGCCTTGGGGTTTTTCTTAGTTTAGTCAGGGATATTAAAAAAAAAAAATAATAATAATAAAAAAGGAAGATTTTATTGAAGCTGAAGAAAGGAAAGGTTCCTCCGTCGTCAGCCTCCCAGGGGGGTGGGAAGGTTCTGAGGGGACCGTCCCCCCCTGGTTGAGGCCGCTGCTGAGGGTTGAGGACCCAGCCGGTGCAGGCAGCAGCGTCGGGGGTGACACCGGGGAGCGGTAGTACTAAAAAAAAAAAAAAATTTGTCGGGGGACTTTTTGTTTCTTCAGCTGCGCTGTCTCGATCGCTCGGTCTCGTGGGGCGCGTCGTGGGCGGGGGGGAGGGTATTTAATTTCGGAGCCTTCTTCTCCGGCCGTCATACCGCCGAGGTCCGAGGATGCTTAGGGGGGCGGCTTGCCGCGCGTGCCTCGCGCGACGGGGTGTGTACTAATTGCGTGTCTGGCGGCGAGGGACCGTGGGAGGGCGGTCGGGGAAGGCCGCCCTCGGGCGGTCCGGTCGCCGGTGCGCGCCGGGCCCGTGCAGGACAGCGTTTCCGAGCCGTTCCTGCGCTATTTTAGAAGCAGTCAGGGACGCGCTATTTTAGAAGCAGTCAGGGACGCCACAAGGAAGGCTGCCAGTAATGGCGGCCAGCCTCCCCTGCTTTTGCCACAACAACAAGCCCCCGGGGGGGGAGGACCCGGGGGTTCTGGACTCACTGGGGGACCGCAGTATGGAGGAGGCCTCCTCGGATTCGGAGGCCTCGTTTTCAGCAGACTTCACCTTACTTCTTTGCAAGCTGCTGCAATACAAGCGATCCCGCAAGCGTTCTGGGAAGTCGAAGGCCTCAAGGGGCCCGGAGGAGCGCTCCCAGTCCCGGAAGCGGGCGGCTCGGGATAGGTCCCAGAAAGACCCGCCGAGGGGAAAGCGGCAACTGCGGGGAGCTCCGCAGGACTCGGATTCGGAGTTCACCTCAGAAGGGGAGGATCCGGCCTCAGGGGCCCCAGGAGGGACGGAAGGCCAGGAAGAGGAGGGGCCAAACCAGCCGGGTGACGGCAAAGGGGTGCAGGCAGCGGATGGTGATGACCCGAAAGTGGTGTGCCTGTTTTGAAGGGATGAGCTGACGCCCCTCATCCCGGCTATTCTGCAGGAGCTGGGAGTGGAGGCTCCGCCGATGGAGTCCCGACAGGGGGCCAATATGGACCCGGTGTTACTGGGTCTTGCGGGTCCGCCGGTGGCTTTCCCATTCCACTTCTCAGCGTCCGACATCCTCTTCCGTGAATGGGATACCCCTGAGCTGGGCCTGAAGGTAAGTAAGGCCATGGACAAGCTGTATCCACTGCCAGAAGGAGGTCTTGGAGCTCCTTCGCCTCCCACGAGTGGACACAGCGGTGTCGGCGGTGACGAAGAGGTCTACGATACCAGTCACGGGTGCCACAGCGCTCAGGGATATTCAAGTTAGAAAGCTGGAGGTGCAGCTTAAGAAGGTTTTTGAGGTTTCCGCCCTGGGAGTCCGGGCGACCATTTGCAGTAATTTTGCCCTGCGGGCTGGGCTGCGCTGGGCCCAGAATCTCCAGGCGAATGCAAGTCTCTCCGAGGGGGAGTCAGCCCAGGCGGATCACCTGGAAGCGGTGATCGCTTACAGCGCGGATGCGATGCATGACTTGCTACGGACGTCAGCCAGGGCCATGGTGTCGGCGGTCTCTGCACGCCGTCTCCTCTGGCTCAGGAACTGGGCGGCCGATGTTTCGTCCAAGGCTCACCTTGGTTCCTTGCCTTTTAAAGGGAAATTATTATTCGGTAAACAACTGGACGACCTGACGTAGTCTCTCAGGGAGAACAAGGCGTTCAAGTTGCCAGAGGACAGGCCCAGGCCGAGGACCTCCTTCTCCGCTAGGAATCGTTTTCGGAGTAACAGACGTCAGCGGCCGCAGAGATCGTCCGGGTCCAGCTCCTCCTATCGGTCCGGTTCCTCCAGACCTTCCTCGTGGTCTCAGTCCTTTCGGGGGAAGAAATTCGGAAGACAAGGTGGTCCCTCGTCGGGATCGGGGCCCAAAGCGGCCCAATGAAACGAGGGGGGTTCATTCCTCGCGGCAGCCCCAGGGCCTTGTACCAAATGTGGGAGCCAGGCTAGCATTGTTTTTCGAGGAATGGACCAAGATAACCTCGGACCAGTGGGTCCTCGACGTGATAAGTCACGGTTACGCTTTAGATTTTGCACGCCTGCCGCTGGACAAGTTCCTCGTGTCGCCTTGCAAAGGGTTAGCAAAGTGTTCAGAAGTAAGGATGACCCTCCGGCGCCTAGAAGCTCTAGGCGCCATTACTCCCGTACCACCAACGCAGCTCCGCCGGGGGAGGTACTCCATATACTTCGTGGTGCCAAAGAAAGAGGGCACGTTCAGACCAATTCTCGACTTGAAAGGAATCAACAGGTGCCTTCGCGGTCCACGCTTCAAGATGGAGACTATTCGGTCGGTGGTGGCCTCGGTGCGGCCCGGCGAGTTTCTGGCGTCGCTGGATCTGATGGAAGCGTATCTGCACATCGGAATTCGCCCGGCCCATCACAAATTTCTACGATTTTGCATCCTGGGCAGACACTATCAGTTCAGGGCTCTTCCATTCGGGCTCGCCACGGCCCCGCGCACCTTCACCAAGGTCATGGTGGTGGTGGCAGCGCAGTTCAGGCGGGAGGGCCTCCTGGTACACCCTTACTTGGACGATTGGCTCATTCGAGCCAAATCCGAGATTGCGTGCCGACAAGCGGTTGCCAGGGTACTACAGCTCTTGCGTTCCTTCGGATGGGTGATCAATCTCGCCAAAAGTCGTTTGGAGCCTACCCAAAGGTTGGAGTACCTGGGTGCCCTGTTCGACACGGAGAGGGGCAGGGTTTCCCTGTCCCAGGAGAGAGTGGACAAGCTTCAGAGTCAGGTGAGGCGCCTGTTGTCGCTATGATGTCCGCTGGTGTGCGATTATCTGATAGTCTTGGGCTCTATGGCATCAACGCTCGCTTTGGTTCCCTGGGTTTTTGCTCATCTACGACCGTTACAATCAGCCTTACTCTCCCGCTGGAAACCGGCGTCGGAAGAATTTCATCTTCCTCTTCCCCTCACAGACAGGACCAGGTCCAGCCTGCAGTGGTGGCTTCTTTCCGAGCATCTGACATGCGGAGTATCGCTGATCATGCCCAACTGGACGGTTGTCACGACGGACGCTAGTCTCTCGGGCTGGGGAGCGGTCTGTCTGGGACACTCGGTACAGGGACAGTGGTCCAGGGAGCAGTCGAGATGGTCCATCAATCGTTTGGAAACCAGGGCAGTGTCACTGGCATTGCACGCCTTCCGCCCGTGGATTCGGGGTTGGGCGGTCCGTGTTCTGTCGGACAATGCGACCACAGTGGCCTATATCAATCGACAGGGCGGAACAAGAAGCCGGCAGGTGGCGAAGGAGGCCGGCCGGTTGATGCGCTGGGCGGAGCAGAATCTCAGCAATATTGCGGCGTCCCACATAGTGGGAATCGACAACGTTCAAGCGGACTTCCTCAGCCGGCATCGCCTGGACCCAGGAGAATGGGAGCTGCCGGACGTGGCCTATCACCTCATCTGCGCCAGATGGGGTCGGCCACACATGGATCTGATGGCCACCGCTCAGAACGCAAACGCTTCGCGGTTCTTCAGTCGGAGACGGGAACGAGGGGCCGAAGGCGTAGATGCGCTGGTCCTTCCATGGCCCACGGACGTGTTGCTGTATGTGTTTCCTCCTTGGCCCTTGATAGGCAAGGTACTGCGGCGAATAGAGTTGCACCCGTCGGAGGTGATCTTGGTAGCGCCGGAGACGCTACCAAAACGACCATGATTCGCGGATCTTCTACAGTTGGCAGCGGGGACGCGCTTCTTCTTCGTCAAGGACCCGTCTGTTTGGAGGATGCGGATCACGTTTGTCTCGTGGCTTGGCTTTTGAGAGGAAATGTCTGAAGTCTAAGTGGTACTCGGATGCGGTGGTAGCCACCTTGTTGAGAGCTAGGAAGCAGTCCACGTCCTTAGCCTACATTCGGGTTTGGGCAGTTTTTGAGGACTGGTGCAGATCTCGTAAGGTCTTGTCATCCGTGCCTGAGGTCCTCGCTTTTCTGCAGGAGGGTCTCGCTAAAGGGCTATCTTGTAGTACCCTTAGAGTCCAGGTAGCCGCTCTTGGTTGCCTCATAGGTAAGGTTCGAGGGGTGTCGTTGGCGCTACACCCGGATGTGGCGCGTTTTCTTCGGGGAGCTAAACATTTGCATCCGCCATTGCGGAATCCTTGTCCTTCCTGGAATCTGAATTGGGTTCTTTCGGCTCTGTGCGCGGCGCCGTTTGAGCCCCTGAAGAGGACGACACTAAAGGATCTCACCTTGAAGACGGTTTTTCTGGTCGCGATTACGTCAGCTAGACGAGTTTCGGAGTTGCAGACTCTTTCTTGTAGAGAACCGTTCTTGCGAATTTCGGATTCGGGAGTTTCTTTGAGAACGGTTCCGTCCTTTCTGCCGAAAGTGGTCTCTGCGTTTCACCTGAATCAGTCTATTGAGCTTCCCTCCTTTTCGGACGTGGATGGTTTTGACAAGGAGTCCAGAGACTTGAGAAGACTCGACGTTTGTAGGGTTCTTCTCCGTTACCCGGAGGTCACGAATCCTTTTCGGGTTTCCGACCATCTTTTTGTTTTGGGCTCTGGTCCTAAGAGGGCTGCCGCTGCTTCTCGGACCACGATTGCGAGGTGGCTCAAGGAGGCCATCGGCTCGGCGTATCTTCTCCGGGGCAAGTCGGCCCCTGAGGGCCTCAAGGCTCACTCGACACGTTCACACGCCACGTCGTGGGCGGAGACCTCTCAGGTGTCACCGCAGGAAAATCTGCAGAGCGGCGACTTGGAAGTCGTTACATACGTTTTCCAGACATTACCGACTGGATGTCCAGGTGGCTGATTCGGGGAGGTTTGGAGGGAGAGTGCTCTGAGCGGGACTCTCTGCTTCCCACCCTCGGTAATTGGCTCTGGTACATCCCAGGTGTCTGGACTGATCCGGGTACGTACAGGGAAAGGAAAATTAGTTCTTACCTGATAATTTTCGTTCCTGTAGTACCACGGATCAGTCCAGGCTCCCGCCCGTCTGTTCTAGTTGGTTGATTTAAGTTGAAGTAACAGAGAGTCCGCTCGGTTGGATTCAAGTTCTCATTTATTCAGTTTTTTTGAAGGATTACCGTTCACCTCTGGTTCTGGCAGTTCTGTTCCAGCTGGGGGTAGTTGAATTGGCCTGTATTAGCGGGTCGTTTTGTTAGTTAGTCAGGCAGTTTTGTTGCTTTGACATTATGTAAGACTGAGGGGCTGTGGGTGGCACCTTACTATATGTAGGGAGCCCGACAAGTTTTACTCTGTCTCCATCTGCTGGTGCGGAGTCACAACCCAGGTGTCTGGACTGATCCGTGGTACTACAGGAACGAAAATTATCAGGTAAGAACTAATTTTCCTTTAATTGTGTGACATCGAGTGCTGTGGGAGACGGGGCTCAGAATGAGAGTTGGTGTGTTTGCCAGCCCTAAAGAAAGTTCCACCTGAACTGAAATGCCAGTTCAAGACATTAAAGTTCAAACTTTGTACATTTCTTCATGAAATCCAGTCACACACGCAGATCCTTAGAAGTTTGTGATGTCATTTTACCTTTATTCCCAGGAATTACAGCAGGTCTGTGACATCACATTCCCTGTATGTACCCGGATCAGTCCAGACTCCTGGGTTTATTCATCCCTGCCAGCAGATGGAGACAGAGAAAAGCCTCGCTGACACTGCTTGAAAGCCCTGATGCCACCTGCAGTAGCTCAGTATTTCTCTGTCTCCAGCAGATGGCTGGTGAATAAACCTGCAGTCCTTCCCTGTACGTACCCGGATCAGTCCAGACTCCTGGGGTTTTGCCTCCCTTCCAGCAGATGGAGATAGAGAAGTTTTGACCGACTCTGCCTTTATATGCCAAAGTGCTACCTACAGTCCATCAGTATTTCTCTGTCTCCAGCAGATGGTGGAGGTGCAAAACCTACAGTCTGTTCTGGTTACTTAGATTTAAAATAGACTTAGACAGGTTATTTAAAAAAAAAAAACAAAAAAAAAACACCCCATAAATAAATATTAATAATAAAGGATTGAAAGAAGACACTGTTTAGCCTCCCAGGGGGTTGCTAGGTTCTGAGAGGACCATCCCCCCTGGTTGCAGAGGCAGCTGCGACTAGGAGCTGAAAGCTCTATTGATCTGTGAGTAGGAGCGCTGGGTGTGAAACCGGGGAGCCCGGCTCACTCACCCCAAACACTCTAGGACCCACAGAAGACCGGGCAAATGTCATTTCATGGAATTTAATTGAATTTATTTCACTGATTTAAAAAAAAAAAAGAAGTCTCTTTTGGTCTCTTCTTTGCCTCACGGTCAGGGGCAGGCTCAGGTCGCCGTTGTTTTCGCCGGGGTTCTTTATAAATTTGTTTGAAGCAGGAGAAATTTTTCACTTTATTCTTTTCATTAATCATGCCGCTGAGGTTGGCCTGTCGCGCGTGTGGCTCTCCAGCGACGGGTTGTGCTCAGTCTGCCTCCCGGGGGGAGAGGGAGCCTCCACAGCCTCCGGGAGGTCGTCGTTTGTGTGCAGACGGTCACCGGAGCTTGTAGTCAGTGGGAGCTTCCTTCTTTGGGTCCGTTCCCGCTGAGCGCGGGAACATGCGCCATTTTGAATCTAAGAAGCTGGCAGCGAGTTCAGTGGCGCTGACTGCGGCGGGGGAGGGGAATCTCCCGCCGCCTTTATCTCCCCAATAAATGGACCCTGATGGGGGTAAATCAAAGGGGATGTCTGCTAAGACTGCAGGGGACAGCCCCGAGGAAGATTCGGGTTCCTCATCTTCCTCCTCCTTTTCTCCAGACTTTGTTTTGCTTTTTGACATAAAGCTTTTAAAGCCTGAAGGGCTGGAAAAAAAGAAAAAGAGATTAGCAGCTGCAGCTTTGTTTCCTGAGACCCGCACCAAGCACAAGAAACAGTTCCGGTCGGAGGGAAGCACTACGCCCGAAACAGGAGGGCGTCCCTTAAGTTTAGAGGTGCCCCTTCCAGGCACGGCTACATCGTAAGAGGTTTCTGACCTGGATGATCCAGAACCTCCATCCCAGCCCCCGAGGGGGGTGGAAGGGGATGCGGACCGGACGCAAGGGGCTGGGCGGGGGTCTTGTCTGGTGGACGACAAGGACCTGAAGGTGGTTCGTCTCTTCAGGAAGGAGGAGTTAGGGCCCCTTCTTCCCGCTATTTTGGGTAATTGGGCCATGTGATAGAGAGCCTCAGACTGCTTGTGACAGAGTATATGACAGAGAGCCTCAGACTGCCTTAACGGACCGGCTCCAGCTATCTGGCCCGGTCCACCTTACGACAGACAGGAAAGGGATCCTCGGGTGGGGGCATTTCCCTGAGGTAAGGGATACAAAGGTGAGGCCCTGAGAGAGTTAGGCCCCAGGGAGAAGAAGGAAGCTATAATGGAGTGCTGTGCTCTTTTGGAAAAACTGTTCTTGCATTGTCAGTCTGCTGAGATAAGCAGCCATTTTTATTCTGTTCTCCGACCTTTTCCTGTCTTAGACCGCTCCGTGCATCACATATGGTGTCAAAAGTGGGATTACCTGTTCTAAGCGTCACAGACAGGGATCCACACTAGCAGGAAAAATTTTTTTTTTTTGGGGGGGGGGGCCTGGCTGCAACAGTAGCCACACAGGATTTTTTTGTTGTTTGTTGGTAACGGCTAAGGAGAGAAGCTCCGCTGGAGGGAGGGAACAGAAGAAGTGAGTTAGAGCTGGTGAAGCAGGCTTTTCTTTTGTTTGGAAGAAGGGGAAAGGTTTCCGGTCTTGAAGGGGCAGGAGCTCAGAATAACCTCTGCAGGAACCTCCCTGAGAAATGGAGCAGCTACTGCAAGCCCTGATGGAGGGACAACAGCAGCTCCGGGCAGCCGCTCAAACCCAATATGCACAGCATCAGCAGTTACTGCAACAATTGCAGCAACACCTGGAAACCAAAGTACAGCTTAATGGCCAATTACTGTGACAGACACCAGTGCCAGGAACCGATGGGGTACACACCGAAACGGAATAGAGTCCAACCCCACCAACACTGGAAATTCGCCTGACAAAGATGGGGCCCCAAGATGACCCGGAAGCATTCCTGGTCACCTTTGAAAGGGTGGCAGAGGCCATGGCCTGGCCTAGGTCCCAGTGGGCCATGAGAGTGGCCCCACATTTAACTGGTGAGGCCCAGGCCGCATACCGGGCCCTTGACAACCAGCAAGCCCAAAACTATCAGGAGGTCAAGGCTGCCGTACTCGATAGACTGGGACTGTCTAAGGAATCTTATCGTAAAAGTTTCCGGGGCTTAACCTTTATACCAGGAGAGAGACCCCGGGTTCTGGCTCAGAAATTAAAGGACTGGTGCTGGCGGTGGCTAGAACCCGATAATAAAAGGGGAGTTGAAGTTGCGGAAAACTGTCGTGGCAGAACAGTTTGTGGATGTTCCCCCCTCCTGAGTACGTGAATGGGTGCGGCAACAGACAGCAGGGACCCTGAATGATGTGGTTTCTCTAGTAGAGCGTTATTTGGATGCTGCAGACACAGGCTGTGGGCTTACTCCAGCAGAGAAGAATTTCCGAATAAAGGGCTTGGAGAAAGGAAGAAGAGAATTGAGGGGCGGAACCATAAGCCGCTATATCGGCCGAGAAGTGAAGGGTCTCCCTACTTCATGAGACCCTGATAATGCATTAGAGGGATCTGAGGGCGGAACGAGTAAACACCTAGAAGCAGTGAAGCCCAAAGGGACTTGCTTCAACTGTGGAGAGACGGGGCACTTTGCTCGGGACTGCTATCAAGTGGAAGATGAATTTATGGACATCAATTTGTTGGCCCCCTGCTCCTGCTCGTTTGTGGACATTCCCCGCTCGGGGTTTACACCCTTCATGGTTCCAGTGGAGCTAGATAGCGATTCGACCCAAGCCTTAGTAGACTCGGGAAGTGTAAAAACTCTCATTCGGAAGGAACTGTTCAAAAGAACACAGATTAATTATGAACAGACAGTGACCCTCGCTTGTATACATGGAGACCAGAGACAATACCCGACCAGTCAGGTCCTGTTGAAGACTCTAGTGGGACAAGCGACAGTAGAAGTGGGAGTGCTCCCCTGGATACCATATTCGGTGATACTGGGATGAGATTATCCAGACTTTGGGACTCTTTGGGCCCGGCTCATGAGGGGCCCAGATGACTTCAGCGAGGAAGAGACCTCATTTCCGGAGGTCTTTCCGTTAGAAGACCTGGACTTGTATATTAATAATCCTAAGATACCCAAGCCTCGTAGACAACGTAGGATAGAAAAGTATAATTATTCCCAAGGTTTAGAGGCAGTCGTGGAGTTAGAGGGGGCTCCCCAACCCATAGAGGTTCTCTCAGACTGGATAGGCGAGGGAAACCCCGGGAATTTTAGGTAGGCCCAACAAGAAGATGGGACACTAAAAGGGGCTCGGGAGAATATACAGATAATAGATGGGGAATTAGTCTCTGGGATGGAGGGTCAAAAGCCAGCCCCCCCCTTTTTTGTACTCAAGAAAAATCTAGTATACAGCGTAGCAAAGGGAAATCTGGAGGGCGAAACGGTTGAGCAGCTTTTGGTTCCCCAGCAGTATCATCAGCAAGCGTTGCGGCTCGCCCATAGTCACCTTTTGGGGGGCCACCTAGGGGAAGAGAAAACATGAGAAAAGATTTTAGCCCAGTTCTATTGGCCTGGCTTGTATCGACACGTTCAGGACTATTGTCAGTCCTGCCCTACCTGTCAGCTGACCAGACTGGCAGCAACACACTTAGCTCCCCTAGTGCCTATGCCAATTACACTGGGCAACAATGAAAGTTTTACTGATCTAAAAAGGTCCTACTCTGTAGTATCTTGATGTGCCGAACACGAATATGACCATGAAAAGTTTTTATTGGCTCTCGTTTTGAAGATATTTAATATAGTTCACTTTCTATGTTTAGTCGTGTAAATTTATCCAGTAGGACTGTAACAACATCCTAAATAAGCCTAGAATGATGTAATATTGCATCATATTGCATAATACCATCATGCACACATCATCCAGAGTTTATTACATCATGCACACATCATCCAGAGTTTATTACATCATTTTCTGATGCAATGCAGTTCTACTGCCATGCTGCTGCTGAGTAAGCTGACATTAGCAGTGTACTATATGAAGCCCAGTCAGGGTGAGCATTTGAAATATTCATGCTGGCTGACTACTGCTGGACACTCTGCAGAGATGGTCCTGAACAGTTGTACAAGAGACAAGCAAAGAAATCTAAGAAGTAGTCTATTACTTCATTTTTCAAACGGTATTAACCGTAGGTCTCCTACTATTGGCATACAGTTCAAGATGTAATTATATTATTGCATATTACAAAAAAACTAGAGCCAATTTTGCATTTTCACAGTCACATTCGTGTTTAGCACATGGAAATTTATAAGAATTGACTAATTTCATTTCAGTAACATGACTTTTGTGAAAATTTGTTGCCCAGTGTTATAGAGACACCTTTTGAGAGGGTCGCTATGGACTTGGTAGGCCCTTTAGAGAGGTCTAGCCGCGGAAACAAATATATCCTGGTCATTCTCGATTATGCAACCAGGTATCCAGAAGCTATTCCCCTACGAGATATGAAGACTCAAACAATAGCCACGGCCTTGGTGGAGGTGATTTCCCAGTGGAGTTAGCCAAAAAGATATTAACCGACCAAGGGACCCCGTTTGTCTCTAAAGTGATGAAACAAGTTTGCACATTATTGCAGGTAAAAACCCTGCGGACATCAGTTTACCATCCACAAACTGACGGGCTCGTGGAGCGTTTTAACAAAACTCTCAAACAGATATTGAGGAAGTTCATCGTGGAAGATTGCAAGAATTGGAACTTACTCTTGCCATTTATATTGTTCGCCATTCGAGAGGTCCCTCAAAGTTCGACCGGGTTTTCCCCGTTTGAATTATTGTATGGTAGAAGACCACGGGGAGTCCTGGATGTAGTACGAGAGACCTGGGAGGAGGAACCCAATTCTGGACGGAATTTGGCCGACTATGTGATCCAGGTGCAGGACTGACTGGGGAGGGTGGGAGAGGCTGCCCGACTATGCCTGGAAAAGGCCCAGGCTACCCAAGCCCGGCAATATAACCAGTCTGCTGTTCCTCGGGTCTTCCAGCCGGGAGACCGTGTACTAGTGCTACTACTGACGTCAGAAAGTAAATTGCTGACCCATTGGCAAGGTCCGTATGAGGTGCTGGAGATGATGGGCCCAGTGATTATAAAGTGGCCCAACCTGACAGACGGAAGAAGGCCCAGATCTTCCATGTGAATCTACTAAAAAAAATGGGCTGCTTCAACTTGCAGTCTGGTCCAAGAAGAAGACTTTGGTCCAGACGTTTCACAAGCTTCCGAGCCCCAGATGATCCCATATGGGGACCAACTTTCCACAACTCAGAAAGTGGACCTGGATAAACTAGTGACTCGGAATAAAGATGTCTTCTCGACTATGCCCAGGAGAACTCACTTAGCTTGTCACAATATTATTACAACCCCAGGAGTAATAGTTAAACAACGGCCCTACCAGATTCCTGAAGCCAGGAGGCAGATGGTAGAAGCTGCAGTGAAAGAAATACTTCGACTTGGAGTAATAGAGGAATCCAATAGTGATTGGTCTTCGCCTATTGTAATGGTACCTAAACCGGATGGTAGTATCCTGTTCTGTATTGACTTCCGGAAGGTCAATGAGGCTTTGAAGCTGGACGCATACTCGATGCCCCGCGTGGATGAACTTATTGAACGCTTGGGAACTGCCCAGTTTATCTCCACACTTGATTTGACAAAGGGGTACTGGCAAGTTCCCCTGGTGCCAACTGTGAAGGAGAAGACGGCTTTTTCAACACCGAAGGGACATTTCCAGTTTACGTCCTGCTGTTCGGACTTCATGGGGCTCCAGCTACCTTCCAACGCTTGGTAGACCACTTACTATGCCCACATCAGGGTTATGCAGCTGATCTCCACTGTAAGTGACGACATTGTCACTTACAGTGAAGATTGGGAGACACACCTAAGGCAATTACAGGCCGTACTTACAAGTCTATGAAAGACTGGATTGACAGCCAACCCCAAGAAATGTAAATTAGGGGGTCAAGAAGTACAATATCTGGGATACTCCCTTTGGAGAGGGAAAGTCCACCCACAGACACGGAAAATAGAAGCAATTTCCCAAGTCCCAGTCCCACAGACAAAGAGTAAGGTGAGAGCCGTTTTAGGCTCCTTCTCGACCCTGGCACAATCAAGCCAGTTCCCCGGGCGGAACAAAGAAAGGGCCGTGACTCCATTTATTTTGTGGTGCCAAAGAAAGAAGACTCTTCCGACCCATTCTCGACTTAAAATGGATCAACAGATGTCTTGGCATACCCCGCTTTCGCATGGAGACTTTATAGCCCGTCATTGCTTCCATTCGAAGCAGAGAGTTCCTAGCGTCTCTAAATCTGATGGAAGCATACTTGCACATCGGAGTTCGGAATGATCATCAGAGGTTTCGGAGGTTCGCCAATCTGGGAAAGCATTACCAGTTTCGAGCTCTACCATTCGGACTTGCTACCACTCTCAGGACCTTCACCAACATAATGGTAGTTGTAGCAGCACAGCTATGGAGGGAAGGTCTGTTGGTGCATCCCTACCTCATCGGGCTTAATCAGAGCTGGGTGGTTTGTTAATCTTTTCATGAGTCCTCTAGTGCCCTCTCAATCATTGGAGTTCCTGGGAGCCCTATTCGACATACAGCAGGGCAGAGTATTCCTTACGGTGGAGCGCATTCTGAAGCTGCAGGGTCAAGTGTTGTTGTCCAAACATTCTCCTTAAGTTTGGGATTACTTGAGGGTCATCGAATCGATGACGTCTACATTGGAACTGGTTCCGTGGTCTTTTGCTCTCATTCGTCCTTTGCAGTCAGCGTTGCTTTCTCGGTGGAGTACACTTTCCGAGCAATTTCATCTACCCCTGCCTCTTACAGAGGCCACAAGATCCAGTCTTGATGGGTGGCTGCTCTCCGACAATTTGGACCGCGGAGTCTCTTTGGTAGTACCAGAGTGTACAGTAGTTACCACAGTTGCCAGTCTTTCCAGCTGGGGAGCAGTCTCTGCGGAAATCGGTGCAGGGTCAATGGTCTTATATATATTATATATACATTTATATATATTTATATATATATTTATATATATATTGGGCATTTATATATATATTGGGCATTTATTTAAAAGTATATGGAACCACCAGAAGTGGCAGTAGTGAGCCTGGCTGGGCATGTCTCTCACAGCATGTCTCTCACAGGTAGTCACCGCAGACTACCTCAGCAGAGAGAGTCTGGATCCAGGGGAATGGACACTGTCGACAACAGCCTTCCAGCGGATAGTAAACCACTGGGGAACACCAGCCATGGATCTTCTGGCAACCAGGTCCAACACCCGGGTTCCCAAGTTCTTCAGCCGAAGACGGGAACCGATGTCCCAGGGAATCGATGCCCTCGTCCAGACCTGGCCTCAGGAGGATGTACTGTACACCTTCCCTCCATGGCCACTATTGGGTGGAATCATCCGCAAGATAGAACACCACAAAGGGCTGGTACTTCTAGTAGCCCCGGACTGGCCAAGAAGGCCTTGGTACGCGTACATGCAAAGACTCCTGGTGGGAAACCCTCTACATCTACCTCCACACAGGGATCTACTCCAGCAAGGACCGATCCTCCATGAAGACCCAATGAGATTCTCGCTTACGGTCTGGCCATTGAGAGGTCTCGCCTGAAAAAGAGTGGATACTCAAGACCAGCGATAGACACACTGCTCTGAGCGCACAAGTTCTCCACCTCCTTAACATATATACGAGTATGGAGAATATTCGAAGCCTGGTGCAAGGACCGCAACATCCTTCCATGGACAGTCAAAATCCCCATGATCCTGGAATTTCTGCAGGACGGCATGAGCAAAGGGTTGTCTCTCAACTCCATCAAGGTACAACTGGCCGCCCTGGCCAGCTTCAGACCCAGGGTAGACGGCAGCAGCCTAGTGGCCCACCAGACGTCTCCCGCTTCTTAAAAAGGGTCAAGCACATTCGTCCACCTCTAAAGTGGCCAATACCCCTATGGAATCTCCATCTAGTGTTAGACTTCCTAGCGGGATTTTCATTCAGACCAACTCGCGGTTTGTGCCTTCGGCTCCTGACCTTGAAGATGGCGTTCCTTGTGGCAATCTGCTCAGCCCGTCGAGTTTCCGAACTTCAAGCACTATCATGCCGGGAGCCGTTCCTCAGATTCACGCCGGGATCCATACAGCTCCGCACTGTACCCTCCTTCCTGCCAAAGGTGGTTTCTCACTTCCATCTAAACCAAACCATCTCGCTGCCATCTCCAGACGAGCATAAGGACTCTGAGGAATCACGCCTTCTTTGCCACCTGAACGTCGGCAGACTCCTAGTCTGATACCTGGAAACATCGGAGCCTGTTCGAAAGACGGACCATCTGTTCGTTCTTCACAGTGGGAAGAAGCAAGGGGAAGCGCCTCACGGGCAACCATTGCCTGCTGGATCAAAGAAGTAATCAAGGCGGCCTACGTAGAGGCAGGCAAGCCCCCACATTTACAAGTCAAGGCCCATTCCACAAGGGCCCAGGCAGTGTCCTGGGAAGAAACCAAGATGCTGTCACCCCCAGAGATCTTTCGGGCGGCAACGTGGTCCTCCATCCACACCTTCTCAAGATTCTATCGCCTGGATGTTCAGGCCAAGGATGACACAGCATTCGTAAAGGCAGTACTAAATGGGCCACGGGCAGCCTCCCACCCGGTTCGGGAGTAGCTTTTGTATATCCCATCGGCCCTGAGTCCATCTGCTACACGCTAGGAAATGGAGAAATTATTTACCTAATAATTTCATTTTCCTTAGTGTAGACAGCTGGACTCAGTACCCCGCCCTTGGCTGCCTCGCAATTAAGAAGCCCTTGGGGAACCTCCTCCTGAGTGCAACACAAGCACGGGTAAGCCAACCCTTATTTCTAGTTCAGACACCCATAATACCAGGTTTCGGCACTTCTCGGTTGAATGCCCTAGCGGTCTCCAGCTAGAAACCTCGTCATCCAATCCGAGTAATCAAGTTTCAAGTTAATCAAGTTAATCAAATTAATCAAAATTATCCAAACACACATATATCCATAATTGCTTTTCGAGGAGAAAACTGAGGAACAGAGCCTCGTGCACGGGTATATGTAGTGCTGACGTCAGATTGAAATCTGACTCCGTCTCCAACTGCTATCAGGAGCACACTATACCCATTGGTCCCAAGTCCATCTGTCTACACTAAGGAAAATGAAATTATCAGGTAAGTAATTTCTCCAATTTACACTTTCGAATAATAGAAGGACTAGGGGGCATTCCATGAAGTTAGCAAGTAGTAAATTTAAGACTAATCGGAGAAATTTCTTTTTCACTTAACATACAATAAAGCTCTGGAATTTGTTGCCAGAGGATGTGGTTAGTGCAGTTAGTGTAGCTGGGTTCAAAAAAGGTTTGGATAAGTTCTTGGAGGAGAAGTCCATTAACGGCTATTAATCAAGTTTACTTAGGGAATAGCCACTGCTATTAATTGCATCAGTAGCATGGGATCTTCTTAATGTTTGGGTAATTGCCAGGTTCTTGTGGCCTGGTTTGGCCTCTGTTGGAAACAGGATGCTGGGCTTGGACCCTTGGTCTGACCCAGCATGGCAATTTCTTATGTTCTTATGTTCTAATGATCAAGCTACAGTCACAAGTTTGCCGCTTGTTGTCGTTGAAGGTACCTCGAGCCTGGGACTTTTTGCAGGTTCTGGGATCGATGGCCTCAACCCTGGAGTTAGTGCCTTGGGCCTTTGCTCATGCGTCCACTCCAGAGGGCACTGTTAGAAAAATGGAATCCTCTGTCGCAAGATTTTCATTTACCAGCCTTACTGAATGCGTCGGCAAGGAGCACCTTCTCGTGGTGGCTACAGTCGTCCAATCTGCAGCGTCGTGTCAGTCTCAAGGTTCCGGAGTGGGTGGTTCTCACTACCGATGCCAGTCTCTCTGGTTGGGCAGTTTGTGAGTGGCAGTCGGCCCAGGGCACTTGGTTGGCAGTAGAAGCCTCGTGGCCAATCAATCGATTGGAGACTAGAGCGGTGCGGCTGGCACTTCTAACCTTTCTCCCCCTCATGCAGGGTCGTTCGGTCAGGGTTGCGTCAGACAATGCCACAACGGTTGCTTATATCAATTGTCAGGGTGGCACAAAGAGCCAGGAGGTGGCACTGGAAGCACAGGACCTGTTTCAATGGGGGGAGCTGCACTTGATTCGACAACGTTCAGGCCGATTTTTCTCAGTCATCAAAGCTTAGATCCAGGCGAATGGGAGTTAGCGGAGTCCGCGATGCGGCTAATCCGGAAAAGGTGGGGTTGTCCTCACGTCTATTTGCTGGCAACTCAGCTCAAGGCGAAGGCTCCTCGGTTTTTCAGTCGCAGGAGATAGTACGGGGCCGAAGGAGTCGACGCTCTAGTAGTGCCTTGGCCTCGAGGAATCTTGCTTTATGTTTTCCCTCCATGGCCTCTGGTGGGCAAAGTGTTGCACCGGATAGAGAGACACCCCAGTAAGGTGATCCTAGTAGCTCCAGAATGGCTGCGTCAACCGTGGTTTGCAGATCTAGTCAATCTAGCGGTGGACAATCTGTTGCACCTCAGTCATCTTCCGGATCTTCTCCGTCAGGGTCCTGTATTTTCCGACCAGGCAGATCACTTTTGTCTAGCAACTTGGCTTTTGAAAGGCGTCGCTTAAGGCGGAGAGGATATCCAGAGCCTGTGATTGCTACGCTTTTACAGGCGGCAGTCTATGTCTCTCTCTTATGTTCGGGTTTGGAAAGTGTTTGAAGCTTGGTGTACTGACCGAGGAATACAAGCGGTTTGTGCCTCGAATTCTCAAGTCTTGTCTTTCCTACAAGAGGGTTTAGCTAGAGGTCTTACTTTTAATTCCCTTAGAGTGCAGATAGCGGCTTTTGCCTGCTTACAAGGAAAGATTGAGGGGTATCCTTATCTTCTCACCCGTACATACAGAGGTTTCTGCGGGCAGTTAAGAATTTACGTCCTCCGGTGCAGAAAGTGTGTCCTCCCTGGAACCTTAATCTTGTTCTGCGTGTATGGTGTGACGCTCCATTTGAACCAATGCAGAGAGCAATCCTTAAGGATTGACTCTCAGTGTGGTGTTCTTGGTGGCTATCTGTTCCACCAGATGGATTTCTGAATTACAGGCCTTGTCATGTAGAGATCCGTTTTTACAAATATCTGATTCTGGAGTCACGTTGCATACGGTTCCTTCCTTTGTCCCAAAGGTGGTCTCTGCTTTTCATGTTAATCAGACCCGGATCAGTCCAGACCATGGGTTGCGCCTCCTGTCCAGCAGATGGAGACAAACTAAAACTGAAAGGGTATCCTATATCAGGACAGAGCCTACCCTGTAGCCCTTCAGTATTTGTCTGTCTCCAGCAGATAGGACAGCTCAACCTGCGGTTCCCTGTTAGCTTGCCCTTTTCCCTGTGGGGTTTCTTTTTCTCTTCCGTGGGGCAAGCTCAAGCAAGTACTTTTTCTCTAAGTTAAAAAAAAAAAATTCCTCTGTGTTAGGGAGACAGATCTGTTTCCCTCGCTCTTGGGGGGCCTAGGGGGGCTTGCCCCTTGATTTGGTCAGCCTAGGCTCCCTTCCCGGTGACCTTGCTAGTATACAGGGGCGATACTGGTGGTGCCAGTCACTCCCCCTTAGGCTCCTGCCTTAACCGAGAAGTTTCATTCCTCGGGTATTCTGCAGGGAGGTAACATTCCCCTGATTCACTACAAAAACAAACAAACAAAAAAAAAGTCAAAGAAGGACCTACCAGGCAGGCAGGAGTTTTTATTCAGCTTTGTGGCTCAGTAGCGGGAGAGTGCAGGGTTCGATCGCCTGCACTCCTCCCTGGGGGTTTTCTCTCATCAGCAGTTTTCTGTTTTCTTCGCGGCAGCTTCTCTGCCTTCATGCCGCGTTCAAATGTGTGCCTGGCTTGTGAAGAGCCGCCCCCCTGGCTCTCCCGCGATAATTTGTGTTCCGGCTGCTTGCCGGGTGGGGAGGGCCCCTTCTCGACAGCGCCGAAGAATTTAGCTCGGGGACGCACTCCCCGACGCATGGCCAGGCCGTTCCCGACCCCACAAACCGTGGGAACGGCAGCCATTTTGGGTGTCAGCATCAATGCAGTTTCAGAGCCCCAGGATGAAGAGGACCCTGATTTTCAGGTATTACCCCCCGATTTGAGCCCGGTGCATGCCCAGGGGGATGGTCCGGACCCGCCCCCTCCCCTCGGGAAAAATTTCTCGGCCCCTATTTTCTTCAGAGTTTGTGCTCTTAATGCACAAATCTTATTTAGCCAGCCTGCAGGAGCCTGAGGACCCTCCCGCGGGTCCTCCTCCCCCAAAGATCCCTCGAGTTTCCGCTCCGCTACCCCCAGTGGTACCGGAGGCGCCAGGCTCTGTCCAGGTCCGGGTTGTCCAGGGGGCACCCCTTCCCCCAGATCCACCTCAGCCTCCCGCGGACCCCCCCCAGGATCCGGATGAGGATTTTTCTCTGCCTGCTTCTCCCCTAGAGGGGGATGATCCCCGGGTTCTCCGTCTCTTTCAGTGGGAAGAGCTCGAACCGCTCATTCCATTTATTTTGCAGGAATTGGGTATCGACGCCCCCCCAGAGGATACGGTGACAGCCGTGATGACGGTAAACGCGGACCCAGTCCTGGTGGGGCTTAGTGCTCTTCCATCCCATGCATAAACTGCTTCTTTTACGGGAATGGGAAGCTCCAGAGACCGGTCTCCGAGTCGATAGGGCTATGGACAAGCTCTATCCGCTCCCCAAAGATTGCCTGGACATGCTGAAGATTCCCAAAGTGGATTCTTCCATATCTGTGGTCACCAAGCATACTACAATCCCTTGGTGGGAGCCACAGCTCTGAAGGATGTCCAAGACCACAAGCTTGAATTTTTCCTTAAGCGGATCTTTGAAGTATTAGCCTTGGGAGTTAGGGCAACGATCTGCAGCAGTCTCATGCAGCGGGCAAGTCTTAGGTAGGTCCAACAGTTACTCAGCACCCAGGACCTCCTGTCTGCGGAGGCTGAGCAGGCGGAGCGTTTAGAAGGCGCCATTGCATAAGGCGCGGATGCCCTCTATGACTTGCTTCGCGTCCAGGCCAAGGCAATGATCTCAGTGGTGTCGGCCAGATGCCTCCTCTGGCTGTCTAACTGGTCTGCAGACTCTTCTTCCAAGGCCCAGCTGGGCACGCTCCCCTTCAAGGGTAAGTTGCTTTTTGGAGAGGACCTAGAACCAGATTATTAAATCCTTGGGTGAGAACAAGGTCCACAAGCTGCCAGAGGACCGTCCTAAACAGGCTAAGTCATTTTTCCCAACACGTACCCACTTCTGGGGGCAACGCCGGTACAACAGCAGGGCGTGGGGTTCCTTCCCAAGAGGGACCACTTCCCGGTCGCAGTCTTGATCTCATTCCTTTCGGGGCCGTCGTGCCTTCAGAGAGGGTAATCAGCAATATCAGTCCGCCAATTCGGCTACCCAATGAGAATCCGGCCAGTCCATTCCTCCGTGCGAAACTTAGGTGGACGTCTCTCTCTGTTTTGCGAGGAATGGGCCCAAATTACATCGGATCAGTGGGTCCTCGAAGTGATAGAACATGGCTACACGTTAGAATTTGCCAGGGACCTAACGGATCTCTATCTCGTTTCTCCTTGCGGCCGACAAAAGAGGCCTGCTGTCTGTCAGACCCTCGACAGGCTCCAGCTTCTTGGAGCAATAGTCCCGGTGCCAGTGGAGGAACAAGGCGCCGACCAGTATTCCATTCCTTTCGTCCAATCTTGGACCTCAAGAGGGTCAACCGAGCCCGCCAGGTGCCCCATTTTTGAATTGAAACCCTGAGGGCGGTCATTGCGGCGGTTCGTCCAGGCGAATATCTGGCCTCCCTCGACCTGACGGAGGCTTATTTTCACATCCCGATTCATCAAGAGCATTAGCGGTATCTCTGCTTCCACATCCTGGACCAACACTTTCAGTTCCAAGCTCTGCCCTTCGGCCTCGCCACTGCTCCCTGCACTTTTACCAAGGTCATGGTGGTTGTGGCGGTCGCACTTCGCCGGGAGGGAATCCTAGTACACCCTTATCTGGATGACTGGCTTGTGCGGGCCAAGTCTCCAACTTTCTGCAGGCTAGCCGTCGACAGGGTCCTAGCTCTCCTCACCTCCCTCGACTGGATAATCAACTTCCCCAAGAGCAATCTCCAGCCCCCCTAGGTCTTGGAATTCCTGGGAGCTCGCTTCGACACCCGAGTCGGGAAAGTGTTTCTCCCGGATGCTCGGGTACTCAAGCTCATCGACCAAGTGAACAATCTTCTTTCTCTCTCTCTTCCCACGGCGTGGGATTATCTGCAAGTTCTGGGGACTATGGCCTCCACTATCGACGTGGTCCCCTGGGCCTTTGCGCATATGTGACCATTACAGAAAGCGTTGTTATCCCATTGGAAGCCAGTGTCTGAACAGTTCCAGGTGACTTTACCACTCTCCAACTCTACCATCACAGACATACAATGGTGGCTGTCTCCGGTGCATCTCTTGAAGGGGATGCCCTTGCTGACTCCGCAGTGGGTCATAATTACGATGGATGCCAGTCTCTCCAGGTGGGGAGCAGTCTGTCAGTCCCAGACGACGCAGGGCAGTCTGTCAGTCCCAGACGACGCAGGTCCCCAGCCCAGTCACGCTGGCACATCAATCGTCTGGAAGCTCTTGCAGTGCGCCTGGCCCTCAAGGCTTTTCTGCCGCTAATCCACCGCAAGGCGGTGCGTGTCTTCTGTGACAACTGCACCACGGTAGCCTATATCAATCGTCAGGGGGGTACCAGGAGTTGTCTGGTGGCACTGGAGGCCAGCAGGCTCTTTGCCTGGGCGGAACGGTACCTGGATCATCCAGCGGCCTCCCATATAGCGGGCAAGGAGAACGTGCAAGCCGGCTCCCTCAGTCGACAACGCCTTCATCCCGGCGAGTGGGAGTTGTCCGATGGAGCGATGGTCCTGATTGTTCACCGGTGTCGTCCTTCTCACATGGACCTGATGGCAACCTTGAGCAACGCCAAGGCTCCCAGATTCTTCGGTCGTTGGAGGGAGCATTGCTCGGAAGGCGTGGATGCTCTGGTCCTCCCTTGGCCTCACGACGTTCTCCTCTACGTGTTTCCTCTGTGCTGACGAACAGAGCTCCACTGGGGGCCGGTCATTCTCGTGGCACCTGAGTGGCCCCGCAGACCGTGGTTCGCGGATCTGGTAAATCTGGCGTCGGACGGTCCTCTACACCTTGGCCACCTCCTCCCGTATTTTTCGACCAGGCGGATCGCTTCTGTCTAGCGGCATGGCTTTTGAATGGCGCAGATTGAGGAAAAAGGGCTACAAAGAAGAAGTGATCTCCACTCTTCTTCGGGCTCGTAAGCAAGCTACCTCTCTAGCCTATGTCCGTGTTTGGAAGATTTTTGAAAATGCATGTGCGTATTCGGGTGCCTCGGCTCATTCGCCATCAGTTTCTATGATTCTCTCGTTTCTTCAGAAGGGCCTCTCTAAGGGTCTTTCAGTTCGTTGCGCGTTCAAGTCTCCGCTCTCGGTTCCCTCCTGGGCACCATCGATGGTCATGCGGTGGCTTCTCACCCGGATGTCGTCCGTTTCCTCAAGGGCGCCAAGCATTTGAAGCCGCCCATCTGGGCCATTTGTCCTTCATGGAGTCTCAACTTAGTTCTTCGGGCTCTGTGTGCAGCCCCGTTCGAACCCCTCTGTCGGGCTACCCTTAAGAATTTGACTCTCAAGACAGTTTTCCTGGTTTCTAACTGTTCCGCCAGACGGGTGTCGGAGATTCAAGCGTTATACTGTCGGGAGCCTTTCCTGCGGTTCTCTGATTCGGGAATGTCTCTCAGAACTGTCCCTTCTTTCTTGCCGAAGGTTGTTTCTTCCTTTCATGTCAATCAGTCTGTAGAGCTTCCCGCATTCTCTCCTGAGGACATTGTGGGCCCTGTGGGAAGTGATCTTCGCTGCCTTGATGTGAAGCTCGTTTTACTCCACTACCTTCAGGGTTACCAATGACTTCTGGGTCTCCGACCATATCTTCGTCCTGTGGAGTGGTCCGAATAGGGGTAACCAAGCCTCTAAGACTTCGATCGCTCGATGGTTGAAGGAGGCGATTTCCTCAGCCTATATCTGTCAGGGCCGGGCGGTCCCGGAGGGCCTGAAGGCGCATTCCTTACGTTCTCAAGCTACTTCCTGGGCGGAGAGTCAAGCGGTCTCCGCAGGGCTGCTACGTGGAAATCCCTGCATACCTTTGCTCTTCATTATCGCCTGGATGTCCAGGCGCCAGTGTTCGGTTCCTTTGGGTGACAGGTTCTTCGAGCGGGACTGTCTCGGTCCCACCCTTTGTAGGGAAGCTTTGGTACATCCCTTGGTCTGGACTGATCCGGGTACGTACAGAGAAAGGAAAATTAGTTCTTACCTGTTAATTTTCGTTCCTGTAGTACCACGGATTAGTCCAGACGCCCTCCCGTGTTTTCCTCAGTCTGTCCGTTCGAACTACTTTCTGTTTTCTCCTTCTTTTAGGAGTGTCTGCATGGCTATCTTGAATTCTCATTGAAGACACCGGAAGCATCTTTTACGATGATCAGGGGTAGTCATTCAAGAGCGATTAGTTATACAATTCATGCAATTGTTCTGTTGTTTGATTGTTCAATGACTTTAATAGTTATATTATTACTTGCTTGACCTTATGCCTTTTGCTGCTTTGACAATGGTTATACTGAAGGGCGGCAGGGTAGGCTCTGTCCTGATATAGGCTGTCTCCATCTGCTGGACAGGAGGCTCAACCCATGGTCTGGACTGATCCGTGGTACTACAGGAACGAAAATTAACAGGTAAGAACTAATTTTCCTATCGAGCTCCCAGTGTTATTTTGCCTTTATTCCCAGGAATTACAACAGGTCTGTGACATCACAATATTAGTGTCATCAGCTAATGAGATTGAAGCAGCATCTAACGAATGCTGCTGTTATTCATGAGGCGTTTGGTAACATTCGCAAACGTGTAGCAGCTACTTTTCCCACTTGGTGTCAGTCCTTTTCCTAAATTATCCACATTATTGTAAGCATGGCCAAATCATGCTCAGGTTCGCACAGCCTTGGAAGGTTTGGGGAGAGGAAACGTGAACAATATTTTTGACACAGAAAGAGGGAGACCTCCCTCTAGGGTGGCAAACTGTCCCGTGATTCAGTGACTAGCAGGAATAACTGAGAGAAAAAAATACACAAGAGTTTTGTTTTTAAAACTAACATGTCTTTATCAATAGCGCACACACCTCAGAAATGAAGCAGACTATGGCAGATTTTTTTTCCCCTTCATTGGTAACGGCATTTTATAACCTTGAAAAATTTAAAGGTGCTGTACCTCCTGACCTTCCTGCCACCTCTGTGCCAGTAATTCTCAACCCGATTCTTTGGACATACCTAGCCAGTCAGCTTTTTAGGATATCTTCAGTGAATGTGCATGCAGATATTGTGGCTATCCTAGAAACCAGACTGGGCAGGCGGGTCCTCTGCCCTAAGTGCCTGCCACAACTCCTCCTTGTGGTAAAGCACAGAATGCCAGTACCTTGCCCTGTATGTTCCTGCTGCACAGTATACTCTGACCTGGACGTGTGGAGGGGCTGCGGATTGGCTAGGTCCCAGCATTAACCCTCAACTCAGGTTGGCCTTTATCCTACAAATCTGCTCAGACTGCTTTTTCTCTTCTCTTGTATAGGAAAATTTACAGGTTTAAGGAGGTGTCGCTGCTGAAGAGCATGGAGCTCTACAAGAATGCCTCCCCATCTGCCTTTGGTGTGACACCAAATCTCTTCCCACAGACTGCCCTGCCGCTGGCCAGCTGCTATCCATACAAGGCCGCAGTGGAGGAGCTGAGACTCCTCACTTTGGAGCAGTGTCCCCAGAAGAAGCTGGAATGTATTGGTAACACACACTATTTGCCATATTCAGCTATCACTTATACAGCATGTGCAATACTATGGGTTGTTGACATCTGCACCTTTATCATATTCATCTGTCCCTTTATACAGAGGGTCCCATGCCACATGACCTGTACATCTCCTAGCTGAAAGACTTCACCACATTCATCTGTCCCTTTTATATAGAAGATCCTGTATTCCATATCCTGTATATCTGCTCCTGGCTGGAAGGACGCAGAATAATCTGGCTGTCTGCCTTTCAGTCCTGGGTGGGGCTGGGAGAGAGGGCCCTTTACATGTAAATGCAATGAAATATTCATACCAATGATTGATTTAGATTAAGGACAAGAAGTGAATGTGGTACACTAGGATTTCAGCGAAACTTCTGAGGCTGGCCACCCACAGAGTTCATAAATGTATTTTATTTACAAATTCTTATAAACCACTTTCCAAAGCCAGGCCCCACTCCCGGTGATATACAACAAATAAATATTTGGATTTAGCTCACTTCTTTCCAGTGGCAGCTCAAGGTCAATAAATAAACAGCAGTGTTCAGGTGGGCCCCAAGGTGGTTAACTGGGTTACATATGGATGTGTGTCCCATGTACGTACCCGGATCAGTCCATACCATGGGTTATGCCTCCCTTCCAGCATATGGAGACAGAGAAAAACTTGTAGGGCGCCCTCTGATAAACAGTTGCACCCCCTGTGTCCCTTCAGTATTCTTCTGACTCCAGCAGATTTTATTTATTTATTTATTTGTTTGTTTATTTGTTTAATTAAACATTTTTATATACCAGCATTAGTTGGGGACATCATGTCGGTTTACAGTAAACAGGTTAAGTTTGGAAAATTACATTTTAACAGGGAAGTCAAAACTGGGAGAGGGGGTAACGAAAGGCAGCTGAGAAAAGACAGGATAACAAAACGAGGTTCCTCGAAGTGAGGAGAGGGAGTATAACAAAACATAGCTCCTCAATATGAGGAAAAGGAGTAGACGTAATGTGGTCTACTTTGGCACGGATTGATGGCTTTTTATTCTGGGTAAGCTTGGTTGAACAACCATGAAGGAAGGCAGAACCTGCAGTCCTGCTTTAGCAGAAATTTAGTTTTGGGGCAGGAAAGTTAGGGAGGGTTTTGTTCCCCTATTTCCTCCCACATTAAGTTATTCCTTTGAATGGATCAATTGTAAATTAAAAAGATTTTGAGAAAAGTTTTCCTACTTAGTTTCCCTCTTGTCTATTGGTAAACAATAAAAATAATAACAAAGACGACCTGAGGCAAAGAGAGATTTTGCATTTTCACCTGTTTTAGTATCAGGTAGGTGATTGTTAGCAGTGTCCTGGCTCGCGGGGGTGTAAGCTGGTGGTCCAGCCTCTTCCCCTGCACTGCAACTGGCTGCCCGGAGAAGTTTTTTCCTCGGGGCAATGCTGGCTGGGACGCGGCTTTCCTCAGCCAGTCCCTGTATTTGTCTTTACAGGCGGTTGCACTATTCGTTCGGAGCGGAAGTTAGTCCGGCTTATCTGCTCCTGCCAGGCTTCGGGGGGTATACTCTTGCATGTCAGCCGTGTTTTCGACCCCGTGCTGCGCGGCGCGATGCTCCACCTGCGGGGAGCCCAGGACGAGGCTCTCCCGCGAAGGGATTTGCTCTCGGTGCCTCCCCAGTGGGGAGGGCCCCTTGAGAGCAGTGGATCGGCAGGCCTTGCGTTCGCAAGCGCGGTGGCCGTCAGGAGGGTCGGCCCTGTTCGCGCCGAGCACGGGAACGGCGGCTATCTTGATTTCGGGGGACTTCTGAAACACAGCAAAATGGCAGCCTACATGTGGATTCCTTCCCTGCACCTCCCGTGTTAACTCCGTAGGACCCCCCCCCCCCCCGCGGGGGGCCAGGCCTGGGACCCTCTCCTGCTGCACCTCCCTCGGGGCCCCCTTCCCCATCTGCTTTCTCTATGGATTTTGTGCTCATGCACAATGAATATCTGGCACGCATGAATCAGGATGGCTCTACTCCGGCACCCCCTCCCGCTAAGGTGAGTCGGGTGGATGGCTCCCAGGGTGCTTTAGGGGGCCCTCAGGGGACTTCCCGGGTTCGGGTAGTCACCCCTTCTGGCTCGCATGATCCATCCCTGGCGGACCCATATCAGGATCAAGATGATCCAGCTTCAGGTGCACAGCTGGAAGGGGATGATCCTAGAGTTTTGTGTCTATTTCAGAAAGAGGAGCTGGAGCACCTTATTCCCTATGTCCTTTCAGAATTGAATTTGAGGCACCTCAGGATCCTTCGGGGGAAAGTTCAGGAGCTATCAAAGGAGATTCTGTATTAGCGGGGTTGTGTCTGCCGGCGAAGACATTTCCCCTTCATCCAAGGCTTCTACAGTTGCTATCCAAGGAATGGGACTCTCCGGAGTCTAGTCTACGAGTTGGAAGAGCAATAGATAAGCTCTATCCTCTCCCGAGCGATGCCCTGGAGCTCCTTAAGGTGCCTAAGGTGGATGCTTCGGTGACGGTGGTCACCAAGAGGACTACCATACCGGTCACGGGCGGAGCCGCCTTAAAAGACCTCCAAGATCGCAAGTTGGAAGTGTACCTCAAAAGTTTCTTTGAGGTGTCTGCTTTGGGAGTCCGGGCGGCGGTATGTAGTTCCCTCATGCAGTGGGCTGGTTTAAAATGGGTCCAACAGCTGCTTGGGGCTCAGGAGCTCCCACCAGAGGAAGCTCAACAAGCGGAACGCCTGGAGGCAGTGATAGCCTATGAGGCAGACGCATTGTATGATCTCTTACGAGTCCTGGCACGTTCAATGGTGTCAGTGATCTCGACTAGGCGCCTCCTCTGGCTTCGGAATTGGTCAGCGGACTCTTCCTCCAAGTCTCAATTGGGTTCTTTCCCCTTTAAAGGCAAGTTTCTGTTCGGCGAGGATTTGGACAAGATCATCAAATCCCTGGGGGAGAACAAGGTACATAAGCTCCCTGAGGATCGGCCAAAGACCTTCCGGTCTTTCAACACTTCAAGGAATCGATTTCGTGGACAAAGGCGTTTTCGGCAATCAAGACCGGTGTCCCAGAAGCCTCTGTCTTCACGGTCCCAAGCTTTGTCCCAGTATTTTGGGGTCGCCGACCCGCCCGGGATGATTCATCTCAGGTCCCCGCTACAAAATCTGCCCAATGAAGGATCGCCGACCCGCTCCCCGGTTCCCAGAGTGGGGGGACACCTCTCCCTATTTTACGAGGAGTGGGTCAAGATCACTTCGGATCAATGAGTACTGGATATTCTAAAGCACGGTTACATCTTAGAATTTGCTCAGCCTCTAAGAGACAGGTTCCTCTTCTCACCTTGTGGATCATTGTGGAAGCAACAAATTGTGCGTCAGACCCTCATCAGGCTCCTCGACCTCGGGGACATCCTGCCAAGTCCCACCAGAGGAGCATGGGTTAGGCCATTATTCCATTTACTTTGTGGTTCCCAAAAAGGACAATGCTTTCCGTCCGATCCTGGACCTCAAGACCGTCAACAAGGCTCTCTGGGTTCTCCACTTCCGAATGGAAACACTGCGGTCCGTCATAGCGGCCGTTCGCGGAGGGGAATTCCTGGCCTCGTTGGATCTCATGGAGGCTTATCTCCACATCCCCATCCACTGGGAACATCAGCGATTTCTCCGGTTCAAGATCCTGGGCCAGCATTTCCAGTTTCAAGCTCTGCCATTTGGGCAGGCGACCGCTCCCAGGACCTTCACCAAAGTGATGGTAGTGGTAGCAACGGCGCTCCGGAGGGAGGGAATCTTGGTTCATCCCTACCTAGATGACTGGCTCATTCGGGCGAAGTCCCAGGATCTCTGTCGCCAGTCAGTCGATAGGGTGTTGGCCCTCCTCAGCTCCCTCGGCTGGGTGGTGAATTTCGCCAAGAGCTGCCTTGTGCTGTCGCAGTTGTTGGATTTCTTGGGTGCCCTTTTCGATACCCGACTGGGCAAGGTCTTCCTGCAGCAGGACCTGGCACTCAATCTCATGTCCCAGGTGCAACGCCTCCGTTGTCTAGCACTTCCCATGGCCTGGGATTACCTGTTGGTCCTGGATTCCATGGCATCCACTATAGACTTAGTGCCCTGGGCGTTTGTGCATATGCGCCCACTGCAGAGAGCGTTACTTTCCAGATGGAAACCATTGTCGCAGGAGTTCCAAGCTCCCTTGCTGCTGCAGGACTTTGCAAGGACAGCCTGGACTGGTGGCTCAGTCTCCAGCATTTGCTACAAGGTGTCGACTTGGAAATGCCGAACTAGGTGGTCGTGACCACGGATGCCAGTCTCTCCGGCTGGGGGGCTGTGTGTTCGTTCCAGATAGCTCAGGGTCTGTGGACTGCGGAGCAGGCAAAATGGCCGATCAATCGCCTGGAAACCAGGGCTGTTAGTCTGGCATTGAAACTGTTTCTCCCAATGGTTCACCACAAAGCGGTAAGGATCCTGTCTGAAAATGCCACCACGGTGGCGTACATCAATCGTCAAGGGGGAACGAAGAGTCGCCATGTCTCTCGAGACATGGCGGCGTCTCACATCGTCGGACTGGACAATGTGCAGGCGGATTTTTTGAGTCGGCAGCGCATAGATCCTGGCGAGTGGGAACTATCCGAGGAAGCAATGATGCTCCTAGTTCGCAGGTGGGGGACTCCTCATCTCGACTTGATGGCTACTCAGCGGAATGCGAAAGCTCCGCGCTTCTTCAGCCGAAGACAGGAGCACGGAGCGGAAGGGGTGGATGCCCTGGTTCTTCCTTGGCCTCGGGACGATCTATTGTACGTGTTCCCTCCATGGCCTCTTATAGGAAAGGTCCTGCGAAGGATCGAGGTCCACCGAGGAGGGGTGATCCTAGTGGCGCCGAAGTGGCCTTGACAGCCGTGGTTAGCAGATCTAGTCAACCTCGCAGTGGACGGTCCAGTTCGTCTGGGCCATCTTCAGCATTTTCTTCGGCAGGGTCCAATATTTTTCGACCAAGTAGATCACTTCTGTCTTGCGGCCTGGCTTTTGAGAAGCAGCGATTGAGGAGAAGGGTCTAACCGGAGGAAGTGATTTCTACCCTTCTTCGAGCCAGGAAAACGTTCACCTCTCTTGCTTATGTTCATGTGTGGAAGATTTTTGACGCATGATGTTTAGAGGCGGCGGTTGCCCCTCATCGTGCTTCGGTGGTGCATATCCTAGCTTTCCTGCAGAAGGGCCTCAGTATGGGATTGTCGTACAATTCTCTGCGGGTTCAAGTGGCGGCCCTTGGCTCCTTCGGGCGTCAAGACGGGGCTCAGCTGGCCTCAGATCCTGATGTTGCGCAGTTCTTGAGAGGAGTGAAGCATGACCACTGGTTAGAACTCTGTGTCCTTCGTGGAGTCTCAACCTGGTTCTTCGGGTCCTGTGCAAACCTCCTTTTGAGCCTCTGCTGACAGCTACTCTCAAGGATTTAACTTTGAAGACCGTTTTTCTGGTGGCGATCACTTCGGCCCGCAGGATCTCAGAAATTCAAGCCCTATCCTGCAGGGAGCCGTACCTCCGTTTCACAGATTCTGGGGTAACTTTGACTACAGTACCATCTTTTCTTCCTAAAGTGGTGTCAACTTTCCACCTAAACCAGTCGGTGGAACTGCCAGCCTTTCCGGAGGCAGGATCCAGAGAGCTCCGGCGGCTCGATGTTAAGCGTGTTATCCTGTGCTACATGGAGGTCACCAATGATTTTCGTCTGTCGGATCATCTATTCTCTGGAGCGGTCTCAAGAGAGGAAACAAGGCCTCTAAAACCAAGATCGCTCGTTGGGTCAAAGCAATATTGGCTGTGTACATTGGCACTGGTAAGCGTCCTCCGGATGGAATTAAGGCGCACCCTCTTCATTCACAAGCGACTTCCTGGGCGGCAAGTTGAGCTGTGTCTCCTCAGGAGATATGCAGAGTGGCAACATGGAAATCGTTGCACACATTTGCGCAATTATCGTTTAAATTTACAACCCCCAGGTTTCGGCTCTTTTGGCAACCAGGTCATCCGAGCGGGGCTATCTGGGGCCTACCCTGTTTAGGGAAGCTTTGGTATATCCCACGGTCTGGACTGATCCAGGTACAAACAGGGAAAAGAAAATTATTCCTTACCTGCTAATTTTCGTTCCTGTAGTTCACCGGATCAGTCCAGACGCCCACCCTATGGTTCTTGTATTCTGTCTTGATATATTGATAGCCAGCTCAAGGTTGCAACTCAGAAAATGCAAGGATTCTCGACTCCTCGAGTTCCTGTGTCTGCAAGTGTTTTCAATTCTGTATATAGTTACTCCGCAGTTTTGGAGTCTGTTTTGATCCATTCATCAGTTTTCTCTGCTTTGATATTCTTAATACTGAAGGGATACAGGGGATGCAACTGGTTATCAGAGGACGCCCTACAAGTTTTTCTCTGTCTCCATCTGCTGGAAGGGAGGCATAACCCACGATCTGGACTGATCCAGAGTACTACAGGAACGAAAATTAGCAGGTAAGGAATAATTTTCTTATAGATAACAGAAGGTTCCTGTTCATATACCAGATCAGTCCAGACAAGTGGGTTTTGCAACCCTACCAGCAGATGGAGGCAAAGAATAAAAACTTTAGGCACTGCTACATAACCGAGAGTGCCACCTGCAGTCCTCAGTATTTCTCTGTCTCCAGCAGATGGTAGAGGTGCAGACCTGCAGACTGAGAGAAATTAAAAAAAAAAAGAAATTCAGCATTAGAAGAAAGGCATGGTTTAATGGAACAAAGTCAGCATGGCTTTACCCAAGGCAAGTCTTGCCTCACAAATCTGCTTCACTTCTTTGAAGGAGTTAATAAACATGTGGATAAAGGTGAACCGGTAGATGTAGTATACTTGGACTTTCAGAAGGCGTTTGACAAAGTTCCTCATGAGAGGCTTCTAGGAAAAGTAAAAAGTCATGGGATAGGTGGCAATGTCCTTTCGTGGATTGCAAACTGGCTAAAAGACAGGAAACAGAGAGTAGGATTAAATGGACAATTTTCTCAGTGGAAGGGAGTGGACAGTGGAGTGCCTCAGGGATCAAATGAGTGAGATAATCAAATTTGCAGATGACACAAAATTGTTCAGAGTAGTTAAATCACAAGCAGATTGTGAAAATTGCAGGAAGACCTTGTGAGACTGGAAAATTGGGCATCCAAATGGCAGATGAAATTTAATGTGGATAAGTGCAAGGTGATGCATATAGGGAAAATTAACCCATGCTATAATTACACAATGTTGGGTTCCATATTAGGTGCTACAACCCAAGAAAGAGATCTAGGTGTCATAGTGGATAACACATTGAAATTGTCGGTTCAGTGTGCTGTGGCAGTCAAAAAAGCAAACAGAATGTTGGGAATTATTAGAAAGGGAATGGTGAATAAAACGGAAAATATCATAACGCCTCTGTATCGCTCAATGGTGAGACCGCACCTTGAATACTGTGTACAATTCTGGTCGCCGCATCTCAAAAAATGTATAATTGCGATGGAGAAGGTACAGAGAAGGGCTACCAAAATTATAAGGGGAATGAAACAGCTCCCCTATGAGGAAAGACTAAAGAGGTTAGGACTTTTCAGCTTGGAGAAGAGACGGCTGAGGGGGGATAAGATAGAGATGTTTAAAATCATGAGAGGTCTAGAACGGGTAGATGTGAATCGGCTATTTACTCTTTCGGATAATAGAAAGACTAGGGGGGCAGTCTACGAAGTTAGCATGGGGCACATTTAAAACTAATCGGAGAAAGTTCTTTTTTACTCAACGCACAATTAAATTCTGGAATTTGTTGCCAGAGGATGTGGTTAGTGCAGTTAATATAGCTGTGTTTAAAAAAGGATTGGATAAATTCTTGGAGGAGAAGTCCATTACCTGCTATTAAGTTCACTTAGAGAATAGCCACTGCCATTAGCAATGGTAACATGGAATAGACTTAGTTTTTGGGTACTTGCCAGGTTCTTATGGCCTGGATTGGCCAATGTTGGAAACAGGATGCTGGGCTTGATGGACCCTTGGTCTGACCCAGTATGGCATTTTCTTATGTTCTTATGTTCTTATGAAGTGTTAGGCACCTTAGTGGGCCATCCCTCAGGTACAGCTGGGCAAGCAGAGGGTTGGTGATCTCTGTCTGATCTCTGTCTTCTGCATCCGGAGGGATTTATAGTCAGGGGTCTGGCTCTCTCTCCTTCTGTGGTTTCCTCCCCAGTACCTTCGCCTGGATTCAGGGAAGTATGCCTGTTGTTATGAGTTATCTCCTGAAAGGGAGCTGGCCTTTGAATTGTTCAAAAAAAAAAAAAAATCAAGGAAGGCTTTAGCAGCTTGAAAAACCTGTCGGGCACTGCAAGTTTTCAGCGGGAGCTGGTCGTGCCGCGGAGAGAGAGAGTGACAGCCCCTCATCAGCCCTGGGGTCCGAAGCAGTTCGAGGAGGGTGGCTAACACCGGCAGCAGGGCTCCTGCAATTGTATGTCTCTGCGAGCCTGCATAACTGTGTGGCGCTGCGATTGGGCCATGTGTATAGTTGCAGTGGCTTCGACTTCTTACCGAGGGGGATCCTGCCAGCATGCGGCTCGCGGCAGCACTTCCAATTCCGGGCTCTCCCTTTCGGACTGATGACAGCGTCACATCGTTCATGAAGGTGATGGTGGAGGTGGTGGCAGCCATCAGAAGGAAAGGGATTCTAGTTCATCCTTACTTGGATGGTTGGCTCATTTGGGCAGAGTCTGAGGACGAATGCTGTCAGTTGATTCGACGGGTCATGGAAAGGTTGCAGTTGCTGGGTTGGGTAATTAACCTGGAAAACAGTTATCTAGTACCCGCCCAGTCTTTGGAATACCTGGGAACACGATTCGATACTCGGATTGGCCAGGTATACCTGACTTCAAACAGCATAGTGAAGTTGCAGACGCAAATGACTCATCTATTACACCTTTTGGTGCCCAGTGTTTGGGATTATTTACAGGTGCTGGGCTCCATGGCGTTCATGCTAGATTTGGTGCCTTGGGCGTTTGCTCACATGCGTCCACTGCAGAGGGCGCTTTTATCCCATTGGGATCCATTGTCAGAAGAGTATCATCTTCCTTTACATCTGCAGGCGGTATCCAGATCCAATCTCTCATGGTGGCTGTCACACCACAATTTGGAAAAGGGAGTGGACCTGGAGATTGGGGGTTGTGGTCTGTCAGGAACGGATGGTGCAAGGTCTGTGGGCGACATCGGAAGTGTCCTGGTCTATCAATCACCTGGAAATGAGGGCAGTGGGCAGAGTGGTGCTGTTGTTCCTTCCTAAGGTTCAAGGGAAAATGGTAAGGATATTCTCAGACAAATCAATCATGGTGGCATACATCAATTGTCAAGGAGGGATGAAGAGTTGCATGGTGGCCCTGGAGGCTCCGGAGCTGCTTCCCTGGGCAGAACTGCATCTAGAAGGAATAGTAGCATCACATATCGCAGGAGTTGACCATGTACAGGCAGACTACCGCAGGCAACAGCTAGACCAGAGGAAATGGGAGTTATCCTCAGAGGCCTTTGACCTCATTTGTGCCAGGTGGGATAACCCGCAGCTGGATCTGATGGTGTCACGCAGCAATGCCAAGGCAGCTAGGTTCTTCAGTTATAGGCGGGAGGTCGGGTCCAAGGGAATGGATGCTCTGGTTTTATCTTGGCCAAAAATGATCCTGCTCTACATGTTTCCCCCATGTCTTCTCATAGGACGTGTCTTGCGTCGTATAGAGGGCCACCCAGGGAAGGTGATTCTGGTGGCTCCGGCGTGGCTACGCTGTCCATGGTTCTCGGATTTTGTACATCTCGCAATAGACTGGCCTCAGGTTGACTCATCTGCAAGGGTTGCTTTGGCAAGGACCCATCTTCTCAGACTGGGAGTATCACTTTAGCCTTTTGACTTGGCTTTTGAGAGGAGACGCTTATGGCTGAAAGGGTATTCTGAGCCAGTTATTGCCACCTTGCTGCAATTTGAGTCCTGGTGTTTGGACGAAGGTCTGGATCCATTGCAGATGGACCTTCTTCACATCTTAGCCTTTTTGCAACAGGGTTTATCAAAGGGACTGGCTTATAATTAGCTGCGGATTCAGGTGGCAGCCTTGGGATGCCTTAGAGGCAAGTTGCGGGGAGATTTTTGGCCTCTCATCCAGATGTCATTTGCTTTCTGAAGGGGGTTAAGCATTTGCAACCTCCAGTTTGGAAATCATGTCCGGAGCGGTACCTTAACTTAGCTTTACAGGTGCTGTGTAGTCCTCCTTTTAAGCCTTTGCTGGGGATATTGGTGAAGGATCGTGCCTTGCTTTTTCTGGTGGTAATTTGTTTGGCTAGATGGATTTCGGAGCTTCAGGCTCTGTCATGTAGAGATCATTTCTTGAGGATTATGAATGATGGTGTGACGCTGCGTACAGGCCCCCCCTTCCATGTGAACCAGATGGGAGCTTCTTGCTTTTCCAAATTGGTCGCAGGGGACGCCGCCTGTGAGAGACCTTCATTTAGTTGATGTTTGTTTGAATTCTATTGCAGTATCTTAAGATTATAAAGAGTTCTTGTTGTTTGGATCATCTCTTTTTTTCTGTTCAGTAGAGCGAAGAAGGGATGTCAGGCTTCTAAAGCTACAATTTTTGCTGGTTGAAGGAGACAATTTTTTTTGCCTGTCCTTGTAAAGGGTGTGCAGTCCCAGCAGGGTTACAAACTCATTCTACTAGGATGCAAGCTGCCTCCTGGGTGGAGTGTCAATTGGTGTCGCTGCAGGAGATTTGTAGAGCTGCATCATGGTCTACGCTTCACACTTGCATCAGACATTACCAGCTGGATGTTTGGGCGTGAGAGGACGCAACGTTTGGCGAGAGTGTCTTACGAGCGGGTCTTTAGGGTTCCTGCCCAGTTTAGGGTAGCTTGGGTACATCCCACTTATCTGGACTGATCCTGAGGTATGAACAAGAAAGGAAAATTAGTTCTTACCGGCTAATTTTTGTTCCTGGAATACCAGAGGCCCGTCCCATTAGTTCCTAAAGACTGTTATAGCTGCGATTTGAATTTAAATCAGAGATTTCCATGTGTATATATGTTGAACAAGAAAATTTCTCCTTACCTGCTAATTTTCGAAGGGTGCTGGCATAAGTACATGTGCACCCTCTGCAGGAGCTCAGTATCGAGTATATCAAAGCCAAAAACAAGCTAACAAGGCTGGATCAAGTGTAACAATCATAAAAAACAATAGCCCAAATGAGGCAACTGGCGCCAGAATTGAGAACTTGCAGAACGAACTAGAGAATAGACTCGCAAGTCAACAGGAACTAGAGAGAAATCGGGCGCAAATACCCAACAGGTATAAGAAAACGATGTGCAGTGGAGATATCGAGCAGGTATGGTAACGAGAGGCGGGCGTCTGGACTGATCCTTGGTACTACAGGAACGAAAATTAGCAGATAAGGAGTAATTTTCTTTTCCCTGTACGTACCAGGATCAGTCCAGACGGTGGGATGTATCAAAGCTTCCTTACACTGGGTGGGTCCTTGAAAGCCCTGCTTGAATGACCTTGGCGCCGAAACACCCCGTGGACGATGAGGGTAAATGTAATCGGTAATGGCGCACAAAGGTATGGAGCGATTTCCAGGTCGCCGCTCTATATATCTCTTGTGAGGAGACGGACTGTACCTCGGCCCAGGAAGTAGCCTGAGAGCGAAGGGAATATGCCTTAATCCCCCGTGGAGGCTCCCAACTCGCACCTATGTACGCTGAGACTATAGCTTCCTTGAGCCACCTGGCAATCATGGCCGGGGAACCCTTCCTCGGTCCCGACCACAACACAAACAAATGGTCGGAGACTCGAAAATCATTTGTGACCTCCAAATAGCGAATGAGGATCCGCTTGACGTCCAAAGAACGCAGGTGCCCCGAATCCCCCTCTGGGAAGGAGGGGAGCTCGACCGTCTGATTGAGGTGAAAAGATGAGACGACTTTGGGAAGAAAGGAGGGTACTGTGCGTAGCGAAACCCCGGAATCCGTGAACTGGAGATAGGGTTCCCTACAGGAAAGCGCTTGGAGCTCCGAGATGCGGCGCGGAACTTATGGCCACCAGGAAAACAGCCTTGAGTGTGATGTCCTTAATGGAGGTGTTTCGAAGAGGCTCGAAAGGAGGACCCGCCAGGGACCGAAGAACCAGGTTAAGGCTCCAAGAAGGAAACGGATCCCGAATGGGAGGCCGTAAGTGTTTCACTCCCTTGAGAAAACGGGCGACGTCCGGTTGTCCCAATAGAGATGACTGGTCTGCATACTGGAGAAGCGAGCCCAGGGCAGCGACTTGAACCCGCAGGGAGTTGTAGGCGAGTCCCTTGTCCACTCCGTCCTGGAGGAACGCCAGGATCTGAGGAACGGAAGCCCTTGAAGTATGAGTATCATGCGCTGCGCACCAAGCCTCAAAAACCTTCCAGACCCGCACGTAGGTAACAGAAGTCGAGGTCTTCCGGGCCTTAAGGAGCGTCGAAATTACGGCTTCAGGGTATCCTCTGCGGCGGAGACAATGCCGTTGAAAAGCCAGGTCGCAAGACAGAAGCGTTCTGCCTGGTCAAAAAATATGGGGCCCTGGCGAAGCAAGCATGGGAGATGGGCCAACCGAACTGGGCCGTCCACCGCCAGGTGGAGTAGATCTGCAAACCAAGGGCACCGTGGCCACTTGGGATCCACCAGAATGACGGGTCCCCGATGACGCTCTATTTTCCGAAGAACCTTGCCCACCAGAGGCCAGGGGGGAAAAACATAGAGTAGAACTTGTTCCGGCCAGGGGAGCACTAGAGCGTCTACTCCTTCCGCTCCGTGCTCTCGCTGGCGGCTGAAGAATCGAGGAGCCTTGGCATTGAGGGACGTCGCCATGAGGTCCAGTCATGGTGTCCCCCAGCGACGCTGAAGGAGAAGCATGGCTTCGTCGGAGAGGGCCCACTCCCTGGGATCCAGTTGCTGACGACTCAGATAGTTGGCCTGAATGTTGTCTACCCCCGTGATGTGCGACGCCGCCAGGCGCGCTACGTGCTTCTCCGCCCACGACATGAGGCGGGCGGCTTTGAGCGAGACGTGCCTGCTCTTCGTGCCTCCTTGGCGATTGATATATGCTACGGTCGTTGCGTTGTCCGAGAGAATCCTCCCCGCTCGATTCTGGACCAAGGACAAGAACTGAATGAGGGCCAACCGCACGGCCCTTGTCTCCAGGCAATTTATCGGCCAGGTCACTTGCTCCTTCGTCCACCGCCCCTGGGCAGAGCTCCGGAGGCATACCGCCCCCCAGCCGGATAGACTGGCATCAATCATAACCACCACCCAATCCGGGGTCTCCAGAGAGACTCCTTGGGCCAGATGAGGAGGATGCAGCCACCAGCCCAGGCTGTCTTTGGCGATCTCGGGAAGAGGAAGCACCACCTGGTAATCCTGAGACACTGGTTTCCAACGGGAGAGAAGAGCCGCTTGCAGGGGCCGAAGATGCGCAAAAGCCCATGGGACGAGATCGATCGTGGAGGCCATGGAGCCCAGGAGTTGTAGATAATCCCAGGACGTGGGATCTGGTAACACAGAAAAACGCTGTACTTGTTCCCGGATGGATTGAGCCCTGTCCGGGCGTAGGAAGACTTTGCCCTGAAGTGTATCGAAATGTGCTCCCAAGAAATCCAAGCGCTGCGAGGGGATGAGGGAACTCTTGGCAAAGTTCACCACCCAGCCCAGGGACTGGAGCAGATGGACGACCCTGGAGACCGCCGACTGTCCCTGGGAGAAGGACCGCTCGAATGAGCCAGTCGTCCAGGTAGGGATGGACAAGGATTCCCTCTCGCCTTAGCGCGGCCGCCGCCACCACCACCATAATATTCGTAAACATCCGCGGTGCAGTCACCAGCCCAAAGGGGAGGGCACTGGAAGTGTCGGTTCAGGATCTTGAAGCGTAGAAACCTCCGATGGGCCCTGAGGATGGGAATGTGCAGATAGGTCTCTGTCAAGTCGAGAGAGGCAAGGAATTCCCCTTGGTATACCGCCGCAATCACGGACCGTAGGGTCTCCAAGTGAAACCGGGAGACCCATAGAAACATGTTGACCTCCTTGAGATCCAGGATTGGGCGGAAGGAGCCTTCTTTTTTGGGAACGACGAAATAGATGGAATAATGGCCCGAGCCCACCTCTCTGAAGGGGACGGGCGCGATGGCACCGAGGCTCAGGAGCCTGTCCAAGGTCTGTTGTACTGCTCTTCTCTTGAGACTCGATCCGCACGGCGAGAAGATGAACCGGTCTCGCGGGCGGCGGGCAAACTCCAAAGCGTAGCCGTTCTTTAAGATGTCTAGGACCCACTGGTCTGAGGTGATGCAAACCCACTCCTCGTAGAAACGCAAGATCCGTCCCCCGATCCGCGGCATCGAGGAGTGGGGGAGACCTAGAGCTGAGACTTCAAACACCCGCTTGAGGTAGACCTCCAACTTTCTATCCTGCGTGTCCCGCAGGGCCATGCCACCCGTCACCGGTATCGTCGTTCTCTTGGTTACCGCTGTCACCGCCGAGTCTACCTTCAGGACCTTAATCAGGTCCAAAAAATCCTCTGGTAGCGGATAAAGTTTTTCCATGGCACGGCCTACCTTAAGTGAAGTCTTGGGAGTATCCCACTCCCTGGTTAGCAACTGCAGAAAAGTGGGATGGGTAGGAAAAGCCCGGGAGAGAGGACGTAGACCGGCAAGTAGGGGGTCCCCTTTCTTGGCGGACGAGGTGACAACCGGGACCGGGGGTGCTGGCGGGTCGGGCGGAGGATCGAGATCTAACTCCTGAAGGATCTGCGGGATAAGGTCGTCAAGTTCCTCCTTTCGAAAGATGCGGAGGACCCGCGGGTCATCACATTCCAGCTGGGCCTCGGAAACCGGATCGTCTGGATGGTGTGGGGGATCCCCCCCCCCCCCGGATCTGGCAAGGATCCCGCCCCCCCCCCCCCCAGCGGGGGGTGCGCGAAAAAGGACCTGGAAGCCCCTTGAGAGGGCCCCGGCCCCCCCCCCCCCCACTGAGCCCTGGGTCCCCTGGGGAGCCTCCGCAATCCGGTGCGCCTTGGCTGGAGGTGGGTCCGGACGGAGCGCCAGGGGAATCTCCAGATGCTGCAAATAAGCATTGTGCATCAGCACAATGAATTCCGGAGAAAAGGGTGGGGGACCCCGGGGAGGGGGGGGCGATTGGTGGCACATCCGGGGGTCCCTGGGCCCCTGAGTCTCCAATCGGGGCAAGAATCGGGGGTTCCCCGCCATCGGAAGCTGATGGAAGCTGAAGCTGAAGGAAGCTGATGGAAGCTGAAACTGCCCGGCAGAAAACAAAATGGCCGCCGTTCCCGCCGATAGCGGTCGAAGGGGCCAACCCCCGACATGCTGATCGCGCAGAGGCACGGGAAGGGAGAGGGTCCAACGGCCCGGAGGTGCCCTCCCCACCAGGGAGGCACCGGGAACAAATCCCCTCCCGCGAAATCCGCGCCCCCGGCTCGCCACAGGCAGAGTAGCGGGATGGCCGCGCATGGCAGCCGGGGTAGGGGCAAGCCGCGTGGGAGGCCGACGGAGAGGGAGGTTACCGCGGGAAGCAGGGACAAATCCCAGCGCTTCCCCGAGTGCCCCCTGAAGAGCAGCAGAGGAATGGTCGCTCTCTGCTGTGGCGGCCCCGGGGAATGAGAGCGTCTCGGAGCCGCAGGACACCTGCGGCAACGGGGGGGAAGAGGCTGGCACCACCAGCGTTCCCCAGCCACCAACCTTCGGAACCTAAAAAGCAAAAAACACAGCCCCAGCAAACGTACCTTGAGACCGGATAGGAGAAAGGAGAGGGAGGGAGAGACTGTAAACAGCCCTGCCTGCAAGCCTCGCAGTCACTCCTCCCACTGAAGCCCTTTTTTTTTTTTTTTTTTTTACAAGAAGTTAAAACAACTTTAAGAACAAACTTGATCCAGCCTAAGAAAAGTAAAGAGGAAAACCAAAAAGAAATCCTTCAAGAAGGGGAAGCACCAGGTTCCCCTGCTCACGTCTGCTGGAGTCAGAAGTATACTGAGCTCTTGCAGAGGGTGCACATGTACTTATGTCAGCACCCTCCGAAGCCTTGTCTGACTCCATCTGCTGGACGGGGGACATAACCCACCGTCTGGACTGATCCTGGTACGTACAGGGAACATTGGAGCTAGTCAGTTTTCAGTTGTTCAAGTTGCTCCAACCTTGGGTTCTCTGTTTGCCCTGGAAGGAAAAGTTTGAGTTGGAGAGTTTTTCCTCTATATTGGCTGTACCTGAGGGACTGCAGGTGGCATTCTTGGTTATGTAGCAGTGCCTGAGAAGTTTTTATTCTCTGCCTCCATCTGCTGGGATGGAAAACCCACTTATCTGGACTGAGCTATGGTTTTCCAGGAACGAAAATTTGCAGGTAAGAACCAATTTTCTTGTGGGGGTAAATGGAGTTATTGGTGGAGGTCCTCGGATTAGGCCAGGATCTAGTTCTGTTCAATATTTTCATAAGCAGGGCTGACCCTACGGGGTGCAAGAAGGTCAGGGATAGGCAGAGAGGATCCTCAAGTAAGTGAAATTAAAGCTGTAAATCAAATGGAGTCTATGATATTGCAACAGTAATAAATTGAGCAGACTAGCTGATACATCACACATTTTTTTATTTTATTTATTTATTTAAAAGTATTTATATACCGCTTTTCAAAACAGGGTATCTTGTCAAAACGGTTTACAATAAAATAAAAGTAAAAATAAATAAATGAAAGAAACTAGCTCTCTGCTTCAACGGCAGGAGAGAAGAAAAACTGATTCTTCACGCATATCAAGCATAGCTCTCTGCTTCAATGGCAGGGGAGATAAAAAAAACCTGATACTTCACGCATATCCAGCATAGCTCCCTGCTTCAACGGCAGGGGAGAAGAAAAACAACCAATAAGGGCTGTATAACATAGTCTGGGTAAAACAAGCATGGGTGTAGCTTGCTTATTGCGGTGGTTACTACCCCTAACTAATCAAGCGTGATATTTCACTTGGATGCAGCTCCATCACTGCTCTCTACGTTAATGGTGGGGGTGGAAGGGAAATAGAACCAAGAGCTAAGAGAAATAGATAAGTATGAGAGAAAAAATGTGTGAAGCTTGCTGGGCAGACTGGATGGGCCGTTTGGTCTTCTTCTGCCGTCATTTCTATGTTTCTATAGCTGGGCCTTACGGTCCTTCTCTGCCCTTAGATTCTTTTTCTATTTATTACAAGAGGTGGCTGTTAAAAAGGGATGTCACTGAGCTGCTGTGGGGATTCCCCAGCATCTTTAGAGCTGCCTTTCATGTGCCCAGATCACTCAACCCCAGACAGGACTGTAAGCTGGCTCTCCTGAGCTGCAGATAAATCTGGAACTGGAATCATATGATGATGTTCCCATATGTCCAGTTTGTGTTGGAAATGCATCCAGTGGCCTGTGTACTGTGTCTGCTGATACTGATTGGAAGTTTTGTGATTCCAGTGAAAACGCTGCACGTGATCTGTGAATGTGTGGAGGAATACTGCAGCACCGAGGAGTCCAAAGCCCTGTCAGGCTCTGCTGCAATGTAAGTCTGGCACTTCTGAATGCATCGCTGGTAGCCTTAGTGTTGCTCTACAGAACAAAATGAAATCCATTCACACATAAGATGATGTTCCTCTCTGAGCAGGGTGCCACTCTACTGTTTTCAGCAAAACAATTACATTTATATCTTAGCATTCCTTCTTATTCATCAGTCAACTGAACATAAGCACAGATAATGTGGTTTAGCTAATCAGTAGAGGTGAGACAAACATTCATAAATATGATTATAAAGCAGTGGAGGGCTTGCATAAATCACTGGAAAGATACAAACCAGCATGAGTTCATAAAGCACATCTTTTCTAATGGTATTGTGTAGGTCCTCTGTGTCTCAGCAGCAGAGCAGTATTACTGACCTCTCAATCACTATTAGCTGGGCAATAGGCCTGGGGCATCCTCACAGGCATTAAGTCTTTTAGCAAGGCAGAGGGGGCAGGTGTAGTTTGCTTGGCTTAGGAAAAGATGATGATGTGTGACCAGGGCTAAAGGTCAGGAGCAATGACAAGAGGCAAAGTTGTATTCATGAGTGGGGAGAATCTCAGTACTGGAATAGCAAGAGTTGTTGCAGAGCAGGAGTGAGTTGCAGTGGCAGAGCACTGTGTGCTGGACTAGAGGCGGGGTGCTTCAGAGCAGGAGTGAAATGCAAGCAAGGTTCTGCCAATGCACCTCAGGCCTGCTCTGCATCACCCAGCTACTGAGAATCCCACACGTAGCTCTGCCAATTGATATGCATCTTGCACTTCAGCCATTCCCTACAAAAAATGCGGTATTGTATCCTAATAAAAGTAATGCACATGCCGCATTACTTTTATTAGGATCCAATTTTCCTAGCGTGTAGCCATATGGACTAAGGACCAATGGGTTAATTGCTCCCTTGCTAGCAGATGGAGATGGAGTCAGGTTTCAAAGCTGACATCACCCTAGATACAATCCTGCAGTGACCTCAGCCCTTATTATCTCTCAGTCTCCTAGCAGATATGGACATGCTTTCCCTATCAGGATCGCTGTACCTTTTAAAAGAAGAAATTCTACTTTTAAATTGGAGAAAGATTGAGCCCCACTCTCCTGCGGTGATACCTAAAAGTCCCTTCCCCAGTTGATAAGTCCTGATGTGATTTCCAAGATCCCTCAGAGGTGCGCCCAGCGTGGACTTTGCTGCTGAAACAGCTGAAAGGCAGCGGGTGCAGGTTGCTTATTGGTGGGGGGAGAAGAATAAGGTGAATCCACAAGCACTGCCCACTTTTATTCTCTTTCCCACCCACCACCATCACCACCACTCTCCCCCACACCCCCCCCAAGGATGATCCCAGCATTCTTCCCTTTCCCTGTACGTACCCAGAACAGTCCAGACTCCAGGGGTTGCCTCCCTTCCAGCAGAGGGAGATAGAGAAATTTTCACAACCACCGGCTCATAACCTAGTGTAGCACCTGCAGGAACTTAGTAATTCTCTGTCTCCAGCAGATGGAGGAGTTACAAAACCTGCAGTTCCCTGTACGTACCCGGATCAGTCCAGACCATGGGTTGAGCCTCTTGTCCAGCAGGTGGAGACAGACTAAAACTGAAAGGGTATCCTATATGAGGACAGAGCCTACCCTGTAGCCCTTCAGTATTTGTCTGTGTCCAGCAGGTGGAACAGCTCATGCTGTGGTTCCCTGTTTACCTTATTCTCTGTCCCTTTGGGGATTCTTTCTACTTTTTCTTCTAATGCTGTCTGGATCAAGCAAGTGTTTATTCTTTATTGATTTAAAAAAAAAAAAAAAAATAGAGCTTGTGTGAAATTTGTGGATCGCTTCCACAGGAGACAATTCCTGTCTCCTTGCTCTTGCGGGGGCCTAGTGGGGCTTTGCCCCTTGTTTTATATAGCCAAGGCTCCCTATTCCCGGTGGTCCTCGGATGCAGGGGTGGATATTAGTGTTGCCAGTCACTCCCCCTGTTCAGCATCTCTCTCTCTCTCTCCCTCCATAAATTTCTCCCTTTCCCTGTACGTACCGGATCAGTCCAGACTCCTGGGTTATGCCCCCGCACCAGCAGGTGGAAACAGAGCAAAACTTGTCAGGCTCCACTATATATACCAGGGTGCCGCCCACAGCCTGTCAGTATTTCTCTGTTTCCAGGGGGCCATTGTTCCAGTCCCAGTCTCGGAGCAACAAAGAGGACAGTACTCCATATATTTCGTCGTGCCAAAGAAAGAAGGCTCCCTTCGTCCCATCCTCGATCTCAAGGAAGTCAATCTTTGTCTCTGGAACCCACGATTTCGCATGGAGTCCCTGAGATCCGTGATCGCGTCCGTCCGACCGGGGGAGTTCCTGGCGTCCCTGGACCTCAAGGAGGCCTACCTGCACATCGGGATCAGGAAGGAACATAAGGAATATCTCCGTTTCTGCGTGCTGGGGAAGCACTATCAGTTCCAGGCGCTACCGTTCGGTCTCGCGACGGCCCCAAGGACATTCACCAAGATTCTGGTGGTGGTAGCGGCCCACCTACGTCGGGAGGGCCTCTTAGTTCATCCATACCTGGACGATTGGTTAATTCGTGCCAAGTCAGAAGAGCTCTGTCGGACGGCAGTACAACGAGTCCTGCACCTTTTGCGCTCCCTCGGCTGGGTGGTCAACACGGCCAAGAGTCATCTCCAGCCCTCACAGTCTCTGGAATTCTTGGGAGCGTTATTCAACACACATCAGGGCCGGGTCTTCCTCTCGCTAGACCGCTTTCGCAAGCTCCAAGGTCAGGTCCAGGTTTTTCTTCAGATGCGACCGCCGACGGCCTGGGACTATTTACAATTGATTGGTTCCATGACCTCGACGTTGGAATTGGTCACGTAGGCTTTCGCGCACATGCATCCCTTGCAGTCGGCGTTACTCTCCCGTTGGAGCCCAGTCTCCGAACAGTTTCAACTGCCATTACCCCTGCCGGCGGTAGCACGCTCCAGCCTGCACTGGTGGCTACGGAAGGACAAACTTCTCCAAGGAGTCTCGCTGGTTGCCCCAGAGTGGACGGTGGTCACTACAGACGCGAGTCTCTCCGGTTGGGGAGCGGTCTGTCTGCGGCATTCGGTGCAGGGACGTTGGTCCACGACAGAGTCGTGCTGGTCGATCAATCACCTGGAAACCAGGGCGGTACGACTGGCTTTGAGGGCGTTCCTCCCCCTGCTCTCGGGGAAGTCAGTCAGAATCCTGTCGGACAACGCGACCACAGTGGCCTACATCAATCGGCAAGGGGGAACTCGGAGCAGGCCAGTGGCCCTGGAAGCTCGCCTACTAATCCAGTGGGCGGAGAGGCATCTCCTCCACCTTGCCGCATCCCACATCGCAGGGCCAGACAACATCCAGGCGGACTTTCTGAGCCGTCACCAACTCGACCCAGGCGAGTGGGAACTCACGGACGTCGTGTTTCAGCTTATTTGGGGAGGAGGAATAGCCTAGTGGTTAGAGCAGTGGACTATGAACCAGGAGACCAAGGTTCAAGTCCCACCGTCGCTCCTTGTGACCTTGGGCAAGTCACTTTACCCTACATTGCCTCAGGTACAAAAACTTAGATTGTAAGCCCTCTGGGGATAGAGAAATACCTACAGTACCTGAATGTAAACCGGTGTGATATCTCAATTGAAATGAATGTTGGTATATAAATAATAAATAAATATTTGCGCCAGATGGGGGACACCGGCCATGGATCTGATGGCGACTTTTCGAAATGCCAAGGCTCCGTGCTTTTTCTTTTTTTTAATTTGTAGTTTATTAAGTTTTCAAATTACCAACATTACATTGACAACAGTAACAGAGGAGCATATACAAGCTAATAATAATAAGCATAAAGAAAGAACCAACATGTGAAACAATAAACAACCTAATACCGATTAGGTAAGAAATAAATGTCCAAATGCAGGGCCTCCTGCAATATCTCCTCTCTGCGGACACAATGCTCAAGATCCCCCCCCTAACCCCCCCTCCCCCCCGTCCACCCCCCCAAAGAGGAACAAGACAAAAGTCCTTTGATATCTCCTGCGGGAGACAAAGATAAAAAGAAAAAGAAATAATACTGAGTGGAAACTTGTGGTGTGGTCTTTTTCGCTCGCCGCAGAGAACCAGGGGCGGAGGGGGTGGATGCTCTGGCCCTGCCCTGGCCAACGTCCATACTCCTTTACGTCCTCCCCCCGTGGCCCCTCATAGGCAAGGTCCTACGTCACATAGAAAATCATTCCACGGAAGTGATTCTGGTGGCCCCGGAGAGGCCACGAAGGCCATGGTTTGCCGACCTAGTCAACCTCTCCTTGGAAGCGCCCCTCCGGCTCCCGTCGTTGCCGAATCTTCTACATCAGGGCCCCGTCTGTTTCGACCAGGCGGATCGCTTTTGTCTAACGGCATGGCTTTTGAAAGGCGCCGACTGAAACGGAAAGGTTACTCGGACGCGGTTGTGGCCACCCTGCTGCGTTCCCGTAAGGTGTCGTCGTCTCTGTCCTATATGCGAGTATGGAAGGTCTTTGAATCTTGTGGGTCACCAGGTCGCTCCGCCCGACCCGTTCTACCATTCCCGATATTTTGTCTTTCCTGCAGGAGGGTCTGGCAAAGGGACTGTCCTGTAGCTCTTTGTGGGTTCAGATCGCTGCACTTGGTTGCCTTAGAGGCCCGGTGGAGGGTAGGTCTTTGGCTTCCCATCCTGATCTGGTCCGGTTCCTCAAGGGGGCAACACGCTTATTTATTTATTTAAAATTTTTTCTATACCGTCGTTTAGTAATATACCATCACAACGGTTTACATTTCGGCACGAAATAGATTGGTTTCGTTTCTAAGTTATCCATGGTGTGCCAATATTTTACGGTTACATAGTTCAGTAATATACTCTAAATGAGAGATGGGTTGAGGTTACCATTTATATGATTTTGGGATAATCATATATGTGTATACTGTTTCAATTTAATATTTAATAATGGGTAACAAATAATAAAATTGTCAATTTTCAGTTTGTTGGTGACTTTCAGCTGTATGTATTGTTAGTCATTGCTCTCATTGTGAAATGCTTTTTTGAAAAGCCAAGTTTTTAGGCCTTTTTTGAAAAGGGCCCCGACCGGGGGCTTGCGGCCCCCAGTCGTGTCTCCCTGTCCCTCTTGGAATTTAAATGTGGTTCTCAGGGCCCTGTGTAAGCCCCCCTTTGAACTTCTGAAGAAGGCCACTTTGAAGGATCTCACGTTGAAGGCGGTTTTCCTGGTCGCGATCACCTCTGCCAGATGAGTCTCGGAACTGCAGGCCTTCTCGTGCAGGGAACCGTTCCTACGGATCTCGGAGTCTGGAATTTCACTACGGACGGTTCCGTCCTTCCTTCCTAAGGTGGTTTCGGCGTTTCATCTGAACCAGTCGGTGGACCTCCCGGCTTTTCCTCATCTCGATTCCTCAGATGCATCTTCCCAAGAGCTGAAGAAGTTGGACGTGCGCAGGGTTCTCTTGCGTTACCTCGAGGTCACGAATGCCTTCAGAGTTTCGGATCATCTCTTTGTTCTTTGGAATGGTCCTAAGAAGGGTAATGTGGTGTCGAAGACGTCCATATCGCGATGGCTGAAGGAGGCAATCGGTTCAGCTTACCTCCTGGCGGGTCGTCCTCTCCCGTTGGGCCTTAAAGCGCACTCTACTCGGGCCCAGGCGGCGTCCTGGGCGGAGTGTCAGCAGATTTCACCTTCAGAGATCTGCCGGGCAGTGACTTGGAAGTCACTGCACACGTTTGCGCGTCATTATCGCTTAGACGTGCAGGATTCCGGGGCGGGGAACTTCGGGGCTGGCGTTTTGCGAGCGGGCCTCTCCATCGGAGAGTCCGCTGCCTTGGACGAAAATTTGTTTGCTTGCGGTGGCAAGTCTCTGACAGTTCAATTTGTTACCGGGTTTTGGTTCTTCATGGGGGAAGTGACCCGAGGGTTCCCCGGTTGTTTTTTTTTCATGTATATAGTTAGATTTATGGGGAACATCCACTGCTCTGACATTGAGTAATACTGACAGGCTGTGGGCGGCACCCTGGTATATATAGTGGAGCCTGACAAGTTTTGCTCCGTTTCCACCTCCTGGTGCGGGGGCATAACCCAGGAGTCTGTACTGATCCTTGGTAGTACAGGAACGAAAATTAACAGAGGTAAGACCTAATTTTCTTTTACTGGGCTGAATCTTTTTCTAAGTCTGCCTGCTGGGATCCTTTCCCTGTCTTGTCAAAAAAAAAAGAAAAAAGGGAGAATACAAATAATAAAGGGAGAAAGTTCTCTACCTTACTTTTAAAGTTTTGCAGCCTCTGAGAGAGTTTAGGAGCGTGCAGACTTCAGTCTCTGCCTCCGCTCCTGGCAGCCCAGCTGCTTTTAAGTGCTGCTCCTCCCCCACATCTGAGCCATGCTGAGATCCCCACTGTGTCTGGCTTGTGGGGATTCCTCTCTGCGTCTCTCTAGAGAGGGACTTTGTTCTCGCTGTTTGCCGGGGGGGAGGGGAAGGTTCCTCAGATGTCCTGATGCCCTCAGGAACCCCATCCAGACCTTCTAAACGTTTGGCCATGCTGTTCCCGGGCTGTCAAACCGCGGGAACGGCGGCCATTTTAGGTTTTTCTGCTGCTTCATTTTCAGAGCAGCCTGAGCCACAGGACCCGATTTTTTTGGAGGCCCCCCCCCCCTCCGGATTTGAGTCCCGCGCACTCCCCCCTTGCAGGTCCTGACCCCCAAACACCCCCCCCTGGGGGCGTCAGACCCCGTTTTTCAACTGATTTTGTGCTTTTATTGCACAAATCTTACTTGGCAAGTTTACAAGAGGAGGCGGACCCCCCTCCTGGCCCCCCCCCCCCCGGCTAAGGTCCCTCGGCTCCCTGTTACTCCCTCTCCTGCGGCTCCGGGTGGGCAGGGGGCGATGCGGGTCCGCGTGGTTCCGGGGGCCCCTTCCTCTCCATCCTCCCCGCTGGACCCCCCCCGCCCCCCTGCCTTCCCAGGACCCGGATCAGGATCTGGACTCGGCTGACGTCCCTCTCCCCTGGAGGGGGACGATCCTCGGGTCCTCCACCTCTTTCGTAGGGAGGAACTGGAGCCCCTTCTTCCCTTCATCTCCCAAGAATTGGGGATTGACTGTCCCCCAGTGGATGAGTTTTCGGCGGCAATGCCAGCTTCCTCGGACCTGGTCCTGGCGGGGCTCAGGGCTCTGCGTGCTCTTTTCCTTTCCACCCTATGCACAAACTAATGCTCCTCAGGGAATGGCAGGCCCCCGAGTCGAGTCTTCAGGTCGGGAGGGCCATGGAAAAGCTTCATCCCCTCCCGGAGGAGTGTTTAGATTTATTGAAGATGCCTAAGGTAGACTCTTCTGTGATGGCGGTCACTAAACATACCACCATCCCGGTGGTGGGGGCTACAGCCTTGAGAGATGTCCAAGATCGTAAGCTGGAATCCCATCTCAAGCGCATTTTTGAAATCCTGGCCTTGGGTGTTCGGGTGTCGATTTGCAGCAGTCTCATGCAATGGGCAAGTCTTAAGTGGGTCCAACAATTACTCAGCACCCAGGACCTCCCGCCTGCAGAGGCAGAGCAGGCTGACACGTTAGAAGGCGCTATAGCTTATGGGGCGGATGCCCTATACGATTTGTTTCGCGTGCAGGCGAAGGCGATGGCTTCGGCGGTCTCGGCCAGACAGCTCCTCGGGGTCCACCACTGGGCGGCTGATTCTTCTTCCAAGGCACAGCTGGGTACTCTCCTTTTCAAAGGTAAGTTGCTTTTTGGGGAGGACCTGGAGCATCTTATTAAGTCCTTGGGGGAAAACAAGGTTCATAAGTTGCCTGAGGACCGCCTGAAGCAGGCAAGATCCTTTTTCCCTACTCGTACCCGCTTCAGGGGCCAACTCAGATATCAACCGAGAGCGAGGGGCTCCTTCTTTAGGGGAACTTCCTCTAGATCCCAGTCCTGGCCCCAGTCCTTTTGAGGATGTCGGCCCTTCCGAGATGCCGCCCCCCCCTCCCATCATCCCGCGCACAAGCGCACCTCCCAGTGAGAATCCGCCAGTCCATCCCTCCGTTCCCAACTTAGGTGGTCGTTTGTCTCTGTTCGTGGAGGAATGGGCCAAAATCACTTCGGACCAGTTGGTCCTCGAAACAATAGACAAAGGCTACGCCTTAGAGTTTGCTCGCGACATCCCGGACCTATATATGGTATCTCCGTGCGGCCACCGGAAATGGCCCGCTGTGATTCAGACTCTTACCAGGCTCCAGAGACTGGGGGCCAGCATCCCGGTTCCGGTGAGAGAACAGGGAGCAGGCCAATATTCTATCTACTTCATGGACCCGAAGAAGGACGACTCTTTCTGTCCCATCCTGGATCTCAAGAGGGTCAACCAGGCCCTCAGGGTGCCCCATTTCCAGATGGAAACCCTTCGGGCAGTGATAGCGGCGGTCCATCCCGGAGAATTTCTGGCCTCCCTCGATCTGACAGAGGCCTACCTGCACTTACCGATCCGTGCCGAAAATCAGAGATTTCTACGATTCCACATCCTGGGTCAACACTTCCAGTTCTGGGCCCTGCCCTTCAGTCTCGCCTCGGCACCACGCACATTTACCAAGGTGGTGGTGGTGGTGGTGGCGGAGGCCCTTCGGAAGGATGGGGTGCTGGTTCACCCGTACTTGGACGACTGGTTAATCCGAGCCAAGTCGGAGACCCTATGTCATCAGGCGGTGGACCGAGTACTTTCTCTTCTCTCGTCTCTGGGATGGATCGTCAATTTTTCCAAAAGCAATCTCCATCCGACCCAGGTCTTGGAGTTTCTGGGGGCCCGCTTCGATACCCGCGTCGGCAAGGTTTTTCTGCCGGACTCGAGAGCTTTCAAGCTGATGGATCAGGTTCCTCTCCATGCCTCTTCCCACGGCGTGGGATTATCTGCAGGTCCTGGGGACCATGGCTTCCAAGATCGACCTGGTTCCCTGGGCGTTTGCACATATGCGTCCGTTACAGAGGGCTTTGCTGACCCGTTCGCAGCCGGTATCGGAACAGTTTCAGATGCAGCTCCCGCTTTCCGTCTCTACCATCAGCGACTTACAATGGTGGCTTTCTCTCAAGCACCTCCTTTGTGAAATGTCCCTTCAGACCCTGCAGTGGATGGTAGTCACGATGGATGCCAGCCTTTCCGGTTGGGGTGCAGTTTCAATCCCAGACCACTCAGGGGCACTGGGCCCCAACTCAGTCCCGCTGGCACATCAACCGCCTGGAGATTCGTGCGGTTCGCCTGGCGCTCAAGGCGTTCCTCCCACTGCTTCGGCGATGAGCAGTCCGGGTGCTCTCAGACAACTCTCCCACCGTGGTGTACATCAATCGCCGGGGGGGGGGGGGGGGGGGGGCACCAGGAGTCCGCTGGTGGCCCTCGAAGCAAGTCGACTCCTCGCATGGGCGGAGCAACACCTGGACTGCCTCGCAGCGTCTCACATTGCGGGCAAAGAGAATGTTCAAGCCAACTTCTTGAGTCGTCAACGTCTGGACCCAGGCGAGTGGGAGTTGTCGGACGACGCCATGGCCCTAATCGTCAGCAGGTGGGGTTCCCCGCACCTGCTGTATTCTGTATTTAAATTAGGCCCGGTGGTAAAAACGGGCAAAAGGAGGCGCTAGGGACACTCGCGCGTCCCTAGCGCCTCCTTTTTGACAGGAGCAGCGGCTATCAGCAGGTTTGACAGCCGACACTCAATTTTGCCGGCGTCAGTTCTCGAGCCCGCTGACAGCCACGGGCTCGGAAACCGGATACCGGCAAAATTGAGCGTCCGGTTTTCAGCCTGACAGCCGCAGGCCGAATTAAACTTTTTTTTTTTTTTTTTTTAACTTTTTTTACTCTTCGGGACCTCCAACTTAATATCGCCATGATATTAAGTCGGAGGGTGCACAGAAAAGCGGCTTGGCTGCACATTTTACTTTCTGTATCCCGCACGCATACCTAATAGGGCCATCGACATGCATTTGCATGTTGAGGGCGCTATTAGGTGCCGCGGGTTGGACATGTGTTTTCCTCCCCTTACTGAATAAGGGGTAAGGGAAAACTCGCGTCCAAGAGGAGGCTAACAGTGTGCTCCGTCGGAGCGCACTGTACTGTATCGGCCTGAAAGTCAGCTGTGTTCTTACTTCAAAGAGCTGATAATAGTTATCCCGGTACACCATATCACAATAAAAATAAATTTTAAAAAACTAGCTTCAATCCTTAAGTTAGGGCGAAGAGTGGTGATCGTACCGATCTGTTGAGGGAGTACGTAAGGGGAAGGAGGGCGACCCTGAGGGGGAACAGCCTTTAGGGTAGTATGGATCTAGGAGGTCCAGGACCCCCTCACCCCTCCTTGGGTGCGGTAATTTTCCTGACCAGCTAACATCAGTGGCCTGTTTCAGATTGTTTGCCTTTCTAAAACCGTTTCCACCAACAGTACCACGGTCCATCCATAGCTGTTGAGGCTCTATTTTTCTCTTCATGTGGGGTTAACCTTGCCTTGGGTTTGGGAGTACCCCATAACTGTAGCCGGTCCCCACCTAATTCCAAACACTCTTAGCGGTAGGCCGCCCCAAAGCCTGGAGAGGTTCGCCACATGGAGTCAGGGCTTTGCCCTCCCGGTAATGCACAATTCCGCTTGGTTTTCTGTCCCATCCAGGATGTTATCTGGGGTTCCAATACCCCCCGGGCCCATCTGGAAGTTCCCTCTCGTGATTTACTACTTCTTCCTCTCCTTTTTTTTTCGTTCCTTCTCTCTAGTTCCCCTTTTGTGTTCCTCCCCTCTGTCCGCCATTTCCTCCCTGTTTGCTGTTCCTCTTACTGACTTTCCCGCCGTTAACTTCCAACGCTTATGTTGGCTTCCATGAGGAATTGTAAATAAAAGTGAATAACATTTTGAAGCCCTATATAAATTGTTCGTGGTTTCCCTTCTCCGTTTTTTTTTTTTTTTTGCAGTTCTGTCGTTTCTCCCCTTCCTCCACTCCGGGGGACAGAGAAAGCTGGAAAGGGAAAAAGACCAATTGCTTCCACTCACCCTTGTTGCTCCCGAAATTAGATGAATTGTTTTATCTTTGGGGTCTCTTTGCAACTCTTGGCCAGCCAAGCTTGTAACAGCCCTTTTTTTTTTTTAATTTCTTGGTTCACTGCTCATCTGATCCAAAAAGGTCTGCGCAGTAACCGGGGTCTCAAAATGTGTGTCTTATTCGCATGCCATATTCTGAGTCGTGCTGGGAAGAGTAATAAGAATTTTATTCCGCGATTATGAAGTATGGTATATATAGGCGTGAATCCCCTTCTTGCTTCAGACACCGCCGCCGAGAAGTCTTGGAAAATGCGGATTTGGTGGCCTTGGAAGGTTACGTTTCTTTTATCACGGGAGGCTCTCCAGATTTCGGATTTATGGGCTGAGTTGAGGATTTTTGCTATTATTAGCCATGGGCGGGTTTGAGTGTCTCTCTTTGTCCCGAGTCTATGTGCCCGTTCTACAATTAGCTTTCCTTGTAATTGCGGGAGAGTCTAGTGTGTCCGGTAGCCATGTTTCCAGTATGGTACATAATGAGTTTTCTTCTATGTTCTCTGGGAATCCCAGAAAACGTAAGTTATCCCTATGGGCTTTGTTCTCAAGATCCTCAATTTTATTTTTGAGTGCTTGGATTTGTTTATCATTATCCGCCAGTTTGCGTTCGGTTTGGATTGCGTCGTCTTCTATGCTAGAGATCCGATTTTCCATGTGTTCGATTCAGGGTACTAGTTCATTTAAAGTCTCTTTGACTTCCCCGATTTGTTCCATAATCTTATTCAGTTTATCTTTTAGTGCTTCCCGGATTGCTTCTTTTATGTCTGTTATTGTGAGCATCGGCGCTGGTGTAGGGGACTCACCCTCTCCAGGGGCCGCCATCTTGGAAGCAGTGGTTTTGGGCTTCTCTTTCTCTCTCCTCCCAGCTTTAGATGTCATCGGCGGCGGCAACTTGTTCATATATTTGACTATGGACATAAGCTCTTCTCACTTATGTGTTTAGCGTCCCTGTAAGAAGCTTAGCGAGGTGTGATGGATCGCGATTTGTGGAGTGGGCCCTGGAGCTGGTGAGAGACGCGTCCTCCCAGCTCACCACATCACGTGATCTCCCAGGCGGATCGCTTTTGTCTTGCGGCTTGGCTTTTGAACAGCGAAGGTTGAGACGGAGGGGATATGCCGCAGACATCATTTCCACTATTTTGCGGGCTCGCAAAACGTCTACGCCCCTCGCCTATGGCCGGGTCTGGAAGGTCTTTGAGATGGTCTGCAAGGAAGCGGGCGTTATAGCACGTTCGGCTTCAGTCTCGCTAGTCCTCTTTTTTTCTCCAGCATGGCCTCTCCAAGGGTCTCTCCTTTGGCTCGCTCCGTGTACAGGTGTCTGCCCTAGGTTCTCTCTTGGGAAGCCTCAACGGCCACGCGGTTGCGTCTCATCCGGATGTTGTCCGTTTTCTCAAAGGGGTTGCTTTCCCAAAGGGGTTGCTTCCCACTTGTCCCTTGTGGAGTTTGAATCTGGTTCTGTGGTCTCTTTGTCAGGTTCCCTTTGAGCCCCTTCGCCGTTCTACCCTTAAGGATTTGACACTGAAGACGGTGTTTTTGGTTTTTATTTGCTCCACTAGACGGGTGTCTGAGATCCAAGCATTGTCTTGCCGTGAGCCCTTCCTATGTTTCTCGGACTCCGGGGTCTCTCTTAAGACGGTCCCGTCATTCCTCCCGAAGGTTGTGTCTTCTTTTCATGTCAATCAGTTGGTGGAGCTCCCCGCGTTTTCTCCTACAGACATTGCGAGTCCCGGCGGGGAGGATCTCCGCTGTCTAGATGTAAAATGCGTTCTCATGCGTTATCTGGAGGTGACTAATGACTTTCGAGTTTCCGATCATCTCTTCGGCTTATGGAGTGGCCCCAACCGGGGCAACCAGGCCTCTAAGACTACGATATCTTGCTGGTTGAAGGAAGCGATCTCGTCGGCCTACATCTGTCAGGGACGTCCAGTCCCGGAGGGTCTCAAGGCCCATTCCTTGCGCTCGCAGGCGGCTTCCTGGGCGGAAAGCCAGTCAGTCTCCCCGCAGGAGATATGCAGGGCTGCTACTTGGAAGTCTCTGCATACTTTTGCTAGTCATTACCACCTGGATGTTCAGGCGCCAGTGTTTGGGTCCTGTCTAGGGAAGCTTTGGTACATCCCATGGTCTGGACTGATCCGGGTACATACAGGGAAAGGAAAATTAGTTCTTACCTGTTAATTTTCTTTCCTGTAGTACCACGGATCAGTCCAGACGCCCTTCCCTTTCTTGTCTTCCTGTCCGCTCAAAGATCCTTATTCTATCCTTCCAATACTGTGTCCTCTGTTCTATGTATTCCTTAATAGGAGGCACCGGAAGCATCTATGTGATGATTGTGGACGTTTAAGCAAGAGTGCCCATGCACAGAGTTCATTCACTGTTTCTCTTGTTTCCAATTTTCAGAGTTCTCTTGTTGTGTGCTCGAGTTCTTCTGTTACTTGCTTGTTCCATGATGTTTAGTTCTCTGCTTTGACAATAGTTATACTGAAGGGCTCCAGGGTAGGCTCTGTCCACATATATTCAGTTTTAGTCTGTCTCCACCTGCTGGACAGGAGGCTCAACTCATGGTCTGGACTGATCCGCGGTACTACAGGAATGAAAATTAACAGGTAAGAACTAATTTTCCTTTCTGAACCTCATAAAAAAAAAAAAAAAAGGAAAGGAAGGGTTTCTTCCAAGAGGATTTACCTCTTAGGAGGTTGGCAGGTCCTGGTGCTACCATCCCTCCTGGTTGTAGGGACAGACAAGCAGGGATTGGTGACCCAAATTTGCTCTGATTGCCATGCTGGAGGTTGAAAGCTGGTGGTCCAGTTCCCTCAGCTTCCACAGTTCGGGGGAAGAAAAATCCTTTGCCAGACTTCAGATAAGGCTGTCTCTTTCCTTTTATTGTGTTTTTTGTACAGCTGTGATTTTATTGTAAAGTTCGGTTACCAAAAAAAAAAGAAGTTTTGACCGGAGTTTCGGACAGCATTTTATTTAGCCTTTTCTCTGCTTTCTCCCTGGGGCAGGTGGTGCAGGGAAGCAGCTTGGGGGATTTTTCTTCTTGTCTTTGGGCTCCTGGTGCTTTTTTCCTGTTCCCCCCATGCGGCTACCTGCTGCATGGTCCGCACAGTGCTCAGACATGCCTAAGGACTTGGGACCGGTGCTCCATTTGCTGTCGCGACTCCATGAGTCTATCACGGGATGGCCGCTGCTCCCAGTGACTCTCAGCGGGGGAAGGCTTGTCGGGAGGAACTGCGGCAGCTTTTTCACTACAGCACTGGTCTGGGGGGGGGGGGCGAAGGCTGCTCAGCATGAAGCCGACAATCTGTTCCTGCTGAGCAAGGCCGTGGCTCTGAAGGATTTACAGGACAAAAAGCTGGAAGTGCACCTAAAGATTTTTTAGGTCTCTGCTCTGGGCATCCGGGTGGCTGTTTGCAGTAGTTTTATGCTTCGGGCATCTTTGCGGTGGGTGCAGCAACTTCAGATGAACAGTATTTGTTCATCCAGGGACCTTTTCACCTGTGTTTACATCCCGAGGACCATACCTCTCGGGTTATATGGCCGGTAACCAAAGAAATATCTCAGCCTCATGTCTAAGCAATAATCTTTATTAAGTAAAGTAGGAAATCAGATCAGATAAGAATGCAAGAAATAGAAACAGATAAGAATGCAAGAAAGTACAGAGGTTTCTTGGGAACAGATTGAAACAGTCTAATAATGATGTGCCTCAGAGTCTGCTCAAATTCTACATGGTATATTGCTTTGTTATATACAGGCATTGCTGGCAAAGTTCTACTTTTTTTTTCTGTTCCGGGACTTTCCTTATTTGGAATGGAAAGCTACTGAAGCTTTCTAAAACTGTGGTTAATGCTAAAGCTTGCCAAGTGCCATATCTAATATACCCCCCTTCTTCACTGTTTAGTAGTTCAGGCCTTGAGCTATGGGCAAACTTTCTGTACCAACTGTTTCAGTTTCTTGCTCAAGGTTATTGCTCATTTTAACAGAAATGCCTTTTTTTTCACTTGTGCTGAGTTATGCTGAGCTATTCTTTTATTTTATTATTTAATCCAGGCTGTTCTCAGCGAGCAGATCATTTTGAGGCCGCAGTCACTTATGGCGCGGATGCCCTATATGACCTTATTCGTACCTCGTCAAGGACAATGGTGTCCGCTCTGTCCACCAGGAGACTTCTTTGGTTGAGAAATTGGTCGGCTGATGTCTCCTCTAAGGCTCATTTGGGGCATTGCCATTCAAGGGCAAGCTCCTCTTTGGTGGAGCAGCTGATAAAGCTTTTGAGTGAAAATAAGGTCCACAAATTGCCTGAAGACAAGCCCAAGGGGTTTCTTCCAGCACATTCTCGTTTCTTGGCCATAGGCTTTTTCGGCAGAATAGAGCTCCAGCTATGGGACAGAGACCGGCCTCCAGGAGATCGCAGTCCTGGAACCAGTCCTTTCGGGCCCGTAGAGTGGGCAAGGAGGTATCTGGTTCTGGCGGCAACAAATCTACACAATGAAGCAAGGCTGGTCCACTAATCCGTCCCGAGGATAGGAAGTCATCTCACACATTTTTACGAGGAGTGGGCCAAGAGAACATCGGCCCGGTGGGTCCTAAGCATTATAAGAAACTGTTACGCTTTAGAATTTGCTCAGGCACGCAGGAGTCTGTTTATGGGGTCCCCCTGTGGCTCGGCTAGGAAGGAGTTGGTCGTGCGGCATACTTTTATTTATTTATTTATTTATTTAGTTAGTTAATGTTTTCAAGGAATTAAACATCAAATCTAGGCCACACGGCCTGCAACATTACAACAGAATAATATTCACAATGTTACATCAAACAGCACAACAGTCTGACCCGTCTTGTTCAACTTTTATAGTACATGGTTATTAGCCAGCAAAATGCTCTTACCTCCCCCCCCCCCCGGCAACATTCTAGTTCTTATTCTACAGAGAACAGAAAAACAGAAAGCAGACTGTGATATTGAAAGCCAAGACCGGCGACTGTTAAGCTAACCACACAAAGTGGGCAGAACACCGGGATCTACCTTCAACCCCTGCTCCAGCCACGTTATATAACACTGCCATCGTTTCGTAAACCTATCCAGCTGTTTGTATCTAATAGCTGTCAATTTTTCTAAATAATATATGTTCGCCAACCTCTGGTTAACCTTCTGCCTTGTTGGCACCTCAAGTTGCTTCCAGCTTACATGCAACCTCTGCTTGCGCTGCTAATAATATCTGCAAAATCAAATGGAAGTCAAAAGGTACCATCTCCTTCGGGTACATATAGAGTAAAAATGAAAGAGGATCCTTAGGCACCTGAATTCTCACCACATCAAATATAAGCTGCACAACCATTTCCCAATATAGAACCATCTTTGGGCAAGTTCACCACATATGAAAGTAGGTTCCCACCCACCACACTTTATCCAGCAGTGATTATCAGCTGTTGGGTAAAATTTATGCAGCTTAACTGGGGTAATGTGCCACAGGTAGAGCATCTTATAGTCATGCTCTTCAAGCGAAGCGGAGATAGAACACTGCTTAATCATGAGAAAGTTATGCATCCAGTGCTGCGGATTCAGTGAACCTGAAATGTCTTTATATGGGATGGCTGTTCCCGCAGCTCACCATTCAGAAGCTTATACACTCTGGATATAATCTTCATAAAAGTGTCTGCTTTATCACAAAAGCCTTCAAACAGAGATTTACCCATACTTAAATCGTGCTTCACCTTATTTTGAGACATAAAATGGTGAAGTTGTATATAGAAATACCGATCAGAAGAAAGTATTCCAAAGTGGCCTACAAGATCAGGAAAATCCCACACTGTGCCCTCCTGTAGGAGATGCCCAAGTCGAGAGCACCCACTTTCCTCCCATCTACGTGCCACGGCTCTTGATCGTCCAGGGCTAAAGACATTATTAAAAATATTGGTGTTCTATAAAAATAGTCTTTCCCTGTCCGTACCCGGATCAGTCCAGACTCCTGGGTTTGGCCCCCCCTCTAGCAGATGGAGACAGAAGTTTACCAAACAAACTCCGCCTCATATAGGCTGGTGCAACCTACAGCCTGGCAGTATTCTTCTGTCTCCAGCAGGTGGAGGAGGTGCCAAACCTACAGTCTGTGCTAGGGTCTAATTAGAGACAGGATAGTATTCAGAGAACTACCAACAAGGACTGAATTGCACAGGCTGAGTAAACAAGCGTGGGAGTAGCTTGCTTATTACGGTGGTTACTACCTCTAACCAATTAAGCTAGATTCTTCACTTAGATGCAGCTCCAGCACTGCTATCTACATTGATGGCAGGGGGTGGAAGGGAAATAGAATCAAAAAGTTAGTTATAAGTGACAAGTGTAACAGATAAGTATGAAAAAATAAGTGTGAAAGCTTACTGGCAGACTGGATGGACCATTTGGTCTTCTTCTGCCGTCATTTATATGTTTCTATGTATTTAAAAAAAAAAAAAAAAAGAAATTTAAATCTGCAGCTTCTGCTCAGGAGTGTAAGAGACCGCAGTGTGTACCTGCAGGTCCCAGTCTTTGCCTCCTAGGGGGGTGGGAGGTCCTGAAGGGACCATCCCCGTCTGGTTTCAGTGGCCGCTGAGGTATTGGGTGGTCAACCCATTTTCCAGCTGAAGTATTTACCTGGGGGTGATACCGGGGAGCCCGACTCACTCCCCTCAGTGGATCCAGGACCCAGAGGTGCTTAGGTTAAAAAAAAAAATTTTTTTTTTTGTTCTTTTCGCTGGGCTCGACTCTCCCTTCCCTCCGATCGCTTAGGGGGTGGTTGCGCTCCGTTTCGCCGCAGTTTGGAGGGGTGGAGATAGATTTTATTGTCGGCTTGCAGTCATGCCGCGTCGGGACGCGTGTAGGGCCTCCAGCGCCATGCGATAGTTTATGTACCGCTTGTCTCTCCAGGGGAGAGGGAGCCTCCACGACCCCAGGAAGGGTCTTAGTCCGGGTCCAAACTATAACCGGCACTATTGGGGAGCTGCAGTCGGGCCCTGAGCCGTTACCGCGAAGTGCGGGAACGGGCGCCATTTTGAGTGCGCTGGGGTCAGCATCGGAGGCGGCGGGCACCATTTTGCCTCCGCGGCACAGGAAACAGCATTCGGGGGGGGGAGGACCCTCCGCTGCACTTGTACTCGCAACACAGGGTCCCTGATGGGGACAGACCTGCGAGGCCTGATTTATCTAATGCTGCGGAGGTCCCTGATGGGGATGGAGATGATTTCCTAGCATGTAGTAGATGGACTCAGGACCAATGGGAATAGTGTACTCCTGATAGCAGTTGGAGACGGATCAGATTTCAATCTGACATCAGCCCTAGTACATATACCCCTGCAGGAAGTGCAGCTCTTCAGTATTTTTCGTCTCCATAGCAGTTAGGGACTCTGCACAGTTGCACAGTGTTAGAATAATTTTAACAAAGAAAACAAAATAAGAAGAAACCTTTTCTCTACAGACGAGCCCCGCTCTCCTGCGGTGACACCCATTGGGTCCCTGCCCCAGTTGAGATTTCCCAAGGTGATTTCTGCGATCCCTCGGAGGGAAGCCTTGGTCCGGCAGCCAACCCTCAGCAGGGACCTAGCCCCCGACATCGGGTGAGGCTGAGAGGCAGCGGGTGCAACCTCGAGCGCGGCGGTGAAGGTATTTTCCCTTCCCCCCGCAGCCGGAAACCGCCCGGAACGAGATCGGGAAGCGCCGAGACAAGGTAAGGTAGAAATCTATTTAAAAGTCTCCGAAGCTCGAGGAGCCGCACAGGTCACCAGCTGGGACCAGTGCCACTGGGTTGAAGTGCCCTAGCAGGGCTAGACCCCGGTCAGATCAGAGGGTCCTCCCACGTGGAGACCCTCCGAGGTGGTCGCCATATTGTCCGCGTGGTCGCCGTCACCATTTTGCTTTCCGCCGTTTCGATCCGTGCGCACAAAAGCGAGCCAAGTACCGGGCGCACAAGCGACACACATAACCACGCACTTACTGTGCCGGGCGCATAACTTCGACTTGTGCGCACAACAGCGTGCACATCTCCCTGAGCGCACAACTTAGATGCACACCGGAGCGCACAACTGTATTTTACGTGCACAAGCCATGGCTCAACCAGAAAATAAACTCAAAACTCAGGGCCTTTGCCCAGCATGCCACATTAGAGCTGCAAAGCAAGAGGAGGCCACGGCCCTGTGTACACAGTGTGAAGAGGCCCTAGGGCACCCAACTCACGACACTCCCCAGCCGGTACCGGGCTCCAGCCTCTCGAGCAGTACACCAGACCTAGCATTGCACGGTGGGACACCCCCCCCCTCAAACGGGGCTCCCCAGGGACACGGCGCCCCTTAGTCTAGACCCAGCATCTATCTCCTGGGTGGAATTCTTCAAAGGTCTGCATACCTTCGTCCACATGCAACCGGAGCCTCCTATAATAGGGACACAGGCTCCACCAGAGGACCTCAACATGCCGGGACACTCTATGCCCAGGGCAGTGATCCCACCACCCAGAAGCCCCACCTTTGGGGACACGGACAACTCAGATGAGGATTCAGAACCCCTTGAGGAAGGGGAACTCCCTCCAGGGACAGAGCCTCACCGAACCATGAGACGCTTCTTCACCAAGGAAGAGCTTCCAGACCTGGTCACACACAGCTTAAAAGAGCTTGCTATCCCGGGCACAAGTGCCTCGGGGGAACCTAAGACGAACCCACTATTAGAGGGACTCCGTCAGACCTCCCGCCATTTCCCACTATTACAAGCCGTCCAGCAACTAATTGACCTGGAATTGGATGCCCTAGAAACTACATTCAAAGGGGGCTGGGCTATGGCAGCCATGTACCCTCTGGACCCAGCCGCCAAAGATCTCCTGGCATGTCTGAAAGTGGATGCCATGGTCTGCGCAATCTTGAAGCTCACTACTATCCCGGTGGAGGGAGGAGCAGCACTCAAGGATGCTCAAGACATACGTCTGGAATCTATCCTCAAACAGTCCTTTGACGTCTCCGCTATGTCTCTACAGATCGCGGTCTGCTGTGCTGTGGTGACATGCGCCTGCTTAGCACAGACCAGGAACAACACTCCTGGGGAGGCCCTGGAACCAGCTGTATCATTCCTCGTGGACGCCGCTTCTGATCTGGTATGCACAGCAGCTAGAAGAGTGTCATCCGCCGTGGCAGCCAGAAGACAAATCTGGCTCTGAAACTGGTCGGCAGATGCATCCTCCAAAACGAGACTCACAAGGATGCCTTTCAAGGGATCACTCCTGTTCGGAAGCAAACTAGAGAAACTAGCCAACAAATGGGGCGAGTCCCCACTGCCGTGGCTACCGGAGGACAGGAATAAGAGAAACCAGCGATACTTCCACCGAACCTCCAGGGGCAGAGGATCACAGCGCTTCAACCCATATAGAAACACATATCAAGCGGTCCGCCCCGCAGGCCGGAGCCAGTCCTTTTGGAACAAGCACAATAAAAGGGGAGCCAGCTTGAGCTCCGGCCCCAGCCGCACCCCACAATGAAAATCAGCCGACCCATCCAAAGGAAGAAGCCATTGGGGGCAGACTTTCCCTATTCTACCAAAGATGGGTCGAGATAACTTCGGACAAGTGGGTCCTATCCATCATTCGAGAGGGATATTACCTGGATTTCCACCACCTCCCTCCAGATAAGTTTGTGGAATCTCCCTGCCACGACCCTTCCAAGAGGATGGCATTGACCATTGACCAGATTGTTAGCCTTAGAGGCTATAACACCAGTACCTCCACAACAAATAAACACTGGACATTATTCCATCTATTTTATCGTCCCCAAGAAAGAAGAAACGTTCAGACCCATCCTGGACCTCAAGGCGGTCAACCGTCACCTGAAGATTCCTCGCTTTCGCATGGAAACCCTACGCTCGGTAATAAGGGTGATACCACCGGGGGAGTTCCTTACATCCCTGGATCTGTTGGAAGCCTACCTACACATTCCAATCCATCAAGAGCATCAGCGTTTTCTACGCTTCTCGATCCTGGACCGTCACCATCAGTTCCAGGCACTAACTTTCGGGTTAGCCACTGTACCCCGGACATTCACCAAGATCATAGTGGTGGTGGCAGCAACACTGAGGAAGGAAGGAAGGAATCTGCGTGCACCCTTATCTAGATGATTGGCTGATCAGAGCGATATCCCCAGAGGAAAGCCACCAGGCAACCAACAGAGTCAAAACTCTACTGGAGAGCCTCGGGTGCATGGTCAACACAAACAAGAGCTGCCTGCAGCCCTCCCAATCTCTAGAGTACTTGGGAGTCCGGTTCTACACCAAACAAGACAAGGTCATGCTAACACCGACAAGGAGATCAAAACTGATGCCCTAGTTACGAATCCTGTTGAGTGAACTTCGCCCCACAGCATGGGATTACCTACAAGTTCTCAGCCTCATGGCATCCACACTGAAAGTAGTGCCATGAGCACGAGCTCACATGAGACCCCCTACAACGCTCACTACTATCACGATGGAATCCACTGTCCCAGAACTACACCGTACGGCTTCATCTCCCAGACAGAGTTCGGGCCCAACTACGATGGTGGCTACAAGAAGCCCATCTAAGCCAGGGAATGAGACTATCACCAACCTGGATCCTACTCACCACGGATGCCAGCCTACGAGAATGGGGAGCACACTGCCAGGAGCTAACTGCCCAAGGGCAATGGAACGAAGAAGAGTCAGGATGGAACATCAATCGCCTAGAAGCCTGGGCAGTCAGACTAGTCTGCCTAAGGTTCATTCACAGACTCCGAGACAAAGCGGTCTGAGTAATGTCAGACAACGCCACAACAGTGGCCTACATCAACCGTCATGGAGGAACCAGAAGCCAACAGGTGTCTCTGGAAATAGACCTCGTAATGTCATGGGTGGAAGTGAATCTTCAAGAGATCTCGGCTGTCCACATTTCCGGGAAAGACAACATTGCTGCGGACTACCTCAGCAGAGAAAGTCTAGATTCAGGAGAATGGAGGCTGTCGACCACAGCATTCCAATTGATAGTAAACCGTTGGGGAACACCAACCATGGACCTCCTGGCAAATCGGTCCAACGCCCAAGTACCCAGTTTCTTCAGCCGCAGGCGGGAACCCCAGTCCCAGGGAATCGATAACCTGCCACAGGAGACTCTGATATACACCTTCCTATCGTGGCACCTATTGGGCGCAATCATCTACAAGATAGAACACCACAGGGGACCAGTACTTATAGTGGCTCCGGACTGGCCAAGAAGACCGTGGTACGCAGACATGCGAAGACTGCTGACAGGGAGCCCCTTGCCGCTACTTGGACCGGTGCTTTTCAGTATATATATAAATGATCTGGAAAGGAATACGACGAGTGAGGTTATCAAATTTGCAGATGATACAAAATTATTTAGAGTAGTTAAATCACAAGCAGACTGTGATACATTGCAGAAGGACCTTGCAAGACTTGAAGATTGGGCCTCCAAATGGCAGATGAAATTTAATGTGGACAAGTGCAAGGTGTTGCATATAGGGAAAAATAACCGTTGCTGTAGTTACACGATGTTAGGTTCCATATTAGGAGCTACCACCCAGGAAAAAGATCTAGGCATCATAGTGGATAATACTTTAAAATCGTCAGCTCAGTGTGCTGCAGCAGTCAAAAAAGCAAATAGAATGTTAGGAATTATTAGGAAGGGAATGGTTAATAGAACGGAAAATGTCATAATGCCTCTATATCGCTCCATGGTGAGACCACACCTTGAATACTGTGTACAATTCTGGTCGCCGCATCTCAAAAAAGATATAGTCGCGATGGAGAAGGTACAGAGAAGGGCAACCAAAATGATAAAGGGGATGGAACAGCTTCCCTATGAGGATAGGCTGAAGAGATTAGGGCTGTTCAGCTTGGAGAAGAGACGGCTGAGGGGGGGATATGATAGAGATCTTTAAGATCATGAGAGGTCTTGAACGAGTAGATGTGACTCGGTTATTTTCACTTTCGAATAATAGAAGGACTAGGGGGCATTCCATGAAGTTAGCAAGTAGCACATTTAAGACTAATCGGAGAAAATTATTTTTCACTCAACGCACAATAAAGCTCTGGAATTTGTTGCCAGAGGATGTGGTTAGTGCAGTTAATGTAGCTGGGTTCAAAAAAGGTTTGGATAAGTTCTTGGAGGAGAAGTCCATTAATGGCTATTAATCAATTTTACTTAGGGAATAGCCACTGCTATTAATTGCATCAATAGCATGGGATCGTCTTAGTGTTTGGGTAATTGCCAGGTTCTTGTGGCCTGGTTTTGGCCTCTGTTGGAAACAGGATGCTGGGCTTGATGGACCCTTGGTCTGACCCAGCATGGCAATTTCTTATGTTCTTACCTCCACACAGAGACCTGCTCCAACAGGGACCGATCCTCCAAGAGGATCCAGCTCGATTCTCTCTTACAGTCTGGCCATTGAGAGGACTCGCCTAAGGAAGAGCGGATACTCGGGGGCAGTAATTGACACCCTACTCTGAGCACGCAAGTTCTCCACATCACTAACATACATACGGATTTGGAGAGTATTCAAAGCCTGGTGCAAGGTCCGCGACATCATACCACGCTCTGTCAAAATTCCGTCGATTTTGGAATTCCTACAGAACGGCCTACAGAAGGGATTGTCTCCAACCACACCTGAAGTGGCCGGTGCCTCTTTGGAATCTCAACCTGGTCCTAGATTTCCTAGCAGGGGCCTCCTTTAGACCTCTCCGCGGCCTGTCTCTCCGACTATTAACAATGAAGACAGCCTTTCTGCAGGCAGTCTGTTCGGCCCGTCGTATATCCGAGCTACAAGCACTGTGCTTTCAATAGCCGTTCCTCAGACTCACCCTGGGAACCATCCAGTTAAGCACAGTTAAGTCGTTCCTCCCCAAAGTGGTGTCTCACTTCCATCTCAACCAAACCATCTCGCTACCATCACCAGATGAGCATAAGAATTCGGAAGAGGCTCGAAGTCTACGCCATCTCAATGTCGGCAGGCTCCTAGTCCGATACCTGGAAAGGTCGGAATCCGTACAAAAGACGGACCATCTATTCGTCCTTCACAGCGGGAAGAAGCAAGGGGAAGCGGCCTCGCGAGCAACCATAGCCCGCTGGATCAAGGAAGTCATCAAGGCGGCCTACGTGGAAGCAGGCAAGCCACCGCCTTTACAAGTCAAGGCCCATTCCACTAGAGCCCAGGCAGTGTCCTGGGCAGAAACCAAGATGCTGTCACCCGCTGAGATCTGCAGTGCGGCGACATGGTCCTCCATCCATACCTTCTCCAGGTTTTACCACCTGGGTGCTCAGGCTCGGGAGGACACAGCATTTGCAAGGGCAGTACTAAGTGGGTCACGGGCAGCCTCCCACCCGGTTCGGGAGTAGCTTTTATACATCCCATTGGTCCTGAGTCCATCTGCTACACGCTAGGAAATGGAGAAATTACTTACCTGATAATTTCGTTTTCCTTAGTGTAGACAGATGGACTCAGCATCCCACCCACAGCTGCCGTTACTCATGGAATTCTCGGGGGACATCCCCGGGAGCGAGTGATTCACGGGTAAACCATGCTTTCCTTCACCTAGGACACCCATCCTACCGGGTGTCGACGTTTCTCGGTTGAGGGCACTGGCAGTCTCCAGCTATAGCCAATTCAACCAGTTCAAATTATTTCTTAACTAAGTTATAAATGTAATCAAGTTATCCAAGTTATAAAGTTAATCAAGTTATTCAAATTATTCAGTCATACATATATCCACAATGCTTTTCGAGGAGAATACTGAAGAGCTGCACTTCCTGCAGGGGTATATGTACTAGGGCTGATGTCACATTGAAATCTGATCCATCTCCAATTGCTATCAGTACACTATACCCATTGGTCCTGAGTCCATCTGTCTACACTAAGGAAAACGAAATTATCAGGTAAGTAATTTCTCCATTTCTCTTCTGACTCTTCGTTTTCCTCAGACTTTGTTTTGCAAATGCATAAGGACTTTAAGGCCCGGAAGGCGGGCAGAAAAAGGCCTCACAGTCAGGACCCTCTGACCGGAAGCAGGCCAAGGCCGCTCTGGAGCCGGGACTACAGGGGGGTCAGCGTCCATCCAGTATCCGGGCTACTCAGCCAGATCCAGGTACCTCTTCGGACACAGATGACCAGGACGACCCTGATATACTCTCCCTGCCCCTGAGGGGGGTTGAGGGAGAGACCGACCCCCAGCAGGGAGGTCTGCGGGGGTCTCATGGGACGGATGGCGATGATCCGAAGGTCGTCTGTCTTTTTAGGAGAGATGAGCTGGGTCCCCTCATTCCGGCTATCTTAGGGGAATTGGAGACATAGCTGCCCCAAGAAGAGTCTAGATTGGGGGCTACGGACCCAGTGGTGTTAGGCCTTAGGGGGCCACCTTCAGCTTTTCCTTTCCATTTTTCGGCAACAGACTTGCTATTCAAGGAATGGGATACTCTTGAGTTGGGGCTTAAAGTCGCGAAGGTGATGGATAAACTCTACCCCCTGCCGGAAGAGGCCTTGGAACTGTTAAGGGTGCCCAAGGTGGACGCTGCAGTGGCAGCAGCAGTCACAAAGAAGACTACCATCCCGGTTACCGGGGGGACAGCTCTTAAGGACCTGCAAGATTGTAAGCTGGAGGTTCAGCTTAAGAAGATCTTCGAGGTTTCCGCCCTGGGAATTCGTTTCGCCATGTGTAGTAATTTTTCCTTATGCTCAAGTGTTCGCTGGGTCCAATAGCTGCTAGCCAATGATTCTCTCTCCCAGGAGGAAGCGCGTCAGGCGGGTAGGCTTGAGGCCGTGATTGCCTACAGTGCGGATGCTTTCTATGATTTGTTTCGCACATCGGCTGGATCCATGGTGTCGGCTGTGTCAGCACGGCGCTTGTTGTGGCTCCATAACTGGACAGCAGATGTGTCATCAAAATCTCAGCTGGGATCTTTACCGTTTAAGGGTAAGCTGCTGTTTGGCAAGGAGCTGGAAGATCTGATTCAGTCTTTAGGAGAAAATAAGGTGCATCGGTTGCCAGAAGATAGACCAAAGTCGAGAGGGTCTTTTGCTTCCAGATCTCGATTTCGTGGCGGTCGGAGGCCTCGGACCTCCCGGGGGTCCGTTTCTTCATTTCGCCACAATGCCAGCAGGCAGCAGACAAACTCTCAGTCCTTTCGTGGGCGCCGTTTCGGTAGACCCGGCTCCAACTAGACTGCGCCGGGCGGCAAGCCCTCACAATCATGTGCAGCCGTTCCATTCCTCGCTTCCAGTAGTGGGAGGCCGTTTGTCCCTATTATACGGGGAATGGGCCAAAATAACATCTGATCAGTGGGTCCTCGCTATCATAAGACACGGTTACGCGTTAGATTTTGCACACCAACTCCGCCAACTGTTCCTGGTTTCACCCTGCGGTCTGGCAGCAAAACACCGGGCGGTCACGGAAACTTTACAGCGTCTCCTTGACCTCGGCGCCATCGTCCCGGTGCCCTCCACGGAGCTTCGAAGAGGCTGTTACTCCATTTACTTCGTAGTGCCCAAGAAAGAGTCACGGCTCTTGATCATCCAGGGCTAAAGGCATTATTAAAAATATTGGTGTGCTATAAAAATAGTCTTTATCTCCCACTATATCTTTTTTCCAGCTATCACAGACTTTCAAGGTAAGCCGAACAGTAGGTGGAATCGTGCCTGGGAAACAACGAGTTCCACATGGAAGGCACACCAAAGTCGTCGGTGGGATGCCCTTTAATAAATCAGTTTCCAATTGTACTCATCGTTTACATTCCCCTCTTGTGTGCCATGACACGACTGATCGTACCTGGGCTGCCACATAGTACCATAAAGGGCATGGTATGCCAAGGCCTCCCCGGATTTTAGGGAGATAATAGCACCTGACCGCTAACTCTAGGGGGTCGCTGCCTCCAAATGAAACAAAATGGTTTCACTGCCATTGTTTAAGATAGTCTGTAGGGATCTCTATGGGCAAGGTCTGGAACAAACAATTAATTTTGGACAGTATATTCATCTTGACCGTGGATATTCTACCCAGCCAGGAGAATCCTTTCCTTTCCCAGACTTGTAAGTTGTATAAAATTTTTAACCAAACCCCTTTCAACTGAAATAAATCCTCCAGTTTAGGACCCACCTTAACTCTCAAGTATTTCAGATATTTCTCAACTACTTTAAAGGGATTTCTCTCCTTCAGTGCACTAAATTGTTTCCCCGCAACTGTGACATTTAAGAGCTCGGACTTGTCTGCATTTAGTTGATAACCAGAGACCTCTCCAAACCTAGTAAGTTCTTCAACCAGTGACGAAAGGGACTTATTAGGGTGTACGATAGTAAACAGTACGTCATCTGCAAACATGGAAAGTTTATGCACATGCTGTCCCACTCTGACCCCCTGGATTGCCCCGGATTCCCAAATGGACGCTCCAAAGTTTCCAAATATAAAGCAAAAAGGGACAAAGGACAACTCTGTCTGGTACCACGTTCTATCGGGAAAGCTCTTGAGAAACCCCCATTCACTTTAATGCACGCGTTCGGGTGCCGAATCCATGTTGAGAAATTACCCCCAGGCCTAACTTATCCAACACTGCGAATAAGTACTCCCAGTGGACCATGTCAAAGGCCTTCTCAGCATTGACAGTGAGAAGCACTGTAGGGATTTTGGCTTCTTGCACCCACCATATAAGATCCACCATTATCGGCAGCAAGTCTCCCAGAAACAAATCCAGTTTGATCCGGATGTATCAGTTGCGTAGCCACCCCACCCAGGTGAGTAGCTAAAATTTTGGCCAAAATTTTCAAATCTAGATTTATAAAGGATATAGGCCTATAGGACCCACAGAATGTTTGATCCCTACCGGGTTTTGCTAAAATAGTAATGCCTGCCCTTTTAGCATCTTCAGCAATATGTCCATCTCCCAAAAGGTGATTAAAGGCCTCTATAAGCAGGCGTGAAATCACTGAGCTCAGTTTCTTATAGAAACCAGCCGAAAATCCATCGATTCCTGGGGATTTTCCCATTTTTAGTCCCATTATTGCCCTTGAAACTTTAGTTTCTGAGATTTCCCTATTTATAAAGTTTCTGAGATTTCCCTATTTATAAAGTCCTGTTGAGTATCCCTGGATACTCGGAAGTGTAATTCCAGTTAAATACTCCTCACTCTTTGTATTTGTGATATCTTGCCTTTTGGAATATAATTGGTGATAAAACTGGGTAAACTGGTCTCTGATACTTTCATTATCAGAAACCTCAACCCCCCTAGCATCCTTGATTTTCAGGATCTGATTGAGTCCCATTCAGGCTTTAAGTTGCCAGGTGAGGAGCTTCCCGGCTTTGTTACCCCTTTCAAAAAATTCCTGTTTTGCTTTATCCAGTTGGTGAGCTATGTCTCCCAATGCCAAATGATGCAGATCCTGCCTCAATTTCTCAAGTTGCAAGCTTAATTGGGGGTCTGGACATCTTTTATGGCGTAGTTCCAATCTGCCTAGTTTTTGGAGGAGATCTAAGCGCTGCCTTTCTTTATCCCGCTTCAGGAACGAAGCCTTGGCTATCAGTTTTCCCCTCGCCACTGCCTTAAAGCAATCCCAAACTATGCCCGGAGAGACATCCCCTGTATCATTTTCATACAAGAATTGTTCCATCTCTTGGCACAGTTGATCCCTAAACTTACTATCATCTAAGAGACTTTCATTGAGCCTCCAATTTCTGTCACCACCCTGACCTCTTTAATATAAGCCAAATAGCTGCATGATCAGACCATGTTATAGCTTCAATGCCCGACGCTTGCACATAATTAACCTGGGCTTTATCAACTAGAAACATGTCAATCCGCAAGTAAGTCATATGCGCCTTTGAATAAAAGATATAGTCTCTGTCCGTGGGATGGAAGAGGCGCCAGATGTCCATCAAGTTCCATTCCCGCATAAGGGCTTTCAAACGCTTCCTGGGTGCTCGGGATTGTACCCCCCCCCCCCCTCCCTCCCTAGTATGTAGAAAAGGGTACCTAGTTAAATTAAGATCTCCTCCAATAATGAGAGACCTTTTACCCATTGGTGTAGAACTTTGGACAACTTCTCAAAGTATCTCCCTTGCCCAGTATTAGGAGCGTATACATTAACTAATGTATACATATTCGAGCCCAGTCTGAATTTGATGATAATATACCTGCCTTCTTGGTCCCTAACAATGGATATCACATCAACTGTCAGTTGTTTAGAGAAAAGTACCCCCACTCCACAATATTTACTATGAGATGTAGCTGCTGCAAAATATTGAGTAGGGTAGTGCTGCGAAGCTAATAATCTCTCATATCCCTTTTTTTTTGTTGTTTTATGTTTATTTTGACAACAGTAAACATTTCTAAAAGGTAACAAACCAAAATGTCAAAGTTTTTAACAATTGTTCCATACATTTACAATCTGTTATGAATTGCCCTGCCCACGAGTCCCCCCGCGAGCAGGCACGGACTCACCAGCTGTTTCTTCGCCGATGCGGCAGGACGCCGCCATCGGCCTTCCCACGTGGCCCGGAGGCCACCCCAGACTTTCTTCCATCTCCACGGCCGGAGCCGCGGCTGTCTTCGGGGCTGGGACGCCCCCGACGCGATCCTCATCTTCGCGGCTGGAGGCCGCAAAAGCCCCAGGCTCAATTAGCGGCAGGAGCCACCCCCGGGGCCTCCCGCAGCGGCTAGAGCCGCTGCTTTCGTCGGAGCCTGCTCCCAGGCTCAGCCCTGCCTTGCTTCAGCGTCTGACGCCAGACGCTGTGCAGGCCGCTGTCCGCGGTCCTGCACAGCCCTGCTTCTGCTTCCTTAGACACGCGGCCGCGTCTCTCTACACTATTTAAAGGGCCAGACACAGGAAGTGTCTGAGCCCCACCTAATGACTGTTTCCTGGCTCCAGCCCTATAAAGGGCTGCTCCGTTCATTGTGCTTTGCCTTGCATCGTGGTCAGTCTTCACTCTGGAGGCTCTGGCCTGCCAGAGACTATGTAAGGTCTTCTTCTCGGAGTGCCGCACCTTGTCTTGTTTCATGTTCCACATCTTCGCCTGAGGTCCATGTCCAGGTTTCTTCGTCTTCGTCCTGGTGTTCCTGCCTTCCTGATGTTCTTGCCTTCACTCCGCCTCGTCCTCGCTCTGGAGCCTTCTGGTCCGGTAGGCCGGGGGTCCCTCAGATGCAGTATTCCTGGGTGGACTAGGCTGCCGGTGGACGGTTGTCCTGTGCTCCTGAGCCGTGAAGCCTGCTGTGTGTTCCTGCGCTGTCCCGCTCCCGTCGTGGTCCGCGACCAGCCTTGGGGCTGTGTAGGGCGCGTAACAGACAGGGTGGTCCGCGACTCAGTCCCGCGGGTGGCCTGAGTAGGGCGCCCTGAGAGGACAGTGCCAATGTCCATGCCTTGTGTCTTGCCTCGATGCCATGTGTCTTCGTCTGCCTTATCCAGCCATGTGTCTTGCCTCGGATGCCGTCCGCATCATCCCAGCCATGTATCCTCGTCTTGGATGCCGTCTGCATCAACCTAGTCAAGTGTCTCGTCTGCGATGCCGTCCGCATCGATCCTGGTGTCTTGTATCCACAGCCCTGGTGTCACGTCTTCTGCCAAGTGTCTTCGTGTCATGTGATGCCGTTGCATCAACTCCAGTGTTTCCATGTCAAGGCCCGTCTGCCCTCAACCTCAGGCCAGGCCTGCTGCTCCATGCTGCTCGCAGCAGGTCCGAAAGGGCCCGGAATGGTCGGAGGACCATTCACCTTCCAACATCCTTGGATGTTTGGCCATGGGAGCTTGCCGGCCTGGCAGAGGGTAGAGTGTCCAGCCATGCGGGGCCACCGTCAACCCTTGGTTCGGCCCTGGATGGCCGGGGTCGGGCCGAGGCCCATGGGCACACAAAAACCACCGAAACATAACAGAATCCTTTTAGCATGTATATATCTTTCCAGCCGGGTTTCTGCAAGCCAGAGAAAACATCATATGATCAGATCAGGAACAAAGCATCCCCATTTCCCAATTCCCTCCCCCTCCCTCCCTCAGGGCATCAAACTGTTTAAGAATATGAAATCAGGGAAAACATTTTCGGACTCCAAGATATATACACATATTCAATTTTCAACTTACAGACAAGTCATTAAGAATTAAACTCCGTGCCAGTGGAGATAAAGAAAAGAGATATTTCTCCCATCGAGCAACAAAAAGCCGTCGAGGACGAAACCATTCCACTTTTGTTATACATTTATCCAACAAACAGGTCTGATGAATAAGGTTACGCAATTGTGTCAAGGTTGGGGGATCAGCAGCAATCCACTTCTGCAAAATACATTTCTTAGCTAGTAAGATCACAAGGCGGAACCACCACTTTGTAGTTGATTTTGTAAAAAATATACCTCTGCAGTCATCCCAGAGAAAAACATTTACATGAAAAGCAAATTGAATGGTACACATTTGCTGGAGGTAGCTGTGTACCTTCCCCCAAAATGATCTAAAAGTGGGGCAAGACCAAAATTGATGACCCAGAGTGCTACGGGAGGCCCCACATTTAAGACAGCTGCCAGTACCACCTCTCCCCATCTTACCCGTTTGCGCAGAGGCCATATAAAATCTATGTAGAAATTTAAATGGAAGCTCCAATAAAGGAGTGGGCACCGATAAAGATTTTGCTCTGGAAAAACATTGTCTATAGTAGGGTGTGGTTAAAGATAATCCCAGCTCCCTATTCCAGCCGGCTACCACTTTGTCCCAATTAGGGAGATCCCGAGACCTATCTAGTAGTTTATACCAAAAAGAGAGCCTATGGCGAGTGGGGTCAGTCATGTCCAAAAAATCAGACAGAAACTCCCAAGCAGGTTGATGAGGGTCCGGCAACTGTAAAGTACCAATATAGTGTCGGACCTGCAGGTACGCATAAAAATGTCGATGTGATATACCATAGAGGTCTTGTAACTTAGTAAAAGAATAAACTATATTAGAATCATCTACCATTTGCCAAACAGACTTGATGCCATTCTCGTACCAGGTCTCAAAAAGCCGGTTGTGCAAGCCCGGAGGGAAATCCAGATTTCCAAGGAGGGGTAGAAAGTGAGTAACACCTCGGGGAAATTGGAGTCGTTGACAGGCCCACTTCCAAGCAACATACGTAGGTTTGATTAATACGCTAGTGCGTAGGTGAAGAGGGAGCTTGCACAAGGGCTTGTGAAGGACATAAGCAAGTTTTAAAGGCTGGACTTACACTTGTTCTATCATCAAGGGAGTATAATAGGATGTGGTCATAAGCCAATTCACTGCATGATGTAACTGACAGGCTACATTATAGGCCTTGAAATCTGGGAATCCCCAACCCCCACGCTGCTTAGATACTGGCAGAGCAATTCTAGGTTTTTTACCCTGCCACAAAAATTTACGCAAGTGAGTATCCAGGACCTTCAATTCTTGCCTAGTCCAGACAATAGGAAGTAATTGCATCGCATATAACCATTTGGGGAAAATGAGCATTTTGTGTAATGCGATCCTACCCATGAGCGTTAGGGGTAGGTGAGACCATTTAGAAAGCAGAGTGTTTGTTTTTTGCAGGAGTACCTTAAAATTGAGAGCCTGACTCAAGTGTGGAAGTTTGGGTATTAGAATACTTAAGTATTTAAGATGATGAGTTGCCTGTGGTTTAGGGAAATCAGCCGGCATCCAAGTTTGGGATCCAGACATGGTCAATAAGTATAAAGATTTACCCAAATTTAATTTGAGACCAGCCAGTGAGCCATAAATACTCATTTCCCTCATTAATGCCTCCCATGAGGATTGCAGGAAGCTAAGATGAACTAAGAGAGCATCAGCAAAAGCCACCAACTTATAGGGAGCTTGAGCACCAGGGCGAGGAGAAATTCCTTTAATAAACTCATTGCCCCTAATATGATTTAGAAGAGGCTCTAACGTAAGAATAAACAAAAGGGGAGATAGGGGATATCCCTGGCAAATACCACGATGTATGGGAAAAGGTGGGGTCAAGACTCCATTAATCAGCACTGAAGCCAACGGATCATGATACAACGCGTGAACTGCTGATCTAAAATATCCAGTAATACCCAAGGAATCCAGGACCGCAAACATGAATGGCCAGCCCACCCTATCAAACGCTTTTTCAGCATCGAAACTTATCAAAATAGATGGGATATCTTGCCAATGACACATCTCATGGGAAGACAATATTTTCCGAACATTGGAGGAAGAACTATGGTCTTTCACAAAACCAACCTGATCCTCATGAATTAGGCCAGGTAAGAGATGTGAAAGGCGAGTGGCCATTACCTTTGCCAGGAGTTTCATATCAAAAATGAGAAGGGAAATCGGTCTATAAGATTCCAGTAGGGTGGGATCCTTCTTGTCCTTGCGTATGACTGTAATATTTATTTATTTATTTAGCACTTTTGTATACCGATTTTCCAGTAACAGAATTACTAATCAATTCGGTTTACATTCTAAACAATAACAATGACAAGTTGATGTCTTACAATAAACAGGTAGTTAGAACTTGGATACAGATATATGGGGTTAATAACATAACGTAAAAGTTACGGAGCCTAGTGTAGGCTGGAGAACAGATGTTCGGCATAAGGCTAGGTTTTTGATTTTAGACTGCATAAAGATAAGTAGATGACATGCGAGTTCTCTAGGGGGTTACCAATGAAGGGATCATTGGAAGGGAATTCAGCTGGCTGAAGTTATGAGAATGCTTGGTTGAATAACCAAGTCTTGAGTCTTTTTTTAAATATAATGGGGCATTGCACTAATCTGAGGTCTGACGGGAGAGAGTTCCAGAGTTTGGGACCGGCCATGGAAAATGCTCTTACTTAATGCTGTCTTTATCGGTGGGATCTGAAGGTTGTTTCTGTAAGCTTGTCTCACTGGTCTGGTAGAGGTGTGGGGTTGAAGAGGGATTTTGAGCTCGAGTGGGGCAATGTTATGTATTGCCTTGTGGATTGATGAGAGCACTTTGAAAAGTATTCTGAATTTGACAGGAAGCCAGTGTAGGCTTTTTAAGATGGGTGATGTGTGGTCTCTTTTGTTTGTCTTGGATAGGATCCTTGCTGAGGCGTTTTGCAGCATCTGTAGAGGTTTTGTGGCGTTAGCAGGGAGGCCCAGTAGAAGTGAATTGCAGTAATCTATTTTAGTGAGAATGATTGCTTGTAGAACTGATCGGAAATCTTGAAAAGGGAGGAGTGGTCTCAATCTTTTTAAGACTTGTAGTTTGAAAAATCCATCCTTTACGATGTTATTGATGAGAGATCTGTAATTCATTTGGTTATCTAGTATAACTCCTAGATTTCTGACTTGTGGGGACATTATTAATTGGGAAGTCAGGTTGGTAATGGGATGTGTGTAGGTTCCATCTTGGGAGATGAGGAGGTATTCTGTTTTGTTTTGATTAAGAATCAGATTGAGACTTGTGAGCAGGTTGTTGATGGCTTGTTGGCATGAGTTCCAGAAGTCCAGAGTTTTATGAAGAGACTCGGTTATAGGAATCAGTATCTGAACATCGTCTGCGTATAAGTAGTGGATAAGATTTAGGTTGAGGAGGAGCTGGCAGAGTGGGAGTAGGTATATGTTAAATAAGGTTGGTGAGAGTGAAGATCCTTGTGGGACTCCCAGGTTGTAGGTGACTGGTTGAGATTCCTCCTTGTTGACTTTAACCTTATAATGTCTGTTCTGGAGGAAAGATTTGAACCAGGTGAGGGCAACGTCTCTAATGCCAATGTCTGCCAAACGATCTATTAATGTGTTATGATTGACCGTGTCAAATGCTGCTGTTAGGTCTAGGAGGATGAGTAGACAAGGTTGTCTTTTTTCAAGGTTCAGTAGGATGGAGTCCGTTAATGAGATTAGGAGAGTTTCTGTGCTTCGAGATTGGCGGAAGCCGAACTGTGCCGGGGACAGAATGTTGTTGTTGTTCAGGTATTCTGTTAGTTGTTTATTTGCAACTCGTTCCATGATTTTTGCGATGAAGGGTAGATTAGCTATTGGGCGAAAGTTGGCCGGGTTATCTGGAGAGAGATTTGGTTTTTTTAGGAGTGGTTTTATGATTGCCATTTTGAGAGGGTCAGGAACTAGCCCTTGAGAAAATGAGCAATTGATGATTTGTGCAATAGGTTTGGAGATGGTTTTAGAGCAGGTGATGAGGAGGTTGGTTGGGATGGTGTCCTGAGGATGTGAAGACGGTTTGAGCTTTTTTAGGATGTTTTCGATCTCTAAGGATGAGGTCGGCTCAAATTCCCCAAGGCTTGCCTTTTGTGGTGGAAAGGCAGGTAGTGGTGTTGCTGGCATAGTATTCTTGTTATTCTTGGCCTGAGTTAATAGGTTTGGGATCTTATTTTTGAAGTAAGTCGCAAGTTCTTCTGCTTTGCCTGCAGCTTTATCATCTGGTATGGATGTCGATGGGGGTTTAGTGAGGGATGAAACCAAAGAAAAAAGCGCTCTGGGGTCAAAGATGAAGTGGTGGATTTTTTGTGCTTAAAAGTCTCTTTTTGCTTGGAGGATGGATATTCTGTATAGGTGCATCGTGGACTTAAATGCCGTGAGGTTGGCAGATGTTGGGTTTTTGCGCCAAAGTTGTTCTTTTTTTCTGAGTTCCTGTTTTGTGGATTTTAGTTTAGGAGTGTACCAAGGTTTTTTGTTGTCTTTGTTTGCTTGAGAGGCTTTGGTGATAGTTGGGCATGTAGTATCGGCCACTTTTTTGGTGATGTTGTTCCAGGAAGATATGGCTGAGTCCGCGTTTGTGAGGTCCAGTTGGTTAAGTTCTATGGATAGGCTATTGCTGAGTGTTTCCTGGCTGCACATTTTCCTGAATTGGATTGTGTTATTCTGCTTTTTTGAGGGGGTAGGTAGGTGTATCTTTAGTACAGCGTTGATCAGCTTATGGTCTGACCAGGGAACTGGTAGGCATGTTGAGTGGGAGGCAGGAGTAAGTCCATGGTTAATGAAAATGAGGTCCAGCGTATGACCTGCTTTATGGGTGGGTTCATTAACTATTTGTTTGAAACCCATGAAGTTCAGTGTGTGTCTAGGAAAGTTTCACAACTGGGTGAGCGAGGAGATACGTCCACGTGGAGATTAAAGTCCCCTAGGAGTATAGCTGGTGTGTCGGTATTGATGTGCTTTACTATATTTTCAATCAAAGGAGATGGATCGGCTTCAAGGTATCCTGGGGGGGTGTATATAAGACCTATTTGTAGGTGGGAAGATTTAAATACAGCGAATTCTAGAGAATGTGAGGATATTGTAGTTTGTAGAGACATTCCTAGTTTTTTTTTTTGCTGCAAGAAGGAAACCACCTCCTCTTTTTTTGAGCCTGGGGATGGAGAATATGTCATACGAGTGAGCAGGGAGTTGGTTGATTGTGGCAATGTCTTCTGGTTTTAGCCAGGTTTCAGTGATTGCAAATAGGTCTGTGTTTGTTTCCAGAAGATAGTCATGAAGAAGGTGAGTTTTTTTTTGTCAGAGACTGTGTGTTCAGCAGCGATAAGGTGAAAAGTGAGAGGCCCAGTAGTTGGTTCAAGGGCGAGATGATGATAGGGATGAATCTTTTTTGTATAGAGTGTGGTGTAGCTTGTTTTTTTACAAGCCAGATTGTGATATAAAGGAGAAGTCGGATGTGGGAGAAGTCGGATGTTCAATGAGATCATTAAGCATTTCCGCCAAAGGCAGTACCACTTGAGCCGAAAGGAGCTTGTAAAACTCAGCCAGGTACCCGTCCGGTCCCAGAGCCTTCAATGGCTTAGCCTTCTTTATGGCTAAGCCATCTAATTGAGCATCAGTCAGACGAGGTAAACCTGAACGTGTTAAATAAGCTACTATGTCGTCTGGATCTACCGAATCAGCCTGATAAAGCTGACGATAATATTGGCAAAAAAGGTCACCCATAGCTTGGTTCGCATTAATTAATGTACCATTGGGTGTGCGTAGTGCCGCTATATGTCTTGCTTCCCCAAGATTTAGTCATATTTGTCATATCCCTTTTTTTAAGTGTTTCCTGACAAAATAATATATCCATTTTAGCATTGACCGCATCTTGCAATAAGCGTTTGCTTATAAAAAGTATTCAACCCCTTGACGTTCCATGACCTTAATTTACATTCTCCAGTCATAATAATAATGCTTAATTCAGTACCAAGATGAACATACAGCGCCATACCTCCATCGCCTCCCCCTAGTAAGCTGTGCACATATTGATCTAATATAAAACCCCACAGACATTGAAAACGCCCCACATGGTCCCCCTGAGCTTCCCTTTCTGTTCCCCTATTATCCCTCCCTGGATCCTTCCCCAACCCATACCCTCCTTCCCCACCCTCAAACCCCCCATTCTCTACTGGAGGCTTCATGTCACCCTTCATATACCCACGTGATGTCCTCCCTCAGTGGTTTATTAAACATCGTTCTCCCTTGCTAAAGAATTTCTTCCTAATTTCACTCCCAAAGGAGGAGCATGAATACCCCACTGTGTAAGCAAACAGCTTAACTGTAAACATTTAGCCTCTCAACTGGCAAACTATAAAATACATAACTCCGGAACTCTGCTGTGTTGTCTGTCCTGTAAAGAACATTATGTCTCTCGTCTTGGCCCTGTATATCCTTCAGCTGGTCTCAGGTAGCTGCCTCTCCGGACCTGTATTCTCCTCCTGAATATCTTCGTAAGTGCTTTCCTCCATGTTGCACCCTTTGCCAGCGTAGGTGTCCGTCCAGCATGGCACTGGAAGTCGTATCTTTCTTGGGATGTGCTATGGCCTTCAGGAGACCCGCTGTCTGTAATATTTGCACAGCTTCTTCCATGGACTTGACACGGGACGTAGTACCATTAACTGTAAACTGCAGGCCAAATGGGAATAGCCATTTATATCGAAAGTCACCTGCGTACAGAGCCTGCAGTACCTCCTGAAACTCCCGCTGCTTCCGTTTCATTACCATCCCTAGCTAGGCACAAGGACTTGGAAGAATCCCACCTCCTCCGCCGCCATTTAAACATCAGTAGGCTTTTGTGCAGTATCTGGAAGTTTCAGAACTGGTGCGCAAGATGGACCACTTGTTTGTTCTTCACGGTGGAAGTAGACAGGGTGAACCAGCTTCGCGAGCTACCATAGCTTGCTGGATCAAGGAGGTGGTCATGGAAGCCTATGTAGAGGCAGGAAAGCCATGACCCTTTCAGGTTAAAGCTCATTCCATTAGGGCTCAGGCAGTCTACTGGGCGGAAGCTAGACTGCTGTCTCCCGTCGACATCTGCCAAATGGTGACATGGTCCTCCTTGCACACCTTCTCCAGGTTCTATCGCCTGGACATTCAGACCCGAGAGGACACAGCCTTTGTAAGGGTGGTGCTAACCGGACCATTGGCAACCTCCCGCCCCGATCAGGAGTAGCTTTTGTACATCCCATTGGTCCTGAGTCCATCTGGCTACATGCTAGAAAATGGAGAAATTGCTTACCTGGTAATTTCATTTTTCTTACTGTAGACAGATGGACTCAGTATCCTACCCACGGCTGCCAAGAATGATGGCAAGGAATCATCCGTGAAATGAAAGGAAAATTAGTTTCTTACCTGATAATTTTCGTTCCTGTAGTACCAAGGATCAGTCCAGGACACCTGGGTTGTGACTCCGCACCAGTAGATGGAGACAGAGCAAGACCTGTCGGACTCAGTCATATATGACAATGTGCCAGTCACAGCCCCTCAGTCTTACTTAATGTCAAAGTAGAAACCTGAACCAGGAAACTAGCTAGGAAAAACCCTAACTTAAACAACGGGGAGCCCTACAAAACCCCCCCCTGGAACAGAACTCCCCAACCGGGAGAGCGAAACAAGCAATCAGGTTAGACAAAAACAAACAACGAGCGGACTCTCCGTTACTTCAGCACAGCAATGCGGGCGGGATCCTGGACTGTTCCTTGGTACTACAGGAACGAAAATTATCAGGTAAGAAACTAATTTTCCTTTCCCTGTACGTACCAGGATCAGTCCAGGACACCTGGGATGTACCAGAGCCAACTTACCGAGGGTGGGAAGCAGAGAGTCCCGCTCGGAGTACCCTCTCTCCAAACCCCCCAGCCTCAGTAGACTGAACATCCAACCGATAATGTCTAATGAAGGTATGCAACGACTTCCAGGTAGCCGCCCTCTAAATCTCTTGAGGCAACACCTGAGAAGATTCCGCCCAGGACGCAGCGTGGGAACGTGTCGAGTGAGCCCTGAGCCCCACGGGAACCTGTTTTCCCCGCACTAGGTACGCTGAGCCAATGGCCTCCTTGAGCCAACGGGCGATTGTCGTGCGGGACGCTGCGGCACCTTTCTTTGGACCAGAGAATAGGACAAAAAGATGATCTGTCACCCGAAAAGGATTAGTGACCTCTAGATAGCGAAGGAGGGACCTCCGCACATCCAGCTTCCGTAATTCCCTCGATTTCGGATCAGAGGACTCCCCGACAGCGAAAGCGGGAAGTTCAACTGATTGATTTAAATGAAACGCCGACACGACCTTAGGCAAAAAGGAAGGGACCGTCCGCAAGGAGACTCCTGAGTCAGAAATGCGCAAGAACGGCTCCCTACAAGATAGCGCCTGCAACTCCGAAACACGCCGTGCCGAAGAAATCGCCACCAGGAATACGGTCTTCAACGTGAGATCTTTAAGAGTCGACCGCTTCAAGGGCTCAAATGGCGCCGAGCATAGGGAGGAGAGCACCCAATTGAGGTTCCAGGACGGACAAGGATGACGCAATGGAGGACGGAGATGCTTTGCTCCCCGAAGAAACCGGGAGATATCCGGGTGTAGGGCCAGGGAGGATCCCCGAACCTTACCACGCAAACAACCAAGCGCCGCAACCTGGACTCGTAGGGAACTGCACGCCAGCCCTTTGGCAAGACCAGCCTGGAGAAACGCTAGGATATCGGAGACTGAGGCGGAAGTGGGATCCACTCCACGCTTCACACACCATTCCTCAAAGACCACCCAGACTCTGACATACGTTAAGGACGTAGATTGCTTCCTGGACCTCAACAGCGTGGCTACCACCGCATCTGAGTAACCTTTTCTCTTCAACCTATTCCTCTCAAAAGCCATTCCGCGAGACAAAAGTGATCCGCATCCTCCAAACAGACGGGGCCCTGGTGGAGAAGCCCCGCGAACCCCTGGAGAAGAAGGGGAGTGTCCACCGACAACTGAATGAGGTCTGCAAACCACGGGCGACGCGGCCACTCTGGAGCCACCAGGATCACCGTGGATGGGTGCAACTCTATGCGCCGGAGAATCTTGCCTATCATCGGCCACGGGGGAAACACGTACAGCAACACATCCGTCGGCCAGAGAAGCACCAACGCGTCGACGCCCTCGGCTCCTCTGTCTCGACGCCGACTGTAAAATTGCGGGGCCTTCGCATTGTGCCACGTGGCCATCAGATCCATGTGAGGCACCCCCCACTTCTCGCAGATGATAAGAAAAGCGTCGTCCGCCAGTTCCCACTCTCCGGGGTCCAGGCGATTACGGCTGAGAAAATCCGCCTGGACGTTGTCGACTCCGGCAATGTGAGACGCTGCGATGTTGCTGAGATGTTGCTCTGACCAGACCATCAAGAGCTGCGCCTCCTCCGCCACCAGTGGACTTCTCGTCCCGCCTTGGCGATTGATGTAGGCCACGGTGGTCGCGTTGTCCGACAACACTCGGACCGCCTTTCCCCGTACCAACGGCAGAAAGGACTGTAGTGCCAGGCGAGCCGCTCTGGTCTCTAGCCGGTTGATGGACCACTGCGCTTGCATCGCCGACCACCGGCCTTGTACGGACTTGCCGAGGCAAACTGCTCCCCAGCCGGAGAGACTGGCATCCGTAGTCACCACTGTCCAGCTGGGAACTAGCAGGGACACTCCGCAGGTCAGATGATCCGAGTCTAGCCACCAGTACAGGCTGGACCTCGCCTGGGCCGTGAGTGGTAGCGGCAGTTGGAACTCTTCCGATACCGGCTTCCAGCGGGATAGCAACGACGACTGCAATGGTCGTAGATGAGCGAACGCCCAGGGGACCAACGCGAGCGTTGATGCCATAGAACCCAGAACCATCAGATAATCGCAGACCCGCGGTAGTCGAAGAGACAATAACCGCCTCACTTGAGACTGCAGTTTGCACACCCGTTCCTGGGATAGGAACACCTTGCCCCGTTTCATGTCGAATAAGGCTCCAAGGTATTCCAAGGACTGGGTGGGCACCAGTTGACTCTTGCTGAAGTTGATGACCCAGCCCAGAGACTGCAAGAGCTGTAGGACCCTGGTCACTGCCAGACGACACTGAGTCTCGGACTTGGCCCGAATCAACCAATCGTCCAAGTAGGGATGAACCAGGAAACCTTCCCGGCGGAGCTGCGCCGCCACCACTACCATCACCTTCGTGAAAGTCCGAGGGGCCGTTGCGAGACCAAACGGAAGCGCCCGGAACTGGTAATGCCTTCCCAGGATGCAGAACCTGAGAAACCGTTGAAACGACTGCTGGATGCCCACATGGAGGTACGCCTCCGTAAGATCCAGGGAGGCCAGGAATTCGACTGGACATACCGAGGCAATCACCGACCGAATTGTCTCCATTTTGAAGTGAGGAACGCGAAGGCATCTGTTTACCCCTTTCAGATCCAAAATCGGCCTTGACGTGCCGTCTTTCTTTGGAACGATGAAGTAAATGGAGTAACGGCCCTTGCCTTGCTGACTGGCAGGTACGGGGGAAATTGCTCCCAAGCTTTCCAAGTGCCGGAGGGTTCCTTGCACTGCCGCCCTCTTCTCGGGACACTTGCAGGGCGACACCAGGAACTTGTCTGATGGGGTTCGAGCAAAATCTAACGCGTAGCCGTGTCTTATCACGTTGAGGACCCACTGATCCGACGTTACGTTGGCCCATTCCTCGAAAAACAACGTCAACCTCGCCCCGACGTTTGGAACGACGGCCTGGGGTTGATGCGAGGGATGGGCCAACCGCATCTCATTGCGAAGCCTTGGGCCCCGTGCCCGACGGGGTTCCCCCTTGTCTACCGAATCTTTTCCCACGAAAGGACTACGGCCACTGTGAGGACCGGGAGGAGGACGACCTGTAAGAAGGACCGCAGACCTCTGAGGACGCGAGTTCTGTTTCCACGAAAGCTAGGGAACGAGGACCGAGTTCTGGACCTGTCCTCAGGCAACTTAAAGGCCCTGTTCTCCCCAAGGGAAAGCATCAAATCATCCAACTCCTTGCCAAACAACAACTTTCCCTTGAACGGCAGCGCCCCCAGGTGAGCCTTGGAGGATCCATCCGCAGCCCAATTTCGCAGCCACAGAAGGTGGCGCGCCGAGACGGATGCAACCATGGCTCGAGCTGACGTGCGAAGAAGATCGTGTAGAGCACGCCTCCAATCGATCCACCTGCGAGGCCTCCTCCGCTGACTGATCGGCGTTGGCCTGAAGAACCTGGGCCCAGCGCAGACTGGCCCGCATAGCGAAGTTGGTACAGATGGCAGCCCTGACCCCCAAAGCTGAAACTTCAAAAATCTTTTTGAGTTGCACCTCCAGCTTCCTGTCCTGTATGTCTCGGAGAGCAGTAGCCCCCGTGACCGGGATCGTCGACCTCTTTGTCACCGCTGAGACCGCCGCATCCACTTTCGGGAGCCGGAGAAGTTCCAACGCATCCTCCGGGAGCGGGTAGAGCTTTATCCATGGCCTTGCTGACCTTCAGCCCTAACTCCGGTGTATCCCATTCCCGAAACAGGATATCCGTCGATGAAAAATGGAAAGGAAAAGCTACTGCTGGCCCAGTGAGGCCCAACAGTACCGGATCCATGTTGGCTTCCTGTCGGGCGACCACCGGCGGAGCCTCTATCCCCAGCTCCTGGAGAATGGCCGGAATAAGCGGGGACAGTTCTTCCCTGCAAAAAAGCCAGACCACCTTAGGGTCATCCCCTTCCACGGCCTGTGCTCCTTTGCCCGCATTGGGCTGGGTGGGATCGTCCCCTGTCGCCCCCTGGGCCCCCCCGCAGGGGCTCTTCAGGGTAATCCGCATCATCTTCTGAAATGGACTCGCTGTCCGATTCCTGTGGGGCACCCCTGAGAGGCCGCTTCCCTCTGGGTGGCGCTTGGGGAAACCCCGAGGGTTCCTTAGGCCTCCTCTTCGGGGGATCGGACTTGTAAGCTCCCCCGGAAGCTTTTCCACGTCTGCGCTTGCGGCCTTTATATTGAAGTACCTTGCGCAACAAAAGTGCAAAATCCTCCGAAAAATCCCCGGAGCCCGACGAGTCCTCATCGGCACTGGCGGCCCCGGGGGACCCGGTCCCCCCCGGGACGTCCCCCCCCCCACAGGCCCTGGCTGCGGGGAAAGTGCGGGAGGCAGGCCGGCATCCCCAGCCGGCTCCCGCGCGATTTCGCAGGCGGTGCCTAAAATGGCCGCCACTCCCGCGCTGAGCGGGAAGGGATCCGGCGGCCTGACAGACGCTGAACTCCCACGCGGCGGCAATCGTACCGGCCGGGATCGGCTCTCCCGCCGTGCCCCAGACGGACCCTCGCCTCCCGGGACGCAAGAAGTACACAGGCCCTCCCTCAAGAGGCGCGCGCGCGCCGAGCCCCAGGCCCAGCAAGTCGACCCCCGCGGCATTCGCGCGATCGCGGCGCGAAACAGGTAACAAAATAAAACACTAAGTCCAAATTCCACCCCCCGGCCAGCGGCGACCCCCCCCCCCCCCCTCCGAGAAACCCCGAGATGGAGCCGCAAAGTAAAGGAGAGCCGGCAGGCAGAAAATAGAAAAGAAAACCTTTTTTTTTTTTTTTGTAACTTGCCGCTGTCCTCGGTCCTGGGGCCCTGCTCCAGCGGGGGTGAGTGAACCGGGCTCCCCGGTGTCACCCCCGACGCTGCTACTCGAAGAGCCGGGTCCTCAACCCTAGCAGCGGCCTCTACCAGGGGGGGATGGTCCCCTCAGAACCTCCCAACCCCCTTGGGAGGCAGGGCGGACGGGACTTCCTCAAGGAAAAATCAAAATAAATAACAGACTGGAACTACAACTAACCAGCACTAACTATAAGCACAAAAAAACAAGTCAACCCTGACTGACTAACAGTACCCAGGGCAGGCAGAGGCTGTGACTGCACCTGCACCATCTACTGGAGACAGAGTAAGACTGAGGGGCTGTGACTGGCACATTGTCATATATCACTGAGTCCAACAGGTCTTGCTCTGTCTCCATCTACTGGTGCGGAGTCACAACCCAGCTGTCCTGGACTGATCCTGGTACGTACAGGGAATATTCATTCAAAGAGATTATGGATAAGCCATCGCCCATTCTCTTAATCAGGACATCTATAATTGCTGGGTTTCAGCGTTTGTTTGGTTGAGTACAGTTATGATGATTCATTTTTTAATCAAGTTTTAATCGAGTTATTCAATAGTATGTCCACAATGGCTTTTGAAGAGAATACTGAAGGGCTGAGGTCACTGCAGGGGTGTATCTAGGGTGACGTCAGCTTAGAAATCTAAGGGGAGCACATAACCCATTGGTCCTGAGTCCATCTGTCTACAGTAAGGAAAACAAAATTATCAGGTAAGTAATTTCTCCATTGGTAATGAGTTACCAGAAAAAAATGTAGCTAGGAAGTGGGAGGGGGGAATAGTCAGAATTTTAGAAGTTATCCAGACAAAGCCTTTGAATATCAACCTCTTGGCTTTAAACATGCCTGCAGCCTGAAAGCATATACACCTTCTAACATGCCTGCAGATTTCAGGTTTTGCAAATGACTTCTGCCTAAAGTACCACACCGTACGTAACGACACCCCATCCTCTGAAATTCTTAGAAAAGGGTCTCTACCTGATAACGCCTGCAGCTCAGATATCCTTCTAGCTGAGCAGATAGCCACCAAGAAAACAGATTTTAAGGTTAGATCCTTTAAGGATGCCCTCCTAATTGGTTCAAATGGAAGACCACACAGAACTCTAAGAATCAGATTAAGATCCCAGGCCTCCCCTGCACCTTACCTCGAAGACACCCTAAGACTGCCACCTGAACCCAGAGGGAATTATAGGCTAACCCTTTAGACAAACCGCTTTGTAAAAAAAGAATAAAACCTGCGGAACATCCACCATTTAAAGGTTATAAACTATTCTGCAAACATCATGATTTGAACAGTCTCCAAACCCGGAGATAAGCCAGTGAAGTGGAACGCCTCCTCGCCTGACGTAAAGGCATAATCACAGACTCTGTATCCTTTCATGCGGAACCGCTGCCTTTCAAAAGCCAAGCTGCTAGACAGAAACAATCTGCCCGGTCTGAAAATATGGGCCCCTGCCGCAACAACCCTGGCAGATGTACTAAGCACATGGGACGGTCTACTGTTAGATAAATGAGGTCCGCAGCACGGACCACCAGAATCACCCTGCCCGGATGAAGGTGGCCTCTTTTCATCTTAACCAGACAGTCGAACTGTTGACCATCCCGACTTGATCACCGGACACTCCTATGGCAAGGGAGCTTCACTTCTTGGATTTGCGGCGATTTCTTTTGCGGTACCTTAAGGTGATGAATACTTTTCGCAGATCAGATCATCTTTTTTGTCCTGTTTAGTGGAGCAAAGAAGGGAAACAAAGCTTCCAAGGGCATGATTGCAAGATGGCTGAAAAAGGCTTACATTGACCCTTACAGCTTACATCTGTAAGGGTTGATCAGCGGGTGCATTCCACTAGGGCGCAGGCATCTTCGTGGGTGGAGTGTCAATTGATATCTCCGCAAGAGATTTGTCGGGCAGCAACATGGTCTTCTCTTCACACTTTTACCAAACATCTTGAATGTGCGGGCATTAGAGGAGTCAACGTTTGGTGAAAGTGTGTTGTGCGCAGGTCTTTCGAGTTACCACCCAGTATAGAGGGGCTTGACTGGACTGATCTGGGATACGAACAGGAAAGGAAAATTTGTTTTACCTGCTAATTTTCATTCCTGTAGTACCGCAGATCAGATAGGTAAAAAAAACAATGAAGGATACAATTGATATACGATTTAGAAGGAGCTTATATCCATTATTTGTATCATTATGAGTGTGACATGGGATAGGTTTCTGAAGGGTGTATATGAATGCGATTTGTGTTTTGAGTGAAGTTGAGTGAATGTTTTTGATACTGTTTTTATGTCTATTACATCCGGCGATGTTTTTGTGGTAATTAAAATACTTTTTGTATTAATTAAAATCTTTGAATTTAAATATCTGTAATTTCATTTAAATACTTTTGTATTGTTGTATATCACTTTTAGATTTATTATATAATTAGATAAGAATGGATTGAATTGCTTAAAAAACATGATTTCTCTCTATATTGTTTTCACTAGTACCACAGATCAATCCAGAGGCCGTCCCCTTCTTTCGAAAGACTTCTTCGCTTCTGGATGTTGTTGAGACAGCATGTTGACATTTGCAGAGTTTATAAAAGTGCTAAACCGGCTCTGTTCCCAGGCATCTGTGTGTCTTATGGAGCAAATTAGGGGAGGGTATAAAATGTTTTTTGTCCCCATTTCGTTTTCCGGTCTGGGGAGGGCCATTTCTGTCCACTCCCCGGATCAGAAAACTTTTATCGTTCTCTTTGTTGGGGAACCACCCCCCTCCCAACTCTTTAAATGTAATTAACTACAACCCCCCACCCTCCTGACACCCCCCCCCCAAGACTTGCCAAAAGTCCCTGGTGGTCCAGCGGGGGTCCAGGAGCGATCTCCTGCACTTGGGCCGTCGGCTTCCAGTAATCAAAATGGCGCAGATAGCCCTTTGCCTTACTATCTCACAGGGGCTACCGGTGCCATTGGTTGGCCTATCACATGGTAGGAGCAATGGACAGCCCATGCCAAGATGGCGCCGGCCATCCATTGCTCCTACCATGTGACAGGGGCCGACCAATGGCACCGGTAGCCCCTGTGAGATAGTAAGGGCAAAGGCTATCGGCACCATTTTGAATACTGGCAGCCGACGGCCCAAGTGCAGGAGATCGCTCCCGGACCCCCGCTGGACCACCAAGGACTTTTGGCAAGTCTTGGGGGGGGGGGGGGGGGTCAGGAGGGTGGGGGGTTGTAGTTAGTTTTGGGTTTTTTTATATTCACTCCATAAGACGCACAGACATTTTCCCTCCACTTTTGGGGAAAGTAAAAGTGAATCTTATGGAGCGAAAAATACGGTAATATATCCTTGTTTGAGACAAGGGGTTCTAGTTTTAGGGGGCTACAACTTTGTGTATCTGCTCGCTAAGAGTTTATTGGGGTTTGTTAATTTGGACATTTTGGTTTGGGTACAGGTCAATGTTGAAGGACTGCAGGTGACCCTCTTGGTTATTTAGCAGTGCCTGCAAAGTTTTTATTCTCTGGCTCCATCTGTTGCTAGGGATGCATAACCCACTTGTCTGGACTGATCTGTGGTACTACAGGAACAAAAATTAGCAGGTAAGAACAAATTTTCCTTTACCACCCATCTTCCTACTCCAAAGTAAGAATTAAAAACCCTTTGAAAACCCCTTGTGGGGTTGTTGCATGTGTGTGCCCATACATGCTGGCACGGAAGAGTGCAGAATATCAAGCTGCTTTGCGTAGGGCTTATTCCTGCTCCTCTTTCTGAAAGTGCAGGCAATCATCTGTGACCTTTCACCTCCCACAGTGGTGCCGATGACCTGTTGCCCATTCTGTCTTACATCGTACTGAGGAGTGACCTTCCACAGCTGGCGTCAGAGTGTGCTGTGCTCGAGGAGTTTATTCATGAAGGGTAAGAGTAGAGAAGATTATAGTAGTACATCAAAGGAATCCCAGTGTGTATCGGCAGAATTTCTGTAAATCGGAGACTCTATTGTCACTTTGTTACCACGTGCATAGTTTCAATTTATGTGTGTTAAATTTTGTCTGTTCTGGGCTAAAGATCTGGAAGGGAGAGGACAGGTTGCTGTCACCTGATTTCTCCAACACAATTCAGAGGATTTTAACTGAAGTAGTTGATTAATGTACTGAGCATTTCTCTCTGTTTTCTCTCTGGAGCTTTATTCTAGCTCTTACCATACAGCAGATGTTAAGAGTAGTGAAAATGTGATGATTGTGACCACAAGGGGTTCTAGAGGGCCCAGAGGGCAGAAAAGTGTAGCAGTGTTTTGGTTTTTTTTTCCTCATTTAAATTTGTATTAATCAATATCAACATAAGTAACAAATAAATGGCTTTACTATACAGAGATAGTCTCAAGCGAAACTATAAAACATACAAGCAATAAAACTAGAGCTAACAAGATAACACTAAGCAAGGTCACTATTACATTTAAACCAAGATATAACTGCTTCTTCAAGTCCCCCCACCCTCCTCTCCTCACCCACTCAAAGACTGAATGACAAAGGCTCCCTCAAACAATATGTATAATCCCTCGAAGGCCTTCAGCTTCATAACATACAGGAGAGGCCTACTGGTACATAACAAAAAGACATATATAGGGAAAACAAGACACAACCACTATTTCCCTGTACATACCAGGATCAGTCCAGACCGCTGGGTTGTGTCTCCCTTCCAGCAGATAGAGAGAGAAAAAAGCTGAAGGCACCCTTTGATAACCTAGTGTGCCACCTGCTGTCCCTCAGTATTTCTCTGACTCCAGCAGATGAAGGAAGACATAACATGCGGGCCTGATCTTTTCCAAAATTTGGGGTTCATTTCTATTGGAAAGAGGTTCCTTTTATTCTTGTCCACCTTTGACTAGATCAGCTTTTTATAATTAGTTTAGAGAAAGAAAAAAATAAATTAATACAAGCATAAAGTACAGATCCTTCTCCCCTCTTGTAACAGGCAGAGCTGGGCTTAGTACCCTACAGCCGCGGTACCAGGAGGACCTTACTAATACCCAGGTAAGGGGGGATTTACCGGTGGGCCGGTCCCTCCCCCCCCTATGATTCCAGAGAAGTCACATTCCTCTGAAGGGAGCTCTATAGCCTGTGGCTGTTCAGGGAGGCGCATTCCCCTGCTTTTTTAATCGGCTCCATTGTTAAAAAAAAAAAGCCTGTTTTCAGTGCCCGGGGCTCCGGAGGAACTTGCTTGATTTCTCAGCCGTTTCGTGCAACCATGCCGAGGGGATTGAAGTGCACTGCTTGTGGAGAGCCGGTAACACGACTCTCCCGAGAGGGCCTCTGTCACCGCTGCCTCCCCGGGAGAAAAGTACCTTCACAATTGTCTATTTCAGGCAAAAGAATGTCTTTACCGCGTTCATGAGGCGCAGATAGAAGGCAAACAGAGACCTTCCCCGTCCCCGATAAGAGCGGGAACGGCGGCCATCTTAGGTGCTCCAATGCCACGCTGGGCTGTGGGGGAGGGGATCTTCCACTCCCCCTGTCTCCCGCTTTAAGCCCCGTAAGGCCTTTGGATGCAGGTTTTGAAGATCCTTCTATTCCCCCTCCTGTGCCTCCAGCCAGAGTCTTAAGGAGGCAGCATCCTTTTTCCTCCCAGTTATTTTGCTGCTGCTTAAAGCCTATATGGAAGCAGAGGCAGATTTGGATTTGTAGCCATTTCCAGCTGCTAAGGTCCCTAGACCTCTGGTCGGACAGGTTCCTACAGCTCCTATACCTCCGCCGGCCCCGGTCCCAGTGGTACCGGCAGTGGTTCCCCTAGTCCCCGTGCCTCCAGACCCTTTCACAGTGGGCACGGGCGATGATGATGATGAGTCTGCTCCAGTTGAAGGGGATGACCCTCGGGTGCTCCGGTTATTTTGCAGGGAGGAGCTGCATCCTCTAATTCCTCATGTTCTGCAAGAGCTTGATATTCCAGCTCTGCAGCCAGTGGCGGAACCTTCCTCGGGGGGACCCTGTTCTGTCAGGTTTGAGAGACCCCCCTACAACCTTCCCTTTTCACCCGAAGCACCTGCAACTACTGACTCAGGAATGAGAAGCGCCGGAGGCGAGCCTGAAAGTTAGTAGAGCCATGGAAATCTTTGGATTTGCTTAAGGTTCCTAAAGTGGATGCGATCGCTACGCGCACGACCATCCCCGTGCAAGGAGGAGCAGCTTTCAAGGACCTATAGGATAGGAAGCTGGAGGTCCTTCTCAAAAGAATTTTTGAGGTTTTGGCGCTGGGCGTCGGGGGGCCATCTGTAGTAATCTAATGCAGAGGGCTACTCTTAGGTGGGTGCATCAGTTACTCACATCTCAAGTGCTCTCCCCTGAGGAGGCTGATCAGGTGAATCGCCTGGAGTTGGCCGTGGCTTATACCGCTGATGCCTGTTATGATCTCCTTCGTACTTCCTCGCGCACGATGGCCTCGGCGGTTTCTGCTAGGAGGCTTCTTTGGCTTCGCAACTGGTCAGCTGAAGTTTCGTCAAAGTCGCAGCTGGGTTCCTTCCCTTTTAAAGGAAAGTTGTTATTCGGTGATGAACTGGAACAACTTGTCAAAGACTTGGGGGGATAAAAAGGAATACAAGCTCCCGGAGGACAAGCCCCGCTCTTCCCGTCCTTTTGGGTCATTTAGAGGGCGTTTTCAGGGCCAACGTCGTTTTCGGACGGGTAGGGTTCCGTCCTTTACTCCGAGGCAGACGTCCACACGGTCCCAAGCCTGTGCACATTCCTTTCGCAGCAGACGAGCTCCGCGTAATGGAAACTCCCAAGCTTTCCTACAAGCAAGGCTGCCCAATGAAGGTGTGCCGGCCCATTCCTCCGTTCCGGAGATCGGCGGACGTCTCTCTCTGTTTCCCGAGGCATGGGTCAAGATCTCGTCAGACCAGTGTGTTCTAAACATCATAAAATGCGGTTACACTTTGGATTTTGCCCGCCCACTACGAGATCTGTTCTTGTCTCCTTGCGGATCCCAGATAAAGCAGCAGCGGGTACTCCAGACCTTGGTTCGCTTGAAGGATCTGGGAGCAATTGTTCCAGTCCCACTGAGCGAGCGTCGAACCGGACGATATTCCGTTTACTTCGTGGTACCCAAGAAGGAGGGCTCCTTCCGTCCAATATTGGATTTAAAGAAGGTCAAAAGAGCACTTCGGGTTCCTCGTTTTCGCATGGAGACATTGAGATCCGTAATTGCGGCCATCCACAAAGGTGAATTTTTGGCTTCTTTGGATCTGACGGAAGCTTACCTACACATCGGAATCTAAGAGACTCATCAGAGGTTTCTGCGGTTTATGATATTATAGAAATAGAAATGACGGCAGAAGAAGACCAAACGGTCCATCCAATCTGCCCAGCAAGCTTTCACGCTTGTTTTTTTCCATACGTTTCTGTTACTCTTGTCCCTTTAAATAACTTTTTGGTTCTATTTCCCTTCCATCCCCGCCATCGTAGATAGCAGTGCTGGAGCTGCATCTAAGTGAAGTATCTAGCTAATTGGTTTGGGGTAGTAACCGCCGTAATAAGCAAGCTACTCCCACGCTTGTTTACCCAGCCTGTGCAGTTCAGTCCTTGTTGGTTGTTTGAATATAAATCCTTTGTTCTTCATTCCCCCTGCCGTTGAAGCAGTGAGCTGCGCTGGATATGTATTCTAAGTGAAGTATCAGGCTTGATTTGGAGTAGTAACAGCCATAACAAGCAAGCTACACCCATGCTTATTTGTTTTCCCAGACTATGTAATTCAGTCCTTGTTGGTAGTTGTCTGAATATAAATAATCTTTTCTTCATTCCCCCTGCCATTGAAGCAGAGAGCTATGCTGGATATGCATTGAAAGTGAAGTATCAGGCTAATTTGGTTTGGGGTAGTAACTGCCGTAAGCAAGCTACGCCCCTGCTTTTATGTGGATGCAAATCCTTTTTTCCACATTTGCTCTTGCCGTTGAAGCATAGAGCAATGTTGGAGTCACATAGAATAAGGATATTAATCTCCAGGTAGTAGCCGTCATTCCCGCAAGCCACCCCCATGCCTCTTCTCTTCATTCACATCCTCTAGACTTTATGGATCCACAGTATTTATCCCATACCCCTTTGAAATCCTTCACAGTTTTGGTCTTCACCACTTCCTCCGGAAGGGCGTTCCAAGCATCCATTACCCTCTCCATGAAGAAATACTTCCTGACATTGGTTCTGAGTCTTCCTCCCTGGAGTTTTAAATCGTGACCACTGGTTCTGCTGATATTTTTGCAACGGAAAAGGTTTGTCGTTGTCTTTGGATCATTAAAACCTTTCAAGAATCTGAAAGTCTGTAGCATATGACCCCTGCTCCTCCTTTCCTCCAGGGTGTACATATTTAGATTCTTCAATCTCTCCTCAAAAGTCATTCAGTGAAAACCATCCACCTTTTTGGTTGCCCTTCTCTGGACCGCTTCCATTCTGTCTCTGTCCCTTCTGAGATATGGTCTCCAGAACTGAACACAGTACTCCAGGTGAGGCCTCACCAAGGACCTGTACAAGGAGGATAATCACTTCCCTTTTCTTACTCTATATTCCTCTCTCTATGCAGCCCAGCATTCTTCTGGCTTTAGCTATCGCCTTGTCGCATTGTTTTGCCAACTTCAGATCATTAGACACTATCACCCCAAGGTCTCTCTCCTGCTCCATGCACATCAGCCCTTCTCCCCCATCGAATACAGTTCTTTCGGATTTCCACACCCCATATGCATGATTCTGCACTTCTTGGCATTGAATCTCAGCTGCCCTATCTTCAACCACTCTTCCGGTTTCCTTAAATCCCGTCTCATTCTCTCCATGCCTTCCGGCGTGTCCACTCTGTTGCAGATCTTAGTGTCATCCGCAAAAAGACAAACCTTACCTTCTATCACGTCCGCAGTGTCGCTCACAAAGATATTGAACAGGACTTGTCCCAACACCTTGCTGCACTCTGGTCAACACCGCTCTCTCGTCAGAGTAAGTTCCATTTACCATCACACATTGTCTTCTGTCCGACAACCAGTTTGCAATCCAGGCCACCACCTCGGCACTCATTCCTAAGCTTCTCATTTTATTCACCAGTCTCCTGTGCGGAACCGTATCAAAAGCTTTGCTGAAGTCCAAGTAGATGACATCTAGCGCTCTTCCTCGATCCAATTCCTTGGTTACCCAGTCAAAAAAGTCAGATTTGTCTGACAGTATCTTCCCTTGGTGAATCCATGCTGCCTCTGGTCCAGCAATTCTTCTAACTGTAGATAGTTCACTATTCTTTCTTTCAACAGCGACTCCATGTTGTGGTTATTGATGTTTGGGTGGATCCTTGGACACTGTGGCAGCTGACCGGGACCACGGTGTCAGGCTAGACTCTGGACACACAAACACAGATTTGAATCTTTATTTAAACAGTTTTGGAAACCACCAGAGCTGGCAGTAGTGAGTAGCAGATGTTGAGCCCAGCTAGGCGAGTATCCCACAGGACGCTGGAACAGCGAATCCTCTGCTTGGCTGTGCTGTAGTGGAAAAAGACAGAGTTATGAGTACACAGTGAGAAACATACAGAGTCCCAGGTAGAACAGAAGAAGCTCTGAGACAGGGAGAGCAGGCCCTCGAGCGAGTACCTGATCCCTCACACAGCGATTCCACTAGTCGAGAGGTCTGGCACTGGAACAGAAGGTAGGCCCTCGAGGAGCGAGTACCTGGCTCCAGGGAAGCAGTACTGTGGAATAGATGGTAGTTGTACTCATAGATGGAAACTGTTAGTGAAGTCTTCCAAGTAGAAAGGGTTGTAGATGCAGGCAGCGACTCAGGGAAAATGGGCCCTCGAGGAGCGAGTACCGGTTTCCTGATAGCACCTGAAAAAAGCAGAAGAGGCCCCCGAGGAGCGGGTACCCCGTTAGCAATAAGAGTTCCAGATAATCGCTGGAGTGGCAGAGTAGCTTCGGTACGGAGAGCGAATCCCATCCATAGTATTCCGGGGAGTGCTAACTCGATTAGCTAGCAAAAGTACATAAGAACATAAGAACATGCCATACTGGGTCAGACCAAGGGTCCATCAAGCCCAGCATCCTGTTTCCAACAGTGGCCAATCCAGGCCATAAGAACCTGGCAAGTACCCAAAAACGAAGTCTATTCCATATAACCATTGCTAATGGCAATGGCTATTTTCTAAGTGAACTTAATAGCAGGTAATGGACTTCTCCTCCAAGAACTTATCCAATCCTTTTTTAAACACAGCTATACTAACTGCACTAACCACATTCTCTGGCAACAAATTCCAGAGTTTAATTGTGCGTTGAGTAAAAAAGAACTTTCTCCGATTAGTTTTAAATGTGCCCCATGCTAACTTCATGGAGTGCCCCCTAGTCTTTCTACTATCCGAAAGAGTAAATAACCGATTCACATCTACCCGTTCTAGACCTCTCATGATTTTAAACACCTCTATCATATCCCCCCTCAGTTGTCTCTTCTCCAAGCTGAAAAGTCCTAACCTCTTTAGTCTTTCCTCATAGGGGAGTTGTTCCATTCCCCTTATCATTTTGGTAGCCCTTCTCTGTACCTTCTCCATCGCAATTATATCTTTTTTGAGATGCGGCGACCAGAATTGTACACAGTATTCAAGGTGTGGTCTCACCATGGAGCGATACAGAGGCATGACATTTTCCGTTTTATTCACCATTCCTTTTCTAATAATTCCCAACATTCTGTTTGCTTTTTTGACTGCCGCAGCACACTGTACCGACGATTTCAATGTGTTATCCACTATGACACCTAGATCTCTTTCTTGGGTTGTAGCACCTAATATGGAACCCAACATTGTGTAATTATAGCATGGGTTATTTTTCCCTATATGCATCACCTTGCACTTATCCACATTAAATTTCATCTGCCATTTGGATGCCCAATTTTCCAGTCTCACAAGGTCTTCCTGTAATTTATCACAATCTGCTTGTGATTTAACTACTCTGAACAATTTTGTGTCATCTGCAAATTTGATTATCTCACTCGTCGTATTTCTTTCCAGATCATTTATAAATATATTGAAAAGTAAGGGTCCCAATACAGATCCCTGAGGCACTCCACTGTCCGCTCCCTTCCACTGAGAAAATTGCCCATTTAATCCTACTCTCTGTTTCCTGTCTTTTAGCCAGTTTGCAATCCACGAAAGGACATCGCCACCTATCCCATGACTTTTTACTTTTCCTAGAAGCCTCCCATGAGGAACTTTGTCAAACGCCTTCTGAAAATCCAAGTATACTATATCTACCGGTTCACCTTCATCCACATGTTTATTAAGCAGGTTTGTGAGGCAAGACTTGCCCTGGGTAAAGCCATGCTGACTTTGTTCCATTAAACCATGTCTTTCTATATGTTCTGTGATTTTGATGTTTAGAACACTTTCCACTATTTTTCCTGGCACTGAAGTCAAGCTAACCGATCTGTAGTTTCCCGGATCGCCCCTGGAGCCCTTTTTAATATTGGGGTTACATTTGCTATCCTCCAGTCTTCAGATACAATGGATGATTTTAATGATAAGTTACAAATTTTTACTAATAGGTCTGAAATTTCATTTTTAGTTCCTTCAGAACTTTGGGGTGTATACCATCTGGTCCAGGTGATTTACTACTCTTCAGTTTGTCAATCAGCCCTACCACATCTTCTAGATTCACCGTGATTTGATTCAGTCCATCTGAATCATTACCCATGAAAACCTTCTCCATTACGGGTACTTCCCCAACATCCTCTTCAGTAAACACCGAAGCAAAGAAATCATTTAATCTTTCCGCGATGGCCTTATCTTCTCTAAGTGCCCCTTTAACCCCTCGATCATCTAACGGTCCAACTGACTCCCTCACAGGCTTTCTGCTTCGGATATATTTAAAAATGTTTTTACTGTGAGTTTTTGCCTCTACAGCCAACGTCTTTTCAAATTCTCTCTTAGCCTGTCTTATCAATGTCTTACATTTAACTTGCCAATGTTTATGCTTTATCCTATTTTCTTTTGTTGGATCCTTCTTCCAATTTTTGAATGAAGATCTTTTGGCTAAAATACCTTCTTTCACCTCCCCTTTTAACCATGCCGGTAATCGTTTTGCCTTCTCTCCACCTTTCTTAATGTGTGGAATACATCTGGACTGTGCTTCTAGAATGGTATTTTTTTTAACAATGACCACGCCTCTTGGACATTTTTTACTTTTGTAGCTGCTCCTTTCAGTTTTTTTCTAACAATTTTTCTCATTTTTTCAAAGTTTCCCTTTTGAAAGTTTAGCACAAGAGCCTTGGATTTGCACACTGTTCCTTTTCCAGTCATTAAATCAAATTTGATCATATTATGATCACTATTGCCAAGCGGCCCCACCACCGTTACCTCTCTCACCAAGTCCTGTGCTCCACTGAGAATTAGATCTAAAATTGCTCCCTCTCTCGTCGGTTCCTGAACCAATTGCTCCATAAAGCTATCATTTATTCCATCCAGGAACGTTATCTCTCTAGCATGACCCGATGATACATTTACCCAGTCAAGACCTAGTCTTGAGCATCGGTATAGTAAAAGAAATTAAATAAAAATAAAATAAAATAAATATTGGGGTAATTGAAGTCTCCCATTTTATTACTGCACTACCAATTTGGTTAGCTTCCCTAATTTCTCTTAGCATTTCAATGTCCATCTCGATTAGCTAGCAAAAGTAGCAGGTTTAAATATCCGGGCAGCGTGATGTCATCTCAGGGGGACACGCCTGAGGTTCACGTCAACAAGGAAATAAAGAAGAGGGCGGTGTGTGCGCACGCTCCCTATGGTACCTTGGAGGAGCATGGCGGGAAGCAGCACCAAAGCCGGTCCGGGGATGCCGGAGAGGTTGGCAGACAGACTAGTCCGAGGTGGCATCCAGTAGTCCCGAGGTGAGCGGGAGGAGCCGCAAGAAGAGTAAGGTAGGCGGGGCGAAGCCATCGCAGACAGACGGTCGCAACACTCCATTATTTTTCCCACCACCGAGGTGAGGCTAACCGGTCTATAGTTACCAACCTCTTGTTTCCACTCTTGTGAAGCGGGATCACCACCGCTCTTCTCCACTCAGTCGGCACCACTCCCGTTTCTAGGGATCTACTGAACAGGTCACACAGCGGACCCCCAGCACGACTCTGAGCTCCCTCAGTATTCTGGAATGAACCTCATCAGGCCCCATGGCTTTGTCCACTTTCAGTTTCCCCAGCTCTTCCCATACATTCTCTACTGTAAATGGAGTTACATCTACTCCATTCCCCTCCAGTTTCTTGTTAACTAGTGACGGTCCTTCTCCAGGGCCTTCTTTAGTGAACACAGAACTGAAGAATTCGTGTAATATTTCTGCCATTTCTTCATCTCTCTCCACACATTGATCTTTTTCACCTTTCAATTTCATTATAGCACTCTGAACTTTTCTCCTTTCACTGATGTATCTGAAAAATGTTTTGTCACCTCTCTTTACCTCTTTGGCAATCCTTTCTTCCGCTTGATGTTTTGCCATCTTGATTACTTACTTTGTCTCCCTCAGTTCTACCAGATATTCTTCTTTCCTCTCATGTAGCGGATGGACTCGGGACCAATGGGTGTGGTGTGCTCCTGGTGGCAGTTGGAGACGGATCGGATTTCGGTCTGGCGTCAGCCCCTAGTGCATATACACCTGCAGGAGGTGCAGCTCTTCAGTATTTTCCGTCTCCATAGCAGTTAGGGACTGTCTGCACGTTCTCATAGCGTTAGTACAAAATTAAACGGAGAAAACCCAAATTCGGAAGAAAACTTACCTCTGAAAATGAGCCCCGCTCTCCTGCGGTGTTACCCTCTGGTCCCTCCCCCAATTGAGAATTCCCGAGGTGATTTCCGTGGTCCCTCGGAGGTGAGCCTCGGTCCGGCGGCCGAATCGCAGCAAGGACCTAGCCCCTGATCTCTGGCACGGCTGAGAGGCAGCGGATGTACCCTCGAGCGCGGCGGTGAAGGTATTTGCCCTCTCCCCCTGCAGCCGGAGACCGCCCGGTACGAAACAGAGAAGCACCGAAGACAAGGTAAGGTAGAAATCTTCAGCATAGACTATGGTCTCCGAGGTTCGAGGAGTCGTACAAGTCGCCTGCCGGGACCTGTGCCGCCAGGTTGATCCACCCTAGCAGGGCCAGGCCCCGGTTAGTTTCAAGGGTCCTCCCATGTGGAGACCCTCCGAGGTGATTGCCATATTGCCAGCGTGGTTGCCGTCGCCATATTGGCCCTATTCGCCGCTCCGCCGTCTCAATCCGGGCGCACAAGGCCAACTAGGCACACAAATTACATGTGCGCATAAAGTTACATGCACAAGGTACATGTGCGCATAAGGTACACGCACAAGGGCCGCGCGCATAAGTTATATGCACCTCGCGCGCCTATTGCGCTGAGCGCATATCTGCGACTTAGACGCACATCTACGCGCACAACCTGCATGCACATCTTAGACGCGCCAGAGCGCATAAAAAGAAGAGTTTATGCACCTATAGCCATGGCACCACCGGGAACGGAGCTCAAGGCTCAAGGCCTCTGCCAAGCATGCCATCTCAGAGCCGCACAAAGCGAAGAGGCCAACGCCCTGTGCGCCCAGTGCGAGGAGGTCCTGGGAGATCCAGGCCAGGGCCAGTCCCACCCAGGACCGAGTACTAGCTCCTCAGTGAGTACCCCGGACCTAGCAAATTCCAGCGAGGCAGTCCCTCAGACGGGGTCCTCTAGGGACTAACGCCCCTTAGCTTGGACCCAGCGTCTATCTCATGGGTGGAATTCTTTAAAGGGCTACACACCTTCGTCCACATGCAGAAGGAGCCTTTGGCTAAACAGCCACAGTCTCCACCAGAAGACCTTTATCCCTCAGGCCACGATAGGCCTAGACAAATGTTTCCACCGCCTAGAAGCCCCACCTATGGGGACATGGACAACTCTGAAGAGGAAGCAGAGCCCCTAGAAGAAGGGGAACTCCCCCCGGGGACAGAGCCTCACCGAACCTTGAGAAGCTTCTTCAACAAGGACGTGCTCCCAGACCTGGTCACCCACAGCCTGAAGGAACTCGCTATCCCGAGCACAAGTGCTTCGGGGGAGCCTAAGACGAACCCCCTACTAGAGGGACTCCGTCAGATCTCTTGCCATTTCCCTCTTTTACAAGCCGTCCAGCAGCTAATTGATCTGGAATGGAGTACCCTAGAGATCACATTCAAAGGGGGACGAGCTATGGCAACCATGTACCCCCTGGACTCAGCAGCCAGAGACCTTCTGACATGCCCAAAAGTGGATGCCATGGTCTGCGCGATCTTGAAGCGCACTACTATCCCAGTGGAGGGAGGAGCAGCGCTCAAAGATGCTCAGGACCGACGTCTGGAATCCATCCTTAAACATTACCTCTACGCAGATTACATTACCTCTACGCAGATGACGTGCAGATTCTGATTCCTATAACAGAATCTATCACAAAAACACTCACTTTCTGGAACAACTGCCTACAATCCATCACCAGCCTCCTCACCAGTTTGAACCTGGTCCTTAATACCGCCAAGACTGAACTCCTCCTTATCTCCTCCAACCAAGACAATTCCCCTCCACAGACCCACCCCAACATTCAGGTCACACATGTAAGAGACCTCGGTATTATCCTCGATAACCGTCTAAACCTAAAGAAAGCTATCAACAACACGACCAAAGATTGTTTCTATAAACTTCAAGTTTTAAAAAGACTCAAACCCCTATTGTACCTCCACGACTTCAGGACAGTCCTACAAACCATGCTCTTTGCCAAAATAGATTATTGCAACGCTCTCTTCCTCGGACTCCCCATCTCCACCACCAAACCTCTACAGATGCTTCAGAATGCCGCAGCAAGAATCTTGACCAACACCAACCGTGGAGAACACATCTCCCCCATCCTCCGGAACCTACACTGGCTGCCAGTAAACTTCAGAATCCTACACAAATCCCTCACCATAATACACAAAACGGTCCACAATCATCTACAGCTTGACCTTGAAATCCCTTTCAGACTCCACACCTCAGCCAGACCAATTAGCGAAGCATACAAAGGAACTCTGCAAGCCCCCCCAACCAAAGCCGCACGTCTCACTATCACGAAAGACTGGGCATTCTCGATAGCAGGCCCTACTATCTGGAACAACATCCCCACAGATCTTAGATTGGAACCATGCCATCTAACATTCAGAAAAAAACGTAAGACATGGCTTTTCTGCCAAGCCTTCCCGCAACCTTCTGAAGCACACTAATGGCCCTTAGCCCAATTCACGAACTCTGGAATTAGGAACCCCTAAGCAGTCAATATATACAAACTACTAACTTGTATTCTTATTATGTTCTCAGCTATTTGCCTCCTTCTACTCTTTTTTCCAGCTTCCTATGCTTCCAAGTTTATCCACTTTGTTGATTGTAACTTTGCTCCTTTTGTTAAGATTGTTTATTGTTAAAAGTTCCTCCCCGCTCTATGTAAACCGATTTGATATGGTTATTACCATGAAGGTCGGTATAGAAAAATGTTAAATAAATAAATAAATAAAATAATGGCCGGTCTGGGGGTGGCCCAATGAAGGCCTGGCATAAGCAATAACCGCGGCCCGCAAGGCCAGCGGTGGGAGGAGGCGGCAGAATACTGCACGGAGCGGCAGTAGCCACGGAGGCGTTCACGGAGCGGGATGCCAGTGGCGGGTGTTCCCCTTCACGGAGCGGAAGGCGGGATTGGCATTCACGGAGCGGGGTGCCAATGGTGTACCACCTTCACGGAGCGGAAGGATGGAGGGCTGCCGTCTCCAAAAAACAGAGGGGTGGGAAGAACAAGGAAGGTACCGGTGAGGGCGTTGGCTTTAGTTAATGCCAATTGCGTTTAAGCTGCTGCAATATAAAGTAATAATGTTTTAATGCTATTTTTGGCTGTGGCCGTTTCTTCCACTCAATAAAGGTTATCTTGGTTTACCTACTCTGTTGTCGTGTGGTCAAGGGTGGGAGGGGCGGTCGTCCGTAAGCTACGGCGTGCCCGAGTTAAGCTTCTAAATGAGTTTTATAGTAATTTATATTTGAATATTTTATGATGTATTTTTATTCTTTTCTTATTATTCGGATTTTGGGTGTATCTTGTAAACCGTAGAGATAGAACTTGTTTCTGTGCAACAGTATATAAAAATTGTATAAATAAATAAATACAGCTGCCTGCAGAGCTGAGGCAGGTGTGAGACACATGCAGCACCTGCTCTGCCCAGCTCTCGCAGGAGACTTGATTAGGAATGAAACAGGAACTTTTTGATTGGAGTGAAAACAGGTTTAATGCATTGCCCCTTACTTTATTTCTCTCTTCTACTCTTCCTCCTTCCTCCTGTTTCTCTGTTCCACTCTTCCTCCTATTTCTCTATTCCGTATGCACTAACTTGTTTTCTTATGCTCACTCATTCTGATTTTGTTTTCTCACACTCTCTCTCCAGGTATCTGATCGGAGAAGAGGGATACTGCCTCACCTCACTGCAGAGTGCTCTGTCCTATGTGGAGTCACTGCATCGAGGAGGCCTCTGACATGAGGGAGTGCACGTGCAGGCCTGCCTGCATCTCTTCATGCATCAGGGACTGACTTTGCCTCCTCTTACTTTGTGAATGAAGAGAGAACTGCATTGGGAGGTGGGGGTGAAGCGGAAACTTACAGACATGAGATTTTCCAACCAACTCTACTCTACTGCAGTGGAAAAAAACTAACATGGTTCTCTGCAGAAGTTGTATTTTGGCTAGTTGAGTAGCATCATCCAAGTAACGTCTGTAAATTCTGCTCTAATTACACATCCTTACAGCCCTGGTGGGAAAGTCACCCTGTAACTGCTGTAAAACTGCTCCTCTGCTGCTGCCCCTTTTTCAGTCCTGCTGGGAGTGTCACCTTGTAACACTGCTCCTCCACTGCTGCCCCTTGTAACACTGCTCCTCCACTGCTGCCCCTTACAGTCCTGCTGGGAATGTCACCCTGCAACACTGCTCTGCTGCTGCCCCTTACAGTACTGCTGGGAGTGTCTAACTTGTGATTTTTTTTTAGTCTGCTTTCATGAACTGGTGCTTCTCTGTACCACCCCAGAGACTGCAGGACTTGTTCACTTGGTGTCCCAACCTGAGCAGTTGTGCCTGTCATTAGGGGATCTTCTATGCATGTGGAAAACATTCAGGTTTTTTTTTTCAGGTTGGGGGTGAAGATGGTATAGCTCCTTCCTTGTGTGGTGACTGCTAGGGCATCCTAGGGCAGCCGCACGCATGTTATAAAATCAGGGGTCGGCGCACAAGGGGGTGCACACTAGTGCACCTTGCATGCCCGAGCTCTGGGGGAGACCAGCTGGTTTTCCCCGTTCCCTCCCCCCATCTTCCCCTCCTTTCCCCTACCTGTCCTGCCCCCCCCCCCCCCCCCCCAGCCCGAAAACAAAAAACATACCTTTATCTTACAAGTTACACCTGCCGACCGCCAGCATACAATCCCCCGGCCCAGCGGCCTTGCAGAGGCCTCTGGCCATGCCCCCTCGGACCGCCCATTTTTTCAAGCCCCGGAATTACACGCATCCTAGGGCTTTACGTGCGCCGCCAGGCCTTTTGAAAATAGGCCCAGCGAGCATAATCCCCCCTACACGCGAAAATCCTCGAAATTCTGCCCCAATAGATGTAGGAATGTATATTATGCGTGTGGGTGGAAGGATGGCATCCCTTTCTTTTATAATTATATCTCTGGCTGCATTGCTGCATCTGTGATTTATTATTTAAAGTGTGAAAAATAAAATCTGTTTTTCATTTTGAAAGGATGTTTCTGTATTTCCTGATATCACCTGCCTCTGTTCATCTTGAATGCTGCTTTCTTGGATTCCCCATCTCTCCCACACCATGATCTCCTTATCCTATGCACAACTCTTTCCCATCTAATGCCCACCTACAACACCACTATCCCATGCACACACGCTACTAACCACTTCCCCTTCCCCCAACAACTGTCACATTTCAAACCCAGGCCCCTGTGATTTCCCATCCTCGCTCTCTAAATACACTGCTGGGATCTTCTCCCTACCCTCGATCATACCCCCTCATAGTGACTCCTTGCCCACTCTTGGGGGAAGTTTTTAATCAGAAAGATAAGAGTACTGACAGACTTGCTACCATCCCTAGCAGTGTTTCCTGTAGCTTGCCCTCTCACTGAATGCTAGTCTGTTGGAGGACTGCTATAGATGTTCCTTGTACGTACCTGGATCAATCCAGGCTGCTGGGTTTTGCCTCCCTTCCAGCAGATGGAGACAGGGAAAAACTTGAAGAGCACCCCCTCTTAGAGTGGTGTTGTACCTGCGACCCTTCAGTATTTCTCTATTTCTCTGTCTCCAACAGATGAAGGTGGCAGAACCTGATCTAAAAAAAAAAAAAGGGAAGTCTTTCAGTGAGGGACTTTTTTGTTTCTCTACCTCAGGTTTGATCAAGCAACTTTAAAACAAAAAAAAGTAAACAGAAGGCTTGAACTGAGGTGCCTCCCAGGGGGTAGGTAGGTCTTCGTGGGACCATCCTTCCCCTGGTTGTAGGCTGAGCTAGGGGCTGGTAGCCCAGTAGCTCCTGGACCCGGACTGAAGCAGCCTGGCCGGTGGTCCTGTCCCCTCCCCCTTCCTCACAGAGACATTTTTATTCCACTGTTAAAAAAAAAAAAAAAAAAACACTCCCCAGAGGCTTATTTCCAGCGCATTGAACTGTTACTCGGGGGGGGGGGGGGGTACCAGATATTAGCACTGATGCTGTGTGCAACGCGATGCTCTGCCTGCGGGGAGCTGGCAGCGAAGCTCTCCCGTGATGGTGTTTGTTCCAGGTGCCTTCCCGGAGGGCCCGTCAATGTCGGCAGGGAAGACTGCAGCTGCATCCCGTGGGGCGGGAGATCAGCTAGTGACTCGGGGGAGACAGCCTGGCCTGTTCTTGGTAAGCGCGGGAACGGCAGCCATTTTGGATTCACTGCATGCCACTGAAACGCAGGCAATTGGGGGAGGGGAGATCCCACCACCAGTTTCTGCCCCCGATATGAGTACCAAGGGGCCCCAGGACTCCTCCCAGGGTCGGCAAGAGGATTTGCTAACCCCCTGCTGGGGGGCTCAGACGCCTCCGGCCCTTTTTCTCTGCTGATTTTGTGCTATTAATGCACAAGGCAAATGTGGCTAGCCTTTCGCAACAGGCTGTTTCCACAGATCCAAGGCTGCACCCTCAGGGCATTGAGCCTCTGCCTCAGAAGATTCCTAGGCTAGTAGAGCCACAGGAGGCTACCAGAATTCATGTGCTCCGGGACCCTAGGGGTCCCAGATCCGCCGGACACCGTTCTCCCAGATTTGTTGGAAGGTCCAGCCCCAGACATGGATGACGACTCTCTCCGGTGTGTTCTGGTAGAGGGTGATGACCCACGGGTGCTTCGCCTATTCCAGAGGGAGGAATAGCCTTGGATCCCCTGATTCCCCATGTCCTAGCGGAGCTAGGGATTGCTTTTCTCCCCGCGAAGTTCCGGATAATGAGACTGTGGATCCGGTCCTCGCAGGCTTATGAAGTCCAGCTAGATAGTTCCTTTTCATCCGTTGCTCCTACAGTTGATGTTACGGGAGTGGGATTCTCTGGAAGCTGGCATCGGTGTGGGACGAGCAATGGACACCCACTGTCCATTGCCTGAGCAATCCCTGGAGCTTCTCAAAGTTCCGAAGGTGGATGCTTCGGTGTCTGCAGTCACCAAGCGCACGACCATCCCGGTGGCAGGAGCAGCAGCACTGAAAGATCTACAAGATCGAAAGCTTGAAGTCTATCTCAAGAGGATTTTCGAGGTGTCCGCACTGGGTGTCAGAGTGGCTGTCTGTAGTAATCTGATGCAGCGAGCGAGCCTGAGATGGGTTCAGCAACTCCTCAGTGCTAGGGATATCTCTCCTGAAGAAGCAGTTGACGCTGAGCAGTTGGAGGCCACAGTGGCGTACAGTGCGGACACATTGTATGACCTTCTCCGTACTTTATCTCAGACTATGGTGTCGGCAGTTTCAGCCCGCAAGCTTCCGTGGCTACGAAACTGGTCGGCAGATGTTTCTTCAAAGTCTCAGCTGGGAAGTCTCCCTTTAAGTGCAAATTCCTTTTTGGAGAAGATTTGGAGCAACTCAAAGTCCTTGGGTGAGAATAAGAGTCTTAAGCTCCCGGAGGACAAGCCAAAGGCCTCCAGGAATTTCTTTGCTTCCTGCTCTCGGTTTCAGGTCAGCGAAGCTTTCAGCAGAGTAGGACTCTGCCCTTTGCGCAGCAACAATCAGCGAGATCCCAGGTCTGGGCTCACTCCTTTCGTGGGCGCAGGTCTTCCCGGGAAGGGGTCGCTCAAGGCCCTTCGGGGTCCAAGTCCTCTCAATGAGATAGCGCCGACCCATTCCTCTATCCCTGTGATAGGTGGTTGTCTTTCCCTGTTTTATGAGGAGTGGGTCAAGATAACGTCGGACCAGTGGGTTCTAAACCAGTGGTCCACAACCTTTTTTGCACCAGGGACCGGCTTCAAGCAAGACCATTTTTCCATAGCCCGGCAGGGCGGAGTGGGGGTGGGGTTATGGATGGGGTTGGATTTTAGTACATACTTATTTAATTATGACATTTATAAATCCTGCACCTCCAGTTCTCTAACTCTGTGCATCCACTGAAATTCCCCCAAACAATAGAGCTTGGATGTTTCCCTTACAGCTCATCATACTAAAAGATATTTTCAAATTCTGGTGTCACCTCACAGTAACAGCAGCACAAACACCTTCCACTGCCAGACACATTGTGAACTAACACAAAACCCACAAAAAAAGACACTCAAAATCTATACTGCAATCCCATCATAACATAACAGTAATAACACCAAGGACTCAAACAACAAAAACCCTACCTGTGAATAAGCAAGGGTAAATACTACACTGGGTCCTAGGATAACAATACACCACCTACTGAGGAAACAAAATAAACCCGATTGCTATAGATCCCTATACAAACACTACATGCTAGCAGAATCTCTCATCATGGTCACACACACAGAGCAGAGACAGACCCTCACCAAATACAGAGAATACAAAATAAAGGAGCACAAATTAGAAAAAACTGAAATGGAAACCCCAAGCAGCCAGACTGTGTATTAACAATGGAAAAACAGAACCACCATTCCTCATCAAACAATAAAATCAAGAAATATAAAGCATCAGTTATAATAGTAAAACCATACTAATAAAAGAATATTTTAAAACTACTGATAAATAGAATTTCTATTAATTAAAATCATATACATTTTTTACAATTTCCCAAACACCAATAAAATATTTCAAAACAGCACATATATCAAATAACACACAATAATTAAAACTAATAAGGATTTTAAAAAGCCCCTGCTGTCCATGCATGGGAGCTTTTGATTTCCAGTCACCCTGATATTGTCGAGGATTAGGAGTTATCCTCTCTCTCTCTCACACATACTCACATGTCCATTCTCTCTTACACATGCACTGTCACATACATACACATTCATGCTCTTATACCCAACCATAACCTCTCCCTCTCACAGACACTGACACACTCTCAGGCTGTAAGATACTCTCTCTCTCCCCTCCACACACACCCCTCCCCACACACACTCTTACTCCCCTGGATTTTCTCATACACACTCATGCTGTCACTCTCACTGGCTCCCTCACCACCTCAGAGCCTCTCTCATTCCTCTGCTGCCACTGTCACTGCTGCTGCATGGCTAATGGGGAAGTGCTGATTGCTGCTACTGGCACTGAAGCCCATTCTGCTGCCTCTTCTGTGCAGGCCCCGTGGGCTTCCAGTTCCTCCATGCTGACCTCGTACATTGTGAGATCCGCATAGAGAAAGTGCTACTCTTGCACATTCCCAAAGATTACATGTACCAATCAGTAAAAAGTCATTTATTATTTTTTTTACATCTGTCTGATCTTAGTTTTCTAATCGGTTGGTCACAGGCTTTTTTTCCCACCTTCCCTTTCTTATTTTTTTGCCAGTTCCTTTTATATTGCCTTTTTTTTCTATTTCTTTTCTCTCCATCTGTCTTCTTCCCTCAAACACAGTCAGGTTCTCATTCTCACATGCTTTCTCTCTCTCTCACACACACATACACACACACAGGCTCTCACTCTCACATGCTCTCTCTCATACAATCATTCATACACACAGTCTCTCACTGGCACATGCTGTCTGAGTCTCACACACACAGACTCTCTCTCTCACTCCCACATGCTGCCTTGCTCAAGCACAGGCTCTCACTGTCACATGCTATCTCTCTCACACATACAGAGGCTCTCACATGCTGTCTCTGCAAACATTCAGGTCTTCACTCCCACACACAGTCTCTCAACTCATCTCATACACGCACACATACACACTCTACAAACCCTCAGCCTCTCTCACCTCTGGGCCTCCTCTTCACGGGCCGCTGCAGGATGGGCTCTGCAGCGGCCCTGCTACCGTGCCTCTTCCTCTTCTCGGGCAGCAGCGACTTGGGATTTGCGGTGGCCCGTAAGTGCTGCTCCTCTTCTGCACGCGCTGATGCTCCTCCTCCTTCCTGCCCACGCAGCTCTGGCAACATTTTACTTCCAGGGCTGTGTGGGCAGGAAGGAGGAGGAGCACCTGCACGTTTAGATGCAACTTTTTTCTTCGGGCCATGGTGACATGGGCTCCACCACGGCCCTGCTGATCTTGCTGTGTGCTCAGCCGCAATGTGCTAATTGGCTTTTCCGGTCGTGCCTCCTCCCTTTAGGGGTTGGAGGAGGCAGGTCTCCAGCCTCACCCCGCCTCCCCACAGCAGCAGCAGCCAATGGATGGCAGCCAGGGAAAGCGGCGCCACAGACCGGTGGTTGGGACCTCTGTTCTAAACATCATAGAACACGGGTACGCTTTAGAGTTTGCTCGGCCTCTGCGAGAAATATTCCTGGCTTCTCCCTGCGGATCTTCAGGGAAGAAACAGATAGAGGAAACACTCCACCGACTGGAAGATCTTGGGGCCATTGTTCCAGTTCCCCTGGTTGAGTACAGAACCAGGAGATACTCCATCTACTTTGTGGTCTCCTAAAAGGAAGGCTCTTTCCATCTGATTCTGGACCTGAAGAAGGTGAACAAAGCCCTCAGGGTGCCCCGTTTTCGTATGGAAACTGTGCTCCATTATCACGGCAGTGCGGCGCAGAGAGTTCTTGGCTTCTCTGGATTTGACAGAGGCATATCTGCATATTGGAATCCACAAGGATCATCAGAGGTTTCTCAGCTTTATGATCCTCGGTCAGCATTTTCAGTTTCGGTTGGCTACAGCTCCTCGTACCTTCACCAAGGTAATGGTGGTGGTGGAGGCAGCCCTCCGGCGGGAGGGGATTCTGGTTCATCCGTATCTGGACGACTGGCTCATTCAGGCGAAGTCGGAAGACCTTTGCAGGCTGGCAGTGTGCAAGGTGTTGCTTCGCCTGCACTCTCTTGGTTGGGTCGTCAATCATTCCAAGAGCCATCTGATTCCTGCCCAGGTTTTGGACTTCTTGGGGGCATGATTTGATACTCCGGTCGGCAAGGTTTTCCTCATGCAGGAACGGATTATCAAGTTGATGACTCAAGTACAGCTTCTCATGTCACTGCCAGTACTCAGGACCTGGGATTACCAGCAGGTTCTTGGATCTATGGCATCCACTCTCGAACTGGTCCCCTGGGCTTTCGCTCATATGAGGCCTTTACAGAGAGCTTTGCTTTCCCGCTAGGATCCGATGGAAGACTTCCAGATGTTTTTGCCACTCACGGACGCCGCCAGATCCAGTCTTGCATGGTGGCTGGTCCTCAACCACTTCAAGAGGGGTGTGGACCTGGAAGTACCTCAGCCTCTCTGGTTGGGGGGGCTGTGTGCCAGTCGGCCCAGGGCCAGTGGTCACAGAAGGAATTGCAATGGTCCATCAATCGTATGGAAACAAGGGCAATGCGCTTGGCGTTGCAGAGATTTCTTCCTCATCCACCATCGAGTGGTATAAATCTTGACGGACAATACGACGATGGTGGCCTACATCAACCGTCAAGGAGGCACAAAGAGTCGTCCGGTAGCCTTGGAAGCGGAAAAGCTGATGGCCTGGGCGGAACGACATCTAGCAGCCTCACACATAGCTGGGTTTGACAACATACAAGCGGACTATCGAAGTTGTCAGCGTCTAGACCCCGGAGAGTGGGAGTTGTCCTTGGAAACAATGACGCTCATCTCTCGTCGGTGGGGCACTCCTCACGTGGACTTGATGACGACTCACAGGAATGCAAAGGTGCCACGCTTCTACAGTTGAAGGAGGAAGCATGGGGCAGAAGGAGTAGATGCCCTATAGTGCTTCCTTGGCCCCGCGATGTGCTGCTCTACATGTTTCCTCCGTGGCCCCTCGTGGGCAAGATTCTGCGAAGAATAGAGGCTCACCCAGGGATGGTGATCCTTGTAGCTCTGGAGTGGCACTGGAGACTGTGGTTTGCGGACCTAGTCCACCTGGTGGTGGATGGTCTTCTGCACCTGTCATCTTCCACACCTACTGAGTCAGGGACTGATATTTTTCAATCAGGCGTATCGCTTTTATCTAGCAGCCTGGCTTATGAGAGGAGGCAATTGAGAAAGAAGGGGTACCCTGAGGATGTTATATCCACTCTGTTGTGGGCGCGGAAGACCTCTACTTCTCTTACTTATGTCTGGGTATTTTTAGGTTTTTGATTCTTGGTGTAGCAAACACGGGGTACCCCCGCGTCTGACTTCAGTTCCTAAGATCCTTGCCTTTTTACAGAGGGGCCTCAGTAAGGGGTTATTCTTTAGTTCTCTCCAAGGGCAGGTTGTAGCTTTGGGGTGTCTCCGAGGCAAGGTTGAAGGGGCGTCTCTGGCAGCACACCCTTTTGTGGTCCATTTCCTGAGAGGAGCGAAGCATTGAACCTGCCAGTACGTTCTATTTGCCCTTCTTGGAATCTAAACTTGGTGCTCAGGGTGCTGTGTGAACCTCCTTTTGAGCCCCTCAAGAAGGCTACCTTGAAGGATTTAGCCCTCAAAGAAGGTGTTTTTGGTGGCTATATGTTCAGCTAGGAGGGTCTCTGAGCTTCAAGCCCTCTCCTGTCAAGAACCTTTTCTACGAATTTCAGATTCTGGGGTATCGCTAAGAACAGTTCCATCCTTTCTACTGAAGGTGCTATCTGCTTTTCATGTGAATCAGTCGGTGGAACTTCCAGCTTTTCCGAATCTAGAGTGAGATTCCCCTCATGCTAGAGAATTGTGGCGCCTTGATATCAAGCGAATTCTCATGTATTACCCTTGAGGTCACTAATGCTTTTCGGATTTCGGATCATCTTTATGTTCTCTGGAACAGTCCTAAGAAAGGACACAAAGATCTAAAGCTACCATTGCCTGGTGGTTGAAAGAGGCCATCGCTTCCGCATATATTTGCTGAGGACGACCGGTTCCGGACAGACTGAAAGCTCATTCGCTCCAGTCACAAGCTGCTTCCTGGGCAGAGAGTCAGTTTTGCCACAAGAAATCTGCAGGGCGGCGACTTGGAAGTCTCTGCAGACATTATCGTTTGGATGTTCAGGCATTGGATGTTGAAAGTTTTGGGAGCAGCGTCATTCTAGAGGGACTCTCCAGGTTCCACCCCATTTATTTATTTATTTATTTGGAGTTTCTTATATACCGATAGCCGTTTGCACATCGTATCGGTTTACATACAACTAATAACTTGTGGGCATGGCCCTTACAACGAACAGTAGAAAGATGTGGAAAACAAATATACAAGAGATATATGTGTAATTAATAGATATATGCAACAAATACAAGGGATATATATGAATATAAGAACAGGGAGTATAAAATGGATTTCTTAGACAACTATATTAGTAATTATATCTTAAAGAGAACAATTATGATACAGGGGTTAAGATACTAGCAAAACAAGAACATTAAACTATACAACGTTGCTATGAGAAAGTGTAAAAACAGCGGTGGGGAGCTGAGTAAATCAGAGATTCAATAGGGTGGGTCGGGGAGAAAAACAGCATAACGGAGGTATAAAAGGGGTGTGGGAGAAAAAAGGAGGGTGAGGGGAAATACAGAGGGAAGGCATACAAAGGAGTAGGAGAGAGGGGTGGGTCATGAGCTAAAAGGAGGTGGCCATAGGTGTTAAGTGAGTAGCAGAATTGCTAAAGGCAGGTGAGAGTCAGATGCAAGGGTTATCTTATCGATATCCTGTTGTAGGGTCTTCTTCATTGGGAGGGGGGAGCATGTGGGTAGGCCTGTATGAACAACCAGATTTTTATTTTTTTTTTTTTAATTTAGGAGTTGAGGTCTCAGTGCGTATATCAGGGGGTAGGGAGTTCCATAGGGTAGGGCCAGCAAGGGAGAATGCTCTGTTCATGGTAGAGGTAACTTTGAATGTTTTGATTGTCGGAGTGCAGAGGGTTCCTTGGAGGGTGGGGCGGGTGGGTCTGAACGAGGTGCGCGGATGTAGGGGAGGGGTGATCCAGTTGAGGTTTTCATTATTCAGACTTGTATGTATGAGGGAGAGGGCTTTGTACAATATACGTGATTGTATAGGGAGCCAGTGAAGTTCAATAAGTGTTGGTGTGATGTGGTCCCTTTTTTTGGAGTTGGTGAGGATACGTGCAGCGGCGTTTTGTAAGAGTTGTAAAGGTTTGGTATGTGTTGAAGGGAGGCCAAGGAGGAGGGCGTTACAGTAGTCTATTTTAGAAAAAATAATAGACTGGAGAACTGTGCGAAAATCAGAAAAGTGTAGTAATGGTCTGAATTTTTTAATCGTTTGTAGTTTGAAATAGCAGTCTCTGATGACAGTTGATAAAGGGTTTGAAAGAGAATTGGTTATCAATGATGACACCAAGGTTGCGAGTGTGTGATGAGACAGATGTTGATGCGTGTGAGAGGGGGATTGCTGGTGAGGGCTGCTTGTTGGAAATGATAAGAAGCTCAGTTTTTTGGGGGTTGAGAGCAAGATGCATGTCTGTGAGGAGTTGGTTAATGGAGGAAAGGCAGGATTCCCAGTTTTGGAGGGCGGTTTGGAGGGAATCAGAGAAAGGGAAAAGAATTTGCACGTCGTCTGCATATATAAAGTGCTTGATACGCAGATTGGTGAGAAGAGTGGTAAGGGGAAGCAAGTAAATGTTAAAGAGTGTAGAGGAGAGGGAGGAGCCCTGGGGGACACCCTGAGGGAGACTGATAGGTTCAGATTCAGTGTTATCAACTAGGACAGTGAAAAGGCGGTTTTGTAGGTAGGATTGTATCCAAGAGAGAGCGTTTCCAGCAATTCCAATACTGCTGAGGATGTTGAGAAGGATAGAGTGATTGACAGTGTCAAACGTTGCCGAGATGTCTAGCATAGCAATCAGACATGAAGAGCCCGAATCAGGTCCTTTGATGAGGGTGTCAGTAAGTGAGAGTAGGAGTGTTTCAGTACTAAGATGCTTCCTGAAACCGTATTGAGTTGAAGGCAGAATGTTGTGTTGTTCGAGGTGGAGAGAAAGGCGTGAGTTTACGAGTCTTTCGATGATTTTAGCTAGGAGGGGTAGGTTTAGGGAAGCTTAGGTACATCCCAGCAGTCTGGACTGATCCAGGTATGTACAGGGAAAGGAAAACTGGTTCTCACCTGCTAATTTTTGTTCCTGTACCACAGATCAGTCCAGACGCCCGTCCATTGTGTGTGTGTGTGGGTGGGAGGGGGGGGGGGGTGTTCATGATTGAGAGTTCGCTCAAATATTTTCTATTCACAGCATTTTCTGTCTAGGTTAAATGTAAGGACATGTCGGAAGAAAATGGATTGCTCCAATATTGTTTCTTGCCTGTAAATGGTTTACTATTGTTCATTATTCTGGTTCTTGCTTGATCTAACTTTTGGTTTTATATTGGTTATTCTGCTTTGGTAAGATTAATACTGAAAGGTCGCAGGTACAACACCACTCTAAGAGGGGGGTGCTCTTCAAGTTTTTCTCTGTCTCCATCTGCTGGAAGGGAGGCAAAACCCAGCAGTCTGGACTGATCAGTGGTACTACAGGAACGAAAATTAGCAGGTAAGAACCAATTTTCCTATGTTATATTGTTCGGTTCTCTACAGGTCACACTGAAAGGAAAATTAGTTCTTACCTGATAATTTTCATTCCTGTAGTACCACGGATCAGTCCAGACTCCTGGGTTTTGCCTCCCTTCCAGCAGATGGAGACAGAGAAGTTTTTAACAGACTCTGCCCTATATCTTAAGGTGCCACCTACAGTCCAGCAGAATTACTCAGTATCAAAGCAGATTGGTCCAAAACCAAACTAACTATATACAATAACACTTTATCAGAACTGGCTCACTAAACCCAAATGGGAACAGAACCTGTTGAACACTGTCAACAAAAATGATCTGCAGACCCAAAAATAAACAAATGCTGATCGAGCAAACTCTGTTACCTCTATGCCGCCAACGGGTGGGACTCTGGACTGATCCAGGGTACTACAGGAACGAAAATTATCAGGTAAGAACTAATTTTCCTTTCCCTGTACGTACCCGGATCAGTCCAGACTCCTGGGATGTACCAGAGCTCTCTTACCTGGGATGGGATCCGGAGAGGCCTGCTTGGAGCACAGCTTCTCCAAATCCCCTGGACCCCAGTGCCTGGTCATCCAGTCTGTAATGCCTCACAAAGGTATTTAAAGACTTCCAAGTAGCCGCCCTGCAAATCTCCTGAGGCGAGACTTGTTGGCATTCCCCCCAAGACGCTGCCTGCGAACGAGTGGAACGGGCGCGCAGACCAACCGGTAGAGGTTGACCATGCAGCAAATATGCTGAACTTTAGCCTCTTTCAGCCAGCGAGATATGGTAGCCTTAGATGCCATATTACCTCTCCTTGGAACACTCCACAGCACAAAAAGATGGTCGGACATACGAAAAGTGTTCGTAACTTCCAGATAACGCAGCCAAGCCCTGCGAACATCTAGCCTCTGTAAATCTCTAGAAAAAGGATCCGACCGGCCCAAGTCTGGAAAAGACGGAAGCTCCACCGATTGATTCAAATGAAAGGAGGAAACCACCTTCGGAAAAAAGGAAGGGAACCATCCGTAAGGAAACTCCAGAATCAGAAATTCTCAAGAAGGGGGCAAGATTGCCGCTGAGCTGTGAGCCTGTGTAAGACACCAGAGAGGAGAGCTGCCGAATATTTCCTTTTTATTTCCCCTACAAATATGCCGCATATGAAAAGAAAGGGCCGCCTGAGGGGTGAGAATGTCAGCTCACCTTCAGTAGACCTGCGCCAGCCACAAATCTCTGGTTTCTTCCCGGGCACATCATCGATGGAACCGGGAAACTTGGTCGCTGGGGGAGCAGCTAGGGAGCATGAGCTGTCCCCCTTGACCCTGGATACGACCCTAAGTCCTGGATCACCGCGGAAACCAGCCCACCCCAGAGACATCGCGATACCCAGCTCTGCTGGAGGCAGAAGAGGGTCGGGGACGTTACTCTGTTTACTTTGTGGATCCCAAAAAGGAGGGCACATTTCGTCCCATACTCGACCTCCAGAAGGTGAACCGTTGTCTTCGAAACCCTCGTTTTCGCATGGAAACTCTGCGGACGGTACTGGCTGCCATCCAGACGGGGGAGTTCCTTGCATCCCTGGATCTTACGGAAGCTTATCTGCATATTCCGATACGGCTATGTCACCAGCGGTTTCTACGCTTTAAGGTCTTGGGGCAACACTTCCAGTTTCGAGCTCTTCCATTTGGTCTGGCGACGGCTCCTCGAACTTTCACCAAAGTCATGGTGGTGGTAGCAGCCTTCCTTCGCAAGGAGGGGATCCTGGTCCATCCATACCTGGACGATTGGCTGATTCGCGCCAAGACCCTGGAGGACTGCGAAAGATCGGTTCGCATAGCGATGTTCACCTTACGATTGCTCGGGTGGGCCATCAATGTTCAGAAGAGTCACCTGGAACCCACCCAAGAGCTGACCTATTTGGGAGCCTGGTTCGATACCTTGCGAGGCAGAGTCTTTCTGGCGTCGGACAGGGTAGCCAAGTTGCAGAGGGCTTCTACTTAGACACCCACTGTGTGGCTTCATCTGCAAGTGCTGGGATCCATGGCGTCCAGCTTGGACTTGGTTCCGAGGGCGTTCGTCCACTTCCGTCCGTTACAGCGTGCGCTTTTGTCATGGTGGAGTCCGGTGTCGGAGCAGTTTCACCTACCCTTATCCCTGCTTCCAGAGTCCAGAGCCAGTCTGTCGTGGTGGCTTTCGCACGACAATCTGGAAAAGGGGGTGGATTTGAACCCACCAAATTGGCTGATAGTCTCCACCGATGCGAGTTTGTCAGGTTGGGGAGCTGTGTGCGACACCAGATCTGCCAAAGGGCTTTGGTCTCCAACAGAGGGCTCGTGGTCAATCGTCTCGAGACGAGTGCGGTACGCCTTGCCCTATGTTGCGTTCGTGGCTGCTCTACGCTCTCACTCCACCCTCTCTACCGCTGTGTCGACTCCCTCCGGGTTTAATGGACAACTTGCTGCCGCGGCGTCTCCATACCGCCTCTCTCCGGCGTACCCGGACCGGCTCGACACTGCGGATCCGCCATGTTCCTGATGAAGTAGGACGCGCGTGCTCCGATGTATGTACCAGCAAGGGTGCGAACCTCAGGGGCGTCCCCTGAGATGACGTCATCTGCTTCCAGTATAAAAGATCTCATACTTTCGCTAACAGATTGAGTTAGCAAGGACTACGAATCAGACATGAATTCGGACTGAATCGGACTCGCTACGGATTCGTCCAAGCTACTCTGCCTCCTAGGACTTACCAGGAGTACCCGCTCCTCGGGGGACTCGCTCTCTTTTCTCTATTTCAGATTGCAGATAGGAACCGGTACTCGCTCCTCGAGGGCCATGTTCCTGGACACTCTGAAGATTCTCTACTGCCTGGAAGCTATCGCAGATACAGACATTTGTGAGTTACCATCGCTCTCTGAGCTTTCCCTGGAACCAGGTACTCGCTCCTCGAGGGCCTAACTTTTTCCAGCTACTGAGCCTCCTTAAGACCTTGTGTGAGATTTGTCATCTAGTTCTGGCTATGAATAAGGCATACCTGTCTACTCACTATTTATAGTCTTTCTACAGCTCAGCTACCCTGGGAGCGCTGTTCCAGTATCTGAGGGACTTCAGCCCTGCCGGGCACAACACTCACTACTGCCTCCTCTGGTGGTTCTACTAATCTGTTTAATAAAAGAGCTATCTGTGTCTGTCTCCATAACCAAGCCTAGCCGGTGGTCCCTCTCAGGATATCCTCCTGGGGGCACTGTCATCTGCCATTGGCCCAAGGATCCACCTATTTACATTCCTCTAAAGCTGAGAGCCCTCTCTAACACTCCGCTGATACAGATTGCTAACTCTGCAGTCTATATCCTAACTACGTTACTAACTCTGCCTACGGAGCATAACAAGATTGTTAACTCCTCCTTCTACAGGAGCAGACCATAACAGATTCCTAACTCCCTAGCAGATCCATAACAAGTTTGCTAAACTCCTCCTTCAACGGGAGTATCCAGCAGCCAGTTCATAACAGATTGCTAACTCCCATCTGCTAACTCCTCCCATCTTGAGGAGTAAAGCCTAACAGATTGCTAACTCCAGTGGATCCGACTTTAAAATTGGAGAAGCAGTACTCCTGGGAATCCAGCTTAAGGTATGGGATGTCAGTAACCCATGGACTCGGCCCACCTCTCTTCTTTGCAGGCCATACCGGGCCTGGCTCAACGCATCTCAGAACAGCAAGAAACCTTGGAGAAACTTACTGCAGCATTCCATCACCTTCATACACAGAAGATACAAGGCACAGCTTCTACCCAAGAAGGTTAGTTATAGGAGGTAACTTAAGACAGCTGTTCCACTGGTGGCTCCTATTCACTTCTCCGGAGAACTCCAGAAGACACGGGGCTTTTTGAACCAGTGCAGCTTACATTTCACCTTACAACCTTCATTGTTTCCCACGAGCCTCTCTAAGACCAGCTACATCCTGTCATACTTGGATGGGAGAGCCTTATCGTGGGCAACTACCTTGTGGGAATGCAAGGACCCTATTTTGCAGGACATAGAAGGATTTATGGACTTGTTTAAATCCGTGTTTGATGACCCTGCTCGTATGTCTGTTGCCGGATTTTCTTTAGTGGCCTTGAAGCAAGGCAACAGATCATTGGCTGAATTTGCCATAGAATTCAAGACTCTTGCAGCGGAACTTCGCTGGGACTCCAGATATCTCAAGACTCTCTTCTGCAGAGGCCTGGATACCCGCTTGAAAGATGAGCTGGCCGCTAGTCAGACACCTGACTCGCTGGAAGAATTGATAGCCTTAGCTACGCGGATTGATTGTCGGCTCCGAGACAAAGTGAAGGAACTCCGGCCTAAGGTGATAACCAGGTTGAAACAGGCCAGTACCCCTGGACCTTGGATGGGTCCAGCACTTCCTGCTGTTGATAAAGAGGAACCAATGAAACTTGGTCATGGTCACTTGACCTCAAAAGAGAGAAGATTCCGGAAGAAACGAGGCCTGTGCATGTACTGTGGTCAGCCCGGCCATGATGTCTCTACATGCTCCATACATTCGGGAAACAGACGGGCCTAAGTCCCACGGGAGGACTGTTCTTGGGCCATACGGCGTTATCTCCTTCACTCTCTCAGTCAGTCTCTTTGACCTCTGAACCAGCTACGGTTCGGACCCCTGCCCTGGAGGACTCAGGGGCAGGAGGCAACTTTACTTTCAGATGTTTTGTGGAAAACCTGAGGAGTCCCTTCTTTAAATTAGAAGATCCATTATTGTATTACAATTTGAAGTGGGCCTTGGACGTTCCTTTACATCGCTACTTCTCTTGAAGATCTTATGATGTCCACAGCAGTTCTACTACTGGCTGCTGATATTCATAGTAGTTGCTATGTTCGCCATAGCTAGATGGCGCTCTACATCTTTACTGTCTTCACGGACTATTTCTTAGAGATATCTGCTACGATTGTCTCACTCGGAAGTCGTGCCTGAAGGTCTTCAGCACTGTTGATTCCGAAGAAGATATCTCTAGCTACCAACCTGTTGATTTGCTGGTGCTGCTATTACGATCCGAAGAAGATATTTCTAGCTACCAGCCTGTTGATTTGCTGGTGCTGCTATCAAGATCCGAAGAAGATTTCTAGCCACCAGCCTGTTTGATTTGCTGGTGTTGCCACCATCTCTCTTCCAGCATTCTACGTAAGAGTTAACCAGAAGTGGGTCCTGGACATACCACAACTTTGCCACTTCTGTTGAAGTTCATGGACGTCCACAGAAGCTAGCCATTGCTGCTGAATTTCAACATCTCATCCAGTGACTTACTGAAAAAGTTACCCTTAGAAGTGGGATTGGACGTACTCCAACATCTCCACTTTTGCTGAAGGTTCAGTGACATAGCAGCTGAGTTATTGCTGCTGAATTCAACACTTTATCCAGTTACATGACTGAAGAAATTACCCTTAGTAGTGGGGTTGGATGTTCACCAACATTGCCACTTTCGCTGAAGGTTCACTGACATCAAAGCGGCTGAGCTAGTGCTGCAGAATTCATATCATCCAGTTACTCACTGAAGAGTTACCTTAGAAGTGGGGTTGGACGTACCCTAACTTTGCCACTTCCATTGAAGTCAGTGGCGTATATAGCAGTTAGCTATTGCTGCTAAATGCTACCATCTCTCATCCAGCTACATTTATTGGAGAGTCATCTTTAGAAGTGGATTTTGGACATTCTTCAACTTCACCACTTCCACTGAATTCCTCAGTGATGTCCATAGCAGCTCCACCTATTGCTGCAAGATTCTTCCACATCTCAAGATCCACCTGTCATCTTTGCAGAAGATGAAGTAGAAATCAAGATCTAAGAGATTCTGGATGTTCATAACAGAGGCAAGAAGTTTGAATACCTTCTGATTTGGAAGGCTTCGGCCCCGATTTGATCACTTGGGAGCCTCAGACCAATATCTTGGAACTCAGAAATGAAATTTCTGATCTATTAGTTAAAATTTGTAATCTATCATTAAAATCATCCATTGTACCTGAAGACTGGAGGATGGCCAATGTAACCCCAATATTTAAAAAAGGCTCTAGGGGCGATCCGGGTAACTATAGACCAGTGAGCCTGACTTCAGTGCCGGGAAAAATAGTGGAAACTATTCTCAAGATCAAAATCGTAGAGCATATAGAAAGACATGATTTAATGGAACACAGTCAACATGGATTTACCCAAGGGAAGTCTTGCCTAACAAATCTGCTTCATTTTTTTTGAAGGGGTTAATAAACATGTGGATAAAGGTGAACTGGTACATGTAGTGTATTTGGATTTTCAGAAGGCGTTTGACAAAGTCCCTCCTGAGAGGCTTCTACGAAAATAAAGTCATGGGATAGGAGGCGATGTCCTTTCATGGATTACAAACTGGTTAAAAGATAGGAAACAGAGAGTAGGATTAAATGGTCAATTTTATCAGTGGAAAAGGGTAAACAGTGGAGTGCCTCAGGGATCTGTACTTGGACCGATGCTTATATATATATACACATATATATATATATATATATATATCTATATAAATGATCTGGAAAGGAATACGAGTGAGGTTATCAAATTTGCGGATGATACAAAATTATTCAGAGTAGTTAAATCACAAGCAGACTGTGATACATTACAGGAGGACCTTGCAAGACTGGAAGATTGGGCATCCAAATGGCAGATGAAATTTAATGTGGACAAGTGGAAGGTGTTGCATATAGGGAAAAATAACCCTTGCTGAAGTTACATAATGTTAGGTTCCATATTAGGAGCTACCACCCAGTAAAAAGATCTAGGCATCATAGTGGATAATACTTTAAAATCAGCTCAGTGTGCTGCAGCAGTCAAAAAAGCAAACAGAATGTTAAGAATTATTAGGAAGGGAATGGTTAATAGAATGGAAAATGTCATAATGCCTCTATATCGCTCCATGGTGAGACCGCACCTTGAATACTGTGTACAATTCTGGTCGCCGCATCTCAAAAAAGATATAGTTGCGCTGGAGAAGGTACAGAGAAGGGCAACCAAAATGATAAAGGGGATGGAACAGCTCCCCTATGAGGAAAGGCTGAAGAGGTTAGGGCTGTTCAGCTTAGAGAATGAGATGGCTGAAGGGGGATATGATAGAGGTCTTTAAGATCATGAGAGGTCTTGAACGAGTAGATGTGAATCGGTTATTTACACTTTCGAATAATAGAAGGACTAGGGAGCATTCCATGAAGTTAGCAAGAAGCACATTTAAGACTAATCGGAGAAAATTCTTTTTCACTCAATGCACAATAAAGCTCTGGAATTTGTTGCCAGAGGATGTGGTTAGTGCAGTTAGTATAACTGGGTTCAAAAAAGGTTTGGATAAGTTCTTGGAGGAGAAGTCCATTAACGGCTATTAAACAAGTTTACTTAGGGAATAGTCAATGCTATTAATTGCATCAGTAGCATGGGATCTTCTTAGTGTTTGGGTAATTGCCAAGTTCTTGTGGCCTGGTTTGGCCTCTGTTCGAAACAGGATGCTGGGCTTGATGGACCCTTGGTCTGACCCAACATGGCAATTTCTTATGTTATCAGTTTCACCTCACGCATCCTTTGAAGCCTGGTACCCGAGGAGATTGCCCTTTGAAGGGGGGTACTGTTGCATTCGTGGCTGCTCTACACTCTCACTCCACCCTCTCTACCTCTGTAGCGACTCCCTCTGGGTCTGATGGACGGCTTGCTGCCGCAGCGTCTCCATACCGCCTCTCTCCGGCGTACCCGGACCAGCTCAACGCTGCGGATCCGCCATGTTCCTGATGATGTAGGACGCGCACGCTCCGATGAATGTACTAGCAAGGGCGCGAACCTCAGGGGCGTCCCCTGAGATGACGTCATCTGCTTCCAGTATAAAAGGTCTCATACTTTCGCTAACAGATTGAGTTAGCAAGAACTACGAATCGGACATGAATTCGGACTCGCTACGGATTCGTCCAAGCTACTCTGCCTCCTCGGACTTACCAGGGGTACCCTCTCCTCAGGGGCCTTGCTCTCTTTTTTCTATTTCAGATTGCAGATAGATCTGGTACTCGTTCCTCGAGGGCCCATGTTCCTGGACTCTCTGAAGATTATCTACTGCCTGGAAGCTATCGCAGATACAGACATTTATGAGTTACCATCACTCTCTCAGAGCTTTCCCTGGGACCAGGTACTCGCTTCTCGAGGGCCTAACTCTTTCCAGCTACTGAGCCTCCTTAAGATCTTATGTGAGATTTGTCATCTAGTTCTGGCTATGAATACAGCATACCTGTCTACTCACTATTTATAGTCTTTCTACAGCTCAGCTACCCTGGGAGCGCTGTTGCAGTATCTGAGGGACTTCAGCCCTGCCAGGCACAACTGCTCACTACTGCCATCTCTGGTGGTTCTACTAACCTGTCTAATAAAAGAACTATCTGTGTCTGTCCTATTTACATTCCTCTACAGCTGTGTGCCCTAACACTCCGCTGATACAGATTGCTAACTCTGCAGTCTATATCCTAACTACATTACTAACTCTGCCTACGGAGTATAACAAGATTGTTAACTCCTCCCTCTACAGGAGCAGACCATAACAGATTCCTAACTCCCTTAGCAGATCCATAACAAGTTTGCTAAACTCCTCCTTCAACGGCAGTATCCAGCAGCCAGTTCATAACAGATTGCTAACTCCCATCTGCTTGCTCCTCCCATCAGCATAGCAGATTATAACACCCTACAAGCGTTTCTGCCCTGGATTCAGGGATGTATGGTTCGAGTGTTCTCCGACAATGCGACGACAGTGGGTTACATCAACCAACAGGGTGGGACGAGAAGTCATGCGGTGGCGCTCGAAGCGCGTCTTCTGTTCTCTTGGGCGGAGGGTCATCTCACGGGAATTGCCGCATCACATGTCGCAGGAGTGGACAACGTGCAGGCGGATTTTCTCAGCAGACATCAACTCGACCTGGGAGAGTGGGAACTGTCTCCTGAGGCGTGGAACCGCATTTGTGCCAGATGGGGGAGGGGGGGGTCCCGCAGTTGGATCTGACAGCAACGCGGGAGAATGCAAAGACAGAACGTTTCTTCAGCCATTGAAGAGAACAAGGCTCAGTGGGTCTCGATGCTCTGGTGTGCCCCTGGCCAACGGGGATTCTGTTGTATGCCTTCCCTCCCTGGCCTCTCATTGGTCGGCTTCTCCATCGCATAGAACTCCACCCCGGAAGGGTGTTGCTAGTGGCTCCAGAATGGCCACGTTGCCCGTGGTTCGCGGATCTGATTCGCTTGGCCCTAGAGGGTCCTTTGCAGCTGGCTCATCTACCGTGTCTACTTTATCAAGGTCCCATATTTTCGGATCAGGAGGATCGCTTCTCTCTTGCGGCTTGGCTTTTGAGAGGCGATGTTTATGATTGAGTGGTTATTCTGAACAGGGTATTTCCACTCTATTGCAGGCAAGAGGTCCGTCCACTTCTCTGGCCTATGTGAGGGTATGGAGGCTCTTGAGACCTGGTGTCACCAGCACTCTTGCGATCCTTTTACGGTCGAGGTCGCTCTGGTACTGGATTTTCGGCAACAGGGGCTCACGAAGGAGTTAGCGTTCAATTCTTTTCGGGTCCAGGTAGCAGCCTTGGGGGCCTCGTGGGGACAGTTTGCTGGTAGTTCGCTTGCAGCACACCCGGACATTGTTCGTTTTCTCAAGGGCCTCCCGTCCGTTCGGTGTGTCCAGATTGGAGTCTAAATCTAGTCTTGCGTGTGCTCTGTGGTGCTCCTTTCGAACCTCTACTCACGGCTTCCCTGAAAGATCTAACCTTAAAGACGGTGTTCTTGGTGGCCATTTGTTCGGCGTATCGGATTTCTGAATTGCAGGCCCTGTCGTGCCGTGACCCTTTTTTGCAGATTCACGATAGCGTGACGTTACGCACAGTTCCTTCCTTTGTTCCTAAGGTGGTTTCGGCTTTTCATGTAAATCAGACAGTGGAGCTTCCGGGGTTTCCGCAGGGATCCAGGAGGAGGGTTTATGGACTGCCTTGCTGCCTCGGGAAGGAGTTGAACCTGCCGCTTCGCCCCAGGAGGGGTCTGACTTTATTATTGAGTACCCCCTGCAAAGATGGAACCCAGGAGGAGGGGGAGGCCTTGAGGGGGGGGGTACTGTTATGGCTATGGCTGCTGTGCAACCGCCTCACCCCCAGGGGTTCCTCTAGAGCTGGCTCTCCTGACAGGCCCAGTCCATCTCCCTTGTTCACTCTATGTTCTGGTCTTCCCTTTATAACCCTGCCTGACAGTTCCCTCGGTGCTTTGGCATCGAGCTCACCTGGGCTCCCTGCTCTAGCCTGCCTTGCGCTGTGTGTGGCCTTCGGGCCTTCTACCCTGCTTTGCCTTGCGCTGTGTGTGGCCTTTGGGCCTTCTACCCTGCTTTGCCTTGCGCTGTGTGTGGCCTTCGGGTCTTCTACTCTGCTTTGCCTTGCCTTGCGCTGTGTGTGGTCTTCTGCCCTGCCCTGCCTGGCCTTGCTTACTGCGCGTGCGGTCCTCGGGGCCTCTGCCCTGCCATGTGATTGAGGCCTTCGGGCCCTCTGCCCTGCCGTGTGTGTGAGGCCTACGGGCCCGCTGCCCTGTGTCAGTGTGTGGCCTACTGGCCCTCTGCCCTGCCGTGTGTGCGTGTGTGGCCTTCGGGCTCTCTGCTCTGCCGTACGTGTGTGTGTGGCCTTCGGGCTCTTTGCCTTACTACTAGGTACCCTGACCCAGCCTGGCACTGTTTCCAGCCATCCCTGTCTCTCTCCACCTGGAGCCACCCTTCTGGGTGGTGTTCACAACACCAGAACATAGCCCGAGCGTAACAGTACATCCCAGGATTCTGGGCTGATCTGGGTACGTACAGGGAAAGGAAAATTGGTTCTTACCTGCTAATTTTCGTTCCTGTAGTACCACGGATCAGCCCAGAGTCCCACCCAGGGAGACTCCGCTCGGCCGGTAGTTCATTATTTCTTGTCGTAAGTTTCATATGCCCCCCTGTTCAGGGTCAGAATTATAGGGCATTGTTTTTCAGTTTCAGTTACGAGTTCTTCAATTCCTCTGCTCTTCGGGGGGAGGTTGTTCAGTGACAGTTGTGAGTCTTTATTATTGTTCTGCTTGGGTACAGTGGAATACTGACAGACTCTAGGGGGCACCTCAGGGGTATACGACAGAGTCCACAGAAATTGGTGTCTCCGCCTGCTGGAGGGGAGGTAAAACCCAGGAGTCTGGGCTGATCCGTGGTACTACAGGAACGAAAATTAGCAGGTAAGAACCAATTTTGCTTTTTTCTTCAGAATGAGGTAAGGAGTCTGGTTGGGGACAGGCCTTGTCTGCTTGCCAGCAGGCCAGTGGGATTTGAGTAGCTGGTCTTCCTGTGCAGTTTCGTCGGTGCTCTGGGAGCTTTGACGGCGGGGAAAGGTGAAGGAATTGCTGGCGCGGGTTAGCAGCTGGAGTGCGTTTTCTCAGTGGTTTTTTTTCTGTACCTCTCTGCACCTGATATTTTCATTCCCGGACCGCGTGGCTGCGCGGAACCGCTAATGGCACCCCGCTCCAAAATGTTGGGGCAGGTGTTGGATGTGGCTTCCGTTTGCCCAGGCTGCAGTTCGGGCCAGGAGGGCTCCTCCTCGAGCCTTAGGCCGGGAAAATCAGGTCTTTGGTCGGCGGGGCCTGTGCCCCCTCCCGCGGGGGTCACAGGAGGAGGATTCCCCCTTCCCCCCCCCCCCCCCCACCGTTTTAGCCCCTGTGGAGCAGGATTGCTCTTTTGGTGAGGGCGTGTCTATGCCAGACCATCCTTCGGAGAGAGAGAGGAGGTGGTCCTGGGGGAGTTTTCCCCTGAGTTTATCCTCCTTCTGCATCAGGCTTTCCTGGCTAGGAAGCAGGCGGACTTTAAGAGACCGGCTCACCAGGGAGTCCCGTCGGAGCTTCCGCCCTAGTGGGTGTTAGTGGGTCCCGCGGAACCTCAGCAGCACCATGGGAACCCTCATAGGCCGGCAGTTGACGCTAGGCCGCTATCCTTGCAGGGTGGACTTCCGGATTCTGGGGGTTCAGCTGGACCTGGTACTGGTGATGTGCCACAAGACGACCTGGATGCAGACCATTGTCCTCCTTCGGACGGGGATGTTCCCAGCGTGGTGCATTTAAGTGTGATGAGCTGTGCCCCCTTATTCCCCAGGTATTGGAGGTTCTGGGGCTTAAGGTCGCTCAAGAGGAGTCTGAAAGCGAAGGTGTTAACCCGGTCCTGGATGGGATTCGAGGGCAGACAACATCCTTCCCTTTACCCAAGAAGGTCTGCAGGTTGGTAAACAGGGAGTGGGAAGCCCCGGATGCGGTTTTAAAGGTGGGTAGAGCTATGGCGAAGATCTATTCTCTTTCGCAGGATGTCTTGGATCTCCTTAAGGTCCCGAAGGTAGACGCAGCTGTCTCTGCCTTGACTATGAAGACCACAATTCCCGTGGCTGGGGCTGTCGCCTTGAAGAACATGCAGGACCGCAAGCTGGAGATCCAGTTGAAACGGGTCTTTGAGGGTGCCACTCTTGAGTCTTCGGGCAGCGGTTTGCACCAGCCTTATGTAGAGGGCTTGCCTCTGTTGGGTTCAGGAGGCCGTTCCCAGTATCAGCCCCAGCAGTACTGGCCTGGCGCAGGCCGCACATCTGGAAGCGGGCATCGCATATGTGGCGGACACCTTGTATGATTTGGTGCATACCTCTGCCCATAGCACGGCACCTCCTCTGGTTGCGGAATTGGTCAGCAGATTTGTCTTCCAAGTCCCAGCTTTGTAACCTTCCATTTAAAGGCAAGCTCCTTTTCGGAGAAGATTTGGACCAATTAGTCAAACTACTGGGAGAGTCCAAAGGCAACAGGTTACCAGAGGATAAAAGATCTTCGAGGAAAGTGTTTCCCCCTTGGGCTCGCTTTCGGGATTCACCCAAGCAGACTCCGGGATGTTAATTCTTTTACGGCGGACACCGTCCAGGCAGAGAGCTCATGCGCCTCGGAGCAGGGAGTGGAAAGCCCCCCCCCAATGAGGCCATGGGTACCCATTCTGCCGTCAAAGCTGTAGGAGGCAGATTGTCGAGCTTTTACGTGGAGTGGGCAAGGATTACCTCAGACCGCTGGGTCTTGGAAGTGGTCAGGGAGAGTTACGCTCAAGTTTTTGCGCCCGGTTCGAGAGGCATTTGTGGAGTCCCGAGTGGCGTTGGCAGCAAGCACAAGGCAGTGCACGGCTTTTCGATCTAAGGGCCATTGCCCCAGTTCCCTTGGCAGAACAGGGCCAGGGCCGGTACTCGTGTACTCTGTGGTTCCCAAGAAGGAGGGCACATTTCGTCCCATTCTAGATCTGCAGAAGGTGAACCGGTGTCTTTGGATCCCCTGTTTTCGCATGGAAACCTTGAGGATGGTGGTGGCCGCTGTGCGCAAAGGTGAGTTCCTCGTGTCACTAGATCTCACTGAGGCGTATCTGCACATCCCAATCCGGCAGGATAACAGTTATCTGCGATTCAAGGTCCTGGGTCAACATTTCCAGTTTTGAGCCCTTTCTTTCGGCCTGGCGACGGCTCCATGCACTTTCACCAAGGTCATGGTGGTCGTGGTGGAGTTCCTTTGGAGGAGGGGGTCCTAGTTCTCCCATACCTGGATGACTGGTTGATTAGAGCAAAGTCAAGGGAGGACTGCGAGAGATCAGAGGGTGATGTTCACCTTACAGTCGCTCGGCTGGATCATAAATATGCAGAAAAGCCACTTGGAGCCCACTCAGTCACTGGTTTACTTGGGAGCGCTTTTCAAATACCTCTCGAAGCAAGGTTTTCCTGGCATCAGACCGTGTGACGAAATTTCAGGATCAGGTCAGGGCCCTCCCTTCAGAGGGAGGCTCCTAAAGACTGGCATCACTTACAAGTCCTGGGTTCCATGGCTCACTTGCAGCCGTTGCAGCATGCGCTGTTGTCTAGATGGAGCCCGGTGTCTGAATAGTTCCATCTACCGCTGCCGCTGCTCCCAGAGTCAGTCTGACGTGGTGGCTCTCGTGCAGCAACCTGGAGCAGGGAGTGGATCTGGATCCGCCGAACTGGGTGGTAATCTCCACAGACGCCAGCCTGTCAGGCTGGGGAGCGGTTTGCTTAAAAAGTCCACTCAAGGCCTCTGGTCCCCAATGGAGAGATCCTGGTCCATCAACTGCCTCGAGACGAGGGCAGTCTGACTTGCCCTGCGAGCATTGTTGCCCTTAGTCGAAAACAGAATGGTTCGAGTGTTCTCAGACACCGTGACGACGGTGGCTTATATCAGCTGACAAGGTGAGACAAGGAGTCTCGCTGTAGCGCTGGAAGAAAGGCTTTTGTTCGCCTGGGCGGAGCACCACCTCAAAGGAATCGCCACGTTGCATGTCGCGGGGGTGGAAAATGTTCAATCGGATTTCCTCAGCAGGCAACAACTCGATCCGTGGGAGTGGGAGCTGTCTCCCGAAGCTTGGAACCTCATTTGCGCCAGATGAGGCGTGCCTCAGTTGGATCTGATAGCTACTCGGGCCAATGCGAAGACTTCAGCCGCTGATGAGAGGTGGGCTCAGTAGGATTAGACGCCCTTGTGTGCCCTTGGCCCATGGGAATTCTTCTCTATGCCTTTCCCCCCTGGCCTCTGATCGGTCAGCTTCTCCGTCGCATAGAGAGACATCCAGGCAGCATAGTACTGGTGGCTCCAGAGTGGCCGCGTCACCCATGGTTCGCAGACCTGGTTCGAATTGCTCTGGAAAGTCCCCTACAGCTGGCTCATCTCCTGCGTCTGCTCCGGCAGGGGCCAATATTTTCAGATCAGGAGGATCACCTCTCGCGCAGCTTGGCTTTTGAGAGACGATGATTGCGATTGAGGGGATATTCAGAACAGGTCATTTCCAATCTTCTTCAGGTGCAACAACCGGCTACTTCTATGGCCTATGTTAGAGTCTGGAAGCTTTTTGAAGCGTGGTGCCTTCAGCGTTCCTTGGATCCTTTATCAACAGATATTCCCCAAGTGTTGGATTTCATTCAACAGGGGTTGGCTAAGGGTTTGGCATTCAATTCAATTCCCTTCGGGTCCAGGTAGTGGCCTTAGGCGGCTCATCCAGATATTACCCATTTTCTCAAGGGGGTTAAGGATTTACATCCTCCCTTTCGCCAGTTGTGTCCGGATTGGAGTTTAAACCTGGTGCTTCGTGGAGCTCCTTTTGAATTTTTACGCAGAGCGACAGTAAAAGATTTGACCTTGAAGACAGTCTTCCTGGTCGCCATTTGTCCTGCTCGCCGGATTTCGGAGTTGCAGGCTTTGTCGTGTCGGGATCCCTCCCCTAGAATGTACGAGGATAGAGTCTTGCTACGCACGGTTCCTTCCTTCATCCCCGAGGTAGTATCTGCCTTCCATGTCAATCAGTTGGTGGAGCTGCCAGGGTTTCCACAGTGGTTTCAGGTTTCCCCCCAGGAGAGAGATCTTCATCTTTTGGACATGCGTTGCACTCTCTTGCGCCATTTGGAGGTTACCAATGACTTCCGGCATTCAGATCATCTGTTTGTTTTATTTGGCGGACCTAAGAAGGGTGACAGAGCCTCCAAGGCTACAATTTTACGCTGGATTAAGGAAGCTATTTGCTCGGCCTACGTTGCCCGAGGACATCAGGTTCCCTTGGGTCTGAGAGCTCATTCCACTAGGGCTCAGTCTACCTCCTGGGCTGAGTGTTAGCCTTTGTTGCTGCAGGAAATCTGCAGGGCGGCAGTTTGGTCTTCCCTTCACACTTTTACCAAGCATTATCGTTTGGACGTTAAGGCGCACGATGAATCATCCTTCGGTAAGAGTGTTCTGCTCGCGGGTCTTTCGGGTTCCCGCCCAGTGTAGGGTAGCTTGGGTACATCCCACTGGTCTGGACTGGTCTGGGTATGTTCAGGAAAGGAAAATTGGTTGTAACCTAATTTTCGTTCCTGTAATAACAAAGATCAGTCCAGAGACCCATCCCCTTTTCAGATTCCGAAAGACTATCTTAAGCTCGAATTATTGACTGAAGTGAGTTTTCCTTTTGCAGATGCTCGAAGGAGCAGGGTCTGAGGTGGTATTCTTGTTTTATTGTTCAGTTCTGGGCAAGTGGGTTGGCTGTTGTGTTTGGGTTCCAACCTCTTCGCCTGTTAGTTTAGTTACTTAGTTGTCGTGGGCTTAGGTACAGGCCAATACTGAGGGACTGCAGGTGGCACTCTCGTATATTTAGTTATTTTTAATTTTTATATACCGACATTCTTACATCCGATGTAAATCATACCGGTTTACATTAAACAGAATAGCAGGAAATAAATTTCCATAGTCTAATACAATGAACATTTCTAATTAAAATTGTTAACAAGCGAAAAGAAAAGGTAAAGAATTGGAATAAAGGTTAAATATCAGAAAAATATAATTTATTTTTTTTTTAGAAGCAGAAGGGTTGCACAAAGGGGAGAGCCCCTTTTGCGCGCAGCGCCTGATGGTGAGGCGCTCTTCAACCATCGCCGGAGCTCCCAGTGACGTCGGGGGGGGGGGGGGGGGGGTGTGGTCACACATCGCATCACAGTCATTTGTTTCCCTCACCTCCTGCTGTTAGTTCCGTATCTCTTTTCCCCCTGCCATTCAGTTTGGTGTTCAGTTCTCGCGGGGGCCCAGGATGGAGGGTGGCCTCCCCGCTCGCCGGCGCCTGATGGTGAGGCGCTCTTCAACCGTCGCCGGAGCTCCCAGTATATGTAGCAGTGCCCAAAGTTTTGCTCTCTGACTCCATCTGCTGGTAGGGATGCACAACCCACTGGTCAGGACTGATCTGTGGTATTACAGGAACGAAAATTAGCAGTTAAGAACCAATTTTCATATATGCCAAGGATGTGGAAGGTCCCTAGCCTGCAATAGAGTGGCAATAACTGCTTTGGAATATCCCTTTCCACCTCTGCCTTTTCCTCTCAAAAGCCAGGCCACGAGACAGAAATGAGCTAACTGGGAGAGCGGTGACGTCACCCGCGGCAATGGACGCCTGAGATCTGTGCTCTCCCCTCCATCGACGGCAATCTCCTCCCATCGCGGGCCCAACCGGCTTAATAATTTAAAAAACTAGCGATTTCGGCTCGCCAGAGTCAGGAGATGTCCGCGGCCAAGAAAAAACCGGACCTCAACAGATTCTCTTTCGCGTCAGCGACCACAGCAGCGGCCCTTGCTCTGGCTGAAGGGGACAAAATGGCGCCGGTCCCCGAATCCACCGAAGCCCCGGAGGTGCCCGGCGAGAACGGCGATTTGGAGGTCCCCACCAGGTTAGAATTTCGGACCTGGTTTCAGGAGCTCCGGGGCGATATGGCCCGATATCGGGAGGAACTGGGGGCTATGTTTACCGGCATACAGAGGGAGGTCCAGGAGCTAGGAAGACGGGTGGACGAAGCAGAGTCTGGCTTGCAGGAGACACAGACTGAAATTGAGCGGGTCCAGGATGAGCAAGGGAAAATTAAAGATGCGCAGGAGGAGCTTCAGCGACATGTAGAGGACTTGGAGAACAGAGCAAGGAGGGTGAACCTCCGCTTTCGGGGTATACCTGAGGGAGATGAATTCAGAGACAGTACACAAGTGGTGCAAAGTATTTGTTCCCAACTCCTGGACCCGGAGGGCAAAGCAGAGCGGCCCAGGGAGGTAGTACTTGAGCGGGCTCACAGGACCTTTGGCACCCCACGTAACAATCTCCCAAAGGACATTGTGGCTTGTTTCCACAGTTTTCTGGTCAAGGAGCAAGTGGCCCAGGCAGCCAGATCACTGGACACTATTATGTGGAAGGGCCACAAGATTGAGATCTTTCAGGACTTAGCCATCTCCACTATTAAGAAGCGCAGGGCCTTTCGCGATGTCCTTTTCATCCTCCGGTCTCACAATATAAAGTATCGCTGGCTCTTTCCATTTGGATTACAATTCACCATCAGCGGGGTGGTCTCTCGAGTGCATCAGGTTATGGAAGCCGAGGACATCCTTCGGGCTGCGGGGTTACCTGATCAGTCACCGGAGGGATCTGCGGTGATGCCCAGGGACGACAGCAAGCGCGGAGGCCAGAGACCCAGATGGCAGCGAGTCGACACGGGACGGGGGCGACTGAGCCGGAGATCGGGGGGCAACACGGCGCCGGAGGAAACCGGCTGAGACTCTGGGGGCCTGCTTTTGACTTGATATTACCTGGGCCAGGATTTCTTCTCGCACCCTGGAAAAGGGGGTAGTGTCTGGGCAGTCTTTTCTGTGGCTGTACTGGTACCTGCTGCCGTCCAGGAGGAATGTTTATTCACTGTTGCATTAGTTGTTCTCAGTTAAGCTGGTTACAGGATCTGTTTGAATCCTTGCATCATGTGGGGGAGATCTTAGCTTAAATGCTTTATATCAGGAGGGGGAAAATAGCGGATCCAGGGACGGTGGGAAACGTCAACTCTCTCATGGGAAAGAACCACGAAGAGGAGAGTGGTTGTACGATGGGAAGGGAAAGGGGGAGGGGGGATTGAGGCGGTGCGGTTGGGTCTATATCTCAACTATTGTTTCTACACTCTGGGTTCACTGCTTTTGCTTAGGATGTCATTCGGAAGCGGGGGGATTACTTTTAGCGGGATGTTGCAGTCACTGTTATCATGGCTTCAGGGATTTTAAATATTGTCTCACTGAATGTAAAGGGCCTCAACACTTATCATAAACGTCAGATTTTCATAAAGGACATGACCTCCGCAAAGGCGGATATTATCTTTAGCCAGGAAACTCATATCCGGAAACGCCACGAGAGGTTACTTCCCACTACAGGGTTTCCGCAGGTTTTCCACGCGGCTGCCACAGTGCACCACAAATACACCGGGGTGGGTATATTCTTTGCTAACTCCCTGGTCGCTGATATTCTTTCGGTGGTCCGAGACACGGAGGGACGTTATATTCTTTTGAAAGCTAAAATCAGTGAAACACTGTTTACTCTCCTGAATGTTTATGCTCCAAATATAGATCAAGCCTCATTTTTTCACAAACTGTCCACAGTTCTCAGTGAGTGGGCAGAAGGGCACTTAATTGTGGGCGGAGATTTTAATTCCACACGCTACCCCTACCTTGACAACACTGGGGGTGGGGGAGTAGGGGGCAGAACTACTAGGCAAGCTCTAAAAAATCTCATAGCGGATAGGGGTCTCGTAGATGTATGGAGATTACGCAACCCCACGACCCGTAATTACACATTCTTTTCCGCCCCGCATAAGTCCTACTCCCGGATTGATTATTTCCTTGTAGATAAGGACCTTGTGGGTTCCACCAGGGACGCGGACATAGGAATTATCTCGTGGTCGGACCATGCATCTATTTGGATCCGGCTTTCCTTGGGCAGCCCCCAACCGGGTGTCAAATTCTGGAGGCTGAATGATAGACTGTTGGATGATAAGCCCTTTGTGGAAACCGTGAAGGTCGAGATAGCTCAATTTTTAGAGGATAACGATACCGGGGAAGTTACCCCGGTGGTGCTGTGGGATAGCTTGAAAGCCTATGTGCGGGGCCTTTTTATTGCCAGGGCCTCATATGTAAAAAAGGAGAGGGCAAGGGAACACCTTTTGCTAATGGACAAGATCTCCAGGTTAGAGTTGCGGCATAAACGCACTCTTGATCCTATCATTCTAGGGAAACTTACGGAGACCAGGAGGGCGCTCCAAGCAATGGACGTAGACACGATAGCGTTTCAACTGCAGAGGTTGCGGCAGCGCTATTTTGAGTGGGGAAATAAAGCGGGGAGGCAATTGGCTAGGAAGCTAAAGGAGCACGCATCACAATCACAAATCATCAAGATTAAGGGTCCTCAGGGCCAATTTGTGTATTCCCCGAAGGAAATTGGGAACTGTTTTAATCAGTTTTATCGCACATTATATGATGCGGACCGGCAGTGCACTCCTGAGGAGATTGCTCAGTTCCTTAGGGGTATATCACTCCCTGTTTTATCGGAAGTCCAAAGACGCCAACTTAATGAGGAGCTTAGGGAAGGGGAGGTGTCCTTGATCATTAAAGACCTAAAATTGGGGAAAGCTCCTGGACTGGACGGTTTTACCGGGAAATTTTATAAGACCTTCAGTTCGGAATTATTATCCCCGTTAGTGTCCATGTACAACGCACTACGCACTGAGGGGAGCATCTCCACAGTATCCAATACGGCGGGAATTACGATCCTGGCTAAGCCGGGCAGGGATCACACGCTTTGTGGCTCCTACCGCCCCATCTCGCTGATTAACATCGATTTGAAAATCCTAGCGAGGGCACTGGCTATCCGGCTTGGGAGGGTAGTGCCCGGGTTGGTGCATAGTGATCAGTCAGGGTTTATCCCAGGGCGCTTGGCGTCGGATAATGTGCGTAGAGTCATAGAATTGATGTGGTGGGCCCAATCTAAAGGTATACCAGCTGCATTGTTAACCATCGACACGGAAAAGGCGTTCGATCAGGTACACTGGCCTTATTTATTTCAAGTCCTAGAGGTTATGGGATTGGGGGAATCCTTTATCACTTGGATTAACAAACTGTATGACAATCCCCAAGCCAGAATTAAAATTAATGGGGCATACTCGGAATCCTTTGGGGTAAAGCGGGGCACGCGTCAAGGCTGCCCCTTATCGCCCTTATTGTTTGCTCTCTCTTTGGAGCCCCTTGCAGAGAGAATTCGTTGTCATCCAGATATTCATGGTATCCAGATTAATGATGTATCCTATAAGATCACGCTTTTTGCTGACGACTTATTATTTACTGTTTCCCAGCCGGCGGCGTCTTTGCCTTTGTTGTTGGAGGAGATGCGGCAATTTGGCAGGTTGTCCGGATTTAAAATTAATGCAGACAAATCTGAACTGCTAAATGTCTCGCTCCCGGCAGATCAATATGCCATGGTGGGCAGTAAATTGCCCTTCCGCCTCGCTAAGACCTCCATTAAATATCTGGGAGTCAAAATTGGAACTCACCTGGCAGATTTATACAGTTTAAATTATGACCTTCTGCTCTCCTGCATCCAACAAGATTTAGCCCGGTGGGAAAGGTCAGACCTTTCATGGTTTGGTAGGGTGGCAGCAGTGAAGATGAATATTTTACCACGATTTTGCTATATGTTTCAAACCTTACCTGTAGCGATCCCTGAAGGGGCCATGAGAATCTGGCAGAGGAAACTCTTTCAGTTTATCTGGAAGAGGAAGCCTCCTAGGGTATCTCGACATATCTTATACAAGGACAAGTCGCGCGGAGGCCTTAACATTCCTAACCTCCACTGGTATTACTCAGCCATCATGCTTGGTGTGGTCATCAGCTGGCACACCAAGGGCAGCGCTAAGCCTTGGGTGGCCATTGAACAGGCGGGTTCAGAGCCCATTTCGCTTGCCTCTAGGGTGTGGTGTGGGGATATGGGGAAGGGCGTGCCTAATTCCCTTACTCCATTCACCCAGGCCGTATTGCGTCATTGGGTCAAATGGAGGGGGCGTCTGGTGGGGGACAAGAGTATCTACCATCTGACCACCTTTTTGATGCACCCACGTTTCCTTCCCGGCCAGGACCCCACATTTATCCGGAGGTGGAAGCAATTGGGGACCACTACTGCGGGACAATTTTTTCAGGGCTCCCAGTTGATTCCGGCTGTAGACCTGCAAGCTGCCCATGTCCTGACACCCATGGATATGTACGCCTATCGGCAAATTATCCATTTTTTCCGTTCAGAAGGGGCTCCTGCAGCATTGCTTCAGGGCAAGTCTCTGTTTGAATCGTTTTGTGCACAGACTGGGCCAATAGCTAAGCCCATATCTCGCCTATATATGCTTATTAATGGTGGCCCTAGATTTAAGACGAGCTACCAGTTAAGTTGGGAGGGTGATCTCGGGCACACCCTATCAGACTCGGAATGGGATCAATGTCACATGGTGATGGGACGGGGCTCTATTTCTGCCACCATCAAGGAGAATGGTTACAAATTAATGTATAGATGGTACATGGCTCCTGAAAGATTACACCGCATACACTTACAATCGAGCGATAGATGCTGGCGTCAGTGTGGGGAGACGGGCACATTCTATCATATGTGGTGGCTATGCAAGGAGGTTCATGGTTTATGGGCTGAAGTGACCCGGTACGCATATAAGATCCTGGGGGTGGACATACCGCTTGATCCTAAGGGCTGTTTATTAGGCTTGGTCGGGGGAGTTGGGAGTGAGAAACAGAGGAGGTTGGCCTTGCAAATTTTTGTGGCTACCCGGTGCGAAATTGCGTACAGGTGGAAGGCTGATAAGGCGCCAAATTTCGCACATGTCCTGGCTCGATTAGACAGAGTTTATCAGTTGGAATATCTTACTGCAGTGCACCATGATCGGGTCAATAAATTTTCTGCTATATGGGATCCCTACCGAGTGTGGAAGAATATACAGTGATGAACCTTTACTGCACCTAGTTGAGCTAGTACGATTCGGGAAGAGGGGGGGGGGAGGGTATATGGGAGGGGAGAGGGGTATTAAGGGAGAAAAAGGCTCCTATTTTGGCTGCTTGCTATGCCTCATTGATGACAGGACAATTGGTATTGTCAATACAGTTTCTTTGTGCCTCGAGATGTACATGGGTCCTAACCGTCAGGGTATGGGGCCTGTTATTTTATTTTATTTTACTACTGTACATAGGGCACTCTACGGAATGTACATGTTCCTGATTGTTTTCTATATGCAAGTTTGTTATGCCTTTTGTTCTGTAAGAGCATAAATAAACAATTTCAAAAAAAAAAGAAATGAGCTAACTGAATGAAAACTGTTGGTCCCTGGCAGGGAATATTCACCCTATGGACATGACATCCTGTCAGACAAATCTGATTGACTTTTTTGACTGGGTAACCAAGGAATTGGATCGAGGAAGAGCACTCGATGTCATCTACTTGGATTTCAGCAAAGCTTTTGACACTGTCCCGCACAGGAGACTGGTGAATAAAATGAAAAGCTTAGGAGTGAGTGCCGAGGTGGTGGCCTGGATTGCAAACTGGTTGACAGACAGAAGACAATGTGTGATGGTAAATGGAACTCTCTCTGAAGAGAGAGCGGTTTTAAGCGGTGTACCGCAGGGATCGGTGTTGGGAGAAAAACAACCAATAAGGGCTGAACAACACAGTCTGGGTAAAACAAATAAGCATGGGTGTAGCTTGCTTATTGCGGCGGTTACTTCCCCTACTACCCATAACTAATCAAGCTTGATATTTCACTTGGTTGCAGCTCCATCACTGCTCTCTACATTAATGGTGGGGGTGGAAGGGAAATAGAACCAAAGAGCTAAGAGAAACAGATAAGTATGAGAAAAAAATGTGAAGCTTGCTGGGCAGACTGGATGGGCCGTTTGGTCTTCTTCTGCCGTCATTTCTATGTTTCTATGTTTCTATGTTAACTATATCCGAGAACCAAGGACAAAGCGGCCACCCTGGAGCTATCAAATCATGTTGCTCTGATACTTCTCCACCTGCCTTATCACTTTGCCTACCAGAGAGCACAGAGGAACAAAATACAGAAAAATGCCTCTAAGTCATGATAGAAAAAGAGCATTGATGCCTACTGCCCCATGCTCCCTCCGGGGGCTGTACAAACGAGATGCCTTGGTGTTCTACATGGATGCTATTAAGTACCTCCATCTCTTGTGGATGAGAAGCCCCGCTGCCTGACAACTCTCTCCCTGGGGTCAAATTTTCTTCAACTGAGCAAAAATTTGCTTGAACATTGGTCACCCCAGCGAAGTGAGACACATAGTAAAATAGTAATGACAGCAGAAAAAAACCCCAAAATGGTCCATCTAGTCTGCCTAGCAAGCTTCCCAAGGTTACCCTCACGTTTCTGTTAAGGGTAGTAACTGCCACTCTGTGCAGGTTATCCAAGCTTTTTTATTTATTCCCATCCTCTAGCCTTTAGGGATCCACAGTGTTTATCCCATGCCCCTTTTGAAATCCTTCACAGTTTTAGTCTTCACCACTTCCTCTGGAAGGGCATTCCAGGCATCCACCACCCTCTCAGTGAAGAAATATTTGCTGACATTTGTTCTAAATCTTCCTTCCTGGAGTTTCATATCGTGACCCCTCACACCACTATCAATGTGAGAAGCAGGTATCCTCTGCAAGTTCTGTTCTGGCCAGAGAATTAACTCCAGGGCATCCTGAGGTACCGCTCAACTCTTGGTTCTTCCTGCTGGCTGATGTAGGTCACTATTATTGCACTAACCAATAGTACTCACACGGGATTGCTGCATAACAGGCATAAAGGCAAACAAAACGTAACGGCCCTGACTGACTGAAAAACCATGAAACTTCTTGCTTCGACCATTGACCTTGCACCAGCTGGTCCTGACACACTGCTCCTTAACTGGATAGCCTTACATCGGTAGTGAGTAACATCCAACCAGGAACTTCCAATTCCACACTACGCTTCAAGACTGGACCGAATAAGCCACTGTGAAAAACCGTTGCTGCTTACCTCGAGGAGAAGTGGGAGATGGAACTCCTCTGACAACAGATTCTAGCAGGAGAGAAGAGCCCTCTGAAGAGGCCTCAAAAATGTCTAATGCACCCGCTGCAAAGCTGATGCCAGAGAAGATGTCCCCGAGCTTGGGTATTGCAAGCTCTACCAGATGACGGATTTGATTTTGTAAGTTAGGCAATCTCTCTTCTGTGAGAAACACTCTTCTCTCCAATGTGCCAAACCAGCTAGGCGAGAGATATCGAGATGGCTCTCCGCTAGATTCACCACTTAGCCCAGAGACTTCAACTGCACCAGTACCTTCTGAACCTAGGGCCCCATTTTTGGAAACATGGCTGATGTCTGAACTGGGCCTTAGTGCGGTGCGGGGACCCCTCCGTATTGAGCGGGCGCATTGTCTAGGAGCACAGTGGGAGCAGTCGGAGCAGCCACAAGTGGTTATAGCCCACGTTTTAGACTTTTCCCACAAAACTGAGATTCTATAAGTGTTGAGAGCAGGGAAGAAGCTTCCTGATGGCAATAAAACTGTTTTGGTATTCCAGGATTACTCTGCTAAACTGTCTGCTCTTCGCAAGGCATTCTCTTCTGCCTGTACATGCCTTCATAAATTGGGCCTGCAGCTTGCCCTTATGTACCAAGCCAGACTTCAGATACAGCTACCAGAGGGTGTCTAGTGGCTTCATTTGGCGGTAGAGGCAGCAAAATTGGCTGACTACCTAGAAGGAGAGAGAGCTCCTCTTTCTGCCCGTTGAGAACTTTTTTTCTTTTTACGCGTCTCAAAGTGGTTTAATCATTGCATTGTTCAGTTTTTATTTCCCTCTTCACAGAGCCTGTTTTGCTGCTTTTTGGTGGACTTTTGCTATGGACTGGCCAAGCATTTTGTGTTTTGGATTTTTTTTTTTTTTTTTTTTGCTGCTTAGAGGATGCCAGCAAATGCCTGAACTCTGCACTGGGAAAACAGAGTTCTCTCACTACATAGAGACAATGTTAGGGTGCTGTTTAGGGATGGGAGGTTTCTTAATATTCTTCCTTTTCCTCCTTTCTTTTCTGGAGAGTCAATTTATGGTTTGGGTTTGGAAAGCCTGAGGGTAGATTGTGGCAGATTGGGAGGTGTTTGGTTCTTTGGGTGACCTTTCTTCTGGTGATTGTTTGGGGGGTTGGGGGCAGATCATGGGGTGGGTGAGGTGGGAGGGTTTTCTAATCTTTTTTTTACTGGTATTACTTCTGGGCAAATCTAACTGAAGCATGGTGGAGAAGGGCTGTTTTAGACTCTTGTGGATGCCTTAGCTGGGGAAGCATCCACTTTCCAATGTCATTTACATTTCTTCTTTGGTTATTTCCTTTCTTTGTTTCCTAATGGGTAAATCACAGTTAAAGTTAGTGTCTTGGAATGTTTGTGGTATTGGAATCCCTATTAAACATCACGAAATTTTAGCCACTCTGAAAAAACAGTCCTCTGACATAAGATGTGTTTCCTGGAAATATCCTATCAATAAATAACATCAAAACCTCAAACATGATTGGGTAGTATCAATACTGGGGCTGGCCTTTGGACTGATCTGGTATTATGGGAATGAAAATTAGCAGGTAAGAACCAATTTTCCTTTCCTGAACATACCCAGATCAGTCCAGACAAGTGGGATATACCAAAACAACCCTAAACCGGGCAGGAACCCGAAAGACCCGCTCTCAAAACATATTTTCACCAAAAAACGAATCCTCAGGCTCCTGAACATTCAAACGGTAATGCCTGGTGAAAGTATGCAGGGAGGACCACATTTCAGCCCTATCTATTTCCTGTGAAGATACCATCTGACACTCTGCCCAAGAAGGCTGCTTGTGCTCTAGTAGAATGCACTTTAAGGCCACTGGGGACCACATGACCCTTAGCAATATGGGCTGCAGAAATAGCTGCTTTCAACCATTGGTCCAAAGTAGCTTTCGACACCTTGTCTCCTTTCTTCGCCTCACCGAACACCACAAAAAGATGGTCTGACCAGCTGAGCCTCCCAAGCCACAGAGTTGCTTTTGTACCTCCTTGGCGATTGATATATGCCACTGTTGTCGCATTGTCCAACAACACTCGAACCATTCGATCCTGGCCAGGAGCAGGAACAGCTCCAAAAACCCTGCACACCGCTCTCATTTACAGGCAATTGATAGACCAAGTCTTCACAATCGACCAGAGCCCCTGGGCTGAACGTCCCAGGCACACTGCTCCCCACCCTTTGAGGCTGGCATCCATGGTTGGTACCACCCAATCCGGGACTTCGAGAAGCATTCCTTTGCCCAGATTGGTCCAACACAACCACTACTCCAGGCTGGTCTTGGTCTACTGCATCAGCGGCAAGGGGACATAATACTCCTCAGACAATGCTCTCTGTAGTGGTCACATGTGGGCAAAGGCCCACGGAACCAGATCCAATGTCAATGCCATGGACCCCAGCACCTGCAGATAATCCCAGACCTTCGGGACTGGAAGATACAGCAACTGGGAAATGAGCTCCTGCAATTTCATCACTGTCAGAAATGCCTTGCTGGGTATCGAAGCACACCTCCAAATATTCCAGAGACAGAGAGTACCAGATGGCTCTTTGCCAAATTGATTATCCAACCCAGGGAGCTCAGGAGCTGCATCACTTGCTGCACTGAATGAGCGCACTCCTCCTTTGTCTTCGCCTGGATGAGCCAATTGTCCAGATACTGATGAACCAACACCCCTTCCCGCCTCAAGGCTACCACCACCACCATCACTTTTGTGAAAGTGCGAAGAGCCATGGCCAGACCAAAGGGAAGGGCCTGAAAATGCCGTCCCAACACCTTGAATCGCAGGCATTTTTTGTGCTTCTTTTGGATAGGAATATGGTGATAAGCCTTGGAGAGGTCCAAGGATGCCAGCACTTTCCTTTGCAGACAGCTGTGATCACCATATGCAGGGTTTCCATCCAGAGTCATGGCACCCATAAGTTCAAGTTCACCTTCTGCAAATCTAACAGAGGACGGAAAGTGCCTTCCTTCTTTGGCATCACAAAGTAGATAGAATAATTTCCCTGCCCCTGCTCATCCAGGAGAACTGGGAGAATGGCTTCCAAGCTTATCAGCCTGCACAGAGTTTCTTCCACTATGTTGCACTTGCTTTAAGAAGAACAATGCAACTCCAGGAAGGCGTCATTGAGCAGGCGAGAAAATTCTAAGGCGTAACCATCCCTTACCACCTCCACAACCCACTGGTCAGAGGTAATCCTGTCCCCGACTGCAACCAACAAGGAGTGGGCACCCCTGGCTTCATTGGGACAGCTTACTTCCTTCGGTCCCCTGACTGGAGCCACCTCTGGAAGAACAGCCAACCCTCTGAAACGCCCGCTGATGATTTGACAATGACTTTTGTCCCGCTGCCAAAGAACCTCTACTGGTCTGAAACCTCCTCGACTCCCGAAAATGAGAGCGTGCGGGGAAGCTCAATGACCTTATCCTCCGGAAGCTTATTGCCCTTGGTTTCTCCCAGTGACTTCATGAATTAAATAACTGAGGCTTAGACCATATGTCCGCTGACCAATTGCGCAACCACAAGAGGCGCTGAGCCACCACAGAGACCATATTCCTAGCTGTAGTGTGCACCAGATCATACAAAGCATCTGCCACTAGGCCACACCCACCTCCAGGCAGGCCGCCTGTGTGGGGGACAGCACATCCGGAGATACCTGCTCCTGCGGCCTCTGAATCCAACATAAGCAAACATGCTGCATCAAGCTCAGTGTGCTGCAGCAGTCAAGAAGCAAACAGAATGTTAGGAATTATTAGGAAGGGAATGGTTAATAAAACGGAAAATGTCATAATGCCTCTGTATCACTCCATGGTGAAACCGCACCTTGAATACTGTCTACAATTCTGGTCACACATCTCAAAAAAGATATAGTTGCGATGGAGAAGGTACAGAGAAGGGCAACCAAAATGATAAAGGGGATAGAACAGCTCCCCTATGAGGAAAGGCTGAAGAGGTTAGGGCTGTTCAGCTTGGAGAAGAGTTGGCTGAGGAGGGATATGATAGAGATCTTTAAGATCATGAGAAGTCTTGAACGAGTAGATGTGAATCGGTTATTTACACTTTCAGATAATAGGACTAGGGGGCATTCCATGAAGTTAGCAAGTAGCACATTTAAGACTAATCGGAGAAAATTCTTTTTCACTCAACACACAATTAAGCCTGGAATTTGTTACCAGAGGATGTGGTTAGTGCAGTTAGTGTAGCTGGGTTCAAAAAAGGTTTGGATAAGTTCTTGGAGGAGAAGTCCATTAACTGCTATTAATCAAGTTTACTTAGGGAATAGCCACTGCTATTAATTGCATCAGTAGCATGGGATCTTCTTGGTGTTTGGGTAATTGCCAGGTTCTTGTGGCCTGGTTTGGCTTCTGTTGGAAACAGGATGCTGGGCTTGATGGAACCTTGGCCTGACCCAGCATGGCAATTTCTAAAAAAAACAAAAAAAAACCCAAAAACTAGTGGACACCGCCACCCGGAGGCTCAGCATTGAGACCTCGAACATGCGCTTCAATTGGCCTCCAGCTTATGATCCTGGATATCTTTAAGGGCCGCCTCCCCTGCCACCGGAATCGTAATCTTCTTGGTCGCAGACGATACCGCCGCATCAACCTTAGGCGTTTTATGGCACTCCACGTGCTCCTCCAGCAAGGAATACAGTTTCGGCATGGCCCTTCCAACCTTGAAGTCTGCTTCCGGGGAGTCCCACTCTGACTAATGAGCTTCTGAATCTTCTTTGGAATGGGAAAGGCACTGGGAGGACCCCACAAATCATCAAGTACCAGGTTAACGCCCTCGTTATCAGACTCCTCCCGAGTCAGCTTGACTCCTAATTCCTCCAACATCTGAGGAATAAGTGGCCAGAGTTCCTCTTTTTTAAATAAGCACACCAACCAGGGGTCATCACCCTCCGTGCCGGCCACTTCCACGAGGTCCAGGTCATCCTTGCTGCCATCCTCAGAAGGCTGCTCCTCCGGGTCTCCCTCCAGATCTGCAGCTGGAGAGGTCGTCCCCTCATCTGATGGATTGTCAGAGCCCCCCATATCTCTAGAGTCCCGTTCCGGACAAGTAGTCCGCGAACCACGATATCCATCCAGTCTCCCCAAGGACGTCCTTGAGATCGCTCAAGCTCTCTTGGATGGTCCTGAAGAGGCGGCTCCTTGGGTCTCCACTTGGCTGCCTGACGTGCCAGAAAAGCCTCATGCATAAGGAGGACGAACTCTGGAGAAAACCCCCAAGTGCTCTGAAACCTGCACAGGGCTTTTGGGCTCTTGAGACCACCCCCTCAACACCATTCCCACTAATCTGCGCTGAAGGAGAGAGAGGTGGAGGAGAGTCACCCGCCTCACGGTCCATTGAAACCCTGACACTGATCCCTCTCGGGAGCAAGGGGAAAGGTCTCTGCCTTGGCCTCCCCCCCCCCCCCCCCCCCCCATGGACCGGGAGGACCTCTGGGTCTTAGGATCCTTAGTGGAGGATCCCTCCCCTCCCGAAGCATAGCCAGTGCACAGGGAAAGGGAGAAGGTGGGCCGACCAGGTCCCACAGGCCTCAACATGCGGCTTGTCTGACATTCGCACTGCTCGAGCGCCCCCGCTGCAAGGCTGCACCTCATGGCCCAACCAGGCCATTCTGCAACAGAGCGCGGGAAGGCCGGCAAGAGCAGGAGCCCCCCATGCGAAAAACACCAATGCACTGCAAATCATGGCAGAAAAATGGGAAACTGGTTCCTTCAGCACCATGCGGTGGGAGCAGAGGCTGAGCACAGAGCTAAAATTAAAATCTCCTCCTGAGCAAAAGACTCCGCTGCACACCAGAGCGATTAGGTTACCCCCCTCCGGGAAGCCCTCCCCGCAGAACACCAGCAATCACTGCTCCCCACTCCTGAAAGGAAAACAGCACACTGCCAACCGCCGCAGTCCTGCACCGCAGGCCAACTCTCCTGGCTGCAACAGAAGGGGCACTGTTTTTTTAGTAAAAAAAAAAAAAAAATGAGGGAAAAAATCCCCAAAGGGGATACTTCCCTGAGGGTGCCAGCGGCGGGCGGGAAGGGACCTCGGGGTGCAAAGAGGGAGCCAGTCCCCTGGCTAACAGGGGCCCTGGAAGCTGCAGGCAACAGCCACCAGGGGTATGCAACCCCCCATTTGCTTGGCTCAACTTGAGGGATGGCCCACTAAGGAACCTGGCACCTTGAAAAGCAGATCCAACTTTCCAACTCCAGATCAGTCAAGACTGCAGGTCTCTACCATCTGCTGGAGACAGAAAAATACTGAGGGACTGCAGGTGGCACTCTTGGCTATGTAGCAGTGCCTCAAAGTTTTGTTCTCTGCCTCCACCTGCTGGCAGGGATGCATAAATCCACTTGTCTGGACTGATCTAGGTATGTTCAGGAAATTCAGATTGTATCAACAGGCAAATAAGACAGGGAAGTTGCTAGTTTGTCTTATTAAAGGGGCCCGGCCCCCTAATGGGGTCACTCATCTTCGGGCTCAGGGAGGACATAGGAAAATTGGTTTTTACCTGCTAATTTTCGTTCCTGTAGTACCACGGATCAGTCCAGACAGTGGGTTGAGTCTCCTTTCCATCTGATGGAGACAAAGAAAAACTTGAAGGGTATCCTATATCAGGATAGTGCTCCCCCTACGTTCCTTCAGTATAAACGTTATCAAAGCAGAAAAACATGTAACCTCAAGATATAACCTTAAGTAGAAATAGGATCAAGCAAGCAAAAATATTTAACATCTGAACTGTAAAATTTGAGAAAATGCAAAGTGATCGCTCTTGTATATATACAATAGATACTTCTGGTGCTTTGTAAATCGGCATGACTGTGAATGATAGTACTGCGAGCAGTTGATGAAAAGAAAAAAGTCAGATTCCCTCCTCTAAGGGTGGGCATCTGGATCAGTCCAATCCATGGTACTACAGGAATGAAAATTAGCAGGTAAGAACCAATTTTCCTTTTCCTGTACGTACCCGGATCAGTCCAGACAGTGGGATGTACCAAAGCTTCCCTAAGTAGGGTAGGACCCAGATAGTCCTGCTCGAAGTACCTGTCTGCCGAAGGAACCAAAAACTGGCACCTGCACATTGAGATAATAATGACGAGCAAAAGTATGAAGAGATTTCCAGGTAGCTGCTCTGCATATCTCTTGTGGGGAGACCAACTGGCTTTCTGCTCAAGAGGTAGCCTGCGACCGGAGTGAGTGAGCCTTTAAACCCTCCGGCACCGGATGGCCCCGACAAATATAAGCTGAAGCAATCGCATCCTTTAGCCAGCAAGCGATGGTAGCCTTTGGTGCCTTATTCCCCCCCTATTGGGTCCACTCCATAAGACAAAAAGATGATCTGAGATCCGGAAGTCGTTTGTGACTTCAAAGTATCGCAGCAGGACTCATTTCACATCAAGGCGCTTTAGGTCTCTACCATCTGTGGCCTCAGTGTCCTCTGGAGAAAAGGCAGGGAGTTCCACTGACTGATTTAAATGAAAGGAGGAAACTACCTTCAGTAAAAAGGATGGTACAGTCTTGAGTGAAACACCTGAATCAGAGAAAAGAAGAAATGGTTCCCTGCAAGACAAGGCTTGGAGCTCAGACACTCTTCTGGCTGACCAGATAGAGACTAGGAAAACTGTCTTAAAAGTCAAGTTTTTTAGGGTGGCCCGGTTGAGGGGTTCGAAAGGCGCCTCACAGAGAACCCGAAGAACCAGACTGAGACTCCATGACAGACATGTAGCCCGTACAGGCGGGTTCAAATGCTTTGCCCCCTTGAAGAACCGAATGACATCTGGATGAACCACTAGAGCGTAACCATCGACCCGCCCTAAAAAGGAACCAAGAGCAGAGACCTGTACTCAAAGAGAATTGAAAGACAAACCCTTGGAGAGGCCATTCTGTAGAAAAGAGAGGACATGGGAAACTGGGGCCCTCGCGCAGGGATACCCGAGTACGCACACATAGTCTCAAATACCCTCCAAACCCGTATGAGGAAAGACTAAAGAGGTTAGGACTTTTCAGCTTGGAGAAGAGACGGCTGAGGGGGGATATGATAGAGATGTTTAAAATCACGAGAGGTCTAGAACGGGTAGATGTGAATCGGCTATTTACTCTTTCGGATAATAGAAACACTAGGGGGGCAGTCCATGAAGTTAGCATGGGGCACATTTAAAACTAAGCGGAGAAAGTTCTTTTTTACTCAACGCACAATTAAACTCTGGAATTTGTTGCCAGAGGATGTGGTTAGTGCAGTTAGTATAGCGGTGTTTAAAAATGGATTGGATAAGTTCTTGGAGAAGAAGTCCATTACCTGCTATTAAGTTCACTTAGAGAATAGCCACTGCCATTAGCAATGGTAACATGGAATAGACTTAGTTTTTGGGTACTTGCCAGGTTCTTATGGCCTGGATTGGCCACTGTTGGAAACAGGATGCTGGGCTTGATGGACCCTTGGTCTGACCCAGTATGGCATTTTCTTATGTTCTTATGTAAGCGAGAGAGGTAGAAGTCTTACGTGCACGCAACAGAGTGGAAATAACCTCTTCCCTATAACCTTTCTTCCTTAGTCTCCGCCTCTCAAAAGCCAGGCCGTTAGACAAAAGCGGTCCACCTGATCGAAAAATACTGGACCTTGCCATAGAAGGTTTGGGAGGTGACAGAGGTGGAGAGGACCTTCCATTGCGAGGTTTACAAGATCCGCGAACCATGGTCTTCGGGGCCATTCTGTTGCCACGAGAATGACTGGCCCCTTGTGGAGTTCTATTTTTCTGAGTACCTTCCCCACCAGAGGCCAGGGTAGGAACACGTAGAGGAGTATGTCCCGAGGCCAGGGTAGCACCAGAACGTCCACCCCTTCCGAGCCGTGCTCTCTTTTGCGACTGAAGAATCTGGGAGCCTTCACATTTGTCAGAGTGGCCATTAGATCTAAGTGGGGAGTGACCCAGTTGCAAACAAGAAGATCCATCGCCTCTTCGGACAACTCCCACTTTCCAGGGTCTAGATGTTGACGACTTAAGTCGGCTTGGACATTCTCCTTCCCCACAATGTGGGAGGCTGCTAACCGAGCCAGATGCCGTTTCGCCCAGGAGAACAACTTGCTGGCTTCCAGGGCTACCAGACGACTCCTGGTTCCACCTTGGCGATTGATGTAAGCTACCGTGGTGGCATTGTCGGAGAGAACCCGAACCGCTTTGTGACTGATCAAGGGCAGGAACGTCTTGATCGCCAGGCGAACTGCTCGGGCTTCCAGACGATTGATGTGCCATCGAGATTGAGCTGGGGAACATTGCCCTTGTGTAGACTGAGTCTGACAAACCACTCCCCAGCCAGAGAGACTGGCGTCCGTTGTAACAATGATCCACTGGAGGGTTTCCAGGTGCATCCCTTTCAGCAGGTGGTCGAACGACAGCCACCACTGAATGCTGGAGATGGTAAAGTCTGAGAGCGGTAAAGGCGTCTGACAAAGCTTTCTGTAAAGGACGCGTATGTGGAACCAAATCTATAGTTGAAGCCATAGAGCCCAGGACCTGCAGGTAGTCCCAGGCTGTGGGCAAAGAGAGATATAACAGATGTCGAAATTGATCTATAAGCTTGAGTGCCCAGCTCTTGGGATGGAAGACTTTGCCCGCGCGTGTGTCGAAGCGTGCCCCTAAGAATTCCAGGACTTGAGAAGGCTTGAGGCTGCTCTTGGAGAAATTGACTATCCAACCAAAGGAGTTGAGAAGCGACAAAGCTTTGTTGACTGCTACCGTGCAGAGATTCTCTGATTTCGCCCGAATGAGCCAATCATCCAGATAAGGATGGACCAGTAACCCCTCCCAGTGGAGGAAGGCCGCCACTACCACCATTACCTTGGTAAATGTGCGGGGAGCGGTGGCGAGACCGAACAGGAGCGCTCGAAACTGGTAATGATGCCCCAGGATGTTGAAGCGTAGATACTTCTGATGTTCCAGGCAGATCGGGATATGAAGATATGCCTCTATCAAATCCAGAGAAGCTAGGAATTCGCCGGTGTGAACCACTGCTATGACCGTTCTCAAGGTTTCCATCCAAAAATGGGGGGCCTTGAGCACCTTGTTGACTCTCTTGAGGTCCAGGATTGGACAGAAGGAGCCATCCTTTTTGGGAACCATGAAGTAGATGGAATATTGGCCTGGGGGGGGGGGGGGGGGACAGGGACTACAGCTCCGAGCTGCTGAAGCCTGTCGAGAGTCTCATGCACAACCTGCTGCTTCCGAGGGGGTCTGCAAGGTGAGATCGAGGACCCACCAATCCAAAGTAATTTTGACCCATTCCTCGTGATAAAGGGAGAGCCAGCCTCCTAAGAGAACTTCCTCAAAGAAAGAAATTAGCTAAAAGACTGGGAATCGCAGGTTCTGCCACCTTCATCTGCTGGAGACAGAGAAATACTGGGGCGCAGGGGGAGCACTATCCTGATACAGGCTACCCTTCAAGTTTTTCTCTGTCTCCATCTGCTGGAAAGGAGGCTCAACCTACTGTCTGGACTGATCCGGGTACGTACAGGGAACTGACTTATTCCACTTCGGTATTCTGCAACTTTTCTCTGAATACTGTGCACAGTAAGCACTGCGTCATCAACTAGTGCCCAGGCACACGTTGAGTGCATCACGGGCACAATTTAAGAGAGCGGCCCGACACCTTCCCCCTCTTTCCTGGCCCGCGCATTCCCTCCCATCCACCCTCCCTGCTTTTTCTTGCACAGTCGACTTAACCTATGTTTAAGATTTTGCTTTAAGCGTCACGTTTGCTTATTGTTTCTAGTAATTAATGGCAGTCAGCTGTTTATCCTTGTATCTTGTTACATATTGTCACAGCCTTAGGTGCATACATGAGCCAGTGGGCAGAATTTTGACGGTCTGGGGTTGGCCACCCTTGGTAGGAAATCATGACGGGGGGGGGGGGGGGGGGGGGGGGGTAGGGCAAGTTGGTCTGTCTTGCTAGGAAGCACGGACAGCACCAGGGGATAGACATGACTAGTGTCATTGGAGATCAGGTGGCTTGTGTATGCTATACAAGTTAATTTTATGTACAATAAAGCTGCGGCCTTTGCACCCACTCTCCAACTCCATCTGTTTGTAAGTCGGATAAGTTATGTCCTCCAGGTGGCCGGGTGCCGATAATTATAGTGGGTGTTGATGTTAATACAGTTCTGGTGACTGCAATTTAACAAAGTGAAAAGTTTTTTTTATTCAATCTTGGTATTAAGAAGTTTTTAGAAAGCTCACGATGGTTTAAATCAGCCAATTAGCTTGGCGGAAGTAATAAGAAAATTATTACTTACCTGCTAATTTTCGTTCCTGTAGTACCATGGATCAGTCCAGACAGTGGGGTTATGTCCCCAATCCAGCAGATGGAGTCAGCACAAGCTTTGAGGGGGCGTATCCATATATACTACTACCCCCTCTGCAGGAGTTCAGTATCGAGTATATCAAAGCCCGAGTAGAAACCCCCGAAGGATCAAGTTTGTGGAAACAGATAATGAAAACAATTGTAACCGCAACAAGTAAACCGCAAACATCCTACCAACTTGTAGGGAGCTGTGAAAAACAGTGAAAAGAAACGACTGTGAAGACACAGAACACTGCGAGCAAGACGTAACGCAGAGCAGAGCAGGATCAAGAACCCAAACGCGTCTGGACTGATCCATGGTACTACAGGAACGAAAATTAGCAGGTAAGTAATAATTTTCTTTTCCCTGTACGTACCTGGATCAGTCCAGACAGTGGGATGTACCCAAGCTTCCCTAAATCGGGTGGGGTCCTGCAAGGCCTGCTCGGAGAACCTGCTCGCCAAAGTGTCCAGAGATCAAAGAGGCGAGGTGCAGACGATAGTGCCTCGAGAACGTGTGTAATGACTTCCAGGTGGCTGCTCTACAAATTTCTTGCGAGGATACCGAGCGAGACTCCGCCCAGGACGCCGCCTGAGAACGTGTAGAATGCACTACGATTCTGGGTGGGGGAGTCTGCCCCGCCCAAATGTAGGAAGCAGCAATGCCGGCCTTCAGCCATCTGGCAATGGTAGTCTTCGAAGCCTGAGACCCCTTCTTAGGGCCGGACCAGAGTACGAAGAGACGGTCAGAGGTCCGGAACTCGTTTGTAGCCTCCAGATAGAGACGCAAAGTGCGCTTTACATCCAGGAGACGGAGAGACTTCGGCTCTGAGGAAGAGAAGGACGGCAACTCCACCGTCTGGTTCACATGGAATGCTGAAACCACCTTCGGAAGAAAGGAAGGAACGGTGCGAAGTGAAACTCCAGAGTCGGAGAAACGGAGATAGGGCTCTCTACACGACAGAGCCTGCAGCTCCAAGATGCGTCGAGCGGAACAGATGGCCACAAGAAAAACAGTCTTGAGAGTGAGATCCTTTATCGTTGCGCTGCGCAACGGCTCGAACGGTGGTCCCGACAGGGAGCGAAGCACAAGGTTAAGACTCCAGGAGGGACAAGGGTCCCGTAACGGAGGACGCATATGCTTGACACCCTTGAGAAAACGAGCAATGTCAGAATGCTGTAGAAGAGAGCCCCCATCGCTCAATAGCGAACCAAGTGCGGCCACCTGAACCCGTAGTGAATTATAGGCGAGCCCTTTTTCCACCCCCCGCCTGTAGAAACTGAAGGATCTGAGGTACAGAAGCCTTAGCGGGTCTCGTGGCCTGGCTGGTACACCACAGCTCGAACACTTTCCAGACGCGAACATAGGCCGCCGACGTCGATGTCTTTCGTGCCTGCAATAGTGTGGATACTACCGCCTCCGGGTAGCCCCGACGCCGGAGGCGGCGCCTCTCAAAAGCCAGGCCGCAAGACAGAAGAGTTCTGCCTGCTCGAAAAATACCGGACCCTGATGTAGGAGCTGGGGGAGGTGCCCCAGCCTGATTGGCCCGTCGATCACCAGCTGTAGCAGGTCCGCAAACCAGGGTCGTCTGGGCCATTCCGGGGCGACGAAAACCACGGTCCCCTGATGGCTTTCTATTCTGCGGAACATCCTGCCCACCAGGGGCCACGGAGGAAAGGCGTAGAGCAGAAGATGTGGCGGCCACGGGAGGACCAGGGCATCCACTCCCTCCGCGCCGCGCTCTCTCCGGCGACTGAAGAAGCGTGGAGCCTTGGCATTGAGAGCGGACGCCATCAGATCTAAGTGGGGGGCCCCCCACCGATGGACGAGAAGTTGCATCGCTTTGTCGGAGAGAGACCACTCTCCTGGGTCCAGCAGTTGACAACTGAGGAAGTCCGCCTGGACGTTGTCCACCCCGGCGATGTGCGAGGCCGCTAGCCGGACGAGATGACGCTCCGCCCATTGCATCAGCAGCACCGCCTCGAGCGCGACCTGCGGGCTGCGCGTGCCTCCTTGTCGGTTGATGTAGGCCACGGTGGTAGCGTTGTCCGATAGGATTCTGACCTCCCGGATCCGAAGAAGCGGGAGGAAATGTCGCAGAGCTAGCCGGACTGCTCTGGTTTCCAGACGGTTGATTGACCACTTCGCCTCCACCGTGGACCACGTCCCCTGCATGGCGCTTTGATCGCAGACTGCACCCCAGCCTGCTAGACTGGCGTCGGTGGTCACCACCACCCAATTTGGCAGATCGAGGGACACGCCACGGGCCAGGTTCGACGGATCCAACCACCAGCCCAGACTGTCCCTGGCATTCCGCGGGAGCGGGAGAATCATCTGGTAGTCCTGCGATACTGGTTTCCAGCGGGAGAGGAGCGCCCACTGTAAGGTCCTGAGGTGCGCGAAAGCCCAAGGTACAAGGTCGATGGAGGACCCCATCACTTCCAGGAGTTGCAGGTAGTCCCAGGAGGTGGGCTCTGGTAACGCAGAGAACCGTCGTGTGTGATCTCGCAAGGATTGAGCCTTGTCCTGGCGCAGAAAAACTTTGCCCAGTAGGGTGTCGAAGGTCGCCCCCAAAAAATCCAAGCGTTGCAAGGGCCTGAGGGAGCTCTTGGAGAAGTTCACTACCCATCCCAGGGAATGTAGAAACCGTACTACTCGAGTCACAGCTGAGCGTCCCTGATCGAATGACTTCGCCCGGATGAGCCAGTCGTCCAGATAAGGATGAACCAGGATGCCCTCCTTCCGGAGAGCTGCAGCCACGACTACCATAATCTTGGTGAAGGTGCGCGGCGCCGTCGCCAATCCGAACGGGAGAGCCGTGAACTGAAAATGCTGATCCAGAATTTTGAAACGAAGGAAACGGTGGTGGTCCGGGCGGATGGGGATGTGCAGGTAGGCCTCCGTTAAGTCCAGGGAGGCGAGGAACTCCCCCCGATGCACCGCCGCAATCACTGACTGGAGCGTTTCCATACGGAACCGAACGACTCGAAGGGATTTGTTGACTTCCTTGAGGTCTAGGATAGGCCGGAAGGCACCGTCCTTCTTTGGCCCGTGCCCTTCGGAGAGGTGGCCCGAGCCCACCTCTCCGAAGGGCACGGGCGCAATAGCGCTTATCTCCCGGAGTCTGTCCAGAGTCAGCTGCACCGCTCTTCTCTTGAGGTCCGAGCCACAGGGAGAAAAGATGAACCTTCCCTGCGGGGGGCGGACAAATTCCAATGCGTAGCCGTGTTTTATGGTATCCAGGACCCACTGGTCCGAGGTGATCCGCGCCCACTCCGCGTAGAAATACGTTAGCCGGCCCCCAATCCTGGGGACCGGGGAGTGGGCGAGACTGGCATCATTGTGAAGACTTGGTAGAGGAGTTCCCGGGTCCGGGAGTAGTGCGTGCGGGCCGACGCCCGCGAAAGGAGCGCGACCAGGGCTGAGACCTGGGGGCAGATGGCCGGGGCCCTTCTGTCTGTATCCCCTGTAGCGCCGCTGTGCTCTGGTCTGAGAAGAAGAAAACGCTCTGGATGGTCGAAACCTATCCTCCGGCAGCCGATGAACAGCGTTCTCCCCCAGGGACTTGATGATCTGATCCAAATCCTCCCCGAAGAGGAACTTGCCCCTGAAGGGAAGAGAGCCCAGACTCGACTTAGAGGACGTATCAGCCGCCCAGTTGCGTAGTCACAGTAGTCGTCGTGCCGCCACTACCGATACCATGGATCTTGCGAGGACCCGAAAAAGGTCGTACGAGGCGTCTGCCCCATACGCCACTGCGGCTTCCAGCCGAACCGCCTGGGCAGCCTCATCGGCCGGCAGGCTCTGAGATGTGAGGAGTTGTTGCACCCAAAGGAGGCTAGCCCGCTGGGCAAGCGAACTGCACATCACCGCCCGCATACCCAGCGCGGGGACCTCGAAGACCCACTTAAGGAAAACTTCCAACTTACGATCCTGTGTGTCCCGCAATGCCGCACCTCCCGTTACTGGGATAGTCGTCCTCTTCGTGACCGCCGACACTGCGGAGTCCACCTTTGGGACCTTGATAAGGTCCAGAAAATCTTCAGGGAGCGGGTACAGCTTTTCCATGGCCCGGCTGCCCTTCAGGGAGGCCTCCGGGGTGTCCCATTCCTTGGTGAGAAGTTGTAAAAACGAGTCATGAATGGGAAAAGCCCGAGCCCTCGGCCGGAGTGCCGCCAGGACTGGATCTCCCTTCTTTGAAGAAGTGACGACAGCGGGAGCTACTGGGGCAGGCGTGTCCGGTGGCGGGTCCAGATCTAATTCCTGAATGATCTGCGGGATGAGGTCATCCAGCTCTTCCCTCTGGAAGAGGCGTAGGGTATGCGGATCATCCCCTTCTTGCGTGCCGTCCCCTTGACCCCCTTCCGGGAGGTCAGGTCCCTGTCCCGCTGGGTCTGGCACCGCCCCCACTGCCGCAGGCGCGGATCGGACCCAGGTAGGAGGGCGGGAGGCCCCCGCTCCCGGAGGGTCAGGGGGGGCCGGCGCCGAGGGCGACATCCGTGGGATCTTCGGTGGGGGGGGGGGTCCCACAGGTGTTTCCAGCCCCTGCAGATAAGCTGTATGCATGAGCAGGATAAACTCCGGAGAGAACCCCAGCCTGCTCGGGTGTGCTTCGAGGGGCGGCGTGGTTCCTGCTCCCTGGCTCTGGGTGCTTGGTTCCTGCACCAAAATCGGGGGAGCACCCCCGCTTGTAGAATCCTCCAGAGAGCCGTTCTCCCTCGTGGCCTGCGCCTCAGGGCGCTCAGAATGTAAAATGGCCGCCGTTCCCGCCAAAAATGGCGGAGTGGCCGGCCCGCGCCGCCCGGGCAAAAAAGAGAAATCAGTAAGGGACTGTGAGGGTACCTTCCCCCCCCGGGAAGGCATCGTGCACAGATGCCCTCCCGGGAAATCTGGGACCCCGGGTCGCCGCAGGCCGCACAGCGTGACGGCCGCGGCATCGGGATCGCCGGAGGAGAGAGGAAAAACGGCGCCAAAAATGAGAAAAAGCCTCGGGGGGGGGGGGGCCACGCGCACAAAGTGCCGCTGCGGGGGGGCCCGGGCGGCCCGCACTGCCCGCTGTCCAAAAATAGAGGAGGGTGCCGCGGGGGGGGGGCCTTCCCGGCCACACAACCCGCCCCAGACGTCTTTCCCTAAGCGCTGCAACAGCCCACGAGGAGCAGCAAAATGGCCGCGGGTGAGGGAGTGTAAAACGAAGAGGCCGGCTCCACCGGCTTTCGCGGGCACCGGGGGCTGTGCTGTGAAGGAAAAACTACAAAGGAATAAAACCAACTTACCCCTGGCTGCAAAGAGAAATAAACAGCATGGCCGCAGAGAAGAGACAAGGAAGATAAGTCACTCCCCAAAAGGTGAAAGGACCCTGCCTTAAGTTTAAAAAAAAAAAAAAAAAAGTAAGACAAACTTGATACACGAGCAAAAGACAGCAACAAGCCAGACAATCAAGCCAAAAAGTGAAAAAGAAGGAAAAAGAGGAGAAGCCTGATTCCCCTACTCGCATCTGCTGGAGTCAGAAGATACTGAACTCCTGCAGAGGGGGTAGTAGTATATATGGATACGCCCCCTCAAAGCTTGTGCTGACTCCATCTGCTGGATTGAGGACATAACCCCACTGTCTGGACTGATCCAGGTACGTACAGGGAATGTGGGTATTCGGTAGGCAAAGTCTTTGAAGGCCCCGGGCCTGGACGGCTTTTCTGCCAAATTTTACAAAATCTTAGTTGATGAAGTTCCTGATTTACTTGTCAATAACTTCACTGCATTGATCTTTGGTGGACAATATCCTGCTGAAGAGAACAAAGCAATTATTACTGTTATCCCTAAACCCAGTAAGGATCCTACTGCTAAACTTCAATCAGAAGTTGTTAGCAAACGTTTTGGCTGATAGATTAGCCTTAATTTTGCCAGACTATATTGGGCTGGGGCAAGCTGGTTTTGTCTGGGGGCGATATGCTTCATTTTTGGGGTAAGATTATAAAGTATGTTAATACTTTATTGGGTAGTGATATCCCATTAGTATCTGCCATTTCACGCTTTGCCCTTTATGGTGGTTAGCTTTGATGCAGAGAAGGCGTTTGACAGGGTGGAACGGCAATATTTATATGCAGTATATTTTATTTATTTAGAGTTTCTTCTATACCGATAGCCGTTTGCACATCGTATCGGTTTACATATAACTAGGAACATTTAGGCGGAGCCATTTACATATAGGCAGAGCATTATATGGAACAGTAACAACTATAAAAGAGGCAAGGAACAGTAGAATAACTAAATGTTAAATTCGAGGAGCTATGTGTGTTACATATAAAGCTAATGAACTAGAATGCTAGATAAGGTGAACTATAATACAAAATGTACAGCAGTTCATGGTCATGAATATATGCGATTGGATGGGGTTTTTTTTAGATGGGATTTGCTTACTGTATATCAATCCCCTGGCTTCCATCACTGTCAACTGAGAACTCTCTCCGGCCTTTACTATTTACAGGGGAACAAGGCAGGGGTGCCCTCTCTTTCCTCTGTTTCTTTTGCCTCATAGCCCCTGTTGAAGGCTATTCAGCTGTTGGGGGAGATTCAGGGCATCACGTTGGGCTCCTTTCTAAGTGTGCTGCTTTTGTAGATGACCTATTAGTTTTTTGTTTTTAAGTGACCCTTTTTCCTCTCTATCCCATTTATTGTACCCGTTTCAGTCATTTGGGGAATTCCAGACTTAGTTGCTTACAATTTGGCCTGTCTTTTACGAGCTGTATGAGATTGGGTAAACGATGGCTCTCATTTTACCCACCTAGCCTGTGATAGGGCAGTATTGCATAATTCGGATCTTCGTTATTTGTTACATGTGTCCCCATGGTCTCGCTAAACCTTCCTGTTATTTCCTCTGCTTCGGGTGTGGAACATTTTGATGAAGAAGTTATTATCGAACTCAGACATACCTCTTTTACCTTTGCGGGGGGAATTTAGATTTCCAGTCAGGATCCACTTCCAGGATTTTTTGGTTTTGGAAGGCCAGGGGTATTACACACCTTCAGCAGGTGTTGTCTGATGGCTTTCACACTTTACAATTTGGGTTGAGGGCTCAAGATTTTCTCTCTTATGCACAATTACACCACTACATTTAAATTCATTACCTGCTATGGACCTTGCCTTAACTGTGACGAATAAATTAGATGATTTTTTCATATTGACCAGAGGAAACTTTCTCTGTCCCAGATTAATAAGACATTGCAGAATCTGGCCCTTGATGTTGTGGTTACATTTATATTGGATCACTGGCACCTGGATGGTGGGGTGCAATTGACTGATCAGAATTTACTCGCTTGCTTTAAGATGCTGATGTGTGTTCTCTAATGGTTATTTAGGTGAAATGCAATTTAAATTCATCCATAGGAGCTTTGTTTCCTAGGTGTTAGCTTTCAGAGCTAGACTTGCCTCCATGGCTGATTGTTTAAAGTGTTCATCAGCCAGGGACTCTTTTACCCATGAATTTTGGACCTGCCCAATCATTTTACAGTTTTGGGATAACATTATAAAGTATGTTAATACTTTATTGGGTAGTGATATCCCATTAGTACCAGAGTTATTACTGTTCTATGTGGACCTGCCTTGCTATATTCGGAGACAGCGAATGGATGTTCGTACAGAAATTGATAATGCAGGATAAATGTTCTATTTTATTGGTTTGGAGGGACAAGTCTCCCCTTCATTTTGGTAGCAGAGAAATGCAGTTCATATATGGAATCTCTTACTGCCTGTTCTTCTGCACCATCTAAGTCTACATTTTTGAAGGTTTGGGGTCTGTATATTGCCAGCCTACTAAAGAAGTCTCATTTTAAATAATTTATAAGTCATTTTCTCTTGTTTGCCTCTATTATTGTGTATGATAATGTGGAGGAGGGTTGGGGGGAGGGGGGACTTAGGGTAGAGTAGAGAAGAATAGTCCATATTATTTGGAGAGGATAGTCGTACAAGAGCTAGGCACTGGCCCTCTGACTTGTTTGTTTTTGTTTTGCTATGGCTGTGGTGGGGAGAAACATTGTTAAACTTGTTTCTGATCACTTTATGTACGTATGATGGTTGCTTCTTAATAAAGATATTTTCATTAATCCAAAATCAGACAAAACGTTCTCTCCTTTTTGGTAACCATGAAATAGAGGAAATACCTCGCTGGACTCGGCAAAGGTGTGAGGAGCACAAAGGGAAAACTAGATACACGTCTCATATTAGACACGCAAATTCCAATGCGAAGCTGACTTCTTAGGACCCCTGGTCCGAGGTAATTTTGGTGCCCTCCTTGGAAAAGAGCAAGCAAGCATCCACTGACAGCCAGAATTGAAGAGTGGACCGTCCTTTCCTCCTTGCAAGGACTTCATAACTCTTGCACCTGAACCAGGATTGTGACCAGTTTCTGCGATGTGGCTGCTGTCTGCCATCTAGCTGCAATCTGTCTCAGAAGGCCAGCAAACCCTTTAGGTTGTCCGAAATCTCTTACTATCTTGAAAACATGCCTGAGGAAGAAAAACAATCACTTGCCTCTTGGTTTATCTTCTGGTCACTTACGTACCTTGGACTCTTCCAGATATGTCCTCATCTATGCCAAGTCCTTGGCCCTTAAATGGGAGAGCCCCCAGCTGAGATTTGGACCAAACCTCCACCAACCAGTCCCACAATCATAGCAGTCTCCCCCTGGAGGAAATGCTAATCAAGTCATCCAAACCATCTACCCCGTACGACAGTTACTTCTAAACGAGACGGCAGCTGTGCTGCTCACCCAGTGCTGGCCGCATCCACCCAGCACAGATCATTTCTCTGCATAAATCTGTGCCGAAATGCATTGGCACACCAGGCTCATCACCTTTGGCCACTACAACTTCTGCTGAGCAGTCAGCCAGATCTGCCACATCAGACATCTGGGAATCCCTCTGTGCAGCCTCCAGTCCTCAGTGTCTCATTCAGTTCCAGCCACTTAAGTGGAAAAGCCCAGAACACAAACACCTCCCCGAATGCTTTGTTTTGGCTTTTACTGGACTCTTCACCGGCAGGGCCTCTACACTAGACCAGGACAGAATTAGACAGACCTCCTGCAGATCTCTTAATTAAATATACATTATGCATAAGTATCCCAAAAAAACAACTTTGGATTCATCAGGATCCCTAATCAGAGGAAAAACCTCAAAGTCAGAGCTTCCCTCTTCTAAGCTGGAGATAGTCATAGATGGGGGGACTAACACAGTGGAGAGCTCTCTGCCTCCTCTGGCAATGGCCCTGTCAAAAAATTCAGATGGCCACCATTCCCATGCAGACCGGGATGCCCTCCATAGCAGGCCCAGACCCTTGTGCCAATATGAACGCAACAGCAATAGCAGGCACTCCCAAAGTGCACTCCTTCAGCCCTAATCCTTTCTGATCGTGCTGAGCAGTGCTGCTGCTAAGAGCTCTGCCACTGCAAATCCTCTCTGCGTTCCTTTTTCTTTCAACAAAACTTTAAAAATAAAAACATCTTCAAAACCCCAGCCCAAGCTAAAAGAAATATAGGGGATATTTCCCAGCTCCTTCGGGCTGTAGACTATCCCAGGGCTGCCTCCTGGGGGATGAATGATCCGGACCACCAGAAGTGCCCCCATTGATTTAGGATCGAGCTACCAGGAAGGGTCACCAGCCCCCTGCTTGTCTACCTCGTACCAGGGCGATGGCCCCACCAGGACCTCATGACTCCCTGGGAGGATCCAGATAATTTTCCTGCCTTTTTTTTTTTTTCTCTCCAGACTGCAGGTTTTGCACCATCTACCATCTGCTGGAGACAGAGGGAGAAATACTGAGGGACAGCAGGTGGCACACTGAGTTATGTACAGTGTCAGTAAAACTCTCTATCTCCATCTGCTGGCAGGGAGGCAAAACCCAGGAGTGTTGACTGATCTGGGTATATTCAGGAACATGTATTTAAGAGAAATGCAAACAAGATTCTACTCCATTATCACTGACTTAAAAACCAGTACATTAAACTGTCTACTTTGTTTTTCTTAACATAGCTAATATGTACAAAATACAATGGAGAGATTACTTACCTGATAACCTCATTTTCCTTAGTGTAGGCAGATGGACTCATAACGAATGGGTATAGTGTGCTCATGCTAGCAGTTGGAGACGGATCTGACATCAGCACGTAGTACATATACCCCTGCAGGAAGTGCAGACGCTCAGTAATCTTCCTTGCAAAAGCATAAGAAAATTATTACTTACCTGCTAATTTTCGTTCCTGTAGTACCATGGATCAGTCCAGACAGTGGGTTATGTCCCCAATCCAGCAGATGGAGTCAGCACAAGCTTTGAGGGGGCGTATCCATATATACTACTACCCCCTCTGCAGGAGTTCAGTATCGAGTATATCAAAGCCAGAGTAGAAACCCCCGAAGGATCAAGTTTGTGGAAACAGATAATGAAAACAATTGTAACCGCAACAAGTAACTGCAAACATCCTACCAACTTGTAGGGAGTTGTGAAAAACAGCAAAAAGGAAACGACTGTGAAGACACAGAGCACTGTGAACAGGAAATAGCGCAGAGCTGAGCAGGACCAAGAACCCAAAACGTGGTGGGCGTCTGGACTGATCCATGGTACTACAGGAACGAAAATTAGCAGGTAAGTAATAATTTTCTTTTCCCTGTACGTACCTGGATCAGTCCAGACAGTGGGATGTACCCAAGCTTCCCTAAACCGGGTGGGGTCCTGCGAGGCCTGCTCGGAGAACCTGCTCGCCAAAGTGTCCAGAGACCGAAGAGGCGAGGTGCAGACAATAGTGCCTCGAGAATGTGTGTAACGATTTCCAGGTGGCTGCCCTACAAATTTCTTGCGAGGATACCGAGCGAGACTCCGCCCAGGAAGCCGCCTGAGAACGTGTAGAATGCGCTACGATTCCGGGTGGGGGAGTCCGACCCGCCCCAATGTAGGAAGCAGCAATGCCGGCCTTCAGCCATCTGGCAATGGTAGCCTTCGAGGCCTGAGTCCCCTTCTTAGGTCCGGACCAGAGTACGAAGAGATGGTCAGAGATCCGGAACTCATTTGTAGCCTCCAGATAGAGGCGCAGAGTGCGCTTGACATTCAAGAGACGGAGAGACTTCGGCTCTGAGGAAGAGAAGGACGGCAACTCCACCGTCTGGTTCACATGGAATGCAGAAACCACCTTCGGAAGGAAGGAGGGAACGGCGCGAAGCGAAACTCCAGAGTTGGAGAAACGGAGATAGGGCTCTCTACATGACAGAGCCTGCAGCTCCGAGATGCGTCGAGCGGAACAGATGGCCACAAGAAATACAGTCTTGAGAGTGAGATCCTTTATCGTTGCGCTGCGCAGCGGCTCGAACGGTGGTCCCGACAGGGAGCGAAGCACAAGGTTAAGACTCCAGGAGGGACAAGGGTCCCGCAATGGAGGACGCATATGCTTGACACCCTTGAGAAAACGAGCAATGTCAGGGTGCTGTAGAAGAGAGCCCCCATCGCTCAACAGCGAACCAAGGGCGGCCACCTGAACCCGTAGTGAATTATAGGCGAGCCCTTTTTCCACTCCTGCCTGTAGAAAACTGAAGGATCTGAGGTACAGAATCCTTAGCGGGTCTCGTGGCGTGGCTGGTACACCACAGCTCGAACACCTTCCAGACCCGAACATAGGCCGCCGACGTCGATGTTTTTTCGTGCCCGCAATAGCGTGGATACTACCGCCTCCGGGTAGCCCCGACGCCGGAGGCGGCGCCTCTCAAAAGCCAGGCCGCAAGACAGAAGAGTTCTGCCTGCTCGAAAAATACCGGGCCCTGATGTAGGAGCTGGGGGAGGTGCCCCAGCCTGATGGCCCGTCGATCACCAGCTGTAGAAGGTCTGCAAACCAGGGTCGCCTGGGCCATTCCGGAGCGACGAAGACCACGGTCCCCTGATGGCTTTCTATTCTGCGGAGCATCCTGCTCACCAGAGGCCACGGTGGAAAGCGTAGAGCAGAAGATGTGGGGGCCACGGAAGGACCAGGGCATCCACTCCCTCCGCGCCGCGCTCTCTCCGGCGACTGAAGAAGCGTGGAGCCTTGGTGTTGAGAGCAGACGCCATCAGATCCAGGTGGGGGGGCCCCCACCGATGGACGATAAGTTGCCATCGCTTTGTCGGAGAGAGACCACTCTCCTGGGTCCAGCAGTTGACGACTGAGGAAGTCCGCCTGGACGTTGTCCACCCCGGCGATGTGCGAGGCCGCTAGCCGGACGAGATGACGCTCCGCCCATTGCATCAGTAGCGCCGCCTCGAGCGCTACCTGCGGGCTGCGCGTAAGGAACATGCCTCCTTGTCGGTTGATGTAGGCCACGGTGGTAGCGTTGTCCGATAGAATTCTGACTTCCCGGTTCCGAAGAAGCAGGAGGAAATGTCGCAGAGCTAGCCGGACCGCCCTGGTTTCCAGACGGTTGATTGACCACTTCGCCTCCCCCGCGGACCATGTCCCCTGCGTGGCGCTTCGATCGCATACTGCACCCCAGCCTGCTAGACTGGCATCGGTAGTCACCACCACCCAATTTGGCAGATCGAGGGACATGCCCCGGCCAGGTTCGGCGGATCCAACCACCAGTCCAGACTGTCCCTGGCATTCTGCGGGAGCGGGAGAATCATCTTGGTAGTCCTGTGATACTGGTTTCCACCGGGAGAGGAGCGCCCACTGTAAGGTCCTGAGGTGCGCGAAAGCCCAAGGTACAAGGTCGATGGTGGACCCCATCACTCCCAGGAGTTGTAGGTAGTCCCAGGAGGTGGGCTCTGGTAATGCAGAGAACCGTCGTGTGTGATCCCGCAAGGATTGAGCCTTGTCGTGGCGCAGAAAAACTTTGCCCAGTAGGGTGTCGAAGGTCGCCCCAAGAAATCCAAGCGTTGCAAGGGAGTGAGGGAGCTCTTGGAGAAGTTCACTACCCATCCCAGGGAATGTAGAAACCGTACTACTCGAGTCACCGCTGAGCGTCCATGATCGAATGACTTCGCCCGGATGAGCCAATCGTCCAGATAAGGATGAACCAGGATGCCTTCCTTCCGGAGGGCTGCAGCCACGACTATCATGATCTTGGTGAAGGTGCGCGGCGCCGTCGCCAATCCGAACGGGAGAGCCGTGAACTGAAAATGCTGGTCCAGGATTTTGAAACGAAGGAAACGGTGGTGGTCCGGGCAGATGGGAATGTGCAGGTAGGCCTCCGTTAAGTCCAGGGAGGCGAGAAACTCCCCCCGATGTACCGCCGCAATCACTGATCGGAGCGTTTCCATGCGGAACCAAACGACTCGAAGGGATTTGTTGACTTCCTTGAGGTCCAGTATAGGCCGGAAGGAACCGTCCTTCTTTGGCACGACGAAATAGATGGAATAGTGGCCCGAGCCCACCTCTCCGAAGGGCACGGGCGCAATAGCGCCTATCTCCCGGAGTCTGTCCAGAGTCAGCTGCACCGCCCTTCTTTTGAGGTCCGAGCCACAGGGAGAAAAGATGAACCTTCCCTGCGGAGGGCGGACAAATTCCAATGTGTAGCCGTGTTTTATGGTATCCAGGACCCACTGGTCCGAGGTGATCCGTGCCCACTCCGCGTAGAAAAACGTTAGCCGGCCCCCAATCCTGAGGACAGAGGAGTGGGCGAGACTGGCATCATTGTGAAGACTTGTTAGAGGGGTTCCCGGGTCCGGGAGTAGTGCGTGTGGGCCGACTCCCGCGAAAGGAGCGCGACCAGGGCTGAGACCTGGGGGCGGATGGCCGGGCGGCCGCCTGTCTGTATCCCCTGTAGCGCCGCTGCGCTCTGGCTCTGGTCCGAGAAGAAGAAAACGCTCTGGATGGACGAAACCTATCCTCCGGCAGCCGATGAACAGCGTTCTCCCCCAGGGACTTGATGATCTGATCCAAATCCTCTCCGAAGAGGAACTTGCCCCTGAAGGGGAGAGAGCCCAGACTGGACTTCGAGGACGTATCTGCCGCCCAGTTGCGTAGCCATAGTAGTCGGCGTGCCGCCACTACTGATACCATGGATCTTGCGAGGACCCGAAAAAGATCGTACGAGGCGTCCGCCCCATACGCCACCGCGGCCTCCAGCCGATCCGCCTGGGCAGCCTCATCGGCCGGCAGATTCTGAGACGTGAGGAGTTGTTGTACCCAAAGGAGACTTGCCCGCTGGGCAAGCGAACTGCACATCACCGCCCGCATGCCAAGCGCGGAGACCTCGAAGACCCGCTTAAGGAAAACCTCCAACTTACGATCCTGTGTGTCTCGCAATGCCGCACCTCCCGTTACTGGGATAGTCGTCCTCTTCGTGACTGCCGACACTGCGGAGTCCACCTTTGGGACCTTGATGAGGTCCAGAAAATCTTCAGGGAGCGGGTACAGCTTTTCCATCGCCCGGCTGCTCCTCAGGGAGGCCTCCGGGGTGTCCCATTCCCTGGTGAGAAGTTGTAAAAACGAGTCATGGATAGGAAAAGCCCGAGCCCTCGGCCGAAGCGCCGCGAGGACTGGATCTCCCTTCTTTGAGGAGGTGACGACAGCGGGAGCCACTGGAGCAGGCGGGTCCGGTGGAGGGTCCATATCTAATTCCTGAATGATCTGCGGGATGAGGTCGTCCAGTTCTTCCCTCTGGAAGAGGCGTAGGGTACGCGGATCATCCCCTTCTTGCGTGCCGTCCCCTTGGCCCCCGTCCGGGAGGTCAGGTCCCTGTCCCGCTGGGTCGGGCACCGCCCCCACTGCTGCTGGCGCCGAACGGACCCGAGTAGGAGGACGGGAGGCCCCCGCTCCCGAAGGGTCGGGGGGGGCCGGCGCCGAGGGCGACATCCGTGGGATCTTAGGGGGGGGGGGGTCCCACAGGTGTGTCCAGCCCTGTAGATAAGCGGTATGCATGAGCAGGATAAACTCCGGAGAGAACCCCGGCCTGCTCGGGTGCGTTTCGAGGGGCGGCGTGGTTCCTGCTCCCTGGCTCTGGGTGCTTGGCTCCTGCACCAGAATCGGGGGGGGCGCTCCCGCTTGTAGGTCTTCCCGAGAGACGTTCTCCCTCGTGTCCTGCGCCTCCGGGCGCTCAGAATGTAAGCTGGCCCCCGTTCCCACCAAAAATCGCGGAGTGGCCGGCCCGCACCGCCCGGGCAAAAAAGAAAATTCAGTAAGGGACTGTGAGGTGGTAATTTCCCCCCCGGGAAGGCATAGTGCACAGATGCCCTCCCGGGAAATCCGGGACCCCGGGTTGCCGCAGGCCGCCACAGCGCGACTGCTGCGGCATCGGGATCGCGGGGGAGGATGAGATGAAAAACGGCGGCAAAAAGAGCAAAAGCCTCGGGGGGGGGGGGGCCACGCGCACGAAAGCACCGCTGCGGGGGGGCCCGGGCAGCCCGCACTGCCCGCTGTCCGCAATTTCAGGAGGGTGCCGCGGGGGGGCCTTCCCGGCCACACAACCCGCCCCAGAAGTCTTTCCCCAAGCGCGGCAGCAGCCCACGAGGAGCTGCAAAATGGCCGCGGGTGAGTGAAGAAAAACGAAGAGGCCGGCACCAGCGGCTTTCGCGGGCACCAGGAGCTGTGCTGTGAAGAAAAACTACAGAGGAAGAAAAACTTACTTACCCCTGCTGCAACGACAAAGAAAACAGCAAGGCCGCAGAGAAGAGACAGGAGAGACAAGCCACTCCCCAAAAGGTGAAAGGACCCTGCTTTACTTTTTTTTTTTTTTTTAAACTTTATACAAAGACTTGATACAAACTTGATCCATGAGAAAAAGGCAGCAAAATAATCAAGCAAAAGAAGTGAGAAAGAAGGAAAAGGAGGAGAAGCCTGATTCCCCTACTCGCATCTGCTGGAGTCAGAAGATACTGAACTCCTGCAGAGGGGGTAGTAGTATATATGGATACGCCCCCTCAAAGCTTGTGCTGACTCCATCTGCTGGATTGGGGACATAACCCACTGTCTGGACTGATCCAGGTACGTACAGGGAATATGGATATATGTGTGACTGACCGATTGATTAACTGAACATGATTAACCTGACCGATTGATAGTAGCTGGAGACCGCCAGTGTTCTCAACCGGAAGGCGTCGACACCCGGCAGGGTGGATGCCCTATGTAAGGAAACATGGCTTACCTTGAAACGGTGAATCCCCATATATAATCGGCAGGTGGGCGGGATGCTGAGTCCATCTGCCTACACTAAGGAAAACGAGATTATCAGGTAAGTAATCTCTCCATTTCCTAGCGTGTAGCAGATGGACTCATAACGAATGGGATGTACAAAAACTACTCCCAGACTGGGTGGGAGGCTGCCCGAGGTACGTTTAGGATTGCCCTTGCAAATGCTGTGTCCTCCCTGGCCTGGACGTCCAGACGGTAGAATCTGGAGAAGGTATGGATGGAGGACCACGTTGCCGCTTTACATATCTCTGCAGGCGACAGCATCCTAGTTTCTGCCCAGGAGGCCGCTTGTGCTCTGGTAGAGTGAGCCTTGTCTCGTAGAGGTGGTGGTTTTCCCGCTTCTACGTAGGCCGCCTTGATAACTTCTTTGATCCAGCGAGCAATAGTCGCCCGTGAGGCCGCTTCTCCTTGCCTCTTCCCACTGTGAAGGACGAACAGGTGGTCCGTCTTTCGTACTGTTTCCGACATTTCCAGGTATCTGGACAGCAGCCTGCCGATGTCGAGATGACGCAGTATTCGACCTGCTTCTGATTTCTTCAACCCTTCCATGGTTGGCAAGGATATGGTCTGGTTGAGGTGGAAGTGACACACTACTTTGGGTAAGAAGGAAGGAACCATGCGAAGATGGATAGCCCCTGGGGTGATTCTGAGAAACGGATCGCGGCAGGACAGCGCTTGTAGCTCTGAGATACGGCATGCGGAGCATACGGCCAGCAAGAACACCATCTTCATGGTTAACAAACGGAGGGACAGGCCTCTGAGGGGTCTGAAGGTGGGTCCCACTAGGAATTCCAAAACTAGGTGAGGTTAGAAATGTAAAGAAAGCAAAAGAAAAATGAAACCTATCTGGTTCTCAAAGGAGGTGGCTGACCAAAATTAAGCTAAAGAACAGCATACAAGAAATATAAAAGATCCCAAGGGAGGAGCACCAAAGAAGAATATCTGATTCAACTGAGGGAGACAAAGAAATTAATCAAGTTGGCAAAAAGTCAAGTGGAAGAGAGGATTGCCAAGGAGATAAAATATGGTGACAAAACATTTTTCAGATACATCAGCGAAAAGAGAAAAGTCCAAAGTGGTATAGTGAAATTGAAAGGTGGAAATGATCAATGTGTGGAGAGAGACAAAGAAATGGCAGAAATATTAAACGAATACTTCAGCTCTGTGTTCACTAAAGACGACCCTGGAGAAGGACCATCTCTACACAACAAGAAACTGGAGGGAAGTGGAACAGATGAAAAACCATTTACAGTAGATAACGTATGGGAAGAGCTAAAGAATCTGAAGTGGACAAAGCCATGGGCCTGATGGGATTCATCCAAGGATACTGAGGGAGCTCAGAGATGTGCTGGCGGGACCGCTGTGCGACCTGTTCAATAGATCCCTAGAAACGGGAGTGGTGCCGAGTGATTGGAGAAGAGCGGTGGTGGTCCCGCTTCACAAGAGTGGGAACAGAGAGGAGGCTGGTAACTACAGACCGGTTAGCCTCACTTCAGTGGTGGAAAAGTAATGGAGTCACTGTTGAAAGAGAGAATAGTGAACTATCTACAGTCCGGAGAATTGATGGACCAGAGGGCAGCATGGATTCACCAGAGGAAGATCCTGTCAGACAAATCTGATTGACTTTTTTGACTGGGTAACCAAGGAATTGGATCGAGGAAGAGCGCTCGATGTCATCTACTTGGATTTCAGCAAAGCTTTTGATACGGTTCCGCACAGGAGATTGGTGAATAAAACGAGAAGCTTAGGAGTGAGTGCTGAAAACTGGTTGACTGACAGAAACAATGCGTGATGGTAAATGGAACTTTCTCTGAAGAGAGAGAGAGGTTTTAAGTAGTGTACCGCAAGGATCGGTGTTGGGACCAGTCCTGTTCAATATCCTTGTGAGCGACATTGCGGACGGGATAGAAGGTAAGGTTTGTCTTTTTGCGGATGACACTAAGATCTGCAACAGAGTGGACATGCCAGAAGGAGTGGAGAGAATGAGTCGGGATTTAAGGAAACTGGAAGAGTGGTCGAAGATATGGCAGCTGAGATTCAATGCCAAGAAGTGTAAAGTCATGCATATGGGGAGTGGAAATCCGAATGAACTGTATTCGATGGGGGGGGGGGGGGGGGGGGAAAGCTGATGTGCACGGAGCAGGAGAGGGACCTGGGGTGATAGTGTCTAATGATATGAAGTCTGCGAAACAATGCGACAAGGCGATAGCAAAAGCCAGAAGAATGCTGGGCTGCATAGAGAGAGGAATATCGAGTAAGAAAAGGGAAGTGATTATCCCCTTGTACAGATCCTTGGTGCGGCCACACCTGGAGTACTGTGTTCAGTTCTGGAGGACCATATCTACAAAGAGACAAGGACAAGATGGAAGCGGTACAGAGAAGGGCAACCAGGAAGGTGGAGGATCTTCATAGGATGACATACGAGGAGAGATTGAAGAATCTAATATGTACTCCCTGGAGGAAAGGAGGAGCAGGGGTGATATGATTCAGACTTTCAGATACTTGAAAAACTTTAATGATCCAAAGACAACGACAAACCTTTTCCGTCAGAAAAAAACCAGCAGAACCAGAGGTCACGAGCTGAGGCTCCAGGGAGGAAGACTAAGAACCAATGTCAGGAAGTATTTCTTCACAGAAAGGGTGGTGGATGCCTGGAATGCCCTTCCGGAGGAGGTGGTGAAGTCTAAAACTGTGAACGACTTCAAAGGGGCGTGGGATAAACACTGTGGATCCATCAAGTCTAGAGGGCGTGAATAAAATGGAGGCATTCAAACACTGCACGGAGCGGCAGTAGCCACAGAGGCATTCACGGAGCGGGGATGCCAGTGGCCAGTAGTTTGGTGTTCCACCTTCACGGAGCAGAAGGATGGAGGGCTGCTATTTCCAAAAAAAAATAAAATAAATAAAACAGGGGTGGGTAAGAGTATGGGGCAAGGGGGTGGCCTGCTTGTTACAGCAGTTGCTACCCTCAATTGAGCTGATGTCACTTGGATGCAGATTCAAAGCTGCTCTCTAATTGGGTGGAGGGGAATTAGGGCTGGAGGGTACTGGAAGCCAATAGTAACAGGTGGGAGAGAGAAAAGTGGGAAAAAAAAATGGATAAAGTGCGTAGCTTGCTGGGCAGACTTGATGGGCCATTTGGTCTTCTTCTCTGCCATCATTTCTATGTTTCTATGTTCCACAGGGGCACCGGCCATTTCAGTGGCGGGCGAATGTGTTTGACTCCTTTCAGGAAACGTGACACGTCTGGGTGTGTGGCAATGCTGTTGCCGTCACACCTGGGGCCGTAGCAGGATAGCGCTGCCACCTGAACCTTGATTGAATTGAGGGACAGACCCTTCTGAAGCCCATCTTGCAGGAAATCTAAAATGATGGGGATTTTAGCGGCATGTGGATTGGTGCTGCGAGTTTCGCACCAGGCTTCAAACACTCTCCAGATCCTTATATAAGTTAGTGATGTGGAGAACTTGCGTGCTCGGAGGAGTGTATCCATTACCGCCCCTGAGTATCCCCTTTTTCTCAGTCGAGCCCTTTCAATGGCCAGACCGTAAGAGAGAAATGAGCTGGATTCTCGTGGAGGATGGGACCTTGTCGCAGCAGGTCCCTGTGAGGGGGCAGGGGTAGAGGATCCCCTGCCAGTAGTCTTCTCATGTCTGCGTACCAGGGTCTTCTTGGATAGTCCGGGGCCACCAGAAGAACTAGGCCTCTGTGCCGCTGAATCTTGTGTATAATGGCGCCCAGCAGGGGCCATGGGGAAAAGGCATATAGCAGGATCCCCTGAGGCCGTGGCTGTACCAGGGCGTCGATCCCATGGGATAGAGGATCTCGCCTGCGACTGAAGTATCTGGGTACTTGAGCGTTGGACCTGTCTGCTAGTAGGTCCATGCCCGGAGTCCCCCACTGATCCACAATCATCTGGAAGGCCGTGGATGACAGCTGCCATTCCCCCGGGTTTAGGCTTTCTCTGCTGAGGAAGTCTGCCGTGGCGTTGTCCTTCCCGGCAATGTGGATAGCGGAGATGTCCTGGAGATTTGCTTCCGCCCAAGCCATCAGGGGGGCTATTTCTAGGGATACCTGTCGGCTTCTGGTTCCGCCCTGTCGGTTGATGTATGCCACCGTGGTGGCATTGTCCAACATCACTCTGACTGCCTTGTTTCGAAGTCTGTATGCAAATCTCAGGCAGGCTAACCTGACTGCCCGTGCCTCTAGTCGGTTGATCTTCCACCCCGACTCTTCTCTGCTCCACCGCCCTTGGGCGGTTAGCTCTTCGCAGTGTGCTCCCCAGCCGCTCAGGCTGGCATCTGTAGTGAGCAGTGTCCAGGTTGGGGAGGACATTTTTGACCCCCGGCTCGTGTGGCCGGGCTGCAGCCACCACCGTAACTGATTCCGTACTCTGGCCGGTAGAGGTAGATGCACGGTGTAGTTCTGTAATCGTGGGCTCCTCCGAGATAGGAGGGCGCGTTGTAACGGTCTCATATGAGCCCGTGCCCATGGCACTACTTCCAGAGTGGACGCCATTAGGCTGAGGACCTGTAGATAATCCCAAGCTGTGGGCCGGGTGGTGCTCAGCATAGTCTATAAATGATTCCAGAGTTTTGATCTCCCTCTTGGAGGTCAGGCTGACTTTGTCTCCCTGGGTGTCGAATCGGACTCCTAGGTATTCCCGCGACTGCGAAGGCTGTAGGGAACTCTTGTTCATGTTGACTACCCATCCTAGGCTTTCCAGAAGGGATATAACTCTGTTGGTTGCCCGGTAGCTCTCCTCCGGTGACTTTGCCCTGATCAGCCAATCGTCTAGGTAGGGATGGACGAGAATTCCTTCCTTCCTGAGTGTCGCCGCCCACCACTACTATTACCTTGGTAAAGGTCCGCGGCGCGGTGGCTAACCCGAAGGGTAAAGCCCGGAACTGAAAGTGTTGTTTCAGGACTTTGAAGCGTAAGTAGCACTGCTGATCCCGATGGATTGGGATATGCAGGTAGACCTTTGACAGATCCAGGGATGTGAGATACTCCCCTGGCTGTATTGCACTGCGGACTGACCGCAGAGTTTCCATGCGAAATCCTGGGACCCTTAAGTGCCGGTTGACTGACGAGGTCCAGGACAGGTCTGAAGGTGCCCCCCTTCTTGGGTACGATGAAATAAATGGAGTAATGCCCAGAATTTATCTCCCATGCAGGGCACTGGGATTATGGCTTTTAGGGACAGGAGCCTCCGCAAGGTAGCTTCCAGTGCCGCCCTCTTGAGGGGTGGACAAGGAGATTCCACAAACTTGTCCGGAGGGGGATGAAGGAAGTCCAGGTAATACCCTTCACGGATGATGGCGAGGACCCACTGGTCCGAAGTTATCTCGACCCATCTGCGGTAGAGAATAGGATAGCCTGCCCCCTATGGCTTCTTCCCCCAGATTGGTCGGCTGATTCTCATTGTGGGGTGCGGCCGGGACCCGAACCCGAGCCGGTTCCCCTCTTGTTTGCCTGGTCCAAAAGGACTGGTTCCTGGTCTGAGAACGAGGTGCTTGGTAGCGAGTCCTGTAGGGGTTGAAGCGTTGAGAGCTTCTACCTCTGGATGACCTAGGAAAAGGGCGCTGGTTCCTCCTTGACTTGTCTTCTGGTAAACTGGGGTAATGGAGAGGCGCCCCATTTGTTAGCCAGGTTCTCGAGGGTCGCTGCCGAACAAGAGGGATCCCTTAAAGGGCATTCCTCTAAGGCGCGTCTTGGAGGAGGAGTCGGCCGACCAATTTCGTAGCCAGAGCTGTCTCCTAGCTGCCACTGAGGATGACACTCCCTTGGCTGCCATACGAACTAAGTCGGAGGCAGCGTCAGTGAGGAACGAGAGAGCTGATTCCATTTCTTCTCCCGGGGTGTTGATCCTGGCTTGTGATAAACAGGAACGCGTCACCACGGTGCAGCAGGTCGCGATTCGTAGGGACATGGCTGCCACCTCGAAGGCTTGTTTCAGAATGGTGTCCAGGCGCCGGTCATGTGCATCCTTGAGGGCCGCCGCCCCCCCCCCCCCCCCCCCCCCCCTCCACTGGAATGGTGGTGCGCTTCACAATTGCGCAAACTATGGCGTCTACCTTGGGGCACGCCAGCAGCTCCTTAGTTGGCGGGTCCAGGGGGTACATGCTAGACAAGGCCTCCAGCGCATTCCACTCCAGATCGATTAGCTGCTGTGCTGCTTGAAGGAGGGGAAAATGGTGAGCAGTTTTGACGAAGGCCCTCTAGCCCGGGGTTCATTCTAGGTTCCCCTGGGGTGCCTTGGCCCGGGATAGCCAGCTCCAACAGGCATTGAGAGACCAGGTCTGGGAGATCCTCCTTAAGAAAGAAGCGTCTCATGGTTCGATACAGCTCTATCCCCGAGGGAAGTTCTCCTGCTCGGGAAAGCTCGCCTTCTTCCTCAGAGCAATCTGAATCCCCATAAGTGGGGCTTCTGGGTGGCGAGTGGCCGTGCCTAGGTCTAGAGGGTCCGGGGCAGGGTCATCTGGTACATATGGGTCCGTTCGGGGACCAGACTGCATTTGACAAAGGCGTGAATCCCCTTGAATAATTCCACCCAGGAGAGCGAAGCAGAGTCTAGCCTCAGGGGCACCAGGTCTCTAGGGTTCCCCAGCTGCTCACCTCGGCCTGCTAGGTCCCGGGGTGTTCCCTGAGGAACTGGCAATTAATCTGGGCTGGGACCGGCCCTGGCCTGCAACTCCCAGGGCCCTCCTCACATTGGGCACATAGGGAATCTGCTTCCTTGCTCTGTGTGGCTCTGAGATAGCATGCTGAGGCAGAGGCCTAGAGCTCTTATGCCTGATTCTGGAGGTGCCGGCTCTGTGGACGCCTGGGCTCTCATACGCTTCCATTGCGTCTGTTATCTCTATGCCGCCGGTGTGCTCCCAGCCGAAAGTATGCGCCTTGTAATATGCGCGAAAGCTTTGTGCCTATCAATGTGCGCCTATCAGCGGGCGCCCAAGTACTTTCGGGCGCCTAACATACGCACCCGTTGTCTTAACAGTAGATCGAGGCGGCGAACCAGGGCAGATGGCGACGGCGAACAGGCAGGCAAAATGGCGGGCTTCCATGTAGGCAGACCCCGCTAATCCTCGCTCTTCGGAGACCCAAAGTAAAGATGTATGCCTTACCTGATCTTCGGCGCTTCCCGGCTGCGACCCGGGCAGTCTCCGGCTGCGGGGGGAGAGGGTGATTACAGTCACCGCCGCGCTCAAGGAAGTGCACCCGCTGCCTGTAAGCCGCGCCCGAACTAGTCTCGCTTGGGGGCCCAATCCTCACCGCGAACGGATCGGGACCAAGGCTGCCTCTATGCCGCGCCCGATCCCTTCTTACTCGGGGGCTAGGTTCCTGCCACAATTCGGCCACTGGACCGAGGCTCTTACCTCCGAGGGACCACGGAAATCACCTCGGAAACTCAACTGGGGGAGGGATCAGAGGGTATCACCGCAGGAGTGCGGGGCTCGTCTTCAGGTAGGATTCTTCTAAGAATTTAATCGTTAGAATTTGGAAAGAACGCTCAGCAAGCATGAGGTAGCTCCAAACTGCTTTGGAGACGGAAATTACTGAGCGTCTGCACTTCCTGCAGGGGTATATGTACTACGTGCTGACGTCAGATCCGTCTCCAATTTCTAGCACGAGCACACTATACACATTCGTTATGAGTCCATCTGCTACACGCTAGGAAATGTTGCATTGGAAAAGCTATGTATTTAGTACTGGAATAGCAGGGCAGGACCATGGTAGAGCTGTATGTGTGGGTCACAGTACTGGAATAGCAAGGGCATTGCAGGGTAGACGCAAGGTGCAGTGGTAGAGCCGTGTGGTGAGGTGAAAGAGAGGGTGTCTGTACTTAATTAGCAGGGGGTGTTGCAGGGCAGGATTAATGTACACTGGCGGAGTTGTGTTAGGAATAACCACTTATTTTGTGTTGCAGACTTTTTCTGGGGATTACATGCACTTCCTTAAACCAGTTCTGTCTGAGGACGATATTGCTAAGACACTTGGGAAGATGGGTTATGTTCTGAGATGCGACTCCTTTGTGATCAACAGTTTCCCCTCTGCTTCAGAAAATGGCCTGTGGTTTCCTGGCATTGCGGTTGGAGTGTGAAATCTTGGCAGAGATTCTCTCTGTGCTGGACAAGGGTACAGTGCCTGTAGCTGATCTGATCAGAGCGAGGAGAAGTGATCCAGGTATTGAGGCCTGTGTAGAAAAGCTTGCAGAGACTGAATCCGCAGAGGGTGGCAGGAAAAGACAGCTATTCTCCTGGCTGTAGTGCCTCACACCCAGCTGCTGCCGAGAATCTGGATAATGTGGATATATACAGGTATGTGAAGGAAGACCTAGCCGCTGGGTATATGTTCTCTGGTTGAGCCAGACTCTGCTGCCAAGGTACCAGCCTCAGTTTTGTGACTCATTCCATGAACGATGGGAGAGTCATCCCGGGCACTCCTGCTCTCTGAACCACAAGGAAAATGATGTATCCTTATACTCGGAGGGCTGTAACAAGCCCAAGTCCACAGCACATCTGGAGGAAGACATGGGCTCCAAAGCTTCAATTACTACAGTGCCTCCATTAGCACTCCCCCTGACCAATACAAACTCATGCAGCACAGTGGCTTGCAGATGTCCAAGTCTCTGTGCCAAAGCCACTCGAACAGCTCTGCTAATAGAAGTCCAGGGACTCATATTCCCATCTCACTACCTCGCGAAAGCAGCTATTGCCTTCAGGACTGTGTGTTCAAACTACCAGTTCTGGCATACAAGTGTCAAGCCTGTTGCACGCTGCATGGGTGTGAGTGTGCAACGCTGCAGTGCTGCTACAGCAAATATCACTGTGTGACATCCATCCTCCCCTTTGAGAAGGCTGTGATTCTTAAAGAAGTGGAACAGCAGTGCTACTGAGCTCATTCTTGCCTGCACAGTGATAGCCTCCCCTTCTTCCACTGCGAGACATGCAGGGAGCTGTATTATAATAACTGCCCCATTATAGTAGCCTGCAAGTGCACAGCATAAGGTCAGGATGCTGTTTCTGCATCAAGATCAACTGTGCTGGCAGCAGAAGACAGCGCTAGAAGCTCTACTTGTAAAAGGCTTGTCAGGAACATAAAATCAACCGTGCTGGTAGCTAGGGATCACACAGCATGAATTGGAGCCCTGCCCTAGTAATTAATGTCCTTGGGGCTGGCTGCTTCCTTCAGCATGCTGCGATGGAGCATGGGTGGGTATGCACTTATGATCACCTCATTTTTTTCTCCCTTAACACTATCTTCTGTCTGGATGTAGACATAACCTTGCCGTCTCACATAAAACAAGAAAGTTTAATATTAGAGAAATTCTCCCCCTGTCACCCAGAGCAGCTTTTCAGCTACAAGAAGAGAACCTGCTCCAGATAGCTAGAAAAGAAAATTATTCCTTACCTGCAAATTTTCGTTCCTGTAGTACCAAGGATCAGTCCAGACAGTGGATTATCTCCCCCTTCCAGCAGATGGAGTCAGAGAGAACTTCGAAGGATGCTTCCTTATAAGGCAGTGCACCCTCTACTAATCCTCAGTATGGCATATATAAAAGCAAAGAGGAAAACCAGGATGGATCAAGCACCATAGAATTCAGTAACAAAAACAGTGTGCAATGGGCACAAACAGTGTCAAACAACAAACCTGTAGAATGAAACCATTAACCAGCCAAAGGAAAAAAGGCGCTGGAAGAACAATTTGAGCAGAAAAAGGCAATTCCAAACCAACAAACAGTCAGGGAGGGCGTCTGGACTGATCCTTGTACTACAGGAACGAAAATTAGCAGGTAAGGAATAATTTTCTTTTCCCTGTACGTACCAGGATCAGTCCAGACAGTGGGGATGTACCAAAGCTTCCCTACATAGGGTGGGCCCCGGAAAGCCCTGCTCGAATGACCTGAGAGCCAAAGGAGCCAAAAGTAGACGACTGTATGTGCGACGATAATGACGAACAAATGTATGCAACGATTTGCAAGCTGCCGCTCAACATATCTCCTTAGAACGAGACAGACTGCATCTCCGCCCAGGAAGCAGCTTGAGCTCGAAGAGAATGGGCCTGACACCTACCAGAAGGTTGTCGACCCGCCCCAATGTAAGCCACCGAGATCGCCTCTTTCAGCCAGCGAGCCTTGGCCCCCTTCTTCGGACTATGCCAGAGAACGAAAAGATGGTCCGACAAGCGAAAATCAGATAGCGAATGAGGATTCGCTTGACATCTAGCTTGCATAGATCCCCCAAGCATCCACTGAGAAGGACGGGAGCTCTACCGCCTGATTCAAGTGGAACTCTGAAACCACCTTGGGCAGAAAAGCAGGCACTGAGGGTGCAAGGAAGTGAGGGAGTGTGCAAGGAAACTCCCGAATCCGTGAAACAAAGGTAAGGCTCTCTGCAAGAGAGTGCTTGAAGCTCCGAGATTCTGCGGGCAGAACAGATAGCTACTAGGAAAACCATCTTGACAGTGAGATACTTGAGGGTCGCGGAACGCATGGGTTGAAAGGGTGGCCCGACCAAGATTCGGAGAACGAGATTGAGACTCCAGGAGGGACACAGAGCGTGGACCGGAGGTTTCACCCCCCCCCCCCCCCCCCCCCCCCCGAGGAATTGGATGGTATCTGGGTGAGAGGAAAGGGAAGTTCCCTCTCGTTGATGAATAGAGAGCCTAGGGCAAAGACTTGCACTCTCAGCGAGTTGTAGGCCAGACCCTTGTCCAGTCCCTGTTGAAGAAAAGATAGGATCTAAGCCATCAAGGCGGACCGTGGCAACACAGGTATGGAGGCACGGTATGGAGTTCTCAAACACCTTCCATACCCTGACATAGGAGATGGAGGTAGACGTCTTTCAAGCCTTGAGGAAGGTCGAGATAACGGCCTCTGGGTATCCACGCCACCTCAGCCGGTGCCTCTCAAAAGCCAGGTCGCAAGACAGAAGCGATCAGCCTGGGTGAAAAATACCGGACCCTGATGCAGCAAGCGTGGAAGGTGACCCAGACGAAGAGGTCCATCCACTGCGAGGTTGATCAAGTCTGCAAACCACGGGCGACGGGGCCATTCCGGCACCACCAGTATCACCGGGCCCTGGTGGGACTCTATTCTACAGAGCACCTTGCCCACCAGAGGCCAAGGGGGAAACACGTAGAGGAGAACTAAGGCATCCACTCCCTCTGTGCCGTACTCTCTTCTGCGACTAAAGAACAGAGCTGCCTTCGCATTCCGGGAGGTTGCCATTAGGTCCAGATAGGGGGTCCCCCATCTGTGGAACAGGAGATTCACCGCCTCCTCTGAGAGTTCCCACTCTCCGGGATCTAGATGTTGACTGAGAAAGTTGGCTTGAATGTTGTCTACGCCTGCAATGTGGGGAAGCCGCTAGGCAGGAGAGGTGAGCCTCCGCCCCATGCCATCAAACCTGTCTTGTCTCCCGAGAGACATGCCCGCTTCTTGTGCCCCCTTGGCGATTGATATAAGCCACAGTGGTCGCATTGTCTGAAAGTATTCGGAATGCACGACGATGGACGAGAGGAAGGAAGCATTTCGACGCCAGACGCACTGCTCTGGTCTCCAAGCGATTGATCGGCCAGGTTGCTTGGAACATCATCCACTTTCCTTGCGCAGAACTCATCTGACCACACCGCTCCCCCAGCCAGAGAGACTGGTGTCCGTCGTGACGATTACCCATTTCAGGATGTCCAAAAGGAACACCCTGGAGGAGATGATTCAGGTTGAACCACCACGAGAGACTGTCCTTGGCTCCCTGTGGGAGAGGGAGGATGGCCTGGAAGTCCCGAGGCACCGGCATCCAGCAAGAGAGCAAGGCATGCTGTAAGGGACGCATATGCGCAAATGCCCAGGGGACCAGATCGATGGTGGAAGCCATGGATCCCAGGACCTGGAGGTAATTCCACGTTGTTGGAAGTGAGAGACCAATGAATCATCGTATCTGAGCTATGAGTGTATGAGCCCTGTCCGGGAGCAGGGACACCTTGCCCAGCGCTGTGTCGAAAGGAAGTCCAGAGACTGAGATGGAGAACGGCTCCTCTTGGCGAAGTTGACCACCCGGGACCGCTGGTCCTCGGGCACTTCCCAAGACCTCAGTGGATTCAGCCATTCGGGGTACCTTAGGAAGAGGAGGTCCCGTCAGAAATTCCTGGTGCTGGCCCATCCTGGCCAGTTAAGCATTGTTCAGCAGGAGAACAAATTCCGTGGAAAACAGAGGTGGCCCCAATGGAGGAAGAGTGGGAAGATCCCCTGACGGGGGAAAAGGCTCCAGAGGTGGAACAGGTGTCAACACCGGCAGCTGAGATGAAAGGCGTGTCCTGCTCTTCTCCTGTCAGCGCAGTGGCAGCCGAGTCTGGAGACAAAATGGCTGCCAATTCCGCGGTCAGCGGGATCGGGGCCAGGCCCTGTCCGTTGAGGTGCAGCAGAAGACGCGAACCGGAGCGGCCCGTCGGCTGAGAGGATCCCTCCCCACCAGGGAGGCAAGCTGTGCAAATCCCCTTGCGGGACAGCCTCGACCCTGGCTCTCCACAAGCGCAGCACCTGGACAAACGAGGCATGGGAATCCCCGAAGGAACCGCGAGGGAACCAGCTGACTTGACCGCGAAAAACAGGCAGGGCTTAAGGCTGCGGGAAGCGAGAAAAACCTCCACTTCAGCCTATAATTCCTCACTCTCACCAGGTTCGTGGCTGAAAGAAGCGGGTAATAGCCTCCGCTTCAGTCCTGCTCTCTCTCTAATCCCCAGCGACCCACAGATGGAGGCACAGAGGAATAATGCCTCTCTGTGCCGGCTGCCCCGAGGAAAACAGCGTCTCAGGGGCAGCAGGTCGGCACCACCGACTTGCACCCCGGAGACAGGAAATAATCTGTTAAAAGGAAATAAATACAAACTTACCCCAACAAGAGATTGGGGGGGGGGGGGGGGAAGAGCTGCAAATAGTACTGCCTGCAAACTATAGAATGCTCCCACTAAAACAGGAGTGGAGGCTACAGGAGAGCTCTCAAAATAATTCCTTCAGAAATTTTAAAAAAATGTATTATGTTTTATAATCAAAACTTGATCCAACCAAAAGAAAGGAAAGCTAAGGAGAATAGAGAAAATCCATAAAGTAGCTTTCTAGTCATCTCAGTGGAATGAAAGCTACCACTGTCATCTGCTGGAGTTAGGAGAATACTGAGGATTAGTAGAGGGTGCACTGCCTTATAAGGAAGCATCCCTTCGAAGTTCTCTCTGACTCCATCTGCTGGAAGGGGGAGATAACCCACTGTCTGGACTGATCCTGGTACGTACAAGGGAACCACAGATCACTGCTGAATGGGACTCTGGTGTGGTCCAGAAATCAGCCAGAACCCCCATTGGGACTTCGGGTCGTTGTGGACAGGAAGCTGCCTGTCCACGGACATCACATGGATTTAGCATTCAGCGCGCTATCCCTGGTTACACAAGCACAGGCAGGTCTCCCCCCCCCCTGCTGAAACACTACAAGTTCTTGCGTATCCTCCAGGGGCTGCTGGAGCTTTGCTGGATTCTCGTATGTACCCTGGGACTGAGAGATGGTTCAACCATGACTTTTCCTCACTCACTCAGAGCAGGTGCTTGTGCTATTCCTGCCCTGTGTGACTGCAGCCCAGGTCCTGATTATAATGATTGGCCTGGTGGACTACACCTTTTTCTAGCATGGTCAGTTGTGCTAGATTGGCCCTGCCTCTCTTAAGAAGGTGAAACTGTAGTAAAAAGTCTACAAGAACCCACAGACAATTAACCTTTCACAACTTTTTTTTAATATGAACAGTGTATAAATCTCTGCCTTACACAACTGTCGGGACATGGCGAGAGCAGGCTTAGGTGGCCGTGCTCTGGCTGTTCCGGCACCTCGATTAAAGAGATTTTACTTTTGATTCCATGTTGCTGCTTTTCTGTTTGTGTATTTACCTTTGTTATTCCTGTCTCCACTAAGTGTCATGGACCCAGGTTGGGGGAAAGAGTGTGGCTCTTCCTCCCTGAAACACAGTACCATCCATATCCCAAGCACATGATGTAGGGCAGGGGGTGAGCAAACTTTTTGAGGTATAGCCCCCCTTCCATTCATGCAACTGGTTACCCCCAACCCAAGATGGGTTACTAAATACACATAGTTCCCTGTACATTCCCGGATCAGTCCAGACCACTGAGCTTATGCCTCCCTTCCAGCAGAAGTCAGAGAATCAAACTGAAAAGCACCCTTCATAACCAATGTACCACCTGCAATCCCCTTCAGTATTTCTCTGACTCCAGCAGATGAGAGACATAACCTGCAGTCCTGATCCTGTATTAAAAAAAAAAGGATTTCTCTTCAGGGATTTGAAAGTGAGGGATATTGAGTCCCTCGTTGCCTTTGGCTAGTTAAAAAAAAAAAAATTATATATGGGGAGGGACCGGCCCACCAGTAAATCCCCCCACTCACTGGGAGAAGGGAAGACGACTCCGGGCAATCAGGCTATCAGGAAAACCCCCCAGCCGTGCCTACCACCAAGGGGTTGTTACACCTTGGGAGGACTTGCCTGGAGTCTTCTTCCCTTCACCCGGTGAGGGGGGGGGGGGGGGAATTTACTGATGGGCTGGTCCCCTCCCCATTTTGCTACCCAGAGTCACTACATTCCTCTGGAAGGGGCAGTTTTCTGTGTGGCTCAGACCAAGGGGGGTTAAATTCCTGGTTGATTAGGAGCACGACACAAAAAAGAAAACCAAAAAAAAACCTGCAAAGGTTTCTGCTCTCCCGGGTCTCCGGAGGTACAATTTTACATTTTAAGGGACTTACTTGCTGATAATGCCACGTGAATCGTGGTGCTCTGCGGGGAGAGAAGTGAGAGTGAGAGCACGTTCTCGAGGCAGAAATGCCTTTGCTTTGAAGGTGTCCAAGTATGCCCCTATGAATGACAAAGTTTGAGATGGGACTAAGCAGGATTTTGTGTAATTGATGAGAAATCCTAGAGAGTTCAGCATGCGTAAGGTAAGACGTAGGGACATCAGAGCAGCTTGCTGAGTGGGAGCCCTGATCAACCAGTCGTCGAGATAGGGGTAGACGTGAACACCTTGGGTCCTGAGGAAGGCTGCTACTACTACGAGACACTTGGTGAAAACTTGTGGTGTAGCTAGGCTGAAGGGGAACACTCGGTATTGATAGTGCTTTGGGCCTACCTGGAACCTCATAAATCTGCGATGAGACAGAGTTATCGCAATGTGTGTGTAAGCGTCCTGGAGGTCTAGAGAGCAGAGCAAGTCTTCCCTTTGCAGAAGAGGAAGAAGGGAACCCAAGGTTACCAACTTGAACTTTTCTCGTTTGAGGTTCTTGAGGTCACGCAGGTCCAGAATTGGATGAATGCCGCCTGACTTTTTGGGGATTAGAAAGTACCGGGAATAGAATCCGAGGCCCTGTTGGGAGTAGGGCACTGGTTCGATTGCTCTGGATTGAAGAAGGAGGGAGACCTTCTGGTCCAGGAGTAGTGAGTGGTCTGATGTTCCCCAATTCAACAAGAGGTGGGGAATCCGATGGGATGGAGAGAAAGTTCAGGTGATAACCTTGAGAGATTATGGCAAGGACCCACTGGTCCGATGTGATTGTGTGCCAGATGTTGAAATGACACAACAGACCTCCCACTGGTACATGTGGCAGTGGAAGTTGGCTGCTGCTCTCTATGCAGGAGTCAAAAACCGGAAGCAGGGCCCGGCTGAGGAGCTGCTTGAGGTTTTTGCTTACAAGGTTGTCGGGACTGGGCCTTTTGGAAAGGCTTCGTGGAGCGACCTCTAGACTGTGGTGGGTAGGACTTCTTTTGATGATAGAACGACTTTTTAGAGTCCTTCCTGAATGGTTTGGCTGAATAGTCAGAAGGCATCAGAGAAAGTTGGCAAAGAGTCTCATGATGATCCTTGAGCTGCGCCACTGTTTGTTGGATCTGTTCACCAAACAGATTGTTTCCAATGCAAGGCAGATCGGACAATCTGTCTTGGACTTCAGGACGTAAGTCTGAAGACTTAAGCCAGGCCCATCTTCTTGCAGAAATAGCAGCTGCCAAAACCCTAGAAGCGGTGTCGAAGATGTCATAAGAGGACCTTATTTCATGTTTCCCCGCTTCAAAACCTTTGTGGACCAGGGTTTGTAGTTGCTCCTGGAATTGCTGAGGCAGGGACTCTGCAAAGTCCTGTATTTGTTTGAATAGGACCCTATTGTACTGGGTCATATAAAGTTGGTAAGAGGCTATCCGAGAGATAAGCATTGATCCCTGGAAGACACGCCGACCAACGACATCCAGGAATTTCTGTTCCTTGCCTGGAGGGAAGGAAGAATGGGGCTTTGAACGTCGTGCCTTCTTTTGGGCAGATTCAACAACGGACTGGTGATCCAATTGAGGTTTTTGGAACCCTGAAGCTGATTGGACCAAGTATGTGGTATCTGTTTTGCGGTTGACTGGTGCTACCGAACCAGGGTGTTCCCAATTCTTTTTGAGAAGATCCAAAAGAACTTGATGGATAGGGATGGAGGTGATTTCTTTGGGGGCATCCAGAAATTGTAACAACTCCATCATCTTGCTCAGTCTGTAGTTGGAAGGGAACCAGCTCAGCCATTTCCTTCACAAAATTGATGAAGGACAAGTCCTCTGGGGGAGAACACTTCCTGCTTTCGGTAGGAGAGGGTGGAGCTGGTAAATCATCGGTGTCTGGGGACGAAACATCGGTCCAGGTGTCATAAGGATCAACACCGGTCCCTCTAGGCACCTGAGAGGGACGGGAGGAAGGTATTCCCGAAAGTCCCGGTCTAGGCTCTGAAGGCATTGAGGGAGTTATGGGAGGTACCGATGAAGGCATCGAGGGCATCTGTGACGGATCGGTGGCCCCGATGACAGCAATGATATCGATGACGTCGATGGTTGAGGCATCGGCAGGACTCCCGATGGAGGAAAACGGAACGGTGTTTCTCCTCCCAATGACAGGGCAAGTGGAGAGGGCACCGGAGCCAATCGGTGACCGCGGATCCATCGGTGGAAAAGTGGCTATAAGCGTTTCCATCCTCGAGAGCAGCGGTGCCAAAGCTGCCGGAATGGGATCGGTAGTCGGTTTCCACAATCGGCACCGGTTTAGGGCATCTGAGGAACCTGGAATCTGTGCAACGCCTTGTCGATGGCCTCCTAAACCATTCGGTCCAGCTCTTCACGGAGACCTGGAGCAATCAGCCCGGGTTCCAGAAGGGGAGAAGGAGGCAGAGGTGTAGCCGGAGGGACCACCGTTAAAGGTGGAGTCGTGGCTCCCATTACCCCGACCGGGTGAGGGTTGCCTCGGTGACCCGGTCTCAGAAAGGGGTCGATGCCTTTTCTGGACGGGGTTTTCTTCGATGGCGGCTCTGACAATGGCGAGATCGATGATTTGCCTTTGGTCCGAGTCTTTCGGTGTCAATGCTTCTCTCTACGATCCCCTCAATCCTGAGGGGGAGCAGCGGTAGTCGATGGCCGGGAAGTAGTCGATGCTGGACGGTCACCGGCCAGTGCCCAAAACTGGTGCAGCGTGGACGGTGCTGGTTCGGACGACATCGAAGCTGTGGACTGCATTGGAGTTTGAGACCGAAAGAGAAGTTCCATCTTCTCCATTCTGGCTTTGCGACTTTTTGGTGTCATTAAGGCACATTTGGTGCAAGTCAGGACATCATGCTCACACCCTAAGCACATTACACATACTTTATGGGAGTCTGTGATGGACATGGTGTGAGTGCAGTCAGGGCACCGACGGAACCCCGAAGCCATGGCCTTTGAAAAAATTGAGCCGCGGTGCGGTCGATGGCAAGTAAGCCACAAGGGCCAAACTCGATGGGAATCGACCGGAATCTGGTAAAAACTTACCGGAGTACCGCGGAAGTAAAAAATTCAAGAGGGGGACCCCTGTGGGGTATTAAAGTTTGAAGTAATTCTGTGAGGAAAATTCCTGTCAGGAATCTCTAAGAGCTCCTTAACCCGCGTGGCTACTGCTGCACCGAAAAAAGAAGACTGAAGGGGGACCTCTGCTGGTTGCAGGGTTAGTGCCATCCTGGGCATGCCCAGTAGGTGCAGTCAAGTGTTCTGTGATTGGGCTCCATCCTGTGATGTCACCCATATGTGAGGACTACCATCCTGCTTGTCCTGTGAGAATCCATGCAATGGCTATTACCTAAGAACCTTGATTAATAGCAGTTAATGGACTTCTCCTCCAAGAACTTATCCAAAGCTTCCTTAATCCAACGAGATATGGTCGCCTTAGATGCTTTGTACCTTTTCTTTGGACCACAGAGAATGAACAAATGATCAGAACTTTGGAAGTCATTGGTAACATCCAGATAATGCAACATTACGCAGCGCACGTCCAATAAATGAAGGTCTTTGTCCTGAGAAGACTCCCGAAACCACTTTGGGAATCCTGGAAGCTCCACAATCTGATTTTGGTGAAAGGCCGAAACAACCTTAGGAACGAAGGATGGAACCATGTGCAAGGACACCCTATCGTCATAAATCCGAAGAAACGGGTCCCGACACGACAGCGCCTGTAATTCTGAGATCCGACGAGCCGAGCAAATGGCCACCAAAAACACCGTTTTCAAAGTCAGATCTTTCAGGGAAGCCTTGCGGAGAGGCTCGAAAGGGGCGCCACAAAGCACTAGATTCAAACTCCAATCCGGACACACAGAACGGACGGGAGGCCGCAAATGTTTGACCCTCTTGAGAAACCAAGCAATATCCGGGTACGCTGCAAGCGAACAGCCTTGAGACTTTCCCTGCAAGGCACCCAGAGCCGTAACTTGTACGCGAAGGGAATTGAACACTAAACCCTTAGCCAGCCCCTGCTGCAGAAAGTCGAGTACCCGAGGAACATAGACTGCTAATTGATCACTGGAACGCTAATGACACCACGTCTCAAAAAGCTTCCAGACTCTCACATAGGCCATAGAGGTGGCCGGATGTCTAGCCTGCAGAAGAGTGGAAATGACCTGTTCGGAATACCCTTTCAAGCGTAAACATCGCCTCTCAAAAGCCAAGCCACGAGAGAGAAGTGATCCTTCCGATCTGAAAATATGCGACCTTGCTGAAGCAGATGCGGCAGATGAGCCAGCTGCAGAGCCATTCGAACCGGATCCGCGAACCATTGGCGACGCGGCCAATCCGGCGCCACCCTGCCTGGATGGAGTTCTATGTGACAGAGAAGCTGACCGATAAGGGGCCAGGGAGGAAAGGCATAAAATAAAATTGGTTCTTACCTGCTAATTTTCGTTCCTCGTATATATGGGCACTGCCATATATACGAGAGTGCCACCTGCAGTCCCTCAGTATTGTCCTGTACCCAAGCCCAGGTAAACAGAACTAAAAAGTGAGGGGCAGCAATCAACAAACTATCTACCCCTACGCCCTAACCAAAAAGTAAACTAGTCCAACCGTGCATAACTGCTCCATTAATCCATACTGCAATGAGGAGCTTCATGGAATGCATAATGCCACATTACCGGCCAACAGTAGCCAACACAGTCTTTCGGAATCTGAAATAAGGGGTGGGCCTCTGGACGATCCTTGGTACTACAGGAACGAAAATTAGCAGGTAAGAACCAATTTTCGTTTCCCAGTACGTACCAGGATCAGTCCAGAGAAGTGGGAAGTACCCACGCAGAACACCCTCACCGAAGGATGAGTCACCCGACGCCTTGACGTCCAAGCGATAATGCTTAGTGAAGGTGTGAATAGAAGACTATATCGCCGCTCGACAAATCTCTTGCAGCGATAAGAGCCGACACTCTGCCCAGGAAGTAGCCTGAGCCCGAGTGGAACCTGCCGGCCACGGGCAATATACACCGAGCTAATGGCTTCCTTGATCCACCAAGAAATGGTTGCTTTAAACGCCTTATCTCCTTTCTTGGGTCCCCCAAAAAGGACAAACAAATGGTCAGAACATCTGAAGTCATTGGTAACCTCCAGATACTGCAGTAAGACTCGTCGCACGTCCAAGAGATGACGATATCTGCCCTGGGAAGAGTCCGTAGACCAATGTGGAAATCCTGGCAGCTCCACCGTCTGATTCACGTGGAATGAGGAAACCACCTTAGGAACAAATGACGGAACAGTCTGCAACGACACCCTATCCGTCGAAATACGCAGAAAAGGATCCCGACACGACAGTGCCTGAAGCTCTGAAATCAGACGAGCCGAGCAAATAGCCACCAGAAACACTGTCTTCAAAGTCAGATCCTTCAATGAGGATACGTTGAGAGGTTCGAAGGGAGCACCGCAAAATACCAGAAGAACTAAATTCAAGTTCCAGTCCGGGCAAACGGAGTGGACGGGAGGCCGCAAATGTTTGACCCCTTTAAGAAAACAAGTAATGTCCGGGTGCGCTGCTAAGGAACAGCCGTTAAGCCTTCCCCGCAGGGCACCCAGGGCTGCAACCTGTACCCGCAGGGAATTGAACACTAGTCCCTTAGTCAAGCCCTGCTGCAGAAATTCAAGGATGCAAGGAACCTCGACAGACAGGGGGTCACAGGCCTGTTGACTACACCACGTCTCAAAAACCTTCCAAACGCACACATAAGCCATAGAGGTGGCCGGACGGCGCGCCTGCAAAAGGGTGGAAATGACTTGCTCGGAGTAGCCCTTTAAACGTAAACTTCGCTTCTCAAAAGCCAAGCCGCGAGAGAGAAGTGATCCTCTCGAACTGAAAATATGGGTCCTTGGCGTAGCAGACGCAGTAGGTGAGCCAGCTGTAAGGGGCCTTCGAGAGCTAGACGCACTAGATCTGCGAACCACGGCCGACGCGGCCACTCTGGTGCTACAAGGACCACCCCGCCCGGGTGAAGTTCTATGCGACGGAGCATCCGACCTATGAGCAGCCAGGGAGGAAAGGCATACAGGAGAATTCCCCTGGGCCAAGGGCATCAATGCCTACCGAGCCCTGCTCTTTTCGTCGACTAAGAAGCATTCCGTCTTCGTATTTGCTCGTGTCGCCATTAGGTCCAGCTGAGGAACGCCCCACCTGGCGCAAATGCAGTTCCATGCGTCGGCGGACAGTTCCCATTCTCCGGGATCGAGCTGTTGTCTGCTGAGAAAGTCTGCATGAACATTCTCCACCTCCGCAACATGCGAGGCAGCAATGCCCCCGAGATGATGTTCTGCCCAGGCGAACAGGAGTCGTGCTTCCAGCGCCACCGCGGGACTTCGTGTCCCGCCTTGCCGGTTGATGTACGCCACTGCCGTTGCATTGTCGGAGACGACTCACACCACTCTCGTCTCAAGCCGATTGATGGACCATGATCGTTCCATTGCGACCACAGACCTTGAGCAGACCTTTCCGCGCAGACCGCTCCCTACCTGGAAAGACTGGCATCTGTGGAGATTATCAGCCAATTCGGCGGGTCCAAATTCACCCCCCGTTCCAGATTGTCACGCGATAGCCACCACAACAAACTGGTTCAGGACTCTGGAAGGAGAGGCATTGGCAGTTGAAACTGTTCCGACACCAGGCTCCACCGCGACAGGAGTGCTCATTGTAATGGTCGTAGGTGAGCGAATGCCCATGGAACCAAGTCCAGGGTGGAGGCCATGGAGCTCAGGACCTGAAGATGATGCCACACTGTGCGAGATTGCTGTCGAAGAAGCGAGTGGATCTGGTTCTGCAACTTCGATACCCGGTCTGCCGACAGAAACACCTTTCCTTGTAAACCAACACCTGAGTGGGTTCCAAATGATCACCCAGCCCAGGGACTGTAGGGTGAACATTACCCTGCGCACCGATCTTTCGCAGTCCTCCCAAGACTTTGCGCAAATCAACCAATCGTCCAGGTACAGGTGGACCAGTATCCCCTGCTTGCGAAGGACGCCGCCACCAGCACCACCATCATTACTTTCGTGAACGTTGGAGGTGCTGTGGCAAGGCCAAAAGGGAGGGCTTGAAATTGGAAGTGTTGCCCCAACATTTTGAAATGCAGGAACTTCTGGTGACTCAACCTGATAGGGATATGAAGGTAGGCTTCGATGAGATCCAGGAACACTAGGAATTCCCCTGTACAAACAGCCACCACCGTCTTCAATGTCTCCATCCGAAAACGTGGAATCCAGAGGCAACGGTTCACCGTCTGCAGGTCCAAATGGGACGAAATGTGCCCTCCTTCTTGGGTACCACAAAGTAAATTGAGTAATGGAGAGATTACTTACCTGATAATCTCGTTTTCCTTAGTGTAGGCAGATGGACTCATAACGAATGGGTATGGTGTGCTCGTGCTAGCAGTTGGAGACGGATCTGACGTCAGCACGTAGTACATATACCCCTGCAGGAAGTGCAGAAGCTCAGTAATCTTCCTTGCAAAAGCATTATGGATATATGTGTGACTGACTGATTGATTAACTGAACATGATTAACCTGACCGATTGACAGTAGCTGGAGACCGCCAGTGTTCTCAACCGGAAGGCGTCGACACCCGGCAAGGTGGATGCCCTATGTAAGGAAACATGGCTTACCTTGAAACTGTGAATCCCCATATATATCGGCAGCCGGGCGGGATGCTGAGTCCATCTGCCTACACTAAGGAAAACGAGATTATCAGGTAAGTAATCTCTCCATTTCCTATCGTGTAGCAGATGGACTCATAACGAATGGGATGTACAAAAGCTACTCCTGGACTGGGTGGGAGGCTGCCCGAGGTACGTTTAGGATTGCCCTTGCAAATGCTGTGTCCTCCCTGGCCTGGATGTCCAGACAGTAGAATCTGGAGAAGGTATGGATGGAGGACCACGTTGCCGCTCTACATATCTCTGCAGGCGACAGCATCCTAGTTTCTGCCCAGGAGGCCGCTTGTGCTCTGGTAGAGTGAGCCTTGACTCGTAGAGGTGGTGGTTTTCTCGCTGCTATGTAGGCCGCCTTGATAACTTCTTTGATCCAGCGAGCAATAGTCGCCCGGGAGGCCGCTTCTCCTTGCCTCTTCCCACTGTGAAGGACAAACAGGTGGTCCGTTTTTCGTACTGTTTCCGACATTTCCAGGTATCTGGACAGCAGCCTGCCGATGTCGAGATGACGCAGTATTCGACCTGCTTCAGATTTCTTCAACCCTTCCATGGTTGGCAAGGATATGGTTTGGTTGAGGTGGAAGTGTGAGACTACCTTGGGTAAGAAGGAAGGAACCGTGCGAAGATGGATAGCCCCTGGGGTGATTCTGAGAAACGGATCGCGGCAGGACAGCGCTTGTAGCTCTGAGATGCGGCGTGCTGAGCATACGGCCAGCAAGAACACCATCTTCAAGGTTAACAAACGGAGGGACAGGCCTCGGAGGGGTCTGAAGGTGGGTCCCGCTAGGAATTCCAAAACTAGGTTGAGGTTCCACAGGGGCACCGGCCATTTCAGTGGCGGGCGAATGTGTTTGACTCCTTTCAGGAAACGTGAAATGTCTGGCTGTGTGGCAATGCTGTTGCCGTCACATCTGGGGCCGTAGCAGGATAGCGCTGCCACCTGAACCTCTGGGGCCGTAGCAGGATAGCGCTGCCACCTGAACCTTGATTGAATTGAGGGACAGACCCTTCTGAAGCCCATCTTGCAGGAAATCTAAAATGATGGGGATTTTAGCGGCATGTGGATTGGTGCTGCGAGTTTCGCACCAGGCTTCAAACACTCTCCAGATCCTTATATAAGTTAGTGATGTGGAGAACTTGTGTGCTCGGAGGAGTGCATCTATTACCGCCCCCGAGTATCCCCTTTTTCTCAGTCGAGCCCTTTCAATGGCCAGACCGTAAGAGAGAATTGAGATGGATTCTCGTGGAGGATGGAACCTTGTCGCAGCAGGTCCCTGTGAGGGGGCAGGGGTAGAGGATCCCCTGCCAGTAGTCTTCTCATGTCTGCGTACCAGGGTCTTCTTGGCCAGTCCGGGGCCACCAGAAGAACTAGGCCTCTGTGCCGCTGAATCTTGTGTATAATGGCGCCCAGCAGGGGCCATGGGGGAAAGGCATATAGCAGGATCCCCTGAGGCCATGGCTGCACCAGGGCGTCGATCCTGTGGGATAGAGGATCTCGCCTGCGACTGAAGTATCTGGGTACTTGAGTGTTGGACCTGTCTGCTAGTAGGTCCATGCCCGGAGTCCCCCACTGATCCACAATCACCTGGAAGGCCGTGGATGACAGCTGCCATTCCCCCGGGTTTAGGCTTTCTCTGCTGAGGAAGTCTGCCGTGGTGTTGTCCTTCCCGGCGATGTGGACGGCGGAGATGTCCTGGAGATTTGCTTCCGCCCAAGCCATCAGGGGGGCTATTTCTAGGGATACCTGTTGGCTTCTGGTTCCGCCCTGTCTGTTGATGTATGCCACCATGGTGGCATTGTCCGACATCACTCTTCTGACTGCTCTGTTTCGAAGTCTGTGGGCAAATCGCAGGCAGGCTAACCTGACTGCCCGTGCCTCTAGTCTGTTGATGTTCCACCCCGACTCTTCTCTGTTCCACCGCCCTTGGGCGGTTAGCTCTTTCGCAGTGTGCTCCCCAGCCGCTCAGGCTGGCATCTGTAGTGAGCAGGGTCCAGGTTGGGGAGGACATTTTTGACCCCCGGCTCGTGTGGCCGGGCTGCAGCCACCACCGTAACTGATTCCGTACTCTGGCCAGTAGAGGTAGATGCACGGTGTAGTTCTGTAATCGTGGGCTCAACCGAGATAGGAGGGCGCGTTGTAACGGTCTCATATGAGCCCGCACCCATGGCACCACTTCCAGGGTGGACGCCATTAGGCCGAGGACCTGTAGGTAATCCCAAGCTGTGGGCCGGGTGGTGCTCAGCAGAGTCTGTAAACGATTCCGGAGTTTTGATCTCCTCTCGGAGGTCAGGCTGACTTTGTCTCCCTGGGTGTCGAATCGGACTCCTAGGTATTCCAGCGACTGCGAAGGCTGTAGGGAACTCTTGTTCATGTTGACTACCCATCCTAGGCTTTCCAGAAGAGATATAACTCTGTTGGTTGCCCGGTGGCTCTCCTCCGGTGACACTGCCCTGATCAGCCAATCGTATAGGTAGGGATGGACGAGAATTCCTTCCTTCCTGAGTGACGCCGCCACCACTACTATAACCTTGGTAAAGGTCCGCGGCGCGGTGGCTAACCCCAAGGGTAAAGCCCGGAACCGAAAGTGTTTTCAGGACTTTGAAGCGTAAGTAGCGCTGGTGATCCTGATGGATTGGGATATGCAGGTAGGCCTCTGACAGGTCCAGGGATGTGAGATACTCCCCTGGCTGTATTGCACTTCGGACTGACCGCAGAGTTTCCATGCGAAATCCTGGGACCCTTAAGTGCTGGTTGACTGACTTGAGGTCCAGGACAGGTCTGAAGGTGCCCCCCTTCTTGGGTACGATGAAATAAATGGAGTAATGCCCAGAATTTATCTCCCATGTAGGCACTGGGATAATGGCTTTTAGGGACAGGAGCCTCCGCAAGGTAGCTTCCAGTGCCGCCCTCTTGAGGGGTGGACAAGGAGATTCCACAAACTTGTCCGGAGGGGGATGAAGGAAGTCCAGGTAATACCCTTCTCGGATGATGGCGAGGACCCACTGGTCCGAAGTAATCTCGACCCATCTGCGGTAGAATAGGGTTAGCCTGCCCCCTATGGCTTCTTCCCCCAGATGGGTCGGCTGATTCTCATTGTGGGGTGCTGCCGGGACCTGAACCCGAGCCAGTTCCCCTCTTATTGTGCCTGGTCTGAAAGGACTGGTTCCTGGTCTGAGAACGAGGTGCTTGGTAGCGAGTCCTGTAGGGGTTGGAGCGTTGAGAGCTTCTACCTCTGGATGGCCTAGGAAAAGGGCGCTGGTTCCTCCTTGACTTGTCTTCTGGTAGACGGGGAAATGGAGAGGCGCCCCATTTGTTTGCCAGGTTCTCGAGGTCGCTGCCGAACAGGAGGGATCCCTTAAAGGGCATTCTTGTCAGGCGCGTCTTGGAGGAGGAGTCGGCCGACCAATTTCGTAGCCAGAGCTGTCTCCTGGCTGCCACTGAGGATGACACTCCCTTGGCTGCCGTACGAACTAAGTCGGAGGCAGCGTCAGTGAGGAACGAGAGAGCTGATTCCATTTCTTCTCCCGGGGTGTTGTTCCAGGCTTGTGATAAACAGGAACGCGTCACCACGATGCAGCAGGTCGCGATTCGTAGGGACATGGCTGCCACCTCGAAGGCTTGTTTCAGGATGGCGTCCAGGCGCTGGTCATGCACATCCTTGAGGACCGCCCCTCCCTCCACTGGAATGGTGGTGCGCTTCACAATTGCGCAAACTATGGCGTCTACCTTGGGGTACGCCAGCAGCTCCTTAGTTGCCGGGTCCAGGGGGTACATGCTAGACAAGGCCCGACCCCCTTTGAATGAGGCCTCCGGCGCATTCCATTCCAGATCGATTAGCTGCTGTGCTGCTTGAAGGAGGGGAAAATGGTGAGCAGTTTTGACGAAGGCCCTCTAGCAGGGGGTTCATTCTAGGTTCCCCTGGGGTGCCTTGGCCCGGGATAGCCAGCTCCAACAGGCATTGAGAGACCAGGTCTGGGAGATCCTCCTTAAGAAAGAAGCGTCTCATGGTTCAATACGGCTCTATCCCCGAGGGAAGTTCTCCCTGCTCGGGAAGCTCGCCTTCTTCCTCAGAGCAATCTGAATCCCCATAAGTGGGGCTTCCGGGTGGCGAGTGGCCGTGCCTAGGTCTAGAGGGTCCAGGGGCAGGGTCATCTGGTACGTATGGGTCCGTTCGGGGATCAGACTGCATTTTGACAAAGGCGTGAATCCCCTTGAATAATTCCACCCAGGAGAGCCAAGCAGAGTCTAGCCTCAGGGGCACCAGGTCTCTAGGGTTCCCCGGCTGCTCACCTCGGCCTACAAAGTCCGGGGTGTTCCCTGAGGAACTGGCAATTAATCTGGGCTGGGACTGGCCCTGGCCTGGAACTCCCAGGGCCTCCTCACATTGGGCACATAGGGAGTCTGCGTCCTCGCTCTGGGTGGCTCTGAGGTGGCATGCTGAGCAGAGGCCTAGAGCTCTTATGCCTGATTCTGGAGGTGCCGGCTCTGTGGACGCCTGGGCTCTCATACGCTCCATTGCATCTGTTATCTCTATGCGCCGTGTGCTCCCAGCCGAAAGTATGCGCCTTGTAATATGCGCGAAAGCTGTGCGCCTATCAAGGTGTGCCTAACAACGTGCGCCTATCAATATGCGCCTAAGTACTTTCAGGTGCCTAACATACGCGCCCGTTGCCTGTGCGCATACTTAACACTAGATCGAGGCGGCGAACCAGGGCAGATGGCGACGGCGAGCAGGCAGGCAAAATGGCGGGCTTCCACGTAGGCAGACCCCGCTAATCCTGCTCTTCGGAGACCAAAGTAAAGATGTACGCCTTACCTGATCTTCGGCGCTTCCCGGCTGCGACCAGGGCGGTCTCCGGCTGCGGGGGGAGAGGGTGATTACCGTCACCGCTGCGCTCGAGGAAGGGCACCCGCTGCCTCTAAGCCGCGCCCGAACTCATCTTGCTCGGGAGCCAAGTCCTCACCGCGAACAGATCGGGACCGAGGCTGCCTCTATGCCGCGCCCGAGCCCTTCTCACTCGGGGGCTAGGTCCCCTGCCGCGATTCGGCCACTGGACCGAGGCTCTTACCTCTGAGGGACCACGGAAATCACCTCAGGAAACTCAACTGGGGGAGGGACCCGAGGGTATCACCGCAGGAGTGCGGGGCTCGTCTTCAGGTAGGATTTTTCTATGAATTTAGTCGTTAGAATTTGGAAAAACGCTCAGTGAGCGTGAGGTAGCGCCAAACTGCTTTGGAGACGGAAATTACTGAGCTTCTGCACTTCCTGCAGGGGTATATGTACTACGTGCTGATGTCAGATCCGTCTCCAACTGCTAGCACGAGCACACTATACCCATTCGTTATGAGTCCATCTGCTACACGCTAGGAAATGGCTTCTTCCTTGTTGTGTCTCTGGTACGGGAACAATAACCCCGAGCTCGAGAAGTAGTTGCAGCGTTCCCTGGACTGCCTCGCGCTTGCTGAGTGAGGGACACTTGGGACTCTACAAACACCTCTCGAACAAGAGAGGAGAATTCCAAGGCATACCTGTCTCTGATGACCTCTAAGACCCAGCGGTCTGAGGTAATTCTTGCCCATTCCGTGTAAAAGTCGGACAATCTGCCTCCTACAGTTTAGATGACAGAATGGGTGCTCGTGGCTTCACCGAGAGGCTTTGGCGCCGCCTGCACCCGGATGTCCTGAGTCCCTGCCCGGCTGGCGTCCCCCTCGAAAAGACTGCTGACGTCCAGAAGCAGGTTTAGAGGCGTTCAGCGCTGAGTATCTACTGGTCCTAAACAGACGAATATCCCTGAAACGAGCTCGTGGAGGGAAGGCCTTCTTGGACGATCTCCTGTCTTCCGGTAGTCGATTGCCATTGGATTCCGGTAGCAGTTTTACTAGCTGATCCAGTTAGTCTCCAAACAGGAATCTGCCCTTAAAAGGCAGGTTGCAGAGTTGGGATTTAGAGGACAAATCCGCCACCCAATTCCTTAGCCAGAGGAACCGTCGCGCCAACACCATGGAGACCATACTCCTGGCTGAGGTCCTCACGAGATCATACAGGGCATCGGCCACATAGGCGATCCCGACTCCAACCGTGCGGACTGTAACACCCCCCCGCTGCCTGCAATGGTAGCGGCAGACATGTCCTGAACCCAACTCAGACATGCTCTCTGCATCAGGCTGGCGCAGATTGCGGCTTGAAGACTCAACGCTGTGACCTCAAATGCTTGCTTCAACTGGATTTCCAGCTTCCGGTCCTGCATGTCTTTCAGGGCTGCTGCCCCAGCGACCGGAATAGTGGTCTTTTTGGTGACCGCCGAGACCGGGGCGTCCACTTTAGGGATCTTCAACAGGTCCAAGACATCAGACGACAGTGGATACACTTTAGCCATTGCTCTGCCTACTTTCAGACTGGCGTCAGGCGCTTCCCATTCTCGGGTCACCAACTTGCGAACCTTCTTCGGGAGAGGAAAAGACGTAGTAGGACCCCTTATGCCGTCGAGAACGGGATTAACCCCATTATCCAACTCCTCCTGAAATATCTTAAGGCCCAGGACCTCCAGGACCTGAGGAATAAGGGGCCGTAGTTCGTCCCGTTTAAACAAGCGGACCACACTAGGATCGTCACTCTCCGCAGGAGGCGTATCTGGATCATTTGTATCGTCCGTATCCAAGTCCCCTGGATCCGGGTCTGGCTCCACCCCTGCTCCCGCAGGTGTCCCCAATCTGTCCACCGGTAGGGGTCCCTGAAGGCTCCAAACATCCTCCTTTCATGTGTGCCCCTGATCCACAGGAGCCTGCCCAGGATCTGTTGCCCTAGCAACCTTCTCCCGGGGGGGTGGGGGGGTGGGTGTGTGACAGACATCCTTCTGAGCTCCGGGCCGCGTGAATGGTGCACATTTGCGAGCCAAAAAGGCCTTGTGCATGAGGAGGATGAACTCCAGGGAGAACCCCTCTGGAGCCCCCTCCCCTTGACTGGGGGTGGAGCAACCACTCCCCCCGAAAGATTTACCCCGATTGAAGCTAAAACGGTGGGGGGGGGGGGGGGTCATCCCCTCCTGAAATGAGGCTTGGGCCACCTGCGGGGGAGGGGCCCTTTGGTCCCGAAAGCTGTCCAGCTTCCTGAGCGCACTCAGGGCACAAAAACTGCGCATCTAGGGCCTGGTCGCGATTGCCACACATGCGGCAGGCCATCGATTTTGAGCGCAGCCCCATTACAGGAAACGTGCCATCTCATGGAGGAAGCTGGGACAAGGCCACGATCGCAGAACCACCGCATTCAGCCGCGAAGCAGGAAGACAGGCAGAGGGGGAAGGCAAAGAAAAATGGTCGAAAACCCGCGCGTCAAAACGCTGGCACAGACGGGTCGCAGAGACAAGGTCTGACAGTAAGAAAAAACTGCCGCCGCGCCAAAGGCAGAAAAAAAGTAAAGGAAACAGCTGGGCAATGAACACAAACTTACCCCGTCCCTTTCCTGGCAACCCGGAGCCCCAGGAGCTGAGGGACCCGAGCTAACAGCCTCCCCACATGGCCTCTGTGGGTCCGATCCCCCCAGACCAACTCCTTACCTCAGAGTCGACTGCTTCCGGCTAGGTTACGAAGGCCACTTTTTTTTTTTTTTTTTTTTTTTTTTTTTTTTTTAAATACAACAACTTTATGGAGGCCAAAGCTGTAATGTCCTAGCAGGGATCAAGGGAGCAGCTGCAGCAGTGACCGTGGTGAAAAATCAGGAGCTTCTGGCCTTCACACACGGACCCGAAGCAGACGAGACCTGGACGAGGATATCCAATCCCCCGGACGCCCGGCTTCCACTGAGGGATGGCCCACGAAGGTGCCTAACACCTCAGGAAGCAATTACAAACAAAGAAAGGAAAAAAATTCTAAGTACTAAAAACTAAAACAAGAAACTGCAGGTGTGTAGCTCTGCCATCCGCTGGAGTCAGAGAAATACTGAGGGACTATAGGTGGCACTCTCGTATATATGGCAGTGCCCAAAGGTTTGTTTTCTGACTCCATCTGCTGGGAGGGATACACAACCCACTTCTCTGGACTGATCCTGGTACGTACTGGGAAAGTAGAATTCCTGTGGGCCAAGGGCACACCAGAGCGTCGAGACCCACCGAACCCCGCTCCCATCGACAGCTGAAGAAGCGTACCGTCTTCGTATTCGCCTGTCTTGCCATCAGATCTAACTGGGGCAAATGAGGTTCCACGATTCGAGCGACAACTCCCACTCTCCTGGATTGAGCTGCTGTCGGCTGAGAAAGTCTGCCTGAACGTGAGAAGCGGCAATTCCCCTGAAATGATGCTCCGCCCAGGCAAACAGGAACTGCGCCTCGAGCGCCACCGAGGGACGTCTTCTCCCACCTTGCCGGTTGATGTAAGCCACTGTCGTCGCATTGTTGGAGAACACTCGTACCATCCTGCCCTGGATCCAGGGTAGGAATGCTTGCAGGCAAGTTGAACAGCTCTTGTCTCGAGACGATTGATGACCAGGATCCTTCCGTCGACCAGAGACCTTGGGTGGATTTGTCTGCACACACTGCGCCCCAACCGGATAGGCTGGCATCAGTGGAGATTATCAGCCAATTCAGATACACAATAGCCACATGATAGCCACCACGACAATAGCCACATGATAGCCACCACGACAGACTGACTGGAATCTGTAAGCAGCGGCATTGGTAGGTGGAACTGTTCCGACACAGGACTCCATCTCAACAAAAGCACACACTGTAACGGTCATAAGTAAGCGAACGCCCATGGATCCCAGTACCTGTAGATGATGCCAGCCTGTGGGGTTCTCTCCCCGGAGAAGGGCGTGGATCTGACCTTGTAACTTTGTCACTAGGTCCGCCGCCAGAAACACCTTGCTGCGCAAGGTATTGAACTGGGATCCCAAGTAAACCAGCTCCTGGGTGGGTTCCTAGTGGCTCTTCTGCACATTGATGACCCACCCGAGCGACTGTAAGGTGAACACCACCATGCACACTGATCTCTCGCAGTCGTCCCGTGACTTCACGCGAATCAACCAGTCATCCAGGTAAGGATGGACTAAAATCCCTTCCTTGCGAAGGAAGGCCACTACTACCACCATTTCCTTGGTGAACGTTCGAGGAGCTGTGGCGAGACCAAATGGGAGGGCTCAGAATTGGAAATGCTGCCCCAAAACTTTGAAGTGCAGAAACCTCTGGCAGCTCAACCAGATTGGTATGTGGAGATATGCCTCCGTGAGGTCCAAGGACGCTAGAAATTCTCCTGTCCGCACAGCAGCCATAACAGTCCTCAGGGTCTCCATTTGAAAACGAGGAACCCGAATACAACTGTTTACCTTCTGCAGATCGAGGATGGGACGAAACGTGCCCTCCTTCTTGGGTACCACAAAGTAAACAGAGTACCTTCCCCGTCCCTGCTGTGCCTCCGGAACTGGGACAATAAGCCCTGAGGTCGAGAAGGGTCACCCGCACTGCCTCGCGCTTGTTGCGGGAGGCCACGCAGGACTCCACAAAAACCTCCCGAACCGGTTGCGAAAACTCGAGCATCGCCATCTCTGATCACTTTCAGGACCCAGCGGTCAGAGGTAATCCTTGCCCATTTCGTGTCAAAGTTGGACAATCTGCCACCGACAGCTTTGTCGACGGAATGGGTGCTTCATTAGGAGGGTTTACTGTTTCCTGCACAGAGGTTTCCAGTGTCCCTACCGGAGCGGTGACCACCACGAAAGGACTGCTGGCACCCCGGTATTGGTTTAGGGCCAGAAGGCGTGGTATATCTGGCGGCTCGATACCAGCGAGCATCTCCAAAATGAGCCCGAGGAGGAAAAACCTTCTTCAAAGATCTCCTATCTTCTGGCAACTCATTGCCCTTGGATTCCCCAAGCAGCTTAACCAACTTATCGAGGTAGTCCCCGAAAAGGAGCTTGCCCTTAAAGGGGAGATTACAAAGCTGGGATTTCGAGGACAAATCCGCTGCCCAATTTCGCAGCCAGAGGAGCCGGTGCGCCGTCACCACCGTATCGGTGCACACACCAGGTCGTAAAGCGCATCCGCAACATAAGCGATGCCCGCCTCTAACCGGGCGGCCTGCAGCGCTCCACTGCCGCCGGACCCCGAAGTGGACGTAGAGTCCTGGACCCAGCACAGGCACGCCCGCTGCATAAGGCTAGCACAAACTGCCACCCGGAGACTCAAAGCGGCAACCTCAAAGACCCGCTTTAACTGTATCTCAAGTTTGCGGTCTTGCATGTCTTTCAAAACTGCAGACCCCGTTACTGGAATAGTGGCCTTTTTTGTGACCACATAGACCTCGGCATCCACCTTTGGAATCTTCAGAAGGTCTATAACATCTATAGACAGGTGGTATAGTTTTGCCATAGCCCTGCCCACCTTAAGCCCCAAATCCAGAGCCTCCCACTCATGGGTTACCAGCTTGCGGACCTTCTTAGGTAACGGGAAAGAGGTTGTAGGACCCCATATCCCATAGAGGACCAGTTAACCCCTTCGTTGTCGGACTCTTCCTGAGACACCTTTAAGGCCCAGGACATCCAAGACCTGTGGAATAAGGGGCCACAGCTCCTCCGCTTGAAAAGGCAGACTACACTGGGATCATCACCCTCAGCGGGTGGGAGATCATCACCATCCAGATCAGGATCCAGAATCAGGACCTAGTCTGCCCCCGGAGTCGTCCCTGGGGCTGTCGCAGCACCTGACCCCGTACTTGGGTCCTGTGGTACCCGGAGGGTGTCTCCCAGCTGGCGAGGCTGTTCCCCCAGACGCTGCTGCTGCTCTGCGACCTGTGCCTTCTTTGCAGGAGGTACCGACAGGTCCACTGGTTGTCCGGTCCTTTTAGATGTCATATGCCTCCTAGCTAGGAAGGCTTTGTGCATAAGCAAAATGAATTCCAGGGAAAACCCTTCTGGGTCCCCCTCCCCCTCCACAGAATCACAGGGGGTGGCATCGCCAGCGAGATCTTCCCCCAAGGGTGCCAAAATGGGTGGAGAATCCTCATCTCCTGATCCGCGGGGGGGGGGGGGGGGGGTGGTTGTCGACTGGCCCCGACAAGCCCTCCAAGCCTGAGGAGGAAGCCGCATCCAGTAACTGAGTAAGGGTACCGCACACGTGGCAGATCAGCAATTCTGTGCGAGGGTCCATGCTACAACGCTGGCAGCCCGAGTAGCAACAGCAGTGCTGAAAACGTGGAGGAACGCACTGCAAACGGGCCCAAAGCCCAACTCACCCTCTCCCTTCAGATAACGCCCCGGGGGCAGAGGGAACACGATGCCCAAGTCCTGCATCGGCCGCTACAGGCAGCCCCCCACTTCACCGACTCCTTACCTCGGAGGAGAAAGGTTTTTTTGTAAAAATTTTACGGAGCCAAATTAGTGCAGGGGGAAAGGGAGCAGCTAAAGCAGCTTTTGGTGGGGAGTAATCAGGAGCCCCTGGCCTTCCACAACCAAGCTGAAGCGGGCGAAACCCAGACAGGACAACCCAATCCCCCGGATGCCCAGCTTCCACTGAGGGATGGCCCACGAAGGTGCCTAACACCTCAGGAAGTGACCCTAACCAAAAAGAAAAATCTCTTTAAAATCTAACTAAAAAAAACTAACTAAAAACTAGTAAGACTGCAGGAGTGCATCTCTACCATCTGCTGGAGTCAGAGAAATACTGAGGAACTGCAGGTGGCACTCTTGTATATATGGCAGTGCCCAAAGCTTTGCTCTCTGACTCCATCTGCTGGTAGGGATACACAACCCACTTTTCTGGACTGATCTGGGTATGTTCAGGAACCAAAGCTACCATTGCCCGATGGTTGAAGGATGCTATAGCTTTGGCTTAAATTTGTCATGGTTGATCGGTTCCGGATGGTCTCAAGGCTCATTCAATCAGATCTCAAGTGGCATCTTGGGCAGAGAATCAGTGTGTTTCGCTGCAAGAGATTTGCCGAGTGGCTTCTTGGAAATCTTTGCACACTTTTGCTAGGCATTACCGTTTGGATGTCCGAGCTCTGGAGGTAGATTGTTTTGGCAGCAGTGTGCTCAGAGCAGGACTCTCCGGTTCCCACCCCATCCCCATCCCAGCAGTCTGGACTGTTCCGGGTACATACAGGGAAAGGAAAATTTGTTTATCATCTGATAACTTTCATTCCTGTAGTACCACGGATCAGTCCAGACGCCCGCCCGGGGTTGCATGTTCTGGGGAGTCCGCTTGGTTATTTGCTTATCTTTCTGCAGGTTGTATCGAAGAATACTAAGATATTGACATAAAAGTTTTTCTAGTTGGCACTCCTTCCGTATGCATAATTTTCATGTTCACACCGTTTGTTCTAGCCATTGGTTTAAAAGATAAAGTAAATTACAATTAAAGTTTCTTCATTCTGCTTTGATATTGATTATACTGAAGGGATCGCAGGTGGCAAACCGGTTATGAGGGGTGCTTTTCAGTTTGATTCTATGACTCCATATGCTGGAAGGGAGGCATAATCTCAGCGGTCTGGACTGATCCATGGTACTACAGGAACGAAAATTATCAGGTAAGAAACTAATTTTCCTATAGGTGAAGGATATTCACCAAGCAGCCACAATGCCAACCATTGGCTCAAAACCCCCATTTAGTTTCTCTTCAAATTGCAGAAAGGAGTAAGCACTGACAAGCAGACACCTAGAGAGAAAGATAGATACCTCATTTAAAAAAACCAAAAAACCCACTCAGACACTGTTACCCTTACTGGGACAGACAGGGGGAGACAGACACTCCATACCCAGACACCTCCTCATTCTCTCTGGACTCTTTGCCCATTCCCCTCCCATACCTCACCATTTCCCCCCACCCCTCCAGGTGGGCAACAAATGTGATCTCTCTCCCCGAGTAGGGGCGTGGAGGCAGCAGCAGGAACTCCTCCCGGGCTGAGGCCTAAGGGTGGCAGCAGTTCTTAGGCTGTGGAACACTTCAGTGGCTGCTCCCGTGTGACTCTCCACCTGGGCCCACCCCAGCAGAAGCAGGTCCTCCCAAAAAGAGACATGGCTAAACCATGGCATGCTTACAATGTTGTCCCTCCCTCCTGAGCATTCAGTGGCTGCATAGTACCATTTTTTTTTATTCCCTGATTGGACAGCCAGTATGCCCCAACCCCCTTCAGGATAGTTCAAGCCCCCCAGCTTGCTCATCCCTGCTCTAGGGCATGATGTGCAATCCTGCTTATCCTCCCCCTACCCCTCTAAAGCACCTACTCTTTGATTCTCTGCCTGCCATACTCTATGCAAATCCTTGCTCCCACGTGGAACTTGCCAGTGCCCCCCCCCCCCCCATCCCCCAGCCTACTGAATGCCCATGTCTGGATGCAAGCTGCCACTGCCCTCCCCTCCTTGCCGCGGGCCCACTACTAAACACATTCTGCCGCTACCCCTTCCTGCCTGCTCCTGACCCTGCCCGTTCCTGGGTACAGTCTGCCACCGCCTCCAGGATTTCCACATTTAGAAAAATCAGCTTTTCTGGCTTCCGTGTGTTTTCTTGGAACCTGAAACACAAGAGAGAAGTAAGTGTGGATCTGGGGTACCAGGCTGTTTAATTACTACATGGTTAGAATCTGACAGAACTGCAGCCCCACTGATAAACTGTGATGGAATCGACCTGTGCGAGACCCTTTTACAGCAAGAAAAGGATGGACCATGGGATTGTTACAATCTATTTGAATAAATCATTTTCCAAGGCATCGGTCTTGTTTTTGTTTCTTCACATCCGTGGCTATCCTAGACTGATTACCATCTTGTTTTGTGGGTCCTTCCCTACCATGGGATAAGGAAACTGCCTAGGGGGTGGGGGTCAGGCATAACTTACCTCCCACGTGCAGTCAGCCTGTCAGTGCTTGCCACGGCTCTCCATCCCCCCGCCCGCTACCCGCTTGTTGCGATGATGCGGGAAGGTGGGCATCAGCTCCGGCTCACAGGCTGCAGGACAAGAAAGCGGCAAATGTTAACCAAGCCGTGGCTGCTGAGTCCGTTCCCAAAACGCAGCGCAGTCTTGGCCACTTACGCAGAGGCTTCTCTTTGAAGTAGGAGCTTTCCGAGCAGTCCTGCGCGGTGGCTCTGAAAAGAGAAAGGGCAGCACAGGAAGAATTAGGGCCAATAAGACCCAAGATTTCTCTCCCCCCCCCCCCCCCCCCCCCAACACCCAGAGTTTGTGCTAGAGGGGCCTTCCCTGTGTCAGCTCCCAAGTTCCCTGGGGGGTAGGGGAGAAGCCCTTTACCTTTTTTTGGGGTCATACATAAAGAGGAAGTTAAGTAGCCGCAGGCCTGCCTCGGAGAGCCAGGGAAATTTGTGCTTCAGGTTATTGTATGGCTGTTTTCTCACCGTGTACTGACTGACCAGCGGCAGCTTGGAAAAACCCTGCAGGGCAAGCATGAGAAGGGGGCAGATGAGAGATGCAGAAGAAAGCAAAGCTGGACACCCCCCTCCCCCATTCACAGCACAGACAATAACGATGCAGCACACGTACCGGCCAGATGTTCTCATTGGGCGTCCCAAGCAGCTGCACGATGAGGTCAATCTGTTGGATTTCAGAGCTGCCCGGGAGCAAGGGCTTGTGAGCCAGAAGTTCAGCCAGAATACACCCTACGGCCCTGGAGAAGGGGAGAAGAGAGAGAAGAATCTGTTGGCAAGAGATCCATCTGAGCAGCCAGCCTGCCCACCCGCCTTCTCAGAACGGGCCACCCTCCTCCCTTGTTAGGCCCTAGCGGATAATGTCTTACCACATGTCAATAGCTGTGGTCTGGGTGGTGGTCCCCAGTAGCAGCTCTGGGGCGCGGTACCTGCCAAACAGAAAGTGAAGCTGGAAAAAAGCTTCCAACAGAACCATGCACAAACCGGCCCTGACTCAGGAGCTAATTCTCACTAAGGGGTGAGCTGCAGCATGAGGCAATGGCTCCTAGCAGCGAGTCAGGCCTCCAAAGGAAAACTGGTTCTTACCTGCTAATTTTCATTCCTGTAGTACCACGGATCAGTCCAGACTCCTGGGTTTTGCCTCCCCTCCAGCAGATGGAGACAGAGAAGTTTTGGCGAACTCTGTCCTATACTCAGAGGTGCCACCTACAGTCTGCCAGTATTACACTGTATCAAAGCTGAATGAATCCAAACCCAACTTAACTAACACCGCTGAGAGGTACTACCACAGGAATCAGGCCCACTAACCCCAAATGGCAGTAGAGCCCGTGACAACTTGGTACAACTTCAATGAAAAGTATTGTTTTAAGAGTTTCGAATTATCTGCAGAGCAATGAAAACCGTTGTCTCTATGCTGAACTGGGTGGGACTCTGGACTGATCCGTGGTACTTACAGGAATGAAAATAAGCAGTAAGAATCAATTTTTCTTTCCCTGTACGTACCCGGATCAATCCAGACTCCTGGGATGTACCAGAGCTCTTCTACATGGGGAGGGACCCGGAGAACTCCGCTCGGATCACCCCGTCACCAAACCCCCCAGAACCTGGGGCCTGCACATCCAACCGGTAATGCCTAGCAAAGGTGTGAATTAACTCAAGTGGCCGCTCTACAAATCTCCTGTGGCGACACTTGCTGGCACTCTGCCCACAAGGCCACCTGTCACCGGGTAGAATGCGCTCGAAGACAGACTGAGAGTGGCCGACCACAAAGAAGGTACACTGACCCAATAGCTTCTTTCATGCAGCAGGCGATCGTAACTCTAGCCGCCTTATGTCCTCCTTTTAGGGCCACTCCACAATACAAAAATATGATCCGACATACAGAAACTGTTGGTAACCTTCAAGAAGTGCAACAGAACCCGGCATACATTAAGCTTTCTCAGGTCTCGAGACAGGGGATCAAATGGTCTAAACTAGGAAAAGACGGAAATTCAACAGAGACTAAAAACTTGGCTTTTCAAAAAAGCATTTCCAAGCCCTGAATAAAACCTTCACGCAACAGCACAATTGGATCTATATACTGTGTCATATTTATTCATATTCTGTGTCATATTTAGCCATCCGGTTACGTATGTTCCGTTTCATAGTGATGTACCGCCACATTTATTCGCATAGTCTTATTTACTCATCTTGCTACTCTATTACATTAATTGGCTGAAATGTAAATATTGCTCTGTTCTTTCTCTCCCCTCTTCCAGTTCCAAGTTAATTTTTCCCTGTTTTATTGTAACTTTCTCACATCCTTTTTCTGATTCTCTGTATTTAAAAGTTCAAGGTTCTTATTGAGAATATTGTTTATTACGCTACGTTATGCTTTCACACTTTGTTAATTGTAAACCGGGTTGATGTGATGCCTATCATGAAACTCGGTATAACAAAAAACATTAAATAAATAAATAAATAAATAAATAAATAAATGAAAAGAGGATACCACCTTCGGAAGAAAGGAAGGCACCGTCCACAAGGAAACTCCGGAATCCATAATTCTCAAAATAGGGCTCCCTGCATGATAGCGCCTGAAGCTCAGAAACTCTGTGCGCTGAGGAAATAGCCACGAGGAAAACTACCTTCAACATCAGATCTTTTAACGTCGCTCTCTTCAGGGGTTCAAAAAGTGCCGCACACAAAGCTTTAAGCACCAGGTTTAAGTTCCATGAGGGACAAGGGTCTCTGATCGGCGGATGCAAATGCTTTGCTCCCCGGAGAAAACGAGCAACATCTGGATGCGCGGACAAGGCTACCCCATGGATTTCACCATGGAAACAACAGAGAGCCGTAACCTGTACCCTGAGAGAGCTGCCTGTAAGAAAGATAAAATATCCGACATCAGGGCCCAAGTAGGCTCCACCTTATGCTCAACGCACCATGATTCAAAGACTCCCCACCCTCGGACGTAGGCTAGGAAGGTAGAGGCTTTCCAAGCCCGCAAAAGGGTAGCCACCACTGCATCCGAATAACCTTTGCTTATGAGACATTTACTCTCAAAAGCCAGGCCGCTAGACAAAAGCGATCTGCCTCTTCCAAACAAGTGGGACCCTGTCGTAGGAGCCTCGGAAGCTCTCAATCTCAGGGGCCCTGTCCACCACTAGACCACCACTAGACCGATGAGATCCGCAAACCATGGATGTCTTGGCCACTCAGGAGCCACTAGGATTACCTCCGCTGGGTGAGATTCTATTCAGCACAGCACCCTGCCGATGAGAGGCCAGGGTGGAAATACATACAGCAGTACCGTCGTCAACTGAAGCAGCGAGGGGCCTTGGCATTGCAAAACGTTGCCATCAGGTCCATACTTGGCTGGGACCACGACGCATATGCAGTGAAAGGTTTCCGCGGACAGCTCCCATTCCCCGGGATAGAGTCTGTGGCGACTGAGGAAACTGACCTGTGAGAGGCAGCAATCCTGGCTAGATTCTGTTCCGCCCAATGCATCAATTGCTGAGCCTCGGATCGCTATAGATTGGCTCTTGGTTCCTCCCTGGCAATTGATATAAGCCACTGCTGTCGCATTGTCGGACAGAACCCTGACCGACTTGCCCCGCAAAAGTGATAGAAAAGCCTACAATGCTAAGCGAAACCCCCCCCCACCCCACCCCGGTCTCCAGACGATTGATCGACCACTGGGATTCCTCCACTGACCACAGACCTTGCACTGATTTGTCCTGACAAACCGCTCCCCAGCCTGAGAGACTGGCATCCGTGGTCACCACCGTCCAAACGGGAAACTCCAGAGGGACACCGCAGCTCAAGTTGTCCGAGATGAGTCACCAATCGAGACTGGAACGAGCATATTCTGTAAGAGGAAGATGAAACCGCTCTGACACCGGGTTCCAATAGGACAGCAATGCTGATTGTAGAGGTTTCATATGAGCAAATGCCCATGGGACCAATTCCAGAGTTGAAGTCCTCAACCGAAGACCCGAAGATAGTCCCAAACTCTGGGAGGTTGTTTGGACAACAAATCTCGCACTTGTCCCTGTAGTTTGATTATGTGCTCCCCCGTCAAAAAACTCTTCCCTGCTCGTGTCGAACTGGGCTCCCAGGAATTCCAAGGACTGGGAGGGAATCAGATGGCTTTTGGCTAGGTTGTTCACCCAACCTAGTGAATCGCCGCATGGCAGAGAGCTTCCGACTTTGCTTGGATCAACCAATCATTCAGATATGGATGAACCAAGAGTTCTTCCTTCTGGAGCTGTGCTGCTACCACAATCATGTAAAGGTCCTGGGCGTTGAGGCAAGACCGAATGGCAGAGCCCGAAACTGAAAATGCTCTCCCAGGTTCGAAAATCTCAGGAACTTCTGGTGGTCGGGCCGGATACAGATGTGTAAATATGCTTCGGTGCAATCCAGAGACGCTAGGAATTCCGCCTTGTGCACAGACGCAATGACTGATCTCAGGGTCTCCATGCGAAACAGAGGTACTCGAAGGCATCTGCTGACTCTTTTCAAGCCAAGAATGGGCCGAAAGGTGCCCTCTATCTTTGGCACCACAAAGTAAATGGAATAGCGGCATTTCCGTCGTTCGGCGGGAGGCACTTGAATGATGGCTCTGAGCTGGATAAGGCGTTGCAATGTGTCCTGCACCGCCCGATGCTGTTCCGCATATGAGCATGGGAAGACGAAAAAGTGGTCTCGCAGGCGCCGAACAAGATCTAAACCGTAGCCGTGCTTTATTAAACTAAGGACCCACTGGTCCAACGTCAGCTTGGTCCACTCCTCATAAAATTGCGAAAGTCTGCCTCCCACAATTGAAACCGAGGAATGGACCAGCCTCATCTCATTGTGAGGACTTAGGCACACTCCTGCAGACTGGCTTGACCCAGGTCTGCCGAAGCGACGGCCTCAAAAGGACTGCGACCAGGACTGTTGCCGGCTGGAAAACTGTCTAGCTGAGGAACCTGATGATCTAGAAGAACGAAATCTCTGATTTCCCCGGAAGCGGGACCGAGGAGTAAAGGAAACTCTCATCTTGGGTTTATCCTCTGGCAACCGATGGACCTTGTTCTCCCCTAAGGAATGGATCAGATCCTTCAAGTCCTTTCCGAAGAGTAGCTTGCCTTTAAACGGTAAAGATCTCAACTGAGCTTTGGAGGAGACATCAGCAGACCAGTTTCTCAGCCAGAGTAATCTGTGGGCCAAGACAGCTGACATCATAGCAGTCCGTACATCCACACGGGTGGATGAACGGAGGAGGTCGTACAGGGCATTCGCACTGTAGGCCACAGTGGCTTCCAAACGTCCCGCTTGATCGGCCTCCTCTTCCGAGAGAGATGATCATTGCACCCATCGAAGGCTTTCCCGCAAAGAGAAGCTGCTGCACATGGCAGCCCATACTCCCAGCGCGGAGACCTCAAATATTTTCTTGAGCTGAACCTCTAGCTTGCGATCCTGGAGATCTTGAAGAGCCGTCACTCCCGTCACTGGGATGGTGGTTTTTTTTGTTACGGCCGACACCGCCGAATCCACCTTGGGGACTCTAAGAAGGTCCAGGGCTTCCTCCGGTAACGAATACAGCTTATCCATCCTTTGCTGACTTTCAAAGCGAAATCCAGGGTGTCCCATTCATGGAAGAGCAGGTCAGTGCCTGAGAGATGAAAAGGGAAGGATCTGGTTGGTCCCCGAAGGCCCACCATAACAGGATCAATATTCCCCATCTGGGAATCTTCCTGCGGAGTCTCAATACCCAACTCCTCCAGAATTGCCGGGATGAGCGGTCCCAATTCATCCCTCCTGAAGAGACGGACTACCTTAGGGTCATCTCCCTCCATAGCCTGCAGCATTGCATTGTCAGGGCTGTCATCCAGATCCGCCCCCCTCGGGGGCTTGTCCCCCAAGTCCTGATCCTCCGGCTCAAAATCAGATGAAGAATCGTCCAGCGGACGAGACGGTGCAGTCTGAAGGGAGAGCTGCAGTCTCGGCATGTCACTTTATCAGATAGTCTAGGCCGCTTAGCAGTGGGGCCAGACATTGCTGTCAGGGACCCGGAACTTCTCTTTGCGGGCCTTAAAAATCCTTATGCAATAGCATAATGAAGTCCGAGGGAAAGGAGGATGAAGAGGAATCAGATGCCCCCTCAGGGATGTCCTCAGCCACATCAATTGAAACATCCAACGGGCCGCCCCCTGCAGGGACTAACGCGCAGTGATAATGGAGGGGGAGACTTCTCCTCACCCCCCCGCGGCACGCTCAGCCGCACGAAAAGTGGCCAAAATGGCCTCCATTCCCGCGCTGAGCTGGAACGGGTCTGGAATGCTGTGCTGCGGCCAGCTGAGGCTCCCCGACTCGCGGCACGGCTCAGTTTTCCTAATTTCAGCTGCTCCGGAGGTTCCCTCCCCCCTGGGGAGGCAGTCAGAGCAAAGGCCTTCCCTGAAGACACGCGCGCGCATCTCCACACGCTTTACAGACTGCACCAAGCGGCATTGAAGCAGCTGCCCGTGGCAGCAAAAACGGCAACGGAGGAAAAGGAACGTCGAATGTGGCTCACCCCTAGCAATAGCCCTCCGGAAACAAAAAATCTACGGAGAGCATGGCCTGGACAGAAGCTCTGCTTTCTCAAGTAAATTTAAGATTTTTTTTTTTTTTTTTTACAACCTGTCCGCGTCGGGTCCGGTGCCTCCTGGGGTGAGTGATCTGGGCTCCCTGGTATCACCCCAAAGCGCTAGGGGAAGAAGTGATAAACAGGGCCTCAACCCCCACTCCAATTGCCTCAGATACCAGGGGGGATGGTCCTCTCAGATCCTGCTAACCTCCCCCCCCCCCGGGAGGCTGTCTTGAGCTTGAAGAAATTTCTTCTAAGTTCTCTAAACCTTCTACTTTTTTTTTTAAACTGAGTAACTAAGACTGTAGGGTTTTGCACCTCCACCATCTGCTGGAGACAGAGATAGGAAAATTAGTTTCTTACCTGATAATTTTTGTTCCTGTAGTACCAAGGATCAGTCCAGGACACCTGGGTTGTGACTCCGCACCAGTAGATGGAGACAGAGCAAAACTTGTCGGAGTGAGTCATATATGACCCTGTGCCAGTCACAGCCCCCTCAGTCTTACGTAATGTCAAAGTAGAAACTCAACCATGAAAACAACAACTAACTAGAAAAAATTTGCTTCTTAAACAGAACATAACACCAGACAACCCATCTGGAACCGGACTCCCTAACCGGGAGAGCTAAACAAGCGATCAGATCAGTTAATAAAACGATGAGCAGACTCTGTTACTTCAGCGCAGCCGTACAGGCGGGATCCTGGACTGATCCTTGGTACTACAGGAACGAAAATTATCAGGTAAGAAACTAATTTTCCTTTCCCTGTACGTACCAGGATCAGTCCAGGACACCTGGGACGTACCAGAGCCAACTTACCAAGGGTGGGAAGAAGAGAGTCCTGCTCGGAGCACCCTCTCTCCAAAACCCCCGGAATCGGTAGCCCAGACATCCAATCTGTAATGTCTGACAAAGGTATGCAACGACTTCCAGGTAGCCGCCCTGCAAATCTCGAGGCGACACTTGAGAAACTTCCGCCCAAGACGCCGCCTGAGACCGAGTCGAGTGGGCATGAAGACCCACGGGAAGCGGTTTTCCGCGCACCAAGTATGCCGAACCAATGGCCTCCTTGAGCCAACGGGCGATTGTAGTGCGGGACACTGCAGCCCCTTTCTTTGGACCAGAGAACAGAACAAATAGATGATCTGTCACCCGAAACGGATTAGTGACATCTAGATAGCGAAGGAGTGACCTCCGCACATCAAGCTTCCTTAAATTCCTCGTTTTCGGGTCAGAGCACTCCCCGACAGCGAAAGCGGGAAGCTCAACCGATTGGTTTAGATGAAACGCCGACGCGACTTTAGGGAGAAAGGAGGGGACCGTCCGCAAGGAAACTCCCGAATCGGAAATACGCAAGAACGGCTCCCTACAGGGACAGAGCCTGTAACTCCGAAATACGCCGTGCCGAAACAATCGCCACCAGGAATACAGTCTTCAACGTGAGATCCTTGACAGTTGCGTGTTTCAAGGGCTCAAACGGTGCCGAGCATAAGGCGGAGAGCACCCAATTAAGATTCCAGGACGGACATGGCAAACGCAAAGGAGGACGAAGATGTTTAGCCCCGCGAAGAAAACGGGAAATATCCGGGTGAAGAGCCAGGGAGGATCCTTGAACCTTACCCCGCAAACAACCAAGCGCTGCTACTTGAACCCGCAGAGAGCTGCACGCCAACCCTTTGGCCAGACCAGCCTGGAGAAACGCCAGAATATCGGATACCGAAGCGGAAGTGGGATCCAACCCGCGTTTCACGCACCATTCCTCAAAGACCACCCAGACTCGGACATACGCCATGGAGGTAGACTGCTTCCTGGACCTCAGCAGCGTGGCCACCACCGCGTCTGAGTAACTTTTTCTCTTTAACCGATTCCTCTCAAAAGCCATGCCGCGAGACAGAAGTGATCCGCCTCCTCCAAACAGATGGGGCCCTGTCGGAGGAGCCCCGCGAACCTCTGGAGACGGAGGGGTTCCGCCACAGACAGCTGGACGAGGTCTGCAAACCACGGACGGCGCGGCCACTCCGGTGCTACCATGATCACGTTGGACGGGTGCAACTCTATGCGCCGGAGAATTTTGCCGATCATGGGCCACGGGGGAAACACGTACAGCAGGACATCCATTGGCCAGGGAAGCACCAACGCGTCGACACCCTCTGCTCCCCTTTCTCCATGCAGACTGTAAAATCGCGGAGCCTTTGCGTTGTGCCACGTGGCCATCAGATCCATGTGGGGCACTCCCCACGTCCTGCAGATGAAAAGAAACGCTTCGTCCGCCAGCTCCCACTCCCCGGGATCCAGGCGATGACGGCTGAGAAAATCCGCTTGGATGTTGTCGGTTCCGGCAATGTGAGACGCTGCAATGTTGCTGAGGTTTTGTTCCGACCAAGCCATCAAGAGCTGCGCTTCCTTTGCCACCAGCGGACTCCTCGTCCCGCCTTGGCGATTGATGTAGGCCACGGTGGTTGCGTTGTCCGATAACACCCGGACCGCCTTTCCCCGCACCGCAGGTAGGAAGGCTTGTAGTGCCAGTTGTACCGCTCTGGTCTCTAGCCGCTTGATAGACCACTGGGCTTGAGACGCTGACCATAAGCCCTGAACCGACTTTCCTAGGCAAACTGCTCCCCAGCCGTAGAGACTGGCATCCGTGGTCACCACCGTCCAATCGGGCACTAGAAGGGACACTCCGCCGGTCAGATGACTGGAATCCAGCCACCAGTACAGGCTGGATCTCGCCTGGCCCGCGAGCGGAAGTGGTAGGTAGTACTCCTCCGACACCGGCTTCCAGCGGGATAGCAAGGATGACTGCAATGGTCGTAGATGAGCAAATGCCCAGGGAACCAGCGCGAGAGTTGAAGCCATAGAACCCAGGACCGTCAGATAATCGCAGACCCGCCGCGAGCCAACAATCGCCTCACCTGAGACTGTAGCTTGCACGTGCGCTCCTGAGAAAGGAACACCTTGCCCTGTTTCGTGTCGAACACGGCTCCGAGGTATTCCAAGGTCTGGGTAGGTACCAGCTGACTCTTGTTGAAGTTGACAATCCAGCCTAGAGACTGTAAGATCTGCAGGACTGTCTACCGCCAGCCGACACTGACCCTCGGACTTCGTTCGAATCAACCAATCGTCCAGGTAAGGATGAACTAGGAACCCTTCTCGGCGTAGCTGCGCCGCCACCACTACCATCACTTTCGTGAAGGTACGGGGAGCTGTCGCTAGGCCAAACGGGAGTGCCCGGAATTGGTAATGCCGCCCCAGGATGCAGAACCGGAGAAAACGCTGGAACGATGGCTGAATGCCCACGTGAAGATACGCCTCCGTGAGATCTAGGGAGGCCAGGAATTCTCCGGGACGCACCGATGCAATTACCGAACGAATCGTCTCCATTTTGAAGTGAGGAACTCGAAGGCATCTGTTCACCCCTTTGAGATCCAGGATTGGTCTTGACGTGCCGTCTTTCTTTGGAAAGACGAAGTAAATGGAGTAACGGCCCTTGCCGAGCTGATTGACCGGGACGGGGACAATAGCCCCTAAGCTTTCCAATCGCCGGATGGTGTCTAGCACTATCGCCTTCTTCCCGGGGGCCTTGCAGGGTGAGACTAGGTACTTGTCCGCTGGGATTCGAGCAAAATCTAATGCGTAGCCGTGTCTTATCACATTGAGGACCCACTGGTCCGACGTCACTCTGGCCCATTCCTCGAAAAATAACGTTAACCGCGCCCCGACATTTGGGATGACGTGCTGAGCCAGTGGCGAGGAATGGGCCGAGCGCATTTCATTGTGACGCCTTGGAGCCAGCGCCCGCCGGGGCTCCACCTTGTCTACCGAACCGTTTCCCCCGAAAGGACTGCTGCCATTGAGTGTTTCGGGAGGAAGAAGACCTATACGAGGGACCGGTAGAACGTTGAGGCCGCGACTTCCTGGGGCCGCGAAAACGGGACCTTGCTGAAAACGAGGACCGCGCCCTGGACCTATCTTCAGGCAGCTTAAAAGCCCTGTTCTCTCCCAGAGAAACCATTAAATCATCCAACTCCTTGCCAAACAACAATTTCCCTTTGAACGGCAGCGCCCTGAGGTGAGCCTTGGACGAACCATCCGCCGCCCAGTTTCGCAGCCACAGAAGACGACGCGCCGAGACCGCCGCCACCATGGATCTAGCCGACGTCCGCAAGAGATCGTGGAGAGCATCCGCTCCGTACGCTATCGCCGCCTCCAATCTGTCAGCCTGAGTTGCCTCCTCAGCTGACAAACCAGCATTCGCCTGAAGGACCTGGGCCCAGCGCAGGCTAGCTCGCATCGCAAAGTTAGTGCAGATGGCGGCCCGCACCCCCAGGGCGGACACCTCAAAAATCTTCTTAAGTTGGACTTCCAGCTTCCTGTCCTGTATGTCCCTGAGAGCGGTCGCTCCCGTGACAGTAGACCTCTTTGTCACCGCAGAGACCGCTGAATCTACCTTCGGGAGCCTGAGAAGTTCCAGAGCGTCCTCAGGTAGCGGGTAAAGCTTATCCATGGCCTTGCTGACCTTCAGTCCCAGCTCCGGAGTATCCCATTCTCGGAACAAAATGTCCGTTGATGAAAAGTGAAATGGAAAAGCCACTGCCGGTCCCGTGAGGCCTAAGAGGACCGGATCCATGTTAGCCTCTTGTCGGACCACCACCGGCGGGGCCTCAATTCCCAGCTCCTGTAGAATGGCCGGAATTAATGGGGACAGTTCCTCCCAGCGAAATAGGCGGACCACCTTGGGATCATCCCCGTCCACGGCCTGAGCCCCTTTGCCCGCTCCGGGCTGGGTGGAAACGTCCGCCGCCACCTCCTCGGCCCCCATCAGGGGCGCCTCAGAGGAATCCGATCCAGCTACAGAGGAAAACTCCGTATCAGACTCCTGTGGAACGCCACGCGGGGGCCGCTTCCCTCTCGGAAGCTGCTGAGAGGGCCCTTCAACTTCCTTTGCTTTCCTCTTCTTCTTCGGGACGTGCTTGCCAGGTCCCCCACCAGGAGCTCCTCTCTGCTTGCTATGCTTACATTTAAGGACTTTGCGCAACAGGAGCGCAAAGTCCGCTGAAAACGAACCTGAATCTGAGGAATCGTCCCTGGAACTCACAGGGGACCGGGGCCCCTCCGGAGCGACCCCCCCCGCCAGCCCCCGCTGCGGGGAAAGTGCGGGAGGTAAGGCCGAGTCCCCTGCTGCTTCCCGCGCGATTTCATGGCCGGAGGCCAAGATGGCCGCCACTCCCGCGCTGAGCGGGAACGGATCCTGAGGCCTCTCCGCTGCTGAAGAACCGCGCGGCGGCGACCGCGCGACCCTGGAACGGGTCCCCCGAGCCGCCCCCGACGATCCTTCCCTGCCTGGGACGCAGGATGCGCAGAGGCCTTCTCGAGACAGGCGCACGCGCGCCGAGCCGCAGGCCCGACAGGCCAATCCACGCGGCATGACGGCGAGCGCAGCACAAACGGAAGAAAATCGACCAAATAAAAATAAAAAACAGAACCGCGACTTCTCCCTGCTCGAGGCGCCCCCCCCCCCCGACTAAAACGGAGCGACGGCGCAAGGTAAGAGAGAGCCGGCAAACAGAACAAAATAAAGTACTTTTTTTTTTTTTTTTTTTAAACTAACGCTTGCCGCTGTCCCTGGTCCTGGAGCCCTGTTGCAGTAGGGGTGAGTGAACCGGGCTCCCCGGTGTCACCCCTAGCGCTGCTACTAGGAAAGCCGGGTCCTCGACCCTAGCAGCGGCCTCTACCAGGGGGGGATGGTCCCCTCAGAACCTGACAACCCCCCTGGGAGGCAGGGCGGACGGGACTTTACCCACTAATAAAAAACTACAAATTTAAACTAAAAACCAAAACAATCAAACCTGACTGACTACCAAAATCAGACTCAGGGCAGGCAGGGGCTGTGACTGCACCTGCACCATCTACTGGAGACAGAGTAAGACTGAGGGGGCTGTGACTGGCACAGGGTCATATATGACTCACTCCGACAAGTTTTGCTCTGTCTCCATCTACTGGTGCGGAGTCACAACCCAGGTGTCCTGGACTGATCCTGGTACGTACAGGGAAATACTGGCAGACTGTAGGTGGCACCTCGGGGTATAGGACAGAGTCCGCCAAAACGTCTCTGTTTCCATCTGCTGGAGGGGAGGCAAAACCCAGGAGTCTGGACTGATCTGTGTACGTACAGGGAAAGAGAGGCTACTCACCAGAGTGTGACCACTTTAGGGGTCATAGGTTTCAGGGGAACGCCATAAGCTCGAGCCAGGCCAAAATCCGCTGCAATATAAAAGAGAAAATTGGATGCAGAAATCCCACGAAGCACCTGATGGTAAACTGGGGAGGGGGGCCTGGAACTCTGGAGGGCATTGGTTTGTAAGAAGAAAACAGCAGAGGAACTGGAGAACACCAAACAATGGATTCCGGAGGGAGCAGGGGGCAGTGTGGGGACTCACCTATCTTCACGCAGCCTTTGTCAGTCATTAGCAGGTTGGAAACCTTCAGGTCCCTGTTAAAAACAAGGAAGAAATGACAGCTAACACTCCTGTGAGGTGTGGGATTGTCGTGGAACGCTTCCGAGCAATGCTTCCTACTGCCCTGGGGATTCTGGCCCTGCTTTAAACTAATAGCAGTAGAGCCTCTTTCAGCATGTGGCAGACCAGTCCCTTCCCAAGATTCCAGACCTAGGAATCACTAAGGTCTCCTAAGAGCCGACAGTCCAGGAAGGCCTAATGAGAGAGGAGAACCTTATCTCTGCCTATGGTACGCAGCACAACTGAGGAGGAATCACCTCTCCATCAGCAAAGAGCACTCACAGTATAAAGGATAAGTTGGGAGTGAGCCTCAGGCATGCTCTTTACAGGACTGCTCATTGAACCAGGCCTGCTGCTTACTTACAGCGGAGGAAATGCTGCAGCATCACCACTTTCAGCACCCCATCTAGCCTATGAGATGTGACCCCACTACTTAAGAGTGCCCCCTCTGGTCTATTAGAGACAACGAGGGCACCTCCAGCACCCCATCCAGCTTGAGGGGCAACACCGCCATCTCCAGCGCCCCATCCAGCCTACAAGCGGCAAGACATAAGAAATTGCCATACTGGGTCAGACCAAGGGTCCATCAAGACCAGCATCCTGTTTCCAACAGTGGCCAATCCAGGCTACAAGTACCCAAAAACGAAGTCTATCCCACGCTACTGATGCTAGAAAATAGCCACTGCTATTACTAAGTCAATCCAGTGGGAGCACTGAGAGGAGAGGATCATCTTGCTGGTGGCTGAAAGGAATCAGTAAGTTTTTGCTTGGGAAATTTTCTTTTTTAAAAGTATTGGGACAAAGTAGTCAGTTTGTTTATTTTTAATAGTCTGTAAGGCAGCGAATAAGCAGAAGTTAGAGTGTTTGTATATTGAAAAAAAAAAAATAGCCAGAAGCTAGAAATAAGCTAGGAGCAGTGTATACCTAAGTAAAAAGGTTGAAAAGTTCAACACTCACCTTGGAAAGGTGTTAAGGTAGTGTGATTTGGTATGACTAGGTACCTACATTTGTTAATCAAGAGAGCAGTGAGTCACTCTGGCTGTCTAAATGAAAATTAGTGCTTACCTGTTAATTTTCGTTCCTGTAGTACCACGGATCAGTCCAGACTGTGGGTTGAGCCTCCTGTCCAGCAGATGGAGACAGACTAAAACTGAAAGGGTATCCTATATCAGGATAGAGCCTACCCTGCAGCCCTTCAGTATAACTATTGTCAAAGCAGAAAAACAAGATAAAAACCAAGATCAAGCAAGTAACAAAGACTCAATGGAGTAACTTTATAACTTTGTAAGGAACTCTGTAGAAAGACGCTTTTGCATGTATTTGGTCATCAATAACCAATGCTTCCAGTGTTGAGACGAGAATAAAACAGTACTGACATCCCAATACCTGTAGGAAAAGCTTTGAGTGGATGACGTGAAAGAGCAACAGGGAAAGGTGTCTGGACTGATCCGTGGTACTACAGGAACAAAAATTAACAGGTAAGAACTAATTTTCCTTTCCCTGTACATACCCGGATCAGTCCAGACTGTGGGATGTACCAAAGCTTCCCTAAACCAGGTGAGACCGAGACAGTCCCGCTTGAAGCACTTGCCGACCAAAAGAACCAAAAACCGGGGCTTGCACATCCAGGCGGTAGTGTCGAGCAAATGTATGCAGGGACGTCCATGTAGCGGCCCTGCAAATATTTTGCGGAGAAACCGATTGGCTCTCCACCCTGGAAGTAGCTTGAGAACGCAGCGAGTGAGCCTTTACACCCTTCGGAACTTGGCAAAGATAGGCCGAGGAAATCACCGCCTTCAACAACCTAGCAATAGTAGTCTTGGAAGCCGTTTTCCCCTGGTTTAGACCACTCCAGAGAACAAACAGGTGATCCGAGACCCGAAAGTCAGCAGTGACCTGGAGATACCGGATAGTCGGGGAGGCACTCGCAGTCGCCTGGTGGCTCTTGTTTGACATCAAGCCGTCTAAGACTGCCCCACAAGGTACCCGCAATCTCCTCTGTAGAGAAGGCTGGGATCTTCACCAACTGGTTGACGTGGAAGGCGGAAACAACCTTTGGTAAGAAGGACGGCACCCGTCTTGAGAGAGACTCCCGAATCGGAAAAACACAAGAAGGGTTCCCGACACGACAGTGCTTGGATCTCTGAAACCCGCCAAGCGGAAGAAATAGAAGAGAGAAAGACAGACTTGAGCATGAGGTCCTTTAACGTAGCCCGACAGAGAGGTTCGAACGGAGCCACACAGAAAGCCCGGAGGACGAGATTAAGACTCCACGAAGGACAAGCAGAGCGAGCGAGCGGGCGGTCGCAGGTGTTTGACTCCCTTCAGGAACCGAACCACATCCGGGTGGCCTGCTAAAAGTATGACCTTCGACCCAGCTGATGAGGGAACCAAGAGCGGAAACTTGCACGCATAGGGAACTGAAGGAGAGACCCTTGGAGAGACCCTTCTGTAGAAAAGAGAACCAACGAAACCAGGGCAGAGTGTGCCGAGACCCCCGACTCCGAACACAGTCTCAAAAAATTTCCACACGCGCACGTAAGCTAGAGAGGTCGTCTGCTTCCGAGCTCGAAGCAAAGTGGAAATAACCTCCTCCTTATAGCCCTTCCGCCTCAGGCGTCTCCGTTCAAAAGCCAGGCCGCTAGACAAAAGCAATCGGCCTGGTCGAAAAATACGGGCCCCTGCCGAAGCAGATGAGGAAAATGGCTGAGCCGGAGAGGCCCGTCCGTTGCCAGATTGACGAGATCCGCGAACCATGGTCTGCGGGGCCATTCGGGTGCTACCAGAATCACCAGTCCTCGGTGGCATTCTATTCTTCGGAGAACTTTTCCCACCAGAGGCCACGGAGGAAACATGTAAAGAAGGATGGCCGCAGGCCAGGGAAGAGCTAGGGCATCCACTCCCTCCGAGCCGTGCTCCCTCCAGCAGCTGAAGAACCTGTTGGCCTTGGCATTGCGCAAGGTCGCCATGAGGTCCAGGTGGCGGGGGACCCCACCTGTCGACAATGAGAGTCATGGCTTCTTCTGAGAGTTCCCACTCTCCCGGATCGAGAGACTGACGACTGAGGAAATCGGCCTGTACATTTTCCTTGCCCGCTATGTGAGAGGCCGCCAGACAATCCAGATGCTGTTCCGCCCAGTCAGAAGCGGCTGGCTTCTAGAGCCACCAGGCGACTGCGAGTGCCTCCCTGGCGGTTGATATAAGACATGGTGGTGGAGTTGTCAGAGGGGACTCTCACCGCTTTGCCGCGTATCAGGGGCAGAAAAGCCTGGAGAGCCAGACGCACCGCCCGGGCCTCCAACCTGTTGATGTGCCAACGAGACTGAACCAGGGACCAGATCCCCTGCGTGGACTGAGACTGCGCCCCAGCCAGAGAGACTGGCATCCGTGGTTACTATCGTCCACTGTAGAGTCTGGAGTGGCATTCCCCAGAGAAGATGAGGGAGCGAAAGCCACCACTGCAAGGTGGCGACGGTAGAGGCCAAAAGAGGGAGGACTACATGGAACTGTTCCAACACCGGTTGCAAACGGGACAGCAAAGCTCTCTGTAACAGCCGCATATGAGCAAACGCCCAGGGGAAGAGGTCGATGGTGGAGGCCATCGAGCCCAGGACCTGGAGGTAGTCCCACGCCGTCGGGAGAGGAAGAGAGAGGAGATTCTGTACCTGGTCGATCAACTTGAGAGCCCGAGCATGAGGTAGGGACACTTTGCCGAGCATCGAAGCGGGTCCCCAGAAATTCTAACACCCGTGAAGGCCGAAGATTGCTTTTGGGAAAGTTCACTATCCATCCGAGAGATGTGAGGAGAGATAGAACCCGATCCACCGCCTGCTCGCAGAGACTCTCCGACTTGGCCCTCACGAGCCAGTTGTCCAGATGGGGTGGACTAGGACACCTTCGCTACAGAGAGCAGCCGCCACTACCACCATGACCTTGGTAAAGGTACGGGGTGCGGTGGCTAGGCCGAAGGGTAACGCCCGAAACTGAAAATCCCAGTTGAGGATGCGGAAGCTAAGATACATCTGGTAATCTCTGTGAATCGGAATGTGGAAGTAGGCCTCTGTCAGATCGAGAGAGGCGAGGAACGCTCCGGGGTGAACCGCCGCGATGACTGCCCTCAGAGTTTCCATGCGAAAATGTGGGATCTTGATGGCTCGGTTGACCCTCTTGAGGTCCAAGATCGGCCGAAAAGTCCCGTTCTTTTTGGGTACCACGAAGTAAATAGAATACTGGCCGGCGCAGAGTTCCTTCTTCGGGACCGGGACAATGGCGCCCAGATTCAGGAGTCTGGTGAGGGTTTGTTCCACAGCTTCTCGCTTAAGGTGGCCGCATGGGGAGAATACGAAGAGGTCCGGTAGGTCTCTAATAAATTCGATAGCGTAGCTGTCTCGTACAATCTCGAGGACCCACTGGTCCGACGTAATTTTGACCCAGTCCACGAAGAACAGGGAGAGTCGACCGCCCAGGAGGGGAACCGAGGAATGGGTCAACCGAACTTCATTGAGGGGCTGGCTTTGGGGTGGTGCGCTGGGACGGTCCCTCTCTGAAGGACAGACGCCCTCGAAAGGGCTGGGACCAAGATTGAGACCAGGAAGAGTAACCTCTAGAGGAGCTGCCTCGTCCGCGGGGAGTATGTCTTCGCTGACCCCGGAAACAAGGACTGGAGGGCGCAAAGGAACGAGATTGTTTCGGACGGTCCTCCGGTAGCTTCTGAACCTTGTTTTCCCCTAAGGAATTGATAAGCTGCTCAAGGTCCTCTCCAAAAAGCAACTTACCCTTGAAAGGCAATGTGCTCAACCTCACCTTGGAGGACGGGTCCGCGGACCAATTGCGCAGCCAGAGAAGTCTTCTAGCCAAGACCGCCGAGACCATCGCTTTCACCTGGACGCGGAGGAGGTCATAGAGCGCATCTGCCCCATACGCGATGGCACCTTCCAAACATTCCGCCTGCTCTGCCTCTGCAGAAGGGAGATCCTGGGTGCCGAGTAATTGTTGAACCCACCTGAGACCTGCCCGCCGCATGAGACTGCTGCAGATGGTCGCCAGGACTCCCAAGGCCAAAACCCCAAAGATACGCTTTAGATGGGCCTCGAGCTTACAATCCTGTACGTCCTTCAGGGCCGTCGCCCCCACCACTGGAATAGTGGTGTGCTTGGTGACCGCAGAGATGGAGGAATCGACAGTGGGGATCCGCAGCATGTCCAGACAGTCCTCCGGGAGAGGGTAGAGCTTGTCCATAGCCCTCCCCACCCGGAGCCCCGCTTCGGGAGCTTCCCATTCCCGTAGGAGTAGTAACTTATGCATAGAATGGAAGGGAAAAGTACTTGCTGGAGCCCTGAGTCCCGTCAGGACTGGGGCCATATCTTTGGGCAAAGAAGCCATAAGCGCTTCTGCAGGGGGCCCCTCCAGCCCCAGTTCCTGGAGGACAAAGGGGATGAGGGGCTCCAACTCCTCTTTTTGAAACATGCGGAGGACTCGGGGGTCATCGCCTTCTCCAGGGGAAGGAGAGCCCCTGCTAAATCTGTAGTGGGATCCGGGGCAACTAGGGGCGCCGGGGGGTCAGGAATAGGGGGCACCCCCGGGACCATCCGCACCCTGACGGGCCCCTGCAGCTCCGGGGTCGGGAGGACGGGCGTTGGAGTCTACCGAGGGATTTTCGCCGGCAGGGGACCGGGGGGGGGGGGGGGGGTGCCCTCCTCCTCCTGCAAGCTGGCCAAATAAGATTTGTGCAAAAGAAGCACAAATTCTGAGGAGAAACTGGCCTTAGTCTTGCCAAGGGGGGCGCGGGGTGTCAGGGACCTCTTCCCTAGGGGCCTCGGGGCTTAAATTGGGGGGAAACTCCTCCAAAAACACATCCCCAGCCCCTGGCAGCTCCGAATCAGGAGCTGCCGAGATTCCCAAAATGGCCACCGTTCTCACGGTTTGCCGACCCAGGAACGGCCTTGGCCATGCGTGGGGGAGCACGGCCCCGGGCTAAATTTGTCAGCGCTGCTGAGGAGGGACCCTCCTCACCCGGCAGGCAGGCTGAGCAGAGCCCCTTGCGCGATAGGCGTGCCGAGGGCTCCCCACAGGCGATACAGGCACTTGGCCGCGGCATCCCCAGCGAAGAGGAGCCGCGAAACTGCACAGGAAATGAAGAAACAGCTGATGAGAAAAAAATCTATAAAGTGCCAGGAAAGGAGCGGAGGCAGGGGGGTGAGTCCTGCACGCTCTGTCAGGCTGGCTGCCAGCCGGCTTAACAAATAAAACTTAGTTCCCCTTTCTTGCCAGCCTGTTAGTATAATAATATGAATGTCCTTTGAGACTTTTTTTTTTTTCCTTTTTTTCTTTCCAACTGAGGAGAAGAGAAAGGAGAGCCTGGAGCCCTCAAGGCAGCCAGTGAGGGGTTGGGGTGAGTGACTGGACCACCAATATCGCCCCCCCCCCCCCCCCTGCCGAGGAAGCAGTCTCGGACCTAGGCTATGCCCTGCACAAGGGACCAAGCCCCCCTAGGTCCAGCAAGAGCCAGGAGAAGAAAGCGTCTCCTGAGAAAGGAAGAGAGAGAGTCCAATATGAGACTCAATTTTACATATGTAAAATTGCTTTTTTTTTTTTTTTTAAATAAATAGAACTACGATACTACTTGCATGATCCTATACGGAAAGAAAAGAAGGACTAAACAGCCCAGATCAGGAGACCGCAGGGTGAGCTGATCCATCTGCTGGAGACAAATACTGAAGGGCTGCAGGATAGGCTCTATCCTGATATAGAATACCCTTTCAGTTTTAGTCTGTCTCCATCTGCTGGACAGGAGGCTCAACTTACGGTCTGGACTGATCCGGGTACGTACAGGGGACAGATATGTGGTTAGTGAAGTTAGTGTAGCCGTGTTTAAAAAGGATTGGATAAGTCCATTACCTGCTATTAATTATGTTGATTTAGAAAACAGCCACAGCTATTATTTTAATTTTATTTAAAAGTTTTTATATACCGCACAGTGGGGTACAAGCCTATCTGTCTAGGCGGTTTACAAGATAAAACACACACAATATTGTAACTTACATCAATTAAAATACAATATATTTACATTACAGTACTAAGTTGTGCTAGCAGAATTATAGAGTTCAGAGAAAATAGTTCGTTATTATAGATTATATGCACATGTGAAGAGGTGAGTTTTTAGCAATTTCTTGAATTCTCTTGAACAGTAGCATGGAATAGACTTAGTTTTTGGGTACTTGCCAGGTTCTTATGGCCTGGATTGGCCACTGTTGGAAACAGGATGCTGGGCTTTATGGACCCTTGATCTGATCCAGTATGGTATGTTCTTAATAGTAGGTAATGGTCTTCTCCTTAAAGAACTTATCCAAACCTTTTTTAAACTAGGCTACACTAAATGCACTAACTACAACCCCTGGCAACAAATTCCAGAGTTTAATTGTGCGTTGAGTGAAAAGAATTTTTTCCTATTAGTTTTATATGTGCTACATGCTAACTTCATGGAGTGCCCTCTAGTCTTTCTATTATCCAAAAAACAGTAAATAACTGATTCGCATATACCCGTTCTAGACCTCTCATGATTTTAAAGACCTCTATCATATCCCCCCTCTGCCATCTCTTCTCCAAGCTGAACAGCCCTAACCTCTTTAGTCATAAGAATATAAGAAATTGCCATGCTGGGTCAGACCAAGGGTCCATCAAGCCCAGCATCCTGTTTCCAACAGACGCCAAACCAGGCCACAAGAACCTGGCAATTACCCAATGACAATTAAAAAGATCCCATCTACTGATCCAATGAATAGCAGTGGCTATTCCCTAAGTCAGAGCTTTCCAAACTTTTCATGTTGGTGACACACTTTTTAGACAAACATAATTTCAGGACACAGTAATTCAGTTTACTAGCAAACCAGAGGTTAAAGGTTAAACGAACTAAACGTATTTCAACAATTTATGTATGTTTCCTTAAATATATACATAATAAAATGTTTCACGACACAACCTATCTTGTGAAAACCTCTCATTTATATTAAAAATATATAATATTCCAAGATTAATGTTATTGTTCTAATTTATGAATAACAATAATAAAACAAAGTTATTGTGTTATTCAATTTACCTCTTTAATGAGATATATGAGCTTGATGGAATGAACACAGATTTTGAATATTTGGTGTTAATAAGAAAGTCCAAAGGGTCTTCTGTGTAATTTTAAAAAGCTGGCCAGTTTCACACTATATAATTATTTGATAGCCTCATCCAACTAATTCTATATGGCTATGAGAGTGAAGTCTGGAATTTATAGGAAGGGACAGAATGTCAATATAAATCCTGCACCTCCAGTTCTGTAACTCTGTGCATCCACTGAAATTCCCCCAAACAATGGAGCTTGGATGTTTCCCTTACAGCTCAACATACTAAAAGATATTTTCAAATTCTGGTGTCACCTCATAGTAACAGCAGCACAAACACCTTCCACTGCCAGGCACATTGTGAACTAACACAAAACCTCGCAAAAAAGACACTCAAAATCTATACTGCAATCCCATCGTAACATAACAGTAATAACACCAAGGACTCAAACAACAATAACCCTACCTGTGAATAAGCAAGGGTAAATATTACACTGGGTCCTAGAATACCAATACACCACCTACTGAGGAAACAAAACAAACCCGATTGCTATAGATCCCTATACTAGCAGAATCTCTCATCATGGTTACACACACAGAGCAGAGACAGACCCTCACCAAATACAGAATAAAGGAGCACAAATTTGACAAACAAGAAGCCAGACTCTGTGTATTAACAATGGAAAAACAGAACCACCATTCCTCATAAAACAAATAAAATCAAGAAACATAAAGCATCAGTTATAATAGTAAAACCATACTAATAAAAGAATATTTTAAAACTACTGATAAATAGAATTTCTATTAATTAAAATCATATACATTTTTTACAATTTCCCAAATACCAATAAAATATTTAAAAACTGCACATATATCAAATAACACCCAATAATTAAAACTAATAAGGATTTTAAAAAGCCCCTGCTGTCCATACGTGGGAGCTCTTGATTTCCAGTCACCCTGATATTGTCAAGGATTAGGAGGTTATCCTCTCTCTCTCACACATACTCACATGTCCATTCTCTCTCACACATACACTGTCACATACATACATATTCATGCTCTTATACCCACCATAACTTCTCGCTCTCACAGACACTGACACACTCTCAGGCTCTAAGACACTCTCTCCCCCTCCACACACCCCCCCCCACACAAACTCTTACTCCCCTGGATTTTCTCATACACACTCATGCTCTCACTCTCTCTGGCTCCCTCACATACACACAAACACACGCACCCAGGCAAGCTCCCAGTCACTCACACACACTGAAACTGACCCCCAGGCAGGCTCCCATTCATTTTCACACCACTCCCTCACCATCCCCCAGGCATGCACACATTCATTCTCACACACACAGACCCCCAGGCAGGCACCAATTCTGACACACACAGACCCCCAGGCAGGCAGGCACCAATTCATTCTCACACACACACACACACACACACATACACCACACACAGGCAGGCACCTATTCTCACACATACAAACCCCAGGAAGACACCATACATTCTCATACACAGACACACCCTCAGGCAGGCACCCATGCATTCACACACATACACCCCCAGGCAGACTCCCATTCATTCACATGCACACTAAAGGCAGACCCCCTCTCTTTCTTTTGCCAGCAACCTCAAGAGCCTCTCTCATTCCTCTGCTGCCACTGTCACTGTCACTGATGCCGCATGGCTATTTGGGAGGCGCTGATTGCTGCTATTGGCACTGAAGCCCATTCTGTTGCCTCCTCTGAGTAGGCCCCGTGGGTTTCCACTTCCTCCATGTTGATCTCGTACATTGTGAGATCCGCATAGAGAAAATGCTACTTTTGCACATTACCAAAAATTACATGTGCCAATCAGTAAAAAGTAATTTATTTTTTTTACCTTTGCTGACTGATCTTAGTTTTTTATCGGTTGGTCACAGGCTTTTTTGTTCCACCTTTCCTTTCCTATTTTTTTTGCCAATTCCTTTCATATTGTCTTTTTTTTCTATTTCTTTTCTCTCCATCTATCTTCTTCCCTCAAACATACAGTCAGGTTCTCATTCTCACATGCTTTCTCTCTCTCTCTCACACACACATGCTCTCTCTCATACAATCATTCATATACAGTCTCTCTCTTGCACATGCTGTCTGACTCTCACATACCCAGGCTCTCTCTCACTCCCACATGCTGTCTTGCTCAAGCACAGGCTCTCACTGTCACATGCTCTCTCTCATACAATCATTCATACACAGTCTCTCTCTTGCACATGCTGTCTGACTCTCACATACACAGGCTCTCTCTCACTCCCACATGCTGTCTTGCTCAAGCACAGACTCTCACTGTCACATGCTCTCTCTCATACAATCATTCATACACACAGGCTCTCACTGGCACATGCTCTGTCTCTCACACACACACAGGCTTTCACATGCTGTCTCTGCAAACATTCAGGTCCTCACTCCCTCACACAATCTCTCAACTCATCTCATACACGCACTCTACGGGCCCTCAGCCTCTCTCTTACCTCTGGGCTCCTCTTCACGGGTCGCTGCAGGATGGGCTCTGCAGTGGCCCTGTTCTTCGAGGGGCCGATCCGCAGCAGCGGCGTCCCTCTTCTTCGCGGGCCGATCCGCGGCAGCGGCGTCCCTGCTACCGGGCCTCCTCCTCCTCTCAGCCCGCTGCTCCTCTTCTGCACGCGGCTGATGCTCCACCTCCTTCCTGCCCATGCGGCTCCGGCAACATTTTTCTTCCGGGGCCGCGTGGACAGGAAGGAGGAGCACCACCTGCGTGACCTTTTTCTTCGAGCCGTGGTGACGTAAGCTCCACCACGGCCCTGCCGATCTTCATGCTGTGTCTCTCCGGCACACAGCACAGCCCAGCCCAGCAAAACTTCACTGCTCAGCCGCCAGTGGGATGAGGTCCACCGGCGGCTGCATTGGTTCCCACTTGCCGGTGTGTCACGTGCACCGGGCTTGCGCGACACACCGTCACACCTCAGGCGACACACTAAAGTGTCGCGACACACACTTTGGAAAGCTCTGCCCTAAGTAAACTTGATTAATAGCCGTTAATGGACTTCTCCTCCAAGAACTTATCCAAACCTTTTTTGAACCCAGCTACACTAACCACATCCTCTGGCAACAAATTCCAGAGCTTTATTGTGCACTGAGTGAAAAAGAATTTTCTCTGATTAGTCTTAAATGGGCTACTCGCTAACTTCATGGAATGCCCCCTAGTCCTTCTATTATTCAAAAGTGTAAATAACCGATTCACATCTACTCGTTCAAGACCTCTCATGATCTTAAAGACCTCTATCATATCCCCCCTCAGCCGTCTCTTCTCCAAGCTCAACAGCCCTAACCTCTTCAGCCTTTCCTCATAGGGGAGCTGTTCCATCCCCTTTATCATTTTGGTTGCCCTTCTCTATACCTTCTTCATCGCAACATTTTTGAGATGCGACGACCAGAATTGTACACAGTATTCAAGGTGCGGTCTCACCATGGAGCGATGCAGAGGCATTATGACATCTTCCATTTTATTCACCATTCCCTTCCTAATAATTCCTAACATTGTTTGCTTTTTTTTTGACTGCAACTGCACAGAGCCGACAATTTCAAAGTATTATCCACTATGATGACTAGATCTCTTTCCTGGGCCATTTCCAGCTCCCCATCCAGCCTATGAAGTTACATTACCTCCTCCAGCACATCATCCGGCATACGAGGCAACACCACCACCTCCAACACTCCAGCTGGCCTACAAGAGGCACGCCCCCTACCTCCTTCATCCCAATTGGCCTAGGAGAGGCAATGCTGCCTCCCCCAGGACTCCATCTGGCCGATGAGATGTGTCGCCACCAACCCAAGAGCCCTGGCCAGCCTATGAGAAGCAGTGCTTCCTTCTCCACAATTTCGGCCAGCCTATGAGGTGATGCCACTTCCCCAGAACCCCAGCTAGCAAACAAAAGGTGATGCCACTACCCCTCCTCCCCCAGGGCCTGTCTGGCCTATGACAGCCTTTCACTGCTCACCTGTGTACAATAAAGTTCTCATGGAGATACTGTAGTCCTCGGAGAAGCTGTAGCACGATACACTTCACCTACAAATAAGGAGCAGGGTCACTACAAGGTGACAGTGAATTATCAATTACTAGATAATAATGAGAGCAGATAACCCCAGGAAGCACTTTCTATCTTGGTATAAATGTCACACATCGAACGTTTACCTTCAACTCTGGCAGAAAAAGCAGCTCTAGGGTGACCACATGGAATAAATGCAGACAGCTTATGACAGTTACACTAAGAAAACAGCCTTGGGGTAAAGCCTGGTTGTACCAGTCTTGGCGTTGTCGCCCTACCTGTGCCTCAGAGAAGGGCGTCTGCATGTTTTCTAGGAGGCTGGCGAGATCCTGCTCGCAGTACCCCATCACCAGGAAAATGCTGTGGGAAACAAAGAGGCATCAGCTAACGTCCACCAACAAAGCTGGGCCAAAAGAAAATTGGTTCTTACCTGATAATTTTCGTTCCTGTAGTACCACAGATCAGTCCAGACTCCTGGGTTATGACCCCCCTTCTAGCAGGATGGAGACAGAAGTTTACTAATAAACTCCGCCTTATCTAGTAGGGTGCCACCTACAGCCTGGCAGTATTACTTAATGTCAAAGCAGAATGGAACTAAAAACCCAAACTAACTATATACAGTAACCTAACAACAGGAACCGGGTTCAATGACCCCCAACAGAGAACAGAACCCGTGCCATCCGGAACCAAACTGTGATTGATCAATCAACGAAAAGAACAATAAGTAGGTAACAGTGCGGACTCTCCATGACCATAGAGTATCTAAAGCAGGGTGGGACCCTGGACTGATCCGTGGTACTACAGGAACGAAAATTATCAGGTAAGAACCAATTTTCTTTTCCCTATATGTACCCGGATCAGTCCAGACTCCTGGGATGTACCAGAGCTCTACTTACTTGGGATGGGATCCGGAGAGGCCCGCTCGCAGCACTCCTCCTCCAAATTGACCAGTACTGGATGCCCAAACATCCAGACGGTAATGCTTAGCAAAGGTATGCAAAAATTTCCATGTAGCCGATCGGCAAATCTCCTCTGGAGTAACCTGCTAACATTCCGCCCAGGATGTAGCCTGAGACCGAGTGGAGTGAGCCCGGACGCCTGCCAGTAAGGGCCGACCACTCAACAAATAAGCAGAGTTTATAGCCTCCTTCAGCCAACGAGCTATCTTGGTCTTAGAAGCCATGTTACCTCTACATGGACCACTCCAGAACACAAAAAGATGATCAGACACCCGGAAACTATTAGTAATCTCCAGGTAGTAAAGCAAGGCCCGAACGTCTCGTTTCCGCAATTCTTTTGCACCCGGATCCGATCTGTCCAAATCAGAGAAGGACGGAAGATCCACCGACTGATTTAAATGAAATGAAGACACCACCTTTGGAAGAAAGGAAGGAACCATGCGCAGGGAAACCCCCGAATCCGAAAACTTCAAGAAGGGCTCCCTACAGGACAAGGCCTGAAGCTCCGATATCTGGCACGCAGAAGTCATAGCCACCAAAAATACAATTTTTAACGTGAGATCCTTTAAGGTTGCTCTAAGGGTTCAAAAGGTGCCGAACACAAGGGTTTAAGCACCAAATTCAAATTCCAAGACGGACATGGCAGTCTCACCGGTGGATGCAAGTCCTTCGCCCCCCGTAGAAAAACGCAAGACGTCAGGGTGTGCCGCCAAGCTCGACCCTTGGATGGTACCCCGCAAGGAACCTAGCGCTGCCACTTGTACGCGCAAGAACTACACGATAATCCCTTTGCTAAACCAGCTTGAAGAAAAGTAAAAAAGTCTGGTACAGTTGCCCGAAGAGGTATATAATACTCCTGTCGAGAAACCACGCCTCAAAAACTTTCCAGACCCGGACATAAGATAAGGATGTGGACTCCTTCCGGGAACGGAACAACGTGGTCACCACTGCATCCGAATATAGCCTCTGGACTTCAGCCTCTTCCTCTCAAAAGCCATGCTGCTAGACAAAAGCGATCTACCTGATCGAAACAGATGGGTCCCTGATGAAGTAAATTCGGCCTGTCCGTAAACTGCAAGGGACCGTCCACGGGCAGATTGACTAGATCCGCGAACCAGGGACATCGCGGCCACTCGGGAGCTACCAGAATCACTTTTGCCGGGTGTAATTCTATGCAGCAAAGCGTCCAGCCTATAAGAGGCCAAGGAGGAAACACAAAGCAGAATGTCCGTCGGCCAGGGGAGAGCCAGGGCATCCATGCCCTCCGCCGAACAATAAATCGTGGAACCTTGGCATTCTGGAATGTTGCCATCAGATCCATGGCTGGAGAGCCCCACTGAGCACAGATGAGCTGAAACGCTTCGTCCTCAAGTTCCCACTCTCCGGGATCCAGACAATGACGACTGAGGAAGTCCGCGTGAACGTTGTCTACCCCGGCAATAAGAGAGGCCGTGATGCTTGATAAATGCTGCTCCACCCAAGCGATCAGCAGATCGCTTGGGCGGAGCAGCATTTATTCCTTGTACCCCCCCTGACGGTTGATGTATGCCACCTTGGTTGCATTGTCGGAGAGGATTCTGACAGACTCGGGCAGCCGGTGAACTGCATTCTCCCTCAGGGACCTGATGATTTGATCCAAATCTTCTCCAAACAGAAACTTGCCCCCGAAAGGCAGAGAGCCCAGGCTCGACTTGGAGGAGGTATCTGCCGCCCAGTTACGAAGCCACAGCAGCCACCGTGCCGCTACTACAGACACCATGGATCTCGCCAGCACTCGGAAGAGGTCATACAAAGCATCAGCCACATAGGCTATGGCAGACTCCAGGCGATCCGCCTGGGCGGTCTCTTCGGGCGGCAGATCCTGAGAGGTGAGAAGTTGCTGAACCCAGCGCAGACTGGCCCTTTGTGCGAGCGAGCTACACATGACTGCTCGCATCCCCAGTGCGGAGACTTCAAAAACCCGTTTGAGAAAAATCTCCAGCTTGCAGTCCTGTGTATCATGCAGGGCCGCTCCGCCCATGACCGGAATAGCCGTCCTCTTAGTGACCACCGACACCGCCGAGTCCACCTTGGGAACCTTAATGAGCTCCAGGAAATCCTCAGGCAGCGGGTACAATTTTTCCATGGCACAAGTGACCTTAAAAGATGCTTCAGGAGTGTCCCACTCCCTGGTGAGGAGCTGCAGAAAGGAATCATGGGTGGGAAAGGCCCGAGCTCTCGGCCGGAGGGCAGCGAGGACTGGGTCCCCCTTCTTGGAAGACGTGGCGACGGCGGGAGCAACTGGAGCTGGCGGGTCCGGCGGTGGATCAAGATCCAGCTCCAGGAGGATCTGGGGTATGAGGTCATCCAGCTCCTCTCTCTGGAAGATCCGGAGCGCGCACAGATCATCTCCTTCAGACTGAGCGTCCGGCTGCGCAGGATCCGGTGGGCCCGGGAGGTCACCCCCCGAGGGCGCAGCCGCCTCCGTGGTACGTATTCGGGGTGGCAATCCAGGGGCCCCCGACACAGATCCAACCAGGTCAGGGGGAGAACTATGAGGAGCAGCAGGAACCCTAGGCGTCTTGGGGGGAGGGGGGCCCGAGGGCAGACCCCCGGGGGCCTCCAGGCCCTGTAAATAAGCACTATGCATCAGTAGAATAAATTCTGGGGAAAACCTCGGCATGCTGGGAGGGGGCCCTGGGGAGGGACCCTCTGTGGGCCCCTGGTCGGGCAAACCCCCCTCCGGGGATAGGTTCGGAGGAGAAACCTCCCGAAAGTCCCTCTCCTGTGCTGAAGACATGGCAGCATCGCGCTGCAAATTCAAAATGGCCGCCGTTCCCGCCAATGGCAGCGAAGTGGCCGGCCCGCGCCGCGGGGAAGGGAGAAAGGAAAACGTGCTAAGAGGCTGCGAGGCACCGAGCACAAATCCCCTCCCGCGAAATTCTCGGCCCCGGCTCGCCGCAGGCCGCACACCGAGACAGCCACGGCATGGTGATCGCCGGGGGAGAAGAAGAAATGGCGCGGGGGGGGGGGGCCTGGAGCGCGAAAGAGTGCCGCGGGGGGGCCCGGAACGGCCTGCACTACCCGAAGATGTCCCTAGTTGCCGGGGAATCCCCCTCCCTACAGCAGCGACACCTGAGAAAACGCTCCGAGGGGCCATGGGACAGAAACGACAGCGTGGAGAGGCCGGAACCACCGGCTTCCACGAGGCACAGCGTTTAACCCTGCAAATAAGGAAATTCAAACACTGCCAAAAATAAAAGACCGTCACTTACCCCGGCCAGGGAAGGAGGAGAGAACAAGAGAAGGAGGCAGAACAGACCTGAGCCACGCCTCCCCAAAAATTGAACACTTTTTTTTTTTTTTTTTTTTTTTAAACTTTAAAACTTGATCCAAAATGTGAGGGAGTGACAGGAAAGAAGAAAAGAAGAGAAGAATCTAAGACTCTGCCACCCTGGGGAAGCTGCTGGTTCCCCAACTCTCATCTGCTGGAGTCAGAAAGATACTGAGCTCCTGCAGAGGGTGCACTGGTTTATATGGTGACGCCCCTCGAAGTCTGTTCTGACTCCATCTGCTGGATGGGGGACATAACCCACCGTCTGGACTGATCCTGGTACGTACAGGGAACTGCCATTATGCAATATGTTACTATAAAACAGGAAAAGTAAGGAATGGGGTGGGTGTCTCCCCTCCTACAATACAGGACGACAAGAGTTACCTTTCCAGATGATTTCCCACCACCACCTCCTTCAGTTCCACAATGTTTGGGTGGCGCAGCTTCAACAGCAAAGTGATCTCCCGCAGACTGCTGATGGGGATTCCTGCGCAGGGCAAGAGAGAGAATGAGTTAGAGCAGGTCAGACGTCTCTCACCTGCTCCTCAGGAGGCCAGGGACAGCTTTAATCCTGCTTGTTACGCTTCTCTGAGGAAAATCTCATGGCACTGCTGCTGGGACAGATGTGTAACACAGCCCTACCACTCACTCCAACACGGCACTGCCGCAGGGACAGACGTGTAACACAACCCTACCATGCACTCCAACACGGCACTGCCGCAGGGACAGACGTGTATCAAAGCATCACCAGCACTATTACATACTACAATACAGCGCTGCTGCTGGGACAGATGTGTGTCACATCTGTGCACGACAGAATCTTGTTTTTCTGGGAGTTCCTGAGATTTACCGTCTTTCTCTTTGTCCATCCGCACCTTCTTCAGCGCCACAATCTCGCTGCTTCTGGTGTCTCTGGCACGGTCTAAAACAGAATTGGCCCCCCCATGAGTGCCTTCAGTTAACTTGACAATTCATAATCCATCCCTCCAGAAAGCTTGCCAGAGCAGGTGCAGAGAGGTACATGAGGAAGATACTGTATGTACAAGAGGCACACACATTATCAAGGTCCACTAAATGACCTGCAGCCAAGCCAACTGGTGAGGCACATTACATGAAAACAATGAATACAATAAAACAGGTCACCTCAAAGATAACACAACATATAAACATATAATTATATTGGGAGATAAAAGATAGGTCAATGCCTAAAGTAAACAACCCCATAAAATAAAGGGAAAAGGACATAAAATGACAATAAATATAAAACAACAAAATTGTCAATAAAATCTACTGTCCCTGCCAAGGAGCGATGTCACTCCTAGAGATGACTGCTTAATCCATGTGCTCCAATCTAATGCAAATGTAAGAGCTTTAAAAACGCATATTCAGCGATAGCCATAATTGACTATAAGCCACCAACCAGTGCAGGAAATCTTGCTAGAAATGGCTACCAGGTGGAAATGAAGTCCTATTGTGGATCCAGTATGAAGGCCTGAAATGCACACAGCCCTCTCAGCAGCAGGCCTCTTTGGAGGGAATGGAAAGCCTATGAGGAAAGGCTAAAGAGATTAGGGCTGCTTAACTTGGAGAAGAGATGGCTGAGGGAAGGATATGATAGAGGTCTATAAAATCATGAGAGGACTAGCACTGGTAAATGTGAATAAGTTGTTTACTCTTTCACATACAGAAGGACTAGGGGGCACTCCATAAAGTTAGCAAGTAGTACATTTAAAACAAATCAGAGAAAATTATTTTTCACTCAGCGTACAATTAAGCTCTGGAATTCATTGCTAGAGGATATAGTTAAGGCAGTTAGCTTAGCTGGATTTAAAAAAGATTTGGATATGTTCCTGGAGGAGAAATCCATAAACTGATATTAGTCAAGTTGGCTTAGGGAATAGCCACTGCTTATTATCAGCATTAGTAGCATGGGATCTATTTGATGTTGGGGTACTTGCCAGCTATTTTTAACCTGGATTGGCTACTGTTGGAAATTAGAATGCTGGGCTTGTTAGTCCCTCAGTTTGACTCAGTATGACAACTTCTTATGTTCTTAGGAGAGTGTGGCGAAAGCGTGAAATGGCTCAGCAGACAAAGCAGTGATGCTGGCATTGGTTCTGTGATCTAAAAATGGACTCTATGGTGGTAAAATGTGAAATCCTTGACATAATGGGCCTAAGGGGAAATCTCAGTCTGGCAGCAGGATGGAGGAGTTAGACCAGGTGAGGCAACTTGCGGAAGTGAAAGAGAACGTCTGGCCTAGTAGCTATGCAGACAGAGCTGTTAGATAAAAACAGAAGATCTAAAGAAGTGCTCCAGATGCCACAATCTCAGGCTGAGAGGGGTGCCTGAATCTGAAGCATATGAAAATGCTGAGGCAGTGATGAAAAATGTAAGTGAAACTTTACTTAAAGCGAGAGCAACAAGAGGGGAGTGACCCCATAACTATCTACACTGAGATGGCGCATCAGACATTGGGCCCTAAAAGAGGTAATGTACCCAGGGATATCACAGCCTGCATTTGGGACTAAAGCACAAGTGTCTGGCTCTTTCGAATGGGAATGCCACAAACTGGCTATCTGTAACGACCTGACGCCAAGTACGCTCCAGAGATGTGGTGAAGTGAGACATTACTGCTAAACCTAGTGGGGGAAAATGTGAGATACAAGTGGCTTTTCCTTTTTGGGTTATTATTCCAGTGAGCGGTACGAGTTACAAAATCAAAAACAAAGAAGAAGCAGTGCAAGTCATGTAGAAAGCGGGCTTAGATATGGGTTTGCCATTGGGAGAAGTTAGGAAACCAGCAGTAGTAAGAATTGCTTACCAATAACAGGTGTTCTCCTAGGATAGCAGGATATTAGTCCTCACACATCTCATCATTGGAATGACCCCGGCATGGAAAACTTAAGCCCTAATCCATGCGGGGTCCCTCTTCAGTCTTGTAACATAGAATTACGATAAAAATAAACAAAAATAGGAGAAACCCGGTTCCACAGGGCAGCGGGCGGGTTTCATAAGGCCTAATATCTCGTTGTCTTAGAACACCTGTTACAGGTAAGTAACTCTGCTTTCTCCTAGGATAAGCAGGATGGTAGTGCTCACACATGGGTGAACCTCTAGATACAGGCTGCTTCCCAACACAAAGAGGGACCAACAGACACCAGCCAGATGCCAAATATTACAACCACAGTGTTGTTGGTAATGGGGGGTGGGTGGGGGGGGAACCGCCTGAACCCAAACAACGGGCCCAAGGCAGGGAGATTTGGGTTCTACATCTCAAAGAGATTCCGGAAGACAGACTGGCCGAACCTACTGTCACGTCGGCCATCTCTATCTAGACAGTAGCAATCACAGCTCTGCAGACCTCCTCAATGGGAACTGCTCGCAAGTGTGCCACCGACATTGCCATGGCTCTGACAGAATGAGCCTTGCACCGACCCCAAAGATGCAGTCCTGCCTGGGAATAACAGAAGGAGATGCAGTCTCCTAGCCAACTGGAAAGTGTCTGTTTGGCAACAGCAACTCCCAACCTATTCCTATCAGAAGAAACAAAACGTTGGGTGGAATGTCTATGGGCTTCTCTCCACTCCAGGCAGAAGGCTAAGACTCTCTTGCAATCCAAAAGTGCAGGGCTCGTTCGCCTTGGTGCGAATGGGGCCTGGAAAAGAATGTTGGCAGATGGCAGACTGATTAAAATGTAAATCCGTCACTACCTTAGGCAGGAACTTAGGGTGCATACACAAGACCACCCTAATAAGATAAAACTTAGTATAAGGTAGATAAGTCACTAAAGGCCTAGAGCTCGCTGACCCTGCACGCTGAAGTGATCGCCACCAAAATTGGGACCTTTCAGGTCAGGTACTTCAGGTCACAGAGCACAGCGGCTCAAAAGGAGCTTTCATCAGCTGAGCAAACACCACGTTTAGGTCCCAAGACACAGCGGGAGGCCTTAGGAGAAGCTTCAACTGAAGCAGGCCCCACATAAAGCATACAACTATCGGCTGTACAGAGACAGGCATACCATCTACACCTTGGTGGTATGCGCCAATTGCACTGAGATGAATTCTAACGGAGTTTGTTTTTAGGGCAGCCTCAGATTGTTGTAGAAGGTAGTCAAGCAGTTTTTGTGTGGGGCAGGAAAATGGATCTAGGGCCTTCTGCTCACACCATACAGTAAACCTCCTCCACTTCAGTCCTTAGGACTTTCTAGTAGAAAGCTTTCTGGAAGTTACCAGGACCCAAGACACAGCTTCAGCAACAGGGCATGGAGGTTGGGATGCCACAGCCTACCCTGATCTTGCGTGATGAGATCTGGGGAAGTCCCAGACTGATCAGTTTCCGGATGGCCAACTCCCGAAGGAGTGGAAATCAAATCTGTCTCGGCCAATGAAGGGCTATGAGGATCCTCACAAAGCTTCAAGAGAGTCTTTGTAACTAGAGGAATCAGAGGATACGTGTACAGAAGACCATCGCCCCAATGTCAGGCAGAGGCATCTGAGGCTGGTTTGCCTTCTGACCTGTATAGGGAACAGAATTGAGTCACCTTTTGGTTGCAGGTTTCCCAAAACAATTCCACATCTGGGCTTCCCCAGAGGCAGAAGATCTGGTTCGTGGGGTCTGAAGGCACGACTCACTCTGTCCGCTATCATATTTTCCGTTCTGGCCAGATACATGGCCCTGAGTACCATCCTGTGGGACAGGGCCCAGGACCAGATCTGGACTGCGTCCCAGAACAGGAGGTACGACCCTGTGCCTCCCTGCTTGTTAACATACCACATCGCAACTTGGTTGTCTGTATCAGGACAATTTGGTTGGACAGCCGATCTCTGAAAGCCCATAGCACGTACCTGATCGCCCGGAGCTCCAGGAAATTGATCCTACACCAAACTTCCTGGGCAGACCATAAGCCCTGGGTGAGGAGCCCCTTTACATGAACTCCCCCAAGGTAGATGCATCCGTGGTTAGGACAATTTGGGTAGGGGGATTTTGGAAGGAAATTCCCCATTCCAAATTTGAGAGAGCCCGCCACCAGGACAAACAGTACTGGAGAGGCAGAGTCACTCGGATGCAAGCCCGGAGGCTCTGCGTGGCCTGGCACCACTGCGATCTCAGGGTCCACTGGGCTCTGCACAGAATCCCAGTCCAGGGGAAATCCTCAGCATCAAAAGTAGCCAGATTCAGAGGAAAATCCTTTATTTCCAAATCACCCCAGTTCCCAACAGGAGAAAGCATTGGAGATCTCCCTGCCTCTCCCACTGCCAGTCCTGCCGCAAGACACAAGACCGTAAGGTCGATTGGGCTGTCCTCATGCAGAGGCGAGCCAGAGGGGTCACATGAACACAGGCTGCCATGTGGTCCAGCAGGTGGAGCAGAAGGCGAGCTGGTACTATCCGGCTGTTCCGAACAAGGGTAGCCAGCGAGGCAAGGGCGATCGCCCGGTCTCGGGGAAAAAAAGCTTTTGCCTGCACCATGTCCAGCCTGGTGTCTATGAAGTCCAGCTGAATGGATGGACAGAGATGAGACTTGGGAAGTTTATGACAAACCATTGTCTGCAGCGTCTGCACAGTCAAGGTCAGAGCATGCAAGGTCTGGAACGGGAGTCGCTCCTAACCAACCAGTCGTCCAGGTAGGGGAACTCGTGAACTGAGCGATGCCTGAGATAGGCAGTCACCACCGCTAGGCATTTAGTAAAGATGCGGAGGCCCGATGCCAGCCCGAAAGCGGAGGTATTTCCGGTGGCTGGGAACAATTGCAATGTGTGCGTAAGCCTTCTTGAGATCGAGGGAGCAAAGCCAGTCTCCTCTTCTGAGGAGCGGGATCAGCATGCCCAGAGAGACCATCTTGAACTTTTCTCTTGCGAGAAACTTGTTCAACGCTCAGAGGTCGAGAATGGGGCGCAGGAAATACCTCGAATAGAACCCTCGTCCTCGCTGAAGGCGAGGGACCAGTTCCACAGCACCAGCCACGAGGAGGGCAGCGAGTTCCATCTGAAGTATGACCTGGTGGGTGGACAAACCCCACGATGGACATGGGGGAGAGGCCTCTGGGAGCCAACTGAAGTTAAGACGGTACCCCTGACGGATGATAGTGAGGACCCATCGGTCCAACGTGATCTTTTCCCAGTGGTGAGCGAAGCCCAAGAGCCTGCCTCTAACCGTGGAATCTGACTGCAGGGGTACGGTCAGCTGACCTTTGCTCCCTCGCCGCCAGTCAAAAGCCTATGGCTGTTGGCGAGGACGGCCCTTGGAACCAGTGCATAGCGTACGAGCCCTGGAGGCTAGAGGATAATTTTTCCTCTGCTGGTAAAAGGGCTTCCGGGAACCTGGCCTGGAGGATTTCCTGGCCAAGGACAGGCCTTCAGAGGCACTAGTGGACAGCTGTTGAAGGGTGTTATGATGGTCCTTCAATTGCGCTATAGCATCCCAGACCTTATCCCCAAAGAGATTTTCACCTGTGCAGGGGAGGTTGGCTAGCCTATCCTGAACCTCTGGCCGGAGGTCAGAGGCCAGGAGCTATGCCATTCTCCTGGCACCGATGCCCACCGCCGCTACACGGGCCGCTGTCTCGAAAAAATCATAGGTGGAATGTACCTCGTGTTTTCCCGTTTTGAGACCCAGCAGGGTAATGGCCGAGAGGGCCTCCTGCTATTGAGGCAAGCCGTCAGCAAAATCCTGGTCCTGTTTCCAGAGACTGCGGTTATATTGAGTCATATAAAACTGGTAGACGGCGATGCGGGCCACCAGCATGGCACCTTTCAAGACATTCCTGCCCAGGGCATGAGTTTCCTGTGCTTACGGCGGAGGCATGGGTGTGGGAGCGCCGGGCCTTTTTTAAGATGGACTTCACGACCACCAACTGGTGGGGAAGATGCAGCTTTTCAAACCCCATGGCCTGCTGCACCAAGTAGGTGGCATCGGCCTTTTTTATTAACGAGGAAGATAGAAATGAGGTGCAACCAAATGCAGAGGAGGAGGTCCTTAAAAATATCGTGGCTAGGAACTGCCACGATCTCCTTAGGAGCGTCGATGAACTGGATGACTTTCAGCATCTTATGTTGTACATTCTCCTCTGTAAGGAGCTGAAAAGGAATGGCTTCAGCCATGGCCCTGACAAACCCTGCAAAGGACAAATCCTCGGGGGGCGACCAGCACCATTCCTCTGGTGGGTAGGGCTCAGAGAGGGGGTCGTCCAAATAATCAGAGGATGAGGACTGTGGAGTCATCACCCCGGGTCGTAAGGCCCCTCCTCCTCACTGGGACCAGTATGCCATGGGTGAGGTCTGTGAGGGGTATCAACCCTGGCCTTCAACAACTTTGGAGGCCTCGAGGGCACTCAGGCATCGACGCTTCCCCTGGCATCGAGGGGACTGGAGGCTGTGGTAGGCCGGAAGGACCCGGCATGAGCTCAGGGAACCGTGGTCTGGGAAACACCATACTGGCCATATCTTTCTCCTCGGAGGATCCGAGAATCGGGATCACTCTGGTGGGGGGGGGCATTGGTGGCCGCTGGGGAACCAAGGGTCCCTCGGGCACTGTTTGCATTGGAAGGGCACCCAGGAGGACGTCCAGACGCTCCAGCAGGGGCGCTAGCATCAAGAGCAGAGGCTCGGGCACTGGTATGGGGGTCAGCGGCACCGGCAGCTCAACACTCTGAAGCACTTTGAGCACCGTGGACTGCACCCTGCGGTCCAACTCCTCCTGAAAGTCCGAAGTGGTCAGGACTGATGGAGGGGGACGTGTTACCGGCTCTTCCTTGGATCTCCGAGGTAGCATGGTACCCAGCACTGTTGTCGGTAGGGAACGCCAAGGACTACCAGGGGCATCAGAGGATGGGACCTCCGATGGCCGGTGTCACTTCAGAGGCAGCTCGGCAGGCACTGATGCCGTGCCAGAACTGGTGCCATGCGTCGATGGCAATGCCTGCAGGATCTTCTTCAGTGATCGGCCCAGTCTATCCCCCGGCGCCGAGGAAGCGGACGATCCTGATGTCTGGGAGAGCGGTGAGACCATTGACGATCTATCACTGTCCCCTCACTCCTTGGAGGTACTAGCAAGGGGATAGCCAGGGGAAGCTTATCCGAAGGCTACCTGCGACCTCTCAGCATCGATGAGATTGACGCAGGAGTAGAAGGAGCAGACTTAGGGGACCCGAAAAGTTTCTCCATCTTATCGACATGTGCCAGTCGCCCTTTGGTAGTCACGTGATCGCACAGATGGCACCCACGGATGTCTGGCGAGGCCCCAAGGCAGAGGATGCAAAACTCATGCGGATCTGTGATGACATGGTCCGCGGGCACTGGGGGCACTGACAAACTGGTTGACTCCATAAAAACACCCTGCTTGTGGTCGATGATCAGTGGTCACCGCGAGGTGAAGGTCGGGAATCAACCGCAAAATTGGGAAAAAGGGGCAATAGAAATCCTACCAGACTGAGGCGGCACTGACCACGAAGGGGGACCCGACGAGGAAAACAACAGGAACCCAAAACTTATTCGAGAAACAAGAAAAACCGGAGAGCTCCATGACCACGAGGCAACTGCACCGCAGAAAAGAAGAGACTGAAGGGGGACCTCACGTGGACAGTAACAGGCTGGCTATGCTCAGTCTGCTGGTCAAAGCTTCTAGAAACTTTGACAAAAGTTTTCTGTGCCAGGCTGTATCGGATGATGTCACCCACATGTGAGGACTACCATCCTGCTTGTCCTAGGAGAAAGAAGTTATATGATGCCCCGCAAGCATGCATTAAAGTCAATGGGGGATACTCTGAGGTTTTTGTATTGGGATACTAGATAAGGATGCTCTCTTCTCTGTGGGGCGGATTTTAAAAGCCCTGCTCGCGTAAATCCGCCCGGATTTACGCGAGCAGGGCCTTGCGCACCGGCGCGCCTATTTTCCATAGGCCTGCCGGCGCGCGCAGAACCCCGGGACTCGCATAAGTCCCGGGGTTTTTTGTCGGGGGCGTGTCAGGGGCTGGTCGGGGGCGGGGCCGATCGACGCGTGGTTTCGGGGGCGTGGTTTTGGCCCGGGGCGGTCTGGGGGCGTGGCCCTCCGGAACCGCCCCTGGGTCGCGTCTCAGCGTGCCAGCGGCCCGCATGGATTTACGTCTCCCTCCGGGAGGCGTAAATCCATGGACAAAGGTAGGGGGGGGGTTTAGATAGGGCCGGGGGGGTGGGTTAGGTAGAGGAAGGGAGGGGAAGGTGAGGGGAGGGCGAAAGAGAGTTCCCTCCGAGGCCGCTCCGATTTCGGAGCGGCCTCGGAGGGAACGGAGGCAGGCGGCACGGCTCAGCGCGCACCAGCTGCCCAAAATAGGCAGCCTTGCGCGCGCCGATCCTGGATTTTAGCAGATACGCGCGGCTACGCACGTATCTACTAAAATCCAGCGTACTTTTGTTAGCGACTGGTGCACCAACAAAAGTACGCGTACGCGCATTTTTTAAAAATCTACCCCTGTGTGTTGGTAACCGAGCCTTTCATGTAAAGAGTTCAGATAATCTGGATATTCAAGAATATCATTGGGAAGCATAACTATTTGCAGATGACATCCTGCTTACCTTGGTAAACCCAGTGATATCGCTGCCTGGAGTGGAGGGATTTTAAAATGACAAAATCAGAGATGCTAAATATAAATGTACCATATGGCCAACAAATCCAACATTTTCCTTTTAAATGGGCTCAGCAAAATGTTTGGGTATAAAATTTTCTACTGATTACCAACAGATAGTACATCTGGATTACTCCTCAGGGCTTAATAATATGATGGAATAAGCTCAGCATCTCCTGGTTGGGAAGGGTAGTGACCATCAAAATGAACACTCTACCAAGAATGGGCTATTTTTTTTTCAAACGCTTCCCATAGTGATACCTGGGAAAATGTTGAACAAAATCCAAAGAAAATTCTTGGAGCTTATTTGGCATCATAAGCCACCTAGGATCTCATGGAAAATACTGTATCTGCCAAAGGAGATGGGCGAGCTGAGGGTACCTAATGTGGAAAAATACTACAAGGACTCCCAGTTGCGAGCTGCCCGGGAGTGGCAGGAGGCACCTAAACAATGTCAATGGGTAAATATGGAGCAATTCTTTTTAGGGCCCATTCCTTTTCATTTCTATTTGTGGTTGGTAAAGGGGAGGAAAGAATTGAAGGGAATAGTTACCCTATACCAGGCAGATGTTGGGAGGTTTGGTATACACTTAGGGATAAATTGTTGTCTGGGGCACACATTCTCCACTTCTACCAGTTCGATTTAATGTGGAGTTTCTAGCAGGAAGAAATTAGTGACAGTTTTTAAGGTGAGAGAATTCATACAGGTGGAGGGGGGAGGGGCAACTACTGAACTCGCAAGGATGGCTAGACTTTGGTGTAGTAAAGGAGACGTTCGGCTGATAAAGGCAGACTATTTTGTGTATATCCACACTACGTGAGGCAAATAACCGGCCAAAGGGGTGTTACCTTAAACTGCCCCCATTTTGAAAAATATTGCATTAAGGGGTTTCCGCATATCAAAAATGTACAAGGAACTGATGAAAAAGCTTGGGAAATGGATGGCACGAGGAAAGGAAAATTAGTTTCTTACATGATAATTTTCGTTCCTGTAGAACCACGGATCAGTCCAGACTCCTGGGTTTTGCCCCCCCCCCCCCCCCCCCCGCAGATGGAGACAGAGCAGTTACCATAACAACGCTCCGCCTATAAATGGAATGGTGCCACCTACAGTCCGGCAGTATTACTCAATATCAAAGCAGAATGGAACTCTAAAAACCATCATAACTATATATAATAAAAGAAACTGTCCACTGAACACTCCTGGGACCTGAACCTTGAAAAAAACACTTGAGGACAAAAACATTAAAAATCTCTGTATCAGCCCCTGAAGCGGGGGAGAAACCAAGACGCGCAGAGGTGGTTATAGAACGGGCTCATGGTGCATTTGGGGCAGACCCCTGTAATGCCCCTAAAGATCTTATCTGCCTTCACAGCTATTTAATTAAAGAAGATATTATGCGCAGCGCACGTCGAATGTCACCCTTCAGCTGGGAGGGACTCGAACTACAAATATGTAACGATCTAGCCCCGGCCACACTCAGACGACGCAGGGAGGTGCAACCCCTGACTGCAGTCCTTCGGAACAAAGGTATACGATATCGATGGGTCTTTCCTTGGGGTCTTACCTTTACTCTGAAAGGAGTAACATCTCTGGTGAAATCAATGGCAGAAGCCGTACCCCTTCTACAAGCGGCTGGCATCGAGATTACTTCTCTAGACAAAGCCCAACAGAAAGCTTCTGCTCCTAGCCAGCCGCAATGGCAACGAGTGGGTAAGGGCGGCCGGCACCTTACCCGAAATTCGGAGAGTCGGCCCAGGACCACGCGGGGAGTGCCATCTTGAGGAGAACATAGCCCGGATGGCAGAGGGCGGAGTTTCGACGCACGTCACTTCAAATCAACAGCAGAAAGCAAGGCATTGATCGACACATCATGGGGACTCAGGACTGCTTCATTGTACCTAGATGAGGAACCCCGGAAAGCTGGGGATTCGCCCCAGGAAGCAATACTGATGACTGTTCTATTGCCTAGCAGTTTGGATTTTTGTATTGTTGACTTCTTATTGATATTTATTGTTTGCCAAGTCTTCAAATGTTCAAAGTTAACTTAATATAGGGTCTATAAAATCGCCACAACTTGTTTACAGTGGTGGGATGGGTTAAATTAGGCTGCGGGGGAAGGAGGGATCATACAGTAGAATCTATATGGGTAGAAATCCCATGTGTGTTGGGTAAGAGTATAATGATAGGAGTATACTACCATCCACCTGGACAAAATGGTCAGACAGATGATGAAATGCTTAGAGAAATCAGGGAAGCTAACCTATTTTGGCAGTGCAATAATAATGGGAGATTTCAATTACCCCAATATTGACTGGGTAAATGTAACATCAGGACTTGCTAGAGACAAAGTTCCTGGATGTAATAAATAACTGCTTCATGGAGCAATTGGTTCAGGAACCAACAAGAGAGGGAGCTATTTTAGATTTAATTCTTAGTGTAACACAGGATTTGGTGAGAGAGGCAACGGTGGTGGGGCCACTTGGCACTTGATCATAACATGATCAAATTTAAACTAATAACTGGAAGGGGGACAATAAGTAAATCTGCAGCTCTCGTGCTAAACTTTCAAAAGGGAAACTTTGATAAAATGAGGAAAATAGTTAGAAAAAAACTGAAAGGTGCAGCTGCACAGGTTAAAAGTGTTCAACAGGCTTGGACATTGTTTAAAAATACAATCCTAGAGGCACAGTCCATATGTATTCCACATATTAAGAAAGGTGGAAGGAAGGCAAAACGATTACCGTCATGGTTAAAAGGTGAGATGAAAGAGGCTATTTTAGCCAAAAAAAATCCTTCAAAAATTGGAAGAAGAATCCATCTGAAGAAAATAGGATAAAACATAAGCATTGTCAAGTTAAGTGTAAAACATTGATAAGACAGGCGAAGAGAGAATTTGAAATGAAGTTGGCCATAGAGGCAAAAACTCATAATAAAAACTTTTTAAAATATATCCGAAGCAAGAAACCTGGGAGGGAGTCGGTTGGACCATTAGATGACCGAGGGGGTTAAAGGGGCTCTTAGGAAAGATAAGGCAATTGCAGAAAGACTAAATGAATTCTTTGCTTCCGTGTTTACTAATGAGGATGTAGGGGAGATACCAGTTCCAGAGATGGTTTTCAGGGGTGAGGAGTCAGACGAACTGAACAAAACCACTGTGAACCTGGAAGATGTAGTAGGCCAGATTGACAAACTAAAGAGTAGCAAATAACCTGGACTGGATGGTATGCATCCTAGGGTACTGAAGGAACTCAAATGAAATTTCTGATCTATTAGTTAAAATTTGTAATCTATCATTAAAATCATCCATTGTACCTGAAGACTGGAGGGTGGCCAATGTAACCCCAATATTTAAAAAAGGCTCCAGGGGCGATCCAGGTAACTATAGACCAGTGAGCCTGACTTCATTGCCGGGAAAAATAGTGGAAACTATTCTCAAGATCAAAATCATAGAGCATACAGAAAGACATGGTTTAATGGAACACAGTCAACATGGATTTACCCAAGGAAAGTCTTGCCCAACAAATCTGCTTCATTTTTTTGAAGGGGTTAATAAACATGTGGATAAAGGTGAACTGGTATTTGGATTTTCAGAAGGCATTTGACAAGTGTATTTGGATTTCCAGAAGGCATTTGACAAAGTCCCTCATGAGAGGCTTCTAAGAAAACTAAAAAGTCATGGGATAGGAGGCGATGTCCTTTCGTGGATAACTGGTTAAAAGACAGGAAACAGAGAGTAGGATTAAATGGTCAATTTTCTCAGTGGAAAAGGGTAAACAGTGGATCATATAAATGATCTTGAAAGGAATATGATGAGTGAGGTTATCAAATTTGCGGATGATACAAAATTATTCAGAGTAGTTAAATCACAAGCGGATTGTGATACATTACAGGAGGACCTTGCAAGACTGGAAGATTGGGCATCCAAATGGCAGATGAAATTTAATGAGGACAAGTGCAAGGTGTTGCACATAGGGAAAAATAACCCTTGCAGTAGTTACACGATGTTAGGTTCCATATTAGGAGCTACCACCCAGGAAAAAGATCTAGGCATCATAGTGGATAATACTTTAAAATCGTCGGCTCATTGTGCTGCAGCAGTCAAAAAAGCAAACAGAATGTTAGGAATTATTAGGAAGGGAATGGTTAATACAACGGAAAATGTCATAATGCCTTTGTATCGCTCCGTGGTGAGACCGCACCTGGAGTACTGTGTACAATTCTGGTCGCCGCATCTCAAAAAAGATATAGTTGCGATGGAGAAGGTACAGAGAAGGGCAACCAAAATGATAAAGGGGATGGAACAGCTCCCCTATGAGGAAAGGCTGAAGAGATTAGGGCTGTCAGCTTGGAGAAGAGACGGCTGAGGGGGGATATGATAGAGGTCTTTAAGATCATGAGAGGTCTTGAACGAGTAGATGTGAATCTGTTATTTACGCTTTCGAATAATAGGACTAGGGAGCATTCCATGAAGTTAGCAAGTAGCCCATTTAAGACTAATCGAAGAAAATTCTTTTTCACTCAACGCACAATAAAGCTCTGGAATTTGTTGCCAGAGGATGTGGTTAGTGCAGTTGGTGTAGCTGGGTTCAAAAAAGGTTTGGATAAGTTCTTGGAGGAGAAGTCCATTAACGGCTATTAATCAAATTTACTTAGGGACTAGCCACTGCTATTAATTGCATCAGTAGCATGGGATGATCTTAGTGTTTGGGTAATTTCCAGGTTCTTGTGGCCTGGTTTGGCCTCTGTTGGAAACAGGATGCTGGGCTTGATGGACTCTTGGTCTGACCCAGCATGGCAATTTCTTATGTTCTTATCCACCTGGTGGGTGATTGAATCCGAGGGGAGGGTAAAGGGGAGGGGGGACAAGCGTGACTAAACGGTCCATACTCTGTTGACAAATCTAGGGGTTTAGGGGGACGCACAACAGCGGGACAACTCAGAGGTGGGAATGAGCCTCAGAGGAAATGTTTAGAGCTACAATGTGCCTTAGAATTTCTTATTTGGGCTATGCTGGGCTTGGGTGTTAACTATGTCTATGGGTGAGGTACTATGCATTACGTTTAAATGTTAAAGGGTTAAACTCCCCGTTTAAACGGCAGCTATTGTTTAAGGAGCTAACAAGACTTTCTGTATTGGTAGTTTTCCTCCAGGAAACTCACCCTCCGTTGCTGTCATGAAAGAGTTATGGTCTCAAAGCGGTATCCACTTCAATACTATGCTCCAGCCACAAATCAAAGGAGATATTTAACAGCTTTTAATATACCGACGTTCGTAGGACACATCACGCCGGTTTACAAATAACTCAAAGAAGGAGGAATTACAATGAACAGGGTGCAAGGGATGGGAGCAGGCGAGAAAAGGGAGAGGGGTAGGGGAGATAGGAGAGGAAAGAGAGAAATGCAGGTAGAGCGAGAGAGAGAAAACCAACCATAAATGCAGAGAGGAACTTATTTACAACATATCGTAATATTGCTACAGGTTAGGGGGAAAATAGGATGGGAGGGAGGGTGGGCAACGGGTTCAGCGGCTTGATTCAGGGATACGTAGAGCGGAAAGGAGTGGGCGGGGAGCGTGGGAGGGTGTCTAGGTTTGGTTAGTGTCAGGGTAAGCCTTTCTGAACCGCCAGGTCTTGATGCCTTTTTTGAAGGTGGGCAGGCAGGGTTCACGACAGAGATGGGTGGAAGTGAGTTCCAGAGGGTAGGGCCTGCGATAGTGAAAGTCCTTTCTCTAGTGGTGGTGAGGTGAGCGATTTTGAGGGAGGGAGCATGCAGGGTGCCTGCAAGGGAGGATCTGGTTGGACGATTGGTTACGAGGAAATGAGGCGAATCTTTGAGCCAGGGGCTGTTTTTATAAAGCAGGTTGTGAAAGGTGGTAAGAGTTTTATACTGTATACGGAAGGAGATGGGTAGCCAGTGCAGGTCCTTAAGTATCGGGGTGATGTGGTCTCTTCTACGGGTGTCTGTTAAGATTCTCGCCATGGCGTTCTGTAGGATTTGTAAAGGTTTAATGGTCGAGTCTGGGAGGCCAAGGAGAAGGGAGTTGCAGTAGTCCATTTTGAAGAGTATGGTGGTCTGCAAGACTAGGCGGAAATCTTGAGTGTGGCGCAATGGCTTAAGCTTTTTAAGAATGTGGAGTTTGTAAAAGCCCCCCCTTTAGCAGGGACTTAATATGAGCTTTGAAGTTGAGGTGCTGGTCCAGTTTGATACCCAGGTCTCTCACAGAGGGGGGATGGGGAGAGGGAAGAGGAGGAGCAGGGGATGTTGGTAGGGGGTGTGTGTTCAGGTTGATTAGATATGAGTATCTCAGTTTTAGCTGCATTTAGAGCAAGGTGGAGGTTGGATAATAGCGAGTTGATGGAGGTTAGGCAGGAATCCCAGAGTTGGAGGGTTTCTTTGAGCATATTTTGGATGGGGATGAGAATTTGCACGTCATCGGCGTACAGGAAGAAGTTCAAGCCTAGGTCAGAGAGAAGGTGGCAAAGGGGCAGTATATAAATATTGAAGAGGGTAGATGAGAGTGAGGACCCCTGGGGAACACCTTGCATGAGAGGAATGCGCGCAGATTCGGCTTTGTCGATTTTTACTAGGTATTCTCTGTGGGAGAGGTAGGAGGAGAACCATGATAATGCTGTGCCGGAGATACCTATTTCTGCTAGCAAGGAAAGTAGGATTTGATGATTAACCGTGTCGAAGGCTGCTGAGATATCAAGGATAGCAAGGAGAAAAGATTTCCCTTGGCCCATGCCTATGAGGATGGTGTTGGTGATTGCTAGCAGGAGATTTTCAGTATTATGACCCTTACAGAAGCCAAATTGGGATGGATGTAGGATGTGGTGGTCCTCGAGGAAGTCAGAGAGTTGAGAATTGACTACCTTCTCGAGTACTTTAGCGAGGTGGGGCAGGTTAGATATAGGTCGAAGGTTTGCTGGGTCAGAGGGGTTGAGGATAGGTTTTTTGAGGAGGGGCTTGACAACTGCTAGTTTGAAGGGGTCTGGGACTTTGCCGGATGACGGCAAGCAGTTTATTATGTCAGCCAGGGATTTAGCAATGGTGGTGGGAATGGAGAGGAGGGTTTTCGCGGAGATTGTGTCTGCAATGTGTGAGGCTGGTTTTATCTTTTTTAGGATGGACTCTATCTCTGAGGTGGATATAGGGTCCAGGGATTGCAGCTTGAAACCATTATGGTTAGGGAGTAAAGGGGTGGGGACGGGCCTGGGGGGGGGGGGGAAGTGCTTGATAATGTTAGAGATTTTGTCGTGGAAATACTTTGTGAGCTCTTCACATTTTTCCTTGGTGTTTATTTCATGGGGGGTGGGGAGGGGGGGCTTTGTAAGGTCAGCAACATAGGAAAAGAGAGCGCTGGAGTTGAACTGATAGTCATGGATTCTGGATGAATAGAAGTCTCGTTTAGCTTTGAGGGTAGCTTGACGGTAGTTGTGGAGGGTGTGTTTGTATTCTGTTTTATGCGAGGGGGTGGGTAGCCGGCGCCAGATACGTTCTTTCGATCTGAGGGCCTGCTTTAGCTTTTTTAGATCATTGTTGTACCATGGTTTCTTATCTGTCTGCAAGAGGGGGGATTTCTTTGTGGATCGGGGGCATAGTTCCTCGGCTATGGAGCTGGTGATGTTGTTCCAAGAGTGAAGGGCTGCGTCAGGACTAGCTAGGTCCAGGTTCACGGTTGCTTTTTCAATCGCTAGGGATATGGCCTCAGGGGAGCAGGGTTTACGGAATGAGATCGTTTTTTTCTGTGTTTGTGATGCACTGGTGGAGGTGTTGAGAGTACCAATAGCATTAATGATGAAGTGGTCGGACCAGGGGACAGGGGTGGCTACAGGGATGTTGGGAACTGAAATGAGGGAACTGACAAAGAGTAGGTCAAGGGTGTGACCTGCTTTGTGCATAGGTGTGATGATCGTCTGTTTGAAGCCAAGGGCTGTGAGGGAGACCAGGAGGGCTTCACAGGCAGGCATTGCAGGGCTAGTATCCATATGGAGATTGAAGTCTCCGAGAATAACTGCAGGGATGTCAGTCTTAAGGTTGTCTATGAGAAACTCAATGAGGGGAGAAGTGTCATGCTCAAGAAGGCCAGGGGGGGCATAGATGAGGCAGACCTGCAGGGCGGGTGGATTTAAATAACCCAATTTCCAGTCTGGGAGGGGGGGGGAAGAGGGTTGCAGTTTGAGGTTGAGGTGTTTTTTAGCGGCCAAGAGTAACCCTCCACCTCTTTTCTTGGGTCTGGGGATTGAGAAGATGTCATAGGTTTGGAGAGGTAGCTGGTTAAGGAAGACATGGTCTGAAGCCTTTAGCCACGATTCTGTAATGGCGCATAAGTCGGGATTGTCATCTGAGAGCAAGTCGTGGAGGATGAGAGCTTTTTTTGAGTATAGATTGTACATTGATAAGGGTTATGGCTAAGGTGGTTAGACCTAGAAATTGGGTGAAGGGTGAGATCATGATCGGGACTAACGATTTCCAGGATATAGGGGAGTGTGATTGTGAAGGGAAGGTTTTACGCAGGTGGGGGTGGTATGTAATGGGGATAGACAAATGGCACATTTCACATGAATAGGTAATGGTTTCACTATGTATTACAAATATGTCCCAATATGTAGTAGTACCAATATATAATAGTCAATAGAACAGATATGTAGTTCACGTGGTGGGGTTAGTGAGAAGTCCACAGGTGATCCACCCGACAAAGGAAAGCCAATGAGGTGCAGGGCCTGTTAGCTTACAGAGGTTGAGAGAGGCCCGTTGGACCGGAGCGAGCCCATAGGGAGATAGTCAATCTATCCGACAGCTGCGTGTGCACTTGTGGGGTTGAAGGTTTGCGAGGTTGGCGGGTTTGCAAGGTCCAGGAAGGTGGAAATGGCTCGAAGGTTGTTGCTGAGAGGTCTAAGGCGTGGCTCAAAGGGGCGCACTAAGGGGCATGCCCCTTAGGTCGCGCTCCTTCGGGCGTGCGACGCCGGCGGGCAGCGCTTACTTTTGTAGGGACTGTCAGACCGTGCAGGATGACGTCGTGTTGCTGGATGATGCGGTCAGCTACGGGAGGGCGGTCTCAGGCGGCCTTCGGGATCCACAGGAGGCCTCGGGGTGGCGAGGCGGCCAGCAGGGGCCAAGTCGAGGCGAAGGAGGGCCCGAAGATGTGGTGGCGGGCAGCTAGGAGGGATTTCCGAGCCCGGAGCACCCCGACCCTGGTAGGTCTGTGCCGGAGAGCACGGGTGCAGCGACCGGGCTACTGCAGCGCGGCAAAGGAGGGCTCGGCGGGCAGCGCTTACTTTTGTAGGGACTGTCAGGCCCTGCAGGATGACGTTGTGTCGCTGGATGATGCGGTCGGCTGCGGGAGGGTGGTCTCAGGCGGCCTTCGGGATCCACAGGAGGCCTCGGGGTGGCGAGGCGGCCGGCAGGGGCCGAGTCGAGGCGAAGGAGGGCCCAAAGACGTGGCGGCGGGCAGCTAGGAGGGATTCCCGAGCCCGGAGCACCCCAACCATGGTAGGTCTGTGCCGGAGAGCACGGGTGCGGCGACCGGGCTACTGCAGCGCGGCAAAAGATATAATGGAGTGGGAATCCTCTTTGCACAGGGATTATTGGTACAAGTCTCTCAGTCATAGGCAGACCCTCAGGGCTGTTTTCTCCTACTTAAAGTCATAATTCATAATTGGGAATTGGTTTTAGTGAATGTTTATTGCAGACCCACTCAGCAAAGACAGACTTTAGAAGAAGTACTAAACCAGACCAAAAACTTTCCTGGGCAGCATATAATTGTGGTGGGAGATTTTAATATCGCCTTCTCCCCATCCCTAGATATTTCTGCACAGATCACTTCAGGTCACACGGAGCACGCAAGGCCATGAAACGTTTTATGAAGACTAGCAATGTGGTAGATATTTGGAGGCTGTATTTTCCCCACAGTCGAAATTATTCCTTTTATTCACATGCCCACAACTCATATACCAGAATTGATTATTTTCTCATAACTAAGGATCTTGTGGGAGTTACATCCAGGGTAGATATCGAGCCTATCACATGGTCAGACCATGTCCCAGTTAGTTGGACGGTGAATCTGACATCAGCAGATAGTGGAAGGAAATTCTGGAGGCTCAATGATTCATTACTGCATGAGGCACAATATTTTGATCGTATCACGGAAGTGATTGAAACCTATCTTCTCCCTAATGGGGACCAAGAGGTCTCCCCTATTGCACAATGGGAGGGCTTGAAGGCGGTCCCCCAAGGCCATTTTATTAGTATAGCCCCCTATCAAAGACATCAAAGACACATACTCTAAAACTCTTGACTACTGGGAATCATGCCACCAAAAAATCAAACAACTACTCAACAGCCTACACCTCATCTTAAATTCCTCCAAGACAGAAATCCTACTCATCTCTCCTGAGAACAACATCTCTAACATTACTCTTCCTACCAATCTTCCTACCACACAAGTTAGAGACTTAGGAGTGATAGACAACCGGCTAAACTTCAACAAAGCACATCAACAAAACAACCAAAGACTGCTTCTATAAACTCCAGGTCCTGAAAAGGATAAGACCTCTTTTCCATGCTCAAGACTTCAGAACGATCATCCAAGCAGTCATTTTTTCGAAATTAGACTATTGCAATTCTCTATTGCTAGGTCTGCCGTCATCCTACTCCAAACCACTACAGATGGTTCAAAATTCAGCAGCCCGACTACTGACAGGTGCAAGGAAAAGAGACCACATATCTCCCATCCTGAAAGAGCTTCATTGGTTACCTGTACACTTCCGTATCATGTACAAAGCCATATCTGTCATTTACAAAACTATACATCAACTCACCATCCTCGATCTACAAATCCCTCTCCAAGTATACAACTCGACAAGACCTACCAGAGATGTTTACAGAGTACCCCCCGCGAAAACGACCAGACACATTACCCTAAGAGATCGTGCCACCTCCACAGCTGGCCCCCTCCTGTGGAACTCCATTCCTACAGATCTCAGACAGGAGTCCTGCCTCCTAACTTTTAGGAAAAGACTTAAGACTTGGTTATTCAAGCAAGCTTTCCCAGACACAATCTAATGACACATTCTAATGACTCCTCAAAACACTCAGCCATTAACCATGCCTTTTGTATATAGCATTTAATTTGTATATTGTTTAACCATTTCTATTCTTTCCTCTCTCTTCCTCCTTTCTCCAAGTTCTGCACCCTTGTTAAATGTAACTGCACCTTCGGTCACCACAGTTCTAGTTTGATGTATATACTGCACTCCCGTTTTATGTAAACCAGCAAGATATGTTTTCATTATTGCCGGTATATAAAAACCTTAAATAAATAAAATAAATAAATAAATATCATAAAAAGCAGAAACGGGCCAAGAAAGCAACTCTATTACAAGAGTTGAGGGATATAGAATGACGTCATAAGGGGAATCCGGGGTTCTTTCCAGTTCGATTAGTAACTCAAAAGCGGGAGGAGATTGCAGCCCTAGATGTGGCGGACATTGCCTTTTCCTTAGATCTCCTTAAACAGCGGCACTATGAATTTGGCAACGAGCATAGCAAACCTTTGGCCAGATGCCTACAGATAAAACGAAATACAGAAATGATATATCGCATTAAGGTTAAACAGGGAATGATGCTACTGCAACAACCAGAGATCAGGGCCCGGTTTCTAGAGTTCTATGAGGAGTTATATCAGCCGGAGGTGACTCCGTCCAAGGAAGATATTGCGACTTTTTTTGAGCCCATCCCTCACCAGAGCTGTCAGGGGAGGGCCAACGCCAATTAGACAAACAGATATCCCTATTTGAGGTCGATTGGGCTATCAAGGACTTAAAGTCCGGGAAGTCACCAGGCTTAGATGGGTTCACGCCTCTTTTACAAAAAATTCAGAGACTTACTACGGGGCCCATTAGTAGCCATGTTTAATAAATTGAGGGAAGGGGAACCTTCCTACCACACAGGAATATGGCGGAGATTACACTTATTCCCAAACCAGGAAAAGACCCTAAATAGCTGTGCCTCCTACCGACCTCTCTCACTCATAAATGTTGATTTAAAAATCCTGGCCAAAATTCTAGCGTTTCGATTGAGTGGTTATATAGGGACACTTATCCATGCTGATCAAGCAGGCTTTCTACCGGGTAGAGCGACATCTGATAATATTCAAAAGATAATAGACTTAATACATATAGCTAAATCCACTAACACCCTAGTGGTCTTTATGAACCTAGATGCTGAAAAAGCGTTTGATAGAATTTATTGGCCTTATCTATTTGCTGTTTTGCGGAAGATGGGTCTGGGTGGCCGCTTCGCAGTTTGGATTCAGGCGCTCTATTGTGAGCCGTCCGCATGTATTAAGATAAATCATGGCTATTCAGCGCCTTTTCAAATTCGGAGGGGCACAAGGCAGGGCTGCCCTCTCTCGCCGCTCCTCTTTGTTCTTAGCCTGGAACCCTTGGCGGAGTGGATTAGGAGGGAAAGAGGTGTATGGGATCCAGTCTGGCAAAGAAACACATAAAATTACTCTCTATGCCGATGATGTTATCTTGTCTCTCTCTCAGCCTATGACTTCCATGTATAGGGTCGTATCTATGCTGGCCCAATATGGAAGAGTGTCAGGATTTCAGGTTAATCTCAATAAATCGGAAATTCTCCCTGTGCATTTTATTGAGAACCTGCTACGGCAAGGTAAGAGTGAGCTCCTATTCCGGTGGACCTCCGGTCCTATACGGTATCTGGGGGAGAATCTTAGTTTGGATTCTTCTTAATTAGTATCTCTAAATTATAAACCTTTAATTCGCAACTTGATGGGGGATATAGATAGATGGGAATGTCTACCTTTTTCATGGTTTGGCAGAATGGCCGCGATTAAGATGAATCTTCTACCAAAACTTGGCTATCTTTTTCAGGTTCTGCCATGTCCCTTTCCTGTTGTGGACCTGAGGCCTCTTCAGCGTAAATTGTTTGCTTTTATATGGCGCAGGAGGCCCCCAAGGGTCTCCCGTTTGATTCTCAGCCAAACCCATAGAGACGAAGGCTTGGAACTGCCCTCCCTAGTACACTATTATGACGCAGCCCAGTTAAAATTCATTGTCGATAGCCATGATTTACAATCGCCTAAACAATGGGTGGGGATCGAGAGTCAAAAGATAGGGGGTACGCCCATCCTGGCTCTATTTTGGCCAATGTCCAGCACCCCCAGGGAATTTAAAACCTTTCCTTTAAGTATCCAGGCCTCTCTGATGGTCTGGAAAAAATAGAAAAACCAAATTGATAGGCAGCAAACATTACTCTGCCATGTCCCCCATCAGATACCTTCGGGATTTCGTTGAGGGGCAGAAAAACCTAACGTTTAAACGCTGGGAATCCCGGGGGTTAACACATTTAGGACAGGTTTGATGCCAAGGGATGGTTCCCTTTAGAGAATTACAGGACAAGTTTCAGATACCTACCACTGATTTTTTAGCATATGCTCAGCTGTGACACTTTTTGGGATCCCCAGGGCCCGGTTCTGATTTATCCAGTCCACGTTCGATGTTTGAAGGGTATTGCCTTCAGGCACAACACTTTCGAAAAGGGATTTCTAAGCTTTACCAGTTATTGATACACAACACGGATGGGAGAGCAACCCATCTGTTGGCTTAGGATCGGGACTTGGGCCCTCACTGGGACCACAACAACTGGGAGGAGTGTTTTCAGGAGTTAGGCCAATTTTCAATGTCCGCATCCATGATGGAGAATAGATACAATTTTTTTTTATTTTTTTTTAAATCGCTGGCACTATTCCCCGGTGAATGGCCAAATGGTGCCCAGACCGCTCACCTAATTGCTGGCGACAGTGTTCCCAGAGAGGTACCTATTGGCATATGTGGTGGCAATGTCCCAAGCTGCAGGGGTTTTGGAGTGCTTGTCAAGGATTAGTGGATAAAGTGTGGGGAGTTCAGGTTCCCTTACAAGCGGAGTACTGATTACTTGGACTCCCTTATTCAGATTTAGATGATGAAAAACAAAAAATGTTTTATTATCTTACTTCTGCTGCCAGACTGGTGATCGCTGCCCAGTGGAAATGTACAAACCCACCCACACTCATGCAGCTCTATGGCAAATTAAGGCAAATACATTACATGGAGAAATTATTGGCCCATAGACGAGTCACCTTATGCAAATTTTACAGGATGTGGACACCGCTGATTCACTACCTAGCCCAGATGGAACAGCGTAACTGATAGTATGAGGAGAGTCTGAGAAATGGTGAGGGGAGGGAGGGATTATTAGGAACGAGTGGGACATGGCAATTCTGTATCTGGATATATGTTAACCTGAGGAAAAGTTATTGCACTGGAACTTTTGTATTTTCTACTAAGGAGGCAAGACTAATGTTTTATATTTGCCTATGTTTGTATTTTATATATATATATATATATATATATATATATATATATATATATATATATATATATATATATATATATATATATATATATATATAGATATCTCTGTTAATCTGAAATAACGAAATAGATAAGAACCGAGCGGACTCTCCCATTCTTCCATGTGTCTGATGGACTTTGGACTGATCCATGGTACTACAGGAACGAAAATTATCAGGTAAGGAAATAATTTTCCTTTCTCTGTACGTACCCGGATCAGTCCAGACTCCTGGGATATACCAGAGCTTTCTTACCTGGGTTTGGGATCTGGAGAGGCCCGCTTGACGCACTCCCTCTCCAAATCCTCCTGAAACTGGAGCCTGGACATCCAATCTGTAATTTCTCACAAAAGTATGCAGAGATTTCCACGTAGCCGCCCTGCAAATTTCCTGCGGTGATGCCATCTGACACTCTGCCCAAGACGCTGCTTGTGAACTAATAAAGTGGGCACACATCCGTAGGAAGGGATCTACCATGAAGGAGATAGGCCGAACAAATAGTCTCCTTTAGCCAACGAGCTATAGTAGCTTTGGACGCCTGCTGTCCTCGTTTAGGACCGCTCCACAGCACAAAAAGATGGTCAGTCACACGAAACTCATTGGTAACCTCAAGGTAACGCAACTAAGCTCTGCAAACGTCAAGCTTCCACAAGTTGCTAGCCAAAGGATCCGAACGGTTTAAGTCCATGAAGGCCGGCAGCTCCACCGATTGGTTGACATGAAAAGAGGAAACCACTTTTGGCAAGAAAGACAGAACCGTCCTTAAAGACATGCCCAAGTCAGCCGGGCGGCGATGTGAACGGCGAAATTAAGGCCAAGATGGCGACGGCGACCATGCAGGCAAGATGGTGACTACCTCGGAGGATCTCCACGTGGGAAGGCCCTTGGAAATGCCGGGGTCTGGCCCTGCTAGGGCGAATCAACCCGGTGGCGCTGGCTTCGGCCGATGGCCTGCGCTCATCCTCAATCCTCTGAGACCGGCACAAGTAAAGATTTCTACCTTACCTTATCTTCGGCGCTTCCCGGTCTCGACCAGGGAGGTCTCCAGCTGCGGGGGGAGAGGGCAACTACCTTCACCGCCGCTTTTGAGGGTGCACCCGCTGCCTCTCAGCCGCACCCAAACTCCTCTCGCTCGGGGGCTATAAATCCTCGCCGCGATTCGGCCGCCGGACCGAGGCTGCCTCTATGCCGCGCCCGATCCTTTGGGGGCTAGGTCCCGCCGCGATTCGGCCGCCAGACCGAGGCTCACCTCCGAGGGATCACGGAAATCACCTCGGGAATCTCGACTGGGGGAGGGACCCAAGGGTATCACCGCAGGAGAGCGGGGCTCGTCTTCAGTAGAATTTTCTTCTTTAAATTTGGTTCCAACGCTCTAGGAGCATGCAGATAGCTCCTAACTGCTATGGAGACGGAAAATACTGGGGATCTGCACTTCCTGCAGGGGTATATGTACTAGGGGCTGACGTCAGATTGAAATCTGATCCGTCTCCAACTGCTAGCACGAGTACACTATACCCATTGGTCCTGAGTCCATCTGCTACACGCTAGGAAAGTACGGAGCAACGAGTGAAATTGCTGTGCATTGGAAAAGGAAGGATCCACAGAGTAAAATATCATTATAAAAGAAACTATGAGCCACTTATCGGCTGGAGCAGCTAACTGCGCTAAGAAAATAAATGTTCCAACAATGGGATAAACAACAGTTCCCTCTTTTGGTAATGCTTGACAGAGACATAAGTGTTGTAAATGGAGAGTTAGTATGAGAGTGGGGGGAATCTTGAGGACATTTTGAGGGAAGCACAAAAGAATGTATTGTTTGGATTGATGTTGGAAAAAACCCCAATAAACAGAAAATTACAAAAAAAAACCCCAAAAAACAATATCCTGAAGTGAGAACGTACAGCAGTAATTTAAAACTTACTAATAGGACAAACACACCATCAACTCCAGGCACACTGTCAGTTCTGTACAGACAGGCTCGGAAAGCATAGTCAGCTCTGTACAGACAGAGCAGCAACACACATATCGTCAGCTTCATGCTTGATAGTGATATATACACATCAACTCTATATAAAATAGGCCAGTGATATATATACACAGAATCAGTTCTGTAGACTGGTCAGTGACACACAAGGCAGCTCCATGCAGATAGGCCAGGAATGCACAATATCAGCTCTATTCAGACGAAGCAGCGACAATCATACTTCAGCTCTATACAAAAACGCCAGTGACACATATACACTGTCAGAAGCATTCAGCTAGCCCAAGCATCAACACCCTGTCAGCACCATGCAGACAGACCAGCAACATGCGCAGTCAGCTTCATGCTGGACAGTGAGACATGCCCATCAACTCCATACAGACAGGTTGTAACACACGCTCAGGTCGATCCAGTAAAGTGTGCTCCGTCGGAGCGCACTGTCACCCTGCTCTGGACGCGTGTTTTCCCTTACCCCTTATTCAGTAAGGGGAGGAAAACACGCGGCCCACCCGCGGCACCTAATAGCGCCCTCAACATGCAAATGCATGTTGATGGCCCTATTAGGTATTCCCGAGCGATCCAGTAAGTAAAATGTGCAGCCAAGCCGCACATTTTACTCTAAGAAATTAGCACCGCCCAAAGGTCGGCGCTAATTTCTTCCGGCGCCAGGGAAGTGCACAGAAAAGCAGTAAAAACTGCTTTTCTGTGCACCCTCCGACTTAATATCATAGCGATATTAAGTCGGAGGTCCCCAAAAGTAAAAAAAAGTAAAAAAAAAAAATAAAAAAAATTTTGAATTCGGCCCGCGGCTGTCGGGCCGAAAACCGGACGCTCAATTTTGCCGGCGTCCGGTTTCCGAGCCCATGGCTGTCAGCGGGCTCGAGAACCGACGCCGGCAAAATTGAGCGTCGGCTGTCAAACCCGCTGACAGCCGCCGCTCCAAGCCAAAAGGAGGCGCTAGGGACGCGCTAGTGTCCCTAGCGCCTCCTTTTCCTCGTTTGCACCGCGTCGCCTCATTTAAATACTGGATCGCGCGCACCGGCGAGGGGCCGGTGCGCGCGCCGGGAGAGCGGGCGTTCGTCCGCTCTCCCACGGACTTTACTGGATCGGGCTGACTGTCAGCTCCATAGATGGATCAGCAACACACATACTGTCAGCTCCGTGCACAGAGGCCAGGAATGCACAGAAGGTCCAGTGACACGCACAGTCAGCAATGCACACACCCTCAGCTTCTAACAGACCAGCAACATGCACACACTGTCTACTCCATACAGGAGCACTGGTTGCATTTATCATCCAAACTTTCACTGTAGTAGTATGGTGAGTTATGAAGTGTCTCACAATTTGACCTAGACTGTGTTCCTTCCTCCTCTGAAGAATTCTTACTGCTGTGTAAGATCATGCAGATTCAAGGCAGTGCTACATTTATATTTTTCAATACCTTTCTTACACAGAGAGGTGCACACACATTCTGGGGAAGCTAAGACAGTGCCATTCATAGCCCTATAACAACTTCCCAAACTGGGAAAAGGTTCTTATTCTACTTTTTATTATTAAAATGTTATTTATAGTCTGTTTTTATTTGTTGGTGATTTGTCAGCCACTTCAAAGTGGGTTACACTCACATGCTGCAGATATTTGCCTGTTCCCAGGGGATTTACAATCTAAGGGGTTTATTTACTGATTCTTTGGAGCATGCAGTATATAAATAATTTTAAATAAATAAAAGCTTTCTCCTATTTTATGTCTATAGGAAAAATGTTTACTAAATAGCACCTGAAGTCATGCCTGAGGCAATGAAGAGGTGACCTGACTTGCCCAAGATTACGAGTGCCAATGGATTTGAATCCTGCCTTTCCTCATTCTCAACCCAGTGCTTCAAGTAATAGGCCACTCCTTGAGCTTCTCATTAGTTCCTAGATATAAACACCACAACACTAGGCATCTTACAGACTTCTTCCCCAGCAGTGAAGAGGCTGGTAGTATTACTTACACACAATGCCATAGGTGCCCTCCCCAATACGATTCAGCTTCTCAAACTCCTTCACACTGCGGCAACGTCCCAGCTGAAACCGGAGAAATGTGGTTATGCCACAATACAAAGTTACAGAAGCCTGTGCAGGACATGCTCCTAATGGCCGAACAATGGCAGACCTTGCGAAGCAAGGGCAAGCAGCTTTCAGGAATTTTTCATCTGTCCAGTACCTATTCCTGCCCTCACTCCCATATCCTTAAACTGAAAAGTTAAGAGGAGATGTAGGTCATTTGAGATTTACTTCTGGTAAATGGGGATTCAAGACTCTGTGACTTTTGCAAGACGCTTACAGGGCAATGTTGATAAACAATCATTTTAGCAAATATACTGTCTAGTACACACCTATCAATAACTATTCTATACCAAAGAACAAAGGAGCTCCAACATTAACCCACCGGTATCTCTGGACTTCCCGAATATCAGTGAACTCTATCACTCAGTACACACCAGGGCCTGAACCCTGCAACTCCCAATAAGCAATACTACCTACCTGCCCGTCCCAGCGTAAGGAAGAATTTAGAACCTGCAACTAATTCAGGAAACTATTGTAACGACAAGTTGAACCCATGCAAGCAACCTAATAAAACGGTCACCCTAAACACTGCAGGCTTGGAACCTGCCCCTCCCAGCATGGAAGAGAACCGAGAACCTACCCCCCAGCATGCAGTAGAAGCTGGCACCCGTCATGCCCCGCAACACGACACCTGCCCCCCCCCCCCCCCCCGCCGGTCACGCCCCGCTACGGATCTCACCCGGTCACCTGGTGGCACGGGGAAGAATCCCGCCTGCCTGATGCGCTTTAAACAGATTTGTTCGGGCTCAAAGTCTGCTGCAGCAGCAGCAGCCTGTCCTGACTCTGCCATGGCGGTACCACGAGAACAAGGCCACTGCGCAAGTCAGTAAATCTGCACAGCGCCAACGCCACCTAGTGTGCGTGAGTTTGAAGGGCGAGCGCAGCTCATTGCACTTTATTCAGTGATCACGGTGCGCCCTCCCTTTTTTTTTTTATTCTGCTACAATCTGTAGTTTTCGTTTTATTTTCTTTCATTATATATTATCTTTTTACCCAGTTCTGGTGGGTGCATTATTTATTACATCCCATATTCAAGAATCTGCTTCTGTGACTCCACGCTTAATCTTTGTACTGTATTCATAGTTTAGGGGTGGTAAATGCATGTTTACCCAGACAAAACATCGGCTTGCTTCTTCCTCCCCCTTTACTGCGGGTAAAGGTGGGTATGGTCAGGTCAGGTGAGGGAAGTACCTGCTGTTACTGCAGTGCCGCTGCTTGGGAGCCAGGGCGTGTATGCCGTCTTTCATTCTGGAGTTTCCGTTGGTAATGAGCTTACAGACTCCAGGGGGCAATTGTCAAAGTCCCTGTGTATTTTTTGCCCGTGGTCTTTGTACCATAGTAACATAGTAGTGACGACAGAAAAAGACCAAATGCTCCATCCAGTCTTCCTAGCAAGCTCAACCTAGCCCACCCCCTATCCCCTCCTTTGCCGTCTCCCTCCCTTTCACCCCCTAACCACCCCTTACCCCCTTAGCCCACTCCCCCTACCCCTTAATCTCCCCCCCACACCCGCCTCCCTCTCCCCCCCCCAAACAATTAATCATACAACTGATCTATTGTAAATGAGTACTTCGCCTTAACTTATAATTTTAAAAACAGTTACAACTAAGTTCCTTTTATTATATTTATCAAGTTGATTGTTCCTCTCTCTCCTTCTGCCCTATTCTTTCTTGCTGCTCTTCCCCTGCCCACCTCTCACCTTTTTCTTGCCTGCTCCCCTTCTCCCCCACCCTTGTTCATTGTATTTTCTACCTGCTTCAGTTATTTGTAAACCGGCATGATATGCCCTATGAATGTCGGTATATTAAAAGTTTTATAAATAAATAAATAAATAAATAATGTAGTAACTGCCACTCTGTGCAGGTTACCACCATATTTCTCTTAAGGACAGTAACTGTGGCTCTGTGCAGTCATCCCCAAAACTTATGGTACCCATACAAATTTCAGCTAGCAACATTTTTGATGAGCTTTTTTGATGAGCAACATTTTTAATGAGCTTTCTTGAAAATTCATAGAGATGCTTGATGTGCTTTGCTCATGGACTTGGCCGTAGAAACAGTTGTATGCTTTTCCCCTTATGTCTGCGAATCAGTACCCCAGAACGAAAAAGTCAGGGCCCTCTTAGTTCCCTGTACGTACCAGGATCAGTCCAGGACACCAGGGTTGTGACTCCGCACCAGTAGATGGAGACAGAGCAAAACTTGTCGGGGAGAGTCATAAATAAAATAAATATATGACCCTGTGGCAGTCACAGCCCCCTCAGTCTTACTCTGTCTCCAGTAGATGGTGCAGGTGCGGTCACAGCCCCTGCCTGCCCTGATTCTGGTAGTTAGTCAGGGTTGGTTTGTTGGTAGTATTTAGTTAAGCCTATTTGAGCTTTTCTTTATATTTTTCTTTATATTTTTTCTTTGGTTTTGTTCAGGGTAGTCCCGTCCGCCCTGCCTCCCAGGGGGGTTGTGAGGTTCTGAGGGGACCTTCCCCCCCTGGCCGAGGCCGCTGCTAGGGTCGAGGACCTGGCTCATCTAATAGCAGCGCCAGGGGTGACACCGGGGAGCCCGGTTCACTCACCCCTGCTGCATCAGGGCTCCAGGACCGAGGACAGTGACAAGTGTTTGTATTAAAAAAAAAAAAAAAAAAAAAGTTTGTTTTTTTACTGTTTGCCGGCTCTCTCTTACCTCGCGCCGCCGCTCCAGTTTTGTCAGGGGGGGGCGCCGTTCAAGGGGGGAGGTCGCTGGTTCGGTTTTTTTTCTTCAGTCAGGTCGCGTCTCTCCCGTCCTCGCCGCGCTCGCCGGCATGCTGCGTGGGTCGGCCTGTCGGGCCTGCGGCTCGGCGTGCGCGTGTCTTTCGCGGGACGGCCTCTGTGCGGCCTGCGTCCCGGGGGGAGAAGGTTCGTCGGGGGCTTCTCGGGGATCCCGGGCCAGAGCTGTGCGATCGCCGCCGCGCGGTGGACCCTCGCCTGCACCGCCTCAGGATCCTTTCCCGCTCAGCGCGGGAGTGACGGCTATCTTGGCTACCAGCCGCGAAATCGCGCGGGAAGCGGCGGGGGACTCAGCCTTGCCTCCAGCGCTTTCGCCGCAGCGGAACCCGGCGGGGGGGGGGGTCGTCCCGGAGGGATTTCGGTCCCCTGAGGATTCTGGGGACGATTCCTCGGATTCAGGGGCTTTTTCAGCGGACTTTGCGCTTTTGTTGCGCAAAGTCCTTAAATACCAGCGCGGCAAGCGCAGCAAGTACAGCAGTAAGGGAGTCTCCGGGGGGGCATCCCGCAAAGCCGCCCCGAGGAAGAGGAAGGCCAAGGATGCGGCGGGGCCCTCCCAGGAGCCGTCGAGAGGGAAGCGGCCTCCACGGGGCATCCCACAGGAGACGGACTCGGAATTTTCCTCTGCAGTGGACACGGACTCCCCCGAGGAGCCCCTGAGGGGGGCCGAGGAAGTGGCGGAGGACGATTCCACCCAGCCCGGTGCAGCCAAAGGGGCACAGGCCGTGGAGGGGGATGACCCCAAGGTGGTCCGGCTTTTTCACAGGGAGGAACTGTCCCCACTCATTCCAGCCATCCTGCAGGAGCTGGGAATTGAGGCCCCGCCGGTGGTTGTTCGACAGGAGGCCAACATGGATCCGGTCCTGTTTGGTCTCACGGGACCGGCGGTGGCTTTTCCGTTTCATTTTTCGTCGACGGATATTTTGTTCCGGGAATGGGATACCCCGGAATTAGGTTTGAAGGTCAGCAAAGCCATGGATAAGCTCTATCCGCTGCCTGAGGACGCGCTGGAACTTCTCAGACTCCTGAAAGTGGACTCAGCGGTCTCTGCGGTGACGAAGCGGTCTACTATCCCGGTTACGGGAGCAACGGCCCTCAGGGACATACAGGACAGGAAACTGGAAGTGCAACTTAAGAAGATCTTTGAGGTGTCCGCCCTGGGGGTGCGGGCTGCCATTTGTACTAATTTTGCTATGCGAGCTAGCCTGCGCTGGGCCCAGGTCTTTCAGGCGAATGCGGGTCTGTCAGCGGAAGAGGCATCCCAAGCAGATAGGTTGGAAGCGGCAATAGCGTATGGGGCAGATGCTCTCCACGATCTATTGCGTACGTCGGCTAGGTCCATGGTGGCGGCTGTCTCGGCAAGCCGGCTTCTGTGGCTGCGCAACTGGGCGGTGGATGGGTCATCCAAGGCTCACCTTGGGGCGCTGCCGTTCAAGGGGAAATTGTTATTTGGCAAGGAGTTGGATGATTTAATGGTTTCTCTGGGGGAGAACAGGGCGTTCAAACTGCCCGAGGACAGGTCCAGGGCGCGTTTCATGGGTTCTACCAGGTCCCGGTTTCGCGGTCCCAGGAAATCGCGTCCACAGCGGGCTACAGGCTCCTCGTATAGGACACCTCCCTCCCGAACCCCTCAGTGGCAACACTCCTTTCGGGGGAAACGTTTCGGTAGGCAAGGAGGATCCACGGCGGGCCCGGGGTCCAAGGCTTCGCAATAAAACGCGGTCGGCCCATCCCTCGCCGCGGCCTCAGCACGTCATTCCAAATGTCGGGGCGCGGTTAACGTTATTTTTCGAGGGATGGGCCAGCGGGACGTCGGACCAGTGGGTCCTCAATGTGATAAGACACGGCTACGCATTAGATTTTGCTCGCATTCCAGCGGACAAGTTCCTTGTCTCACCCTGCAAGGCTCCCGAGAAGAAGGCGGCGGTACTAGAAACCATCCGACGCTTGGAAAGCTTGGGAGCCATTTCCCCCGTCCCTGTCACTCAGCACGGCAAGGGACGCTACTCCATTTACTTCATCGTTCCAAAGAAAGACGGCACGTCGCGACCAATACTGGATCTCAAAGGGGTAAACAGATGCCTTTGCGTTCCTCACTTCAAAATGGAGACTATTCGTTCCGTGATCGCCTCGGTGCGTCCAGGCAAATTCCTAGCCTCCCTAGATCTCACGGAAGCGTACCTTCACATGGGCATTCAGCCGTCGTTTCAGCAATTCCTAAGGTTCTGCATCCTGGGGCGGCATTACCAGTTTCGGGCACTCCCGTTTGGCCTCGCGACGGCTCCCCGCACATTTACAAAAGTAATGGTAGTGGTGGCGGCGCAGTACGCCGGGAAGGCCTCCTGGTTCATCCTTACCTGGATGATTGGTTGATTAGGGTGAAGTCCGAGGATCAGTGTCGACTGGCAGTGGCCAGGGTCCTACAGCTTTTGCAGTCCCTCGGCTGGGTAGTCAACTTCAACAAGAGTCACCTGACGCCCACACAGACCTTGGAGTATCTGGGAGCCGTATTCGACACGAAACAAGGCAAGGTGTTCCTATCTCACGAACGGATATGCAAACTGCAAGCTCAGGTGAGGCGGTTATTGTCTCTCCGCCGCCCGTGGGTCTGCGATTATCTAACGGTTCTGGGTTCTATGGCCTCAACGCTCGCGTTGGTTCCCTGGGCGTTTGCTCATCTGCGGCCATTGCAGTCATCCTTGCTATCCCGCTGGAAGCCGGTTTCGGAGGAGTTCCACCTACCGCTTCCACTCGAGGGCCAGGCGAGATCCAGCCTGCTCTGGTGGCTGGATTCCAGTCATCTGTCATGTGGAGTGTCCCTTCTGGTGCCCAATTGGACGGTGGTGACCACGGATGCCAGTCTCTCCGGTTGGGGAGCGGTTTGTCTAGGAAAGTCGGTTCAAGGCCTATGGTCAGCGTCGCAAGCCCAGTGGTCTATCAACCGACTAGAGACCAGAGCGGTCCGTCTGGCACTGCAAGCCTTCCTACCGCTGGTGCGAGGAAAGGCTGTCCGAGTGTTGTCGGACAACGCAACCACAGTGGCCTACATCAATCGCCAAGGGGGGACGAGAAGTCCACTGGTGGCGGAGGAGGCGCAGCTCTTGATGGCCTGGTCGGAACAACATCTCAGCAACGTCGCAGCGTCTCACATTGCCGAAATCGACAACGTCCAGGCAGATTTTCTCAGCCGTCATCGCCTGGTTCCCGGAGAGTGGGAGCTGATGGACGAAGCGTTCCTCCTCATTTGCAAGAAGTGGGGAACGCCCCACATGGACCTGATGGCCACGTGGCACAATGCGAAGGCCCCGCGATTTTACAGTCGGCGTCGAGAAAGGGGAGCAGAAAGAGTCGACGCGTTGGTGCTTCCGTGGCCGACGGATGTGCTGCTGTACGTGTTTCCCCCGTGGCCAATGATCGGCAAAATTCTGCGGCGCATAGAATTGCACCCATCCAACGTGATCATGGTGGCACCGGAGTGGCCGCGCCGTCTGTGGTTCGCAGACCTCATCCAGTTGTCGGTGGTGGCTCCTCTTCGTCTCAAGGGGGTCGAGGGGCTCCTCCATCAGGGCCACATCTGTTTGGAGGATGCGGATCACTTCTGTCTCGCGGCATGGCTTTTGAGAGGAATCGGTTGAAGAGAAAAGGTTACTCAGATGCGGTGGTAGCCACGCTGCTGAGGTCCAGGAAGCAGTCTACGTCCCTGGCTTATGACCGTGTCTGGGTGGTCTTTGAGGAATGGTGCGTGAAGCGGGGGGTGGATCCCACTGCCGCTTCTGTATCTGATATTCTAGCGTTTCTCCAGGCCGGTCTGGCCAAAGGCTTGGCGTGCAGTTCTCTACAGGTCCAGGTGGCGGCGCTTGGTTGTTTGCGAGGTAAGATCCGGGGAACCTCCCTGGCTCTTCACCCGGATATCTCCTGTTTCCTTCGGGGGGGTAAACATCTCCGTCCTCCATTGCGTCCTCCCTGTCCGTCTTGGAACCTTAACTGGGTTCTCACCGCCTTAGGCTCGGCTCCGTTTGAGCCCTTGAAGCGCGCAACTACTAAGGATCTCATGTTGAAAACGGTATTCCTGGTGGCGATTGCCTCGGCACGGCGTGTTTCGGAATTGCAGGCTTTATCCTGTAGGGAACCGTTCTTGCGTATTGCCGATTCAGGAGTTTCCTTGCGGACGGTCCCTTCCTTTCTGCCTAAAGTGGTGTCGTCTTTTCACTTGAATCAGTCAGTTGAGCTGCCCGCTTTTGCGGTCGGGGAGTCCTCTGATCCAAAATCGAGGGAACTGAGGAAGCTTGATGTGCGGAGATCCCTCCTTCGCTACCTGGAGGTTACTAATCCGTTTCGGGTAACTGATCATCTGTTTGTTTTGTTCTCTGGTCCAAAGAAGGGGGCCGCAGCGTCCCGCACGACGATCGCCCGTTGGCTCAAGGAGGCCATTGGTTCGGCGTACTTGGTGCGGGGAAAACCGCTTCCCGTGGGTCTTCAGGCTCACTCGACTCGATCTCAAACTGCGCCTTGGGTGGAAGCTTCTCAGGTGTCGCCTCAAGAGATTTGCAGGGCGGCTACCTGGAAGTCGTTACATACCTTTAGCAGGCATTACCGGTTGGATGTCCGGGCTACAGATGCCGGGGGTTTTGGAGAGAGGGTACTCCGAGCGGGACTCTCTACTTCCCACCCTCGGTAACTTGGCTCTGGTACGTCCCAGGTGTCCTGGACTGATCCTGGTACATACAGGGAAAGGAAAATTAGTTTCTTACCTGATAATTTTCGTTCCTGTAGTACCAAGGATCAGTCCAGGATCCCACCCGCGCTGACGCGCTGAAGTAACGGAGAGTCCGCCTATTGGTTTGTTAGGTAATCTGATCGCTTGTTTAGCTCTCCCGGTTGGGGAGTCCAGTTTCAGTTGGGGTTTTCGGAGATATTTTCCGTTTAAGAAGCTAAAGTTTCTAGCTAGTTTTGAGTTTCTACTTTGACATTACGTACGACTGAGGGGGCTGTGACTGCCTCAGGGTCATATATGACTCACTCCGACAAGTTTTGCTCTGTCTCCATCTACTGGTGCGGAGTCACAACCCAGGTGTCCTGGACTGATCCTTGGTACTACAGGAACGAAAATTATCAGGTAAGAAACTAATTTTCCTTTAAGAACATAAGAAAATGCCATACTGGGTCAGACCAAGGGTCCATCAAGCCCAGCATCCTGTTTCCAACAGTGGCCAATCCAGGCCACAAGAACCTGGCAAGTACCCAAAAACTAAGTCTATTCGGGCGCGCGCGACTTAGTTCGCGACTTTGTTTGGTGACTTTGTGGGACTTTTGTCTTGATTTGTTTCTTCTCTCAGTTAGCGATTTTATCAGATGTTAACTTCTTTCACTCCACTAAGAAAAGTCCATGAGAATTCGATAGGAGGAATTGGTAAGAAATAGTTTAGAAAAGAATATTATACAGATGCCCCATACCAAGCGGAAAGGGCGACTGAGGCCTGAGTCCTCTGCCTCGGTCCCAGACACGCCCAACCAGCTTAAGATACAAGGATTTCTTACCCCATTAGCGGCTTCAACACCGGGAGAATTGTCCGCTGTGGGTTTAGGTATGGAGCCAGACCTAACCCACCTGGACACACAAATATCTTTGTCCCCAGGTGAACCGGGTATCCCTCCTCCTCCTCAACCCGCAAACCTCCAGATACTTTCTTCAGCCCCAGTAGGTGAAAGTGCAGGGTCTGAGGAAGCACGAGGAGTAACGGGAGGAAATGCTGGTATAATGGAAGTAGAGGGTGACTCGACAGGGGAAATTCAAAAGATTTCCCAAACATTCCGAGCTGGTCCGGTTAATGCTGTTTTAAGTATACCTAAAATAGAGTAACCAAATAAGATCACGCTTGACTCGATTTGGTTAGCAATAACCACTATGGAAAGATCAATTTCTTTATTAGTAACAACAATGAATAAGTCACAAGAGAAGTTATTAAATATTGAACCAACAATGAAGGAACATACAGAACAGATAGGAGAGATAGTTGAAAAGGTAAACTCAATTCAGAAGGTACAATCTGTTATGAATCAGAGACAGTTATGAGAAGGAGGATGGAAAACATGGAAAATAAATTAAGATATCAAAATTTGAGAGTTCTAAACTTCCCTAACCTCAAATTGATCTCTTTAAGAGAACAATTTAAGAAATATCTTAAGGAAATATTGTTATTACCTATAGAAAAAATGCCCTCCATCTCAAAAGTATATTTTGTCCCATCAAAAAATGGGAAAGATGAGAAGAAAGAAGATGCAAAGGTCGATGTAGACCTGGATTTAACTGCTTATATAGAAACACCATCTGAAGATCAAATTGAGCAAAGGGGAACTTTATTTCTCTCATTTAGTCAGATAGCTGAAAGAGATATGATATTGAGGACCTTTTTAAAAAATTGAAATAAGACCTATTTAGGTCAGAAAGTGCAAATATACCCTGATATAGTTAAGGACACTCAGACACGTAGAAAAGCTTTTGTGCAATTGAGTCAAGAAGCTAGAAAATTGGGAGCACAGGTGAACATCAGATACCCATGTAAATATGTATTGCAAATCCAAGGGAAAAGATTTGTCTATTTTGAACCAGAACAAATGAAGATCTACTTAGAAAACTTAAAAGAACAGCAAGAAAAACCGAACCTACCCTGTGAGTAAATAAATACTGCTAAAAATTTCTTCCTAATGTTATAATACTGATTCATATTATATTATATTGGCTTTATTTCTTTTTAGAACCATGGACCTTTCTGATCTTTATAATTGTAACTTCAGATATATTGTGTACAGTTGTACTAAACATTATTTCATGTTGTAAATTCAAGAAAATGGATAAATAAAGAATAAAAAAAAAACCAAAAAAAACTAAGTCTATTCCATGTTACCATTGCTAATGGCAGTGGCTATTCTCTGACAGCTCGATACTGTAACGTGCGGTTGGAGATTCCCCGTCTGTAACCCGCTGTGGGCGCACAATTCGGACACGTAAGGCGATCCTGCGATACAGTCTCCAGTTTCACGCGTCCTTAACGCTTTTTGAAACCGACGCGTAACCCTTTCCGCACCCAGCATGTATATGACATGTAAATGAACGAATTAGCTGTTTAATGAACGAATCAGCTATTCCCCCCCGATACTGTGACGCGCGCTCCGATTATCTCCTTTGTAACCCGCTATTTTGCCGCATCCTTAACCTGTTAGTTTACCGCCTTCCCTCTACCTGGTGTTAGTGTGGTGTTCGAACAGCTACGTACCGGACTGCACCATATATACTAACATTTGCAGCGTAAAGTTGTTATATATATATATATATAAATACCTGTCACTTTCTGAATCCCCCATCTCCACACGGGCGGGCGGGCGGGCGTTCGATCCAGGCGGCGGCGGGAGCCGGCGGGCGGGTGGGCGCGCGTTTGATCCAGGCGGCGGTGGGCGGGTGGGTGCCCGTTCATCCAGGCCGCGGCGGTGGGCGCGCGTTCGATCCAGGCCGCGGCGGGCGCACATTCATGCAGGCGGAGGGAGCCAGCGGCGAAAGCGGCCTCCGGCAGCCCCCGCCAGCAGTGAATGAATGCACGCCTGTGTACGCCCGTGCGATTTCGGCACTCAAGGCAGTCACATGCCGTGACGTCAAGCGTCGTGACGTCACGCCTTGAGCGCTGAAATCGCACGGGCGTACACAGGCGTGCATTCATTTACTGCCGGAGGCCGCTTTCGCCGCCGGCTCCCTCCGCCTGCATGAATGCGCGCCCATCCACCCGCCGGCTCCCGCCACGGCCTGGATCAAACGCGCGCCCACCCGCCCGCCGGCTCCTGCCGTCGCCTGGATCGAACGCGCGCCCACCCGCCCGCAGGCTCCCGCCGCCGCGGCCTGGATGAATGGGCGCCCACCTGCCTGCCACCGCTTGGATGGAATGCGCGCCCACCCGCCCACCGGCTCCCGCCGCTGCCTGGATGAACGGGCACCCACCCGCCCGCTGCGGCCTGGATCGAAAGCGCGCCCACCCGCCCGCCAGCCCCCCCCCTGCGGCCTGGATCGAACGCGCGCCCACCCGCCCGCCGCCTGGATCGAACGCGCGCCCACCCGCCCGCCGGCTCCCGCCGCCGCCTGGATGAACGGGCGCCCACCCGCCCGCCGGCTCCCGCTGCCGCGATGAACGAGCACCCACCCGCCCGCCGGCTTCCGCCTCCGCCTGGATCGAACGCATGCCCGCCGATTCCCGCCAGTAAGTTTACTTTTTTTTTACACTTTATTCCCTTTTGTTTTAATTTTCGCCCTGCGCCTTGCTTCGGGAGGGGGGGAACCATCCACTGTTACGAATGGGCTCAGGCCAGGAGTGGTGAACACCACTACCGAGGGTGTCTCAGGGAGGAGAAAGGCAGGACTGCAGAAGAGTCTAGATGCTGGCTGGTGCAGGCAGGAATGAATGAACCCTATGGGCAAGTGGGAAGGTGGAATAGGCAGACGGCGTCTAATACTGGCTGGAGATACCTGATACCAGATGCATGAAGGTAAGAGTGAACTTGAAGACTGGAACAGCATGGAAGTATGTGTGAACATGAATGTAGGTAAAGGTGTACAGGAAACTGGAACTGGGTGCTGGTGAGGATGAACTCAGGAAGCGTGCCGGTATGAGTGATAATGATTGGAGGTATAAGTGACTGAATTGAGGAAACAAGACTGACAGAGAACTGGACAGACAAACCAGGACAGCACTAACATTGAACATGAAACACATAAGCCCTGAAGGCAGCAGAGTGAGGCACAAGACCCGAAGGCTACAGACAGCAGACAGAGGGCCCGTAGGCCACACACAGACAGCAGGCAGAAAGCTCGTAGGTTACCGATAGCAGGCAGAGGCCCGTAGGCCAGACACAGCGGACAGAAGACCCGTAGGCCACACACAGCAGACAGAAGGCCAGTAGGCCACACACAGCGGACAGAAGGCAGAAGCCCGTAGGCCACACACGTACAGTAGGCAGAAGCCCGTAGGCCACACACAGCTGACAGAAGGCCCGTAGGCCACACACGGACAGAAGGCAGAAGCTCGTAGGCCACACACACACACAGTAGGCAGAAGCCCGTAGGCCACACACATACAGTAGGCAGAAGCCCGTAGGCCCCACACAGCGGACAGAAGGCCCGTAGGCCACACACACACACAGTAGGCAGAAGCCCGTAGGCCACAGACAGCAGGAAGAGGCCCGTAGGCCACAGACAGAAGGCAGAGGCCCGTAGACCACAGACAGCAGGCGAAAGAGGCTAGAGCAGGGAGCCCAGGCGAGCTCGATGCCGAAGCACCGATGGAACTACTAGACAGGGTTATAAAGGGGAGTCTGGGATATAGAGTAGACAGGAAGGAAGAAGTGGGCCAGCCAGAAGAGCATGCTCGTGGGGGACCTCTGGTGGTGAGGCGGCTGCATAGCAGCCATGGTCGTAACATCCACTTCCTGGTACCTGTCATTTCAAATGTCAGTTGAAATGACATTTGAAATGACAGGTACCAGCGCACCCAGGATACTGTATAGGCGCTGTATTAAGCGCCTATACAGTAAAAATGGTTGCGCGGGCCTAACGCTTCCCTAATGCTTCGCAGATGCGGCTTGCATTTGCAAGCAATTTACATAGAGTATCGAGCGGTATGTAAAGAGAACTGTGCATGCGGGGAATGAGGGTGCGCCCGGCACTGCCGCACTCTTTCTAACACGGCCTTACAGTATCGACCTGTAAGTGAACTTAATAGCAGGTAATGGACTTCTCCTCCAAGAACTTATCCAATCCTTTTTTAAACACAGCTATACTAACTGCACTAACCACATCCTCTGGCAACAAATTCCAGAGTTTAATTGTGCGTTGAGTAAAAAATAACTTTCTCCGATTAGTTTTAAATGTGCCCCATGCTAACTTCATGGAGTGCCCGCGAGTCTTTCTACTATCCGAAAGAGTAAATAACCGATTCACATCTACCCGTTGTAGACCTCTCATGATTTTAAACATCTCTATCATATCCCCCCTCAGCCGTCTCTTCTCCAAGCTGAAAAGTCCTAACCTCTTTAGTCTTTCCTCATAGGAGAGCTGTTCCATTCCCCTTATCATTTTGGTAGCCCTTCTCTGTACCTTCTCCATCGCAATTATATCTTTTTTGAGATGCGGCGACCAGAATTGTACACAGTATTCAAGGTGCGGTCTCACCATGGAGCGATACAGAGGCATTATGACATTTTCCGTTTTATTCACCATTCCCTTTCCAATAATTCCCAACATTCTGTTTGCTTTTTTGACTGCCGCAGCACACTGAACCGACGATTTCAATGTGTTATCCACTATAACACCCAGATCTCTTTCTTGGGTTGTAGCACCTAATATGGAACCCAATATTGTGTAATTATAGCATGGGTTATTTTTCCCTATATGCATCACCTTGCACTAATCCACATTAAATTTAATCTGCCATTTGGATGCCCAATTTTCCAGTTGTTTCTGAATCTCCCTGCCGTTGAAGCGGGGAGCAATGTTTCAAATGAATTTAAAGCATCAAGGCTTATTGGTTAAGGATAGTGGTCTCAATGCCTTCTGCTAAGGGTAGTAACCACTGCACGAGCAAATTACTCCCCCTGCATGCTTTCCTCATTTTCTATAGGACTTGGCTGTAAAAGCAGTCCTGTGCTTTTTCCCTTAAGTCTGCGTCTCAGTATCCCAGACCATAGAAGTCAGGCCCCTTGATTGTTATCTGAAACAAATTCCTCTTCCCCCCTGCAGTCTGAGCAGGAAGCATCTGTTAAGGGTAGTAACTGCTGCACCAGCAAGTTATCCCCCCCCCCCCCCATATGCTTTTTTCATTTCCGTCTTCTAGCCTTTACAGATCCACAGAATGTAGAAAGAGCATCAGTGATGACAAAAATGAGGACAATTTTAAGATCTTGTTATCAAAATGCTTAGCCAAAAATTCACACAATGCCTCAGAGTTTATAGAGATGGGAAAACCAAGAGAATTAGAGGAAGTCCCAGGTAAAAATTTCACAGTACTGAACAGTTTTGTATTGTTACCAGATGCCACATTGTCATATTTCCATTTGGCTGCAAAACCACCCTTCCTAGAGGTGTCCAGAAGCTGCTTACAGAGATTAAGATTGTCAGCTGAAGAAAATGTACTTCACCTAACCTCTGCTCTATGAACTTGGTGCTTTGGAATAGCTAACGAATTGGTATATCAAGGAGCAGAGGTGGCTCTATGAACTTGAAGGAGTTCGATTCCATGAACCCCTGAAGACGGCACCCCTGAGACGCCTCTCGTCTCTTCATGCCTGCAGTGAAACGCACAGCCATCTTGATTTACTAACATTTGCAACGCAAACGGAACCTAATACGAAGTGACGTACTCACGCACTAACATTTAGTGAAACGTAACTCCATTTTGGAATAATAATTTGTATTGTATTAATACGAACGCCGCCACAAATGTCTAACCCGTCAATTAAATGACGAAACAATAGTCTGATCATAAGCTACACCTACTAGAGACCACGCTAGCTATTGCTTGTTCAGCAGTTTGTAAATTGTTTGTTCAGCAAAAACCAGAACGCATGTGTGAAAGATAAGAACTGTAAAGTGTATAAAGGTTTGCTCCTAAGGGGGGCGTGGCATGCAGTTGTACTAAGCCGTTGTCTTAGCTGCATCTTGCTGGCAATAAAAGTCTATCTTTACGGATCAGTTGTCTGGGCCTCCTTACTGACTAAAAAGAGACGGTTACATTGGCGAGCCAGCCAGGAGGTACCGGAGACGCTATTTTAGCTCTCCAGAAGGTCCGGTAGTTTGGTGGCGGAGCAGTCCCCCAGACACACCTGGTGAGTGGCCACCGCTGAGTTCAGCGATCAGGTTTCTGAGGGGATCGTTCCACAGAAATTCTGCTGAGATCTCTGGGTTGATGATCCGGGAAGAAGGCTTTCGTGACGATCGGAAGACCCCTGCAGGCGAGTATCATGGAAACAAGGGAATAAGTGAAGAATAGATAAGGAAAATAACCGGTCTATCCCTGGCGGACCGAGGGGGCCTTGATCACACCCCACGCAGTGTGTTAGTAGGAATTACGTTCCGAAGACCACGCACATAATAAGGAGAAAATTATAAGTGAAGTATACGATAGTGGAAATAGGTTTCTTGTTGTGTGAAAGAGAGTGAATGGCCTCGCAGTTCTAGGCCGGGCTGACCGCGTCCTAGTCGGGGCGATTGTGATCCTTTTGTGTCTGACGGATACGGACCCCTTACCTATCCGTCTTCCCTTCCCTCCTTTGTCTGTGAATTCTATCCTAATGGGAGAGGGCGGTTCGACTCCATTAAAAGTCATGACGGAACACTATAGCGAAGTGTTCGATAGACATAAATGTACAAAACCCGGAATGATTCAACGATGCACCCATAGGTGGCCCAGTTTGTGTGTAAATTGGCCTCCGGTAGGAACTTTCAATTTCCAAACGGCCACAAGGGTCCAGAATCTAGTTATAAGAGAAGGGAATCCGGGTTGCCCTGAGGATATACCGTATATAACCGCAAGGATAGCAGTTATTGAAAATCCTCCGTCGTGGGCAAAGAAGCTAGTAGAGGGAGCCGCCCTCGTAATGGTAACTCAAGTATGTAAGATGGGAGACCGGAAGTCCCCAAACCGGAAGAGAAGGGGAAAGGCGGCCATATTGGAACCTACAGAGCATGCGTCATCTGCGGCGGCCATATTTGTAGTACAAGGGAATTCACGGACTCCAGAAAAAAAAATTAAACCCCTGCCGCCCGCAGCACTGCCCGACGCTGAAAATATCTTGCCGCCACCATATGCCCCTAGTTGTCCCCTGGCATATCCTACGCCACCAAGTCCCCCAGTTCCCTCCAATGCGCAAGCCGATCCGAGGATGGCACCGGCTCATGAAGAGCAATCCGAAGCGGCAACCGCAAAGGTAGAAGGCGGCAGCGAGTCGTCCGTGGCAGACGGAACTCGCAGTAAAACCCAAGCTGCAGCAAGTTTGCAGTTACCAATTAGGGAAACATCAACAGTAGTCCCTGTAGTCCCGACTGAAGAAAACGAACATCGCACTACGCAAACAATAAGGTTATTTACCTACATACCTTTTACATCCAGCGATCTTTTCAATTGGAAACAGCTTGGGCCGTCATATGCTGAAAAACCAGAACAGATGATAGACTTTTTACGGGGCATTTTTGCAGCCCATAATCCCAACTGGGCTGACATTCGGCATTTAGTCTCCATTCTTTTTACCACTGAAGAACGCCGACAGATACAATTAAACATGGAAGAGGCAGCTCGATTAGGAGCCGGATCAGATGGACGTCCCGAAGACGTAGTGAGAGACTTAGCCCCGACTGCCGATCCCAACTGGGATTTCCAGACCGCGGCAGGGCGGGAGCGCATTACCGCCTATCAGACCGCATTTCTTGAAGCTTTAAAGAAAGGGAAGCAGAAAGTTGTAAACATGGGAAAAATTCAAGACGTGGTGCAGAAGAGAGACGAGTCCCCCGGAAACTTTTTGGAGCGATTGATGGATGCGTACCGCCAATACAGCCCATTTGATCCAGAGGACCCCAAACATCAATCCATCGTAGTGATGAGCTTCGTTGGGCAGTCCTGCCCAGACATTCGCTGGAAGTTGCAAAAACAGGAAGGGTTCGAGGGAATGAATATCAGCCAATTAAAAGCAATGGCTGATAAAGTCTATGTAAACCGAGAACCGGATGGAGACAGCAAGGAAAAGAAAGAAACTAGAAAGTTAAGAGAACGTGTCAGTTTGTTAGCCGCAGCGTTGGAAGAAACTTATTTCGGGAACCCGTCCAGACAGTATCACGGGTATCCCGGACTCCGAGGAAGAGGCAGATCGCCCTCTAGAGGGCTGCCAAGAGGGCTGCCAAGAGGACGAGCAAATAGAGGAGGATCGGTTAGAGGTGGAAGAATGCCATTGGGAACCAATCAATGCGCATATTGTAAACAAGAAGGACATTGGAAGTCTGAGTGTCCGGAGTCCCTGCAAGCAAAGCAGGAAGGATATACTCCGTCCAAATCTAAGGAAACGGAATGGCAGATGACCGTAGGTGAGACTTCCGGCGAAGATAGTGAAGCATGACTAGATAGGGGAACCCTTCCCATAGACCCCTTAGTGGAAATAAGAGTGGGGGCTGAAACTTTCAAAGGACTGTTGGATATGGGGGCGCAAAGATCTGTGATGACCACAGCCATCACCACGCCTACTTCGAAAAACATCTCCATAGTCGGGGCTTCAGGAAAACCACTAATTGCTCCCTTCCTTCAGAAACGGCAGGTTACAGTAGGAGGACAATTAGTGTCCCATCAATTCCTCTACGTGCCAGGGTGCCCAGTACCACTCATAGGGAGAGACCTCTTGTGTAAATTAAGGGCTACCTTGCAATTCGAACCTACCGGTGAAATCAAGGCATCCTTTGCCGATAATCCAGTCTCTCTCATTTGTCCACTCCAAGAGGAATGGAGACTACATCTCCCCGTCCTTGAACAAATCACTCTGCATCGATACGAAGTGGACACCCCTCTCAACGAACAACGAAGGCAGCTAATGGATAGCGTGCCTAAAGTATGGTCCGAGCAGAATCCAGGGGGAATAGCCATCGATGCTACCCCTGTTTGGATTGAAATGAAACAGAATGCACAGGTGATCAATCAACCTCAATACCCCATTCCATATATGGCCAGACAAGGAATTGAGATACACCTGCAGAGGCTGTATGATTTGGGCATTCTCAGGCGAATCCGATCTGCGTGGAACACTCCTTTGTTGCCCGTAAAGAAGCCTGGTTCTACTGATTACCGACCAGTACAGGATCTACGGAAAGTGAATAATCAAGTAGCAGATCTAGTAGCCCTCGTACCAAATCCATACTCAATCTTGGCTCAAGTTTCCCCTGTATCCAAGTGGTACAGTGTTATTGATCTCAAAGATGCTTTCTTCTCCGTTCCAGTAGCAGAAGAATGCCAGAAGATCTTTGCCTTCACATGGTAAAATGCACAAACTGGAATCAAGCAGCAGTACACATGGACTCGCTTGCCGCAAGGGTTCAAGCACTCACCTACGCTGTTCGGTGAGCAACTGGCAAAAGACTTGAAGATGTACCAAGTCATGTATGGGCCAGTAATACAGTATGTGGATGACCTTCTGTTGTTTCGTGAAACGTATCACGAATGTGCAGTAGCCACTCTCCACCTGCTAAAGACGTTGTACTCAAAAGGATACCGTGCAAGTAAAAAGAAGGCGCAAATATGTGAATTGGAAGTAGAATACTTGGGCTTCCAAATACGGGAAGGTACCCGTTGTCTTGGAATATCCCGTACCAGTTCAATACGAGGTCAACCTGTACCCACTTGCAAGAAAGAGCTCCGAGCGTTCCTTGGAGCTGCTGGATATTGCAGGCTGTGGATTGCTAACTATGCCGTTATTGCCCAGTCCCTGTACGACAAGCTGCGGGGAAAGGAGGCAGAATCTCAGCCTTTTCAGTGGGAAACCCATGAATTGACAAGCTTACAACAACTGAAAGATGCCTTGATTGAACCCCCTGCTCTAGGGTTGCCAGATGTAATGAAACCATTCCATCTTTACGTCGATGAGAAAAAAGGAATGGCCATTGGGGTATTGACTCAAACTCTAGGCTCGTGGGAACGACCTGTTGCATATCTGTCAAAAGGAATGGACAATGTTGCAAAAGGATGGCCAGGTTGTCTTCGAAGCATTGCGGCTGCGTGCTTACTAATCCCAGAGGCTGTCAAATTGACTTTTGGTCAAACACTAAACGTAACAACTCCCCACACTATTCAAGGACTCCTAGAAATGCATGGACCAAAATGGATGACCAACTCACGTCTTGTAAAATACCAAGCCTTACTGTGTGAAACACCTGAAATTCAAATACAAGACAGTAAAAACTTGAACCCGGCCACTCTTATGCCGGCACCTGAACCCGTTGCCCATGACTGTGAAGAGGTCATGACTACAATACATTCCAGCAGACCAGACTTGAGGGATCAACCATGGCAGGGAACATGGACTCTATTTACTGATGGGAGTAGCCAAGTTATTGATGGAATTCGAGTTGCTGGTTATGCTGTGGTTTCTGAAGATGACATCATTGAAGCTGAGTCCCTACCTCCTGGGACATCAGCTCAAAAAGCTGAACTAATCGCTCTCACTCGAGCTCTACAACTGGCAGAAGGACAGACTGTGAACATCTACACAGATTCCAAATATGCTTTCCTCACTATCCAAGTACATGGAGCCTTATACAAAGAACGAGGTTTTCTCACCGCTGAAGGAAAGCAACTGGCTAATGCGTCTGAAATACATCAATTGCTAAATGCTGTATGGGCACCGCAAAAGGTAGCTGTCATGCATTGTAAAGCCCACACAGGAAAATCAGATCCCGTTGCAAAAGGAAACCAATGGGCAGACAAAACAGCGAAAGAAGCAGCCCGTGCCCATTTATCGCACATCCCAACTACAACTTGTCCACTTCTACAATTCCCAACGGAAACTCCTGCCTATTCGACGGAGGAGAATGACTGGGCACAGGCTGAGAAATTCCACCATCAAGATGGCTGGTGGATTCTGCAAGATAACAGAATATGGATACCTGAATCATTAGCTTGGACTATTGTCAAGGAAGCCCATAACAAAACCCATCTCGGTCGAGATGCATTAATAAAGTTGCTGGGAAAAACGTACTACATCAATAGAATCATCCAATTAACAAAGCATGCAATCAGTCAGTGTCTCACATGTGCAAAGAACAATCCCAGAAGCGGACCTGGTCCTACACCCGGACATATTTTAAGAGGAACTACGCCATTTCAAGTTTGCCAAATCGACTTCACTCACATGACTCCGTCCAAAGGCTACAAAGCAATGTTGGTGGCTGTCTGCACCTATACAGGATGGATCGAAGCCACACCGACACGAACTGAAACCGCCAAGGAAGTTGTGTCTTTGCTCCTTCACCAAATCTTACCACGCTACGGATTACCAAGACAAATCAATTCAGACAATGGACCAGCGTTCACCAGTGACGTTATCCAACAACTAAGTCGAATTCTGGGTATCAAATGGCATCTGCACTGCGCATGGCGACCACAGAGCAGTGGAGCTGTTGAACGAGCTAACAGAACTCTGAAAAATCAGATAGCTAAACTATGCCAAGAAACAAAGACCAAATGGCCAAACATCTTACCCTTAGCTTTGCTACATGTCCGATGTAGTCCAAAGCGGTCCGGTCTAACACCTTATGAAATGATGTATGCAAGACCTCCACCTCTCCCTTCTTTTCCTGAATCGCTGCAGATACAAGGGGAGTTGTCCCTCAGTAATCAGCTCAAAGGACTATATAACACAGTTATTGCCATCCAGAATTATACATGTGACATTGAACCACTAGTCTTGCTGACCCCAATTCATCCATTCCAAGTTGGAAATTCTGTATGGATGAAGGACTGGGATGAATCAGATTTCCTCAAACCATGATGGAAGGGTCCATACACAGTGTTACTCACCACTCCTACTGCTGTAAAAGTCTCTGGATGCCCTTCATGGATTCACTGGACCCGCCTGAAACCTGCTGCCTCCAGTTGGCAGGTCTCCAGGATTGGAGACAACAAGTTAAAGTTCACTCAAAACAGGCAACAAACTAGTCCAGGGTAAATGACTATAGTACTTTGCTAAAGAGTACTAACATATACATTTTTTCTTCCTTTCAGAATTAATCAACTGATCTACTTACAAGGCAAAGCATAAGGTGTTTACTCTAAACCTCCAGCCATGAGAACCAGACTGCTACAAGTTATTCTACTAATCTCATGTTCTACAACTACATCTCTTGTTCTACCTCTAAGCAAGAACTGCACAGAATGCGTCAAATTAATCCGTACTACAACTCCAGATGGATTCCAGGTTGTCTCTACCATTATACACCAATCTCAGCCACCCACTTCATGCGCAACGCAACCTGCATGCGCATTAAATACCACTCAAGGATACCAGTCTTTTCATCGATGCCTACAGGGTGACAAGGTCATTTGTCACACACCAACAACTCCCAAGTACTATAACATTACCCTCACTGCTGGATTACCAAAGAGCTACACCTCAAGTATCATCCCAGAAGGAAAAGGTATCCTGTACTACATCAACTCGACCAAAGTCCTTATCGGAGGAGAGTCTACCGTCACGATAAACTTCGATGCCTGTGAAGCCATTGGCAAACACCCAAACGCTCTCCATTGCGGATCTCAATCCTGGAAAAAGTCCTATGTTTATAACCACAAGTACCTTTGTCCGTACAATCGGGCTGCCAACCCATCCAGTTGGATACCATGCCAAGGAGACTTAATTTTATCGGGTTGGGCCCTGGTATGTGACTATACAGGAGGAGGGTACCATGGCTGCCACGGAATCGGCAGATTGACTGCAGTAACTGGTAACATTGTGTCCGTTCAATGGCCCATACGAGGTGAAGGATCCCCATGGCAGGATACTTGGGGCTTTGGAATCGACGGAACTGGAAGAGACCCAATGACTTACATAACCATCACCCAGCGTAGAGACAAGCCTCGCCCAATCATTCATCAGACCACTGTGGTGGGCTATCAGTCCTTCTTTGATGAAATATCCCATGTATCAGAAGAATTGAAAAAGCATGCCTTTTCACATCAAGCAAAGAACATGTTTGTGAATCTGGCTGAGAATATAGCTCTCTCTCTTGAAGTTAAGAATTGCTTTGTCTGCGGAGGCACGCATACAGGAGAGCAATGGCCATGGGAAGCCAAGGAGGTCTTCCAAACCGACCTCAATCTCTTGAACACAACTATAACTTACAAACGGAAAACACATCCATACGAGTGGGCCCTCCAGACTGATGTTATTGGCAGACAATGCATATCCCGCCAACACTCCCGAATCTATACTACCTCTGTTGGAAATTCACCATGTACAGGGGTCCTTACTGCTAACCTAACCAAACTAACTTGGTGGCAGACAGAAAATTTGACTATGCCCACTACCCTGTGGACTGACTCAACCCTCAACAAAACGTGGACAGCTGCTGGGTTGCCCAACACCCTCTTTGCTGCGCCAGATGGATACTACTTCGTTTGTGGCCGAAGAGCTTATGAATTGTTACCACTCAACTGGTATGGCACCTGTTTCCTGGCCACCATTCGGCCAAGTTTCTTTCTCTTACCAATCACAGCGGGAGAAACATTAGGTGTACCTGTCTACAGCCCCATGAAACCAAACAAGCGTCGCAGAACTGCAAAAGTTTCTATTGGAGATTGGAAGGATCAGGAGTGGCCCCCTGAACGAATTGTACAATACTATGGCCCTGCCACTTGGGCTGAAGATGGTTCTTATGGATATAGAACTCCAATCTATATGTTAAATCGTATCATCCGACTGCAAGCAGTATTAGAACTCCTGACTAACGATTCTGCCATGGCTCTCAATATCCTCGCCAAGCAAAACACCAAAATAATCACAGCTGTCTACCAAAACCGTTTAGCCTTGGATTACCTCCTAGCTCAGGAAGGAGGCGTGTGTGGAAAATTTAATCTCTCTAATTGTTGTTTACAGATTGATGATAAGAGCAAAGTCATCGAAGAAATTACTGATCGAATGATCCGATTGGCTCATGTCCCTGTGCAGACGTGGACCGGTGTCCTTGACTGGACAGCCTCTCTACCAAATTGGCTTACTTCAATTCCCGGACTGAAAGACATTCTTATCCCCCTGCTGTTTTTCGTTCTAACTTGCATTTTATTCCCTCTTTGTTTACCTCTCATTTTCAGAAATCTACGATCTATGATTGAAACCATTGCTGATCGCAGAGCAGCAGCTCATGTTATGATGATCAATAAGTATGTGTCTATTTCCTCATTCCACGAGTCTGATGCATCTGACTCTGATGTCACTTTTGATTCTGATGACGATTATTTTGATACTAAACTCTAATGCTCCCTAAGTAACTCACCACATTGGACCACTTTGTTGCTAGGGTAAGTCGGGCTACAAAGGGGGGTGACGCCAATAGGGCCCATCCGTCTCAAACCCGTGAAGACAACAACGACCTAGCAACATCCTAGGGTCCACCTTGAACGTTCTCTGTATTAATTTTTCCTTCTCTTTTCAGTTACTTAACAGCTACGAGTGATACTTCCACCTTTCACCGAAGTTGAAGTATCAAAGGGGGGAATGAAGGAGTTCGATTCCATGAACCCCTGAAGACGGCACCCCTGAGACGCCTCTCGTCTCTTCATGCCTGCAGTGAAATGCACAGCCATCTTGATTTACTAACATTTGCAACGCAAACGGAACCTAATACGTAGTGACGTACTCACGCACTAACATTTAGTGAAACGTAACTCCATTTTGGAATAATAATTTGTATTGTATTAATACGAACGCCGCCGCAAATGTCTAACCCGTCAATTAAATGACGAAACAATAGTCTGATCATAAGCTACACCTACTAGAGACCACGCTAGCTATTGCTTGTTCAGCAGTTTGTAAATTGTTTGTTCAGCAAAAACCAGAACGCATGTGTGAAAGATAAGAACTGTAAAGTGTATAAAGGTTTGCTCCTAAGGGGGCGTGGCATGCAGTTGTACTAAGCCGTTGTCTTAGCTGCATCTTGCTGGCAATAAAAGTCTATCTTTATGGATCAGTTGTCTGGGCCTCCTTACTGACTAAAAAGAGACGGTTACAAACTTTATGTAATTTATGTTTAACTCCCTCAGATGATGATCGTCGCTAATTGGAAATATATGGGAGGAAGGGGCGGAGAGGACCTTTCAGCACCAGGACTGGCAAGCCCTGTGCTAAATTTTGTCAGTTGCTGCTGTGAGATCTGCACCAGGGCAGTGAGAAGCCCGGATGACTGCATGGTAGCATTGGTACTCTGGTGCCTCTGAAAATTTGGCGCCAGAGGTAGTTGCCTATTCCTAAATCCGAGTCTGGGAGGATGAGGAAAAGAGCAGTGTTACACTAGGCCACTGCCACATCCTCCCTCTCTGCAGCTCTTAGCCCAACTGCTGCTTTGAACAAGGTGGGAAACTACAGCCATGTGGTTCAAAGCAGCAGTCGGCCAGGCAATCCAGGAATAGACAGAACCGGAGATATCACTGGTCTCCCCTTGCCACCAGTCAGTGTAGAGGAGGGGGAAGAATTGCTAAAGACAGGTAGGGGGGCTACTGGTAGGAATTGGTTTGTGTAACTGTTGAGTGGGGAGCAGGGGCAGAGCCTGATTGCTTTGGTGTCGTGTCCCCCAACCAAACATGCATTCTGCAGCTATCTGAAGTTCTGCTCTTCAGCTATCTGTGCTGTATTCCTGGATTACATGTATCAATGGGATGTTTACAGGAAGATTGAGAACTGCCCTAAAGCTATCCCTGCTTATATAAACGTGAGCTTGCATTCGATTCAGAGGACGATTAGCACACTGCAGCCCAATTTATCTACTCTAAGCAAATACTATTAAATACTCGCAGCTTTTAGAAGTGTAAACATGTTCTCAGGAGTGAGATAACCACTCCCCCCGGAAGAAAGCGCTTTCAGTCATCCTGTGTAATTTTTTCCCGCCGATAGAGCCGCAGGAGAGGCCGAGCCTACGCGCATTGATCACGTGCTGAAGGACGTCAGCCCCGCCCTCTTCCTGTTATGGCGCCCTCACGGCGTGACATTAGTTCCGGCTGAGAGATATTTCACGCCGCAGTAAGTTGACGGAAGTGGGTGTGGTGAGACTGGAAGCCGGAAGTGGGATCTGTTTGACGGCGGAATGGACGGTGAGAGGCTGGGGGCTAGGGGGCTCGGGGCAGTTTTAGGTACTTCGGGAAAGCATTTATATCAGATATTTTCATTTTCGGCTTTCAGAGATAAGTAGAAGTTTATAGCCCCGAGAATTGAGCAATGGAAACTGGCAAGCTTTGGTTTCCGCGCTTTAAGTTAGTAATGCCAGACCAGTGGTGGACAGTCGTGGGATGTGAGCTGTGTATTCTAATTATGGAAATTTAAGATAAATTTAAAAACAGACGTTTGCTGTAGTTGCGATGTGTGCATGAAACAATGAAATGTTGAGACGTGACATATCAATTCAGGTGATGAAACTGACTGAGATGTGACACAATTTATCGGACGTCATAGATAGTTATTAACCAAGTGACTCAGGGAGACCCAACACTCGTCATAGGGAGGGAATAGGAATACATTGGATCTATTTTGGGGTTTGGAAACTGTTGGAGACAGGTTGTTGGGCGCTATGGACCTTTGGTCTGACCCAGCACAGCACTTATGTTCTTAAGTCATGCTGTAAGTCCAAAAGCGATGAGGGAAGGTCTGAAATACAACAAAGAAGCTTTGAAGGCATTTCCTATAAAGCTTCCTTGTTCAGCCTCTGTGTGTGCATATTTTGTTTGGCCTTAGATTATGGCTATTATAGCATTTACAGGGTGCCGACAATGTGCTGTGCTACTTAAACACAGACCAGTCTGAACAAGAATGTAGTCAGACTGGGGGAAAGAGAATTTCCTGCCCAAAGAGCTCACAGGAAACTTGAGAGCAAGGGATAATTGACTGATTACATGCACGTTGATGGACCAGCTTCCTGAAGAAGTCTCCTTGGTCAGGGATGTTGTTATAAGTGGCTTGATAAAGTCTTTGCTGTAAAAATTGTCAAGTAGTGCAACATCAGATAGAAGTATTATGTTAAACTGCATGTTGGGATACAGCACCAAAATGTTATTTATTGGAATGAGATCATACAACCTTCCACAACTGCAAATATAAGATTCACATTCATAATGGCTATGATGTCGCTACACGTACTGAACCAGTTAGATCCCAATCCATAAGACCTGAGTTGTAACATTCTGAGTATGGCTGCTCATGAGGGCTTCTGAGAAATTATAGTAAGGTGGTTAAGGCTAGAGCTCAAATTGGAGTCAGTGTTGGTGTAGTATTTAGGGAAAATGAGCAAGTTTAGTTTATTTGCTTGGTTACTCATAATTTTAGGAGAACAATAAACAGGGTGAAGATTCTGTTTGTGTGAGAGGTTTGTACTTGTGCAACCGTGGAAACTGGCACCGGGCAGTGGAGGTCCACGGGAAATCTTTGTGCTCATGTGGCATTAATCCAGGTCACTTATTGCATACTGTCTCACATTGCATCATGCACCAGGGAATATGAAACTGGTATGAGTAAAACTAAAGCTGCTTGTGTGAGGAGCAGATCTGTTTCTTTTTAAGGACATGCAAATGTCTTTCGTGGCTTAACTGTTTCTGAAAACATTCATTGTTGCCACAGGTTTGTTTTCAGAGGACAGTGTGTTGGAGGTGCCAGGTACCCCCTGGGAAATTACCCTCCTGTATACACTGCAGCGCAGTGAGCATGCCAGTCTCTTACGGCAGGTTCCTGGGTATACTAATCTTAAGTTCCTGATTATACCCAGATCAGTCCAGACAAGTAGGTTTTGCCCTCCCTCCCAACAGATGGAGTCAGAGAAACAAAACTGTGAGGCATTGCTACATAACAGAGAGTGCCACCTGCAGTCCCCTCAGTATTTATCTGACTCGATGATAGAGGTGCAACCTTGCAGTCAGATTAAGAAAGAGAGAAATTGAAGTAGGAGAATTTCGGCAGACGCTCCCTAAGGTGTTAGGCTCCTTGGTGGACCATCCCTCAGGTTGAGCTGGGCATGCTTGCCCGCATCTTACCGGGGTCCCTGAAAGCCAGGGGACTGGTTCCCTCAGAGCCTATGAGGCCTCTGCAAGGCCCCGGAATCAAGAAAGTACCCCTATGTGTGTTTTTTGCCTTTGTATCTGTGATTTTAAAGTTAAAAAAAAGAAAGCAGAAAGGCAAACAGCTGGTTGCTGGAGGCCGGAAGGTACAGCCATGAGGCAGCGAGGGCTGCAGGCCTCGGCAGACAAAAGGTAACTACTGTGCTGGTCCGCATGTGTCCCAGGGGAGCAGCATTAGCAGCCAGGCCTGTAGCGGAGGAGGTGCGGCAGTGGTTGGTGCGGCTGCGTTTGTTTTCCTGCGCGTCTCTGGGAGCCGAGCTGAGGCTGGAGAGCAGTGGTCTTTTCCGCGGCGGTGCCCAGCTGACTTTTCCGTGCCACAGGAAACGGTGCAACTTGGGTAAGAAAAAAAAATGCATGCGCCAGACCGACGATTGCGGCCGGCACTGTTTGCAGGCCACAGAGCGACCATCGGTGCGGGAGCACGTGGCATGGCGCCCGAACTGCGCAGAGAAGTGTGCCGTGCATGTGGGCTGGAGTCTACACGCTTGAATTCTCATTCCCGCTATCCTGGTTGCGCTTTAGGAGAGGAGGGTTCCTCAGCGGGGCGCACTGGGGGAAGTGGATTTCCCGCCTTTCAGGGGGACGTTTGTGTCAGCGGCTGGATCCGTGGAGGGCCACAAGCAGGAGTCCTTTGTCACTAGGGAACCCAGAGATTCCCTTCCCCTGTTTTCTCCTGTGGTTCAGGAGAATTCTGATGAGGGGGGGGGGGGACGACTCCGACAGCCTGGAACAGGGGACAGATGGCCCTGAGGGATTTTCGCCAAAATGTTTTCTCTTGATGCATAAAACTTTCCTGACAAGGAAGGGAGCAAATGAGAAGCGGGCGAGAATCGGGCCTCCCCTATCCACGCCAAAAAGCCTAAGAGGGCCCGCAGGTGGGCCCTCATAGTCTGGGACTGCGGGCGCACTTTGAGGTGGACCCCAGGGATGGGGGGTGGGGACTCCATGGATGATCTGTAGGATGTCCCTTTGGACCACCAGGGGGTGGTTCCAGACACTAATGTGACTGTGGTACCGGGTGTGGACCCGGATGTAGCTAAGGATGACTCTGATCTGGATGAAATAGCGGAGGGGGATGATTCTCAAGTTGTCCGTTTTATTTAAGAAAGTGGAACTATGCACACTTATTCCCCTGGACTTGGAGAAATTGGGGGTTAAAATGACTCGAGGGGTCGGATAGCGAGGGGATGGGTTCGTTCCTGGATGGGCTGAGGGGACCCCTGAGAGCCTTTCCCTTACCTAAGAAGATCAGGAATTTGGGAAGCTATATCCCCTGATGGAGGAGAGTTTGGAGGTACTGAGGGTACCGAAGATGGATGCTGTGGTGTCGGCGGTCACTTAAAAGGCAACCATCTCTGTGGTGGGGGCTGCCGTTTTGAAGGATATACAGGACTGCAAGTTGGAGATTGACTTAAAGCGGATGTTTGAGGTCCCTGTGCTAAATTTTTTGGGCCACTGTTTGTGCCAGCTTGTTGCAGAGGGCCTGTCTGTGTGGGGTGCAGAAAGCACAGGATCCAGCTTCGACAGGAAATGGTGCCCTGCAGTTAGCTCGTTTTAGAGGCTGGGGTGGCTTATGTAGCCAATGCGTCCTATGATTTGGTTCACACATCAGCCAGGAGTACGGTCTTGGTGGTGACAGCTGGCAGGCTTTTATGGCTGCAGAACTGGTCAGCGGACATGTGGTTGAAGGCTCAGCTGTGTAATCTCCCTTTCAAAGAGAAGCTTCTCTTCATGGAGGATTGGGATCAGCTGATGAAGACGGGGGAATCTAAGGGGAACAGGCTTCAAATCCACCTCAAACCCAGTTCAGGGATTTGAGGCGATTTCGGTCTGGTAGGACCATCTCCAATGCATATGTGAAGCCAATAGGCAACCGCCAGCAATCCTTTTGTGGAAGCCATAGAGGCTCCAGGGATGTTGCTAGTCAAGGGCTTGTGATAGAAAGTCAACACAAGGAAGCCAGGGTGTCCCACTCATGCATAGAAGCCATAGGGGGCAGCTTGTCCAGCTTTTAAATGGAGTGGACCAGGATTACCTCAGACCGTTGGGTGCAAGAGGTCATACAATATGGCTACACTCTTGAATTTTTGTGCCCGGTTAGGGAGGCCTTTCCCAAGTCTCACATGGCCTCGCAGCAAGTGGGAGGCTATGTGGTAGACGCTGCAAAGGTTACTGAATCTATGTGCCATAATGCCCATGCCGCAGGAGGTACAAGGGCAGGGCAGGTACTCCATTTACTTCGTGGTTCCCAAGAAGTACCTTCTGTCCCATTTTTGACTTGCAGAAGGTGAACAGGGCCCTTTGGGTGCTGCATTTTCATAGGGGACACTGCGCACGGTTGTAGCAGCAGTCCACAAAGGAGAGTTCCTGGTGGCCCTAGATTGGATGGAGGTTTATCTTCATATTCTGATTCGGATGGACCATCAGAAGTTTCTTCATCTCATAGTGCTGGGTCAGCATTTTCAGTTTTGGGCCCTTCTGTTCGGACTGGTGATAGCTCCACGAACCTTCACCAAGATGATGATGGTGGTGGTGGCTGTGGCCCTACGCAAGGAAGGAGTTCTGGATCATCCATACCTGGACAATTGGCTCATTTGAGCAAAGTTGAAAGAGGAGTGTGAGAGGTAGCTTCAGCGTTGATGAACACCTTGCAATCACTAGGTTGGGTCATACGTATGTCAGAGCCATCTGGTTCCGACCCAATCCTTGGAGTATCTGGGGGCTCTATTCGATACTAGGAAGGGCAGGGTGTTCTTGTCGGAAGAGTGAGTGAGGGTTTTGCAGGCACAAATGACACACCTGCTTCATCTTATGTTGCCAACAGCTTGGGATTCCTTTCAAGGCTCAGTTCCATGGCATCCACGATAGATTTGATTCCATGGTCGTTTGCGCACATGAGACCTCTGCAGCGCGCTCTGTTGTCCAGGTGGGACCCGTTGTTGGGACAATATTATCTGCCGTTGCCCTGCTGCAAGAATCCAGGTCTACTCTCTATTAGTAACTGTCTCACTGCAATCTGATGAAGGGAATGGGCCTAAAACCCCCGGCCTGGGTGGTGGTCACCATGGATGCAGGTTCCCTGTACTTACCCGGATCAGTCCAGACACCTGGGTTTTGCCTCCCCTCCAGCAGATGGAGACAGATAAGTTTTAAAAACAACCCTGTCCTATACACCAAGGTGCCACCCACAGTCCATCAGTCTTTCTCTGTCTCCAGCAGATGGAGGAAGTGCAAAACCCACAGTCTCTTCTGATTACCTGCTGAAAAAAAACAAAACAAGATAGTAGTTTTAGGATTTTAAGGGGAATGTTCCTTTAATTTTCTTTAGGTTTCCAAAAAAACCCAAAAACAAATACAGCAAGAAGAGAGGTTTGGACAAGCTTGTATCCGTCAGTCTCCCAGGGGGTTGCTAGGTCCTGAGGGGACCATCCCCTCTGGTGGAGTGAGACAGCTGCTGATAGGGGTTGAGGACCCTGTACCTGGCTCACTCACCCCAGCAGGAGCAGGAACTTCTTCAGAACCGGGGACAGTGATCGAGCAAGTTTTTGCTCTGTAAAAAAAAAAAAAAAAAAGTTTTCTTTCATTTTCACGCCGACTCTCCTGTGCCTTAGTGGTTCTCCCGCTTTCCTGCGCCGCTGTTTTTACTGCTTTTTGCCACTTATTCTTTAATTTTTAGCCATGACAGGGATGCCCCGAGGTTCATCGTGCTGTGCGTGCGGCTCAGCGTGCGCATTTCGCGGGACGGTCTGTGCGCTGATTGTTTGCCAGGAGATGAAGGACCTTCCGTTTTGCCCCAGGAGGGCCGGAATCGCGCTCCTCTGCCTTCAAAGCGGCTGCCGACGGCTTGCAAGGCTTCTGCTAGTCCATTCCCGCTGAGCGCGGGAACAGACACCATTTTGGATTCTTGTCGGCCAGCCATGCGGCCTGCGAAGGGGGAGGGGTTTTCACTACCCTCGCTTTCCCCATAGCAAATTCCCTCTGGGGGAGGAGTGCCAGCAGGCCCAGCTTCTCCAGTTACAGAGGATAGTCCTGAAGGGGCTGTTGATTCCTCTTCGGAGTCCTCCTTTTCTTCAGAGTTCGTATTGCTGCTCCATAAGGCCTTTAAGGCAAAAAAGGCAGGGAAAAAGCAGTCTTCGGAGAAGATCTCTGTGCAGTGCGGAAGCACTCCAGTTCTAAAGGAGGGTCTGAGCCACATAAGGGCAAGTGGCTGGGACGGACTCGAATTCCACATCACAGGACGAGCCTGATCAGCAACCCAAGCCTCTGGGGAGGGGGGGGCGATGGGGACGTGGACCCCCAACAGGACTTAAACCGGTGGTCTCAGGCTATGGAAGGCAATGACCCGAAAGTGGTCCGCCTCTTAAAGAAGAATTATGTCTGCTTATTCCAGCCATATTGGGGGAGCTAGGTTTGGAAGTCCCGCTGCCTGAGGCTCGGCTGGGAGCTATGGATCCGGTGCTGCTGGGCCTAAGGGGTCCCACCGTTTCCTTCCCTTTCCATTTCTCGGCAGCAGACCTGCTGTTCAGGGAATGGGACACCCCTGACTTGGGGTTGAAGGTCATATAGCTATGGACAAGCTATATCCTCTGCCGGAGGAGGCATTGGACCTTCTGTGAGTTCCCAATGTGAATGCAGCAGTGTCTGCCGTCACCAAGAAAACTACCATCCCAGTCATGGGGACAACGGCCCTCGGGGACCTGCAGGACAGAAAATTGGAACTTCAGCAGAAGAAGGTTTTTGAAGTGTCAGCGCTGGGGGTCCGAGCTGCAATGTGCAGCGATTTTGCTCTGCGTGCGGGTCTTCGCTGGGCACAACAGCTCCAGGCCAACGCCGACCTTTCGGAGGGTGAGGCTCTCCAGGCGGGTCAACTTGAGGTGGTTATTGCTTACAGCGCTGAATCACTATATGATCTGTTGCGGATGTTGGCCAGGTCCATGGTCTCCGCGCGTAGGTTTCTATGGTTACGAACCTGGGCAGTGGATGTCTCGTCTAAGGCGCAGCTTCGCTCACTACCTTTTAAAGGCAAGTTACTGTTTGGCAAAGACTTAGACATGATTCAGTCCCTAGGGGAGAACAAGGTTCATAAACTACCAGAGGACAGGTCCAGGTCGAGAGGCTCCTTTTCAGCTCGGTCCCGTTTCCGGGGTAATAGGAGGCTCTGACCGGTGCGATCAACTGACTCGTCCTTTTGCCCAGGTTCAAGCAGACAACATTCGTGATCTCAGTCCTTTTGAGGAATACGTTTCGGCAGACCCAGTAGCTCCCAGTCTGCCTCTGGAGCTAAGTCAGCACAATGATATACTGCCGGCCCATTCCTTGGTTCCAGTTGTGGGGGCCAACTATTGCTCTTCTTCAAGGAATGGGCCAAGTTGACCTCTGACCAGTGGGTCCTCACCGTGATAAGTCAAGGTTACGCTTTAGATTTTGTACAGCGGCCTCAGGACAAGTTTCTGATCTCTCCTTGTGCATACCAAGAAAAGCGAGAGGCGGTACAAGCCATTCTACAGCGTCTGCTGGACTTGGGGGGGGGGGCTATAACGCCGGTTCCGCTCACAGAACAGCGGAGGGGCCGCTATTCCATTTACTTCGTAGTCCCCAAGAAGGAAGGCACTTTCCGGCCGATCTTAGATCTGAAAAGAGAAAACAAGTGTCTTCAGGTCCCTCAATTCCGCATGGAAACTCTTTGGTCAGTCATCGCCTCGGTAAGGAAAGGAGAGTTTCTGGCTTCTCTGGATCTCACGGAGGCATATCTCCATATAGGCATCAGGTCGGTCCACCAGAGGTCCCTCAGGTTCTGCATACTGGGGTGTCACTACCAATTTCGGGCTCTACCTTTCGTTGTAGCCACCACTCCCAGAATGGTCACCAAGGTCATGGTAGCAGGCAGCTCTGGAAGGAAAGATTGTTGGTACATCCCTATCTGGATGATTGGCTGATTCGGGCGAAGTCCAAAGTTCTATGTCGGTCAGCCATCCGCAGGGTGCTGCAAGTTTTGAGATCGCTCGGCTGGGTGGTCAACCTTGCCAAGAGTCATCTGACTCCCTCTCAGTCTTTGAAATTTCTGGGAGCCCTATTCAGTACGGAACAGGGGAAGGTGTTCCTCACTATAGAACGCGTGGTCAAACTGCAGGGACAGGTGAGGGACTTGCTAGCCAAACGGGTTCCCAGAGTGCATGATTACTTGAAAGTCCTGGGATCCATGACATCCACTCTGGAGTTGGTGCCCTGGGCCTTTGCACAATTGCTGTCCCGGTGGAATCCGGTTTCCGAACAGTTTCATCTACCTCTTCCCCCTTACAGATTCAGCAAGGTGCAGTCTCGACTGGTGGCTCGTCTCGGACCATTTGGAGCGTGGGGTTCCTCTGGTGATGCGCGACTGGACAGTGCTCACCACAGATGCCAATCTCTCCGGCTGGGGAGCAGTTTGTCTGGGGAAGTCAGTGCATAAGAACATGCCATACTGGGTCAGACCAAGGGTCCATCAAGCCCAGCATCCTGTTTCCAACAGTGGCCAATCCAGGCCATAAGAACCTGGCAAGTACCCAAAAACTAAGTCTATTCCATGTTACCATTGCTAATGGCAGTGGCTATTCTATAAGTGAACTTAATAGCAGGTAATGGACTTCTCCTCCAAGAACTTATCCAATCCTTTTTTAAACACAGCTATACTAACTGCACTAACCACATCCTCTGGCAACAAATTCCAGAGTTTAATTGTGCGTTGAGTAAAAAAGAACTTTCTCCGATTAGTTTTAAATGTGCCCCATGCTAACTTCATGGAGTGCCCCCTAGTCTTTCTACTATCCGAAAGAGTAAATAACCGATTCACATCTACCCGTTCTAGACCTCTCATGATTTTAAACACCTCTATCATATCCCCCCTCAGTCGTCTCTTCTCCAAGCTGAAAAGTCCTAACCTCTTTAGTCTTTCCTCATAGGGGAGCTGTTCCATTCCCCTTATCATTTTGGTAGCCCTTCTCTGTACCTTCTCCATCGCAATTATATCTTTTTTGAGATGCGGCGACCAGAATTGTACACAGTATTCAAGGTGCGGTCTCACCATGGAGCGATACAGAGGCATTATGACATTTTCCGTTTTATTCACCATTCCCGTTCCAATAATTCCCAACATTCTGTTTGCTTTTTTGACTGCCGCAGCACACTGAACCGATTTCAATGTGTTATCCACTATGACACCTAGATCTCTTTCTTGGGTTGTAGCACCTAATATGGAACCCAACATTGTGTAATTATAGCATGGGTTATTTTTCCCTATATGCAACACCTTGCACTTATCCACATTAAATTTCATCTGCCATTTGGATGCCCAATTTCAGTCTCACAAGGTCTTCCTGCAATTTATCACAATCTGCTTGTGATTTAACTATTCTGAACAATTTTGTGTCATCTGCAAATTTGATTATCTCACTCGTCGTATTTCTTTCCAGATCATTTATAAATATATTGAAAAGTAAGGGTCCCAATACAGATCCCTGAGGCACTCCACTGTCCACTCCCCTCCACCAGGGAAGTCTCGGCCACTCTGGAGCTACTAAAATCACCTCCACCGGATGGAGCTCTATACAGTGGATCCCTTGCCAGGGAGGAAACATGTACAGTAAGACGTTCGCTGGCCAGGGAAGAACCAGAGCATCGATGCCTTCGGCTCCTGTCTCTCTGTGGCGTCTGAAGAAGCGTGGAACCTTGGCATTCTGGAATGTGGCCATCAGATCAATGCTTGGCATGCCCCCACGTGTCGTATATGAGCTGGAAGGCCTTGGACAATTCCCATTCTCCGGGATCGAGCTGGCGGCGACTGAGAAAGTCTGCCTGTACGTTGTCAACTCTGGCGATGTGAGATGCGGCAATACTTACGAGGTGCTGCTCCGCCCAGCGTATCAATTGCTGTGCCTCCGCCGCCACTGGTCGGCTTTTGGTTCCCCCTTGGCGATTGATATAGGCTACCGTGGTTGCATTGTCGGACAACACGCTGACCGGACTTCCCCCAAAGGGCAGTGGTCAACCGATTAGAGACCAGAGCAGTGGCCCTAGCCTTACAAGCCTTCCTCCCACTCCTTCGGTTTGGTGGGCCTGGATGCTCTAGTGTGCCCTTGTCCATCAGGGATCCTGCTGTATGTGTTTCCTCCTTGGCCTCTGATCGGTTGAATTCTGAGGCGTATAGAGGCGCATCCCGGTTCCGTGATGGTAGTGCCCGAGTGGCCGCGGTGTCCATGGTTTGCAGATCTGGTGCATCTTGCGATGGTTGGATCCCTTCGGCTGGCTCATCTACCAAAGTTGCTGCAACAGGGGCCCATATTTTCAGATCGAGAGGATCACTTTTGTCTCATGGCTTGGCTTTTGAAAGGTGGCGGCTGCAGCTGGAAGGTTATTTGGAACAGGTTATTTATACGTTTCTCCAGGCTCGTCAACTTCCCACTATAGCATATATTCAGGTCTGGAGGTCGTTTGAGTCTTGGTGACTTTGGAGACAGGTGCATCCCCTGTTAGTGGAGGTTCCTCTCATCTTGGAATTTGCGCAACAGGGCTTGTCTAAGTGTCTCGTCAATAGTGCCATTTGCGTTCAGGTGTCAGCTTTGGATTCTTAGGGGCAAATGGCAAGGAAGGTTCTTGGCCTCGTATCCAGACATGGTTCATTTCAAGAGGTAAAGTATTTGCGATTTATGGTCCGGAAGTTATGCCCAGTTTGGAGTCAATTTGTTCTTGGAGTTTTGTGTGGGGCTACGTTTGAGCCTTTGAGGAGAGCGACGCTGAAGGCTTTGACTCTGAAGATAGTGTTCCTGGTGGCTTTCTGTTCGGTCAGACAGATTTCGGAGTTACAGACTCTGTTTTGTAAGAATCCCTTTCTGTGGATTTCCCATGACGGGGTTTCTTTGTGGACGGTCCCCCCCCCCTTTTTTTTTGGTCTAAGGTGTCCTCCTTTCATGTTAATCAATTGGTTGACCCTCCGGCTTTTCTGGAGTGGTCTAAGGATTCCCCCAGGGGCAGGGAGCTGCATCTTTTGGATGTAGGGAGAACTCTGTTGCGTTATCTGGAGCTGTTGAGTAGTTCCGGCGCAGTGATCGCCTGTTTGACCTGTATGGGGCAGGAAGAAGGGAGAGAAGGCTTTTAAGTCTACCATTTCCCATTGGTTGTAAGTTGCTGTTTGCATGGCGATATGCATCGCCAGAAAGAAAATAGATGGCGCAAAACCCCAAATAAAACAACCCTCTCATCATACAAGGGACTCTTAAATCAATACAGGATCGCCATTCTACAGAAAAAGAAGGAATACTACGCAAACAAAATTCACCATTTTCAATACGATGCCCAGGCCTTATTCGCCTACGTATCACAAATCACTAAATCAACCTCACCACCTATTCCAGATGAACAAGCTCTCTCAAAAGCTATAGAACTCGCTTCTTACTTCCAACAGAAGATCTTAAATACCCTCGCCCTCCTTCCTACAAATACAACCCCCCTAAAGTCAGGTGAGAATTCCAATTCTCTAAATAGACCCAAATTTGACTGTTTCGAATCAATCTCCACCAAAGAGATTGAATCCCTTCTAAATAAACTGAAACCTGCTAGCCATCCAGCTGACAACATCCCATCGAGACTCCTGCTTCTAATCCCTAACTTGATCTCAGGACCTCTGACCAGTATAATAAATAGCCTCCTATCTCAAGGAAGCTACCCAGACATCCTAAAAACCGCTTCACTCAAGCCCCTCCTCAAGAAACACAATTTAGACCCAAATGTTCCAGCAAATTTCAGACCCATCTCTAACCTCCCTTTCGTCGCTAAATTAACGGAGAAATTGGTAAACACACAGCTTTCTGACTACCTGGAAGACCACAAGATCCTACACCCTTCGCAATATGGTTTCCGGAAATCACGCAATACGGAAACCCTCCTCATCTCACTAACAGACCATATTATTATGGGGTTAGATAAAGGACATTCCTTTTTACTAGTCTTGCTAGACATTTCGGCGGCTTTCGACACCGTCAATCACACCATCCTGTTGGATCGTCTAGCAGATATCGGCATCTCGGGATCTGCGTACAACTGGTTCAAGTCCTTCCTCAGTAATAGGACTTACAAAGTCAAAATCAATAATAAAGAGTCTCCCCTAACAAAATCTAATCTTGGCGTACCACAAGGATCTTCTTTATCCCCAACCCTCTTCAACATATACCTCCTCCCCCTCTGCCAAATGTTAACAGATCTCAATCTAATTCATTATCTGTACGCAGACGACGTACAGATTCTAATCCCCATAACAGATTCAATAGCAAAAGCGCTCACCCATTGGAATAACTGCCTACTTTCCATCACCAATCTACTCAATAGCTTAAACTTGGTCCTTAACGCTTCTAAGACAGAGCTTCTCCTCATCTCCTCAAATGATAATATCCATCAACCAACATCATTCAACGCTCACATCACATGTAAACAGGTGAGAGATCTTGGGGTGATTCTAGACAACCGACTAAACCTCAGGAAAATGGTCAACACAACAACGAAAGATTGCTTTTACAGATTACAGGTCCTAAAACGACTTAAACCTCTCTTATTCTTCCACGATTTCAGGACAGTCCTCCAAGCGTTACTGTTCTCCAAAATAGACTACTGCAGCGCCCTGCTACTAGGACTTCCCAAATCCTCTACTAAACCGCTGCAGATGATTCAAAATGCGGCAGCAAGATTGTTAACCAGTACCAGCCGCCACGATCACATATCACCCATTCTCAGGAATCTACATTGGTTACCAGTAAATTACAGAATTCTTTACAAATCAATCACCTTAATCCATAAAACTATCCATCATCAACTTCAACTTGACCTGGAAATACCTCTTAAACTCTATTCTTCTATCAGACCAACTAGAGACATGTACAAAGGCACTCTGAATGTTCCCCCCACTAAAGCCTCACGCCTCGCTATGACCAAAGACAGAGCCTTTTCAATAGCAGGCCCATCGATCTGGAACAGTATCCCATCAAACCTCAGACTAGAGCCATGCCTTTTAACTTTCAGAAAAGGACTTAAGACCTGGCTCTTTCAACAAGCCTTCCCTGAACCAGACAATCAATAGTTGGCCTTCATTGTTACTCGGTCTGGCACTCCATTTTTCAATGAAGGAATAAATGGACTCTGAGTCATTAAGGTTAAAACACCGTCTAAGTTTTTAACTTGTACTTTCTATGGTAAAATTTCTTTTACCGGCCTATCTTCCTTCCAGCTTGTTGCAAGCTTCCAAGTTCTCTCCCCTTGTTGATTGTAATTTTGACTTATTCCTACTTATTGTTATCTTTCGTTTACGTGGATTTGTTACTCTTGTTGTTTTTCCCTTTTGTTAATCTGTAAACCGATCCGATATGGTAATTTACTATGAAGGTCGGTATAAAAAACTGTTAAATAAATAAATAAATAAATAAATTTGTAAGAGGCCATCAAGTTCCAGCAGGGCTGAAGGCGCACTCCACAAGATTGCTAGCCACTTCCTGGGCAGAATGTCGTTGCTATCGCCTCAGGACATTTGTAGGGCTTTGTTGTGGTCCTCGTTGCATACTTTCACCAGACTTTCACAGGAAGAAGCGTTCTTTGAGAGTGTTCTGCGTGCGGGTCTTTCAGGTTCTCGCCCAGTCTAGGAGTGCTTTGGAACATCCCACTTGTCTGGACTGATCTGGGTGTTCAGGAAAGGACAATTGGTTCTTACCTGTTAATTTTCGTTCCTGTAATACCACAGATCAGTCAAGAGACCCATCCGTCACTGCCGAAAGACTATTTTTTGCCAACTTGTGGTTCAAGTTTGTTTGCCTTTCAGGGTATTTGGGCAGTTGTTGATCATGGTTTGTGTGTTTCAGATTTAATTTTTGGGAGTGTTTTGGGCTCCAGTTTTTGGGGGTTTCCAGGCCTATAGTTTTCCCTGTTAGCCCGAGAAGGGGGTTTTGGGGTTATATCTTGGCTTGGGTACAGGTCTATACTGAGGGGACTGCAGGTGGCACTCTGTTATGTAGCAGTTCCTCAAAGGTTTGTTTCTCTGACTCCATCTGCTGGTAGGGAGGCAAAACTCACTTGTCTGGACTGATCTGTGGTGTTACAGGAAAGAAAATTAGCAGGAAAGAACCAACTTTCCTATTTCCTCTGCTAACCCCTTTCCAGACCAAAGCAAAATCTTCAGATTCCCATTTCAGAGCAGATTGAGCCATATTAGCTTCTGCTGTGGCTTTTATTGCTTCTGTTTAAAGAGATCCGAAATCTCTTTGTCTAACCCAGGAGTGGCCAGCTCCAGTCCTCAAGAGCCACAACCAGGCCTAGTTTTCAGGATACCGGTAATTTAATATGCACGAGCTAGATTTGCATGCACTGGGCAAATCTATTTCATGCATGTTCATTGTGGATATCCTGAAAACCAGGCCTATTAGTGGCTCTTGAGGGCTGGAGTTGGCCACCTCTTGTCTAACCTGTGTTCAGGGATAAAACGGTTTAAATTGTTACCTGTTGGTTGCGATTCTGTTTACTGATTCTGGAAGAGTGTTTCTGACATCCTGCAATTTCTCACTCTCCTTTCCTTTTTGTCTTGTTTCTAGACACACTGTTTCAGTTGAAGGTGAGTATTTTTGACATTTATTTATATACAAACATTTGATATTCCTAGAGCATGTAGCCAAGTCTTAAATGATTTGGGTTGATTATTTTCTTTGTTGTATTTTTGGTTTTTTTATTCACATAATTTTACATGGGTCTGTGCTTTCTTCATATGCATAATGCTGTGGGGGGAGTTTTGCTTTTGAATAATTGGATACTGTCACTATCACTATCACATCAGTTTGTGTTATAATGTATCTTTGCGATTTAATTTAATATATTTGATATTCCTTCTTTTGCTAAATTAGATGGATTACTATCAAGATTAATTTAATTTAAAATTATTATCAAAATAGAGAACATTGAACATGAAGCAGCCTATGAGGGAGTCAGTTGGACCGTTAGATGATTGAGGGGTTAAAGGGGCACTTAGAGAAGATAAGGCCATCGCGGAAAGATTAAATTATTTCTTTGCTTTGGTATTTACTGAAGAGGATGTTGGGGAGATACACCTATCGGAGAAGGTTTTCATGAGTAATGATTCAGATGGGCTGAACCAAATCACGGTTAACCTAGAAGATGTGGTAGGCCTGATTGACAAACTGAAAAGTAGTAAATCACCTGGACCAGATGGTATACACCCCAGGGTTTTGAAGGAACTAAAAAATGAAATTTCAGACTTATTAGTAAAAATTTGTAACCTACCATTAAAATCATCCATTGCACCTGAAGACTGGAAAGTGGCTAATGTAACCCCAATATTTAAAAAGGGATCTAGGGGCGATCTGGGAAACTACAAACCAGTTAGCCTGACTTCAGTGCCAGGAAAAATAGTGGCAAGTGTTCTAAACATCAAAATCACAGAACACATAGAAAGACATGGTTTAATGGAACAAAGTCAGCATGGCTTTACCCAAGGCAAGTCTTGCCTCACAAATCTGCTTCACTTTTTTGAAGGAGTTAATAAACATGTAGATAAAGGTGAACCGGTAGATGTAGTGTATTTGGATTTTCAGAAGACGTTTGACAAAGTTCCTCATGAGAGGCTTCTAGGAAAAGTAAAAAGTCATGGGATAGGTGGCGATGTCCTTTCGTGGATTACAAACTGGCTAAAAGACAGGAAACAGAGAGAAGGATTAAATGGACAATTTTTTCAGTGGAAGGGAGTGGGCAGTGGAGTGCCTCAGGGATCTGTATTGGGACCTGTACTTTTCAATATATTTATAAATGATCTGGAAAGAAATACAACACGTGAGATAATCAAATTTACAGATATAAAATTGTTCGGAGTAGTTAAATCACAAGCAGATTGTGATAAATTGCAGGAAGACCTTGTAAGACTGGAAAATTGGGCATCCAAATGGCAGATGAAATTTAATGTGGAAGGTGATGCATATAGGGAAAAATAACCCATGCTATAGTTACACGATGTTAGGTTCCATGTTAAGAGCTACCACCCAGGAAAGAGATCTAGGTGTCACATTGAAATCATCAGTTCAGTGTGCTGTAGCATTCAAAAAAGCAAACAGAATGTTGGGAATTATTAGAAAGGGAATGGTGAATAAAACGGAAAATGTCATAATGCCTCAGTATCGCTCCATGGTGAGACCGTACCTTGAATACTGTGTACAATTCTGGTCGTCACATATCAAAAAAGATATAGTTGCGATGGAGAAGGTACAGAGAAAGGCGACCAAAATTGTAAAGGGAATGGAACAGCTCCCCTATGACGAAAGACTAAAGAGGTTAGGACTTTTCAGCTTGGAGAAGAAACGGTTGAGGTGGGATTTGATAGAGGTGTTTAAAATCATGAGAGGTCTAGAATGGGTACATGTGAATCGGTTATTTGCTCTTTCAGATAATAGACTGGGGGCACTCCATGAAGTTAGCATGTGGCGCATTTAAAACTAATCTGAGAGAGTTCTTTTTCACTCAACGCACAATTAAACTCTGGAGTTTGTTGCCAGAGGATGTGGTTAGTGCAGTTAGTATAGCTGTGTTTAAAAAAGGATTGGGTAAGTTCTTGGAGGAGAAGTCCATTACCTGCTATTAATTAAGTTGACTTAGAAAATAGCCACTGCTATAACTAGCAACAGTAACATGGAATAGACTTAGTTTTTGGGTACTTGCCAGGTTCTTATGGCCTGGATTGGCCACTGTTGGAAACAGGTTGCTGGGCTTGATGGACCTTTGGTCTGACCCAGTATGGCATGTTCTTATGAAAGTAGAGCATCTGTTAGATATGGTTAAAGATATGAGGTAGACAGTAAGTAATCTAAGCTGTAATAATACATATAATCTTTGTATATGGGATAGCAAGAATACAAAGTTGGGTATAAGTACAATTGCATATATGAGATGGTAACTGGTGAACAAAGTTGTGGGCTTATGATCTGGTTGTCAGGCAGTAGAGGAAAGAGTCTCTATTGTGGCATCTAGGGGAAGGGTTTGGTTGAACAGTCAGGGTTTGGGGGTTGGTTTTTTTTTTTGTTTTGATTTTTTTTAGTTTTTGTTTTTTTTTAATGGTTAGATGATAGGTCTAAAGGCACAGGGGTAGTGGTATCTTTTTCCATCTTTTCGGGGTATAGTAGCTGAGTGCACAAAGTTTCGTGCAAGTTAATCTAGCATAGGCCAGAACAGGGACAGATAAGAGTGCCTTTTTGGAGCATCCAAGTTCCTTCATAGGAGTATAGGAGATCAGAAGTTGAGAGAGATTCAAGGGCCATTTTCTTCATCAATTTAAAGATAAAGCAAAGAGTTTGGAATTTTATCTTACAGTGACACCTGGTTAAAAGTAACTGATGCAAGATTAATATTATATGGTGTTTGGCCCTTGCCAAGAGTCTAGCAGAATGCTGTGTAGAAGTTGGAGGTGATATTGTGAGATGCCGCTGTGTCATTGGTGATCATCGTGTCTCTTAAAGTAGCTGTGCTGTTGTTGGATCTGGCACCAGATGGTGATGAGCAATTACAACCAACACTTTCTTTCTTATAGACTTCATCTCAGAGCACTTTAGGAGGCAGCTGTTTGGTAAACTCAAGGCTAAGGAGAGGGTCACAGCGTATCCCTGGATTTTGCTGTGCTGTGCTTCATTCATTGAGCCACGTAATAGTTCTGTAAGGAGCTGCTGAGGGAAGAGTGAGCTTTTAGATGACACCCCCTTTCTGTTAACACATGATTCCCTTTGGGTGTTTGCATTAGATCTGCTATGTTTAAAAATTAGATTTTACGATCAGGATTTGTTGAAATTATATAGTGTCCTGCCGAGAGAGTGAAATATCTGGGGAAAGGCATTGGGCTTCATTCTGTGCTTTGCCCTGTGACATACAACAGATGTTTGAACCACGGCATTTCTTTCTGTGTAGTTCACAGCGAAGCAGCTGGAAAAGTTGGCCAAGAAGGCAGAAAAGGACTCCAAGAACGAACAAGCCAAAGTGAAGAAGGTGCTGAGTCTTACTCTATAATGTTTTGTGCCTGAATGGTCATGGGTTTGGGAATGCACTGGCACCTATAATGTTGTGGCATGGTTTCTGCCATTTCAATACTGATGGTCCGAGGGTTCCATATTTTCAAAGTAAGACTACACATACAAGCTTGGAGCCTGAAACTTTAGTTTAGACTGGCTGTAGCATATTACAGCAGTCATTGCACAGGCTTCAGTTAGCTCTTGGCTGGGGTTTGTTTCAACAGACAAGGCTGGATAGCCTTGGACTTCTCACAAAACCTCATGCTCTCTTTGTGAGTTCCAAACAGGAGGAAGTGATATGCCCTCTGTTGGAGAACAAAGCGTAGAATTACTAAGGTTAAAGACTCATCTGATTTAGTTTGAATGTAGTGTGAGTTACACTGAATCTTTCAATCCTACAGGCTTTGCAACAGAAGAATGTGGAATGTGCTCGGGTGTATGCTGAGAATGCCATTCGAAAGAAGAATGAAGGATTAAACTGGCTCCGAATGGCATCCCGTGTGGATGCTGTATCTTCGAAGGTGCAGACAGCTGTGACAATGAAGGGGGTAAGGTTCTGTCTCTGCCAGAGCTCCCAGCACATTGCTTGGTACTTGCTTATTAATCAACATTGTGCACTGAGCTCCACATGCCTATGCACCTCAGTCCTCCCCACAGCACCCCCTGCTAGTCAGGTACAAAAACCCATAAGCACAACTCTGCCAATGCACCTCACTCCCTGTTCTGCAGCACATCTCACTATTCTATCACTGAGATCCCCACTCCAAACACACCTCAGTTCTGCCCTGCATCATTTGCATACAATGCATGGATTGCGTATGTCCTCATCCATCCTTTTATCTGCGGGTCTTCTGATATGTATAGACATATTGAATGAGTTGTATCTGTTACAGGTGACAAAGAATATGGCTCAGGTTACTAAAGCTCTGGATAAAGCTTTGGGTGCCATGGACCTGCAGAAGGTGTCAGCAGTGATGGATAAGTTTGAGCAGCAGGTTCAGAATCTGGATGTCCACACTTCGGTATGTAGAATTCTCTAGGAAAGAGGGTGCGGCCTGGGGCAGGACTTGGGCCAGGTGATAGGAAAGTTTGGGACATGGGGCAGGACTCAGATCAGGCGACTGGAAATTATTTGACCAAGGAAAAAGGGTATTAAGGGTTGGGACTAGGGTCTGAAATAAGACTTGAAAGGGGTTGGGTGCTGAGCCTGGTGACTGCAAGTGTTATCACAAAGACAGAAAGATGGGGCCTGACTCAGCTATACTTCGGTATAAAAAAAGAATATAAAATAAATAAATAAATAAATAAAATTTCCATACATCAATTCTTTCACTTTTGACAAGTGTCTTCTGCACTCTCATTCTGTCTGCTGGATATGCCTAGCACTGTGTTTCCCCCTTTGTAGGTCATGGAAGATTCCATGAGTTCTGCAACCACCCTGACCACTCCTCAGGAGCAGGTAGACAACCTCATAGTTCAGATTGCTGAGGAAAATGGTTTGGAGATCATGGACCAACTCAACCAGCTCCCAGAAGGAGCCTCAGCTGTAGGAGAGAGCTCCATTCGCACCCAGGAAGACCAGCTGTCCCGGAGGTTTGTTTTGTCCTTCCCAGTTTGGAGCCTGCAGATTGTCAAGATCACTGGTTCAGCTGACATTAAATGCGGTTTTCATTTTTGTGATGGGCATGTAATTCTGCATGGGTTTAATTGCAGGTCTTGTCTCAGTAGCTGTTGACCTGAGTGCACACTTGGGGTTTTGTGTTCTGTATTGATTGGTTCTTCTTTCCTACTTTTCCTATGTGTTTATTTCCTAGGCTGGCTGAGCTGCGCAATTAAACTGTCGAAGTTTCGAGGACTGCTAGAGCCATGCTGTCCTGAGCTGGGAGAGCTACCAGAACTCCAGCACTAATTACACTACGGACTTCTGCCTGCAAAAGAGGAAATGCTTTTAGAGCTGCAGATCTGACCCTGTGCGAACCCGAATGCAAGGACCCTGCTGTGCTTGTCAGGTTCAGAAGGGGAACTGAGGCTTCACTTTGTCCTCTGAAAACAACTAGAAAGTCCTCATGATTACATTTTCTTTGTTCCTGCTGTGATTTTGAGGACAATGTATGTTGCACTTAAACATTTGTTCCTGATCATTGTTCTCTTCCATCTCACCCTCTGTGACGGACGCTCTCTCTCTCTTTTTCCAACTTTCTTCGGATGGTACAACTAGTTGTGCATCTGTTAATAGTTGTAAGATTGCATTTTATTTTTTTAAACGTTTTTCTGTGGATCAGACCTGTCCTCTGGCTATTTCAGCCAGTTTATCTTCTTGCAGTGTGAGAGTTATATCTGAGAGCTCTGGGTGTGGGGGGCCTTCTGGGTCATCTACTGCTGCTGTCTGGGAGGGGGTGCTTTCATCCCAGGCATGAACGCTGCTCCTAACTTAGCAGAAGGTGCTGGGTACATTGCCACACCTTTCTCCCGTTCGTAACATGCCTAGTTGTAGACCTTATGAGCCTTACTCATCCTTGCTGTCACCTCACACTGTAGTGTCCTGAAAGGCAAGCTTGGTCACACAGTGACAGCTGGGGGAACCTTGCTTGCGGGTGTGAGGGGAGTAGCAGAATGATGGATGTGTTCCCCATTTTTCAGTGCAATATTCTGCACAGAAAGATTTCTTAGGACAAAATATTTTGCTTTGGATGCCCATATAAGGGCACTAGCAGAAGGCTGTGTTCCATTCGTCCATCCCCTAGAGTAGATTAGATGTGCGAGATGAGGTTCAGCTCAGTCCAGATCAAGCAGTAAGAGCCTTCACTGTATTACTTGTCATGTTAGAAGGGTGACCTTATCCCTTCTACTTGGAAACTTGTACAGTTGTTGGAATATTGAACAGCAGCTGCTGTGTCTGTTCCCAGTTTCTTGTACTATTTGTAAGCCTCTTGCTGTTCATGTGCTAATCTATTTCAGATTTGCTCTCCTAATTTCCTACAATCAGACGTTCCCTTATTGGTTGCCTATTCCATGTGACTGTCTCTGGCACCAAGTGGGTGCTTAGTGTTGGCAGGGGAGGTGGGGTTTGCACTGCAGGGATTTTCCTCTACCTCATAATACACATTTTATTTTTGCCTTTAAGTTTATAACCTTTCAGCATGACTTGCATCTTGCTCACATTTTTTATGCTATTACCTGCCCTCAGGGGGGAGCACCTGTACTCCTTAATGTAGCGTTGATCTATGGTGGTGCCAAATCTATCTGACAAGCCTGGTGTACTGAGACAGTAACAGCACTAAAGCTCCCTCACATGAAGAACCTGGGAGAGTAAATTCATAGTGCATCAAAAGTTTGAAAGGGAAGGTAGATAAAATATATGATAGATTGCAGGATATGTTTGTGTCTTAGGAAGGCCTTCCGAGAGTTGCATGAATTAGCAGCTGCCTCCAGATGTATGGAGGCAGAAGTTATCGAACATTCTAGTCTTTCTCCATTATCTGGTTTGCCTTCTGCAAGGAATATGCTTTCTTCTGAAATCTTTCTTCTTTGACTTGGAATTGAAGGGATGAAATGCCAGTGATTTCTGGGATAGTAAAATCCTAGAGCTCCTGAAACCTTTTAATATTGGTATAAGCAATTCCCTCCGAGTCAGTTCAGATCACTGCGCAGGTAGAGAGGGGTCTCTGCCATGTGAAGTCCCTCTGTTCAGGCCATGTATGATGGGAGCCAAGGTTCCCTGTTGAGGTTCTTTCTAGTAAAAGGGATGCATGTCTATGACTTCTCTTATAGAAGGGATAGACATTGCAGATAGTGGTGCTGTCAGAATATGTGTCTTTCATATTTATAATTCTCCCAATAAGGCCTAAAGCTTTTGGAAGGTTTCCATTTGGTTGAACTGAGGAAGCTGTTTCTTTAACCTGTGTCTCATCCACATTAGACTGATTCCTGCAGTATTCTGCTCTCACAGAAGCAGAAAGGAGAAGGGGAAAGAAACACACTGCCTTTCTGACTAGGGAAAGCCAGACCCACAACTGCTGGAGGAAGTAATACTGAAAACTTGCATTTGGTATCATTGCTGTGTTTCCAAGGTTTGGGCTGATCTTAAGTAACTGAAATAGAAAGTCTGGGCTCTTGGGGATGGCCTGTTTCATTGTGCTGATGAGATGTCTCTGGCTTTCAAGAGATAACTTGTCTCAGGATTAAGGAGCTCCTGAAGGAAGCAGGTTTGTAATCTTTTCTTTTTTTTCCCCTAATGATACAAGAGAGAGCAACTTTCATAGCATGTGGTCATAGGAGGTGAATAGCAGAAGTATAGGTATTTTCCCCACTACTTTGATGGCATGACCACAGGTGAGGTTCTCTTACTGTTCTTAGGAGTACTGCACCGGAGCTTTCTGGTGCCTGGTGTTGTACCTTTTTCAGATAATCCGAGGACTCTCTCTGTAAATGGATCTATTATCAGAAGCCTTTTATTTTGCTTAGGTGTTTTATTAAATTATTCATGTGCAAAAAGGAATTTACCAGTTTTATTTGACTTTGAAATAAATGCTGTTGATTGCTAAATTCCGGTGTTGTCTTTTTACCCCTTCACCCAGTGTGCACTCCTGCACCATGTCCATAACTCCCCAAAGCAGGTGGAAACTCTGTTCCCTGTACGTACCAGGATCAGTCCAGACCGTGGGTTGTTCCACCCCCCTCACTCCCCCCACCCCTTCCAGCAGATGGAGTCAGAGCAAAATCTGAGAGGGCGCTCTCTCATATACTGGTGCGCCCTCTGTAACCCTTCAGTATTTCTCTGACTCCAGCAGATGGCACTTGCACTTTCGGTTCCCCAGTTCATGGAGAGGATAGTTACAGAATTTCTTTATTCTTTGTTTTTCTCTAATTCATTCCTTGGATGGATCTTATACAGTTAAAAAAAAAAAAAAAGCCTCAGTGTTCAGCTTCTCTGGAGACTTGCAGGCAGACCTTTGTTTTCAGTGACAGATCTGTCTTGGACATTCCCTCTTATCTTATTCTGTTGTTCTGGGGTAAGTGTTTAGTTATTTCTTTACAGCCAGTATTTCAGCTGCCTTAAGAGTGAATGTTGGTGGTCCAACCTCTCCCCCATTGTAACAGGTGACAAACAGAAGACTTCAGGCACTGGCCCGAGAAAGAAAAGTTTATTTGCTAGCAATAGATGCAGCTGACAGGTATCAGACTGCATGCCCCGCCCAGTAGGGGCCACCTTAAATACATTTTCATAATTCTTATCTCTACACATGCGTTTTACACATTAGTGATCAAGCATCACATATTACGACCAAGGGGCTGGGCGCCGCCCCCTTGCCAGCGTGGCATTTTCCAGATTTTTCCTTTTGTTCTCACTTCATGTCATGTGGGCACTAAACGTCACTCACAGGAAGTGAGAGTACTGCCAGGAATTGCAGTCCTGTGGAGGGCATGATGATTTGCGGTTTTGTAACAGTAACATTGCATGATATACACAGTGCTTCCTTTGTCTTGGTCGCTCCTGCGCACTAGGGTGCAGGCGGTCGTTCTAGCATGTTCGCTTACTTGCCGGTCATAAACGAAACCTAAGACATCAGCATTAATGAAAACAGCGTGAAAGCTTGCTAGCATACTGGCTAATACATTTGGTTTCTCACTATCCTATTGTCTCAGACGTTTGACCCTTTGTGGAGTGGGTGGTTCTGATGCATCGGGTCCTGATGTTAGGAGTTGCCTTCCTTGTTTCGGATCAGGGTCAATGCAAGCCCCCCTTCACCATGACCCCCTGCTGCCCTGAGATGCCATTTCTTCCTCAGGGCAGCCTAACAGTTGCAGAGATGCACCATTCCTCTGACTGGGGGGGAAAAAAAAACTGTAACTGGAGAGCGGGTCATTTCTGACAGGTAGCCGCGCTGAATTTCTTGTTTCTGAACGGCGGCCATTGTGCCTTCCTCACGAGGGGAAGAGGAGGAGCTAGGTGCAGGGGGAGGGGTGGTCCAGTCCCTTCCCCGTGGAGACCCCTGAAGTTGTCAGAGAAGTAAAATTCCTCTGTCACTTTAAGCTGTCTGGGGGGAATAAAAAGAGGAAAGGTTTTTACTTTTTTATTAAGCAGTACCCTGTACAAGGACTGGCAGCTTACAGGGGAAGGAGCAGAGAGCTTTTTTTTCCTCTCTCCTGCTGGTAGCAGTCAGGCATAGAAGGACTTTGCCGTTCCCGTGGCAACTCCTCACCCCCTCCCTCCTGAGGCCTCGATTGCCATTTTGTATCCACATGTGGAGAGCCTGCCTGCTGCACATATTGAGCCTGTTTCTTTGCTGGATGGGGGGAAGGGATTCTGTAGTTCATCAATCCCCTCCGGCTTTAAGCCCCATGGACTCTCCAGATTTGATCCTGGACTCTCAGGACGATATCCCCCCCTCCTCCAATTCCAGGGAAAGTCCCTTCTCATTTTACTACTGATTTTGTACTTTTATTACACCTAATTTAAGCCCTGTGTGACCGGCTGACCTAGAGCCTGCCTCTCCTCCCAATGCGGCCCCTCCCCCCCCCCCGGGGGGGGGGGGCCTTAAAGAGACAGCAGGCCTTTTCTTCTAAGTTCGTGCTTTTAATGCACAAAGCTTTTTTAGAAGCGGCTGAATGGCAGTGAAGGAGTTCGATTTTATGGACAATCGGTGAAATGAGAAAACTGAAAACCTCTAACACTGCCAGCAGTGAACCGCATTGAAACGCACAGCCATCTTGAATGTACTAACATTTGAAACGCAATGGCATGCACTATGTAATTACGTGCTCACGTACTGACATTCAGTGGAACGCACCACCATTTTGTAATTCTAATAATTTGTATTGTATTAATACAATCGCCGCTATAAAATGTCTAACACATCAATTAAAATGACGAAACAATGGTCTGATTATAAGCTACACCTACTTTAATGAATGTATAAGAGTTTACTTCCCACGGGGAGTGGCATGCAGTTGTACTAAGCCATTGTCTTAGCTGCATCTTGCTGGCAATAAAAGTCTATCTTTACGGATCAGTTGTCTGGGCCTTCTTCCTGACTTTAAGAGACGGTTTCATTTGGCGAGCCAGCCAGGAGGTACCGAGGACGCTATTTTAGCCCCCCAGTTGGTCCGGTAGTTTGGTGGCGGAGCGATCCCACAGACTTACCTGGTGAGTGGCCACCGCTGAGTTCAGCGATCAAGTTTCTGAGGGGACCATTCCGCAGAAAATCTCCTGAGACCTCTGGGCCGGTGATCCGGGAAGAAGTCTTTCGTGACGATCGGAAGAACTTTTCAGGCAAGTATTTTGGGAAAAAGAAATAAGTGTGATACGAAATAAGAATTAGAGATAAGATAAAGCTAAATTACAAGCCGATCCGTTACTACACAGGATCGAGGGGGCCTTGATCAAGCCCCGCGCAGTGGCTAGTAGGAATCCCGCTCTGAAGACCACGCGATTGGGAAAATATATATATAGATTAGCGGGAATAGGTTTCTTGTGTGAAAGAGAGCGAATGGCCTCGCAGTTCTAGGCCGGGCGACCGCGTCCTAGTCGATGCGATTGTGATCCTTTTGTGTCTGGCGGATACGGACCCCTTACCTATCCGTCTTCCCTTCCCTCCTCTGTAATTCTATCCTAAGATGGGAGGGGGCGGTTCGACTCCATTAAAAGTCATGACGGAGCATTATAGCGAAGTGTTCGATAGACATAAATGCACGAAACCCGGAATGATTCAGCGATGTACCCATAAGTGGCCGAGTCTGTGTGTTAATTGGCCCCCGATAGGAACTTTCGATTTTCAAATGGCCACGAGAGTCCGAAATATAGTAATAAGAGAAGGAAATCTGGGTTGCCCCGAGGACATACCGTATATTAATGCCTGGGTTGCAGTCATTTTAGATCCACCGTCATGGGCAAAGAAGTTAGTAGAGGGAGCCGCCCTTGTAATGGTGGTGCATGTACAAAAGACGAAGGGCCGGAAGTCCCCAAACCGGAAGAGAAAGGAAAGGATGACCATCTTGGATACGAAAGAAGATATGTCATCTGCGACGGCCATATTTGTAGTGCAAGGGAATAATGACTCAAGAAAAAAAAGTTAAACCACTGCCGTCCGCAGTACCACCCATACTGGTAGATGAACCGGAAAGTCCCTTGCCGCCACCATACGTTCCCATCTATCCGCCATTGCATAATTTGCCACCGACTCCCGCTTATGAACAAGCCGATCCAATACCCGGACCATCGCATGAAACGAGAAAAGAAATTGAGGCGGCGAAAATTGAAGAAGACGCAGAACCGTCCGTTTCAGACGGCACTCGTAGTAAAACGCAAGCCGCAAGTTTACACCTACCAATTAGAGAGACTTCGACAGTAGTGCCACTGACCCTTATGGAAGAAAATGAGTATCGCACTACGCAGACTATAAGGTTATTCACATATATACCTTTTACATCTAATGATCTTTTTAATTGGAAACAACTTGGCCCCTCATATGTTGACAAGCCCGATCAGATGATAGATTTTTTGTCTGGAATTTTTACAGCTCATAATCCTAATTGGGCTGACATTCGGCATTTAGCCTTCATCCTTTTCACCACTGAAGAACGATGACAAATACAATTAAACATGGAAGAATCAGCCCGAGAGGGAGCAGGGTCAGATGGCAACCCTGAGGAAGCAGTGAAAGAATTCGCCCCGCTTGTAGACCCCGCATGGGACTATCAGACCTCAACTGGACGAGAGCGCATAGCTGCTTATCAGAAAGCTTTTTTAGAAGCGTTGAAGAAGGGAAAAAGAAAGGTCATTAACATGGGTAAAATCCAGGACGTAGTGCAGAAAAAGGACGAAACTCCCGGAGATTTCCTGGAGCGTTTGATGGATGCCTACCGCCGATACAGTCCATTTGATCCTGAAGATTCTAAAAATCATTCAATCATAGTAATGAGCTTTGTAGGGCAATCTTGTCCAGACATACGTCGGAAACGTCAGAAGACAGAGGGATTTGAAGGGATGACTATCAGCCAGCTAAAAGTTATGGCAGATAAGGTTTATGGAAATCGAGAAACAGAAGAGGAGAAGAGGGATAAAAAAGAAAGTGGTCGAAGGTTAAAAGAAAGTGTTAGCCTGTTAGCCACAGCCATGGAAGAGACTAATTTTGGAAACCCAACCAGATACTATCAAGGATATCCTGGGTATAGAGGAAGAGGCAGATCGCCATTTAGAGCACCGTTCAGAGGAAGACCGGTTAGAGGAGGATCGTTTAAAGGAGGAAGAGTGCCTCTAGGAATGAATCAATGTGCATATTGCAAACAAGAAGGACATTGGAAGTCTGATTGTCCAGAGATCCCTCAACAGCAGAAGGAAGGATACAAACCATCAAAATCGAAAGAAGCTGAGTGGCAAATGGCAGTGGATGAAACCTCTGGAGAGGAGAGTGATTCCTGACTAGACAAAGAAAATCTTCCTCTTGACCCATTGGAGGAGATAAAAGTGGGAACCAAAATGTTTAAAGGATTACTGGACTCTGGAGCACAGCGATCAGTAATGACAACCGCAATAACCACGCCCACATCAAAAAGTATTTCAATAGTAGGAGCCTCTGGAAGACCATTGGCAGCTCCTATCCTTCAGAAGCGACAAGTTCGGGTGGGAGGGCAGTTAGTGTCCCACCAATTGCTTTATGTTCCAGGATGTCCAGTGCCATTAATAGGTAGAGATCTTCTCTGCAAGTTGAGAGCCAATTTACAATTTGAATCAAATGGTGAAATCAAAGCTTCCTTTGCTGATAATCCAGTTTTTCTTATCTGCCCTCTTCAAGAAGAATGGAGACTATATCTTCCCGTTATTGAGAGAACCATCGAACATCGGTATGAAGAAGACACACCTCTCAATGAAAAACGAAGGCAACTGATGGACAGTGTACCCCAAGTGTGGTCTGAAAATAACCCAGGAGGATTAGCCACCGATGCTACCCCTATATGGATAGAAATGAAACAAAATGCACAGGTCATCAATCAAACTCAATACCCCATCCCATACATGGCCAGGCAAGGAATACAAATACACCTGCAAAGGTTATTTGATTTGGGCATTCTGCGACGAATTCGATCTGCTTGGAACACTCCTCTATTGCCCGTAAAGAAACCAGGATCTAATGATTATCGACCTGTACAAGATTTAAGAAAAGTAAATAATCAAGTAGCAGATCTAGTAGCCCTCGTGCCAAATCCGTATTCAATCTTGGCTCAAGTCTCTCCTAAATCCAAATGGTACAGTGTTATTGATCTCAAAGATGCTTTCTTCTCCGTTCCTGTAGCGGAGGAATGTCAGAAAATGTTTGCCTTCACGTGGGAAAATGCCCACACCGGAATAAAGCAACAGTATACATGGACTCGTTTACCTCAAGGATTCAAGCATTCACCTTGTAGAATATCCTGAAGGAAAAAATACCAGAGGCCTCAAAATGAATTAAGGCTCTGAAGAAAGAAGAAGAAGCTATGGTGAACTATGGCCTAGTTTTGCAAAGCAACATATGAACTATGGCCTAGTAACACACACATTAGCAGAATCCAGGTGAAACGTCAACAAGTGAAGTCACAGGATGAGCATAAGATAAGAAGATGACAGGTCTGAGAAAGGGTATCTGTGAAGATAACAGATCTGAAAAAGGGTATCTGTGAAGAAAGTTTGTGCATATGAAGTAAGATAAGATTAAACGGGAACAAAGAGTAGCTGCACTTAGCAGCAAGGTTAACTGAAATCTTGTGGTTTTGGAACAAATAGTAGTTATCAATTAGCTTACAGAAAATGTATATAAAAAGAGCTTGCAAAAGAAAAAATTAAGCAAATGTTCCAGACCATAGATGTGCTATGTACATGTTGTGAGTATACCTTTGCTTCCTGCGTATACCATTGCTTATACTCAGTATAATAAATATATTATTGTGTGATTCAAGACTTAGTCAGAGTTGTTATTACAAACAATTGGTGGAGAATGCGGGCATTCGTCACATGTTTGTGGAAGCAGCTCTGATTATTTCTTGGGAAGAGTAGAAGATTTACGTTCTCCTGGTGTGATCCCCTAGGGCCCAGCTTGATCAACTGGTCCAGGAGTGATCGGTAATTAAAGCCAGGAGTCCTGTGTAAATCGTGGTGATAGTTTTGAGAAAAGGCGCCTGAGGTTTTAACGCTGCAGCAATTGTTGTTTTTCTTGTATTTACTGTGTGGGTTAATATTAGCGTGTATATATTTTGTGTTCTTATTTTGTTTTGGTTACTATATACAGTTATATGTGCGTAGACTAAGTAAACGACAGTTTAAAATGGTTAACACACACCCAACCCCTAAAAGGGTCCCAGAAGGACAATTAGGAAAGCCTAACACGGTACGTACATTATATGTTAACAGTGATGATACATGTACGGCTGTCCAGCATGTAATTAATTTATTTCCATTTGAAAAAGACCTTATTAAGAAAACAAATGACAAATGGGGTAAATACTCTGCTAAAGATTCCTTTCTTTCCTGGCCCATGGAAGGATCTTTGAAACTTAGTTATTTATTGCCATTGTTAACATTCCTACAAGATAATAAAAAGAAAAATAGTCTAAAGAAACACCTGCATGTCTGGAATTTATTTTCAGTGACAGGTGACTTATATACAGCTGATAAAGAAATAAAAAAGAAAAACAAGGTTATAGGTGAGATAGGATCAAAATCCCTAAATCCGCCCCCATATGTGACTACATGTCCCCTGCTGGAAGACAGTGATCACGAAATTTTAATGCCTATACCAGCAGGCTATGGTCCGTTGAAAGGTCCTGTACAAAAGCCTAAACCCTTATATCCGGACTTAGAACAAGCAGTTAAATTTGAACGGGAAGCTGCTGAGCTTTTCCCTGGAACAGATAACTTTAAAATTAAGGGATTAGTGCACCTGACACCTGCCGATGGCAAGGACTGTCAGCAATTACGGGTTAATGTGTTATCAGAAACCCCACAGAGTCGGTCAACAGAAACGGCTCAAGGGTCATCCTTGACACCAGAGATGATTAAAGAAAGGATTAAAACGAATGAGGAAGGTTCATATGGGGCTCCATGGTGGACCACTGTTAAGACAGGATTAAGCAATGCAAATATAAACATTCCTTGCCACCCAGAAGGGCCAGTAAATGAAGCACAGCTTGCAGAAATAAGGGAATTAATCGGCAAATATTGTACGGAGTCAGAAGATTGGGAATATATTCAGAAAGGTCTAGACATATGGTTAAAATGTATACAAGATTTAAACTCGCCACCCTTTAAGGGAGTAAGAAACAAGAAAGATAATGTGGAATTGAAAGAATTTCCTATCTTCCTAAGAGATAATGGGCAACAGCCACCCATTGCAGCTTATAAACCATATACACCAGTAGATATTAGTACGATTATACAAAAATTGCCTAGTATACATAAAGGAGCAAGGCTCTGGCTCGAGGCAATAGATACTAATACGGCCGGAACACATTTAGCCATAGGGGATTTTAAGGCGCTATGTGCAGCTTGCGGCATTAGTTTACCACAACTCTCAGCAGTAAGCGCACGTCCGAGACTTATCACCCATATTGCTGACGGAATTCCTTTCCAAGGCCAAGATAGGATAGATTTGGTAAATGCTTTAAATGTCCTGTATCCTACAAGCATAGATTTTACAGCTATCACTGCAGCCAAGTGGGATGGCTTAACTGATTTTGCAATGCACTTGACAAAATGTATGGACATGTATAAGGCACAAACCGGGCAGGATGCTGATATACAGCCAAACATCCCTGTATTTTTACATTTATTCTATGCTACTTTGCCTGCAAATATGCAGACTAATTTGAATAATGTTGTGGCACTTTCAACAAAAACATGGCCAGAGGTGAGAAACACTTTAATGCATTTCGCCTCAGTGCATTGCAAAATGATAAGAACTTCTAATAAAGAGCAACAGAAAATGGCTAGCAAATTAATGACATTACAGATAGCGGACTTAGAAGAGAAAAAGAATATGAAAACACAAAGAAATCAGGATACAGTAAACCTACAAGGCAGTGATATACAGGATTGTTATGTGATACAGGGTCCTCCGCGTACCCCGTATGCAGGAATATATCAGGGAGCATATCCCTCCTATATCCCCCGAGGTCGAGGGATGAGAAGGGGAAGGGGAGGAAGAGGTTTTGCACAGGGGATAATGAATAGACCGTCCCCTGATAGAAGAGCTCATGTGCAGTGCTGGAATTGCCAGTCATTTGGACACTATGCAACTGAATGCAGGCGATCAGGAGTCCCTGATCACACACAACAAACATTACAGACACCGCCGCCGCTTAACCAAACATTGCAGACACCCCCACCGTTATCTGCACCAGATCAGTTACAGGCTCGCCAACAGCCCTCACAATTCCCTGTGTGGGGCCAAGGTAATTATTGACAGACGTCGGGGAATAAGGGAATAATGCAGGGTGATACTGTGTTTTTACAGAATTCAGAGCCGTTTATTCAACTATTAGTAGGTCCTCAGCAGGTTCCAATGCAATTTTTGATTGATACAGGCGCTACATCATCTGTTATTTGTGTTAAACCAAGCGCTGTAAAAAGATCCATTGAAACAAACACCACTATTGGCTTTGATGGCAAGCCCAGTAAAAAACATTTAACTGAATTAACCCCAGTAGTAATTAACACTACACAAGGTAAAAGAGAAGCTTCAGTTAAATTCTTAATTGCTGAACATTGCCCTGTAAATTTACTAGGACGAGACCTACTTACTCAATTTGGATTAACTCTCACCTTTAAAATCCCAGCATCTAAGAGCCTCCTTTCCTTACTCACTTCAATAGGAAGTGAGGAGGAGAATGAAATCCCAGATGAATGGAAATGGGATCAACTACCTTTAGATTTGTGGAGCACTGAAGAGTCTCCTTATGGTAGGGCAAAAACAGCTCCAGCTTATCGAATTAAAACAGTACCATTTGAGCTGGGACCAAATGTGAGCCCTTATCCAGTAAAAGAAAAATTAATGGAACCTACTATGAAACATATTGCTAGATTGTTAAAACATGGTATTATTGAAGAATCACAGTCACCCTATAATACTCCTTTGTTCCCTGTGCCAAAAGGAGAAAATGATGTCAGAATTGTTCATGATTTACGTGCATTGAATGATATAGTGATTCCACAATATCCAGTTTGTGCTAATCCTCTGACATTATTACAAACACAGCCCATATATAAGTTCAACTCTGTCATTGATTTATCTAATGCATTCTTTGCAATTCCTTTACATACTGCTTCTCGTGATCTAACATCTTTTGTATTAGGCACAAAGGCTTATCGATGGGCACGGATGCCCCAAGGTTTTACAGATAGCCCGACTGTATTTTCAAAACAATTGAACAAGGATCTAGAGCAGTTCAGAAGTATTTTACCTAAATCAGTATCTTTATTTACATATGTTGATGACATATTGCTTTCTGCTGAAACTAAAATAGAATGTTGTGAATGGACATTTAAATTATTACAAAGGCTTGGTGAGGCAGGATATAAATGTAATCAACAGAAATGTGTATTAGCTAAGACTCAAGTAAATTTTCTAGGTCAAATAATATCCTCAGCTACTAAACACATAACAAAGGACCTATTGTTAGAACTACAGAAACAGGAGTTTCCCCAGAATTTAAAGCAATTACGAGGTTTATTGGGAACTTTTAATTACTGTCGACAATGGATACCAAGTTATTCAGCGCGCATTTCTCCTCTACTGAGGCATTTACAGGTACCGGCTGGTACTGGGTCTTATGCGCAAATAAAATTGACTGAAGATGACGAAATGGTAATACAAGATGTATTACAGACTTTACTACAGGCTGAACCCTTAGGTACTGTAGACCCCAGGCTGAAAGTGCATATATGGGTCCGAGACATGGGAAACACATGGGCTGCTTTTGTAAATCAAGAAGATACACCGAAACAAGCAGTGGCATTTCTATCTGGATCCTATAGTCCAGTGGAAATGGCTCTACCTGAAATTCCAAAGTTATTAACTGCTATTGTCGCCGCTATTGGTAAATGGCGAGCTATGATGCCATATAGCTCGTTAATTTTACACTGTGCTCATTCAATACATCATTTGCTAACGACTAGTCAGGCTGCATTGACAGCAACCAGATTTGGTAAATATCAAACAATATTGACTGGCCAAGATATAGTAACAGCACCTCTCACGAAAGCTCAGAATAAGTTACTAGATTGTTTTTTTCCTAGTAATGTACAGAGACAAATTGAAAGAAAAGACATCCCGGACCTTTTACTGACCCAGTTTGATCCCCTTGACAAGGGACTAATATGGTTTACAGATGGGGCACAGAAAGACCAGCAAGCAGCGTTTGCAGCATTAAGTGTTACACCCAGTTTAGATATTATTACCAAAATACAGTATCAAACAGAGAAAGGTGTAACAGCACAAGAAGCTGAACTCCTTGCTGTAATAGCAGCTTTGAAATCTTCAGGAATAAAAGAACACTGCACAATCTATACTGATAGTTCATATGTAGTTAGTTCTCTACAATACCATTTATTGAAATGGAAAAGAAGGGGAATGATTACTGCCACGGGTCAGCCCTTACAACATATCAACAACTGGAAACAAATACTGAATTTATTATCGAAAAGGGAAGGGGTTGGTTCTAAAACTGCTATAGTATGGACGCCAGCACATACTGGACACATGAGTTTTGAGGCACAAGGAAATGACCTAGCAGATAAAGCTGCTACAGAAGTGCTTACTGTGAAACTAATGACTATGCAAACACGGTTTAGCTCAGAATTAATGCATACTCCATATCCCATGCCACTTGACATACTCCATGAACAACCTAGTGGTGAGGAATTACAGAAATGGGTGACAATTGGATGTTATAAAAAAGGGAAAGAATGGCTCCACCCTAATGGAAAAAAATGTTTGACAACATCAGAAGTGTTGCGATACTTCTTTGCATGGCATGCAACCATGCATCTGTCTGCCACTGCACTATTAGCAGGCATACAAAGTAACCATTGGAACCAGAATCTTTATGCTTTAGCTGTACAGATAATTCATAACTGTTTAGTCTGTTCTACTCATATAGCTCGTCGAGGCCCAGCTGTGAGTCCTGGGAACTTGCCTATCCCCCAGGGACCAGGTTTGGAATGGCACATTGATTACACTGATATGATTGAAGCAGTTAAAGGAAAACGGTATGTATTGGTATGGGTGGATAGCTTTTCACATTGGATAGAAGCTTTCCCATGTACAAAAGAAACAGCTCATGTAGTTATTGATACCTTTTTACATAGAATTTTACCAGCCCATGGATGTCCAATCAAAATTGTATCTGATAATGGGACACACTTTAATAATCAAATTATGAATGAATTACAAGAGATCTGTAATATTATCCATCGACGTGTGTCAGTCTATAAGCCAACCTCGAATGGTTTGGTAGAACGATATAACGGAATATTGAAAACCAAATTGAGGGTATTACTAGCAGCATTAAATAAAAACAAAACAAACAAATTATATACCTGGTTGGATGTATTACCATTGGCCTTAATGAATATACGGAATACGCCAGGTACAATCCATGAGATTACTCCATTTCAATTACAGACAGGACGGATTATGAATCCGGTGAGAATAAGACAAACTGATACTCAAGTAGAGTATTGGAAAAAAGTTCAGCCCCTAGTAGCCATGGCAGCAGATCTCATACAGACTGAATCGAAGAAGGTTCCTAAACAATCTTTTTGCGCTTCCTTTTCAGTAGGTGATCAAGTACTACGAAAGAATTACACCCACAAGACTTGGAAGGATCCGATATACGTTGGACCTTTCACTATCACAGACCTCAGCCATACTGCTGCTAAACTATCTGAACATTCCACTTGGGTACATTTGTCGGATATACGGACATTTAATCCGATACTATAATTGGACTGTTGCATTATCTTTTCTCTCTGAAATAGACTGACGACTGCAGGAAAAGAAAATGTTATGTTTACTAACCTGTTTATATGTACTAACGTATACATGGCCACTTGTTACTTCTTTCCCTCTCCAACAGGCCCCTGTTTCAGGTTTAACAAATTTGTGGGTACAGACAATACAAGAATTAGTAAAGGCTCTTCCAGCAGATGTTACTGATTGTATTGTCTGCACTCCACATCAAAAAGCCCATTCACATGTCCCAGCCATTTCCTTTCCAGTTCCATTACACCATATTTTAGGATTTAAAGATAATGGACCACACAATATGACCATAGATCCATTAGCAGGACAAACATGGACACAATATTTGGGTAATGCCAAACCTCCCCCGCTTACAGCTGATTTACCAAAAAATGGTTTTCTTTGCCTTAGTAATGTTACTTCCCCGAACCCTATTCCTTGCAACTATACTTACTCCACATACAATACAACATGGATTATTCGTAAGGGAACCATCTTACCCAGCACCCCTTTCACTGACATTGTAATAAGCTGTAATTGCACATTTTCACATATTACTGCATCTCCTCCACCAGGTTGCCTCCCATGTATAGCAAATCTGTCCAAGATTGTACATGTAGCCACCGACACCCAATATATACGCACTTTCAATTCCACATACACTGTCTGTCCACGTCTGTGTGACCTCTTCAACATAGCAGACAATAACTGTTCATCTGAAAATGACTTATCTTTGGTTCCTTGTAGTGTATTAGGAAAATATAAATCTCCTTTTGTTTATGGCCCTTATGACAATAGCAATGATACCGTAATACAAAACTTTGCAAATCTTTATGTTGGACATTATTGGTTGTGTGATGGAATAGTTTTCCTCAAACTCCCTACATACTATGAATTTTGTGTGTTAGTTACATTTAACTATTTTTCTCGAATTATTCCATTAAATCACCCTATGCATACCCGCTCCCGAAGGAGTGTTCCCTCAGCTGTCCCTGAAGATCAAGCAATCCAACTCTCATTGGATTATATTAACTCCACCTACCCTTTAACTAAAACTAGATTAGACGCATTAAGCTATACCTCATGGTTACCATTTGCCCAACCTGCAGTTGCAGCTGAATTAGGAATGGCCATTCGGCGACTACAATCTGTTCTCCATGTAGTCACGCATGAATTAGAAATCGCCCTTAAAGCCCTTCAAGACACGGTAGATGAATTAACTACTGTTTCTACATATAATCGACATGGTCTGGACTATATATTGGCTGCCCAAGGCGGATTGTGTACAGTACTTAATAGCTCTGAATGTTGTACAGTAGTGGTTAATTGCTCTTATATAGTTTACAACGCAATGCAAAAGATACAAGAACTGGCTAGACTTCAAGTTAGCGATTTTGAGGGAGGAATCTCAGTAACTTGGTGGGATTCCATAACCTCCTGGTTTTCTAACTTATCTAGTCATTTGAAGGGGATAGTAGGAGTTTTTCTTGGATTACTAGTTTTAGGTATAATGTTATGTTTTTGTATTCCATGTATTTGTTCAGTATTACAATATTGTCGACCAAAGATGCCAACACCAAAACCAGTAACCAATATGATAGCGTATAGCAATATAAACTTGAGAACTACTAGAATGGTCCAAACCACAATCAGTACAGATGATAGCTGGGAAACGGAAAGTGAGAGCAGTTAAAAAAGGGAGGTCCTAGGGAGGTGTCCACAGATACAAAGAAGAAAACCCTAGTCTCTATGCTGTTCCCCTGTGTGAAGAATGAAGACACCTAATGTGAGCCAGAGTCAATCTGGCTCAAGGGAGGATTGTAGAATATCCTGAAGGAAAAAATACCAGAGGCCTCAAAATGAATTAAGGCTCTGAAGAAAGAAGAAGAAGCTATGGTGAACTATGGCCTAGTTTTGCAAAGCAACATATGAACTATGGCCTAGTAACACACACATTAGCAGAATCCAGGTGAAACGTCAACAAGTGAAGTCACAGGATGAGCATAAGATAAGAAGATGACAGGTCTGAGAAAGGGTATCTGTGAAGATAACAGATCTGAAAAAGGGTATCTGTGAAGAAAGTTTGTGCATATGAAGTAAGATAAGATTAAACGGGAACAAAGAGTAGCTGCACTTAGCAGCAAGGTTAACTGAAATCTTGTGGTTTTGGAACAAATAGTAGTTATCAATTAGCTTACAGAAAATGTATATAAAAAGAGCTTGCAAAAAGAAAAAATTAAGCAAATGTTCCAGACCATAGATGTGCTATGTACATGTTGTGAGTATACCTTTGCTTCCTGCGTATACCATTGCTTATACTCAGTATAATAAATATATTATTGTGTGATTCAAGACTTAGTCAGAGTTGTTATTACAAACAACCTACTCTGTTTGGAGAACAACTGGCAAAAGACTTAAAGATGTATCAAGTTATGCATGGGCCAGTTGTGCAGTATGTGGATGATCTCTTGTTGTTCAGAGAAACTTATCATGAATGTGCAGCATCAACCCACCATTTGTTAAAGACTTTGTACTCAAAAGGGTACCGTGCAAGCAAAAAGAAAGCACAAATCTGTGAATTGGAAGTAGAATACTTGGGTTTTCAAATCCGTGAAGGCACTCGTCGTCTTGGATTCTCTCGCACAAGTTCCATAAGAGATCAGCCTGTACCTACCTGCAAAAAAGAACTTCGTGCGTTTCTAGGAGCCACGTGATACTGTAGACTGTGGATTGCAAACTATGCAATTATTGCCCAACCATTATATGACAAACTACGAGGTAAAGAAGCAGAATCCCAACCCTTCCAATGGGAAAAGCATGAATTAGCAAATCTGCATCAACTAAAAGACGCTTTGATCTCACCCCCTGCTCTAGGATTGCCGGATGTAATGAAACCATTTCATCTCTTCGTAGATGAGAAAAAAGGAATGGCCATAGGGGTATTGACTCAAACTTTAGGATCATGGGAACGACCTGTTGCATATTTGTCAAAAGGAATGGACAATGTTGCTAAAGGATGGCCTGGTTGCCTTCGAAGCATTGCTGCTGCATGCTTATTGATCCCAGAAGCAGTTAAATTAACCTTTGGACAAACTCTGCAAGTAACAACCCCTCACACTATACAAGGACTGCTTGAAACTCATGGACCAAAATGGATGACAAATTCCCGTCTTGTAAAGTATCAAGCCCTGTTATGCGAAACACCTGAGATTCAAATACAAGACAGTAAGAACTTGAACCCTGCAACCTTACTGCCAGCACCTAAGCCAGTCATTCATAACTGCGAAGAAGTCATGGCTACGGTGCATTCTAGCCGACTCGATTTGAGAGATCAACCTTGGCAAGGAGCTTGGACTTTATTCACTGATGGAAGTAGCCAGGTTATAAATGGGATACGGGTCGCTGGATATGCTGTAGTATCCGAAGATGAAATCATTGAGGCTGAACCTCTTCCCCCAGGGACATCTGCACAAAAAGCTGAACTAATTGCTCTCACTCGAGCTCTACAGATAGCCAAAGGACAAGTTGTAAATATCTACACCGATTCTAAATATGCATTTCTCACCATCCAAGTACATGGAGCCCTATATAAAGAATGAGGATTTTTAACTGCAGAAGGAAAGCAATTGACAAACGCATCAGAAGTACACGACTTACTAAATGCAGTCTGGTTACCACGAAAGGTGGCTGTCATGCATTGTAAGGCTCATACAGGAAAATCAGATCCTATTGCACAAGGGAATCAAAGAGCTGACAAAGCAGCAAAGGAAGTAGCTCGGGAACAACCATTTCAAATGACAACAAAAACGTGCCCTCTCTTACAATTTCCAAGTGAAAGTCCTATATACACCACAGAAGAAAATGAATGGGCCCAAACCGAACAATTTCATCAACAAAGTGGATGGTGGATTGTACAAGATGGTCGAATATGGATACCTGAAGCCATTGCTTGGACTATAGTTAAAGAAGCACATGATAATACACATCTTGGCCGTGATTCATTGGCAAGATTATTGGAAAAAACGTATTACATCAATAGAATCACTCAACTGACTAAACATGCAATTAATCAATGTGTCACATGTGCAAGAAACAATCCTCGAAGCAGACCTGGTCCTGCCCCTGGCCATGTCCTTCGAGGAACTCTACCATTCCAAGTCTGCCAAATTGATTTCACTCACATGACTCCTTCCAAAGCAGCGGTTCTCAACCTGTGGGTCGCGACCCCGGCGGGGGTCTAACGACCAAAACACAGGGGTCGCCTGTGTTTTGGTCGTTCGACCTGTGTTTTGGTCGTTCGACCAAAACTGATCTGCGGACCGACCCCAACGGCCTGGTCCGCAGACCAGTACCGGGCCGTTGGGGTTTTTTGCCGGGCCGCGGCTGCTGCGGGGAGGCGGGGCGAAGCTGGAGACCTGCCTCCTCCAACCCCAAAAGGGAGCGCGTCGCGGTGCTCCTCCCTACTTACTTCCTGCCCGCCCTGCCCCGGAAGACAAATGTTGCCGGAGCCGCACGGGCAGGAAGGAGGAGGCGCGTCAGCTGCGTGCAGAAGAGGAGCAGCGGGGCCGGGAAGACTAGGGCCGCTGCAGAGCCCATCCTGTGGTAACCCGTAAAGAAGAGGCCCAGAGGTGAGAGAGAGGTGTGTGCGAGTATGAGATGAGTTGAGAGATTGTGTGTGAGAGTGAATTGAGAGACTGTGTGTGTTTGCAGAGACAGCATGTGAGAGCCTCTGTGTGTGTGAAAGAGACAGCATGTGTCAGTGAGAGCCTGTGCTTGAGCAAGGCAGCATGTGGGGGGGTGAGAGAGCCTGTGTGTGAGACTCAGACAGCCTGTGCCAGTGAGAGACTGTGTGTATGAATGAATGCATGACAGAAAGAGCATGTGACAGTGAGATCCTGTGTGTGTATGTGTGTTTGAGAGAGAAATGCATGTGAGAATGAGAACCTGACTGTGTGTTTGAGGGAAGAAGACAGGTGGAGAGAAAAGAAACAGAAAAAAAGGCAATATAAAAGGAAATGGCAAAAAAATAAAGGGAAGCAGATGTAAAAAAAATAATAAAATTACTTTTACTGATTGGTACATGTAATCTTTGGGAATGTGCAAGAGTAGCACTTTCTCTATGGCGGATCTCACAATGTACGAGATCAACATGGAGGAAGTGGAAACCCAGGGGGCCTGCACAGAGGAGGCAGCAGAATGGGCTTCAGTGCCAATAGCAGCAATCAGCGCCTCCCCAATAGCCACGTGGCAGTAATTAGATTAATTGTTTGACTCAGCTGGAGGTGACAAAGTATGAAGTGGGATGTGAAATCAGCTTGATCTGGTGGAGAATTAGGATTGCTGTTACACATGAACTGTATTTGGCAAACATTAAATTAAAGGGAGCCAGGATAATCAATTGAAGCCTGCAGCTGAGAACTGATTCATTATGACTCATGTAGAAATTAGTGCATTTTCCAGATTAGTCTGCATAACACAATTCTCAACATTCAGCATTATTTCTGCTGCATAGAGTTTTATCTGAGAGACTCTGAGGTTGTGAGGGAGCCAGTAAGAGTGAGAGCATGAGTGTGTATGAGAAAATCCAGGGGAGTAAGAGTGTGTGTGAGTGGGGGGGGGGGGGAAGAGAGTGTCTTACACCCTGAGAGTGTGTCAGTGTCTGTGAGAATGAGAGGTTATGGTGGGTATAAGAGCATGAATGTGTAAGTATGTGACAGTGTATGTGTGAGAGAGAATGGACATGTGAGTGTATGTGTGAGAGAGAGAGGATAACCTCCTAATCCTCGACAATATCAGGGTGACTGGAAATCAAGAGCTCCCATGTATGGACAGCAGGGGCTTTTTAAAATCCTTATTAGTTTTAATTATTGTGTGTTATTTGATATATGTGCTGTTTTGAAATATTATTGGTGTTTGGGAAATTATAAAAATGTATATGATTTTAATTAATAGAAATTCTATTTATCAGTAATTTTAAAATATTCTTTTATTAGTATGGTTTTACTATTATAACTGATGCTTTATGTTTCTTAATTTTATTGTTTTATGAGGAATGGTGGTTCTGTTTATAAATGTCATAATAAATAAGTATGCACTAAAATCCAACCCCATCCATAACCCTGCCCCATATGACCAAAGCCCCGCCCTTGCCCCGCCCTCCCGGGGCGAGGGCGGGGCGAGGGGTCACCGCACCATGAGGAACTGTATTACGGGGTCACGGCATTAGAAAGGTTGAGAACCACTGTTCCAAAGGATACAAAGCTATGTTAGTATCTGTCTGCACCTACACCGGATGGATTGAAGCTATACCTACAAGGACTGAAACAGCTAAAGAAGTGGTGTCATTAATTCTCCATCAGATGTTACCACGCTATGGATTACCAAGACAAATAAATTCTGACAATGGACCAGCTTTCACCAGTGAAGTCACTCAACAATTAAGTAAAATTTTGGGCATTAAGTGGCATTTGCATTGTGCCTGGAGACCACAGAGCAGCGGAGCAGTTGAGCGAGCTAACAGAACTTTGAAAAGCCAAATAGCTAAGTTGTGTCAAGAAACAAAAACCAAATGGCCTGCTATCCTACCATTAGTTCTATTACATGTCCGATGCAGTCCAAGAAAATCTGGTCTAACACCATATGAAATGATGTATGCAAGACCCCCCACCGCTTCCATCGTTCCCAAATGTCACTCAGCAAACAACTAAAGGACTGTATGACACAGTTGTCGCCATCCGCAACTATACTTGTGAGACTGAGCCCCTAATTCTAATCACACCGACTCATCAATTTCAAATTGGAAATTCTGTATGGGTAAAAGAATGGGATGAGTCTGATTTTTCTCAAGCCACGATGGAAAGGTCCATATACTGTACTGCTGACCACCCCTACGGCTGTAAAAGTCTCTGGATGTCCATCATGGATTCATTGGACCCGACTTAAACCTGCCTCTTCTATTTGGCAGGTCTCCAGGACTGGAGACAACAAATTAAAATTTACCCGAGGCAGGCCCAGAGCTAATCCTGAGTAAAAGACCCAAACGAAATACTGAAGAATATTAATGTGAAACGCGTGAACCTCAGGGGCGTCCTCCTGAGATGACGTCATCCACTTCCAATATTTAAAGGTCTCTAATTCACTATCGAACTGAGTTAGCAAGGAGAGGATTTGGTTACGGATTCGGCTACGTTTCCTCCAAGCTACTCTGCCTCCTCAGACTTACCAGAGGTACCCACTCCTCGGGGGCCTCGCTTTTTTCTTTACTTTCAGATTACAGATAGGAACCGGTACTCACTCCTCGAGGGTCCATGTTCCTGGACACTCTGAAGATTCTCTACTGCCTGGAAGCTATCGCTGCTACAAACAATTGTGAGTTACCCTTAGTCGGGAGGGTACTTACCGAGGAATGGTCCTGATGAACTCCTCTCCGGAAGGTGGAGTGGAATAGCCTAGGGGAGAGTCAAGGCAGGCGGCCAGCAAGCAGGATCCGGGTCCAGGCAGGGTCAAGGCAGGTGGCAAGCAAGCAGAGTCCGGGTCCAGGCAGGGTCAAGGCAGGCGGCAAGCAAAAACAGAGTCCGGGTCCAAGCAGGGTCAAGGCAAGGCAGGTTCAAAGAGAATACCAGGAGCAGCTATGCAGGAACCTCGTTGCAAGGCATCTGAAGATTCCCAGGGAGAGGTTTAAATATCCTCGGGCGCTGACCAGTCATCATCCGGGGCCGGCCCGACCTTTCCGCCACGGCCCCTTTAAGGGGCAGAGCCTGCCGTGCTCTCTCCAAGGCTGCTCGTTGAGGCACCGGGAAGAACGCGCCGCAGCCTGCGCGATGCTTGCAACGGTCAAGGCAGGGCCAAGGCAGGTGGCAAGGCAGAGTCAAGGCAGGCGGCAAGCAAAACAGAGTCCGGGTCCAGGCAGGGTCAAGGCAAGGCAGGTTCAAAGAGAATACCAGGAGTAGCTATGCAGGAACCTCGTTGCAAGGCATCTGAAGATTCCCAGGGAGAGGTTTAAATCTCCCCGGGCGCTGACGTCATCATCCGGGGCTGGCCTGTCCTTCCTGCCACGGCCCCTTTAAGGGGCAGAGCCTGCTGTGCTCTCTCCAAGGCTGCTCTTCGAGCACCGGGAAGAACGCGCCGCGGCCTGCGCAATGCTCGCAACTGTAGGGGGTCCCTGGCCGGGGACCAACTTGGCCAGGATTAGTAACAGTACCCCCCCCTCTTATGGCCTCCTCCTGGAAGGACCAGGCTTACCAGGGTGTGTAAGATGAAAGTGCTAGAGTAAGGTCTTATCCAAGATGTTTGCTGATGGTTCCCACGAGTTCTCCTCCGGACCAAAGCCTTCCCATGCAATCAGATATTCACACCGTCTGTGGTTATGACAAACATCAAGAATCTCACGTACTTGATAGATCGGATCATCTTCTGATGCAACAACCTGTGTCGGAAGTGGCGCAGCTTGGAACGAAAGAGGAGATCACTGGTTTAAGCAAGGAGACGTGGAAAGAATTATGACTACGGAGACTGGTTGGTAGCAGTAAGCGATAGTGACTAGTCCCCAGGCGTTTGCTGACATAGAAAGGTTCCAATGTACTTGGAGCAAGTCTCATGGACGGGACCGGAGACGTATGGGGCGGGTACTAAGCCAAAACTCGGTCTCCCGCATTAAATAGTGGAGAAGGGCGACGATGCTTGTCTTGCCATCCGCTTGGTTGTTGCAGCCGCATGAAAAGCTTGGCATTGGTAACCTCCCATAGTTCATGAAGCTGTAATGCGGAAAGGTGGGCTGCTGGGAGGCCAACCGAAATGGGGCAGAGGAAGGGGAGGCCGGGGCTGCTTGCCATAGACAATCTGGAATGGAGAAGTCCCAGTGGTTGAGTGCGTGTGCGAATTATGCGAAAATTTCGGCCCAGGGTAAGAGCATGGACCAATCATCCTGGCGGTCATTTATAAAAAGGCGGAGAAACATCTTTTAATCTTCTGTTGATGCGTTCAGCCTGTCCATTCCCTTGTGGGTGAAAGGCGGTGGTAAGTCCATACTGCACACCAAATTTTTTGCACAATGCACCCCAGTATTTAGCGATAAATTGTGGACCTCTGTCTGATGTGATGTGGAGTGGAAGACCATGAAGGCGGAACACATGAAGAGAAAACAGCCCTGCCAACTCAAGGGCGGATGGGAACTTGGGTAACGGAACAAAGTGTGCCATTTTGGAAAATCGGTCGACCACAACCCAAATAACCTGATTACCGGAAGAAGAAGGAAGGTCCACTACAAAGTCTGTGGAAATATGGGTCCAGGGTTCCTGAGGCAGTGGTAGGGGTTGGAGGAGGCCCATGGTCGGGCCAGGTAATGGTTTCTGTTGAGCACACTCGGACAGGAATTGACGTAGGCACGCACATCCCTACGGCAAATAGGGCCACCAATAATAGCGGGATAATATTTCCAGGTACCTGCCCTCCCGGGATGGCCAGCCGTAAGGAATTGTGTGCCCATGAGAGTACCTTGGGACGAAGGCGGAGAGGAACCACCGTCTTCCCTGGTGGTGCAGTTTCTGTGGTGCCAGGACCACCTTGGCTGGATCAATAATATAGCTGGGGAGTCAGGTGTGTGTCATCGGTCTCGTGCAACCGGGAAAGGGCAATCTGCACGAATGTTTTGGTTGCGGGGCGATAGCGTAATACAAATCAAAATGACTGAAGAATACCAACCACCGAGCTTGGTGTGGGTTCAATCATTGTGCTTTACTAAGGTATTCCAAGTTTTTTATGGTCTGTGTAGACTGTAATAGTATGTTGCGCTCCCTCCAGCCATTGCCTCCATTCCTCGAAGGCCAACTTTATAGGCTAACAGTTCCTTGTCTCCAATCCCGTAGTTCTCTTCGGCCTGGGAAATTTGCAGGAAAAGTATGAGTAGGGGAGTAATTTTCCCTGGTTGGAATGTTGGCTAAGTACTGCTCCTACCGCCACGTCCGAAGCATCCACCTCCACAATAAATGGACGTGTGGGATCTGGGTGACAGACATAGGGTTCTTGTAGAAATGCGGTCTTAAGATCCTCAAGGCCTGTACAGCCTCGCTAGGCCAATTCCTAGGATCCGCCCCATTCTTGGTCAAGGCTGTGAGGGGTGCCACAATGTGAGAAATCGAGGGATGAAAGTCCTGTAAAAATGAGCAAATCCAAGAAAGCGTTGTAGGGCACGAAGTCCCACAGGTTGTGGCCACTCCCGGATGCTAGCCAACTTATCAGGGTCCAGTGGTGGAGATGATGAAGCCCAGAAAAGGTAGTGATTGTCTTTCAAATAGGCATTTCTCCAGTTTTACAAATAACCGGTGTCTCTCTTCAAGCGTTGAAGAACTTTTCAGACATCTGTGCGATGAGCAGCCAGACTCTTTGAATAGACTAATATATCATCAAGATAAATGATTACTCCTTGATTCAACATGTCCTGAAATATCTCATTCATTAAATTTTGGAATACCGCCGGGGCATTGCAAAGTCCAAACGGCATCACCAGATATTCGTAATGGCCGTCTTGTGTATTAAACGCGGTCTTCCATTCATCTCCCAGTTTTATCCGAACCAGGTTGTATGCCCCACGCAAGTCCAGTTTAGTAAATACGTTAGCTCCATGAAGGCGGTCTAGTAATTTCGGAATCAGTGGGAGAGGATATCGATCCTTGCGAGTTATTGCATTAAGTCCCTCTGTAGTCAATGCATGGTCTCAACGACCCATCTTTCTTGGGGACAAAGAAGAACCCTGCTCCTGCCGGAGATGACGAAGGTCGGATAAACCCTCATTAAAGATTTTCTTTAATGTATTAGGACATAGCCAGGGATTCTGGCCCAGATAGTGGATACACCCGCCCTCTAGGTGGTCAGGTATTGGGAAGCAGATTTATGGCACAATCAAAGGTACGGTGTGCCGGAAGGATCTCTGCCTCTTCCTTGGAAAAGATGTCCGTATAATTTGCGTATTGCGGAGGTGGTTGTAGTCTTGTAGCTGCTAGTTGGATTTTAGGTTGAGGTCTCTGATTCAAACAGGTAGCGAAACATTCTGACCCCCAAGCCGTAATCTGCAGAGTCTTTCAGTCAATGATGGGGGCGTGTTTCTGTAGCCAGGGAAGGCCCAATACCACCAGTTGGACAGCTTTTTCCAAAATGAAGAAGGATATCTCCTCCCTATGGAGGATCCCCGTAAGGAGTGTTATCGGGGCGGTAAAGGTAGTGACTTGACCCGGAAGATTCTCCCCCTGAATCAACGAGATGTATAGGGGTGACTCGCGATGAAGTACTGGTAATTGTAGTTGGTGAATCAATTCCGCTAGAATGAAGTTTCCTCCTGACCCGAATCGATGAGGGCCAAAGTTGTGAAGGATCCATGGAGGTAATGTAGCGAAACCGGCATAGTACAGTGAGGGGCGAGATTGCTCCCTAGGGTCAGCCCCTCTAAGACGCCTAGGTTTGATAGTTTCCCGGACGTTCTGGGCACTGAGCTAGAAGATGTCCCTTGTTACCCACAATAAAGACAAAGTCCCATCCTTCTTCGACGCTGCTTCTCTTCGGTAGTCAGATGGCTCCTACCCAACTGCATGGCTCCTCCCTGCCCTCGGAAGATGCTTCAGTAGTGGTTGGATGAACCATGGGGAGGGAGAAGGTAGGGGCCAATGGAACTGTGCGTCGGTAGAGTCTAAACTCCTTGGCTCGTTGCTGTAGTCGTCGATCAATACGACCCGCGAGGTCAATCAATGCCTCAAGATCATCTGGAATCTCTTGTGCCACCAACTCATCTTTACTATGAGGAGAAAGTTCCTTCCAGAAAAATTCCTCTTAGGCAATCAGCCTGCCATCCCAGCTCGGATGCCAAGGGTGCGGAACTCCACCGCGAAATCAGCCAAAGGTGCGAGCGCCTTGACAGAGGTTGAGGAGTTCCGAGGGAGGCGGGTAGATAGACGGCTTGGTTCATCGAATATTTTGGTGGAAGGTCCGAACAAACCGCGGCAAGTCGCCCAAAATGGAGTCTTCACGTTCCCAGATCGGGGACGCCCAGGCTAGGGCCTTCCCATCCAACAAGGAAATGAGGAAGGACGTCTTAACCCGATCTGTGGGAAATTATTGTTCCTGCAGAGAGAATCGAATGAAGCAATGGTGCAGAAATCCTCGACATTGTTTGGCATCTCCGGCATATTGGGGTGGAGCAGGCAAGTGGGTTACAGCACTTGTAAGCTTGGAATCGCAGAGTAGGAATGGCAGCCTCTGCTCCTCGGACCGAGTCAAGCCGGTTCACTAAACGTTCAACAGTGGTGGTCAGAGTCTCTAGGCACTGTTGTTGTTGCTGTTGCCTCTGTTGCATAAGTTGTTGTGCCTGGCCTGGAATAACCTGGAGGCCTGTCAAGTCCACCGGGTCCATGGCCTTGCAATCTGTTCTACTGTGGACCCTTAGTCCGGAGGGTACTCACCGAGGAATGGTCCTGATGAACTCCTCTCCAGAAGGTGGAGTGGAATAGCCTAGGGGAGAGTCAAGGGCAGGCAGCCAGCAAGCAGGACCCAGGTCCAGGCAGGGTCAAGGCAGGCAGCAAGTAAGCAGAGTCCGGGTCCAGGCAGGGTCAAGGCAGGCGGCAAGCAAGCAGAGTCCGGGTCCAGGCAGGGTCCAGGCAGGCGGCAAGCAAACAGAGTCCGGGTCCAGGCAGGGTCAAGGCAGGTGGCAAGCAAAACAGAGTCCGGGTCCAGGCAGGGTCAAGGCAAGGCAGGTTCAAAGAGAATACCAGGAGCAGCTATGCAGGAACCTCGTTGCAAGGCATCTGAAGATTCCCAGGGAAGGTTTTTAAATATCCTCGGGCGGCTGACGTCATCATCCGGGGCCAGGAACCTCGTTGCAAGGCATATGAAGATTCCCAGGGAGAGGTTTAAATCTCTCCGGGCGCTGGACGTCATCATCTGGGGCCAGCTCCACCTTCGCGCCGTGGGCCCCTTTAAGGGGCGGAGCCTGCTGTGCTCTCTCCGCTGCTTGTCGAGGCACTGCGGAAGAACGCGCCGCGGCCTGCGCGATGCTCGTTATGGTTGGGGGGTCCTGGCCGGGGACCACCTTGGCCGGAATCGCAACAACTCGCTCCTCGAGGCCTAAACCTTTCCAGCTCCTGAGATTCCTTGAGACCTTATGTGAATTTTGTCATCTAGTTCTGTTCATGAACCTTGTCTACTCTACCTACTCACTTTCTACAGTTTCTCAACAGCTCAGCCATTCTGGATCGCGGTTCCAGTGCCTGAGGGACTACAGGCCTGCCGGGCATATAAGCTCACTACTGCCACCTCTGCTGATTTCCAAGCCCTGTTAAATAAAGAACTAATGTGGTCTGTCTCCATACTCAAGCCTAGCCGGTGGTCCCTCTCGGGAATCCTCCCGGGGGTGTGATCATCTGCCACCGGCCCAGGGATTCACCCACTACTATCTCAGATTCTTAACAGATTGCTAATTCCCAGCATAGCAGAATATAACAGAATCTGAGACACTACAAGATAGCTGACTCCTCCTTCTTAGGCGCCATTCATTCAGATTGCTCCTCCCATCTAACGCTCAGCTTTCTTAACAGATATAACAGATTGCTATCTCCTCATGGAGAACCCTAACAGTTGCTAGCCCTAGCAGATTTAAAACAGATTGCTAACTCCCTAGCAGATTCATAACAGACTGCTAACTCCTTAGCAGATTCACAACAGATTGCTAACTCCCAGCTCTAACACAGAGCTTTCCCAACAGAAAGTTACCCCTCAAAATGTTCAGCATTCACAAAAACTGAAGCACATGGACTTGGTAAGGCTATAAACCTCCCCCATTCTCAGGAACCTCTGCCCAAATTGCAAGAAGATAGCTGGATGTCAGCATAGCATAATGCTACTGATCATTTAAGAACATTTGGAGGGTCATGTGATGCGGTGAATAATGGAATACGTACCTCACTGAGCTCCGGCTGCCATGGCTCCAAAAATACCTATTTTTTGATCACGTGTAATTTCCAATTGCTGCAAAAACAACACCTCGAAATTTATGTCGATCGCCTATATATGCAACAATCGCCATCTGATATGCCTCTAAAAACCGGCAAGAAAGAGAGGGAAGAAACCCCAAAACTACTGACAACAAAATGGCGACACACTGCCGACACAGCCAGCAGCCAAGGCCAGTATGAAAGTCTGGCTGAAGAACCTAAAGCAGCTGTGTTAGAAGCCCTTGATGTTAAACTATCCTCCATTTCAGCGCAAATCACAGAGGTAAAATCCGCGCTGATGAACTGAACCCTGCTTTGAGCAAATAGAAGGCAGGGTGTCGGTGCTGGAGGATGATTTGCTGGCAGCAACCTCTAAAATGATAGCTCTGGAAAAAACAATAGCGGCACAATCCATCAAAATAGATGATATAGAAAACAGAACTCACCGATCGAATTTGCGTTTTTATGGCCTCCCTGAATCTATTGCCGACAGGAATCTAGGCTCGTTCCTGGAAACATGGCTGCCAGACTCCCTACACTTCCTGGACTTATATTCAGCTCTTAAGATTGAAAGGGCTCACCCGGATAGGGCTGCAGAAAGAAAGGATCAAAGGCCAAGGACAGAAAATAGCGAAGATCCTAAACTTTGCACACAAAGAAGCTATCTACAGGGTCTAGTTGTAAGTCTTTCAGAGCTTATCTATAACTCCACGAGGGTGAGGATCTTCCAAGACTACTCCACCCAAATTTCGGCTCTGCGGCGAGGATTCTCCCTGATATGCTGTTCGCAAAACAGATGAAATTCTCGCTTCAGTTTCCTGCACAACTAAAGATCTGGCATGGAGATACTATCAAATTCTTTGATTCAGCGGATGAGGTGAAAAGGTTTTTGGCAGCTAATTGGAAGTACGGGAGAAGGTTTTCATGGGTAATGATTCAGATGGACTAAACCAAATCACGGTGAACCTAGAAGATGTGGTAGACCTGATTGACAAAATGAAGAGTAGTAAATCATCTGGACCGGATTGTGTACACCCCAGAGTTCTGAAGGAACTAAAAAATGAAATTTCAGACCTATTAGTAACAATTTGTAACCTATCATTAAAATCATCCATTGTACCTGAAGATTGGAGGATAGCTAATGTAACCCCAATATTTAAAAGGGCTCCAGGGGCGATCCGGGAAACTACAGACCCGGTTAGCCTGACTTCAGTGCCAGGAAAAATAGTGGAAGGAAGTGTCCTAAACATCAAAATCACAGAACATATAGGAAGACATGGTTTAATGGAACAAAGTCAGCATGGCTTTACCTAAGGCAAGTCTTGCTCACAAATCTGCTTCACTTTTTGAAGGAGTAAATAAACATGTGGATTAAAGGTGAACCGTTAGCTGTAGTGTACTGGATTTCAGAAGGCGTTTGACAAAGGTCCTCATGAGAGGCTTCTAGGAAAAGTAAAAAGTCATGGGATAGGTGGCGATGTCCTTTAGTGGATTATAAACTGGCTAAAGACAGGAAACAGAGAGTAGGATTAAAGGACAGTTTTTCAGTGGAAGGGAGTGGGTAGTGGAGTGCCTCAGGTGATCTGTATAGGACCCTTACTTTTCAATATATTTATACATGATCTGGAAAGAAATACGACGAGTGAGGTAATCAAATTTGCAGATGATTCATAATTGTTCAGAATAGTTAAATCACAAGCAGATTGTGATAAATTACAGGAAGACTTGTGAGACTTTGTGAGACTGGCAGATGAAATTTTAATGTGGATAAGTGCAAGGTGATACATATAGGGAAAATAACCCATGCCATAGTTACACAATGTTAGGTTCCATATTAGGTGCTACTACCCAGAAAGAGATCTAGGTGTCATAGTGGATAACACATTGAAATCGTCAGTTCAGTGTGCTGGGGCAGTCAAAAAAAATCCTCGCTGTTCTAATCAGAATGTTGGGAATGATTAGAAAGGGGATGGTGAATAAAACAGAAAATGTCATAATTGTCTCTGTATCGCTCCATGGTGAGACCACACCTTGAATACTGTTGTACAGTTCTGGTCACCACATCTCAAAAAAGATATACGGTTAATTGTATGGAGAAGGTACAGAGAAGGGCTACAAAATGGTAAGGGGAATGGAACAGCTCCCCTATGAGGAAATACTAAAGAGGTTAGGAGTTTCAGCTTGGAGAAGAGACGGCTGAGGGGGGGGATATGATAGAGGTGTTTAAAATCATGAAGAGGTCTAGAACGGGTAGATGTGAATCGGTTATTTACGCTTTCAGATAATAGAAGACTAGGGGGCACTCCATGAAGTTAGCATGTGGCACGTTTAAAACTAATCGGAGAAAGTTCTTTTTTCACTCAACGCACAATTAAACTCTGGAATTTGTTGCCAGAGGATGTAGTTAGTGCATTAGTAATAGCTGTGTTTAAAAAAGGATTGGATAAGTTCTTGGAGGAGAAGTCCATTACCTGCTATTAATTAAGTTGACTTAGAAATAGCCACTGCTATTACTAGCAACGGTAACATGGAATAGACTTAGTTTTGGGTACTTGCCAGGTTCTTATGGCCTGGATTGGCCACTGTTGGAAACAGGATGCTGGGCTTGATGGACCCTTGGTCTGATCCAGTATGGCATGTTCTTATGTTCTAAAATGGTGCGGGAGTTTTTTTTTTTCATTCTTTCACCATTAGATGGATGCTAGTCTGCCAGCCGTTTTTATTAGCTGACGGAATCAAGGTTCGCTAGGCTTTTACATGGTTACTGGTCTCCCAGATATCTGCCTTAACTGTACTCCATGTTACCTCGAGTGAGGAAATCTGTCTTCCTTTCTTTTCGGACTGTCCTGCCATTTCGAGATGACCTGTCCTCATAACTACATTGACAGAAACTTGGGGTTTCCAGGTTTCTACCATGGACTCTTGAACCCTGCTGTCAGCTTTTACCGACTTCCATGTTACCCCATGTGAGATATACTGCTTTTTTCTTCCCTTTTTTCTTTTGGTTCAGATGGTGGAGAGATGTGAGATTGAGGGATCTCATTGATGGTGGTGTGGGGTGGGAATACTTCAGATTTGGAAATGTGGGTTCATTAAGGGAGGTGTACTTTGCCCCCTCCTTCTGGGTGAATATGGTTACAGTTCAAGAACAATTTGTGAACTGGGAGGAAAATCCCGGCTAGGGTTTTTTTTTGTTCATAGTCCGGTGAGATTTCTTTTCCTCTAAATATCTCATCTAGTAAACACAATGGGTGGACCCAGTGAGGATTATCTCTTGGAATATAAACGGGCTGGGCTACCCCATGAAGAGAAAAAAAGGTCTTGCATCAATTGAGGGAGATGCAAGCCCATTTTGGTTTGCTTATAAGAAACTCATCTGTCCCATATAGAGAGCCAGAAACTGGTGCGGGCATTGGTTGATGCCTGACATTTCACACCGGCTAAAGGGATGAAAGTGGGAGTGGCCATACTGATTCACAACTCCGCCAACTTTCAAGTATCTAAAACTATACACGACAAAGAGGGCAGATTTTGTGATGACGATAGGTCAGCAGAATGGTAAGGGAAACCATCATATGCAGTGTATATGCACCTAACAATTACTCACATAGTTTCTTTGTGTATATCCTTTCCCAACTAACATCTCAGGCCTGAAACTTACTGGTAGTGGCTGGAGATTTCAATATTACACATGACCATCAAATGGATAAGTGCCCCTCTTTGCCTTGCTCTTTCAACAACACAGATAAAGGAGTGGTGTTTCTTTGTGAGGAGTGCACTCTTTTTGATTCATGGCATGTACTTCACCCGGCTGAGAAAAATACACGACATATTTCCCAAGCCCATGATTCCATGTCAGGCATTGATTACATCCTGATTTCCAGAGATGATTTCTCCTCCTTAGCAAATGCTACCATTGGACCACAGATTATATCAGACCATGCAATCAATTGGATAGATTTACAGTTCTCAGTTTTGGAACCTGGAGAATGGTTCTGAAGTTTCCTGGTTTTTTCTTTGCAATGACCCAGCCTTCCAGAAATTCCTTCATGGGAGATGGGAGGATTTTTCTGTACACAACCAACAACACACAGATAATCCCCAATTATTCTGGGGAGACAGGGGAAAGCCGTGATGTGAGGAGAGATCATCTTGTATGTGGCCTCTCACAGGAGGCAGACCAATGCAGCCATTTTACAGTTGGAAGCCCAAATGAAAACAGCCAAGCATAAACTTACTTCCCAAGCAACCACAGCGCATTTTTCTTCCTACTTTTCCTTCTTAAGAGACCTACATTTTTTATTACAACAAAGAGCTCACAGAACCTTACAAGTTTCTGAACACAATTTCTTTCGATTTGGAAACAAAGCTGTTAAGCACTTGGCTAACATGGTTCGCTCTCGCAGAGGAAGAACCTTCATTCCCCATATAAGATGTTGCGGTCCCGACTGCCCCTCTCCTGATCGGGCTCAGGCCTGCCTACCTCCGCTCTGGCAGCCGCGGGATTCCGCCCAGCCCCGGTCCCGGGAGGCCCTCTGTCCGCGCAGTTCTCACGTGGCGGACGCCATTGCAGGCCTGTTCTCCGGCCTCACGCGAGGATGCTCTTCTTGTGCGTCCAGCTCCCGGAAGCCCGGCTCCGCATCCTTGGCTGATGTCACGCTCTGCTCCCGATATAACCGGCGTTCAGTCGCTCACTAAACGCCTTGCAACGAGGTTCCTAGCTGACTAGTTGCTTCCTGTCTGCGTTTCCTGTTGATTCCCAGTTACCTGCCTTGACCCCGGTTTGCTTCTGATTTCGCTACAGCCTGCTGCCTGCCTTGACTCCGGTTTGCTTCTGACTTCGCTACAGCCTGCTGCCTGCCTTGACTCCGGTTTGCTTCTGACTTCGCTACAGCCCGCCGCCTGCCCTGACCCGGGTTGCCACGGACTTCTTACCACTGCCCGCCTGCTCTAGCCCTGAGCGTTCCCTCTGGCCAGCTTTCTGACCCGGCCAGTCTCTCTGACTCTCTGGCAAGCCTAGCCGCCACAACTCCTAGTGGGCCTCCTGCCTTCCCTGTGCACTAACTCTCCAGGACATTCTCAGCAGTGCCCAAGTCCCAAGGGCCCGTGTCCCTACGGGCTCCTCCCGGGGGGACCCCGGGCTCTGGGTGAAACCTTGCCAGTTCGTGCCTCCGCCTCCCGGCCTGCCTAGTGGTCATCGGTAGGCCGGCCCAAGGGTCCACCATCTACCCTCACAGCAGTCTAGCCGTAACAGTTTGCAAGGCCATGGACTCGGCGGAGGCTCCCAGTCTACAGGCCATCCCTGGGATGGCACAACGCCTCCAACAACAACAGCATTGCATCGACACCCTTGCTGCCACCGTGGAACAGCTGGTCAGCTGCCTGGAGGCTTCTCCACCAGACCCGCCTCCAGCTCCGCCCCTTGCTTCCATCCCCAGCTCCACGTCGGTTACCCAGTTGCCTGCACCGACTCGCTATGCCGGGGACATCAAGACATGCCGAGGCTTCTTGAACCAGTGCTATGTCCGCTTCACTCTCTTACCAGCACAGTTCCCCTCGGACGCAGTCAAAGTCGCTTACATATTCTCGCTGCTGGATGGCAAAGCACTCGATTGGGCTTCTCCCATGTGGGAGCGCCAAGATCCCTTGTTACAGAACCTTCAGGAGTTTGTATTCAACTTCCGCTTAGCTTTTGACGACCCTGCACGCCAAACGACGACCACCTCTGGACTTTTGCACCTCAGGCAAGGGGTGCGCTCAGTGGCGGACTATACTATAGACTTTCACACCCTCGCCATGGAGGTCGGTTGGCGGGACGACTGCCTTAGGGGGATCTTCCTGGAAGGCCTAGCTAGCCGTATCAAGGATGAGCTAGCAGGTTGAGATCTCCCGGATGACCTCAATGACTTAATTGATATCGCCGGAAGGGTGGACCGTCATCTACAGCAACGAGACAAGGAGACATGCCCCTATCGAAGGGGTCCACCGCTTCCCCAGAGTACCACCCAGTCCGCAGCAACCAGGATACCACCTGCTTCTGCCGCCCCCGGAGAACCTATGCAGTTGGGCAGATCCCCACTGACCACTGAAGAAAGGAGGAGACGCCGTTCGCAGGGCCTTTGCCTCTACTGTGGCGGCAAGGGGCACTTCCTCGCCAACTGCTCGGAGCGTCCGGGAAAAGACCGTGCCTAGGTTACCCTGAGGAGCTACTCCTAGGCTTTGCGGGCTCAGCTCCTCAATGCACCATACCAGTGACTCTTAAATACCCCGGAGGGGAACTCCAGACTCGTGCCTTCATCGATTCTGGCGCCGAGGGCAACTTCATAGTAGCAGACCTGGTAAACCAGCTATCGCTCCCTACGCGACCCAAGGTTCCTCCACTGCGTATCTCTTCCATCCGAGGTACGTTGCTCCCAGGGACCATCTCCTGCTGCACGGGTCCCTTGACCCTTCAGACCGGACTGCTCCATTCTGAGGAGATTTCCATGCTGATTCTGGAACGGGCAGTACATCCTCTGATCCTCGGACTGCCGTGGCTGCAGCGTCACTCCCCGGTAATTCAATGGGACACCCTCCAGCTGACCCAGTGGAGTCCCTTCTGCTTCGCACACTGCCTGCAGGTCCCGCATCCTCCGCCGCAGCTCCGGCTTTGCTCATCTCTCCTCTTACCGGAGCCGTATCAAGCCTTCGCCGACGTGTTCTCCAAGAAGATGGCAGAGATTCTCCCTCAACACCGGCTATTCGACTGCCCTATTGACTTATTGCCAGGCACCACATCCCCTCGAGGCCGGGTTTATCCACTGTCCCTGCCAGAGACTGCTGCCATGTCCCAGTACGTTACCGAGAACCTTGCCAAGGGCTTCATTCGCCCTTCTCGTTTCCCCGCTGGAGCCGGCTTCTTTTTTGTGGCAAAGAAAAACGGCTCACTTCGCCCCTGTATAGACTATCGAGGCTTGAACGCCATTACCAAGAGTGATCGCTACCCCCTTCCGCTGATCCCTGAACATTTGGACCGCCTCCAGGGGTCCCAAGTATTCACGAAGCTAGACCTTCGGGGGGCCTACAACCTCGTCCGTATACGTCCTGGAGATGAATGGAAGACGGCCTTCAATACCAGGGACGGGCATTACGAGTACTTGGTAATGCCCTTCGGACTCTGCAACGCCCCGGCCGTCTTCCAGAATCTCATGAACGAGGTTTTACGTGAGATGCTACACTCTCACGTCATCGTGTACCTTGATGACATGCTAATCTTTTCAAAAGACCTGGAATCTCACCGCCAGCACGTCAGGCAAGTCCTACAAGCCCTAAGGGATAACCGCCTCTATGCCAAGTTGGAAAAGTGCGTCTTTGAGGCGGAGTCCTTGCCCTTTCTGGGGTACATCATTTCATCCACTGGCTTCTGGATGGACCCCGAGAAGGTCTCGGCCATAACCAAATGGCCCCAGCCCCTGGGTCTCAAGGCTCTTCAAAGATTCCTGGGATTTGCTAACTTCTATAGACATTTCATTCCTCGCTACTCCCATCGGGTCGCTCCCCTCACTGCCCTAACCAGAAAGGGAGCTGACGCCAAGAGCTGGCCCGACGCCGCCGTCAAGGCATTCTCCGATTTGAAAGAGGCATTCTTGGCCGACACCTGTCTCCGCCACCCGGACCCGGCAAGACCCTTCATCGTCGAAGTCGATGCCTCCAGCGTGGCCGTTGGGGCGGTCCTCAGCCAACACTCCGCTTCAGGCCAATTATTACCTTGCTCATATTTCTCCAAGAAATTCTCCCCAGCCGAAGCGAATTGCTCCATTGGAGATAAGGAACTTTTAGCAACAAACTCGCCTTCGAGGAATGGAGGCAGTGGCTCGAGGGAGCTAAACACCCAGTCACCGTATACACTGACCACAAGAACTTGGAGTTTCTGTCCCAAGCCCAGCGGTTAAACCCCCGTCAGGCCCGGTGGTCTATGTTCTTCAGCCGCTTTGATTTACACAACAATACCGCCCTGCAGCAAAGAACCTTCGGGCTGATGCCCTGTCACGGACCTCCATGTCTGACGAGGACCTCGAGCCTCCCCAATACATTCTGGACCCCAGCAAGGTTCGTCTATCAGCCCTGACGGTCCTTTCTCAAAATAGAACAGTGGTTCCCCGACGTGACCGACTAAAAACCCTGCGCTGGGCTCACGACTCCCTTACTGGAGGCCACGCCGGGCGGGAGCGAACACTGGAACTCCTCAACCGGTTCTACTGGTGGCCCAACATCCAGCAGGACGTCCGCACCTACGTAAGCTCTTGTCCCACCTGTGCCCGACAAAAACCCAGTCCTGGTCCTCAGTGTGGTCTTCTGCAGCCTCTCCTGGTTCCCACAGAACCTTGGACCCACCTTGCTACAGACTTTATGGTCGACCTACCACCGTCACACGGGAAGACGGTCATCTGGGTCACCGTCGACCGTTTCTCCAAAATGGCGCACTTTGTGCCGCTGCCCAAGCTACCATCTGCACCCGAACTGGCCCTTCTTTTCGCCCAACACATATTCCGGATTCATGGGCTTCCCCAGGATATCATTTCTGACCGGGGGCCGCAGTTCACCACGCGGTACTGGAGGGCTCTCTGCAAATGCTTCAAGGTTCAACTCAGCTTCTCCACCGCTTTCCACCCTCAGAGCAATGGACAATCCGAAAGGATGAACCGCTCCCTAAAGACCTTCCTGCATGCCTTCATCAATGAAAGGCAGGACAACTGGACTGAGCTCCTACCCTGGGCCAAGTTTGCCTATAATAACCAGTATCATGCCGCCAGCAGACTCTCACCCTTCCAGCTGGTATATGGAAAGCAGCTTAAACCTCCGCTCCCCATTTCCACGCCCAGTGTTTCCCCGGCCGCTCAGCTGATGGCTCAGCAACTGCAGACTCTTTGGCAAACAACCCAGGACAAGTTGGCTGTCTCTGCCTCCTCCGCCAAGCGAGCAGCTGATCGCCACCGACGCCCGGCACCCTTGTATCAACCTGGAGACCGAGTCTGGCTCAGTACGAAGAACATCCATCTGAGGCTTCCCTCTAGGAGATTTGCACCCAAGTTCTGTGGACCCTTCCGGGTTGCCGAAAGGGTGGGGCTCGTTTCCTACCAATTGAGGTTGCCATCCTCGCTACGGATCCACGACGTCTTTCACGTCTCTCTGCTGAAGCCTCTGGTCCTCTCCCGCTACCACCGCAAGCTTCTGGACTCTTCCGCTACTCCCATAGCTGATGATCCCACGTACCAGGTACGCGAAGTACTAGACGTACGATTCTACAATTGAAGATGGGAGTACCTCCTCGCCTGGGAGGGTTGCGGCGACAAGGACAACACCTGGGAGCCAAGCCGCAACATCCTGGACAAGTCCCTCCTCCAGCAGTTTCATCTTGACCACCCTGAGAAACCCGGTCCTTTAAAGAGGGGCCGTAAAGGAGGGGGGGGGGGGTACTGTTGCGGTCCCAACCGCCCCTCTCCTGATCGGGCTCAGGCCCGCCTACCTCCGCCCAGCCCAGGTCCCGGGAGGCCCTCCGTCCGCGCGGTTCTCACGTGGTGGACGCCATTGCAGGCCTGTTCTCCTCCAGCCTCGTGCATACGCGAGGATGCTCTTCTTGTGCGTCCAGCTCCCGGAAGCCCGGCTCCGCCTCCTCGGCTGACGTCACGCTCTGCTCCCGATATAACCGGCGTTCAGTCGTTCACTAAACGCCTTGCAACGAGGTTCCTAGCTGACTAGTTGCTTCCTGTCTGCGTTTTCTGTTGATTCCCAGTTACCTGCCTTGACCCCGGTTTGCTTCTGACTTTGCTACAGCCTGCTGCCTGCCTCGACTCCAGTTTGCTTCTGACTTCGCCACAGCCTGCAGCCTGCCTTGACTCCGGTTTGCTTCTGACTTCGCTACAGCCCGCTGCCTGCCCTGACCCGGGTTGCCACGGACTTCTTACCACTGCCCGCCTGCTCTAGCCCTGAGCGTTCTCTCTGGCCAGCTTTCTGACCCGGCCAGTCTCTCTGACTCTCTGGCAAGCCTAGCCGGCTCAACTCCTAGTGGGCCTCCTGCCTTCCCTGTGCACTAGCTCTCCAGGACATTCTCAGCAGTGCCCAAGTCCCAAGGGCCCGGGTCCCTACGGGCTCCTCCCGGGGGGACCCTGGGCTCCAGGTGAAACCTTGCCAGTTCGTGCCTCCGCCTCCCGGCCTGCCTAGTGGTCATCAGTAGGCCGGCCCAAGGGTCCACCATCTACCCTCACAGCAGTCTAGCCATAACATAAGAATGCTACAAGGACAAATAGTAACAAGCCAGAAAGAGATATGTGAGGTCTTTTGAATATTTTACGAGAACCTGTGTACAGGGGGAATCACACGACGAGGAGGTTTCTTTGAACAACTTCCCTTACCTAAAATTTCAGAGACTCAGCTTATGTCCCTAAATAGACCAATTCAGCCTATCGAAGTGTTAAATGTAGTAACGGCAAGTAATCCCGGGAAAGCACTTGGGCCAGATGGATTTTCCTTTGATTTTTACAAAATTTTGAAAATCCAGCTATCTGGCCCCCTATCTGCTTTTTATTCGGATGTGTTACAAAAAAATGCATTTCCCTCATTTTAACACAGCTTTTATTACCGTGTTACCCAAACCGGGAAAAGACCCTTTAGCGCCGGCATCTTACAGGCTTATCTCTCTCCTTAACTACGACTTTAAAATCTTAGCTAAGGTGCTAGCCAACCGTTTAGGCATCATTCTCCCACAACTCATCATGTGAAGGGCCGTGTGGCCTGTTCCCACATAGTTAAACTCTTAACTTTCCCAGTTTCCCAGTGCACCCCAGCTCTTGTGCTCGGTTTCGATTTGGAAAAAGCTTTTGACAGAGTGACATGGCATTACCTTTTCTCAGTCCTTGGATGATTCAGGTTCCAAGGAAATTTTCTGTCTTATATCTCTCTACTGTATGATAACCTGATATCTCATATTGTAGCCAATGGCCTTAAATCAGCAGAATTGAGTATTAAGTGAGGGGTCTGTCAGGGTTGCCCGCTTTCCCTGATATTGTATATCCTCGCCATAGATCCGCTATTACGGAAAATAAATCAGGCACAGGATATTCTAGGATTCCAAAAAGGCCAACATTCGTTCAAAGTGATTTAATGACTGGAAGAGGAACAGTGTGCAAATCCAAGGCTCTCGTGCTAAACTTTCAAAAGGGAAACTTTGATAAAATGAGAAAAATTGTTAGAAAAAAAACTGAAAGGAGCAGCTACAAAAGTAAAAAATGTCCAAGAGGCGTGGTCATTGTTAAAAAATACCATTCTAGAAGCACAGTCTAGATGTATTCCACACATTAAGAAAGGTGAAAAGAAGGCAAAACGATTACCGGCATGGTTAAAAGGGGAGGTGAAAGAAGCTATTTTAGCCAAAAGATCTTCATTCAAAAAATGGAAGAAGGATCCAACAGATGAAAATAGGATAAAGCATAAACGTTGGCAAGTTAAATGTAAGACATTGATAAGACAGGCTAAGAGAGAATTTGAAAAGAATTTGGCTGTAGAGGCAAAAACTCACAGTAAAAACATTTTTAAATATATCCGAAGCAGAAAGCCTGTGAGGGAGTCAGTTGGACCGTTAGATGATCGAGGGGTTAAAGGGGCACCTAGAGAAGATAAGGCCATCGCAGAAAGATTAAATGATTTCTTTGCTTTGGTGTTTACTGAAGAGGATATTGGGGAGGTACCCGTAATGGGTTTTCATGGGTATTGATTCAGATGGACTGAATCAAATCACGGTGAACCTAGATGTGGTAGGCCTGATTGACAAACTGAAGAGTAGTAAATCACCTGGACCGGATGGTATACACCCAGAGTTCTGAAGGAACTAAAAAATGAAATTTCAGACCTATTAGTAAAAATTTGTAACCTATCATTAAAATCATCCATTGTACCTGAAGACTGGAGGATAGCAAATGTAACCCCAATATTTAAAAAGGGCTCCAGGGGCGATCCGGGAAACTAGAGACCGGTTAGCCTGACTTCAGTGCCAGGAAAAATAGTGGAAAGTGTTCTAAACATCAAAATCACAGAACATATAGAAAGACATGGTTTAATGGAACAAAGTTAGCATGGCTTTACCCAGGGCAAGTCTTGCCTCACAAATCTGCTTCACTTTTTTGAAGGAGTTGATAAACACGTGGATAAAGGTGAACCGGTTGATGTAGTATACTTGGATTTTCAGAAGGCATTTGACAAAGTTCCTCATGAGAGGCTTCTAGGAAAAGTAAAAAGTCATGGGATAGGTGGCGATGTCCTTTCGTGGATTGCAAACTGGCTAAAAGACAGGAAACAGAGAGTAGGATTAAATGGACAATTTTCTCAGTGGAAGGGAGTGGACAGTGGAGTGCCTCAGGGATCTGTATTGGAACCCTAACTTTTCAATATATTTATAAATGATCTGGAAAGAAATACGACGAGTGAGATAATCAAATTTGCAGATGACACAAAATTGTTCAGAGTAGTTAAATCACAAGCAGATTGTGATAAATTGCAGGAAGACCTTGTGAGACTGGAAAATTGGGCATCCAAATGGCAGATGAAATTTAATGTGGATAAGTGCAAGGTGATGCATATAGGGAAAAATAACCCATGCTATAATTACACAATGTAGGGTTCCATATTAGGTGCTACAACCCAAGAAAGAGATCTAGGCGTCATAGTGGATAACACATTGAAATCGTCGGTTCAGTGTGCTGCGGCAGTCAAAAAAGCAAACAGAATGTTAGGAATTATTAAGAAGGGAATGGTGAATAAAATGGAAAATGTCATAATGCCTCTGTATCGCTCCATGGTGAGACCGCACCTTGAATACTGTGTACAATTCTGGTCGCCACATCTCAAAAAAGATATAATTGCGATGGAGAAGGTACAGAGAAGGGCTACCAAAATAAGGGGAATGGAACAGCTCTCCTATAAGGAAAGACTAAAGAGGTTAGGACTTTTCAGCTTGGAGAAGAGACGGCTGAGGGGGGATATGATAGAGATGTTTAAAATTATGAGAGGTCTAGAACAGGTAGATGTGAATCAGTTATTTACTCTTTTGGATAGCAGAAAGACTAGGGGGCACTCCATGAAGTTAGCATGGGGCACATTTAAAACTAATCAGAGAAAGTTTTTTTCTACTCAACGCACAATTAAACTCTGGAATTTGTTGCCAGAGGATGTGGTTAGTTAGTATAGCGTTGTTTAAAAAGGATTGGATAAGTTCTTGGAGAAGAAGTCCATTACCTGCTATTAAGTTCACTTAGAGAATAGCCACTGCCATTAGCAATGGTAACATGGAATAGACTTAGTTTTTGGGTACTTGCCAGGTTCTTATGGCCTGGATTGGCCACTGTTGGAAACAGGATGCTGGGCTTGATGGACCCTTGGTCTGACCCAGTATGGCATTTTCTTATGTTCTTAAAGTGGTTGCTTTTGCGGGTGATATTTTAATTTTTCTAACCAATCTGGAGAACTCCTTGAGTCCCTTACTGCGGCTACAGACAGAATATGGTAAATTTGCAGGTTTACGAATTAATCAGAAGTCAGAAGCTCTGGACATAGGCGGGTGGGTGAGGACTTCTTGGACGGGCTCCTTCCCCTTAAAATGGGTTGAAAAGGACATGAAATACCTGGGAATTAAAGTACCTAGTAATTTGTCTAACCTTTATTCAGCCAACATACGCCCACTGATGTTTAATACTTCCCAGCTCCTCAGCAAATGGCGGGGCTTACCCTTGTCCCTCTCTGGTAAAATTCAATTATTTTAGATGATGGTCCTTCCCAAGTGGCTCTATGTCCTTCAGATGCTAATAATTTGGCTTACAAAAAATGACTGCAGAGAAGTGGGAAGAAAGCTCGTATATCCTTACAAACTCTCATGCAACCTATGTCCCAAGGGGGGGGGGTGAACTGTACTAATTTATGCTTATACAACCTAGCTTGTATGTTATGGTTTATATAGGACTGTGTTTTGAGGACTTCCTACTTTATCCCATACCAACAATTGGAAGGCTGGCTGGATATACCATCTTTCAATTACATCTTAAATGCACTCATTGATAAACTTATTGATAAACGCAGGGTGGAAGGCCTGGTCTTATTTATGTCAATTGTTCCATCTCCCCTCCAGAATAACATCATTGCTAAGCATCTGTGACATTAACCTATTCCCCACGCCAAAGGAAGCTCAGTGTTCCACAGATGGAGGAAATTAGGCTTAGAATTCATCTTTCAATGCTTCTCACAGGACTCCAGTTATTGAGCTTTCCGGAGCTGCAAAGGCAGTTCTCCTTACCAGCATCCGATCTCTTCTCTTATTTACAACTTTGGCATTTCTTTAAAGCATATGAAATTTCCTTTAAGTGTTCATTGCAGATTGTTACGATTGGGCAGTGGTCAGGTGTAGTGAACATCACCTGCAGGAGTGACTCCAGATGGAGAGAAACAGGAGTTGCAGTAGAGCCTCTGATAATGGCTGGAGAGGAATCTGGTGCAGGTAGGAGTGTGTAGGGCTGGGTGCTGGCTGGAACCTGTGGAGCTGAGTACTGTCTGGAAAGGAGTCTGGTGCTGGCTGAACCCTGTGGAGCTGGGTGCTAGCTGGAAGGTGCCGGTGGTGTTGGGAGCTGGCTGGAGGAAGTCTGATGCAGGCTGGAGGAATCTCTGATACAAGGTGCGAGAAGGTAAGGGTGAGCTCGATACACTGGAGCAGCATGGAGGTATGTGTGGAAGTGAGTGCAGGTAAACATGGTCAGAACACTGGAACCGAGTGCTGGTAAGGATGGATTCAGGATAGCATGCAGGTAAGTGTGAGACTGACTGTAGGTATGTGTGACTGGACTGAGGGAACCTGGGGAGGCAAGACTGACAATGAATAGACAGACTAACTAGACAGCACTAACACTGAACATAAAACATAAAAGCCCGAAAGTAGCAATCAAGGAGGCGTGACACAATGTCCGAAGACAGCAAGGCAGGGAAGACAGACCACAGACCGAAGGCAGGCAAGCCAGGACACAGAGCCCGAAGGCAGCAGGGTAAGACAGAATGCCCGAAGGCAACACAGAGAAATGAAGGAGGCTAGAGCAGGGAACCCAAGCAAGCTCGATGCCGAAGCACTGAGGGATTGGCTAGGCAGGGTTATAAAGGAAGTCCAGAACATAGAGCAGATAGATAGGATGGACTGGGCCAGCCAGGAGAGCATGCTCATGGGGGACCTCTGGTGGTGAGGCGGCTGCACAGCAGCCATAGTCGTAACACAGATCCAGTTGTTACATAATATTGTTTTAGGCTCCCACAAGCATAAACCTTCTATAGCTGGCTTCTCTAAGGCTGTGAGAACTACCCTGATAGTGGGAGATCTACCAAAACTTCATGATAAGTGTGTTGCGGGAGCACTAGGCAGCAGTCCCGATTCCGGGAAGATTGGTTTACCCTTGGACCACGGCGTGACTGCAGAGAAGCTCTGAGGAAGCGCCGAGGCAGGCAAGATGTGTCCAAGCATGGGCGGACATGCTGACGACCAGGAACCCTGACCTCTGCCGAACCTGAACGCACCAGAAGAGACCCAACAATGCAATGCTGGTCTCTGGGGTAGCCCTCCGGCCACTCGATAGCCCTTTCAGAGCTGCTGCCTGGAAACAGCAGATGCGACAGGACGGACAGAGGTCGAGGACAGGTGGACACAGGAACAGGAACAAGACAAAGACACTTGGAGACATGGTCGGGTTGAGGGTTCTTGAAGACTAGGATGAGGCGAAGACACTAGGCAAGTGGACAAGGCTAAGGCAGAACTGAGTCTCAGGATGAAGAGAGGATCCGGGCGGCTCTCGAAGCAGGGTCCAACCAGAAGAGGCTTCAATGATCCAGTGTGGTGATGCCCTGAAGGTCATCTAGAAGCAGAGTCCGCTGGAGGAGGCTAGGGTTGGCTCCGGGAACCTGGTACATCCAAACAGAGGAGCTGAAGGGAACTAGGTGGACAAGGCGGAAATACTTGAAGACTTGGATGAGATGAAGACTCTTGGTGAGTGGAAAGACGACAGCAAGGTTAAAACTCAGGATGAGGTGGAATCTGGGTGACACTCGAAGCAGGATCCTGCCCAGGCAGGGGCTTCAGTGACCCTGCATGACTGACGCCCTGGCAGGTCGTCTGGAAGCAGAAATCGGCAAGAGAGTTAGGAGTCAAAACCGGAACCAGGAACATCTGAGGACAAGGCATCCAAAGAGAGGAACCAGAAGAAATAGGACCTCTGAAGATGTGACATCTGAAGACAAGAACATCAGGGACATCTGAAGACGAGGACACGGGATCCGATGAGAGATCAGGAACCACAGATGATGACAAGGGAATTCCCATGAAGAACAGAGTGCCTTGAAGAAGCTGGGATCAATGAGGAGTCCAGGAGTGGACAGGCTCTTTGCAAAGGCGCTGAAGGACTGGCGAAGAGCCCTTTTATAGGGCTGAGGAGGAGACACCTGGATGACATCATCAAGTGGTGCCATGGGGCTACTCCCACCGAGGGCCCTTTAAGAAGGCAGGAGAGGTGTGGCCGTGTGCCTAGGAGGCAGGACCATGGACAGCAGCGGCGGTTATGCCGCGAAGAACAAGCAGGAACAGCACTAGGCCGCGAAGCCAGGTCCCAGCGTCGGCGGTGGCTTCCTGCCGCAGGAGGGGAATAGAATGGCGGCTCCATGCCGCGTGGGTAACAGGGTGTGCAACGGCCCTGCTGCACAGGAGAGGACAGTGGCAGTGGTGGCCTTGCTCGCCACAGGAGAAATGATGGCGGCAGCCTCCCAACTGTGCGAGGACATGGCGGCGGCTCCCTACCACTGCACAGCAGGAAGATGACATCGGCAGCCTCCGGGCCACGGAGGCAGGATGGCGGTGGCTCCAACCACCGCGGGACACAGGCAGCAGCCCCAGGCTGCAAGAGACAGCGTTGGGGCGGCTGGCAGCAGAAGTAAGAGTCTGCTTACAGCTAGGCCCGCGAACAGCATCGCAACAAAGTGGAAGCAATGGCTGGACTTCTCCCTATCATTGCAGGAATTCTCTGAATGCTTTCAGAATATTACGTCCTGGTCAGAAAATATGCTGTATAGGGAGCTACAATTTAAATTTATGAGGCAATTCTGTTTTAGCCCCAGACAGGGCTTTCCAAGCTAAGTTGGTAGCTTCCCCACAATGTGTTAAATGTTCAACATCCATAGGTTCTTTCTTCCACTGCTTCTGGACATGTCCAGTGGTCCAGGTGTTCTGGAAGAAAGTGTGCCACACGTGAAGCCAAATTCTTGATATCTCCATACCTGTAGATCCTATGTTGTGGCTATTTGGAGTCACATCACATTTCTCATTAGCAGCTGATCTCCCTACTCTCCAATTTGTACAGAAAGCAGGCCTTGTGGAGAAAAAAGTTATCTTGTGTAACTGGATTGGCAACTTAGCGCCACGACAGGAACACTGGTTTCGCCTGTTGGCGAAACTGTATACCTTTGAATTTTTTATCGGCAAAGATTTCCTCACATAAATATCTCTTAGAAACACAGTAAGTGTGGGAAAAACACTTTTTTAACACCCAAAACATTGTAGGGGGCTCCTTCTGTTCCTTACACTTCTCTATGTCATTTTCTCTCCACCCTTCACTTCACCAATCCACTTCTACACTCAAGAAGGAGGCTCTTCCTTTGAGGAACTTAGATTGAATCCTTCCTTCCTTCCCTAAGGACTCCATGCCTTATTTCCGAGATGGTGTTTTGCTTATTGTTTATAGTATCCCTGGGCGTCATCTGCTGAACAGTTGTGAGAGGTGGGGAGGAATGGGAGGGAGGGGGTGTGGGGGAGAGGGATGGGTTAGGGAAATTTGGGGGTTATTTTAGTTTGATTTAGTTAGCAAAGTCTAGATTAGACACTTGCAAAATTGATGACCACATCTATGGGTAATTTGAATGCCATAGCTTTTCCTTTTTTTTGTATTAGAACTGATGTATGTCTCTTATTAGGTATTCATTGCTCAAGGTTTACTGTTTGCTGTTACTTGGAGGTTATATGCAGCTCCTTTGATGCTATAATTCTTACATGATGTATGTTTAAAAATTCAATAAACATAATTAACAAAAAAAAGAACATTTTTTGTGCTGTTACTGACTCTCTTGAAATATACTTAGAAATAAAAGCTTGCTTTCTGTTTAATTCTGATATGGAAGTCATCAGGCGGAGTCAGATCCTCATGAAACCACTGAATCTCACAAGCTGCATGCGACTCGTTCGGGGAATAGTGAGAACTCGACCCTTTGTGTGAAACTTAAAGGAAGATAACACTCACATATAGCTCTTCTAGAGTGGGGAAAGTGCAATGGACCTTGTCATAGCTCGCCCCTCCCTTCTCCAGGACAGAGGTTTATTCGGACAACTACCCCAAACCAAAAAAATACCTGATTCTTCACTTTCAACGCAAATCCAGCATAACTCTCTGCTTCAACGGCAGGGGAGGAAGTTTGACACTTCACATATATCCAGCATAGCTCTCAGCTTCAATGGCAGGGGAGGAAGTTTGACACTTCGCACATATCCAGCATAGCTCTCTGCTTCAACGGCAGGGGAGCAAGTCTGATATTTCACTTTCAATGCAAAGCCAGCATAGCTCTCTGCTTCAACGGCAGGGGCAGAAGTTTGACACTTCACACATATCCAGCATAGCCCTCTGCTTCAACGGCAGGGGAGCAAGACTGATCACTTTCAATGCATAGCCAGCATGGCTCTCTGCTTCAACGGCAGGGGGGAATGAAGAAAGGTGGATCTATATTCAGGTAACAATCGACAAGGACTGAATTACATAGTCTGAATAAACAGATAAGCATGGGTGTAGCTTGCTTATTGTGGTGGTTAATACCCCTAACTAAATTAAGCTATTTCATTTAGATGCAGTTCCAACACTGCTCTCTACATTAATGGCGGGGGTGGAAGGGAAATAGAAAAGTATGTGAGAGAAAAAAAAAAGTGCAAAAGCTTGCTGGGCAGACTGGATGGGCCGTTTGGTCTTCATCTGCCGTCATTTCTATGTTTCTATGTTTCAACTTCAGTAAGAAATGAAGGCCTTGTGACATCGCTTTGACTGTGGCTGGTATGACACTGGTACCCAGTACAAAGCTTGTGCCTGCCAAGTTACTGGAGAACTGAAATACTGCAAACTCTTTATTTTAAAGAAGGAGGAAGTACAAGAGGAAGAATACGAGAACAGTAGAAAGGAGCTGCAGCCTGTTGCCTCCATTCGTGTACCCATACTTGGTTCGACATGACCCCTCGAGTTGATCAATGGAGATGGGTTCATCATCGGGAAATGTATTGTTCAAGCTGTTCTTCACCTGTAAAAGAAATGTGCTTCCGTGAGAGACTAAGTAAAACTGATTCCCTGTACGTACCAGGATCAGTCCAGGACACCTGGGTTGTGACCCCGCACCAGTAGATGGAGACAGATTAAAACTTGTGGGCGGAGCCATATATGCTCCTGTGCCAGTCACAGCCCCTCAGTCTTACTCTGTCTCCAGTAGGTGGTGCAGGTGTAGTCACAGCCTCTGGGTGCCCTGAGGACTGATACTTAGTTTTAGTCAGGGTTATTTTACTTATTTTGGTTATTTTAAGCTCAGTTTGTATTTTTTGATTCTACTTATTTATTTATTTATTTATTTATAACTTTTATATACCGGCATTCGTAAAAAAAAAACATCATGTCTGTTTACAGACAACTGAGAAAGGAAATTACAATGATAGATGGAGGAAGGATAGGAAGTTAAAAGGTGACAACTTTACTGTAGAGCCAACGGGCGCCACAGTTATTAAATGAGATTACATGTGGTTAACCAGGTTGGACATAAATTAATTATATACAAGAGGCGACAGAGTGGGGGGGTAGCGCGGGGCGGGGGATGAAGCGCATAGGGGAGGCGGGGTGGGGTAGGAACTGTACAAGGGGGCAGGTGGTGGCGATGGGAAGGAGTGACTGAATATCAGGAAGGTGGTGACTGAATATCAGGAAGCCATAAAATGGATGGGGTGGTGAGGGAGGGAGGGTGTGTAGGGGGGCGGGGGGACACTGGACTAGGGAGAGGGAAATAATGAGTGTTGAGGAGAAGTCAAATGCTAGGGTTGAGAGGCGTTGGGATAGGCCTGTTTAAATAACCAGGTCTTGATTCCTTTTTTGAATTGATTAAGTGAAGGTTCTAGTCGGAGCTCGGTGGGGAGGGAGTTCCAAAGGGTGGGGCCGGCGATGGAGAAGGCTCTCGCTCTGGTGTTTGTGAGGTGAGCAATTTTGAGTGAATTCTGCTTAGAGTAGTTTAAAAAAGCTGTCCGTCCTGCCTCCCAGGGGGGTGGGAAAGTTCTGAGAGGACCATCCCCCCCTGGTTGAGGCCGCTGCTGAGGGTCGAGGACCCGAACTACTAAAGCAGCAGCGTCGGGGGTGACACCGGGGAGCCCAGTTCACTCACCCCCAACAGGAGCAGGAACCCCAGGACCTTGGACAGCGGCAGGTTTGATTTAAAAAAAAAAAAAAAAAGTGTTTTTAAATTCTTTTGTTTGTGCCGGCTCTCCGTTTCTTCTTCGCCGGGGGGGGGGGGGGGGGGGAGAAAAGGTCCTCGGTTCGGCAAGGGGAGGGGAGTTTTTCGGCATTCAATTCTTTAATTTTATTTTTCATTTTTTCTTCACGTTTTCCCGCCGCGGCCGCGAGAATGCCTAGAGGCACAACTTGCCGCGCTTGCGGCTCTGCGCGCGCGCGGCTCTCTCGTGAGGGAATTTGTTCTGCATGCGTCCCGGGTGGGGAGGGACCGTCTAAGTCAGGTAAGGGGGTCCGTTCCCGGTCGGTGCGGTCGCCGTCGTGCACTCCCGCCGCTTCTATCGCGCCAGCTGACTCCTTCCCGCTTAGTGCAGGAGCGGCGGCCATCTTGGCATCAGTTCACGAAGTTGTGCAGGAACCTGCAGGGGTTTCTGCCGCGCCTCCCGAGTTATCTCCTCAACAACGGCCTTCGGGGGGGGCTTCCGCTGGGGGGGCTGAGTCCCCGGATGAGGCTGGCGAGGAATCGGACTCCTCAGATTCGGGGTCGTCTTTTTCGGCGGATTTTGCCCTCCTGCTGCGAAAAGTTTTAAAATATAAGGGCCGCAGGCGCAAGGAACTTCATGGACACTCTAAAAAGGATACTCCAAGGAAGAAAAAATCTCGGGATGACCCTGCGACAGGAACTCGGACACCAAGAGGTATCCCGCAGGATACAGAATCAGAGTCCACCTCACAAGATGAGGTAGATCCGCCCGACGAGCCCCTGATAGGGGCCGATGGCGCGTCAGGGGACAATTCTGCCCAAACAGGGCTGAGCAAACCTTCGCAAGCCGGTGATGGGGACGACCCAAAGGTGGTACGCCTTTTCCGAAGGGACGAGCTGTCCCCGCTTATCCCGGCAATCCTCAGCGAGTTAGAGGTTGAAGCCCCACCGACAGTCTCGCGCCCCGGAGCAACTATGGACCCGGTCCTGCTAGGACTCACTGGTCCAGCGGTAGCCTTCCCATTCCATTTCTCGGCGTCTGACATTTTGTTTCGGGAGTGGGATACTCCTGAACTAGGTCTGAAGGTATCTAAGGCAATGGATAAGCTCTACCCTTTGCCAGAAGACGCACTGGAACTTCTTCGGCTTCCAAAGGTGGATTCAGCGGTGTCGGTGGTAACTAAACGTTCCACGATTCCGGTCACTGGGGCCACAGCCCTTAGAGACATACAGGACAGGAAGCTTGAGGTGCAGCTCAAAAAGATCTTCGAGGTCTCAGCGTTGGGAGTCCGGGCTGCCATTTGTAGCAACTATGCCATGCGGGCTAGTTTGCGCTGGGCCCAAGTTCTACAGGCGAATGCAGGTCTTTCTCCTGAAGAGGCCACGCAGGCGGATCGCCTAGAGGCTGCCATTGCTTATAGTGCGGATGCTCTCTATGACCTACTACGTACTTCAGCAAGATCCATGGTCTCTGCAGTCTCGGCGCGTCGCTTACTTTGGCTTCGCAATTGGTCGGCGGATGGATCCTCCAAGGCTCACCTTGGAGCCCTGCCCTTCAAGGGGAAGTTGTTATTCGGCAAAGAGTTGGATGATCTCATGCTTTCTCTTGGAGAGAACAGAGCTTTTAAACTCCCAGAAGACAGGTCCAGAGCCCGATCCTCCTATCCGTCCAGGTCCCGGTTTCGAGGTAACAAGAGATCTCGTCCTCAGAGGTCCTCGGCTCCTTCTTATCGCTCGACTTCTTCCCGGGCCTCTTCGTGGCCACAGTCCTTTCGTGGGAAACGTTACGGCAGACAGGGAGGCACCCCATCCGGCACGGGTCCCAAAGCCTCTCAATGAGATACGGCGGGTCCATTCCTTAAGGCAACCAAGAACCTCCGTTCCAAACATAGGGGCGAGGTTGACTTTATTTTTCGAGGAATGGACCAAAATAACATCCGATCAGTGGGTCCTCAATGTAATAAGGCACGGTTACGCGTTAGATTTTGTACGGACTCCAACGGACAAGTTCCTGATGTCGCCCTGCAAGTGCCCAAAAAAGACCATGGCAGTGCTAAGCACTCTCAGGCGTCTGGAGGACTTAGGAGCAATCGTCGCCGTACCTCCCGATCAGCAAGGCGCAGGTCGTTATTCCATCTACTTCATCGTGCCAAAGAAGGACGGCACGTTCCGGCCAATTTTGGATCTCAGAGGGGTAAACAAATGTCTGCGCATTCCACACTTCAAGATGGAAACAATTCGGTCAGTGATTGCCTCAGTTCGTCCAGGCGAATTCATGGCCTCTTTAGATCTCACGGAGGCGTACCTCCACGTCGGAATTCAGCCGTCTTTCCAGAGGTTCCTCAGATTTTGCATCTTGGGCAGACACTACCAATTTCGGGCTCTTCCCTTCGGCCTCGCCACAGCTCCGCGAACATTTACAAAGGTAATGGTAGTAGTGGCGGCTCATCTTCGACGAGAGGGGTTCCTGGTACACCCCTACTTGGACGATTGGCTGATTCGGGCCAAGTCCGAGACCCGTTGCCGTCAGGCGGTGGCCAGAGTCCTCCAGTTGTTGCAGACCTTAGGTTGGGTTGTCAATCTCAACAAGAGTCAGCTTGTTCCTACCCAGTCCTTGGAATACCTGGGAGCTCTTTTCGACACGAAGCAGGGCAAGGTTTTTCTGTCCGTGGATCGTGCACGCAAGCTTCAGTGTCAAGTGCGTCGATTATTAAGTCTTCAGCTGCCGCTGGTTCGCGATTATCTGACGGTTCTGGGATCTATGGCGTCCACACTGGCGTTGGTTCCTTGGGCTTTTGCTCATCTGCGACCATTACAATTTGCGTTGCTCTCCCGATGGAAGCCGGTATCAGAAGAGTTCCACCTACCACTTCCACTCACGACTCAGGTGCGGGAGAGTCTTCACTGGTGGCTCGATCCGGGCCATCTCTTTTGCGGAGTGTCTCTGTTGGTCCCCGACTGGACAGTGGTGACGACGGATGCCAGTCTCTCCGGTTGGGGAGCGGTCTGCCTAGACAAGTCGGTACAGGGCCGATGGTCCTCCGTCCAGTCGCAGTGGTCCATCAACCGTCTGGAAACCAGAGCGGTGCACCTGGCTCTGCAAGCTTTCCTCCCGTTGGTCCAAGGGAAGGCGGTCCGTGTGTTGTCGGACAATGCAACAACAGTATCATACATCAATCGCCAAGGAGGGACAAGAAGTCCACTTGTGGCGGAAGAGGCAAAGCTTCTGATGAGTTGGGCAGAGTGCCATCTCAACTCCATAGCAGCATCTCACATAGCCGGGGTCGACAATGTTCAGGCGGACTTCCTCAGTCGACACCACCTTGACCCCGGAGAATGGGAGCTGACGGAAGATGCTTTTCATCTCATTTGCGATCGGTGGGGGCTGCCCCACATGGACCTGATGGCCACGTGGCACAACGCGAAGGCTCCTCGGTTTTACAGTCGACGTCGGGAGCGAGGTGCCGAGGGCGTCGATGCGCTGGTTCTTCCTTGGCCAACCAACGTGTTGTTGTACGTATTCCCTCCGTGGCCAATGATAGGCAAGATCTTAAGGCGCATAGAGTTGCACCCGTCCAACATGATCATGGTAGCGCCGGAGTGGCCACGGCGCCCTTGGTTTGCGGATCTCGTTCAGCTGTCGGTGGATGCTCCCCTTCGGCTACAGGGGTTTCCGGGGCTTCTTCGTCAGGGCCCCGTTTGTTTGGAGGATGCGGATCACTTCTGTCTCGCGGCATGGCTTTTGAGAGGCAACGTCTAAAGAAAAAAGGCTATTCAGATGCGGTGGTAGCCACGTTACTGCGGTCCAGAAAGCAGTCTACGTCCTTGGCTTATGTACGTGTCTGGGTAGTTTTTGAGGAGTGGTGTATCAGCCGAGGGCTAGATCCCATTTCCGCTTCCGTCTCTGATATTCTGGCTTTTCTTCAGGCCGGTCTAGCCAAAGGGCTTTCTTGTAGTACCCTTCGTGTACAAGTGGCGGCGATTGGTTGTCTGCGGGGTAAGGTTCGCGGTTCCTTTCTGGCCCTGCATCCCGATGTCTCTCGTTTTCTTCGGGGGGCTAAACATCTTCGTCCACCACTACATCATCCATGTTCCTCCTGGAATCTTAATTGGGTCCTTTCTTCTTTGTCTACGGCTCCGTTCGAACCCTTAAAACGGTCTACTATTAAGGATCTTACTTTAAAGACCGTTTTCCTGGTTGCGATTACCTCGGCTCGGAGAGTCTCGGAATTACAGGCTTTGTCTTGTCGGGAGCCATTCCTGCGGATTTCAGATACGGGAGTTTCCCTGCGGACGGTTCCGTCTTTTTTGCCAAAAGTGGTGTCACCGTTTCATTTGAACCAGTCTATTGAGCTTCCTGCTTTCGCAGGTGCTGAATATTCCGACCCGCAATGGAAAGAATTGCGGAAGTTGGATGTGCGGAGGGTTCTCCTCCGTTATCTAGAAGTCACTAACCCTTTCCGGGTGTCGGATCATCTCTTTGTTCTATTCTCGGGCCCAAAGAAAGGAGGTCTGGCTTCCAGGACGACAATCGCACGGTGGCTTAAAGAGGCCATCGGCTCAGCGTACGTGTTACGAGGAAAGCCTATTCCGAACGGTCTCAGGGCTCATTCGACAAGAGCTCATGCTGCGTCTTGGGCAGAATCTTCTCAGGTTTCGCCTCAAGAGATTTGTAGGGCAGCTACCTGGAAGTCCTTACATACCTTCATTAGACACTATCGGTTGGATGTTCAGACTGCGGATTCCGGGGGTTTTGGAGAGAGGGTACTCCGAGCGGGACTCTCTGCTTCCCACCCTCGGTAATTTAGCTCTGGTACATCCCAGGTGTCCTGGACTGATCCTGGTACGTACAGGGAAAGGAAAATTAGTTTCTTACCTGATAATTTTCGTTCCTGTAGCACCAAGGATCAGTCCAGAATCCCGCCCGTGCTGTTGTGAAGAATCGGAGAGTCCGCTCATCTCTTTTGTTAACTATTCCGGTTATTGCTTTGCTCCCTCGTTTTGGGGTTCTGTTCCGGTTGGGGGTCCTTGAATGGCTCCCTGTTAAGGTTAGTTATTTAGTTTGGTTGTTCTGTTTTTTGTCTACTTTGACATTACGTATGACTGAGGGGCTGTGACTGGCACAGGAGCATATATGGCTCCGCCCACAAGTTTTAATCTGTCTCCATGTGCGGGGTCACAACCCAGGTGTCCTGGACTGATCCTTGGTACTACAGGAACGAAAATTATCAGGTAAGAAACTAATTTTCCTTTTTTTTCACCTTCAGAGAAGGGATTCTTCACTCCAGGAGGGGGGAATTCTGCAGCTTTCTTCCACTGAAGAAGCTCCTGGAGGAAAGAGGGGTGAATCAGGGTGACTTTGGCAGGGTTATGGAGCCTCATGCTTGGGAGACGCATGTCTCCCTTATACGCCTTAAAATTACTTTTAAAAAGCACAGAATAATACAAAATGCATACATAAATGTTAAATAATGAAATGGAGCAGACTTGGCTTACTGCTAAGGTGACAGTGACAAAGGCAGACTTAGGAGAATGTTGAAATTGCTAGATTTTCAGGCTGGACAAAATGTGTTCTCCCTGTACATCTGACATGGTTGTGGTGTCACATTTATTTTTTTTTTCCTTCCTCTGGCTTAGCAGCATACCTGGGAACTCTCAGAATTTCACCCTGAGACTTGGGGAATTTGCATCAGTTGCACAGTCTCAGGGGAAACACTAGAAATCTCAGAGCCTCTCTGTATACAGCTCAGCCATGACCCTTCCTCAGTAAGCCTGCAGAGAACAGCAAGCCTGGAGTAGACACTGCAAGCAGCATATGGGGAGAAAGTGGAGAGGGGCTGCAATACACACAAAACTCTGTCTGCAGCTGTGATTCCTGGACTTGGGACTCTCATCTAAGGGTAGACTGAGAATGCATAAGTCACGGAGCAGAGACGAATAGGGGGAGGGAGCAAAGAGCGTGCTGGGTGAGGGAGAGTGGAAGGGGAAGTATGCTGGATCAACTTGGGAGGGGGGACAAGTGATGGTGATGGGTGGGAGAAAAAGAAAGTGTGGATTAATTGGGGGAGGGCAGTGGAAGAGAGAAAGATGATACATATTACTCCATTCCTTCCCCTTTCTCCCCCCACCCTGTGCTAATCAACAGCAACCTCAGGGTGACCACAACTCAAAAGTTCCCAAGTATGCTTAGCAGGTAGAGAGAGCTGTAAAGCACTCAGGAGAGGGCTGGACTCAGTCCTCTGGTCTTTTCATAAAACTACTGCAGAGACTGCACTCCCATTCACAAGACAGATCTTGGAAGGAAGGAGCTGTGATCTCATGATTTCAGCACAGAATTAGGTGTCTGGACTCCTGGTTTCTAATTCCAGCTTTGCCACTGAGTGACTTCGAGCTTGAGCAAGTCTCTGCTGACTAGACACCCTGGCCGAAAACCCTCTGAAGGATGAAGGAGATGTTTCAACTTCTCACCTTCTCCACTTCCTGAAAGACACGCAGCAGATTCAAGGCAAGGGCAGCTTTCACTTCATCTTCAGTCCATTTCCTCTTGAGTAACTCTGCTGTCAGATCTGGATACTTGGAGACATCTTCCAGGCCCTCAGGAACCCTGCAAAAAAAAAAAAAAAAAAAGAAACATATCACAGAAAATCAAGTCAGAAAACAGGAACCTGAGGAAAAAAGTCTCCTATCAAGGGTTTTGGATTAAAGTATGTGGATCTATGTATTGGGGTGGAGGAGGCTTTTTATTTTTGGTCTACAATTAAAAATATAATCCTTGAAAAAAGCAGAAAGGTTATTTTAAAAAGAAAGCCAAAGCTGCAGCACATTCTAAGATCCTATTAATGATGCCTTTCCAGGTCATAGATGGCATAAAAAGCTTACCCCTGGTAAGACAGCCAAAAATATGTGAACTCCCATCAATTCCCAGTCTTCATTCTTCCGTCCACCACTTTAGTACCCACCTGGAGACACCATCATAGTCACCACCAAATCCAACTGCTTCATAGCCAGCGACCTTCTTAATGTAATCAAAATGATCTGCAGAAGGAAACTGCAGATTATTAGAAATTTAATGCAGAGAATGACAGTTTTAAGTTAAATTTTATGTTAATTTTATAATTTATGATGTTTTATTGATTTTATTTGTTGTAAACCGTTTCGATAGATTTTTGTGCAACAGTATATAAAAAATGTTAAATAAATAAAATAAATAAACTGCAAATGTAAATTGGCAAAATTTCACTGCACTGAGTCAATGGAAGGCACAGGAGCAAAGGCACAACTGAACAGGCGCTCACATCACTGACCTGCCACTTGAGATAAGGTAGCCTTTGGGTTGCAAGACACATAATCGTTGTAAAAGTTCACCATCACCACACCCTTTTTTTCCTTCTGTAGGAGAGAAACAAATAAATCTATAGAAATGCCAGGAATTTCAATCTACTCTTTTCTAAATGCTGATGTTAATTAATCACTACATATTAGCAGCATAATAGTAACATACATAGAGTGGCAGTTACTACCCTAAGTAACTTGCTGGGCAGACTGGATGGACCATGTGGGTCTTTATCTGCTGCCATTAATTATGTTAGTACATTGAATGAAAAAGTAGTATCAAGCTGGGGAATATATTACAAGGGGATGTGGTTAAGACGACTAGTAGAGCAGGATTTAAAAGAGCTTTGAATAAGTTCCTGGAGGAAAAGTCCACAACACATTAGACAGGTAGACTAAAGAAAACTATTGCTATCCAGAAAACCATAGACTGATGAGCCTGACTTCAGTGCCGGAAAAATTGTGGAAACTGTTATAAAGAATAAGATCACAGAACATTTAGATAGACATGATTTAATGGGACATAATCTATTTATTTATTTATTTGCTTATTTGTGTGTTTTTATATACCGAAGTTTGGCACAAGCCTTCATGCCGGTTTATAGGTATAACAACTTCTTACATGGGTTTATTCAAGGAAAGTCTTGCCTCATAAATCTGCTACATTTTTTTATAGGGGTGAATAAACATGTGGCAAAAGTGACCTGGTAGATGTAGTGTATTTGGATTTTCAGAAGACATTTGACAAAGTCCCTCATGAGAGGCTTCTAAGAAAACTAAATAGACATGGGATCGGAGGCGATATCCTTTTGTGAATTGCAAGTTGGTTAAAAGACAGGAAACAGAGTAGGATTAAATGGACAGTTTTCACAGTGGAAAAAGGTAAAACAGTGGAATGCCTCATGGATCTGTACTTGGACAGGTACTTTTTAATATATTTATGAATGATCTGGAAAGAGGTACTATGAGCAAGGTGATCAGATTTGTGGATGACCCAAAATTATGCAGAGTAATTAAATCCCAAGCGGATTGTGATAAATTGCAGGAAGACCTTGAGAGACTGGAAGATTGGGTGTCCAAATGGCAGATGAAATTTAATGTAAACAAGTGCAAGGTGATGCATATAGGAAAAAATGACCCTTGCTGTCGTTACACAATGTTAGGTTCTATATTAGGAGTTACCATCCAGGAATCTAGGCCTCATAGTGGATAATACATTGAAATTGTCAGCTCAGTGTACTATGGTGCTCAAAAAAGCAAACAGAATTTTAGGAATTATTAGGAAGGGAATGGCAAATAAAACAGTGGATATCATAATGCCTCTGTATCGCTCCATGGTGAGACCGCACCTTGAATTCTGTGTGCAGTTCTGGTCACCGCATCTCAAAAAAAGATATAATTGCACTGAAGAAAGTACAGAGAAGAGCGACCAAAATGATAAGGGGCATGGAACAGCTCCCCTATGAGAAAAGGCTAATGAGGTTTGGGCTGTTCTTCTTAGAGAAGAGACAGCTGAGGGAAGATATGATAGCAGTCTACAAATTCAAAAGTACTTGAGTAGGTAAATGTGAAACTGTTATTTAATCTCTCAGATAATAGAAGGACTAGGGGGCACTCCATGAAGTTAGCAAGTAGCACATTTAAAACAAATCGGAGAAAATTCTTTAATACAACACACAATTAAGCTCTGGAAATCATTGCCAGAGGATGTGGTTATGGCAATTAGTGTTACTGGATTTAAAAAAGATTTTGATGAGTTCCTGGAGGAGAAGTCCATAATCAATAAGAAATAGTAGCTTGGGATCTATTTAATGTTGGGTACTTGTGGCTTGGAATGGTCACTGTTGGAAACAGAATATTGGGTTCAATGGACCGTTGTTTGACCCAGCATGGCATTTCTTATTAGGGATGTGCATTTGTTACATCTGTTTCGGTGGGTTCATACATACCTCATTGACTTTCTAGTACACGCGGGAAATGGAGAGTACTGAGAAATTACTACTTACCTTATAATTTCCTTTTCCTTAAACCAGACAGATGAATTCAGGTCCAGTGGGTTATGCACTTCTACCAGCAGATGGAGACGGAGGAAACCAACGTCACAGTATATATACTCCCGCAAAGACATCATCCTGCCAGTATTCTCTCCAAAAACCAACTGTGGACAGACTAGCAAAAACTTGATTAATAACAGATTACCATTTCAGCACTCAGCCAACAGGAAACACTGAGCTCAGACAAAGAATGCATTTAACACTAGTCTAGGGACTGGATTAACACTTACCAGTAACCCCTGGAACACATAACCATGCAGGAGGACCATAGCACAGTCATTCGGCAGCCATGGTCAGGCAGCTGAATTCATCTGTCTGACTTAAGGAAAAGGAAATTGTCAGGTAAGTAGTAATTTCTCATTTCCTAGCACCCAGACAGATGAATTCAGGACTAGTGGGATGTACCCAAGCTACACCTAAATAGGGTAGGAGGCTGCCTGCAGTCCTGTCAAAACCGCACGTGCAAAGGCTGCATCCTCCCGGGCCTGCACATCCAGACGATAATATCTGGAAAATGTGTGTAAGGAGGACTACATCGCAACTCGGGAAATATCGATGGGAGACAACAATCTAACTTCTGCCCAAGACACTGCCTGAGCCCTAGTGGAATGAGCTCTAACCTGAGTAAGCAAATGGCTTTTCAGCATCCACATACACAGCCGTGATTACCTTCTTAATCCAGCGAGCTATTGTAGCCCGCAAAGATGGCTCGCCCTGTTTACCTCTACCATGAAGGACAAACAAGCGATCTGTCTTTCAGATAGATTTAGAAACTTCCAGATACCTCACAACATGTCTCTTGACATCCAAGGGCTACAACAGGTGATATTCCTTTGCATCTCTTTTCCTATTCAGAGACAGCAGGGAAATGGACTGATTCAAGTGAAAATCTGAGACCACTTTTGCCCCTGGAGTCATCTGAAGGAATGGCTCCTGGCAAGACAAGGCCTGCAGCTTGGAAATTCAACGTGTAGAACATATTGCCACCAGAAACACTGTTTAAAAGGTTAGTAACCGCAAGGAAAGGCTACACATCGGTCGAAACGTAGGGTCCACCAAGAAATCCAAAACTAGATTAAGACTCTACAAGAGTACTGGTAATCACAAGGGAGGATGGAGATGTTTCACTCCTCTCAAGAAATGGGCTGATAAGGATTCACCATTTACCTGACCCCTGTCCCTTCAAGGAATTAAGGGTCAACCCTTTATTCAATCCATCCTGCAAAAATTCCAAAATGAGCAGGATCTATTCTGAACAAGGAAGCACCCCTCGATCTTCACACCAAGCCTTATTATACTGTATGTTCTTGGTTCCATGTATCGCCTTACAGGCAGTTTTTTATTCCATGTAAACCGGTTTGATTTGTATCTAATGCAAGAAGATCGGTATATAAAAACTAAAAATAAATAAATAAATAAATAAGCCTAAAAAACTCGCTACACCCACACATAGGCTAAAGAAGTGGAGAACTTTCTTGCTCGTAGTAAGGTGGCTGTTGTGCTTTCCAGTCGCGGCAGGCTGTGGCCGGCCCTGCTCACCCCCGATGCTGGGGCCCTAGACCTGGCCTGACCTCTCTGTGCTCGTGTCTCCTCTGTGTTCCCAGGTCCTTCCTGTGCTGCTGCGGCCTCCTCAGGGCCTGGTTGGGTCTCCCCACATACGCCACAGGGAGATGCCGCCACTTCCTTGTCTTCGGCCTGTTTGCCCTAGGTGAGGATTTTAAAGGGGCCGTGACGGGAAAACCTCCCGTGGCCGCGGATGATGACGTCAACCAGCTTCCCTATATAAGGCAGATGTTCAGAGCCTGTCTTCTCAACAGGTCTCCATGCTTTCCTGTCGTGTGTTTTGTTGCTTCTCCAGTTCCAGTTCCTGTTCCAGCTCCTGTTCCAAGTACCTGCTCCAGTTCCAGTTACTGCTCCTCCTTCGGATGGACCTCCTTGGCTTTGACCTCTTGCTTGGACCTGACCTTGTCTCCAGCCGCCTGCCCTGATTCTTTTCTTGGACATGACCTCGTCTCCAGCCACCTGCCCTGACTCTCCGCTTCGACCTGACTCTGTCTTCAGCCGCTTGCCTGGACTCTTGTCTGTTTCAGACTTCGTATCTTACCTCTCCTTTCTGGGACCCTCCGCCTCTGCTGTTTCCTGGCATCCTGCTCCTGGACACTCTCTCTGGGATCAACCACGTGGAGGCCCGCCTAAGTCCAGCCAGCCCCAGTACCCAAGGGCTCAACCTGCGGGGAATGAGGGCTGGTATTGGCGAAGCTCCAGTTGGCCTCCGCTTCCTGCTTGGCCTCGCCTCCTGACAGTGGGGACCCATGGGGGTTTCCCCCACAGGTGGCGCCAGCATTACCTCGGGCCAAGGGTCCACCTCTGTAATAGTGGCAATCACTGCAGTAGAATATCCACGCTTCAGCAAACAAGCCCTCTCAAAGGCCATACCGTAACACAAAACCAAGTCAGATCTTGTGAAGAACAGGTCCCTGCTGCAATAGATTCTGGTGCGCCAGAAACCAGAGGGGGAGTCTACCAGGAGCCGTCGCAGATCCATATACCAGACTTCGTATCTTGCCTCTCCTTTCTGGGAGCCAATCTGGTGCCACCAAAAGCACCAGATCTCTGTGACCCTTGACCCTCTGAACTATTCTGCCCAAGATGGGCCACGGGGGAAAGGCATACAGCAGCTTGTCCTCTGGTCAATCCTGCTTGAGAGCATCGAAACCCAAGGACTTCGGATTCTCCTGCGAGTGAAGAATCAAGGAACCTTTAACTTGCAAGAAATCGCTAGCAGATCTAGAAACAGAAGGCCCCAGTGATCCACTTTCAGCTGAAATGCCTTGTTCAACAATACCCATTCTCCTAGGTCCATATTCTCCCTGCTGAGAAAGTTTGGTCTTACATTGTATTTTTCTGCAATGTGCGAGGCCGAGATGTCCTGAAGATGCATTTGTGTCCATTCCATAGAAACATAGAAACATAGAAACATAGAAATGACGGCAGAAGAAGACCTAACGGTCCATCCAGTCTGCCCAGCAAGCTTCCATAAGTTGGTCTATCTCCTGCCAATTGATGTAAGCCACTGTCATTGCATTGTACAACATTACCTGGACTGGTCAATCCTGCAACCTACTGCTGAACTGCAAGCATGCCAACTGGACCACACGAGCTTCTAGCCGATTGATGTTCCAGAGAGATTCTTCCGCACTCCAGCGCCCTTGCGCTGTTAGTTCCTGAAAGTGAGCTCCACAATCCTGGAGACTCACATCTGTCATGAGTACTAATCAGTAGGGATGTGAATCATTTTTTGACGATTTAAAATATCGTCCGATATTTTTTAAATCGTCAATAATTGTTAAGAGTGCGATACAATAGAAATTCCACCGATTTATCGTGAAAAAATCATTAATCGGGTTAGTGTCCACTAACGGGAGTTATTTGGGGGGAGGGCGGGAAAACCGGCACACCAAAACAACCCCTAAACCCACCCTGACCCTTTAAAACTAATCCCTTACCTTCTCCCACCCTTCCAAACCCCCCCAAAACTTTTTACATGTACCTGGTGGTCCAGTGGAAGCCCTGGGACCGATCTCCCGCTCTCGGGCCGTCGGCTGCCACTAATAAAAATGGCGCCGATGGCCCGATAAAAAAAAACCCACCTCGATCCTTTAAAACTGACCGCTTAGCTTCCCCCACCCTCCCGAACCCCCCAAAACTTTTTACAAATACCTGGTGATCTAGCGGAAGTCCCGGGAGTGATCTCCCGGTCTCAGGCCGTCGGCTGCACTAATAAAAATGGCGCTGATGGCCCTTTGCCCTTACCATGTGACAAGGTATCCGTGCCATTGGCCGGCCCCTGTCACATGGTAGGAGCTCTGGATGGCCGGCACCATTTTTAAAGATGGCGCTGGCCATGGCCCCCAACTGAGCTCCTGCAACAGGGAGATCAACTTGCAGGTCGCTAGGTGGCTCTCTTCCAGAGACTTGGCCCGAATCAGCCAGTCATACAAATACGGTTGTACTAGGATCCACTCCTTTCTCAACTCTGCCGCCATCACCACCATAACCTTGGAAAAAGTTCTGGGAGGGATGGCCAGACCAAAAGCCAGAGCCCGAAACTAAAAATGGCACCCCAACACCACGAAATGCAGAAAATGTTGGTGCTCCAGTCAGATGGGAATATGGAGGTACAACTCGGACAGATCCAGGAAGATCAGAAATTTCCTGGACTGCACTGCCATTATCACCGACTGCAATGTTTCCATGTGAAAATGAATCACCCAGAAATGACGGTTTACCCCTCTCAGATCTAGGATGGGATGAAAGGAGTCCTCCTTCTTGGGCACAATGAAATAAATGGAATATTGACCCATATTTTCTTGGGACGTGGGTACTGGAATTACAGCCCTCAGACTGAGAAGCCTTGACCATGTACACTCCACTGCCTGCTTCTTCTGTGGGGAAGAGCAAGGAAATGCCATGAACACGTCCCAAAGAACACTGCGAAACTCCAGCACATATCCCTCTCATACCACCTCCAGGACTGACTGATCCAATGCAATTTCGACCCACCTCTGATAAAAGAGAGAGAGAGATGCCCCCCTATCTCCTGTTCCCAGAGATGGGTCAGCAAACCTTCATTGGGAGACCTGGGAGGTTCCACTACCCATACCTGCACCCTGCCTGGGCTGTCTGGAACAAAAGGGCAGAGACCTACTGAAAGGCTGAGCCTTCTGAAAGGACACTCCTATATAGGGTCAAAAATGCTTGGAACCCCTGGTACAACTTCTCATGCCAAAGGGACATGATGTCTACTTCTTATCCTCTGTCAACTGAGATGCAGGGTGGTCAAATGGGGGTATATTTTATATTATGTCATAGAACACACTACACAACATCCGGTAAAGCAAAATTTAATTTACTAAATGTTGTAAATATATGGATAATAAATCAGCAAAGATAAGTAATATTAAAATTGAATACAGTAACAGTAAGCTGTACATATAACAATACAGTAAATAGGAAACAGACAGAAATAAAGATAGAATATTAATCAAAGAATAACAAAGAACTCTTCCTTATATGTCTTCCCTCTATATAACCCATATACCCAATGAGATAATAATCATCTAAATCATCCCATACAATTTTTAGTGAAATTGTATCAAACACTTTACAAAGTTTATATAAAACTTAACTATACATTAAAAACTAACTCACACATATCCTTACACATTCATACCTCATTAAAAATATAATGTATCAAAAAATACAAAATCTCTGAAATGTGTAGGCATGAACTGTATTGTAAATCACTCTTCAAAACAAATAGTTTAACCCAGTTTCTAATCAATAACCATGCTAAATATGTTTATCTAATATACTTCTTCATGTAACGTTGTTTCAAAAAGAGATAAAAAGGATTTCTAATCATATTTCACTGAATACAAATGAAGATTCCTTTCCAATGTCATCCCATGGAGACTTCTACAATGTCATCCAGATTCTTCTACAATGTCATCCAACAAAGAATTCTTTGTTTCGCCCTCTATTAAAAGGGCTTCATCAGGGAGTGTTATGATTATGTGAGAATGTGAACCCCTGGGGCTGAGTTGTGAGATGTCTCTGCCCACAGGGAGGAGCCCTGTGAGCCTCACCGTCAGCAGGCATAGCCACAGAGGCGTGGAACACAGCTAGAAGTAGAGACTTTATTATGAAGGAAAGAAAAGTAATATCCACAGAGTAATAGATGTATTAGTACGGTCCTGCGCAATGGGTATTACCCAGAGCATAGCCACAGAAGAGAAGATCCGGTAGTGACCCACGGAGCGGGGTACATCGGGATCCCCTCTAACGAGTGAAGGCAGCTCTGGAATGCAGATCCGGTAGTGGCCCGCGAAGCGGGGTATGCCGAGGATGCTTGTACAGTAGAAATTGAAGAACAGGTAGAGATGCCGGAACCCAGAAATGGCTCCCGTATTGGTACGTCAATACTCTGTAAAGCAGGAAGGCTGGATAGCTACTACTGAAGGTAAGCAGTAGTGGCCTGAGGAACGGGGTACACCGCAGGAAATCCCAATACAGTTCGTATAGTAGAAGTCAGTAGCGGTACTCACAGTAGATGGTTCCTGGAGAGAGAGAGAGAGAGACCTGAGAAGCATGTCTAGTAGTAGTCAGGCCGGTAGTCCCTCCAAGGAGCGGATAGCGAGAACGCAGGGGAGCCCCTGAGGAGAGGGTACTCAGAGCGTTCAGATGCCAAGAGCAAGTCAGGAACAGGAAGTCCTTGAGTGAGGAGGATTCAGCAAGATGGAACTCCTTGCTAACTCGGAGAAGGCAAGGGCCGGTCAGATTAAATACACTAGCGACTTGACGTCATCGGGCGGGGATGCCCCCGAGGTTCCCGCCAAGATGTGTTCAAAGGAGGCCCTTGCCCACACATGCGCCTAAGTAACTCTGGATTCAAGCACCCATGCTGTCCCGGGGATGCCGGAGAGGTCGGCGGAGGTTAGCAGAGGCCGCCATTCTTCCTGTGAGCATGAGAGGTCACAGCCGTCTGCGACCAACAGGTGTAACAGTACCCCCTTTCTTAGGGCCCCTCCCCGGGGGTTTCGGCTTCCGAGGATGTGACTTGTGGAACTGTTGGATCAACTCCTTGTCAAGGATGTTACATGCAGGCTCCCAACTATTTTCCTCAGGGCCAAATCCCTCTCAGGAAATAAGATACTCCCATCGTCTGCCATGTTTTCTTACATCAAGGATGTCTTTCACTTGATAGGTGATGTCTTCTTCGGCAGAGAGAGGCTGGGGTTCAGCTGATTTCTTGGAGAACTTTGGCAGGATGAGTGGCTTCAGAAGACAGTTATGGAAAGCATTATGTATTCTGAGTGCCGGTGGTAGCTTCAAGCTGTACGTGACTGGACCCAGGCGATGGAGAACTCAAAAGGGTCCTATGTACCTTGGCGCAAACTGAACTGATGGCAGTTTAAGGCAGATGAAGCGGGTACTAAGCCATACCTTGTCTCCGGGCTGTAACTGTGGAGCGGCTCTGCGATGGGCATCATAGAACTTTTTGGCCTGTTGTCCAGCCTTTTGGAGAAGTTCTTTTCTGTGTTCCCACAACTGATGTAGTTCTTGCGCCGGTGCCTGGGCTGCAGGAGAAGCTACGGATAATGGCATTGGTAGTGGAGGTAGCGGCTGACATCCGTAAACTAGTTGAAAAGGTGATGACCCAGTTGAAGGAGACTGATGAGAATTCAGTGCGAATTCAGCCCAGGGGAGCAGGTCAGACCAGTCACTTTGTCTGGAGTTAACATAAGCCTGGAGAAACTGTTTTAATGTGCAGTTTGTTCTCTCTGTCTGTCCGTTGGTTTGCAGGTGGTATGCTGAGGTAAGATCTAATGAGATGTCAAATTTCTTGCACAGGGATCTCCAAAACTTAGCCGTAAACTGAATCCCTCTGTTCGAAGGGATATGCTTTGGCATGCCATGTAGATGGAAGATGTGACGGATGAACAACCTTGCTAATTCCGGGGCAGATGGTAAGCTGGGTAGTGCCACAAAATGAGCCATTTTAGAAAAGCAGTCTATGGTTACCCAGATGGTATTATTGCCGTTGGACAAGGGCAAATCTATGATAAGGTCCATGGCAATGTGAGTCCACGGTTCACTAGGAGTGGGCAGTGGCTGGAGAAGTCCCCATGGACGGCCGGTTGGAGGTTTCTGTCTGCGCAGGTATGACATGACTCCACGTAAAGCCATATGTCTTCTTTCATGGAGGGCCACCAGTAGTATCTCTGTAAGGTAGTGAGTGTTCTGGCCTGTCCAGAGTGGCCTGCAAGCAGAGAGTCATGGGCCCATCTGAGGATCTTCTTCCTGGGAGAGTGAGGTACCATTGTCTTTCCAGCCAGAACCGTATGTGTGGCTGACAGAATTACCCTAGCAGGGTCAATGATATGTCACGGTGTGTCCGTGACGTCCTCTGGAACGAAGGAATGGGAGAGAGCGTCTGCCCAGGTATTCTTGTCCGCTGGACGATACTTAAATATGAAATCAAATCGATTAAAAAATAGGGACCAGCGGGCTTGTCTATGGTTCAAGCGTTGCACATGATGTAGGTATTCAAGATTTTTGTGGTCGGTGTAAACCATTATCTGGTGTTGTGCACCTTCGAGCCATGAGCACCACTCTTCGAACGCCAATTTGATGGCAAGTAGTTCCTTGTCTCCTATTCCATAATTCCGCTCAGCAGGAGAGAAACGCTGAGAGAAAAAGGAGCAGGGATGAAGAGTGTGGGTGTCACTGTGTTGACCAAGGACAGCACCAACTCTGACGTACGAAGCATCTACCTCAACAATGAATGGTCGTCGAGGATTGGGATGGCATAGTCATGGTTCCTGAATAAACGCTTCTTTAAGTTTTTGGAAGGCGTCAACGGCTTCTGTAGACTATTGAGAGGGATTGGCTCCCTTCTGCATCTTGGCTGTAAGCGGCACGGTCAAGGTGGAAGAGTGATGAATGAAGGACCTGTAATAGTTTGTGAATCTGAGAAAACATTGCAAGGCCTTAAGACCAGCAGCTTGGGGCCACTCCCAGATGCTTTTGGTTTTTTACGGGTCCATTTGGAATCCCTGGCTGGATACCATATAGCCTAGAAATGGGACTGATTCTTGATGGAAAAAACATTTCTCTAATTTGGCATAGAGGTGGTTATTCTGAAGTCTTTGGAGGACATTGGCGATGTCTACTTGATGGTTCTGTAGGTTCTGAGAGAACACTAGTATATCATCGAGATATACTACTACACAGCTGTACAGCATGTCCCTGAAGATTTCATTCATCATGTTTTGAAATACAGCTGGGGCCTTGCAAAGGCCAAAGGGCATGAATAAATATTCAAAATGGCCATCACGGGTGTTAAATGCTGTTTTCCATTCATCACCCTGTCGTATTTGGACCAAGTTATATGCCCCTCTGTGGTCCAGCTTTTTGAATATTTTGGCCCCTTGGAGCCGATCAAAAGTTCAGAGATCAATGGCAGTGGATAGTGGTCCTTCATGGTGATCTCATTTAAGCATGGTAGTCTATACATGAGTGAAGGGATCCATCCTTCTTACCCACAAAAAAGAATCTGGCTCTGGCTGGAGATTTAGAAGGCCAAATGAAACCCTTCGCCAAGTTCTCTTGAATATAGGCTGACATAGCCTGGGTTTCAGACAGAGAAAGTGGGTAAACCCTTCCTCTGGGAGGTTCAGAATTAGGTACCAAGTTGATGGCACAGTCAAAGGATCGGTGAGGAGGCAGAGTATCTGCTGCCTTCTTGGAAAATACGTCCTGATAGGATGAATATTGCTGAGGTAGGCCCAGAAGGGAGGTGGTAGTGGTGAGACACGGCAGGGGAGTGACCACTTGTAGGCATCTTCCATGGCAATCTTTTCCCCATTGGGATAATTCCAAAGTGTTCCAATCAAACTGGGGTGAGTGTGTCTGTAACCATGGTATTCCAAGTACTACTGGGTGTATAGCTTTATCCAAGACCAGGAAGGAGATGGTCTCCAAGTGGAGCGACCCCATGCGGAGATGAATAGGTAACCTCACCAGGAAGTGGCTCACCATGTATGGATGATAGCAGCAGCGGCATAGGTGTCCGGACAGTTGGGATTCATAGGTGCTCTATGAGTTGTCGAAGTATGAAGTTTCCCCCGGCCCCGGAGTCTACTAGAGCTAATGTGTGGAATTCGAGAGTATTTGAAATGATGGAAACTGGCACAGTCAGTGGAGGAGATGGAGAAGTTAGACCTAGGAGTAGTCCTCCGGCAGATCCTAGGTCTGCGAGTTTCCCGGACAGATAGGACAGGAGGGAACTGCATGGCCAGGTTGCCCACAATACATACAGGGGCTTAATCTTCTACGATAATGCCTCTCTTTGGCTGTTAGATGGCAGCAGCCTAATTGTATGGGCACTTCCTCCTCGATACTGGGTATAGAAGTGGTCTGTGTAACTGGTGTGGGATGAAAGCGTGGAACTCCTGGTGTCATTTTCTTAGGACCCTTTACCTCTTGCGAGCACTCACGCAGACGACGATCAATTCGTCCTGCAAGATCAATGAGGGAGTCCAGGGTATCAGGGAGCTCTCAAGCTGCTAATTCGTCCTTAATGCAATGGTTAAGACCTTCTAGAAAAATAGTCCGTAAACAACCCAGGTCCCAAAGTAACTCAAAGGATAAGGTTTTAAACTCAATAACATAGTTAGTCAAAGGTCTGTTACCTTGTTGAAGGTGTAGAAGTGCAGATCCAGTGACGGTCTTACGAGCAGGGTCATCAAACACAGAATGAAATAAAGTAAGGAAACACATCAAGTCACTGAGGATTGGATCATTATACTCCCAGAGAGGAGAAGCCCAGGCCAGGGCTTTCCCGTCTAATAGAGACAGGATGTACGTAGTTTTGGACACTATGTCTGGGAAATAGGTAGGCTGTAAGGAGAAGTGCATACAGCACTGGTTCAGGAAGCCTCTGCAGGATAGAGGATCTCCTGTAAAACGAGTGGGTGCAAACAAGGGCACAGAAAGTCTTACAGATCCAGCAGGTGAAGAGGCGGTAGCCTTGTCAGGCAGAGATGCTGCGTTCAGTTGAGAACTTAGCTGGTTGAAGGAGTTAGCCAGGGTCTCTAATGTCCTTTGCTGTTCAGCCAGATGCTGGGCCAGGCCAGGGATGGCCTGGATGGCTGAGACCTGAGCTGGGTCCATGGAGTTAGCAATCTGTTATGATTATGTGAGAGTGTGAACCCCTGGGCTGAGTTGAGGGATACAAAACATGAGGATTAAGCCAACCTTTGGTTCTTGATGTTATTAGCCTTTCTCAAGGTTGTCTGAATAGGCATGTTCAAAAAGCCAGGATTAGCCATGGAATTCGCATCAGTTGACCAATTTCTCAGCCATAACTGATGCCTGGCTGCTATTACTGAAGCCACACCTCTGGCTGAGGTGCGAACCAAACCGCAGCCCGCATCTGCTAAAAAGGCGGTGGCTGGCTCTATATCTGCCCTGGAATTTACTCCAGAGTCATCGACCTCCTGAGAGAGAAGTAAACAAGAGTGAGCCACCAGTGAGCCACTCATCATTTGCTGCTATACACTCTAATTCTCCCATCTTACTACTTAGACTTCTGGCATTGGCATACAGACATTTCAAAGTGTGTTTTTTGCTTGTTTTAACAACCTGCTTTTCAGTTGTTTGGGATAATTTGGAAATCATTAGCTTTGGTGATTTTTTACATATAGGTATATGAACTATGTTTGCATTTAATGGAACCTCTCTGTTGGGATGCCCTAACTCTCCTGTTTCATTAGTATCCTTCAAGGATACATTTATCCGAACCATGCACTGCTGAGTGACTGTCGGCTTTCCCCCTTGTTCTAGTTTAAAAGCTGCTCTATCTTCTTTTTGAAAGTTAGTGCCAGCAGCTTGGTTCCACTCTGGTTAAGGTGGAGCCCATCCTTTCGGAAAAGTCTCCCCTTTCCCCAAAAGTTTCCCCAGTTCCTTACAAAATTGAATCCCTCTTCCCTGCACCATCGTTTCATCCACACATTGAAACTCTGGAGCTCTGCCTGCCTCTGGGGACCTGCACGTGGAACAGGAAGCATTTCAGAGAATGCCACCCTGGAGGTTCTGGATTTCAGCTTCCTACCTAAAATCCTAAATTTGGCTTCCAGAACCTCTCTCCCACATTTTCCTATGTTGTTGGTGCCCACATATACCACGACAACCGGCTCCTCCCCAGCACTGTCTATAATCCTATCTAGGTGACGCGTGAGGTCTGCCACCTTTGTTTAAAAATACAATCCTAGAGGCGCAGTCCATATGTATTCCGCGCATTAAGAAAGGTGGAAGGAAGGAAAAACGATTACCGTCATGGTTAAAAGGTGAGGTGAAAGAGGCTATTTTAGCCAAAAAAACATCCTTCAAAAACTGGAAGAAGGATCCATCTGAAGAAAATAGGATAAAACATAAGCATTGTCAATGTTGCGATCCCGGGTCGGCCCTGGGATCGGCACCCACCCGGTCGCAGCTCCGATGCCGGTCCGCGTTCCCCGGGCCTCCGGGGACCTCCACCACCGCAGCCCCGACGTCGGCCTACCTCTCCCGGGCCTGCAGATTCCCCTGCCGTCGCGTTTCCGTCCCGCCGGAGCAGCCGGCATCCCTCGGCGGCTAGCCCCGCCCCCTAGGCGCGCGCTCGGGAGCCTTGAATTTAAAGGGGCCAGCGCGGGAAACTACAGGACTGCCTCCTGATGACGTCAGACGCTCTAGCCCTACTTAAATCCTGCAGCTAGGCTCCTTCCCTGCCTTGCAACGAGGTTCTCTCAGTTCACTGAGCATCCAGTTGCTGCATTCCTGTATCGTCTTGGTCTCTTCTGGCTTCTGACCCCCGGACTGGCTTACGGTGATCCTCTGGCTTCTGACCCCGGACTGGCTTACGGTGACTCTCTGGCTTCCGACCTCGGACTGGCTTACGGTGATTCCTTGGTTCCTGACTCTGGACTGGCGAACGACGACCCTCCGGCACTCGATCTTGGACTCCGTCTGACTCGGCCCCCGTGGGTCCTCCTAAGTCCCAGCGGCCGGGTCCCTACAGGCTCCTCCTGGGGGGACTCCGGCTTCCAGGGTGAATCTCCTAAGTCCCAGCGGCCGAACTCCTACAAGCTCCTCTCGGGGGAGGATCGGCTTCCAGGGCGAAGATCCTCTCACCACTGCGCCAGTTCCACAGTCTCCCTCTTCCTCGCCAAAGCCCTTGGTCGCATAGGGCCTCCTTGGTTCTTCCTTCGGCCATCCACGACTCCGTCCTTGCCGCCTCCCGGTCGGGACCTCTGCTGCCACCTCGCTCAGCGGTTCATCCTTTGGTTCCGATCGGCCCAAGGGTCCACGAAGCTAACAGTTAAGCTAAGTGTAAAACATTGATAAGACAGGCGAAGAGAGAATTTGAAATGAAACTGGCCATAGAGGCAAAAACTCATAATAAAAACTTTTTAAAATATATCCAAAGCAAGAAACCTGTGAGGGAGTCGGTTGGACCATTAGATGACAGAGGGGTTAAAGGGGTTCTTAGGGAAGATAAGGCCATTGCAGAAAGACTAAATTAATTCTTTGCCTCTGTGTTTACAAATGAGGATGTTGGGGAGATACCAGTTCCGGAGATGGTTTTCAGGGGTGATGAGTCAGACGAACTGAACAAAATCACTGTGAACCTGGAAGATGTGGTAGGCCAGATTGACAAACTAAAGAGTAGCAAATCACCTGGACCAGATGGTATGCATCCTAGGGTTCTGAAGGAACTCAAAAATGAAATTTCTGATTTATTAGTTAAAATTTGTAACCTATCATTAAAATCATCCATTGTACCTGAAGACTGGAGGGTGGCCAATGTAACCCCAATATTTAAAAAAGGCTCCAGGGGCGATCCAGGTAACTATAGACCAGTGAGCCTGACTTCAGTGCCGGGAAAAATAGTGGAAACTATTATCAAGAACAAAATTGTAAAGCATATAGAAAGACATGATTTAATGGAACATAGTCAACATGGATTTACCCAAGGGAAGTCTTGCCTAACAAATCTGCTTCATTTTTTTGAAGGGGTTAATAAACATGTGGATAAAGGGGAACCGGTAGATGTAGTGTATTTGGATTTTAAGAAGGCGTTTGACAAAGTCCCTCATGAGAGGCTTCTACGAAAACTAAAAAGTCATGGGATAAGAGGCGATGTCCTTTTGTGGATTACAAGCTGGTTAAAAGACAGGAAACAGAGAGTAGGATTAAATGGTCAATTTTCTCAGTGGAAAAGGGTAAACAGTGGAGTGCCTCAGGGATCTGTACTTGGACCGATGCTTTTCAATATATATATAAATGATCTGGAAAGGAATACGATGAGTGAGGTTATCAAATTTGCAGATGATACAAAATTATTCAGAGTAGTTAAATCACAAGCAGACTGTGATACATTGCAGGAGGACCTTGCAAGACTTGAAGATTGGGCATCCAAATGGCAGATGAAATTTAATGTGGACAAGTGCAAGGTATTGCATATAGGGAAAAATAACCGTTGCTGTAGTTACACGATGTTAGGTTCCATATTAGGAGCTTCCACCCAGGAAAAAGATGTAGGCATCATAGTGGATAATACTTTAAAATCGTCAGCTCAGTGTGCTGCAGCAGTCAAAAAAGCAAATAGAATGTTAGGAATTATTAGGAAGGGAATGGTTAATAGAACGGAAAATGTCATAATGCCTCTATATCGCTCCATGGTGAGACCACACCTTGAATACTGTGTACAATTCTGGTCGCCGCATCTCAAAAAAGATATAGTTGCGATGGAGAAGGTACAGAGAAGGGCAACCAAAATGATAAAGGGGATGGAACAGCTTCCCTATGAGGAAAGGCTGAAGAGATTAGGGCTGTTCAGCTTGGAGAAGAGACGGCTGAGGGGGGATATGATAGAGGTCTTTAAGATCATGAGAGGTCTTGAACGAGTAGATGTGACTCGGTTATTTACACTTTCGAATAATAGAAGGACTAGGGGGCATTCCATGAAGTTAGCAATTAGCACATTTAAGACTAATCGGAGAAAATTCTTTTTCACTCAACGCACAATAAAGCTCTGGAATTTGTTGCCAGAGGATGTGGTTAGTGCAGTTAGTGTAGCTGGGTTCAAAAAAGGTTTGGATAAGTTCTTGGAGGAGAAGTCCATTAATGGCTATTAATCAAGTTTACTTAGGGACTAGCCACTGCTATTAATTGCATCAGTAGTATGGGATCTTCTTAGTGTTTGGATAATTGCCAGGTTCTTGTGGCCTGGTTTTTAGGGATGTGAATCGTTTTTCAACGATTAAAATTATCGTCCGATACTTTTAATATAGTCTTAAATCGTTAAAGAACACAATACAATAGAAATTCTAACGATTTATCGTTAAAAATCGTTAAATCGTGTTAGTGCGCACTAACAGAAAATGATACAAATTGACACTTTCCAGGTCAGTAAAGGTCAGTTAGGAATGAATATGTATTCCTATTGGCTGGCTGTCCTCTTATCTATTGATGTTACCAAGGTTCCCACTGAGGTGATGGTTGGGGGGATGGGAAATGGAAATGCACTAAATGGAAATGGAAACTCACTAAGAGTAACAGAAAATGATACAAATTGACACTTTTCAGGTCAGTTAGGAATGAATATGTATTCCTATTGGCTGGCTGCCCTCTTATTTATTGATGTTACCAAGGTTCCCACTGAGGTGATGGTTGGGGGGATGGGAAATGGAAACTGTTGGTAGCTTGACAAAAAAAGTAATGTGATCAGTCAATGTGACTAGAACTTGTGCCCTATTCCTGATACCGGGAGTGTTGTGATCTTCCTGCATGCAGTGCCATATCCCTGATACCGGGAGTGTTGTGATCTTCCTGTAGGCAGTGCCCTATCCCTGATACCAGGGGTGTTGTGATCTTCCTGCAGGCAGTGCCCTATCCCTGATACCTGGATGCAGTGCCCTACCCTGATACCTGGAGTGTTGTGATCTTCCTGCACACAGTGCCCTATCCCTGATACCTGGAGTGTTGTGATCTTCCTGCACACAGTGCCCTATCCCTGATACCTGGAGTGTTGTGATCTTCCTGCACACAGTGCCCTATCCCTGATACCAGGGGTGTTGTGATCTTCCTGCATGCAGTGCCATATCCCTGATAATGGGAGTGTTGTGATCTTCCTGCACACAGTGCCCTAACCCTGGTATCAGGGTTAGGGCACTGCAATACTTCCTGGTATTAGGGTTAGGGCACTGCAATACTTCCTGGTATTAGGGATAGGGCACTGCATGCAGGAAGATCACAACACCCCTGGTATCAGGGTTAAGGCACTGTGTGCAGGAAGATCAAAACACTCCTGGTATTAGGGATAGGGCACTGCATGCAGGAAAATCACAACACCCCTGGTATCAGGGTTAAGGCACTGTGTGCAGGAAGATCACAACACTCCTGGTATTAGGGATAGGGCACTGCATGCAGGAAGATCACAACACCCCTGGTATCAGGGTTAGGGCACTGTGTGCAGGAAGATCACAACACTCCTGGTATTAGGGATAGGGCACTGCATGCAGGAAGATTACAACACCCCTGGTATCAGGGTTAGGGCACTGTGTGCAGGAAGATCACAACACTCCTGGTATTAGGGATAGGGCACTGCATGCAGGAAGATCACAACACCCCTGGTATCAGGGTTAGGGCACTGTTTGCAGGAAGATCACAACACTCCCATTATCAGGGATATGGCACTGAGTGCAGGAAGTTCACAACACCCCTGGTATCAGGGATAGGGCACTGTGTGCAGGAAGATCACAACACCCCTGGTATCAGGGTTAGGGCACAAGTTCTAGTCACATTGACTGATCACATTACTTTTTTTGTCAAGCTACCAACTTTTTCCATTTCCCATCCCCCGTCAGTGGGAACCTTGGTAACATGAATAAATAAGAGGGCAGCCAATAGGAATACATATTCATTCCTAAACTGACCTTAACTGACCTGAAAAGTGTCAAATTGTATCATTTTCTGTTAGTGTGCACTAACAATGGTTAGTGCGCACTAACTCCCGGTTAGTGCGCATTAACTCCCATTAGTGCGCACTAATCGGAAAAAACGATTTTTTAACTAAAAAATCGTGCCAAACACGATTTTCTTCTCCTGCCAGACGATTTAGATCGTTAAGACGATCGGGCACACGATTCACACCTCTACTGGTTTTGGCCTCTGTTGGAAACAGGATGCTGGGCTTGATGGACCCTTGGTCTGACCCAGCATGGCAATTTCTTATGTTCTTATGTTCTTAGGGAACAACAAGAAGCTATCTGCAAGGTCATTGCCACTGCTTCAAATGCTTGCTTAAGGATGGCCTCAATCCTTCTATCGTGCACATACTTCAAGGTAGCTCCTCCCTCCATGGGAATAGTCATCCACTTAGAGACAGCACAGACAAGCGCATTCACTTTTGGAAAACACAGAGTCACCTTATTAAGCATCTCCCTTTTACGCCTGATCCAGAGAGTCAGGATCAGCCTCATCATCAGTGCCATCTGGATTCCTGTCTGGAGGACCAGCTACTGTGTACTTCGACGATTAGCAGTAGTACAGGACAAGTGAGAGGCCACCGCCTGTGATTCTGACCTGACAAGATTGGACAGAACAGGCAGAAGAATCCATGCCAAAACAGAAGGCACCTGTGCTGCACCCACTGAGCTACTGTCCTCCACTGATGAACCAGTTAAGGGAGTTCCAAGGTCAGGCGTCCCTCCTGACATGTCCTTATTCAAGCCATCATCAGGCTGGGAAGAACCAGGCTTAGTAAAATCAGAGGAAGATAATTCTCCCTGAACCTCTAAGCAGCACTGGCACAAATTAGAGGACACTCCAGGCTGAGATGCCCAAATAAGACATGCAGCACAGAGGAAAAAGCGCTTAGGTTTCTAAGCCATAGGTGCCTTTGGTCCATAAGTACACTTAACAAATGACTGAAGGTGTGTGTCTAGTTGAATTCATGCTACAAAACTTAGGAGCACAAAATTTAGGCGTCCCAAAACTAGGCGTACTTCTGCCGCACCAAACTTAAGTGCACAATCAATCAGTCCCAGATTTTGTGCACAGGCAGCACGCCCAAAAGTAACTGGTGCACAATTCGGATGCACAGTCAGACGCACTTACATGCACCAACGGTCCTGAAGAGGGCAGCCTAACATGCAGAAAACAGTGTGCAAAAACACCGTCGTGGCCTACCATGCAGCACACAGAAAAGAAAACCTAACAGTGGGGACTAGCCCACTTGGGCTATTCCAGCCACCAGACTGCCCAAGTCCCTAAACCCCCATGGGAGTGGGAACAAACATCAGAATGGCGTGCCAAGCATAGAGACTAGAGGAAGAGGAAGGCTCACAAACAACTCTTCTACTCTTTCTCTTTTTTTTAACCTTACCTGAGCTCAGCCTTTCTCGACTGAGTACAGAGACTGTCTCTGACTGTGGGAGAAGAGGGCATATAGCGTCACTGCCGCATTCGGCTTCCTGCACCTGCTGCCTTTCAGCTCTTTTAATCAGCTAAGTCCACGAGGACTAAGAAAACCAGCTGCCGGACCAAGGCACTCATCTGAGGGACCACAGAAATCACCTCATGAATACTCAACTGGGGGAGAGACCAGGAGAGTGGGGCGAATTAAATCTCCTATTATTCCTCCTCTAAAATTTGAAGCAATCTCCAGTAGGGAAATGCACTTCCCACCATCTGCTGGAGATGGGGAATACTGGCAGGCTGGGGTCACTGCAGGAGTATATATACTGTGACATCAGTTTGATCTGCTGGTAGAGATGCATAACCCACTGGTCCTGAATTCATCTGTCTCGGTGCTAGGAAATTGTGTATTTGCAATAATGAGATACACACAAGCTATCCATTTTCCCGCATGTACTAGTCAGCGAGGTGTGCGTGTACCCGCTGAAACAGATGTAACAAGTGCACAGCCCTATTTCTTATGTTTGTATAAGAGAATCCTATCCTTAAAACAGGGAGTTCCAGTTTTGGATTGTCCAGAAGGGATATGGGAGCAGATATATAATGACTTGTGTACATCTCCTTTTATTTTAATCACTCTATATATTACTTTGGTAACACATGTAAAATTGTCATGCCAATAAATCTATCTGAATCTTGTGACTTGTATAGTCAGTGTAAGAGGATGCCAGCAAGACATTTCATCTTTGGGAGAAGAGGAGTCTGGCAGGAGAAAAGCAGGGCAGCTACACATGATTTTAGGTGCCAGGTGTCCTAAAAGGTGTTGGAGCTTCCTAAGTCAGTCCTGCCACAGTGAAGGAAGGGGATTCTGACTAATTGCTGTATTTGGATATCTGAATGAAGACTACAGATTCTTCCCCAAATAGATATAAAGCGTGTCAGGTCCATTCTGTTACCGTAAAGACTTGATGGAACACCACTTTGCATTCAGCAACTGTTTTTCTGAGTCCAAGTCACTGCACCCCAAGTTCCTAAAAGTGAAGGAACGTGGTGCACACTTTGAACAGGAAGTGCATGGCAGTCCTCAGCCAGTGAGCGTGCAGCTTGTTCCATTACCCTGAAACCTGTGCTGCAGCTACCTCTCTGTGCTTATAGCTCACCATCTGTAAGGATGAGTGGGCGAGCTAGGACTCTGTCTCAAGCCTAATAAGACTTTCCCAGTTCTGCTGAGTATTGGTACTTACCACCAGCCTGAGCACGTTATCAGGCACGTTGCGTCGATGTGGACAGATGGCATAGGCAGAAGAGTGGCTGAAGATGACAGGGGCCCTGGAAATATTCAAAGTGTCTTTCATGGTTTTCACTGAGACGTGAGCCAGGTCAATGATCATCCCCAGTCGGTTCATCTCCAACACGACTTTCTGCACAAGTCAAGCAAGAGAAGAAAGGAATCTGAAGCAGAAAACAGGCTATGGCTTCCTAATACAGCTGTAGCTAAAGGACAGTCAGCCAGTCCCATCACATTCAGGGCTGTTGCAAGGAGTGGGCAAGCAGTATGTCAGCTCTGCTCTCCTTGAATCTGGCTGCTGTACGATGGCTGCTCAAGGTGCTGCCTCTGAAATATTCCTAGCCCTGGCTAGCCCAGGGAGAAGAAAACCCAGCCCAGGAACCAAATGCAGGTCCCGCCACATGTAGTGTACTGAGCTGTCACTGAGCCCCAGGTCAGCCTCTACCTGGTAAGGTCCTCTCTTGGAGTTCTAATTATTAAAGCTTTCATCCTGCTGAATTTCAACACATCAGCTCAAGGTGGGAACAAAAAACAGAGCGCATGTACAATTAACATTTAACAATCAATAACATAACTAAACAATACAAATCTAAAGAAACTAAAATATAAGATCATAGTTAACAATTCAGTGGCTTATGGTCCTAGCTAAAGGATAACTAGCCAAAATTAGAACAATATTAAAATAAATACATATCTTACCCCTTAAGCGAATGTATTCAAATGTACAACAGAATTCTGAACAGCTTAAAGAATCTGTGAGGATTCAGTCAATACAATCCAGTCACAAGAACTCAATTAATGAAGTGCTATAGCTTAGGTCAGGTCTGCCCTTGCCATAATCCCACAATAATACAAACTAGATCTTCCCAACATCTAAGGCAATTTTTAGAAACTGCAATTCAGTCCAAATCTAGCAATGCGGAATGTTTTATGAACTCAAAAGCTGCAATAAAGATTGAGGCCAGTGACAAAAGGTTTTCTACTTACTTGCCCAAAAGAAGATAATCCATCACTGAGAGCTACTTCCTCACCCGTGTCCACCCTCCAATTATCAACCCTAGAAAGCAAGAGCAGAAAGTTAGCTTGGGGCTGACTTAGATCGAGAAACATGTTGAGGTCCTTTTCCCTTGCTGCAAGTGACTGTCCTGTGTTATATCAGATTTCAATAGGGCTAGAAAAGACTCATATTTGAGGACTCAAAGCATTATCTGTGCTGCTGCCTGCACTCTCTTTCACACTCAGTAACCAAGTGAGCTCTTCTCACTGCCTGCGCGCCCCCCTCACACTCAGTAACCAACAGGTGATCTCTCCTAGCTGCCTGCATCCCCTCCCCCACAGTAACTAACAGGTGAGCTCTCCTAGCTGCCTGCACCCCCCCTCACACTCAGTAACCAACAGGTGAGCTCTCCTGCACCCCCCCCCCAACACTCACTCACTCAATAATTAATAGATGAGCTCTCCTTGTTGCCTGTGCTCTCTTTTTCCAGTCTTGGATGGGTAGGAGGAGTCCTAGCATAGGTCAGATCTATGCATTAGGGGATGTTAATGTAGTTGCTTATCTTAGTAAAGTCATTCTTATGACGTTCACTTTCAGCCTAAATCTCCAGGTGTGAAAGATTAATTTAGTGATCTTATCGCTGGTCCTGTATTTATGGACTTTTCAGTCCCTTTTTTCTTAAGGAAATTGGCATTACAGCTACATAAATGTGACGGGGCACAAATAGGAGTGGATAAAGCTATCCAGTAGCCTTCATCTTAACCTGAACCCCACTCCAGCACTATTCTCTTACTACATATTGGAATTGTGATGCCTTTTTTGGTGTGCACATGCTAATGCTCTTTCTCTGGCTCTGCAGCAGAATTCTCTTTTCTGTGGGTTCCCTCAGCCCCATTCTCTGCTGATGTAACAGTGGGTTTGGTGTGCTAACGTGAATCAGTGGCTTTTGCATTTCCTTATGCAGCTGCTGTTGACTTTCAAAATTCTCTATAGAGGTAACATTTCTGTGGCTCTTGGTTTCTGCTCACTGGGGAAGTCACTGGGGTTTTTTCTAGCCAGCTAGCATCATTGCAAAATTCTACCATGGTAGTGGAAGAGAAACCACAGCAAGAGTTAATGTAATGCTGTTCTATGAGCCATATTAGGCTTGGATAAAACTCGAATCTTTGTAAACTAGGCCACCTATATTTATTCTTTTAAATTTAGCTCACACCTTCATTGGTTACTCAAAGCCAGTTACATTCGAGTATTGGAGGTATATTCCAGCCACCCTCCTCCATCACAGTGAAATGCTGCTGATGCCTGTTGTGTGGCGCTTCCTCCCTAGGTGCACATGCACTGCTCTCCCCGGGTCTTAAAGGGGCCACAGTAACCCAAGCACTGCTGCTTCAACCCTCGTTCCTGCTGGATGTTGCCATCCCAGAAGAACCCATGCAATTGGGCTGCTATTGCCTGGTGCCTGAAGGGAAGACCCGACGCAGACAATTAAGCCTCTGCTTGTACTGTGCGGCTCAAGCACATGTTTTTTCCCAATGTCGTGAGTGGAGGGGAAGGATGCAACTCCCAGAGCTGGTTGGGCAGGTGACCATACGGCTCACTGCCTCAACCCCGCCAGCTCCTCCTGCCTGTCTCCTTGGAGCAGTCTTCCATACATTGCTCCACCCAAGCCTTGGTGGACTCTGGCTCCAGGGGGAACTTCATATAGCAAGAGTTTCTTGCATGGTTCTGAATCTCTACCAGTCCCTTGATGCCGCCCTTAGTTCTCTCATCCATCTACGGAGTGCCCCTACCAGAATGGGTCACCCGGTCCACAGCGCCCCTTGCATTGTGTGTTGGGTCCTCACACACACAAATCATCAGCTTCCACGTTCTACTCAGAGCCTTGAGCCTGATTATACTAAGCATGCCATGGCTCCAATGAAATCAGCCACAATTTAACTGGTCCACAGTTGAGCTTGTCCAGTGGGGACCTGGATGCACCAAAGCCTGTAGAGAACCCAAAGGGTTGGCCCAGCCGATGAGCATGGCTTCCACCCATCTGAGACCCTTTGCAAGGACTGCAGAGGAACTCAGACCACCCTGCATCACCTCCAAGAAAATACCCTTAAAGCAGTCTATGATCAGCTAAAGCAGAGCTTTCCAAACTGTGTGTCGGGACACGTTAGTGTGTCGCCTGCAGTGTGCAGGTGTGTCGCGCAAGCCCAGTCAACTCTGATGCGAGTTTGGGCTTTTTTTTTTTCTAGAGATTCACTTTTTTTTTTTTCAGTTTATGGGTTGCTTATTATTGGGTGATTTTTGCTGTCAATCGCGTTTTTTTTGGGGGGCTTGGTGGGTGGAACGAGTCCAGCCATCCTTGCATTGGCTGCTGCTGCCGATGAGGCCTGGCCATGAGGAGTACTGACTGCAAGCAGCAGTGTCTGGTGATCATGGAAGGGAGTGAAGCACTTAACTGGCAACAATCAAAAAGACGAGGTACATGAGTGTGGGGGCCAGACATGTGCTGGGGGGAGAGAGATGAGTGAGTGGGGGGCAAACGTGCTGGGGGGACAGACATGTGCTTGAGGGGGAGAGATATGAGTGTGTGGGGGCCAGACATGTGCTGGGGGGAGGAGAGAGATGAGTGTGTGGGGGACAGACAATTTGTTTTATTATTGTTTCTCATAAATTATAACAATAACATGAATCTTGGAATATACATTTTTAATATAAATTTAAGGTTTTCATGAGATAGGTTGTGTCGTGAAACATTTTATTTATGTATATATTTAAGGAAACATACATAAATTGTCGAAATATGTTTCGTTCGTTTAACCTTTAACCTCTGGTTTACTAGTAGACTGAATTACCGTGTCGTGAAATTATGTTTGTCTAAAAAGTGTGTCACCAACATGAAAAGTTTGGAAAGCTCTGAGCTAAAGGAACAATTGGAACTAGAGAGAGATACGCATGAGAAAGCTTGGTAAAGGAAAACCACCTTGTTAAGTGGAAGACCGAGATCCTTATCAAGAACAAAGATGCCGAGATACAAATCCTGCATACACAACTTCTGCAAAAAGAACGTTCTTCCACCGCCTGGCCACCATGAAGAGGATGCTTCTTCACAATCAGTCTGTTCAACAGGTCGCATTTGTTCACATCCCGTCAGACCAGGAGAAACTATTCTTTTGTGTGAAACTCCGCTTTCATCCCCAGAATTGCATGAACTAGGGGAGAAAACCAATCATTTGGTTATAGAAGTTACCAACCAAGCCAAGAAACCCGTAAGGATCTGAAGGAATTTTTGTTGCCGGTACCCCCACAGATCCAAGACCTCAGGATGGGGCTTAAGAAGTGGGGGGTACTATTGCCGATCAGCAATTTGCGGGCTGCCCCATTGTTGCATTCGTAGCTGCTCTACGCTCTCACTCCACCCTCTCTACCTCTGTGGTGACTCTCTCCGGGTCTGATGGATGGCTTGCTGCCGCGGCGTCTCCATGCCTCCTCTCTCCGGCGTACCCGGACTGGCCCGATGCTGCGGATCCGCCATGTTCCTGATGACGTAGGATGCACACGCGCTCCAATGATTGTACCTGCAAGGGCGCGAACCTCAGGGGCGTCCCCTGAGATGACGTCATCCGCTTCCAGTATAAAAGGTCTCATACTTTCACTAACAGATTGAGTTAGCAAGAACTACGAATCGGACATGAATTCGGACTTTGATTCAGACTCGCTACAGATTCATCCAAGCTACTCTGCCTCCTCGGACTTACCAGGGGTACCCGCTCCTCGGGGGCCTCACTCTCTTTTCTCTATTTCAGATTGCAGATAGGAACCAGTACTCGCTCCTCGAGGGCCCATGTTCCTGCACACTCTGAATATTCTCTACTGCCTGGAAGCTATCGCAGATGCAGACATTTGTGATTTACCATCGCTCTCTCAGAGCTTTCCCTGGAACCAGATACTCGCTCCTCGAGGGCCTAACTCTTTCCAGCTACTGAGCCTCCTTAAGACCTTATGTGAGATTTGTCATCTAGTTCTGGCTATGAATACAGCATACCTGTCTACTCACTATTTATAGTCTTTCTACAACTCAGCTACCCTGGGAGCGCTGTTCCAGTATCTGAGGGACTTCAGCCCTGCCGGGCACAACAGCTCACTACTGCCACCTCTGGTGGTTCTACTAACCTGTCTAATAAAAGAACTATCTGTGTCTGTCTCCATAACCAAGCCTAGCCAGTGGTCCCTCTCAGGGTATCCTCCTGGGGGCGCTATCATCTGCCATTGGCCCAAGGATCCACCTATTTACATTCCTCTACAGCTGAGTACCCTCTCTAACACTCCGCTGATACAGATTGCTAACTCTGCAGTCTATATCTTAACTATGTTACTAACTCTGCCTACGGAGCATTACAAGATTGTTAACTCCTCCCTCTACAGGAGCAGACCATAACAGATTGCTATATCCCTAGCAGATCCATAACAAGTTTGCTAAACTCCTCCTTCAACGGGAGTATCCAGCAGCCAGTTCATAACAGATTGCTAACTCCCATCTGCTTGCTCCTCCCATCAGCATAGCAGATTATAACACCCATAGACTGCCATTTTTAACTCTAGCTTGGCCCAGTGCATACAGCGGGACACTGTCACCGATTTCCCCCAGGCCAGACGCCCTCCTTCATCACAGTGAGACGCTGCTGATTCCTGTTGTGCGGCGCTTCCTCCCTAGGTGCACATGCACGGCTCTTCCTGGGCCATTAAGGGGCCATGTCAGAAAAAGCCCCATGTCCCCTGAAGATGACATCTGAAGCTATGGCCTATAAAGGCCTCTCTTGACTCTGCTCCATTGTCTTGGCAATAGGTTCACTATGCATAGTAGAGCGAGTTGCCCCAGCGGTCCAGCGTCTGTTCCTTGTCTTCATCTTGTCTGTTCCTGATCATCATCTCAGTGTCCTGGTCTTCCTCTCATCTGTTCCTGTGGTCTTCATCTTGCTCTTGTCACTCCAATTCTCCATCTGGTCTTCGTCTGTGGTCAGTCTTCATTTCTTCGTTGTCTTCAGTGTCCTTGCTGGCCCACCTGTGTTGTCCCTTGCCTCCCTGCCTGCCTCTCCATTCCACCTTTCCCTGGACAGATCTCTGGTTCTGATCTTGGCCTGACTCACGACTATGCCTGAACTCCACCTGCACTGACCACTGCTTGACGATTGACAATGCCTGAACTAACCTGCCATTGACCACTGCCTGACTCTCGATCATGTTTGACCCTCTGCCTACCACCAACCTTCACCTTCTCCTTCTCGTTGACTACATCCATACATAGCCTGCCCTGAACCCTAGCCTATAATCTGGCCATCTCTATTGAACTATAGCTCTTCAGCAAAGACCCCAGCCTGCCCTGCCCCAGTACCCGAGGGCTCAACCTAAGGGGAATGAGGACTGGTATAGATGAAGCTCCAGTTTGGGTTCTGCCTCAGCCAGCTCTGCCAGCTAATGGTGGGGATCTGCAGAGCTCCACCCTGGCCAAGGGTCCATGCCCGCAACTGTGTCACTGCAAAACAGTTTATGTTCTTACCATGGCACGTTACAACTGTGTGTGAGAGTCATGTATCTCACTCCCAGGTCATACATTATGCGCAGGGTGGCCAGGCTGCTGTCTATGGAGTGTCCACCTTCCACACCAATCAGGCTAGCCACTTTTTTTTCCTGGAAGGCTTGTTTTACATCTGAGAAAACAAATATTTCACAGTCAGGAGGTGCCAAACACTAAGACCAGGCACCAGAACCGTAAAACATGGCAGAGAAAGATTCAAGTGACTCATCCAGTCTGCCCAGATAAAGGTAATACTGTAGCTCTGGTCAGGACGGTTCAAAAGTTTCTGTACTGCATTGAGGGGTGGGGGTGACCACAGAAACCAGAAATAGAAAAATAGGGAGTGGTCTTGTTATGAAGTGACATGTTCACCAATCAGAAATGGAGTTTGATGGCTGTCCATCCTTCCTACACTCACCCATGCTGCTCTCCCAGTATCACCAGTCCATCCCTCCCACATTCACTTGAGCTACTCTCCCAATACCTTCTGTCCAGCCCTCCCACACTTACCTGAGCTACTATCCCATTACTGTCTCTCCATCCATCTTACACTCACCTGAGCCACTCTTTGAGTACTGCTAGTCCATCCCTCCCACACTCACCTGAGATACTCTCCTAGTACCACTTGTCCATACCTCCCACACCCACCTGAGCAGCTCTCCAAGTACTGCCTGTCCATCCTTCTCACTCTCACCTGAGCAGCTCTCCAAGTACTGCCTGTCCATCCTTCTCACTCTCACCTGAGCAGCTCTCCAAGTACTGCCTGTCCATCCTTCTCACTCTCACCTGAGCAGCTCTCCAAGTACTGCCTGTCCATCCTTCTCACTCTCACCTGAGCAGCTCTCCAAGTACCGCGTGTCTATCTCCTCTACACTCACCTGAGCTGCTCTTGGCACAGGTAAAAACCTCTGGGTACTTTGCACACATTCGCCAAATGACATCGATCTGTTCCAGGGTGCGCTTTACTGCATCTTTATTCTGCGTGTCACAGGGCACATAAGCAGCCCAAAACTACAAAGAGAGAGAGGAAGGCCTGTCAGAGCCAGAACTACAGGGAAAACGCAGGACCAAGAATTATCCCCCGATCTCTCTCTTATATAGTTTGAACGTGTACTCCTTTCCCTCCTGGGCAGTGCTGAAGTCGTGCTCTCATATGTGTGTTGTGAGTAAACTCCTGTCCCTTTTGCACACTGCTGTGGCCCTGCTCTATCACATGTATACTCCCGACCCTCTATTCAGTGCTATGGCCCTGCTCCCTCACATGCATGTTGAGGGTATACTCCTGTCCCTCCTGTGCAGTGCTATGGCCCTCAGCGCCTCCCACCCAGTACATAGACCTAGTCTCTTTCCCCCACCTATGATACTGACCTGCCCCCCCACGTGTCCAGCCTTCAGTTTAGGGATGTTGGTGTGAGTGTTGTTGAGTTTGCATAGGTCCACCTCACTCAGCCTGTTGTTAAACTGTTTCAGCAGTTGCCAAGGGAGGTCATTGTGTCTGCAGAAGAAAGAAATTCACTCAGGTCACTGAAAGCAGAAGAGACTTCACATCCCTATCCAATTTCAGAAACTGCCAGCTGTCGGCATTCTAGTACTTGTAGTCCTGCTCGCTTCTCGAAGTAGTCCTGCTCACTTCTCGCAGATTCAAATTGTGCTATCCCAGTGCTCTTTATTCCTACCTAACTATTCAGAGCTCAGATTTCTTTTAGCCCCTTGACTGGTTTTAACCTCACTGATGCTAAGTTGGCTTGCACTCAATTTTTACATACACATACATGCTATTTGGCTCCCTCTCAGCCATCCACACAAAACACAGGTGCATTTAGTGCTAGCACTTTGCTGCAATGTTTGCATATGGGTGAAAAGTGCCATGGTGCTTTGCAAATGATGCAGGCTATTCAGGACTGACCTTTTAATAACAAAGCGCAAATTATTGTACTCTGGCCCAGCACAGGGCAGTGCTTGACATCCAATTAAACTGTGCTTTAGGCCATCCTGATGGCTTAGTGCAGTGTTGTGCAGTGCCAGGCAGAAGAGCTTGGACCAGAAATCTGCTTCCCGAGCAGAGGCCTATCACTGAACTGTTAGGTTGCTTAGTTTTATTTTTAACCATCTATTTTATATTTGTGTTTTGAAAGTTTTGTACTTTTTGTGTTTTAATTATGAATGTGATTATTGTAATCCCCCCAGAACAACAATGTTGGATTAGGGCAGACAGAATATTAGAATTTTTAAATAAGGAAGCCAGTTGATTGAGGATGTCCCCCCACACCATTCAAACAAAGACTGCAAGGAAATCAGAAACGTGGAGGAGCTCATTAGTCTGCTCTTGAGCAACTGGGTAGATGAGGGAGGAGATATGAGTTTAATGGAGTGTAGACATGCCAAGGAAACATAGCTTGGAGGGCTCCTGCGAGCAGAAATGCTCATATTCTAGGCAAAAAAATTCCAGATCTGCAGGCAGACCTGGATATTGTTGCTATCATGGAGACACAGTTCACTGAGTCCCTTGAAGAGGATACGGCCCTACCAGACTGGAATCTGTTTAGGAAGGATAGTGTTGACAGAAAAGGAGGAGGAATAGCTCTTTATGCAAAAACAAAATATCAATGCAACTCAAATGCAGGAGGAGGCACTTCCATCTACATTGGCATGCTCTACAGACCTCTGAATCTAGGTTAAGAACTGAACAGAGATCTGGTCAAAGACTTCCTAACAAAATAATGAAGGGGAGAAGTGATGGGAATGTTGGTGGGAGTCTGTGGGCTTTGCTAAAAGTAGAGAGATCTTGGACTCCCTTCAAGGTAATAGAAAACCATGAGGGAAGGGGGGTTGTTCCTAGATCTGCTACTAGGAAATGGAGGAAGCATCTCTAATGTCCAGGTAGGTGCCCATCTGAGCACCAGAGATCATCAGGCAGTATGGTTTGATATAATGGCCCCAGTTGAGAGGAGTCACTGAATGAAAGTTCTGGATTTCAAAAATACTAACTTTGGTGAAATTGGGAAGTACCTTAAGGAGGCGCTGGAAGGGTGAGAGCAGGGAGATGAAATGACAGAAAGGGGATACAGAAAGAACAACAAATCTTTATATTTACAAAGTAAACAAAAGAGGAAAAAGAGACAGGTGTGGTTTTCATAAAAAGTGGCTGAAAATGTATGGTCAAAAAGAATAGTATTCAAAATGTATAAAAGATCTCAAAAAGAAGAAGACATGAAAGAATGCCTGGAGAGGCTGAAAGAGATGAGGAAAGAAGTCAGGATGCAAAAATCAATGAGAGTAGGAGGAAAAAAATAGGGAAACTAATAAAGCAACATTTTCTCGGATTTGTCAGTGAAAGGAGGAAGGACAGAGGTGGAATTGTTAGATCAGAAGAGATGAGGAGAAATGTATGAAGGGAAACCTGAAAAGGGAAATGCTAAACAAATACTGCCATTCAGCTTGACTGAAGGAGGAAATTGAGAAGGGCCACTGATGGTTACTAAGAATACACATGAGAGTGGGGTGCATACCACAGCATTTATGGAAAAGTATGTTTGTGTGGAAGTAGCAAAACTGAAAGTGGATAAAGCCATGGGGCACAATGGGATACATTCCAGGATATTAAGGGATCTCAGAGAAGTTCTGGCTGGTCCATTGAAGGATGTATTCAATAGATATTTAGGAACAGACGTGGCCCCACAGGATTGGAGAAGGATGGATGTTGTGCCTATTTACAAAAGTGGTAACAGTGGAGGTTGGAAAGGAAACTACAGGCCGGTTAGTGTTTCTTTGATGGCTGGAAAAATAATGGAGACTCGGCTGAAGGACTGTGAAGGATCTGGAATCTAGAATGGGGGTTGCAGAATCCGAGATAGCATGGTTTTACCTGAGGGAGACTGTGTCAAATGAACCAGATGAATTTCTTCATTTGGGAGGCTGGAGACTTAGATCAAGGCCATGTACTGCATGTGGTTTTTCTGGATTCCAGCAAAGCATCTGATGCTGTCCCCCATAGGAGACCTATGAATAAACTGTGCAGCTTGGGAGTAGGTTCTGTTTTTCTGAAACTGTATTTCAATGAAAGATACACACATTGCTCCAAAAGGATATAAAGAGACTGGAGGCAGTCCAGAGAAATGCTATCAAACTGGTTGAGGTCTGCAACAAAAGTCATATGAGATGAGACTTAGAAACCTAAATATGTATACCCTAAAGGAAAAGAGAGATGGGGGATATAATAGAGACATTGAAATCCCACAAAACTATAAACCAGGCATAAGAAACAAAACCTTTTAGAGGAAGAAATATTATAGAACAAGAGATGACAACATGAGGCTCTAAAGGGACAGATGCAGTAATATGTCAGAAAATATTTTTTCACAGAAAGGATGTTGAATGCATGCCATGGATGCCTAGTAGAGAAGATGAAAATGGTAATGGAATTTTCAGCACAAAAGATCCCTAGTGGAAGAGAGGATGGTATAAAGCACCTGGTTAACCTGCATGCAGAGGCACTTACAATCTAAAACAGCAGAGGGCTTCCGAACCAACATGGAGAGCCCATGGTTAAATATGAGAGGGGTCGGAGGTTTGTAATAACATTTCATAAGAAAGGAGTTTTTAGGATTCTTTACAATCCAAAAACCTTTGCTTGACTTAAGAGCTAACCTATGATCTGCAGGGAGTTAGCTTCCTTTAGCTTTTCTAATAGTTTTCATTAGATTTTTAGCAACTGTTTTGATGTTTTTGGATTTTTAATATTCTTGTTATGTCTTTGTTTAGTTTTGATGTTTATGTGATTTTTATTCTTATCTTGTATTAAAATTATTTGTCCAATATTATTTTTATTATATTATTTGTTGTAACCACTTGGAGCATCCGATTGGATAAGGGGCTTTAGAAATCTAAAATTAGAAATAAATGCTAAAGTATCTTTATTTTATATCATATCACTTCTATTATGTATTTGCCTTGTAAAAAATGAGAAGACCTGATATGACTTCTAAGCAGAAAGAGTAGTGGAGAGCAAGTTTGGGATGGATAAGGAGGGTGGTGGAAAAAGGGCTGTGAGCCAGGGTAGAGTTGATGTTGGATTATATTTGGGAATTTGTAGTAATGATGACAGACTGGATGGACCATTTGGTCCTTTTCTGCCATCATTACTAGGATATTATCTATTCAATGCGGAAAAAATCGCAACTGGGCAAATTGCATGGCCCAATCTAGTCTGTATCTGACATTATTTACTATGTTACCATATTACTATGACTGGCTGAATCTGGAGGTCTTCGTTTTTAATGCATCTCTGGAGGTCAATTATGTTCATATTTTAGTATTTTGTTTTGTATTAGAGAAAATTGATTGTTTATTAAACAAAGAATGATCCCTGCAATCTCTGGCAACTACAAAGGTCTCCTGCAGGTATCGAGAGTCACTGAAGAAGTCCAGAGACCAGCCCCAATAGAATCCCCCACTCCCACAACAGAAAACCCAGAGAAGGAACTTAAAATAGCGTGGAAATATGCTTGAAATCAATATCTGTTATCAAGAATGTGTTTCTTCTCAAGCTTGTTATCTGAGATAAATCAGTAAATCTTTTTTTTTTTTTTTAATTTAATATTTATTAATTTTCAATATTCACTTCCAGCAAATATAATACAATGCGTAGATTAACATCCATCATATAATTTTTAAACAATAAGACTTTTCATCTCTTACTCAGTCATTCATAACATTTTTATCTACTTTTCCAAGAAATTGGGGGAGACATTAAACATGGCGGTTTACAAGGAATTTTTACATATTTTGCAAAAGTATTTTGACCGTCGTGAGAATGCAACAGAAACTTCTATATTAGCTATGATAACTACAGGTTCTGGGGGTTACTAGGCTCAAGAAACCTCTGTAATTGGGCAGGTTCAAAGAAAATATATTTCACATTTAAATGCTTAATTACACATTTGCTGGGATACCTCAGACTAAAACTAGAGCCCTTGGCCACAACATCAGACCTGAATGCCAAAAATTTCTTACGTCTCTCTTGTGTCATTCGAGATATGTCCGGATATATCCAGATTTTACTCCCATAATATACTACCTCTCTATTTCTCATATATCTCTTTAATATAAGATCCCTATCTGAAGGGAAAGTACATTGAAGAAATAAGGTCATTCTTCTCTTAACTTCTGTTTCAGTGGACATTTCCAGAATCTGAGTCAAATTCAATACATTTTCTTCTTCCTGAGGTGGTTCTTTCCCTTTTTCTTCCTTATTCGGTAAATAGTATACTTTTGAAATCACTGGTAATCCCTCAGATGGAATCTTCAGAATCTTTATCATATACTCCTTCAGCATATCGTATGCAGATATCTCTTTTATGTATGGGAAATTCAAAACCCGAAGGTTCAGATATTTAATTTGATTTTCCAAGTTCTCTAGTTTCTTCACGCTTATATTCTCTACTCTCATGGTCTCAAATTGAGCTTTTTCCACTTTCTCCATACGTTGTTCCATTCCTTGTAAGGTATTTGTATGTTCCATTAAATTTTTCTCAAGATTCAGTATTTTACTATTAGATTGTAATATTTGTCAAGTCCATAACTGCCTTCTCCAGGCCTTTTATTGCATGCCACAGCGATTCCAGTGTTATCATCTTCGGCAATTCAGCAGGGGTGTACATTCCCAATAGAGGCCTCTGAGCCTTTCTCCCCCCCTATAGTTTCCCCACTCGCTATCTCCCTGATAGCATTTTCTTCCTCGTCTTTACTGGCTTGGGGTAAGTTACTCTTCATAATGTTTTCAAATGCAAGAGTTCCAGGCATTAATTGTAATTCGGGTGTACTCACCCCTCCAAGCACGGCTTCAGACGGAATCGGGGAGGGGGGGGGTTATCGGAGCGCCGGGACTAAGGGTGACTTCTTCAGCCAGCAAGGCCGAGATCCGCCCGAAATCAGCGTTTGCAGCGGCTGCTTCCACCGGCATTTTTCCTGCTGACTCGGCTGCGAAGAAAGTTTCAATCCGTGTCTGGCCAGCTTCAGAGATCGGCGATGAAGATGAAACTATCGCCTCTCGGAGCTTGGCTTTTCTTTTTGAATGTGGCATTCTTGTAAAGCAAATTTTTTTTCTAAGAAATCACGGAGCGAGCGTCCTTCGCAGCCTTTCACTCGGCGGCCATCTTGCTCCCCCCAAGCCCTAAATCAGTAAATCTAAGGGCATTAGAGGGATGGATTGCCTATCTGGGATGATAGGGAAGTTCTGATACCAAATCACAGAGTAAAACAATCTAGAAGGACCTCAGACTGAGTGTTTAACATGAATGTACAGTAAAAGCCTGCTGAATGTGTTGTATCTGTGGACCCTTGGGTCTAGGCAGGATTGACACTACCTGCAGGAATGAGTCCTGCAGGTTTACACAATCAGTAAGTGGACCCAGACGAGACAGAGACCCATCAGGACCTTCAGCTATACCAGCCCTCGCTTTCCTCAGGCTCAGCCTTTGTGTACCTTGGCTAGGGTCATAGGCAGGTGGCAGTCAGGCATACCGAGGTCCTGGCAATGGTCAGAAGTAGGCAGTGGTTAGTCGTATCCAGGCCAACATAAATTCAGGTATCCATCTGAGGGAGGAGAAGAGGGATGAATAAACAGGGCAGGCAAGCAAGGGTAAGAACAAGTGGGCAATGATGATGGACTGGAACAAAGACAGGAGACAACCTGAAGACAGCAGGACAAAGACCAGGACAACTGAACGAGGACTGAAGACAAGGCTGGAATGAAGACAGGATGCTGGGAAGCAAGACGCCCTACTAGAAATAGTCATACCTGTTGCTGAGGCAAGCTGTGTCTGGAGCGTTGCCCTTTTATAGGGCCTGGGTGCAGCCTGCAGACTCCCAAATGTAACAGTACCCCCGCCCCCCCTTAAACCCCCTCTCTGAGGCTTTGGGTTTCTTGGGGTAACATTGATGAAAGCCTTCAAAAGATTGGTGTCCCAAGATGTTGGAGGATGGCTCCCATGAATTTTCCTAAGGGCCATAATTTTTCCAAGAAATTAAGTACTTGAACTTTTTCCCCTCCAGTGGGAATCCAGGACTTCGTATACATCATCTCCAAGAGCAATGACTTCCTGAAGTTCAGACAATACTCAGGAGGGCCATGAAAGCACTACTGGCTTAATTAATGCAACATGGAACTCGTTAAAAATCCCTAACATGGGTAGTAGCCTTAGCTGATAAGTGACAGAGCCCACTTCCTGCAGTACAGAAAAAGGCTCAATACAGTGTGGTGCCAAGTGTATGGATGGAAGTCGTAGACGTAAATGGAGGGTACTGAGCCAGACCTTTTTCCCTATCTTGAATTGGAGAGCTGCCCTTCTATGGGCATCTGCCATTCTCTTGGCTTGGGCGGCGGCTTTCTCAAGTAACTAATTGGTCTGGTCCCATAGTTCATGCAATTCTTGGGCAGAGAGCTGAGCCACCAATGATGGAATTGTCACAGGCAATGGCAGAGGAGATAGAGGCTGTTTCCCATAAATCGAGTGGAAGGGCGAGGAGCCCATGGCTGTGTTGATGTAGTTATTATAAGAGAATTCAGACCCAAGGTAGAAGGGTGGACTAGTTGTCCTGGCATTTGTTAATATATGAGCAAATGAAGGTCTTGAGGGTACAAATTGGTTCGCTCTGCTTGCCTGTTGCCTTGTGGGTGGTAGGCCATTGTGCAGTCGAGTGTGATGCCCAACCTTTTTTAGAGGGATAGCCAGTACCGCATAGATAATTGCACTCCTGTATCCAAGAGTATGTCCATGTAGGCGAAAAATGTGCAGGATGAAGAGACGTAATAATTACAGAACAGAAGGAAGGCCAGGTAATGGGACAAAGTGTGCTGTCTTGGAGACATGATTAATCACCACCCATATTACAGTGGCGCCATTAGAGATGGGGATGTCCACGATAAAGTCCGTGGACATGTGGGTCCAGGGTTCCCTGGGGGCTGGCAATGGCTGTAACAGCCCCCAGGGTCAGCCATGCAGTGCTTTTTGCTGTGTGCAAGTGGGGTATAGGTCAACAAATGCCTTGACGTTTTGCTTCATCTGGGGCCACCAGTAGTGTCATTGAAGCAGTTCAAGTGTTCTTGCTCATCAAGAGTGACCTGTGACATGGGAGATGTAGGCCCATTTCAGCACTTTCTCATGCAATCTGGAAGGTACGAGCATCTTCCCTGGAGGGACAGGTACCAAAGTGGCCAGAAGTATCTTAGCAGGATCACTGATGGGCCTGGGAGGTTCTTGAACATTCTCAGTCTGGAAGGAGCGAGAAAGGGCACATGCCCATTGGTTCTTGATCTCTGGGCAATACCATAGTTCAAAGTCAAAGTGAGCAAAGAATAAAGACCAACAGGCCCATCTTTCATTAAGTTGCTGAGCTTGATGTAGGTGTTCAAGATTCTTGAGCTCCATGTATATTGTAACATGATGTTGAACTCCTTCGAGCAGGTGGTGCCATTCCTCAAGAGCTAGTTGTCAGCCAGAAGCTCTTGATCTCTAATGCTGTAATTGTGTTCAGTTGGGGAGAAATTCTTAGAAAAAAAAAGAACATGAGCGGAGTATCCCCTTTTGGAGTGTGTTGGCTGAGGACAGTCCCTACCCCCAGCATAGAGGCATCTACCTCACCATGAAGAGTCATGTAGAGTCCAGGTGCCATAGGCAAGAGTTGTCAGCAAAGGCCTTCTTTAACTGTTGGAATGCGTTGATACCCTCGGGCAGCCAATCTTTGGTGCTGGCGCCCTTACAGGTAAGGGCAGTAAGTGGGGCTACAGGGAGGAGTAATTTGGAATAAACTAACAATAATAATTAGCAAACCCCAGGAACCTTTGCAAGGCCCGAAGTCCAGTCAGGATAGATCAGTCCATAATAGCTCTTATCTTGTCAGAATCAATCAAAAATCCATCTTGTGATGCTCTGTACCCAAGAAAGGGGAGTTCCTTCTCCTCAAAGAGACATTTTTCCAGTTTGGATTAGAGATTATTCTCTCGCAAGTTTTGCAGGATGATACAAATGTCTCTCTGGTGGAAATTCAGGGTTTAAGAGATCAATATGTCATCCAAAGTATATGACTAATGAAGTATATAGCAGATCGCAAAAGATTTCTTTGACCTTTTTCTGGAAAACCGCCAGGACATTGCAAAGCCCAAAGGGCATTACCATATACTCAGTATCCATCACATTTGTTAAATGTTGTTTTCCATTCATCACCGGTTTTGATGCAGATGAGGTTGTATAAACCCTGGAGGTCCAACTTTTGTGAGTATCTTGGTGCCCTGTAGGTAGTCGAAGCGATCCGTTATTATAGGTAATTGATAACAGTTCTTCTTAGTGTTGGCGTTCAAGCCATGGTAGGCTATGCACTGCCTGAGTGATCCATCTTTTTTTGCAATGAAGAAGAACCCAGCTCCTGCCAGAAAACAAGAAGGGTGGATAAATCTCCGTTCTATATTCTCCTGAATGTAAGCAGATATGGCCTGTGTTTCTGGAAGAGACAGGGGATAAACCTGTCTGTGTGGAGGCGTGGCCACTGGAATGAGTTCAATGCCGTAGTTGTACGTATGATGAGGAGGTAAAACTTCTGCTTTTTTTTTTTTTATTTTTATTTTTTTTAGAGAAGACATCCTTGTAATCAGCATGTTGAGGAGGAAGTCCCTGGATTAAGAATGCCATGGTCAGTGGACAAGGTAGGACTCTGCACACCCATGGCCCCATCAGGCAAGTTGTAAGGCAGACTAGTCAAAGTGTGGTTGATGCTGCTGGAGCCATGGCAGAGCCAGGATGATAGGATGGATGCCCTGGAGATTATAAGAAGGCTGTTTTTTTCCATGTGCAGGAAGGCAGTGCCACAGATACTATGGTCAGGGTGACTTGGCCTGGCAATGTGTCTCCATAGACAGAAGAGATTACCAAAGGAGTAGTCCTCTGGCCGGTGGGAATCTGGATTTTGTTGACTAATTCCTTTAATAAAAAATGTCCTTTGGGACCAGAATCCACGAAAGCCTAAGTGACAAAACGAGTTGAGCTCAATTTCAGTGTGACAGTAGAAGTAATTGGGGAGCCAGAATGGACGCCAATGTCCAGAATTCCACCGGATATTCAGCTAGAGTTTGGGAGCCTTGGCAGAGGTGGAGCAGATCGGAAGCCATCGCTGCTGTACAACCTGGCTCCTCGAAGACAGTGCGAAACTGCTCCATGAACTATTGTACATAAGAACATAAGAAATTGTCCATCAAGCCCAGCATCCTGTTTCCAACAGAGGCCAAACAGATTGCGCAATAAGAGATCCCTTCATTTCCAGAGGGGAGACGCCCATGCTAGTGCTGTTCCATGAAGCAGAGACAGGATGTATGTGATTTTAGCCTGATCCACTAGGAATGGCAGAGCCTGTAATTGGAAGTGTATTCTGCACGGGTTCAGGAATCCCTGACACCTCTTGGAGTCCCGGGAATACCGAGGTGGAGATGGCAGCTGAGGAATGGGCCAATTAGATGCTGCAGGAGGCGGCGGTTCTGGTGTGGGTGGTACCAAGGGAGTGGTCAGTGCATCCAGGCGAGAAGATAACCAGTCCATTACAGCAGTCAAATATTCCAGGGTGCCTTGTTGACCTTACAGCCTGTGAGATATGCCAGGAATGGCCTGCAGCAAAGTCAAGTCCGCCGAGTCCATGGCCTCAGCAACCTGTTATATCTGTAGACCTTTGGGCTGAGGCAGGATTGACACTACCTGCAAGGAGGAACCCTACATGTCCCCACTGTCGGCAGGTGGACACAGATGAGGCGGAGACCCATCAGGACCTTCACCTATACCAGGCCTCATTGCCCTCGGATTGAGCCTTTGGGGGCTGAGGCCAGCAGGACTTAGATCGGGTATCTGCTGATGGCAGAAGGGTTGGTTTGTGGTCAGCTAGGGTCATAGGCAGGTTGCAGTCAGTCATATCCGAGGTCCAGGCTAAAGTCAAACCAGGTATCCATCCAAGGGAGGAGAAGAGGGACGGATAGAACAGGCAGGCAAGCAAGGGCAAGAACAAGCGAGCAATGATGATGGACTGGAATGAAGACAGGAGACAACCTGAAGACAGCAGGATGAAGACCAGGACAGCTGGATGAGGACTGAAAACAAGGCTGGAACAAAGACTGAAGACAAAGTTGGAATGAAGATAGGATGCTGGGAAGCAACTCGCACTACTGGAAGTAGCTGGACCTGTTACAGAGCGTGGAAGTTGAGAACCTGTTGTGTCTGGAGCATTGCCCTGTTATAGAATGTGGTTGCTGACATTATCAATAAGGGCCACAGGGGATTTCCCATCAAGATCCCTTTAAGTACCGGCAAGAGGCATGCACATGTACCTAGGAAAAGGCACAGTGCTCAGAGGCCGATGACATCCAGCTGCTTGGGTTGGCAGCCCACCGACCCCCAAACTTAACAAAATGAACACTCTCTACCTCCAGATTGAAAACTGCTTGATATGACAAATATTGGAGAATATTTTCATGTTAGCATTATACCATAGAGTTGCCTTGTAACATACCCCAAATTCAGCAGTGAGATCTAACATAGTAACATAGTAATGACGGCAGAAAAAGACCAAAATGGTCCATCTAGTCTGTCCAGCAAGCTTCCTAAGGTAGTAACTGCTGCTCTGTGCAGGTTACCCCCAAGCTTTTTTTTATTTATTCCCATCCTCTAGCCTTTAGGGATCCACAGTGTTTATCCCATGCCCCTGTTATGAACTAGCGCTGCCCGTGGGTCCCCCCGCGAGCAGGCCACTTACCCTCGCAGCCTTTTCTTCGCCGACGCGGCAGGACGCCGCTGTCGGCCTGCCCACGCGGCCAGGAGGCCGCCCTGCTTCATCTTCAGCTCCGCGGCCGGAGCCGCAGCCTTCCTCGGGGCTGGGACCGCCCCGACGTCATCCGCTTCTTCGCGGCGCTAAGGCCGCAGCCCCGGGCTCAAGTAGCGACTGGAGCCGCCCCCGGGGCCTCCCGCAGCGGCTGGAGCTGCTGCCGACGTTGGAGCCTGCGCTCAGGCTCAGCCCTGCCTTTGCTAATGTCTGACACACAGACGCTGTGCAGGCCGCTAGCCATGGTCCTGCACAGCCTCTGCTTCCTCTCTCTAGGCGCGCGGCCGCGTCTTCTTCTTATATTTAAAGGGCCAGACACAGGAAGTTTCTGGGCCCCACCTTGGGACTATTTCCTGCTTCCAGCCCTATAAAGGGCTGCTCCGTTCATTGTTCCAGTGCCTTGCATCATCGTCGAGTCTTCGCTCTGGAGGCTCCTGCCTGTCAGAGCCGTTGTAAGGTCTTCTCATCTTGTGGAGCTCCTCACCGTGATGTCATCTTGTCTCGTCATGCTTTGCCATGCCATGTCTTGTCTCCGTGCCTGAGGTCCATGTCCAGGTGTCTTCGTTCTTTACGTCCTGGTGTTCCTGCCTTCCCGGATGTGCTTCCCGATGCCACGCCTCGTCTTCGCTCTCGAGCCTTCTGGTACCGGTAGACCGGGGGTCCCTCAGATGCAGTATTCCTGGGTGGACTGCCTGCCGGTGGATGGTTGTCCTGTGCTCCTGGGCCGTCATGTCCTGGATGTGTCTTCCTGTGCTGTCCCACTCCCGTCGTGGTCCGTGACCAGCCTTGGGGCTGTGTAGGGCGCGTAACGGACAGGATGGTCCGTGACTCAGTCCCGCGGGTGGCCTGAGTAGGGCTCCCTGAGAGACAGTGCCAATGTCCATGCCTTGTGTTGCTTCTTTGGATGTCTTGTCAAGGATGCTGTTGCATCAGCCATTTGTCTTCATGCCATGGATGCCGTCGCATCAACCCTTGTCTTCATGCCATGGATGCCGTCGCATCAACCCTAGTCTTCGTGCCGTGGATGCTGTCACATCAACCCATGTCTTTCGTGCCATGGATGCCGTCGCATCACCCCTAGTCTTCGTGTCATGGATGCCGTCGCATCAACCCAAGTCTTCGTGCTATGTGATGCCGTTGCATCAATCTTCATGTCTTCATGTCAAGGCCCGTCTGCCCTCAACCTCAGGCCAGGCCTGCTGCTCCATGCTGCTCGCAGCAGGTCCGAAAGGGCCCGGAATGGTCGGAGGACCATTCACCTTCCAACATCCTCGGATGTTTGGCCATGGGAGCTTGCCGGCCTGGCGGAGGGTAGACCGTCAGCCATGCGGGGCCACCGTCAACCCTTGGCTCGGCCCTGGATGGCCTGGGTCGGGCTGAGGCCCATGGGCACACTAAACCACCAGTACACAACAGCCCCTTTGAAATCCTTTACAGTATTCGTCTCCATCACTTCCTCCGGAAGGGCATTCCAGGCCCTACCATCCTCTCAATGAAGAAATATTTCCTGACATTAGTTCTAAGTCTTCCTCCCTGGAGTTTCAAATCATGAACCCTAGTTCTACTAAATTGTTTCCAATGGAAAAGGTTTGTGGATGGCCATGGATCATTAAAACCTTTCAAGTATCTGAAAGTCTGTATCATATCACCCCTTTTCCTCCTCTCCTCCATTGTATACATATTCAGGTTCTTCAACCTCTCCATTTTGGTCGCCCTTCTCTGGACCGCCTCCATCCTGTCTCTGTCTTTTCGGAGATACGGTCTCCAGAACTGAGTGCAGTACTCCAGGTGAGGCCTCACCAAGGACCTGTACAAGGGGATTATCATTTCCCCTTTTCTTACTAGATATTCCTCTTTCTATGCAGCCTAGCATTCTTCTGGCTTTGGCTATCGCCGTGTCACATTGCTTCCACTACTTCAAGTCGCTAGACACTATCATCCCAAGGTCTCTCTCCTGCTCCATGCACATCAGCCCTTCACCCCCCAACGCATACAGTTCTTTCGGATTACCACACCCCAGATGCATGACTCTGCACTTCTTGGCATTGAATCCCAGCTGCCATATCTTTGAGCACTCTTCCAGCTTCCTTAAATCCCATCTCATTCTCTCTACTCCTTCCAGAGTGTCCACTCTGTTGCAGATCTTAGTATCATCTGCAAATAGACAAACTTAACTTCTATTCCTTCCGCAATGTCGCTCACGAAGATGTTGAACAGAAACGGTCCCAACACCGATCACTGTGGCACTCCACAACACCATTCTCTCTTCAGAATAGGTTCCCTTTCCCATCACCCGTTGTCTTCTATCCGTAAACCAGTTTGTAATCCATGCCATCACCTTGGAGCTGACTCCCAAGCTTCTCATTTTATTGATGAGTCTTCAATGTGGGACTGTATCATAAACTTTACTAAAATCCAAGTAAATTACATTGAGCGCTCTTCCCTGATCCAGTTCTCTAGTCACCCAATCAAAGAAATCAATTAGATTTGTCTGATAGAACCTTTCCCTGATGAATCCTTGCTGCATCTGATCAAGCAATCCACCGGATTGTAGATTATTACATTGAATTATTACATTTAATTAAAGCCATTCTCTCTGATTAATTAAAATCCTAAAGATAAGGAAAGGTACAGTTAGTCCCTAGAAAAGATTTTTAATAGGTACTTGAACTAATTTATTTATTTATTTTATTTATTTAATTTTATATACCGACAACCGTTTGCACATCATGCCGGTTTACAAGTAACTTACAACCAAAAGATATATAGGCAAAGCCTTTACAGATAACAGTATGTAACATAAACGTAGTAACAGAGCAAGTAACTAAATAACTTTGGGAGTGAGGGAAAGGGGTAGTCGAGACAAAGGAGGGGGCGGGGGGAGGGTGATAACAGACACATAAGGATAAGATATATACAAGGATTCGAGGAACAATTGATATGTACACTGGTTATACATAGGATTGTGTAAGCGTGAAAACAACAGCTGTTGAAATGAGGTTATGTGTGAGGTTGTACTAGGTAACATTTTTTATATGCAGGAGGTTAAGTGAGGGATAGAAGTTCCTTAGAGGTTAGAGGGGGTAGGTGATGGGTGTGGGTCTGATGGGGGGGTGTTGGTGAGAGATGATGGACAGGTTAGGGTGTTAGTAGATGATGAAGATGATTGGGGGTATGCTTGGAGGAAGAGCCAGGTTTTGAGTTTCTTTTTGAAAGTGGGTGTGGATGTTTCGGAGCGTAGGTCAAGAGGCATAGAGTTCCAAAGGGAGGGGCCTGCGAAGGAGAGAGCGCTATTGGTGGTGGAGATGAGTCTTGTGGATTTTATGGAGGGAGGAATAAGAGTTCCACGGAGAGAGGAACGGGTGGGTCTTGTGGAGGTACGAGGGAGGAAGGGTGGGTTTAGCCAGTTGTAATGTTCGTTAGTAATACTTTTGTGGATGAGGGTAAGGGTCTTGTAAATAATTCGTGAGTGAATGGGGAGCCAATGGAGATCAATGAGGGTGGGAGTGATGTGGTCTTTCTTATTGACATTTGTGAGGATGCGTGCAGTAGCGTTTTGAAGGAGTTGTAGAGGTTTGATGTGGGTAGCAGGGAGTCCAAGTAGGAGAGCGTTACAGTAATCCATTTTTGAAAAAATTATAGATTGGAGTACCGTACGGAAATCAGAGAAATAGAGAAGGGGTTTGAGTTTTTTGAGGGTTTGTAGTTTGAAATAGCAGCTGCTAAGGATAGATTTGATATATGGTTTGAAGGTTAGTTGGTTATCAAGTATAACACCCAGGTTTCTTGTGTCAGAGAGAAAGTTGGGGGAAAGGAGAGAGGAGGGAATGGGTATGGATGCATGTCTAGAGGAGATGAGGAGGAGTTCATTTTTTTGCGGATTGAGGGCTAGGTGCATGTCGGTGAGGAGCTGGTTTATGGAGGCGAAAATGGTGTTCCAGTTTTGGAGTGCGGTGAGCAAGGAGTTTGTGAAGGGGATGAGGATTTGCACATCATCCGCATAGATGAAGTGTGTAATACCAAGGTTGGAGAGGAGGTTTGTAAGGGGGAGCATATAAATATTAAATAGGGTGGAAGAATTAAAAGTATGTGTTATCCAGTAAAGATTAATAGGTAGAATATGCAAACCAATTTTTACAAGTAATATGACAGTATAGGTTATATCTAGGCTATAATGAACTACTAAGTAATTGGGGATGAGGTAACTGAAGCTAATTATCTAGGAGACCAGGGAAGAGTATATAGAGGGGCTGGGAGGGAAATTAACAATGGCTAGGAGGACTGGCTATCCTTTTTCAATTTTTAGCCCCAGAAAGCAGACAAAATAGCTCTCTTTTGTTGCGTTGGAGGTGGACCATTGGGCCGAGGTGGGGTTGACGTCGACAGGCAGAGTGGGATGATAGACAGAGGCTGCTGGAGCTTCACCTATACCGGCCCTCGTTCCCCGCGGGTTGAGCCTTTGGGTGCCGGGGCCGGCAGGACGTAGGTGGGCCTCTGTAAGTAGTTGCAGTAGGAATTGGTTCAGCCCAGAGACAGCAGGTGAGAGATGGTACAGTCTTACTCCGGACTGGGTAATATCCTGGAAACTTGGGCGCCAATGGAACAAAGGCAGACAGGGGGCACTTGAGCAAAAGCAGGCCAGAGCCTGAAGAAACCATGTCCAGGGAGTAAGCTGAAGAGGCATCCAATGTTAGGCTTGAGTCAGGGCTGGCAGCGATATGAAGGCAGTGGCAAGTAAGGCTGAGGTCTGATCATGGAGATAGTGAAGAGCGTAGTCAAGCAAGGCAAAGGTCTGATCACGGAGATGGTCAAAAGCGTAGTCAGGCAAAGCAGAGTTCTGGGTCTGGAGATAGGCAGTAGCGTAGTCAGGCGAAGCAGAGGTCTGGGTCTGGAGATAGGCTGGAACGTGGTCAGGCGAAGCAGAGGTCTGGGTCTGGAGATAGGCTGTAGCGTAGTCAGGTGAAGCAGAGGTCTGGGTCTGTAGATAATCAATGGCAAAGTCAGGCAAAGCAAAGTCAAAGTCCATGTAGTCAATCCGAAGCATAAGGCAGGGTAGGAACGAAGAGACAGGAACCAGGAACAGCGAGAAACAGGAACACAGGGAAGAGACGAATCTCTAGGAAGCAGCGAGTACTCGACCAGTGAGGAGACCTTTTGCAAAGGCAATGCTAGGGAGCGGAGCCTGAGCTTAATACTGTAGTTATGTTGCCGTCATTATCCGGGGCCGCAGCTAGGTTCCCGCCGCGGTCCCTACTTAAGAATCAATGATGTGCGCGCGCCTAGGGAGGGGCATGGCGTGAGTAGCAGCGTCTCTCCGCGGGCCACATGGAGAGGCCTGACGAGAAGTGGAAGCAGGACCGGGAACGCCGGGGACTGTGGCAGAGCCCGAGGCACCGGGGGAGGCCCGAGGACAGAGCTGACGGCCCACCGCCGCCAGCTGGAGTCACTGTAGAAAGGTGAGGGGGCCGTGCCGTGGGTCTACCGCGGTCGGCATGTGTAACAGTACCTCCCCCCTTTACGCCCCCCTCTTGGAGGTTGGGGTTTGCCCCGATGGGCACAATGAAAGTTCAGGAGGAGGATTTTGTCCAGGATGTTCTGAGTTGGTTCCCAAGAATTTTCTTCGGGTCCATAACCCTCCCAAGAAAGGAGGTATTCCCACTGGCGACCCCTACGGCGAACGTCGAGGACTTCATGTACCTTGTACATCGTATCAGTTTCAGCCACGAGTGGAAGTGGTTCAGGAGCCTTTTGAGCAAGCCAAGATAAGACCACAGTTTTTAAGAGAGATGCGTAAAACGTATTATGCATTCCCAGCGTAGGAGGCAGCCAAAGATGATATGATTCGACATTATTACCGCACTACCAAATTGGTAGTGCAGTAATAATGGAGCACAGGACTTGGTGAGAGAGGTAACTGTGGTGGGGCCACTTGGCAATAGTGATCATAATATGATCAAATTTGATTTAATGACTGGAAGAGGAACAGTGTGCAAATCCAAGGCTCTCGTGCTAAACTTTCAAAAGGAAAACTTTGATAAAATGAGAAAAATTGTTAGAAAAAAACTGAAAGGAGCAGCTACAAAAGTAAAAAATGTCCAAGAGGCGTGGTCATTGTTAAAAAATACCATTCTAGAAGCACAGTCCAGATGTATTCCACACATTAAGAAAGGTGGAAAGAAGGCAAAACGATTACCGTCATAGTGGATAACACATTGAAATCGTTGGTTCAGTGTGCTGCGGTAGTCAAAAAAGCAAACAGAATGTTGGGAATTATTAGAAAGGGAATAGTGAATAAAACGGAAAATGTCATAATGCCTTTGTATCGCTCCATGGTGAGACCGCACCTTGAATACTGTGTACAATTCTGGTCGCCGCATCTCAAAAAAGATATAATTGCGATGGAGAAGGTACAGAGAAGGGCTACCAAAATGATAAGGGGAATGGAACAACTCCCCTATGAGGAAAGACTAAAGAGGTTAGGACTTTTCAGCTTGGAGAAGAGACGGCTGAGGGGGGATATGATAGAGGTGTTTAAAATCATGAGAGGTCTAGAACGGGTAGATGTGAATCGGTTATTTACTCTTTCGGATAGTAGAAAGACTAGGGGGCACTCCATGAAGTTAGCATGGGGCACATTTAAAACTAATTGGAGAAAGTTCTTTTTTACTCCCGGGGCTTCGTAAAAGGGACGGGGAGGGGGCGTGTTGGGGGCGTTCCCGAAACGACGCAGCGTTTCGGGGGCGTTTCAGGGGCGTGGCGCCGGCCCGGGGGCGTGGTCGAGGCCTCTGGACCAGCCCCCGGGTTGGGTGATGATGCGCCAGCAGCCCACTGGCGCGCGCAGATTTACGTCTGCTTTTAGCAGGCGTAAATCTGCCAACAAAGGTAAGGGGGGGTTTTAGATAGGGCCGGGGCGGGGGGGGGTGGGTTAGGTAGGGGAAGGTGGGGGGAGGCGAAGGAAAGTTCCCTCCGAGGCCGCTCTGAAATCGGAGCGGCCTCGAAGGGAACAGGCAGCGCGCGCTGGGCTCGGCGTGCGCAGTTTGCACAAATGTGCACCCCCTTGCTCGTGCCGACCCCGGATTTTATAAGATACGCGTGGCTATGCGCGTATCTTATAAAATCCAGCGTACTTTTGTTTGCGCCTGGTGCGCGAACAAAAGTACGCGATCGCGCACATTTTTTAAATCTACCCCTTAGAGAATAGCCACTGCCATTAGCAATGGTAACATGGAATAGACTTAGTTTTTGGGTACTTGCCAGGTTCTTTTGGCCTGGATTGGCCACTGTTGGAAACAGGATGCTGGGCTTGATGGACCCTTGGTCTGACCCAGTATGGCATTTTCTTATGTTCTTAAAGGACTAAGTTACATATTAATCCTCATGGATTTATCAGCCACCTTTGACACAGTCAACCATTCCATCTTACTCAACAGACTGTCCGAAATAAGGGCAACGGGTACTATACTAAAATGGTTCACCTCCTATTTATCACAAAGAAGTTTCCAAGTAATATTCAACAACAACCTATCGAATAAAGTAAACCTAAATACAAGAGTCCCACAAGGATCTGCCCTGCCAATTACACTTTTCAACATCTATCTTCTACCAATTTGTCACACACTGGATCTCCTAGGTCTGACTCATTTCCTATACGCTGACGACATTCAAATACTGGTTCCAATACAGAATACACTGGAAGAAACTTACGAGAGAATAACCATCTATCTCACAGAAATCAAACTGTTGCGGTCTCGGTCGCAAGTCTTGCGACCAAACCCTTACCTTCGTCCCCGGAGTGTCGACGTTGGGTTCCGGTGCTCGGGCCTTCTCCTCCTGCCCCAGTGCATCGAGACAGGACCCGCTGCTGGTTGGGCCTGCTCTGGCTGCCTTGCGGCGGCGTCTTCACGGGAGAGATGCCGTCGAGCCTTGAGGCTTGGCTCCTCCCTTTTTGGATGCGTGTGTGCGTGGGGAGGGGTGGTTTGAACGGCTTTTCTCGCCAGACTGTGGGCTGTTCCTGGGAGTGACGTCAGACGCCGGTAATATTTAAACCTGGCGTCTGACTGATTTTAGTTGCTTGGCAGCAAGGTTCTTGTTGGTGCTAGCTGCAGTGTTTTAAATCTGCTTAACCAGGATCTTCAATTAGCATTTTTTATTGATTTTGTTTCACTCCAGCTTCAGATTTTTAGCTTCAGTTCCAGCTCAGGATTTTCTGCTTGTTTTCTTGGTTTCTGACGCTGGTTTGTTTTGTTCCTTCGCACTTGCCGCTTGCATCAACAAAGGTTAGTCACATCCATCCATCTTCCTCTCACTGATCTAAGTCCCAGCGATCTGGGACCTCACGGGCTCCTCCCAGAGGGTCCTTGGGCTTCCAGGGTGAAGACGTCTCTTCAGTTTCCTCTGATTGCCTAAGTCCCAGTGGTCCAGGACCTCAAGGGCTTCTCCCGGGAGGTTCTCGGACTTCCAGGATGAAGACATCTCTTCAGTTCTCTTGATCTCCTAAGTCCCAGTGGTCCGGGATCTCACGGGCTCCTCCCGGGGGGTCCTCAGACTTCCAGGGCGAAGACTTCAGTTCTACGTTCAGCTTGGCACCGTCTCCCAGCCTACATCTTTCAGCGGAGTGTATTTCCTCTCACACCATCTCACTCCGTTAGGCCGGCCCAAGGGTCCACCACTATGCTCGCAACAGTTTGCCAAGCCATGGACCCGGTGGAATTTCCTGGTCTTCAGGCCATTCCCTGAATGGCTCAACGCTTACAGCAACAGCAACATTACCTGGATGTACTTGCGGCTACTGTGGAACGTCTGGCCAATCGATTGGATGCCACGCCTCCTGAAGCTCCTCGGGTTCCTCTACCCGCTCCAGTGGTGAGTGTCAGTATGCCTACTCATCTGCCTGCGCCTTCTCGCTACTCCGGAGAGGCCAAGACTTGTCGTGGTTTCTTGAATCAATGTTACATCAGGTTTTCTCTTCTACCTAATCAGTTCCCCACAAACTCTGTGATGATAGCCTATATCATGTCCTTGCTTGATGGGAAGGCATTGTCTTGGGCCTCACCCATGTGGGAACGAAATGATCCTCTGCTGAACAATTTGTCACAGTTCATGGCTAATTTTAAACTGGCCTTTGATGAACCGGCACACTTATCTACCGCTACTTCGGAGCTGTTACAATTAAGACAAGGGTCTCGCTCCTTAGCGGATTATGCCATTGAATTTCGTACTCTCGACCTTGAAGTTGGGTGGCGAGAGGATAGTCTTCGAGGTGTGTTCCTTGAAGGTTTGTCGGCGCGAATTAAGGATGAACTAGCAGCCCGCGACATTCCGGATGATATCAATAGGCTTATAGATCTGGCTGGGTGAATTGATCACCTTCTGCAACAGAGAGCTAAGGAGAGTCGTCCGTTTCAACGCTTCGTGCTGCTAGCTCCCGTATTCTCTAGACCCATGACCTTGGTGTCCAATCAAGGAACAACATGCTCTGAAGCTTCCACAGAAGAGCCCATGCAGTTGGGACACACTCCACTGTCTGCAGAGGAGAGACAACGATGCTGAACCTTGGGTCTATGTCTCTACTGTGGTACTAAGGGTCACTTTTTAGCCCAATGTAAAGAACGCCCGGAAAACACCAGAGCCTAGGAGGTCGAGGGGAGCTGCTCCTAGGCTGTGTCAACTCTGCTCCTCAATGTACTGTACCTATTACTTTGGAATATCCTGGTGGTTCGTTTGAGACTCTTGCTTTCATTGACTCTGGGGCAGTTGGGAACTTTATCCTGGCAGATCTTGTTCAACAACTACAAATTCCCATCCTCCCACGTAAGTCTCCTTTACGTATTACATCTATCCGAGGAACATTTCTCCCAGGAAGTATCTCAGCCTCTATGGTCCCTCTCACTCTTCACACTGGAGTTCTGCATTTGGAAAAGATTTCTTTGCTGATCTTGGAGAAAGCCATCCATTCCATGATTCTGGGGTTACCATGGCTACAACAGCATTCTCCTGTCATTCCCTGGGACACTTTACAGATTGCAAAGTGGAGTCCCTTCTGTTTTACTAATTGCCTCAAGGCCCCATGTGCACCTAGTATATCTCTTTCACATACGTCCATTGCGCCTCCAGCTCCCTACGCAGAATTTGCAGATGTATTTTCTAAGAAAAAGGTGGAGATTTTACCGCAACATCGCCCATTTGATTGTGCCATAGAACTATTACCTGGAACCACACCACCTCGTGGAAGGGTATATCCCCTATCTCTGCCTGAGATGCAAGCTATATCAGAATACATTGTTGAAAACTTAGCCAGAGGATTCATTAGACCCTCTAAGTCGCCCGCTGGGGCGGGTTTCTTCTTTGTGGGGAAAAAGGATGGGTCTCTGAGGCCATGCATCGATTATAGAGGTCTTAATGCTATCACTAAAAGGGATTGTTACCCCCTTCCTTTGATTCCTGAACGCCTAGACAGATTGCAAGGAGCCAAGATTTTCACCAAGTTGGATTCGCGAGGTGCTTATAATTTGGTCCGGATTCGCCCCGGTGACGAGTGGAAGACTGCCTTTCACACTAGGGACGGACATTATGAGTATCTTGTCATGCAATGATCCAGCTGTCTTCCAACATCTGATGAATGAGGTTCTTCGTGAATTATTAGATTCATCAGTTATCGTATATTTGGATGACATGTTAATTTACTCCAAGGATCTGGAGTCGCATCGCCAGCATGTAAGACAAGTTTTGCAGAAATGTCAGAGATAATCATCTGTATGCAAAACTGGAAAAATGCATGTTTGAACAAGAAACTCTCCCTTTTCTGGGTTATATTGTGTCAGCATCTGGATTTCAGATGGACCCTGAGAGAGTGACTGCTATTAGAGATTGGCCCCGTCCTAGAGGATTAAAAGCCTTACAGCGTTTTCTCGGTTTTGCGAACTTTTACAGACATTTCGTTCTGCAGTACTCCCTTTTAGTAGCACCACTCACTACTCTCACAAGGAAAGGGGCTGATGCTGTGGAATAGCCAGAGGCGGCTTGCCTAGCCTTCAAAGATCTCAAAAGGGCCTTCCTATGGGATATCTGCTTACGTCACCCAGACCCTCTTCGCCCATTTGTAGTGGAGGTGGACGCTTCCAATATAGCTGTGGGGGCTGTACTTAGCCAAAGCACCAGCTCGGGAGAGCTATTACCATGCCCTCAAGGGCTTCTCCTGGGGGGTTCTCGGACTTCCAGGGTGAAGACGTCTCTTCAGTTCTCTTGATCTCCTAAGTCCCAGCGGTCCGGGATCTCACTGGCTCCTCCCGGGGGGGGGGGGGGGGGGGGGGGGTCCTTGGACATCCAGGGGGAAGACTTCAGTTCTACGTTCAGCTTGGCACCGCCTCCCAGCCTACGTCTTTCAGCAGAGTGTATTTCCTCTCACACCATCTCACACTGTTAGGCCGGCCCAAGGGTCCACCGCTATGCTCGCAACACAAACAGTGTCTATCCACCCTAAAACTCATAATAAACATCGAGAAAACTGAATTAATCATCCTGGACAAAAAAGTAAATGACTCACCCATGCAACCGCTCAAAAAAGAAAACCCCAAAACACTAATCTCTCCTGTTAACCATGCTCGAAACCTAGGAATCCCCATAGACAAAGAATTATCATATAAAACCCACATAACAAATAAAATTAAAGAAGGATATCACAAATTACTTACAATCAGACTTCTTAAGCCTTTCCTTACACAGGATGATTTCAGAACAGTCCTGCAACTACTCATATTTTCCAACCTAGACTACTGCAATACCCTACTCCTTGGCCTACCACTTGCTACCATCCATCCGCTCCAAATACTACAGAACACAGCTGCCAGAATTCTAACAGGAACAAAGAAACACGAGCATATTACTCCAACCCTCATCTCTTTACACTGGCTCCCAATAAAATACAGAATAGACTACAAAGTTTTAACAATCCTCCATAAAATAATCACAGGTCAGCAAAACTACTGGCTAAGCAAATACATCGAACTACATGCTCCAAAATGGAACGTTCGCTCAACAAATAAAGGCCTCCTCAAAATCCCTCACGTAAGAATCACTCATCTGAACACAACCCGTGAAAGAGCTATATCCATCGCCAGTCCCGCACTATGGAACTCATTACCAACCAATTTAAGAACACAACCAAACATCAGAACTTTTAAAAAAGAGTTGAAAACCTGGCTTTTCACCAGAGCCTACTCAGCCTATCAGATCATCAACACCAGCAGACTCCCACTCAATCCAACACCAAGAAAAAAATCCACATCCATCGAGCAACATAAACACATCTAAGAAAATGTACAATGCCCTATTCATCATATACAAATATCCTCTAAAGTTTATCTGGAACCAGAAATACCATGCTGTAACCATCCTAACCGGGCAAACCATCCAACATTGATACCATCTTTTCCACCCGTGGAGTCTCACCGCAACCATAAAACCCACTCTTGCCGCTTGAGAACCTTTTAATATGTAATAATTAACACACTTCCTACTGCAACTATGTTTACCTACTTGTTTCACCTAATATAATCACTGTAGAAACCCTGATGTAACTTTGTCTACCTAATATGATTACTGTAAACCGTTATGATGGTGAAACCAATTGACGGTATACAAAACATGTTAAATAAATAAAATAAATAAATGTAAGTGGTCCAATGTGTCGGGTGACCAAAAAAGGTCCAATGTACCTTGGAGTGAACCTTTGAGAAGGTATTCTGAGTCGGATATACCGAGTACTTAACCAGACCTTCTGGCCAGGAAGGAATTCAGGAGCCAAGCATCGGTGACTGTCAGCATTTCTCTTGGCCCAGGAAGCGGCTTGACGTAAGCGAAGATTCGTCTGTTCCCATAAAGTCTTGAGGGCATCCGCAGTTGCCTGTGCCGCAGGGGACGGCACTGACAAAGGTATGGGCAGCGGTGGTCGTGGTTGTTTTCCATAGACAATGGAGAACGGTAGTGTGTCTGTAGCAGTGGCAATGTGGGAGTTGTGAGAAAACTCCGCCCAAGGGAGAAGTTCAGATCAATTGTCTTGCCGGTCGTTGATGTAAGCGCACATGAAGGCCTTTAAAGAGCGAGTCATTCGCTCGGCTTGTCCGTTGGCTTGGGTATGATAAGCAGTTGTCAAACTGATGTTAATACTGAATTTTCGGCAAAGAGTGCCCCAATATCTAGCAACGAACTATGGACCTCTATCAGAGACAATGTCCTTGGGTAGGCCATGCAATCTGAAGATGTCACAGAAGAATAGGCGTGCCAATTCTGGAGCAGATGGTAGGCCCGGAAGAGGGACGAAATGGGCCATTTTTGAAAATTGGTCTATTGTTACCCTTATCACGATATGACCCTTAGATGGACGCAAATCCATGATGAAATCCATAGACAGGTGGGTCCACAGTTCCTCGGGAGCTGGAAGTGGTTGCAGGAGACCCCAAGGTTGACTGACCGGGGGCTTTTGCTGTGCACAAGCGCTACAGGATTTGTCGTATGCTTTAGCATCAGAGACCATAGTTGGCCACCAGAAGAACCGTTGGAGCAGTGCCAAGGTTCGTGCTCGCCCTGGGTGATCATGTGCCCAGCAGAGGACTCTTTTTCAGAGTCGTCGGGGCATGACAGTCTTCCCAGCAGGGACTGGGTGAGTAGCAGACAGATAGATACAAGCTCTGGGCTATTATATGGCTGGGTTCTTCCGGAGTGTCTTCAGGCTCAAAAGAGCATGATAGGGCATCCGCTCGGAGGTTCTTATCGACTGGACGGTAACGAAGCTCAAAATTGAACCAGGAAAAGAACAGGGCCCATCGGGCCTGACAGGCGTTGAGACACTGGCCATGGCTCAAATGTTCCAGGTTCTTATGGTCAGTGAACACGATGAACTTATGTTGCGCACCCTCTAGCCACGGGCGCCATGCCTCGAGGGCTAATTTTATGGCAAGTAACTCGTGATCTCCAATACTGTAGTTCTGCTCTGCAGATGAGAACTTGCGAGAGTAGAATGAACATGGGACTGTAGCACCAAAAGCAGTGCATTGACTTAAGACTGCCCCAGCTCCAATAGCGGAGGCATCCACTTCCACTTGAAAAGGACGGTTTGGGTCTGGGTGATGTAGACGACCCGGCCTGGAAGGCCTCTTTGAGGTGGTGGAAGGCTGCGACGGCTTCTGGAGTCCAATTTCAAGTATCTTGGCCCTTGCAAGTTAATGCTGTCAGAGGCGCAGCCAAAGTGGAATAGTGTGGGATGAAATGGCGATAGTAATTTAGAAACCCCAGGAAGTGCTGGTGGCCAATCCCGGATTCCTTTCAACTTGGCAGGGTCCATAGAGAATCCTCGTTGGGAGATAATATATCTGAGGAAAGGCAGACTGGATTTCTTGAGCAAGCATTTGTCCAATTTTGCAAATAACTGATTCTCGTGAAGGCACTGGAGGATGGTAAGGACATCAGTGCGGTGTGTGGCCAGGTCCTTCGAAAAGACAAGGATATCGTCCAGGTATGCCACAACCTTGGTTTACAGCAAATCTCTGAAAATTTTGTTCATCATTCGTTGGAAAACTGCGGGCGGGTTACAGAGGCCAAAAGGCATCACCAGGTATTCGTAATGCCGTTCTGGGTATTAAAGGCAGTCTTCCAAATGTTGTCAGGATGGATCCATACCAAATTATTCGCTCTGTGTAAATCCAATTTCGTGAATATAGATGCTCCCTGCAGACGATCGAATAATTCTGAGATCAGTGGCAGAGGATACTCGAATTTGTGGGTGATGGAGTTTAGGCCACGGTAGTCAATACATGGCCTGAGCGACCCATCTTTCTTGGTCACAAAAAAAGAATCCCGCCCCAGCAGGAGAAGTTGAGGGGCGGATGAATCCCTTCGCAAGGTTTTCTTGGATGTACTCCGTCATAGCCTTTGTCTCTGGCAGAGACAGAGGGTAGGTGCATCTTCGGGAAGGTGTGGTCCCGTTCAATGGGATAATCGAACCTCCGAAGACACGGAAGAAGGTCTGCTTTTTGCTTGGAAAACACATCTTTGAAAGCTGCATAAGGAGGTGGTAGCCAATGGAACCACGGATGGCGATACCACTTTCTGAAGACAGGACTGGTGGCAGGCGGGACCCCACTCCACCAGTTGCAATGGACCCTAGTTAAATTGGGGAGAGTTTTTTTGAAGCCAGGGGAATCCAAGGACTACCGGATGGATGGATTTCTCCAATACTAACAGTTCAAGCTCTTCTGAATGCAGGGTGCCAGTGCACAGCTGAACTGGTTCCGTGGTAAGGAAGATTCGACCGGGTAATGGTTCTCCATAGATAGATGCTATACACAAGGAGGTCTCTAGCAAACGGGTCTTTATACCCAGGAGCGGGACTAGATCCTTGAGAATGAAATTACCTCCTGCTCCAGAAACCACCAGAGCAAGAACTGGAAAGGACCAGGAATCCCAGATCAAGGTGATGGGTACAGACAATTGAGGGGCCGGAGATGTTGTGCCCAAGTTCAGGACCCTACTGAACTCAGGCCGGGAAGTTTCCCGGATGGACTGGACAGGCCTGTAGATGGTGGCCAGGTGTTCTGCAATAAAGACACAGACTGGTTTGTCTCCGCTGGATGCGCTCTTTTGGTGTCAGCCACCCACAATCCAACTATATGGGCTCTTCCATCCTAGCCACAGTAGTGACCCTGCTCGGAGCAGGGCTGGTGGTCAGTGGCGAATGGGATCGAACCCAAAAGGGCTTCTTGGGCATCCGAATCTCCCAGTGACACTCTTGGAGACGGTGGTCGATTCGACCTGTCAAGTCTATAAGGGCCTTGAGGGAGGAAGGGAGCTTTCTTGCAACCAGCTCATCCTTCAGCTGTGAGGAAAGTCCATCCAGGTAGATAGCTCGTAGGCAGTCCTCCTGCCAGGCGAGCTCAGAAGCCAAAGTCCGAAACTCGATAGTATAGTCGAAGAGACTTCTTTGACCTTGACGAAGATGTAGTAAGCTGGTGCTTAGAACATAAGAACATGCCATACTGGGTCAGACCAAGGGTCCATCAAGCCCAGCATCCTGTTTCCAACAGTGGTCAATCCAGGCCATAAGAACCTGGCAAGTACCCAAAAACTAATTCTATTCCACATTACTGTTGCTAGTAATAGCAGTGGCTATTTTCTAAGTCAACTTAATTAATAGCAGGTAATGGCCTTCTCCTCCAAGAACTTTTTTAAACACAGCTATACTAACTGCACTAACCACATCCTCTGGCAACGAATTCCAGAGTTTAATTGTGTGTTGAGTGAAAAGGAACTTTCTCCAATTAGTTTTAAACGTGCCACATGCTAACTTCATGGAGTGCCCCCTAGTCTTTCTATTATCTGAAAGAGTAAATAACCGATTCACATCTACCCGTTCTAGACCTCTCATGATTTTAAACATCTCTATCATATCCCCCCTCAGCAGTCTCTTCTCCAAGCTGAAAAGTCCTAACCTCTTTAGTCTTTCCTCATAGGGGAGCTGTTCCATTCCCCTTATCATTTTGGTCGCCCTTCTCTGTACCTTCTCCATCACAATTATATCTTTTTTGAGATGCGGCGACCAGAACTGTACACAGTATTCAAGGTGCGGTCTCACCATGGAGCGATACAGAGACATTATGACATTTTCTGTTTTATTTACCATCCCCTTTCTAATCATTCCCAACATTGTTTGCTTTTTTGACTGCCACAGCACACTGAACTGACGATTTCAATGTGTTATCCACTATGACACCTAGACCTCTTTCTTGGGTGGTAGCTCCTAATATGGAACCTAACATTGTGTACCTATAGCATGGGTTATTTTTCCCTATATGCATCACCTTGCACTTATCCACATTAAATTTCATCTGCCATTTCGATGCCCAATTTTAAAGTCTCACAAGGTCTTCCTGCAATTTATCACAATCTGCTTGTGATTTAACTACTCTGAACAATTTTGTATCATCTGCAAATTTGATTACCTCACTCGTCGTATTTCTTTCCAGATCATTTATAAATATATTGAAAAGTAAGGGTCCTAATACAGATCCCTGAGGCATTCCACTGCCCACTTCCTTCCACTGAGAAAATTGTCCATTTAATCCTACTCTCGGTTTCCTGTTTTTTAGCCAGTTTGTAATCCACGAAAGGACATCGCCACCTATCCCATGACTTTTTACTTTTCTTAGAAGCCTCTCATGAGGAACTTTGTCAAACACCTTCTGAAAATCCAAGTACACTACAGCTACCGGTTCACCTTTATCCACATGTTTATTAACCCCTTCAAAAAAAATGAAGCAGATTCGTTAGGCAAGACTTCCCTTGGGTAAATCCATGTTGACCGTGTTCCATTAAACCATATCTTTCTATATGCTCTACGATTTTGATCTTGAGAATAGTTTCTACTATTTTTCCCGGTACTGAACTCAGGCTCACTGGTCTATAGTTACCCAGATTGCCCCTGGAGCCTTTTTTAAATATTGGGGTTACATTGGCCACCCTCCAGTCTTCAGGTACAATGGATGATTTTAATAATAGGATACAAATTTTAACTAATAGATTGTTATGAACTGCTGCCCCCGGGTCCCCCCGCGAGCAGACTCACTCACCATGCCACCTTGCTTCACCCGACGCAGCCGTATGCCGCCGTCGGGCCTTCCCACGCGGCTGGAGCCTCGGACTGAACACTCTCCCGTGGCCCGGAGGCCGTCCCTGGCAGCAGTCTTCACCGCGGCTGGAGCCGCAGTCTTTCCTGCTGTCTTCCTCGCGGACCGGGACCGCCATCGATGTCACCGGCATCTTCGTGGCACTAGGCCGCAAGCCCCGGTTCCATCCGGCGGCTGGAGCCGCCCCCGGGGCTCCCCGCAGCGGCTGGAGCGGCTGCCGACGTCAGGGCCTGCTCCTCAGGCCCAGCCTGCGTCTGTACGCACAGACGCTGTGCAGGCCACTGTCCATGGTCCTGCACAGTCCTGCTTCCTGCTCCTTAGGCGCCGGCGCGCGCCTCTCTACCAGATTTAAAGGACCAGACACAGGAAGTGTGCTGGCTCCACCTAGGGAGTTGACTTCCTGCTTCAGCCCTATAAAAGGGCTGTCTTCCCAGTCTGTCATTGCCTTGCATCGGAGTGTCATCCCCTCTGGAGGCTCCTGCCTGCCAGAGTCTTGTAAGGTCTTCTGTTCTTCGTGGAGCTCCTCGTCTTGTCTACCTTCTACCACGTCTTCATGTCTTGATGTCTTGCCTGAGGTCCCGGTCCATGTTCTGATGTCTCGTCATGATGTTTCACATCCTGATGTGCCTGCCTGTCTGGATGTTCTTCCCTGCGTCTTCGTCTGGTGCTCCTGAGCCTTCTGTTCCTGTAGAGCTGTGGTTCTCGTTGGTGTGTGCCCGAGAATGGAGCGGTCTGCAGGTGGGATTGGTCCCTGTGCTCTGGAGCCTCTGTTCCTGCCAGCCATAGATGGAGCTTCAGGTGACATCGATTCCATCCTTGGAGTTCCTCCTTGCTTGGGTCTTCCCTGCGCTTGTCCCGCTCTCCTCGTGGTCCGTGACCAGCCTCCAAGGGCTGTGTAGGGCGCGCAGTGGGACAGGGTGGTCCACGACTCAGTCCCGCGGGTGGCCTGAGTAGGGCGCCCTGAGAGACAGTGCAAATGTCCTTCCTCCCAGCTGTTGTCAAGTTCCAAGTGTCTTCGTCCGTGATGCCGTCGCATCAACCCAAGTGTCTTTGTCAGTGATGCCGTCGCATCAACCAAGTGTCTTCGTCAGTGATGCCATCGCATCAACCAAGTGTCTTCGTCTGTGATGCCGTCGCATCAACCCACTCTTGTCTGCGATGCCGTCGCATCGACCATAGTCCTGTCTACGTGTCAAGACCTGTCTGCCCTCAACCTCAGGCCAGGCCTGCTGCTCCATGCTGTTCCTCGCAGCAGGTCTGAAAAGGCTCGGAATGATTGGAGGACCATTCAACTTCCAACATCCTTGGGTGTTGGCCTTGGGAGCTTGCAGGCCTGGTAGAGGGTCAGACAGCCACACAGGGACATGCCGTCAACCCTTGGGTCAGTCTTGGACGTGTCTGGGGCTGGGCTGAGGCCCAAGGGCACACTAAAACATCAGAGTGTAACATAGATCAGAAATTTCATTTTTTAGTTCCTTCAGTACCCTAGGATGCATACCATCCTGTCCACGTGATTTGCTACTCTTTAGTTTGTCAATCTGGCCCTCTACATCTTCCAGGTTCACAGTGATTTCGTTCAGTTCATCTGACTCATCACCCCTGAAAACCTTCTCCGGAACTGGTATCTCCCTAACATCCTCATTAGTAAACATGGAAGCAAAGAATTCATTTATTTCTGCAATGGCCTTATCTTCCCTAAGAGCCCCTTTAACCCCTCAGTCATCTAATGGTCCAACTGACTCCTTCACAGGTTTCTTGCTTCGGATATATTTTAAAAAGTTTTTATTATGAGTTTTTGCTTCTATGGCCAACTTCATTTCAAATTATCTCTTCGCCTGTCTTATCAATGTTTTACACTTAATGTGACAATGCTTATGTTTTATCCTATTTTCTTCAGATGGATCCTTTTTCCAATTTTTGAAGGATTTTTTTTGGCTAAAATAACCTCTTTCGCCTCACCTTTTAACCATGATGGTAATCATTTTGCCTTCCTTCCACCTTTTTTAATGTGTGAAATACAAATGGACTGCGCCTCTAGGATTGTATTTTTAAACAATGTCCATGCCAGTTGAACACTTTTAACCTTTGCAGCTGCACCTTTCAGTTTTTTTCTAACTATTTTCCTCATTTTATCAAAGTTTCCCTTTTGAAAGTTTAGTGCTAGAGCTGCAGATTTACTTATTGTCCCCCTTACAGTTATTAGTTTATATTTGATCATGTTATGATCACTGTTGCCAAGTGGCCCCACCACCGTTACCTTTCTCACCAAATCCTGTGTTCCACTAAGAATTAAATAAAAACAGCTTGCTGAACACTTAGAGAATAACAATATCCTATATCCATCAGAACATGGCTTTCGCAAAAACTACAGTACAGAAACGCCTCTGCTTGTCCTGACAGATAACATCATGAGAGGCTTTGACAGCAGTAAGCGGTACATCTTAATGATGCTTGACCTATCAGCAACATTTGATACTGTAAATCATAACATCCTACTAAACAGATTAGAAGAAATAGGATTAAGCAACAAAACAATCAAATGGTTCCAATCATACCTAGAGAAAAGATACTACCAAGTACAGATGAAAGACGTAATGCCAAATAAAATAAACCTTAAAACAGGAGTCCCTCAGGGATCAGCCTTATCGGCCACCCTATTTAACATATACTTACTACCATTATGTCACCTAGTAGATGGTCTAATCAGGTCTAATCACACTACATATATGCTGATGATATTCAAATAATCCTACCCATTGATGACACAATTGAAAAGACACTGAACATAGCAAACATGTATCTGGATATCATCAAACAATTACTAAACCAAATGGAATTAGTGATCAACATAGAGAAAACAGAATTCCTACTCTTCGAACGCAAAAATATTGAAATAATCCAAAACCCTATCATACTCAAAAACAACCAAAAAATTGAACTTACAGAGAAAGTGAGAAACCTCGGAGTGATAATTGACACAGAACTTAACCTAAAACAACACATATCGTTAAAAGTAAGTGTTATGCTCAGGCTTGTGAACCCTTGGGCCGACGGGAGGATGGTATACCTTTGGAGAAGATCCGTAGGTTCTCCCGTCGGGAGGCGAGGCAGGAACAGAAGATGCGACCAGCTGACTCTCGGCACTGTAGACAGAGATGACTGTGGAGGCAGACGAAGAGTCGTGACTTCGAGGAACGGAAGTGTGTCTTTGCCACTGGAAGTCCGCGCTCCCCCAGGAGGACTTAGGTGGACCTTTGAGAGTCCCCGCTGGGACTTAGGTGGACCTTTGAGAGGTCAAGGAAACGGACGTTCAGTGCAAGGGCTGACTGGAGCTTCACCTCTGGAAGCCCGTGGTCCCCTCGGGAGGAGCCCGTAGGGACCCGGGCTGCTGGGACTTAGGTGGGCCCTTGGAGACGATGGTCAGGAAGAAGTCCAAGGTCAAGTGCCAGAGGGTCGTCGCTTACCAGTCCGAGGTCACACACTGAGGGATCACTGCTTGCCAGTCCGAAGTCACACACCAGAGAATCACTGCTTGCCAATCCGAAGTGAATACCAGGAATCACCATTAGCCGATCTGAAGTCAGGAACCAGGAACACCAAGACGAAACAGGAACAAGGAATCAAGACACTGGAACTCACCGAAGCAAGCAGACCTGACCAACGTAGGACGTTGCCAAGTCAAGGAATGAGCAGAGGAAGCCTCTTTATATACTTCCTCTGCCCTGGATCATTGGAAGCAGGTGAGTATCATTAAAGGGATCAGGTCCCTTTAAATCAAGCAAGGGGGTGCGGCCTCGCGCCTAAAGATAGTGGCGGCCATCTTGGATTTCCTCCGCAGAGGAAAGCCAGCAGAACGCCGTGAGGGAGGAGCAGGGACGGCTCCCTACCCAGCGGCCAGACTGCGGACCAGCCCCGGAGTGACGGGCACCGGCCCAGGGGAATAGATCAGGAGCTGCCGCGGTGGGTCGCTGCCACGGTGGAGGTAGGGGGCCGCGCCCGTGGATTGCCACGGGCACGGGACACAACAGTAAGGGAAGGATACGCCAAACTCATGACCCTTAGAAGACTAAAACCTCTACTTACAACAAATAACTTCCGCTTAGTGTTACAAGCTCTAATTTTCGCTAGCACTGATTACTGTAATGCCCTCCTACTTGGATTACCATACACAATGATTAGGCCACTCCAAATAATGCAGAACACGGCCGCTAGAATTCTTACTGGTAAAAGTAAAAAAAGACCACATCACTGAAACCCTAATGGAATACACTATAAAACTCTATGTACCATACATAAATTAATACATAATGAAAAAGCTGAATGGCTGAATACAGCCCTCCACGTACACTTCCCGAACAGAAACCTGAGATCAGCAAATAAGGCTTTACTGACAATCCTCTCAATTAAAACAGCTAAACTAACCCAAGTAAGGGAAAGAGCACTTTTCTTAGCAGGTCCTATGCTATGGATCTCCATGCCTATCGAGATCCGTTTACAAAGAGACATCAAAACCTTCAGAAAACGTTTAAATCATGGTTATTTAAACAAGTGTTCAACAAAGAGAAAGGAGAGTAGAACACAGGGAAAAAAAAAGGAAAGCGATCTGCAGAACACCCAAGCACACTACCCCAATCTACATGGGTATATATTCTATTTTTATTTTTGAAATATTTTTGCTCACCAAAGAATAAGTTTATATAAACTATCTATTTTAAACCTGTTACAAAAAATGGACATGATATAACACATCCAATTATGAATATTTATAACGATCTATGTTACCGTAAAGTCTTGGCACATGTTTAGTGATAGAATTTATTATCTGTTTCCAATATTGATATTTGTGCTTTTTTGTAAACCGTTATGATGGTACCTAACTGAATGACGGTATAGAAACGTTTTTAAATAAATAAATCAATCTAAAATAGCTCCCTCTCTTGTTGGTTCCTGAACTTTATGTCTTTAGCAAGTCCTGATGTTACATTTAACCAGTCAATATTGGGGTAATTGAAATCTCCCATTATTATTGCACTGCCAAATTGGTTAGCTTCCCTGATTTCTCTTTGCATTTCATCATCTGTTTGACCATTTTGTCCAGGTGGACGGTAGTATACTCCTATCACTATACTCTTACCCAACACACATGGGATTTCTACCCATATAGATTCTACTGAGCATTTAGTCTCTTGTATGATCTTTATCCTGTTGGACTCTATACGCTTCCCTCACACACAGACACAGACACCTCATCACAGGACAGGTACAGCACAGGCAGCAGCTTTTAGGATTCATGGGTTTTGTGGACCCTTGAACCGAGGTGGAGGTTGATAGTTCTTGAGGGGTGAAGCCCCACAGGTCATCACAGTCGGGAGGCGAGGTCAGCTGCAGCAGGAGACATGACTGTAGTTCAGTAGAGTGAGAACTTCCTGTGTCACTGCCACATGATCGCAGGTACCTGCACTGAGATGTACTGTGAGGCATCCCGAGGAGCGGGGTGAAGAGACACAGTTCAGAGGAGTCACAATACTTAGGTAGGACTGATGATACAAGTACCAGCGCAGGAACAGCCAAGATAGAGGAGTGCTAGGCAGGCCCCGAGGAGCGGTAAGCGCAAAGACAGGATCTTCTGGAGGAGTGATGCAGAGACTGTCCCAAGGGTGGGACAGCATTGCACCAGAGCGGGGAAGCATAGAGCCAAAGACATTGCCAAAGTCTTTGCCTGGTGCAATGACGTAGGGGCTACCCCTACGTCATTGCACCAGGAGCGGGGAAGCATAGAGTAAAGCCACTGGTGTAAAAGCAATGAGACTGCCCCAAGGGGCGGGGAAGTGCAGAATCAAGTATCAGACAAAGTGAAGTAGAGGCTACCCTGAGGAGCGGGGAAGCATAGAGCCAAAGTCTTCGGTGTGGTAAGGTAGAGACTGCCCCAAGGAGCGGGGAAGTGTAGAGATGGGATCTCTGATAGGCAGTGCATGAGGCAACCCTGAGGAGCGGAGAAGCGAGCAGGCAGGACCTCTGGTGAGGAGCGCAGGAACTACCGTGAGGAGGGAGGAAGCCTGGAGACCAGGTCTTTCGAAGGAAGCGCAAGCAGGCCCCCGAAGAGCAGGTACCCAAGCCAGAGTCCAGATAGCAGGTGGAGATCGAAGGCAAGAACCATGGGTCCGGAGAGAGGAACAAGCACCAGTGAAGCACCAGGGAGGCCAAGTCGGTTAGCGTAGGCCAAGGGAGGTGCTTATAGATTCCAAGCTTGTGATGTCATCAGTCTGGGACACCCCTGGGGTTCCTGCCATTGTGCCTTTAAAGTGAGACCCGGTGGCGCACGTGCCTAGGAAGGCCCAGAGTTGGTGTGTAAGTTGGGGCATCCCAGCCGCCACGAAGTGTCTCGTGAGCCAGGAGGTACGCAGCGGTAGTGGCTAGCCCCAGCCGCGAGTTCACCCAGAGAGGAGAGCAGGGCAATACATGATGTGAGTTGGGTTGGCTGCGGCCGCCCGCGGCCAACGGTCATAGCAGCAATGCAAGCTTCCCTCATACACAGACACACACACCTCACCCTAAGACAGGTACAGCACAGGCAGCAGCAATGCATGCTTCCCTCACACACAGACACAGACACACACCCCCCCCCAGAATACAGAGCCTCATACAAAACAATTCCAAGAAACTCCCCTAATGAAAGCAATTAGAAAAATCTAAACTAACAAACCAGCAGTGATATCTGTGCTCCTGAAACAGAAAGCAGAGCAGAGCGAGACTGAGTGCTCCTAGACACCTGCCTCAAGATTTTTAAGGCAGGGAGCCTGATTCACTAAATCTTTCACATAGATAGAAGAAAAGCCTTTGTAATAGAGAGATGGGAAGGAGGCCAGGGTGACAGACAGGGACCGTGTATCCCTGGACTTCTGCTAATGACTGCCAGCAAAGGAGCAAGCATGCGCCTCTCATACCTAGAGTCTCACTTACCCATCGATCACAGGCGTGGTGGTCATGATCTCCACAGCTTTCTCCCTCAAATTCTCCCCAGTGCCAAGTGTGCAAGAGGCAAAGAGAAGCAGGAGAAGACGCAACATTGTCCCTCCAGGAGTCTCCACACTTCCAAGGAGATACTGATGTCTCTGCTAGTAAATCAACAGATTTTCTCCTAAACTCTTGGGTCCTTCTCCTTCCAAACTTCTTTGTCTCTTCCTCTATCTGTTAGTTGCTATATCTGCTTCTTCAATAGAATACAAATTTATTTAGCACACGCCTTCCTCAATGTTTGCCCGAGGAAAATTAAAACAATTTAAAATTACATTAAACAAACAATTAAAAAGCCACAGAGGAGATCTAGAAGCCCTGTAGTTTCACACAGAGGTAGAGCTACTGTGGACCTGACGAAACAGAGCTGACTCTCCAGTGGCTACACCCAAAATCCTCTCTCTGGTTTATATCAGGAAGAAATTAATGAGTATCAGTGTGAATCTGTCAGACTTCCTTCCCTCTAGAAGAGCATAATCTGCCTGATTGGCCAAAGGGAAGATTGTCCCTGTGCAATCATTGTTTGATAGTAATAAGAGAGGTTTGTTGTAAAGGATGAGGATTGCACAGGGAAGCCCTGACCTCAGTGTGGGTGATATAATAATTTCTCAACAGGAGAAATCAGCAAACCTGCTCTAATTCCAGATAAAGACTGTAACTATCAGTTAATGAGTAAAGTACTTAGGAAAAGATTAATGATACTGGCACAGCACTGAACACCCTATCCTCCAGAAAGACACACCCTCCAATGTTAAACTTCCCCATCCACAGGGAGACCCCTCAGTGTTCATTTATAATGTTCATGTGTCATGTTTTACAGAGATGCTGTTTGCCTTTATTATAAGGACCATCCTATATTTTCATTTTAAAATTCCTTTTCTGTTCAATTTTATATGGAAACTGTTATAATTTAATACAAGAATACATAGGCCACAATTGCCAAGGTGGGCATGTATGGCACAAAAAAAGCCTCTATCACCAGGCATAACACATAGGCATAATGACAGTGGCCCTGTTGATATCATGGTTATTTTATACTTCAGCTTCACAGGAATTTTGTTTTCTAGCATTTTGTAAAAGAACAGTGTTCTGTGTTATTCAATGTGGTATACTCATAGAGGTCAGGGAAAGAACCTGTGTACATGTTTGTGCTCTATGAAGAAAGGCATGCGTACATGGGCTCCATGAAGGAGCGAGGCCTGTACTTCTGAGCAATGACAGCCTGTGTACATGGGCCCATGAAGAGGCCTGTACCTCTGAGAAGTGACAGCCTGTGTACATGGGCCCATGAAGATGCCTGTACCTCTAAGGAGGGACAGCCTGTATACATGGGCTCCATGGATGAGAGAAGCCTGTATCACTGTTACAAAAAGCCCAAGTAAGATCCAAGTTTGTACTTCCTTGTTCAATGTAATGCATTCTTTCCAAGTTTGTACTTCCTTGTTCAATGTAATGCATTCTTTTATGCGCTGGTTATCGTTACAATGTAAACCGAAGTGATTTGTAACTTGTTACAAGAATATCGCTATATAAAAGTGTTAAATAAATAAATAAGTAAGAGATACAAGGACCACACACACGGCGCCCAACACACACACACACACACACACACACACACACACACACACTATAATATAATATACAAGGTATACAGTAATAAAATACTATTTTATTTCAGCACACATACTTCATTTCCCATGACTATAATACATACCAAATCAGCATCCTGCGACCGAAAAACAGGAACACACAGCTTCAATGGGAAAGATCCTGCGCCACTCATCAGTGCACAGGTGAGGCTCTGGCCTCCCACTGGAGAACCCAAAACTTTTATAGGTGCCGAGCCTGGGAACCTTTCTGTCCAGTATAGTGCTGCTGGCTAGGCATCCCTCCTCCTGTTGAGTTAGGTCCCAGGCACAGACAAGCTAATCTCCCCCACAACCACCTGCTTAAGCCCTGCTGATACTGTTCTTCACTTGATAAACACGTTTCCAAAGTTCAACACAGTGTTTGTCCTGAGAGCATTTTTATCCCATCATATTACAACCACTGAGCAGTGACAATCTCTATCACTCATGGAGAAGGGAGCCATGAAGAGGCCTGTACCTCTGAGCAGTGACAATCTGTGTACATGGGCTCTGTGAAGGAGAGAGATCTATATCACTGAGCAGTGACAGCCTGTGTACATTGGCTCCATGGATGAGAGAGGCATGTACCTCTAAGCTGTGACAGCCTGTGTATATGGGCTCCATTGAAGGGAGAGGTCTGTATCTCAGAGCAGTGAGAGCCTGTGTATCTAAGCTCTGTGGAGGCCAGAGGCTTGTATGTGTTTTTTTTTTTTAATCAGCGTAGTGAAAATGTCCTATGTTCTGTATATGGGTGAGTGTAGTGAGTGTACTGTGTGGATTGTTTGCCTGGGTCTTTGTGGTTCTCAGCAAATAACCTATTTTTATGTAACAATACCAACTTCCCTTCTCCATGAGTCATGACACCTGAAAACATCTTTTTTACTGCTAGAAAAATCCTCATGGTTAAAAGTTTTGGGAAATTCATTCAAACTGTGGCTGACCTGATTCAAAGAATTCTAATGCTATAAAATTCCCCTCCCTCAAAAACACAACCTGAGACTGAGACTGCAGTAAGTGCATCTCGCTGATATGTGACAGAGACTGCAACAAGAGCTTCTCATTGATGTGTGACAGAGACTGCAGCAATAGTGTCTGACTTTTATGTGACAGAGACTGTAGTAAGAGCATCTCACTGACATGTGATAGAGATTGTAGTAAGAATGTCTGACTATTGTGTGATAGAGACTGTAATTAGACATTATGAACCAGAGTTCAAATCACATTGCTGCTCCTTGTGACCTTAGACAAGTCACTTTACCCTTCGTTGTCTCAGGTTCAAACTTAGACACAGGAGTGGATTACAGGAAAATATCAGCCCAGGGGATTTTTTTTCAAAACCAGCCCATAAGTTATCTGCCTGACTCCCTTGTGCATTTTCCTTGCAGCATACGTTTCAACAGTTCCCAAAAGCATGCCAAACTAACCTTTCACAAATACAGAATTGAGCCAAAAAATCTCCAACATAAATGTCACATTTTTCCCAAATAACTAATTAAAGGAACACATACTAGATCAGGGGTGAGCAACCAGAGCTGAGTACTCTCTTCCATCCATGCAATTGGTTGCCATCTGCCCCCAATTCTGGTTACATCTCTCATAATTATATCTTGGATTTCTGGTCTAGAATTAAAGTCTCTTGTCAACCAATCAGCTCTTGAACCAGTTGCCAAGTAATGTGACAACCGCACTGCCAGCCAGTATCAGATACACACATGGTCTCTCAGACACAAACACCCACACCTACTCTTTCGATACCCACTTTATATCCAAGAGAGGGTATGTATGGATGTCTCTATCTCTCTCGGACACAAAGACACTCACACACTTATTACCTGTCACAGATGTGACCTATATGTAATGTAAGTGCATAAGATCCTTCCCGTATGGGAAGTGAATGTTGTGTGCAAATTTGAACGCATTCGGTTAAACGGTTGGCGAGATTAGCGACGACGTACAAACTATTTAACATTTTTATTTATATAGATACGAGGGCCACCTGATAGGTCGAGGTGAGGTGTTAGTGGTGGTTTAGGGTGTAGGGGCCAGTTTTACATGTAGCGTTAGATGTATGAACAGCCCTTCCGGCTGAGCAAAATGGCATCGTAGAGAGAGGACGCGCCGAATTGAGCTCCTGAACTCGCAGAGTTTTCACATTGCCTGGAACAGAATGCCACATACGAAAAGAAAGGGGAAGATAAGAGAGGGAGCCTCAACCCCCCTTGGACCTACCCCTGTTCAGACGAGGATCCAGGAATTCTTTGGCGCAGTGGGGGTGTCGCCGGGAGAGTCGGCTGTGACAAGGGAGTTGGAGCGGGCTTCGGTGTCTATCGACGAACCATCTCTAAGCCCCGGAGCTCCAGTTATGCCTTCCCACCCTGCCCGTGGAGACACGCCGGAACCGGTGGACCCTTTGCTGCCGGAGCTGCAGCAAATGGAGGAAACGCTTGAAGCGGGTTTTCCAGCAGGCGCGACCGGGTGAGAGGACTTTGGCCGCCCTGAGAGACATTGCGAGCGGTGCATTGCGAGCGGCATTGCGAGCGGTGCAGGCAGTTTTTTGCCGGGGAACACTGCCGCTGGAAGGAGATAGACGGATCTGGAGGGATTGGGACAAACATTGCAGGATATTCCGGTAATCTCTATAGAGTCTAAGCTGCTAAACAAGCCTGATAATGTAACGTTAGATTCATTATGGACTGGTATAGCTGCTCTTGAGAAAGCAATTCTTTCATTAACAGTGATGGTAAAAGGATTTCAAGATCAGTTTAATGTAGTAAATCCTATTGTTTTATCTAATACAACAAAAATACAAGAAATGGATCAACAAATACATCAAATCCAGCAGATACAAACAGAATTAATCCAAGGAGACTCTAGACTAGAGAAAAGAATGGAACTCTTGGAAAATAATCTTAGATATAACAATCTTAGATTAATTAACTTTCCTAAATGCAAACTAATTTCACCTAAAGAGCAGCTAAAGAAATTCTTTCAGGATTCATTGTCTATTCCTAGTGGAGAACTACCGAAAATTCAAAAGGCCTATTTTATATCTGGGCCTCAGAAAAAGAAAAATGGTGGAGGAACAGGGGACAATGAAGACCGGAGTAGGCCCCCAGAGACTTCTTCACCATTGGAAGATCTGACGGGATTTCTTGAGACAACTCAAGAAGAGCAAATTGAGGAAAGAGGAATACTTCTAGCAAAATTTGCAAATTCTGAGGAAAGAGACATGATATTAAAGACTTTCTATAGAAATAGAAGCAAGCTATATTTAGGAGGGAAAATCTGGGTCTTCCCAGATATTACGAAAACAATGCAAATGCGTAGAAAGAAATTTCTTTTACTATGTCCTAGAGCACGGCAGTTGGGTGCCAAAATAATGATTACATTTCCTTGTAAATGTTCCTTGAGTATTGGAAATAATAGGTATGAGTTTATGGAGCCAGACCAATTAGAGATTTTCCTTAACTCAAGAAGTGAATCCCTACCAGCTCCTGCTAGTAGTACTGGAATAGTTTAAATAAACCCACCACTCTCTGTTTCAGAATTTAATTTCCTTGGTAATTCTGCTCCTTTAATGTTACCTTTTACTCTCCCAAATTGCATGGTACGTTCAGATAGTAAGAGAGGAAATTGCTTTGAATATATAGTTAGATTGAAGCTTTAAGGATAGCATTTAAATATTTGGTTCTTGTGGAATATATATTTCTTGCTAAAAATTTCTGTTGCTTTATTGTAAAGTACTATCTGAAATTTATGGCATGTATTAATGCTTGTGATTATGATAAAATTAATAAAGAGAAAATTAAAAAAAAAAAAAAAGATGTATGAACAGCACAGTACACCTTGATGAGGATTTGACGACATTTGGAGTGAGAAAAGTCTCACAAAGATGAAATTTTGTACTATGTTCTCTCACCCTAGCATGAAAACACATGCATCCAAAATGGGCGCCTGTTTTTTCAATGCGCGCAAATCCACCTCTCCTGGGTACCTGATGCAGGCATTCAAATGAAACTGAATTGAAAAGGGTGCCAAAAAAGTTCATGGTGTTCAAAAAAGAGCATCCATAGCGCTACCAGTACCTATTTTATTACATCAGACGTCCATACTGCATCACGTGTGCACCATGTGGACGCACATACATTCTGTCAAAAGGGCATACATTCTGTCAAATTTAATATGAGGAATGTTTATTTGAAAAATTAAATTTTGAAATCGAATTGGGCATCCTGAACATGACATCATGAGAGAGGTCATAATCCTGCCAGCAGGGTATATAAATCGCTGCTTTGAGTCAAACTGTTCTTTTGTGCTCAGTTCAAATTGGAACTGTGCTCTATACAGATTGGTGTGGACTGGTGCCTGGCTTTCAAATTATTCAGCATTACATAGAAATGAAATGAAATGATGGCAGAAAAAGACCAATCGGCCCATCCAGTCTGCCCAGCAAGCTCCCACACTTATTTTCCCATACTTATCTGTTTCACTGACCACCATGTTCAGGGCCCTTGATGGTAACTGTTTGATTCAAATTTCCTGCCACCCCATGCCATTGATACAGAGAGTAATGTTGGAGTTGCATCAAAAGTGAGCATAAGGCTTAATGGTTACGGGTAGTAACCGCCGCATCACGCAAGTTACCCCGATGCTTGTTTACCCAGACTGCACAAATCCATGCTTTGTTGGAGGTTGTCTGAATGTAAATCCTCTTTTCCACATTTCTCCCTGTCGTTGAAGCAGAGAGCAACGCTGTATATGCATTCAAAGTGAAGTATCAGGCTTAATTGGTTTAGGGTAGTAACCGCTTCAATAAGCAAGCTACCCCTACGCTTATTTGTTTACCCAGACTGTGTAGTTCAGACCTTGTTGGTTGTTGCCTGAATGCAAATCCTCTTTTCCACATTTTCCCCTGCCATTGAAGCAGAGAGCAACGCTGTATATGCATTCAAAGTGGTGTATCAGGCTTAATTGGTTTAGGGTAGTAACTGCTGCAATAAGCAAGCTACCCCACACTTATTTGTTTACCCAGACTATGTAGTTCAGTCCTTGTTGGTTGTTGTCTAAATGCAAATCCTCTTTTCCACATTTCCCCTTGCTGTTGAAGCAGAGAGCAATGTTGGAGTTGCATTAACCGTGTGAAGGCTTATTGAGTAAGGGTAGTAATCACCAGGTAGTAGCCTCCATTCCAGCAAGTCACCCCATGGTTCTTCTCTTCATTCCCATCTTCTAGCCTTTATGGATCCACAGTGTTTATCCCATGCTCCTTTGAAATCCTTCACAGTTTTAGTTTTCACCACTTCCTCCGGAAGGGCATTCCAGGCATCCACCACCCTCTCCATGAAAAAATACTTCCTGACATTGGTTCTGAGTCTTCCTCCCTGGAGTTTCAAATCATGACCCCCTAGTTCTACTGATTTTTTTTCCAAAGGAAAAGGTTTGTTGTTGACCAGGGATCATTAAAACCTTTCAAGTATCTGAAAGTCTGTATCATATCACCCTTGCTCCTCCTCTCCTCCAGGGTATACGTATTTAGGTTCTTCAGTCTCTCCTCATAAGTCATTTTATGAAGACCATCCACCTTTTTGGTCGCCCTTCTCTGGACTGCCTCTGTCCTGTCTCTGTCCCTTTGGAAATAAGGTCTCCAGAACTGAGCATAGTACTCCAGGTGAGGCCTCACCAAGGCCCTGTACAAGGGGATCATCACTTCCTTTCTCTTACTAGATATTCCTCTCTCTATGCAGCCCAGCATTCTTCTGGATTTAGCTATAGCCTTGTCACATTCTTTCGCTGACTTCAGATCGTTAGACAATATCACCCCAAGGTCTGTCTCCTGCTCCGTGCACATCAGCCCTTCACCCACCATCAAATATTCTTTCGGATTTCCACACCCCATATGCATGACGCTGCACTTCTTGGCATTGAATCTCAGCTGCCATATCTTCGACCACTCTTCCAGCTTCCTTAAATCCCGTCTCATTCTCTCCACTCCTTCTGGCATGTCCACTCTGTTGCAGATCTTAGTATCATCCACAAAAAGACAAATCTTACCTTCTATCCCATCCGCAATGTCGCTCACAAAGATATTGAACAGGACCGGTCTGAACACCAATACTTGCGGCACTCCACTTAACACTGCTCTCTCCTTAGAGTAAGTTCCATTTACCATCACACATTGTCTTCTGTCCGTCAACCAGTCTGCAATCCAGGCCACCACCTCGGCACTCACTCATTTTACTCAAAAGCCTCCTGTGCGGGACCGTATCAAAAGCTTTGCTGAAATCCAAGTAGATGACATCGAGCGCTCTTCCTTGATCCAATTCTCTAGTCACCCAATCAAAAAGGTCAATCAGATTTGTCTCACAGGACCTTCCCTTGGTGAATCCATGCTGCGTCTGGTCCAGCAATTCTTCTGACTGTAGATAGTTCACTATTCTTTTTCTCAGCAGCGACTCCATTACTTTTCTCACCACCGAGGTGAGGCTAACCGGCCTGTAGTTTCCAGCCTCCTCTCTGCTCCCACTCTTGTGAAGTGGAACCACCACCGCTCTTCTCCAATCACTCGGCCTCACTCCCGTTTCTAGGGATCTATGGAACAGGTCATGCAGCGGACCGGCCAGCATATCTCTGAGCTCCCTCAATATCCTGGGATGAACCTCATCAAGCCCCATGGCTTTGTCCACTTTCAGTTTTCCTAGCTCTTCCCATACATTCTCTTCTGTAAACGGAGTTTCATCTATTCCACTGCCCTCCAGTTTCTTGTTAACTAGCGACTAGGGATGTGAATCGTGTCCTCGATCGTCTTAACGATCGATTTCGGCTGGGAGGGGGAGGGAATCGTATTGTTGCCGTTTGGGGGGGGTAAAATATCGTGAAAAATCGTTAAAAATCGTTAAAAATCGAAAAAATCGAAAAATCGAAAAACCGGCACATTAAAACCCCCTAAAACCCACCCCCGACCCTTTAAATTAAATCCCCCACCCTCCCGAACCCCCCCCCCCAATAACTTAAATAACCTGCGGGTCCAGCGGCGGTCCGGAACGGCAGCGGTCCGGAACGGGCTCCTGCTCCTGAATCTTGTCGTCTTCAGCCGGCGCCATTTTCCAAAATGGCGCCGAAAAATGGCGGCGGCCATAGACGAAAAAGATTGGACGGCAGGAGGTCCTTCCGGACCCCCGCTGGACTTTTGGCAAGTCTCGTGGGGGTCAGGAGGCCCCCCACAAGCTGGCCAAAAGTTCCTGGAGGTCCAGCGGGGGTCAGGGAGCGATTTCCCGCCGCGAATCGTTTTCGTACGGAAAATGGCGCCGGCAGGAGATCGACTGCAGGAGGTCGTTCAGCGAGGGTTCCGGCGCCTCGCTGAACGACCTCCTGCAGTCGATCTCCTGCCGGCGCCATTTTCCGTACGGAAAATGGCGCCGGCCATACGCGTATGGCCGGCGCCATTTTCCATATGAAAACGATTCGCGGCGGGAAACCCACCCCCGACCCTTTAATTTAAAGGGTCGGGGGTGGGTTTTAGGGGGTTTTAGTGTGCCGGCTCACGATTCTAACGATTTATAACGATAAATCGTTAGAATCTGTATTGTATTGTGTTCCATAACGGATTAAGACGATATTAAAATTATCGGACGATAATTTTAATCGTCCTAAAACGATTCACATCCCTACTAGCGACGGTCCTTCTCCAGGGTCCTCTTTAGTGAACACCAAACTGAAGTATTCATTTAATATTTCTGCCATTTCTTCGTCTCTCTCCACACATGGATCCTTTTCACCTTTCAATTTAACTATACCACTCTGGACTTTTCTCCTTTCTCTGATGTATCTGAAAAATGTTTTGTCACCTCGCTTTACCTCTTTGGCAATCCTTTCTTCCGCTTGACTTTTTGCTGTCTTGATTACTTTCTTCATCTCCCTCAGTTCCACCAGATATTCTTCCTTATGATCCTCCCTTTGGGATCCTTTATATTTCTTAAACGCTGTTCTTTTAGCTTTTATTTTAACAGCCACCTCCTTTGAGAACCAGATAGGTTTCATTTTTCTCTTGATGATATAGACTTAATTGGCATCTCAGAGACATGTTGAAAGGAGAACAACCAATGGGACAGTGCTATACCGGGGTACAAATTATATCGCAATGACAGAGAGGAGCACCCAGGAGGCAGTGTGGTGCTTTATGTCCGGGATGGCATAGAGTCCAACAGGATAAACATCCCCCACTACTCGCCAAGATGACTGAGAAAGCAGCAATGATTCAGCTTAACGAACATCTAGAGGACAACAATATCCTACATACCTCATAACACGGATTCAGGAAAAACAGAAGTATAGAAACCCTGCTAATCAATCTATCAAATAAATTAATCAGGGGCCTCGACGACAAACTAAATCACCTACTAATTCTACTTGATCTCTCCGCGGCGTTCGATACGGTAGACCATGAAAGCCTGATATCAAGACTTGCGCACATCGGTCTTGATGGCAAAACACTAAGCTGGTTCACCTCCTTCCTAAAAGAAAGATACTTCAAGGTCACCATTAACAACAATTCATCTAATCCCCTCCCACTTGATACCGGGGTACCACAAGGCTCCGCCCTATCTGCCACCCTCTTTAAAATATATACCTACTCCCACTCTGCCACTTCATCTCAAGTCTTGGCATAACATATTATATGTATGCAGATGACATTCAACTACTCATCCCTATATCCAACACTATCAAAGAGACACTGAACACCACAGCCAACCACCTAATTGCTATCAGAGACAAGATATTGAACAGGACCGGTCTGAACACCAATACTTGCGGCACTCCACTTAACACTGCTCTCTCCTTAGAGTAAGTTCCATTTACCATCACACATTGTGCCTCAATATGAATAAAACCAAATGCATCCTCATAGGTAGATACAACTCAGGTTCGACAACTTCCACACACTTCCTACAAATCGATAACATCTGCATCCAACTGAAAAACACTACAAAAGACCTCGGCATCTGGATTGACAACGAACTCAACTTAAAAAAGAACATCGCAACTAAAACGAAAGAAGGCTTTCATAAACTCCACATCCTGAAACACTTAAAATCACTTCTCCACCATCAAGACTTCCGAACTCTGCTGCAATCCCTCATCTTCAACAGCCTTGACTACTGCAACTCTCTTCTGATCGGCCTCCCAAAATCCACACTAAAGCCACTCCAACTGTTACAAAACGCCGCAGCCAGAATCCTTAACGGCACGAAGAAATCAGATCATATCACCCCCGTTCTGAAAAGCCTCTACTGGCTACCAATCGCACAAAGAATTGAATTCAAAGCTTTGACAATTGTCCACAACGCAATATTCAAAGAAGCCAACTCCGCCCTCAATGACATGATTCACCTTCACAAAGCACAACGTACAACTAGAACAGCCTGCAAACTGAATCTAGACATACCCTCCCTCAGCATAGCTAAACTGACCAACACGAGGAACAGAGCCTTCTCCATTGCAGGACCGAAATTATGGAACACCTTACCACACTACCTAAGTTCACTTAGTGACATCAAATCATTTAAAAAGGAACTCAAAACATGGTATTTCAACCAAATCTTCCGTGACGGCGTTTGTTAAGCCGCCCACAACTTCCTAACTCATTCCTCTCCTATGCACGACACGTTCTAATCTCCTCGAATGTCCTCCCCCACCCCCTCCACCTCGCCATCCCTTTCCTTTCAATACCAATCCTCATCTCACCTTGTCCCATCCCTCAGATCAGCCTCACCGATACACTAAGTCCTCTCGTACCCCTCACCTAACGATGAACTCTACTTAAGTTCTCCCCCCTTTTAAATGATTAATTCGTATGTTGTAAAAATGTTCATTTCCAATATGTAATTGTTGCTCTTTTTAAACCTATGCCTCGAACACCGTTCCTAGGATAATAAGTTGTTCCAATGTTATTAAATTGTATTGAGTTGTTACCATGTAAATCGGAGTGAAGGCAGTCTGCTATACTTCAGTATATAAAAGCCTCGAAATAAATAAATAAATGCACAATTGAATCTTTATGGGTAGAAATCCCTTGTGTGACGGGGAAGACTATAGTGATAGGAGTATACTACCGTCCACCTGGTCAAGATGGTGAGACTGACAGTGAAATGCTAAGAGAAATTAGGGAAGCTAACCAAATTGGTAGTGCGGTAATAATGGGAGACTTCAATTACCCCAATATTGACTGGGTAAATGTATCATCGAGACATGCTAGAGAGATAAAGTTCCTAGATGGAATAAATGATAGCTTTATGGAGCAATTGGTTCAGGAACCGATGAGAGAGGGAGCAATTTTAGATCTAATTCTCAGTGGAGAACAGGATTTGGTGAGAGAGGTAACAGTGGTGGGGCTGCTTGGCAATAGTGATCATAATATGATCAAATTTGATTTAATGACTAGAAGGGGGACAGTAAGCAAATCCACTGCTCTCGTGCTAAACTTTCAAAAGGTAAACTTTGATAAAATGAGAAAAATAGTTAGAAAAAAACTGAAAGGAGCAGCTACAAAAGTAAAAAGTGTGCAAGAGGCGTGGTCATTGTTAAAAAATACCATCCTAGAAGCACAATCCAGATGTATTCCACACATTAAGAAAGGTGGAAAGAAGGCAAAACGATTATCGGCATGGTTAAAAGGGGAGGTGAAAGATGCTATTTTAGCCAAAAGATCTTCATTCAAAATTTGGAAGAAGGATCCAACAGAAGAAAATAGGATAATGCATAAACGTTGGCAAGTTAAATGTAAGACATTGATAAGACAGGCTAAGAGAGAATTTGAAAAGAAGTTGGCCGTAGAGGCAAAAACTCACAGTAAAAACTTTTAAAAATATATCCGAAGTAGAAAGCCTGTGAGGGAGTCAGTTGGACCGTTAGCATCCATTACCTGCTATTAATTAAGTTGACTTAGATAATAACCACTGCTATTACTAGCCACGGTAACATGGAATAGACTTAGCTTTTGGGTACTTGCCAGGTTCTTATGGCCTGGATTGACCACTGTTGGAAACAGGATGCTGGGCTTGATGGACCCTTGGTCTGACCCAGTATGGCATGTTCTTATGTTCTTTACTTTTCTAACATATAGATTAGTTGCTTTGGTAATTGCTCCTTTTAGTTTGGCCCACTGATGTTCCACAACTCTCTTGTTCTCCCAGCCTTCTAGTTCTTCCTCCAGTTACTTCCCCATTTCAACAAAGTCCGTGTTTTTGAACTGCAAAACTTGGGTCTTTGTGTGACTTCTATGTATTCTATTTGTGATATGAAAACATACCGTTTGATGATCGCTGGTGCTGAGGTGGGCACTCACCTGGACATTAGAGACATTATCTCTGTTAGTGAGCACTAAATTGAGTGTAGCTCCCTCCTTTGTAGGTTCCATTACCATTTGTTTGACAGAGCCCCTTGCAGGGCATCCACTATCTCTCTACTACTGTTAGATTCTGGCAGATTAATATCTCCAACAATCACCTCTTCTCCCTTCTTTCCCCTTTTGGATGTCTTCAACCAGATCTCTGTCAAGTTCTTCCATTTGATTTGGAGTCCTGTAAACCACTTCAATAAAAATGGATGCCCATCATCTTTTTTTAGGTCGGCCCATAGTGCTTCTTCTTTGCCCCATCTTCCTTGCAGTTCAGATGCTTGGATATTGTTTTTGACATAAAGAGCCACTCCTCCCCCTTTTCTGTCCTTCCTTAACAAGTTATAGCCCGGTATGGTGCAGGAAGATCGACATTGCTTCATTTTCAACAGGTAAGGCATATTTGCTTTGTCCTTGTTTGTTTTTCCTAAGTGTACAACTTGTTTATTGTGTTTATTTTATATTACCTATGTTTCTTGCATTCATAAATTGTTCAGATTCCACTACTTTCAATTGCCTTTTCTTCCACAATATGGACTGATGGCTGTGGGTGAATGGACCCCCAAGTCCTGAATGCCGATGAAAGGTGCTGGGCTTGGGCATTGTTTTGGGCCTGTCCCTGGACACCCAAGCCTTGGACGCTGATGAAAGGAGCCGAACTTGGGTGTATGCTATGTGTTGCGATCCCGGTCGCTAGGCTAGCGACCGGGTCCTTACCTTTCTGCTGCCTCTCCCGGTCTCGCCGCGTTCCGTTGCTCCTGGGGCCTGCAGGGCCGCATGGCAGCGTCTCTCTCCACGTGGAGACGCTGCCGAGGGACGACTCAGACTTCTCCCACTGCCAGGCAACGCGCGCGCGCGAGCAGGGGGCTCTTAAAGGTCCAGCACCCGGAAGTGCTGAACCGCCCCGTTCCTGACGTCAGACGCTGGCCGGCTATTTAAACCAGCGTCTGACTTCCTTGCTTTGCCTTTGCAACGAGGTCACTCTACTGTGTGCTTAGTTGCTTCCCAGCGTTGCTTTCAGCCTTGGTTCCTGCTTGTTCCAGCCGTGCCTTGCTTCCAGCCCTGGTTCCTGCTTGTTCCAGCCGTGCCTTGCTTCCAGCTCCGGTTCCAGCTTGTTCCAGCCATGCCTTGCTTCCAGCCCTGGTTCCTGCTTGTTCCAGCCGTGCCTTGCTTCCAGCTCCGGTTCCAGCTTGTCCCAGCCGTGCCTTGCTTCCAGGTCAGGTTCTGTTTGGTCCTGCTGTGCCTTGGCTCCAGCTCTGGGCTCTACTTGCTGTCTACATATCCTGACTCCAGCTCCGGTTCCTGATTCTCCTTGTCTTCAGCCAGCCACGAACCTTGGTCTTCTTCACGATTCTCCTTTGTCTTCAGCCAGCCACGAACCTTGGTCTTCTTCACGATTCTCCTTTGTCTTCAGCCAGCCACGAACCTTGGTCTTCTTCACGATTCTCCTTTGTCTTCAGCCAGCCACGAACCTTGGTCTTCTTCACGATTCTCCTTTGTCTTCTGCCAGCCTCGAACCTTGGTCTTCTTCACGATTCTCCTTTGTCTTCTGCCAGCCTCGAACCTTGGTCTTCTTCATGATTCTCCTTTGTCTTCAGCCAGCCACAGACCTTGGACTCATTCACGATTCTCCTAAGTCCCAGCGACTCGGACCCCTACGGGCTCCTCCTGGGGGGGTCTTGGGTTTCCAGGGTGAAGACGCCATCAGTCCGCTCCAGCTGAGTGCCGCCTCCCGGCTTATTAACTCCTGTGGACGCTGTCCACCTCAGCCGGCCCAAGGGTCCACTATTGACTTTACTCATAACATAACAGTTTGCAAAGGCCATGGACTCGGCGGACTCCGCTCCTATGCAGGCCATCCCTGGCATGGCCCAAAGAATCCAGCAGCAACAGCAATGTCTGGAAGTCTTGGCTGCTACGGTGGATCGCCTAGCCAGTCGCTTGGACGCCAATCCTCCTCCGGTGGCACAACCCCCGCCTCCACCGGCGGTTCTAGCTCCCGCGCAGACTCAGCTTCCAGCGCCTACTCGATACTCCGGGGATGCCAGATCGTGCAGGGCGTTTTTGAATCAGTGTTTCATCCGCTTCACTTTGCTACCAGGGCAGTTCCCGTCTGATGCCGTCAAGGTAGCATATATTTTGTCTCTGCTCGATGGGAGAGCTATGCTATGGGCCTCTCCCATGTGGGAGAAACAGGACGCCATGCTGCACAATTTACAGGATTTCGTGACTCACTTCAAACAGACTTTTGACGAGCCAGCTCGTGCTACCACCGCTACCACTGAAATTCTACAGCTACGACAAGGATCCCGTTCTCTGGCGGAGTACGCTATTGAATTTCGTACTCTGGCGATGGAACTCGGCTGGCAGGATGACTGTTTGCGGGGTATTTTCTTGGAAGGCCTTGCAGGCCGTATCAAGGACGAGCTGATGGCTCGCGACCTGCCCTTCACTCTGAACGGGGTGATAGACTTGGCCGGGAGGATTGACCGGCGATTGCAGCAACGAGCTAAGGAGGGTCGAGTTCCTCGTCGGCCTGTCTCTTTGGCACCCTCCTTCTCCAGGTCTCTGACTTTATCTCACAAGACATCATCAGCCTCCCACAGCCCCTCTGAGGAACCTATGCAGCTTGGTCGGGCGCCCCTAACCGAGGAGGAGAAGACACGTCGCCGCACTCAAGGCCTGTGCTTATACTGCGGCACTAAGGGTCATTTCCTGGGTCAGTGTCCTGCGAGACCGGGAAAAGCTCAAGTCTAGGGAGAGATGAGGAGGTTCCCCTAGGCTATGTTAATGCTACTCCTCAATGTACAGTTCCTATAACGTTGGAGTATCCAGGTGGCTCCTTTCAGACTCTAGCTTTCATTGATTCCGGAGCCGGAGGGAACTTTATCTGGAGAGAACTGGTACACCAATTAGGACTACCTACTAAGCGCCGGATACCTCCATTACGGGTTACCTCTATCCAGGGAACCCCTCTACCTGGATCCATTTCTGAAACTACGATGCCTCTCACTTTACGGACGGGAGTGCTTCACACTGAGACAATCTCCTTTTTGCTACTTGATAAATCGGTGCACCCTGTGGTCCTGGGACTCCCTTGGTTGCAACAACATGCTCCGGTGATCCATTGGGACTCTCTCCAAATTGCGCAATGGAGTCCTTCCTGTTTCCAGAATTGCCTGGATCCCGTTCCTAGACCGGAGATATTACTCTCTCACTCTGCCCTGGACCTTCCTTTGCCGTACCAGAATTACGCTGACGTGTTCTCCAAACAAAAGGCTGAACTGCTTCCATGCCATCGGCCCTTCGACTGTGCCATTGATTTACTACCTGGTTCCACTCCTCCGCGGGGTAGGGTATACCCTCTTTCTCTGCCAGAAACCCATGCAATGTCAGACTACATTACGGAGAATCTTGCCAAAGGGTTCATTCGTCCTTCGCACTCCCCTGCAGGAGCAGGATTCTTTTTTGTGTCCAAAAAAGATGGCTCCCTCCGGCCGTGCATAGACTATCGAGGTCTGAACTCCATCACTAAGAAAGATCGCTATCCCTTGCCTCTGATCCCAGAACTGCTCGATAGACTTCAGAGGGCCAAGATCTTTACAAAATTGGATTTACGTGGAGCATACAATTTGGTTCGTATTCGTCCCGGTGACGAGTGGAAGACAGCGTTCAACACGCGAGATGGACATTACGAATACTTAGTAATGCCTTTCGGCTTATGTAATGCCCCTGCTGTCTTCCAGAATCTGATGAATGAGGTACTCCGGGAGATGCTTCATTCCTTCGTCATAGTGTACCTTGATGACGTCCTGATCTATTCCCAAGATCTTTCTTCCCATCGCCAACACGTCAAACAAGTCTTACAGGCTCTAAGGGACAATCATCTATACGCTAAATTTGAAAAATGTCAGTTTGAGTGCGAGTCGCTTCCGTTCTTGGGATATATTGTTTCCTCGTCCGGTTTCCAGATGGACCCAGAGAAGGTGGCGGCCATTGTCAATTGGCCTCGCCCGTCTGGCCTGAAGGCGCTACAGCGATTCCTTGGATTCGCCAATTTTTACAGGCATTTTATACCACATTACTCCCAGAAGGTAGCTCCTCTCACGGCGCTTACTCGCAAAGGGGTTAACGCTCACGATTGGTCCACTACCGCCTCGGCTGCCTTTGAAGACTTAAAACAAGCATTCCTAGCCGCTTCCTGCCTACGACACCCAGATCCACAACGACCCTTCATCTTGGAGGTCGATGCCTCGAATCTGGCTGTTGGAGCGGTGCTCAGTCAACACGATACTTCGGGCAAATTGATGCCATGTTCTTACTTCTCTAAAAAGTTTTCGCCTGCTGAATGTAACTATGGCATCGGAGACAAGGAACTCCTAGCCATTAAGTTAGCCTTCGAGGAGTGGAGGCAATGGCTGGAGGGGGCTAATCATCCGGTGACAGTGTACACTGACCACAAAAATTTATTGTACTTGGCCCGAGTTCAACGACTAAACTCGCGGCAAGCAAGATGGTCACTCTTCTTCAGTCGTTTCAATTTCATCCTCAAGTTTCGACCAGCGGAGAAGAACATTCGAGCCGATGCTCTATCTCGTACCTGTCAGCCGGAGGAAGAGGACGACTCTCCACGAACCATCCTGGATCCTGCCTGTGTTCAACTAACTACTACTTCCATTTGTTCCTCAAGTAAGACTACGGTTCCTAAAAGGCTTCGGAGGGAAGTCCTGTCTTGGGGCCACGACTCCTTGACCGGGGGGCACGCTGGTAGACTAAGAACTTTGGATCTTATAAATCGTTTCTATTGGTGGCCAGGTCTTCGACGTGATGTTTCCCTTTACGTGAGTTCTTGCCCCACTTGCGCTCTGCAGAAACCGCTTAATGGCCCCCCGAGAGGGTTACTACAACCGTTACCTATACCCACGGAACCCTGGACACATATTGCCACTGACTTTATGGTGGAACTCCCGCCTTCGCAAGGCAAGACTGTGGTATGGGTCACGGTGGACCGCTTCTCTAAAATGGCTCACTTTGTGCCTTTACCCAAATTACCTTCCGCCACTGAACTGGCTTCTCTGTTCACACACCATGTATTCCGTATTCATGGTCTGCCTCAGGACATTGTTTCAGACAGAGGTCCTCAATTCACAGCCAGGTATTGGAAAGCCTTATGCAAAATATTTAAGATCCAGTTGAGTTTCTCTTCCGCTTTTCACCCGCAAAGTAATGGGCAAACTGAACGCATGAATCGTTCTTTAAAGTTGTTCCTACGAGCGTTCATTAACCACAAACAAGATAATTGGGTGGAGCTTTTGCCTTGGGCTGAATTCGCCTATAATAATCAGATACATACGGCGACGGGGAAATCCCCTTTTCAAATTGTGTACGGTAAACAGCTCAAACCACCGTTACCTCTACCTGTACCAACCTCCTCACCCGCTGCTCAATTGTCCGCGGACCAATTGAGTAAATTGTGGTCCTCAACTCAACACCGTCTTCAGAAGGTCGCACGCACTGCTAAACGCTACTATGATCGACACCGAAAACCTGCATTCACCTTCCTCCCAGGCGATCGAGTGTGGCTTAGTACAAAGAACATTCATTTGAGGCAACCTTCCAAGAAACTCTCTCCCAAGTTCTGTGGTCCCTTCCGCGTAGCAGAAAGAGTAGGGTTGGTCTCTTACCGTCTACGACTCCCAACCACTTTACGCATTCATGATGTCTTTCACGTCTCTCTCTTAAAACCAGTAATTCTTTCCAGATTCCACCCCAGGCCTCTTGACGACGCTTCCACCACCACGGATGGGGATCCTACGTTTCAGGTACGAGAGGTCCTGGATGCTCGTTTCGCCAACAGACGTTGGGAGTATTTGCTGGCCTGGGAAGGTTGTGGAGACGAAGACAATACGTGGGAGCCTGCCCGCAACATCTTGGACAAGACTCTCCTACAGCAATATCATCTGGACCATCCTGACAGGCCTAGTCCTCTGAAGAGGGGGCGTAAAAGGGGGGGTACTGTTGCGGTCCCGGTCGCTAGGCTAGCGACCGGGTCCTTACCTTTCTGCTGCCTCTCCCGGTCTCGCCGCGTTCCGTTGCTCCTGGGGCCTGCAGGGCCGCATGGCAGCGTCTCTCTCCACGTGGAGACGCTGCCGAGGGACGACTCAGACTTCTCCCACTGCCAGGCAACGCGCGTGCGTGAGCAGGGGGCTCTTAAAGGTCCAGCACCCGGAAGTGCTGAACCGCCCCGTTCCTGACATCAGATGCTGGCCGGCTATTTAAACCAGCGTCTGACTTCCTTGCTTTGCCTTTGCAACGAGGTCACTCTACTGTGTGCTTAGTTGCTTCCCAGCGTTGCTTTCAGCCTTGGTTTCTGCTTGTTCCAGCCGTGCCTTGCTTCCAGCCCTGGTTCCTGCTTGTTCCAGCCGTGCCTTGCTTCCAGCTCCGGTTCCAGCTTGTTCCAGCCGTGCCTTGCTTCCAGCCCTGGTTCCTGCTTGTTCCAGCCGTGCCTTGCTTCCAGCTCCGGTTCCAGCTTGTCCCAGCCGTGCCTTGCTTCCAGGTCAGGTTCTGTTTGGTCCTGCTGTGCCTTGGCTCCAGCTCTGGGCTCTACTTGCTGTCTACATATCCTGACTCCAGCTCCGGTTCCTGATTCTCCTTGTCTTCAGCCAGCCACGAACCTTGGTCTTCTTCACGATTCTCCTTTGTCTTCAGCCAGCCACGAACCTTGGTCTTCTTCACGATTCTCCTTTGTCTTCAGCCAGCCACGAACCTTGGTCTTCTTCACGATTCTCCTTTGTCTTCAGCCAGCCACGAACCTTGGTCTTCTTCACGATTCTCCTTTGTCTTCTGCCAGCCTCGAACCTTGGTCTTCTTCACGATTCTCCTTTGTCTTCTGCCAGCCTCGAACCTTGGTCTTCTTCACGATTCTCCTTTGTCTTCAGCCAGCCACAGACCTTGGACTCATTCACGATTCTCCTAAGTCCCAGCGACTCGGACCCCTACGGGCTCCTCCTGGGGGGGTCTTGGGTTTCCAGGGTGAAGACGCCATCAGTCCGCTCCAGCTGAGTGCCGCCTCCCGGCTTATTAACTCCTGTGGACGCTGTCCACCTTAGCCGGCCCAAGGGTCCACTATTGACTTTACTCATAACATAACACTATGGGCATCACCAGGGGCCTGTAAAAAGAAGCAGAAATTATGGACATCCTTCCATAAAATGTTGGTATTCCCATCTGTTCATGCTATCCACGTGGCCTGTTCCTTTGTACTTCCATTAATTGCATGTTATCCTATGGGTTCATTATTTCCATGTGGCCTGTGCTTTTGGCCTTCCATTAACTAATTTTGGCCTGTCTGAACTATTCATGTAACCTGTTCCTTTGCCTTCCATTAACTGCATGTTTTCCCATCTGTTCATGCTGTGCATGTGGCCTGCTCCTTTGTCCTTCCATTAACTGTATGTTTTCATATCTGTTCATGTTATATATGTGTCAGATTAGTATGAATTGTTGTAAGTAACATCAGTTAGTGTATATTAAGTATTCCTATATGATATGTTTTGCAAACACCTTTCTTATAGGTATGCTATGTTTTTATTTGCATACACAATTCTGACAAGCAATGGCCAATGTTGGAGACAATGGAAATAGCACTGGGAAAGAAGTGCAGAAAAAACCAGCAGAAAAACAAAAGTTGACTCAGGTGGCGAGGAAGGCTGGAGGGCAAGAAGAGCAGGCAGGCCCCAGTGGTAGCCAAGTGTCACCAAAGCAAGCACATGATGTGTGCTTCTCGGACGCAGAGAAGGAACCCCTGTGCTGGCATGTCTGCGAGAACTACAAAGAACTTCAGATCAAAGGCTTCCTCAGCCACAAAGAAAAGAATTTGGGAAAGAATTGCACTTGATGTCAGCTCCATGGTGGTCAAGACAAGAGATATTAAACAAATCCAACATCACTGGTATGACACATGCAGGGAGGATAAAGAGAAGGCTGCCAAAATCGAGACATCTTACTGCAGGACTTGGGCAGGTCCAGCCTGCACTCTTGTTTTGACCTCCATAGAGGAGTTCATCATGTGCACTCTAGCCCTGAAGTAGTGGATGGGGCACATACACCATACGGGTGTGACACAGGCCAGAGAGAAGGTATGGTTTTTGAAATGGCTACCATGTTTGCATTTGATGTTTCTCTTTTAGGCGCTTGGGTGGTTAACAGCTGTGAACTAAATAATGAGTTGCAACTTGTGTTTCTCTATCCTTTTCTGCAGATCAAGTAGTCAACAACATAGACTCACAAGTGGACGATGATGTGGAAGGAGAGAAACAGTCTCCTCCCACCCTGGAATTCACTTTTCTGATGCCAATGCAAGAGTCTCCCCGCCCAGAAGGCCTGCTTGTAGAGGAGAATCAGCTCGAGTATCCATTAACGCTGTCACTGGAGGAAGTAGTACCAGAAACTCAGGTATTAGAGACAACAGTGGCCCCAGAGGAAGTGGAAGCAGAGGTGGATGGCATGCTGCCCATCATTAGCCTCAATGGGCTGGGTGCAGACTTGGTGGTCGACCTGCTGCACGTCAGGAGCAATACAACGAGTCTGTTATCCAGGGCTGGAGTTCAGTACACTTAGTACTACTAGAAATGTGTCAGGAGAACGCAGAGGCAGTGTCCACTATGGGTGGCCTGATGGGCCAGCTTATCAGCACTGTCTGGGATGTAGCCAGTGCCTTGAGGTTGGGGAACCACACATGAGTCTCATCAGTTTGCCTAATAAAACTTTTTTGTTGTGTGTAAGTAATGATTTACGTCTCTTATTTCTGGGCTCTGGTTTAGACCCAGGCCAAGATGTCAAACTTGTGCAGACTCAGGGCAAGGTCGTGGCGATGTACCATGTCCTACCCTGGGCCTCCACAAGGTTGAGTCTTTGGCCTGGATCTAGGCCTCGCCAGTGTATACACTGCACTGGGTATGTGGGTGCCAGGGGCAAACCGGGCCCTGGAATTTTTCTGGGTGGGATGGATGGATGGTGGATAAGGGAGGCCTTCGGAGGCTCAGGTTTATTTTTTTGGTTCGATGTTGGTTCGATGTTGGGTTTATTTTTTAGTTATTTGCTTTTTCACACTACTGAAAATGAGTCAGACATTCCAGAAACCAACACTGATGGGGAAAAAACACTCCCGAAAATAAGAACATAAGAAAATGCCATACTGGGTCAGACCAAGGGTCCATCAAGCCCAGCATCCTGTTTCCAACAGTGGCCAATCCAGGCCATAAGAACCTGGCAACTTGGGTACTTGCCAGGCCATAAGAACCTGGCAAGTACCCAAAAACTAAGTCTATTCCATGTTACCATTGCTAATGGCAGTGGCTATTCTCTAAGTGAACTTAATAGCAGGTAATGGACTTCTCCTCCAAGAACTTATCCAATCCTTTTTTAAACACAGCTATACTAACTGCACTAACCACATCCTCTGGCAACAAATTCCAGAGTTTAATTGTGTGTTGAGTAAAAAAGAACTTTCTCCGATTAGTTTTAAATGTGCCCCATGTTAACTTCATGGAGTGCCCCCTAGTCCTTCTATTATCTGAAAGAGTAAATAACTGATTCACATCTACCCGTTCTAGACCTCTCATGATTTTAAACACCTCTATTATATCCCCCCTCAGCCGTCTCTTCTCCAAGCTGAAAAGTCCTAACTGTTGCGGTTTGAGACTGGTGGTGGACCCTTGGGCTGGCCTGGTGGAGCGAGGGCTCCGACGATGGTACAGAGGCCGGGAGGAGGAACACAGCTGGTGCGGACGAGGTGGAGCTTCACCCTGGAGACCCGAGACCCCCCCCAGGAGAAGCCCGTAGGGATCTGGGCCGCTGGGACTTAGGAGCGTGGCAGCGGAGAGACGTAAGGACGGACCAATAGTCGAGGCAGGCTGCAGGCAAGGGGAGTCAAAGAAAGCCGAGGTCAGGAGCCGAAGAGTCAAGCCGAAGGAGCAGGAACAGAAGGAACTGGAATGGATCAGGACCAGCAGGAACAGGAGCAAGTCAGGATCAGCAGGATCAGGAGTAAGTCAGGATCAGCAACTAGCACTCTACGAAGGAGCGACCTCGTTGCAAGGCAAGGCAGAGGAGGCAGACGCCGGCTTAAGTATCCTGCCAGCGTCTGACGTCAGTCCGAGGGCGGTTCAGCACTTCCGGGTGCTGGACCTTCAAAACCCCGGCCTTCGCGCACGCGTTCCCTAGTGGGGGAGGAGCCAGAATCAGGCCTCGGCGGCGTCTCCCTTGTGGAGACGCCGCTGCCATGCGGCCAGGCAGGCCTCGGCGTTCGCGGCTCCCAGCACGGCGAAGGGGCAGGAAACCAGGTAAGGACCCGGTCGCTAGCTTAGCGACCGGGACCGCAACACTAACCTCTTTAGTCTTTCCTCATAGGGGAGCTGTTCCATTCCCCTTATCATTCTGGTATCCCTTCTCTGTACCTTCTCCATCGCAATGAATCAAAAAAAGAAAAACACCTTTTTAAGCCCTGTATCCATAACACACATCTCGGCTGGTTCAATCTTTTTTTATATTGTTATGTTTTTACATTTGTCGGTTTTTGCCTTATTATGAATATGAAATGGTTGAAAGTCACCTCTCAGCACTCTAAAGCACCGTCACCAAGCTTTTTAATATTGTGACACTCCTGGAACAGGGGCTGCTACGTTGTGGCAGAAACCCACCCCCACCATCATCACTTTCTCCTCCCTTTCCTTTCCTCTCCATCCACCCCTTGGCATCATTATCTTTTCCCTTCCTTCTTCACCCAGCATCGTAATTGTGCTTCTCCCCTATTATCATTATCTTCTTTCCTCCCTTATCGCCCCCTATCCCAGGCATCATCTCCTTCCCTCTCCCACTATCTCTTCCCTCTCCCTGGTATTATTGTCCCATGCACAGTAGCACCTCGAACAATGGGCTGGCATAGATGTCCAGCAGAGTCCAGGATTCAACACGGCAAACACCAACTAAGTAACCAAAAATAAAAATATTTATTACAAAAGAAAAAAATATTTTTGTTGATAAAATAAAAATATAAAATAAACTCTGATGTTTATAACAAAAAGAATTGAAAACTGAAATAAAAAAATATTTACATGAAAGGAGAGGTTGGGATGAAGGGTGGGAGGGGGGTTGTGTCCCTGGGGGGACCAGGAGGAGCATCACCGTTGGGGGAGGAAAGTGGCCAGCTTGGTTGCTGCTGAGCTATGGCCATCAGCGATTGAGCTCCAGACATAGCCGAGAGCAGCTCAATCATCTGCCCCTGGCCATGCACCAACTCCGCTAAGTTGGCCGCCGTGTGTCCCAGTAGCCCTTCCATAGAGTCCATACTGTGGATCAACCGCACCAGCAGAGCAGGCATAGCATCCAAGCACTTTTTTTTTCCCTTTCAGTCCACATTACCCATGTGGCCGGTTCCTTTGTCCTTACATTAACTACGTTCGCATAGCTTTCTCTGCTCTGGATTTCCACGTCTGTGCCCACCACTTGCCTCCTTTAATGACCCTGTTGTGTGGCAATTTACAAGAAATGCTGCACATTGACTCTGGAAGATGTAAACCATGTTAATGCTTCATGGGCGATCGCTTCCTCCTATGATACAGACCCCACCGTGCGAAGACAGGACAATCAGCAGCAAGTGAAACAAATACAACTTTTTTAAAATATTTTTTTTTATCAAAATAAATGTTATTCAAAAAAAGAAAAAGAAAAGTATTTGTTCATAAATTGAAATATATTACAGTATTCAAAAAAGTAAACAGACAAACAAACAAGGGGGAAGGGGGGGTGTCCGTGGGCAATGAGGAGGAGTGTCATTGATTAGGGGGGTGGATGGCCTATGTGGTCGCTGCTGGGACATCCCCACGAGAGCTTGAGCTGCTAATATTGCAGCCAGCAGCTCAGTCACTCGTTTCTGTCCTGTCACCAGCTGTACCTGGCTGGGCATTGCAGACTACTTGAGGCAGTCCCAGAAAGGTTCCTTCTTCTGTTCCTGTGCAGATAAGACTCTTTTACATTTTTGTGGTGCTCTCTGGGGGATAAAAGACTCTTACTTTTCTGTGGTGCTCTTGAGGGAAAAAAGAAAAAACCCAAAAAAAAAAACCCTGCTTGTTTTCTTTCACTATTCTTCTAATTGCTTTGTGCTGCACTAACATCTGGGCTCTCTGAGCAGTAGAACTTCTGTGTTTTATACCTTTCTCTAGGTCTGTTATTATACAGTAATTGTTGCTTGCAAACTGTTATTTTTAAGATCCAGTATACCTGCTTTTCTATTATTGTATAGCTGTTCTTTAATAATCTGGTTAATATTTGCACAGACGTGCTGAGGGGGTCCTTTAATAGCTAAAGGACTAATAAGGTTCCAGAAAGTGTCCTGCTTGTCCCAGGTTCAACTGTTTGTTTCCCTCCCACCCTACCCCTGGGATTAGATTACTATTATAGACTGTCTAAATTAGCATTAGCAACAAGATCAATTAGTAAGTTAACAGCTAAGGACATACCAATCCCAAACTTAACCAATATGAGAACTATCCAATGCAACTGTTGTAGAGCCTTTATTCTGAGGGAAAGCATCTGGAGACTTGGAGCTTGCCCGATCTGTGCACAGCTCTCTTCTTTGAAAACGGAGCTGACTGAGGTTAAAGCTCAATTAGCTTCAATTAAAAGGATTACACCCATATTGCATTACTCAGAAAATAATTCCCCAACACCAAAGAATAACCAGGAGTCAAGAAAAAGAAATACAGTAGACTCAGATAGGATAACACATGTGTCCCACAGTCACCCATTCTTGACAGATGGGAAACCAACAAGTACACCCTCCCACTCAATCAGTTCATCAAGTAAATCATTAAAAAACAGGATCACAGTGGGCTCTGGTAGAATTAGACCTGTAACAAGGAGACACACACAGTATCATTGTTACGCTTGGGCTCCGGACAGGAGTCGTGCACACCACCCAGCAGGGTGGCTCCAGGTGGAGAGAGACAGGAGGCTCGAAACAGAGTCAGGTACCAGGCTGGGTCAGGGCAGGCAGCAATAATCAGAGTCTGGGTTCAGGCTGGGTCAGGGCAGGCGGCAAGTGGCAGTGTCTGGTACAGGCTGGGTCAGGGCAGGCGGCAAGTGGCAGTGTCTAGTACAGGCTGGGTCAGGGCACAGTAAGCAGGACAAGGCAGGTCAGAAGGCCCGTAGGCCACACACACACACACACGGAAGGCCCGTAGGCCACACACCAATAGCGGGGCAAGGCAGGTCAGAAGGCCCGTAGGCCATACACACACACACGGAAGGCCCGTAGGCCACACACCATAGACGGGGCAAGGCAGGTCAGAAGGCCCGTAGGCCACACACACACACACGGAAGGCCCGTAGGCCACACACCATAGACGGGGCAAGGCAGGTCAGAAGGCCCGTAGGCCACACACACACACACGGAAGGCCCGTAGGCCACACACCATAGACGGGGCAAGGCAGGTCAGAAGGCCCGTAGGCCACACACACACACACGGAAGGCCCGTAGGCCACACACCATAGACGGGGCAAGGCAGGTCAGAAGGCCCGTAGGCCACACACACACACACGGAAGGCCCGTAGGCCACACACCATAGACGGGGCAAGGCAGGTCAGAAGGCCCGTAGGCCACACACACACACACGGAAGGCCCGTAGGCCACACACCATAGACGGGGCAAGGCAGGTCAGAAGGCCCGTAGGCCACACACACACACACGGAAGAAGGCCAAAAGGCCGCACAAGGCAAGGCAAGGATAGGCCCGAAGGCCGCGCAAGGCAAGGCAAGGCAAGGATAGGCCCGAAGGCCACGCAAGGCAAGGCAAGGCAAGGATAGGCCCGAAGGCCACGCAAGGCAAGGCAAGGCAAGGATAGGCCCGAAGGCCACGCAAGGCAAGGCAAGGCAAGGCAAGGATAGGCCCGAAGGCCACGCAAGGCAAGGCAAGGCAAGGATAGGCCCGAAGGCCACGCAAGGCAAGGCAAGGCAAGGATAGGCCCGAAGGCCACGCAAGGCAGGCTAGAGCAGGGAGCCCAGGTGAGCTCGATGCCGAAGCACCGAGGCAACTGTCAGGCAGGGTTAAGAGGGCACACCCAGAGCATAGAGTGGACATAGGAGATGGACTGGGCCTGTCAGGAAAGCCAGCCCTAGAGGGACCCCTGGTGGTGAGGCGGTAGCACAGCAGCCACCGCCGTAACAGTACCCCCCCCTCAAGGCCTCCCCCTCCTCCTGGATCCCATCTGTGCAGGAGGTAATCAAGAATAACGGGAGACCACTCCGGGGGTGATGCGGCAGGTTCAACTCCTCTCCGAGGCAATAAGGCAGTCCATAACCCCTCCTGGGACAAGGCGGCAGGGTTAGACCCCTCCTGGGGTAGCAGAGGCGGTGCAGATTTCCATAACCCCTCCTGGGGTGACAAGGGGAACACAAACCCCACCTGGGGCAGAGAAATAGTCCGTAACCCTTCTTGAGGCGATAGTAGGACCGGTCCGGACCCTTCCAAGGTCGGCATTAAGACCGGTACAGGCCCCTCCAGGGGCGGCAGCTGGGCCAGTACAGCAGGCTCGGATCCTACTCGGGCAATTGTAGCAGGCTCGGACCCCTCTCGGGGCGGTGTAGCAGGCTCGGACCCCTCTCGGGGCGATGAAGCAGGCTCGGACCCCTCTCGGGGCATTGTAGCAGGCTCGGACCCCTCTCGGGGCGTTGTAGCAGGCTCGGACCCCTCTCGGGGTGATGAAGCAGGCTCGGACCCCTCTCGGGGCATTGTAGCAGGCTTGGACCCCTCTCGGGGCGTTGTAGCAGGCTCGGACCCCTCTCGGGGCGATGAAGCAGGCTCGAACCCCTCTCGGGGCGATGAAGCAGGCTCGGACCCCTCTCGGGGCATTGTAGCAGACTCGGACCCCTCTCGGGGCGTTGTAGCAGGCTCGGACCCCTCTCGGGGCGATGAAGCAGGCTCGGACCCCTCTCGGGGCATTGTAGCAGGCTCGGACCCCTCTCGGGGCATTGTAGCAGGCTCGGACCCCTCTCGGGGCGATGAAGCAGGCTCGGACCCCTCTCGGGGCGATGAAGCAGGCTCGGACCCCTCTCGGGGCATTGTAGCAGGCTCGGACCCCTCTCGGGGCGTTGTAGCAGGCTCGGACCCCTCTCGGGGCGATGAAGCAGGCTCGGACCCCTCTCGGGGCGTTGTAGCAGGCTCGGACCCCTCTCAGGGCGATGAAGCAGGCTCGGACCCCTCTCGGGGCATTGTAGCAGGCTCGGACCCCTCTCGGGGCGTCAGCAGGACCGGTATGGACCCCTCCAGGGACGGCAGCAGGGCCGGTTCAGACCCCTCCAAGGGCGTTGTAGCAGGTTCGGACCCCTCTGAAGACGGCAGCAGGGCCGGTTCGGCAGGCTCAGATGGCAGAGTTAGAAAGTCTGTCAGCAGGGCTGGTGCGGACCCCTCCGAGGACGGCAGCAGGGCCGGTTCAGCAGACTCAGGCTCTTCTCGGGGTAGTGCAGCAGGTTCAGATGGCAGAGTAGCATGGTTAAAGGTAGTGTGCATGGAAGACACAGATTGTACTGCCGTGGGCTTGATACCTCGAGCCAAAGTCTGATGCTCCTGATTTTGTTTCTGGAGGAGCAGTTTAGAGAAGGCACAGGCAGTTCTAGGACGTCTAGGGAAGGTGCTCGTTAGTGTCCACTTGGCAGCTGTGGGAAGCTGAGCCCTGCTAGAGCTAATCAGCTCTCTCCGTTGTAGAGAAACCTGTTCCCAAGGCTCTAGCACTGGTCTCACAGAAGCCTTCTTGGCCAGGTAAGTCCTGGGTTTTTCTACCCTCAAACTGCCAGCAAAAATGTCTGTTTTAGTTGAGCCAGAAACAGAATACTGGTTAGGAGAGCTGATAGCCTTTTCTAATTGCACAGCTGGTCCTAGAGCAGAACAACAGGGGCAGGGTTTGCCTGGAGGTAACAAACACGGGAGACAGGAGCATTTCCACCACCCTGGTTTAGGAGCCAGACAGTTCAAACACTCCTGATAGACAGAGACATTTTTCTTGTTGCAGTTATTGCATGACCAGTGTTCCTGACCAACAAGTTCACAGGCTAGACAGTTCTGATAGCTAGGATAATTCAAAGTTTGACAGGAACTGCAGGTATAAAACTTTAAAGAAGGAGGCATCTTGAATTAGTGAAAAGTTGACTCACCGGCAGGACACAGACTTATCTCTTCCCCTGGAAAATGTGATGGCTTCGGCATACTGTTACGCTTGGGCTCCGGACAGGAGTCGTGCACACCACCCAGCAGGGTGGCTCCAGGTGGAGAGAGACAGGAGGCTCGAAACAGAGTCAGGTACCAGGCTGGGTCAGGGCAGGCAGCAATAATCAGAGTCTGGGTTCAGGCTGGGTCAGGGCAGGCGGCAAGTGGCAGTGTCTGGTACAGGCTGGGTCAGGGCAGGCGGCAAGTGGCAGTGTCTAGTACAGGCTGGGTCAGGGCACAGTAAGCAGGACAAGGCAGGTCAGAAGGCCCGTAGGCCACACACACACACACACGGAAGGCCCGTAGGCCACACACCAATAGCGGGGCAAGGCAGGTCAGAAGGCCCGTAGGCCATACACACACACACGGAAGGCCCGTAGGCCACACACCATAGACGGGGCAAGGCAGGTCAGAAGGCCCGTAGGCCACACACACACACACGGAAGGCCCGTAGGCCACACACCATAGACGGGGCAAGGCAGGTCAGAAGGCCCGCAGGACACACACACACACACGGAAGGCCCGTAGGCCACACACCATAGACGGGGCAAGGCAGGTCAGAAGGCCCGTAGGCCACACACACACACACGGAAGGCCCGTAGGCCACACACCATAGACGGGGCAAGGCAGGTCAGAAGGCCCGTAGGCCACACACACACACACGGAAGGCCCGTAGGCCACACACCATAGACGGGGCAAGGCAGGTCAGAAGGCCCGTAGGCCACACACACACACACGGAAGGCCCGTAGGCCACACACCATAGACGGGGCAAGGCAGGTCAGAAGGCCCGTAGGCCACACACACACACACGGAAGAAGGCCAAAAGGCCGCACAAGGCAAGGCAAGGATAGGCCCGAAGGCCGCGCAAGGCAAGGCAAGGCAAGGATAGGCCCGAAGGCCACGCAAGGCAAGGCAAGGCAAGGATAGGCCCGAAGGCCACGCAAGGCAAGGCAAGGCAAGGATAGGCCCGAAGGCCACGCAAGGCAAGGCAAGGCAAGGATAGGCCCGAAGGCCACGCAAGGCAGGCTAGAGCAGGGAGCCCAGGTGAGCTCGATGCCGAAGCACCGAGGCAACTGTCAGGCAGGGTTAAGAGGGCACACCCAGAGCATAGAGTGGACATAGGAGATGGACTGGGCCTGTCAGGAAAGCCAGCCCTAGAGGGACCCCTGGTGGTGAGGCGGTAGCACAGCAGCCACCGCCGTAACAATCATATGCAACAAGAACATAAAGCCCTCCCTATATTAACTGAAGAAATTCTAGAGAAAAACATTGAGATGGATAACTCTGTCATCAATGGCACAACTGCAAAAGGAACGAGTAAAGTGAATAACAAATCTCAACTAAAGTCTCAAAAGGAGTACAGGAAAAGCAATAACCGTAAAGAGAGTACCTGGAAAGCTATGACTACAAATGCTCATAGTTTGGGAAATAAAATCCCAGATCTGCAGGCCCTAATGACAGAGGCAGAATTGGACATCGTTGCTATCACAGAGACATGGTTCACAGAATCTCATGATTGGGACACGGCAATACCAGGCTATAACTTGTTAAGGAAGGACAGAGTGGATAGAAAAGGGGGAGGTGTGGCTCTTTATGTCAGAAATAATATCCAAGCATCTGAGCTGCAAGGTAGTTGGGGCAAGGAAGAAGCACTATGGGTCGACCTAAAAACAGATGATGGAGCATCCATTTATATTGGAGTGGTTTACAGGCCTCCAAACCAAAAGGAAGAGCTGGACAGAGATCTGGTTGAAGACATCCATAAGATAGGTAAGAAAGGGGAAGTGGTGATCATTGGTGACTTTAATATGCCAGATGTAGACTGGAAAATCCCATCTGCAGAATCTAAAAACAGTAGAGCGATACTGGATGCCATGCAAGTATCTTTGTTCAAACAAATGGTATTGAAACCCACGAGAGAAGGAACTATTCTCGACTTAGTGCTCAATAATGGAGAAATCGTCTCTGATGTCAAGGTGGGCGCCCACCTCAGCACCAGTGATCATCAAACGGTATGGTTTAATATCACTAAAAGAATAGGGAAAAGAACCACAAAGACCCGAGTTTTACAGTTCAAAAACACAGACTTTGAGGAAATGGGGAAGTACCTAGAGGAAGAACTAAATGGATGGGAAAATGAGAGAGATGTGGATCAACAGTGGACCAATCTAAAAGGAGCAATCGCCAAGGCAACTGCTCTATATGTTAGAAATGTAAAGAAAAGCAAAAGAAAAATGAAACCTATCTGGTTCTCAAAGGAGGTGGCTGACAAAATTAAAGCTAAAAGAACTGCATACAAGAAATACAAAAGATCCCAAAGGGAGGAGCACAAAGAAGAATATCTGATTCAACTGAGGGAGACTAAGAAATTAATCAAGTTGGCAAAAAGTCAAGCAGAAGAGAGGATTGCCAAGGAGATAAAATATGGTGACAAAACATTTTTCAGATACATCAGCGAAAAGAGAAAAGTCCAAAGTGGTATAGTGAAATTGAAAGGTGGAAATGATCAATGTGTGGAGGGAGACGAAGAAATGGCAGAAATATTAAACGAATACTTCAGCTCTGTGTTCACTAAAGAAGACCCTGGAGAAGGACCATCTCTACACAACAAGAAACTGGAGGGAAGCGGAACAGAGGAAAATCCATTTACAGTAGATAATGTATGGGAAGAGCTAAAGAATCTGAAAGTGGACAAAGCCATGGGGCCTGATGGGATTCATCCAAGGATACTGAGGGAGCTCAGAGATGTGCTGGCGGGACCGCTGTGCGACCTGTTCAATAGATCCCTAGAAACGGGAGTGGTGCCGAGTGATTGGAGAAGAGCGGTGGTGGTCCCTCTTCAAAAGAGTGGGAACAGAGAGGAGGCTGGTAACTACAGACCAGTTAGCCTCACTTCAGTGGTGGGAAAAGTAATGGAGTCACTGTTGAAAGAGAGAATAGTGAACTATCTACAGTCCGGAGAATTGATGGACCAGAGGCAGCATGGATTCACCAGAGGAAGATCCTGTCAGACAAATCTGATTGACGTTTTTGACTGGGTAACCAAGGAATTGGATAGAGGAAGAGCACTCGATATCATATACTTGGATTTCAGCAAAGCTTTTGATACGGTTCCGCACAGGAGACTGGTGAATAAAACGAGAAGCTTGGGAGTGAGTGCCGAGGTGGTGACCTGGATTGCAAATTGGTTGACGGACAGAAGACAACGTGTGATGGTAAATGGAACCTTCTCTGAAGAGAGAGCGGTTTTAAGTGGTGTACCGCAAGGATCGGTGTTGGGACCGGTCCTGTTCAATATCTTTGTGAGCGACATTGCGGACGGGATAGAAGGTAAGGTTTGTCTTTTTGCGGATGACACTAAGATCTGCAACAGAGTGGCACGCCGGAAGGAGTGGAGAGAATGAGACGGGATCTAAGGAAACTGGAAGAGTGGTCGAAGATATGGCAGCTGAGATTCAATGCCAAGAAGTGCAAAGTCATGCATATGGGGAGTGGAAATCCGAATGAACTGTATTCGATGGGGGGGAAAGGCTGATGTGCACGGAGCAGGAGAGGGACCTTGGGGTGATGGTGTCTAATGATCTGAAGTCGGCAAAACAATGCGACAAGGCGATAGCTAAAGCCAGAAGAATGCTGGGCTGCATAGAGAGAGGAATATCGAGTAAGAAAAGGGAAGTGATTATTCCCTTGTACAGGTCCTTGGTGAGGCCTCACCTGGAGTACTGTGTTCAGTTCTGGAGACCGTACCTTCAAAAAGACAAAGACAAGATGGAGGCGGGTACAGAGAAGGGCGACCAGGAAGGTGGAGGATCTTCATCGGATGACGTACGAGGAGAGATTGAAGAATCTAAATATGTACACCCTGGAGGAAAGGAGGAGCAGAGGTGATATGATACAGACTTTCAGATACTTGAAAGGTGTTAATGATCAAAAGACAACGACAAACCTTTTCCGAAGGAAAAAAATCAGCAGAACCAGGGGTCACGATTTGAAGCTCCAGGGAGGAAGATTCAGAACCAATGTCAGGAAGTATTTCTTCACGGAGAGGGTGGTGGATGCCTGGAATGCCCTTCCGGAGGATGTGGTGAAGACCAGAACTGTGAAGGACTTCAAAGGGGCGTGGGATAAACACTGTGGATCCATAAAGTCAAGAGGCTGCCAATGAAGAGTGGGTGACTCGCCAGAATGATGGCTACTGCCTGGAGTCAATACCCTTATTAAATAAACATACACAGGCTTACGGTGACTCCAACATCGCTCTAAGCTTCAACAGCAAGAGGAAATGTGGAAAAAAGGATTCACACTCACAAAGAGGGGAGTAGCTGGCTTGTTACGGCGGTTACTACCCCAAATCAAATAAGCCTGATACTTCACTTTCGATGCATATACAGCAAAGTTCTCTGATTCAACGGCAGGGGAGAAGAAAAACTGATACTTCACACATCCAGCAGAGCTCTCTGCTTCAACGGCAGGGGAGAAGAAAAGAGGGTTCGCACTCACAAAGCGGGGAGTAGCTGGCTTGTTACGGCGGTTACTACCCCAAACCAAATGTGCCTGATACTTCACTTTCGATGCACATCCAGCATGGCTCTCTGCTTCAACGGCATGGGAGAAGACTTATACGTCACGCATATCCAGCATAGCTCCCTGCTTCAACGGCAGGGGAGAAGAAAAACAACCAATAAGGGCTAATAACATAGTCTGGGTAAAACAAATAAGCATGGGTGCAGCTTGCTTATTGCGGCGGCTACTACCCCTAACGAATCAAGCTAGATATTTCACTTGGATGCAGCTCCATCACTGCTCTCTACATTAAAGGTGGGGGTGGAAGGGAAATAAAACCAAGAGCTAAGAGAAACAGATAAGTATGAGAGAAAATATGTGTGAAGCTTGCTGGGCAGACTAGATGGGCCATTTGGTCTTCTTCTGCCGTCATTTCTATGTTTCTATGTTTCTATGTACCAGACTGGCCACCTGCAACCCTAGCAGCCCTTCAATAGCATCCACACCTCGATTCAAACGTACCAGAAGAGCCAAATGCAGCATCCAAGCGTGCCGCGGTGGAAGCAGGCACCCCTTCCTCCTGGGTCCCTTCCTCTGATGCTGCGTTTTGCTCTTGCCTGTTTGGACACACTTCTGGTGTGTCACTGGAGGTCACGTCATCTACATCGATGGCGCCTTCCTCACCAGCCAGGGACTCAGGGCTGGGGAAAAAGCAGGGCTCTGGGTTCCCAGCTGGGGATGCTGCTGTCAGTGTGGGTGGTGGCAATGGTTAGGGTAGCGGTGCTACCCAGTAGTTGTGTGGTGCAAGCTCTTCCTCCACCAGTGGTGGTGGCGGTGGTAGTCTCACCAGTCCCCCTGCAGGTGGTGGGGGTGGTGGTGGTGGCAGTGCCACCTGTGGTACCACTGGTGGTGGTGGTGACAGTGGTGGTGTCCCTCTCTACCGATGATGTGGTGGCGGCGCCTGTTCCTCCTCCTCTTCCTCCCCAATGGAAGTGCTTGAGCTGTCTGAAATGATAAAGGCCAAAGCGTAGCTCTCTGCTTCCACAGCAAGGGTTAAGGGAAATTGGATTCAAACAGTATCCGAGGGCCCTGACTTTTATGGTCTGGGAAACTGATAAGCAGGATGGTGACCAGTGCAGTACAGCAGATGCTGTCATGGGCTTGCTGGGCGGACTGGGTGGATCATTTGGTCCTTTTCTGCCATCATTTCTATGTTTTTATGTTCACCAGAGGGGATGGGGGAAGGGAGGGAAGGTCAGAGGGTGGTGGTTCTCAAGATGCATCAATTGTCCATAACTTATTGAGACCAACCTATTGTCTATTACACCGAAAAACCATGCACGCACAGTCCAATCTTACTCCACAGTAATCAGGGATTTCCTGCTTTCCTTCCTTCATGCCCACTTCCTTTGGGTCTGCATTCCTGCCACGTTCAACATTATAACTACAACTACACTCACCTTCCTGCTCTCCATACTGTGGGCGGAGAGCCTGCAGTCATTCCCATCCTTTGTGCGCAGCTTGCAGGCCCTCTTTTTCAAGGCTTAACCTTTCAGGGAAAATTTAAAAAATAAAACAAAACAACTTGATAAGCAAGTCAATAATGCTGTAATACTTGTCCCCAAACCCCAAACAATATTTTGTCTCCTCTACTCCCTGGGTCAGATGCACAAAGGTGTGTTTACTGGAAAGCGCCCTTGTAGCCTGCATTTGTGCCACCCATTCCAGTGAGCAAAACTTATGCCTTATGCAGGAATGAGTTTTGCAGACAGAAATGTGCATACCTTATGTGGAATTATATTTTGTGCCTTGGCATGGAAGTCCCATGCCAGATATATTGGCATCTTTTTGTTTGCTATTTGTAGCTGAAGTGAAAAAAAATGCCACCATAATGTCCACAATTGTGGGCTCGAAAAGTGCACACAATTTTTCATGCTAAGATTCATACTTCTATTCCTTATTTTAATGATCCCCAGTACTTACCTCCCATAGAAAGGAGACCTGGGCAATAAAGGTGACCCTGAGTTGCCTCCTGGTCGCATCAGCACACTTCTGGTTTTGTTGCCTTCTGGCCCAGAGAAAAGTCAGCACTCGTCAGCAATTATTAGCTGAGCCAAGAGTCTTATATCACCACCAGAAAAGTTAGGCATCTGCCCCAACGGCATTTTGCGTTTACTTAGATCCCGCACAAAATGGATGTCTGGGCGTGGCTGAGCTGGACGGGAGTGCATGATCATGGGAACAAAAGGAACGCCTATTTCTCGGCTACTTAGACGTCCATAATATGTGTGCTCATCATATTAAGACATGGCCCTAAACGGATATCCAGGACTTGTGCGTCATTTTTGTGCTTCACTAGGCCCTTGACTAGACGGATGGGGCCTGGGTGTTCATTATCTAAGCAAAAGGTAGTGGACATGCGAGGTCTTTTTCCTATGTGCATAACTTGTTTATTGTGTTTATTTTATATTATCTATGTTTCTTACATTTATAAATTATTCAGATTCCACTACTTTCAATTGCCTTTTCTTCCACAATATGGAATGATGACTTTGGATAAACAGACACCGACGAAAGGAGCCGTTCTTGGATATCCATTATGGGCCTGTCACGGGACACCCAATTACTGGATGTCGACAAAAGGATCCAGACTTGGGCATACATTATGTGTGTCGCCAGGGACATGTAAATGGACGCAGAAATTATGGACCTCCTTCCATAAATGTCCTTCCAAGCTGTTCATGCTATCCATGAACATGAGGCATGTTTCTTTGTGCTTCCATTACCTGCATGTTTTCCTACCTGTCCCCACCATTTTTGCGGGTGGGAGGGATGGGTGGTGGACAAGGGAGGCCTTCAGAGGTTCTGGTTTCTTTTTTTGGTTCATTTTTTGTTTTTATTTTTTACTTATTTGCTTTTTCACACAATTGAAAAGGAGTCAGACATTCCAAAAACTAACATTCATGGGGTGAAAAAAAACTCCCAAAAATGAATAAAAAAATAGAAAAACACATTTTTCAGCCCTGTACACATTAGACATATATATCTCTATCAGCAGGCTTTCCAATAATGCTGACCTGTACTTCTTTTAGCTTATGTTTTCTTGCTGGTTACATGTTTTTGATATTTAGTATGGGAGTTGGCGTGAGGGAGAGGGGGGCCACGCCAGTGATGGGAGTTGGTGAGAGGAAGAGGGGGCACACACCAGCAATGGTAATTGGTGAGAGGGTGAGGGAATTCATGGCATTGATGGGAGTTGGTGAGAGGGTGAGGGGATGCATGCCAATCATGGGAGTTGGCAAGAGGGCGAGAGGACGCACGCCAATGATGGGAGTTGGTAGTAGGGTGAGGGGATGCACACCAGTCATTGAAGTTGGCGAGAAGACGAGGGGATGCATGCCAGCAATGAGAGTTGGTGGGAGCTTGTGCAAGGGATGCCCATGCCTGCACAGATGCCAAGGACTTAGGGATCATAGATACATTATTGCACAGGACAGACTCTGTTAAAGAAATAAAAGTAATTTATTAATAAAATAAAAAAAATGCAAGAAAAAATGCAAGAAAACAAAAAAAATAAAATTCAGGTGCCAGGTCCATCCCTCCATTGTCCACCGACTGAAACTCCTGAAATAAAGTAGAAAACAAATAGATTTTCATACAATAGCAGTTTGGTTATTCCAGACAACATCAATATCTACCAGAAAAAAGAGAGGGGGTATTGATATCATTGGTAAGAACTTACATGAGAAATAATCAGCAATGACTCGTTGGTGATCCTCAGAGGTGTCCACCTCTGCTGCTGGTTGCACAGGTGGATCTGGTGGTAAGTCATTGGCTACCTCCTCTTCCATCCTGAAGTGCAACACAATATTATGTAGCATGCAGCAGGCCATAACAATGCAGGCAATCTTTTCAGCACCGTACTTCAGGGAACCACCAGACCAGTCCAAACATCGGAATTGGCTTTTCAGCACACGAATGTCCGCTTGATGACAGACTTCGTGCTGGTATATGCCTCGTTGTACCGTCTTTTGGCCACATTGCATGGGGACAGGAGTAAGTAACCATAGATATCATCACCTATTAAAGGGGTAACCAATATAGCATCAAAAACAATGGCGTGACACCAGTAAACACATACACTACTCCAATTGGCCTTATACATATACATAGCTGGCTAATTTTAAATCCCATCCCCGATACCAATTCAGTACTAACAAAATACTTTAAGAAATCAACAGTAAGCAATGACATACATCATTCTGTAGGTGACACAATGATCTTGTACTGGGCTCCGCATCCCTCCATGCCACCTGGCTGTCTATAACTCCTCCCCATATCCAAATTACCAGCCCATAGCAACTGTTACTTACTGAGCAGCCAGCCATCACTCTATTTCCACTTGGGGAAATCGATTCCAAGCGATGAATGGGCAAGGATGAAGGAATCATGGCAGCTCCCAAGAAATCTTGTCACTAAGTTCAAGATTTGAAAATGTGTATCACACACAACCTGCACATTCATTGAGTGGAAGTGCAGAATGCACTCTCCTGACTTCAGGGTCAGTGTTATCACGGCCAACACATTGGGCATCCCAGCTATTTCATAGAATCCACGCTGGATCTCCTGGATTTGTGCTCGGTCCTGTGGATAGTAAATATACTGCCTCATGCATTTCATCATTGTCCTCAAGACTTGTCCCAAGTGCCGCAGGAATGAGGACTGATCTACCCCTCTGAGTTCAATCATATTCTGGAAACGTCTTGTTGCGAAAAAATGCAAAGCGCACAGAAATTTCACGGAACCAGAGATGGCATAGTTGCAAGAGGTGGGGGGGAGGGGAGGGGTATCAATGGATTTCACAGGTCTTCATAAAGGGATAAAATTTCCTGAGGGCTGAAATGGTATCTTCGTAGCACTTCTATCTCATACAATCTGAGGCTAACTGTGGTCGAACGATATGTGGCCCTCAGGGCCTACAGATGGCTCTGGGCTGTACCTAGGAGTATAAGAATATAACATAAGACACGGCACACAGGATCATACCAAGGGTCCATCCTGTGTCCAGCAGTGGCCTAGCCAAGTCACAAATATCTGGCAAATACAGGAACATTAAATAGATTACAAGCTAGTTTTCCATATTCATTAATGGCAGTTTATGAACGTCTCCTGTAGGAACTTATTCAAACCTTTGGGAAACCCTGTTACACTAAACACTTATGCTCTGGGAATGAATTCCAGAGGTTAATTATGCACAATGAATAAAAATATTTTTCCGATTTGTTTGCTAACCTGTGCTTGTGCAGCTGCATAATTGGCATGGCCCTCTTCTCTTTGCTCATTATTGTTTGCATGAACATTCATCCTCCGTTGTCTGGCAGTCCTTAATTTGGCTTGCACATGCAAGAGAAAAGTCAGCAGTACAAAGAAGTGTAGGGATTCCATGGTTTAAATGACAGCGAAGCCTTCCTGAACCATCAACTATCGCTAGCCCTAGTACAATTACGCCAGGGACAGGGCTGGTGCTAAATTTCAAACCTAAAAAACTCATTTTGGATGCACAAGTTTTGGGAGTATTAATGCATTGGGGGTAAAAGCTAATGGAGTCATTTAAATGGCATTTAAATATGGTTGGCAGTATTTGTGACGTGCTGGTTTGCATGCGCGTTATGGACGTGCTAATACCTTATTGCATGGAGGGGCTCATTTCGCACATTATTTATTTATTTTATTTATTTAATAATTCTTATATACCGACTTTTCATGCAAGCATATCAAATCGGTTTACAGTAGTTAGCAAATAATCATTTAAAATTATTTGCATTTCCATAGAAGAAAGGAAGTAAATACATTGTTTCATAATATAAATAATTAACATAGCAAACTAAATAGTAACATAGAAATGATGGCAGAAGAAGGCCAAACGGGCCATCCAGTCTGCCCAGCAAGCTTTCGCACTTTTTTTTTTCTCTTTCATACTTATCTGTTACTTTTGGCTCTTAGTAACCTTTTTTATTCTATTTCCCTTCCACCCCTACCATTAATATAGAGAGCAGTGTTGGAACTGCATCTAAGTGAAATAGCTTAATTAGTTAGGGGTATTAACCACCACAATAAGCAAACTACACCCATGCTTATCTGTTTATCCAGACTATGTAATTCAGTCCTTGTTGGTTGTTGCCTGAATATAGATCCACGTTTCTTCATTCCCCCCTGCCGTTGAAGCAGAGAGTCATGCTGGCTATGCATTGAAAGTGAAGTATCAGTCTTGCTCCCCTGCTGTTGAAGCAGAGAGCTAAATAAATAAATAAACAAACAATCAAACTTTAAACACTTAGGGGTAGATTATATAAAAGTTCGCTGGATTTTAATAGATACACGCATAGCCGCGCGTATCCTTTAAAATCCGGGGTCTGCGCGCGCAAGGCTGCCCAAAATCGGCAGCCTGCGCATGCCGAGCCTCGCAGCCTGCCTCCGTTCCCTCCGAGGCCGCTCCGAAATCAGAGCGGCCTCAGAGGGAACTTTCCTTTCACCCCCCCGCACCTTCCCCTCCCTTCCCCTACCTAACCCACCCCCCCAGCCCTATCTAAACCCCCCACCTTTGTTTTAAAAGTTACGCCTGCCAGAGGAAGGTGTAACTCGCTATTCCCTGGCCCGGGAACTATTTCGGAGGCCTCAGCCATGCCCCCGAAACTCCCCCGGGCCGGAACCACGCCTGCGGCCCCTGCCCCCGAATGACGCGCCACCGCGCCATGCCCCCCGACATGCCCCTGACACGCCACCCCCCCAGGAAAGCCCCGGGATTACGTGCGTCCCGGGGCTTGCACGCGCTGCCGAGCCTGTTCGACATAGGCTCGGCACGCGCTGGGGGAACTTGGGGCAGGTTTTCGGGGGGTACGCGCATATCTTACATGCGTACCCCTTTGAAAATCTGCCCCTTAGAGAGGTAGTATAGTTAGGGTAGAGATAATATAATAAAAATAAAAATATACATTACCTTGTTTAAAAAGCTAAGTTTTATTCCCCTTTTTAAATGATTTGATGTCAGCTTCTAATCGTAATTCCTGCAGAATAGAGTTCCATAGTAGGGGTCCAGCAATAGAGATAGTTCTTTCTCTTACATTATTTAGGTGGGCAATTTTTGGGGAAGGAATTGGTAGCATCCCTGTCCGGTTGATCTGGTGATTCTTGAGGGGGTGTGGAAGTGACGTGAAGAGGTTAGCCATTCAATTTTTTCATTGTAGAGGGTTTTGTGAATTAGTGATAAGATTTTATGCTGGGCCCTGTATTTGACCGGCAGCCAATGAAGTTCTTTTAATATTGGGGTGATATTTTCAGATCTTCTAGTACCTGTCAAGAGTCTAGCTGCAGAGTTCTGCAGAAGTTGCAATGGTCTTGTGATATTTGCGGGAAGACCTAAGAATAGTGAGTTACAGTAGTCTAATCTTGATAAGACAAGTGCCTGTAAGACATTTCTAAAGTCTTTTGGGAACAGGAGGGGTTTTAATCTTTTGAGTATGTTTAATTTGAAGTAACCATCGCTAATGATTTTTTTGATGCAGGATTTCATAGAGAATTCGCAATCTATAAGAATCCCTAGATCTCGAACTTCTAGGGAGATGGGGTAGTTTTTGGCCGCTTCTTGAATTTCAAGCTCTTTTGTCTTGCTTAATTTAGGTGAGATGTATAGGATTTCAGGTTTTTTTTTTATTTAGGGAAAGATTCATTTGGGTTAATACCTTTTCAGTGGCGGATTGGTATATGTCCCAGAGCTTAAGAGTTTGGTCAATGGACTTTTGGGTCGGTATTAAAATTTGAACGTCATCAGCATAGATAAAATGTGTTAGACCGAGGCCTGATAGAATTCTGCATAAAGGGAGCATATAGATATTAAATAGTGTAGAGGATAGAAAGGATCCCTGGGGTACTACGAAGTTGAGATCGAAAGGATGTGACTCTTTGTCAAGAAATTTTAATTTGAAGGTTCTATTTATTAGGTAGGAGCTAAACCATTTGAGCGCTGAGTCTTTAATGCCTATTTCGTTTAGTCTGTCAAGGAGGATATTATGATTAACTGTATCAAAGGCTGCTGAGATGTCTAGTAAGATCAGGAACTAAGGCTGGCTGTTATCGGTTCCTCTTAGGATGATATCTTGTAGTGAAGTTAAAAGGTTCTCTGTACTAAAATATTTTCTAAATCCGTGTTGTATTGGGTACAGGGTACTATGTTTTTCAAGATAATCTGTTAGTTGATTATTAATTACTTTCTCGAGAATTTTTGATATACAAGGTAAATTAGAAATGGGTCTTAGGTTTGAGAGATCATATGAGTTGGCTTGTGGTTTTTTGTGATTGGTTTTACTATCACGGATTTTAAAGTATGTGGGACATTAGCTTCGGTTATGGACAAGTTAATTATTTCGGCAATAGGTTTAGATACTATATTGGTGATTGTTTTTAATAGTTTAGTTGGAATATGGTCAATTGGGTGGGCAGCTGGGTTCATTTTTTTTAATTATACCTTCGATTTCAAGGGATGATACTGTGTCAAAGGAGGTTAAATGGTCCTTAGGATTGCTTGGTAGTACAATTTAGTTAAGAGTTCAGGGGAGCTATGTTTTTTATTATGTTTAAAGTTTCTTCTTTAAAATATTGAGCAATTGTATCGCAATTAGAAGAGTTTGATGTGGGAGTTTCAATAGGACTGGTCAAGTCTTTTACATATGAGAATAGAGCTCTAGGGTTATATTGAAATTTATTTATTTTGTTAGAATAGAATTCTTGTTTTGCTTTATTGGTGGCTTCGTTGTATTTATGTAATAGAGATTTGTAGTTAGCTAGTGTTTTGGTGGAAGGAGAAGTTCTCCAAAGTCCCTTAGCTTTTCTCAGTGTTGTTTTAAATATCCTTAATTCATTGTTGTACCATGGGGTGTGGTGTTTTATGTTAATGGAAATATCTTTTTTAATAAGTGGACAGCAATTATCAGCTACTTTTTTTGTTAAAGAGAACCATGAATTGATTGTGTTATCACTGTTTGATGTGTCTATGCCATTCAGAGCTTTTGAGATATGATCAGTTAGGATATCTAGTTGACAAGGTTTCCTGTATTCAGTTCTGGTCTTGGTTGCTGGGGGTGTTACGGTTGTGTATTGGATATTTATATCACAGGTAATTAATTTATGATTGGACCATGGGATTGACTACAACAACTGCAGTTCTGCCACGGAAACATGGTTAGACACAACCAAAAAAATAGCTGATGAAATAAACCCTATCAAATCAATACGGAAAAGAGAAACAATACAAAATAACCCCTGGCATAATGAAAAAGTAAAAGATGCAAAAAGGACTCTCAGATCAATGGAAAAAAGATGGAGAAAACACAAAACAACCGATACCCTAACCAAAAACAGAAAACACCTAGCTTATTACAAATAACTAATTCTCAATGTTAAAAAAGAATACTTCAGCAATAAAATTGGAAAATTTGCTAACAATCCAAGAACCCTATTCTCAATAGTATCAAACCTAACCAACGACAAACAAGAATCACCACAAAATCTACTGGAATCAAAATGCAACGAAATCGCCAAATTTTTTAGTGACAAAATTACTAACTTATGAAACAAACTTCCAAAATCAACCAACCAAGAAATTAAAATGCAAAAAAGAGATGTCAACCAATGGTCATCATTTTCTGAGATATCCGAGCTGGAGGTGGAATACATGATAAAAAACATAAACCCAGCCCCACACACAATCGACCCAATACCAACTTTCGAACTTAAGAAAGCAGCGAACACAGTCTCTCATACATTAGCTAATATCATAAACCTATCCCTAGAATAAGTAGCTTTGCCAGATATACTGAAAGGAGCAATTATAAAACCAATAATAAAGAAAAAAAAACAGTGACCCCCTGATCCTGAATAACTACCGCCCTGTATCAAATCTTCCCTTAATAGCTAAACTAATAGAAAAAACAGTACAGAAACAACTGGCTGGAGGTGAGGTGAGAGATTTCCTATTGAGCCATTACCTTGTTTGTGGAACGAAGGGGAGAGACGAGCTCTCGAAGCCCCCGACGGACTTACAAACTTTTTGCCTTCCTGCTGACATCATCAAGGGGTGGCTGGCTGGGCGCATAAAAGCCAGCCCCCCCTGCAGCTAAACTCGAGGTGAGGTGAGAGATTTCCTATTGAGCCATTACCTTGTTTGTGGAACGAAGGGGAGAGACGAGCTCTCTAAGACCCCGACGGGCTTACAAACTTTTTGCCTTCCTGCTGACGTCATCAAGGGGCGGCTGGCTGGGCGCATAAAAGCCAGACCCCTGCGGCGCTTGCTGACGCTGACGCCGGCGCGCGGCTTTGTTGGAGCTTTTAGGACTGGTTGCTTCAAATGAGATTTGAATACCTAAACAGGCAGAAACTGTGAGTATTTGACTTTTTCTTTTTATTTCCATTGAACCTCACCTCCATCCAGGAAAGAAATATTCTATCAGGAGAGTGATTTGAAGAAAGTTTTTTTTTTTGGACATTTGCCTGAAATTAATGATGCCTCACACTAAAAGGAAGGCAAAAATAAGGGAGTTGACTTCATCTCCCTTGGTAGAGCCTTCCCAATTACAAATATTGACTTTCTTCACTCCAACACATGATTCAGAACCCGTGACCAAGGCTATTGAGGAGCCTGACATAGAGCGGATGCCTGCTCTTCCAGCCGAGACATCACTAAGTCCCGGGGCTCCGAGTACCCCTCCTCCACCTCAGTTAATTTAATCAGACTTTTTAAAGTTATCAAATGCGCAAGGGGATAAGAGAGGAGGGGACCTAGTTGAAATGGGAAATGGGGAAATAGGAGAAGGAAGTGGTAACTTATTACAAATGGAAAGTCCTGTGCCAATAATGATGGAATTGCTATGGTCTGCCATTAACTCTTTAGAGAAGGCTATTCTAAATTTAACTAAAATAACAATGGATTCTAAACAACGAGTTTTGGATATGGAGACTTGTACATCAAATTCGAATAAGGATAAAGAATTGATGAAAATCAGAATTGATAAATTGGAAACTTGCCATCAAAGGTTAACTAAGACTGAAATTCTTTATGACAAGAGATTGGAATCTATTGAAAACTCTTTGAAATATTTAAATCTTAGAGTATTAAATTTCCCAAGACATACATTAATAACACCACAAGATATGTTTAAAGAGTATTTGACTCAAACGTTGAAAATGCCACAGCAGGCATTACCAGCCTTCTCAAAAATGTATTATGTTGCAGCTAAAGGAGTATCATCACATAGCAAGTCAGGAGATGCCTCATTAAATTTAACAGCTATAATAGAGGCTACTCCTGAGACTAATATATCTACAAGAGCTACATTGCATGTGGCTTTCATTTTTGCTTCTGATAGGGAAGCGGTTTTTCGTCTCTACATGCGAAATAGACAGGATCTTTTTCATGAAGAGAAAGTTTGGATATACCCAGACTTTTCCAGAGCCACACAAATAAGGAGGAAGACATTTCTATTGTTTAAACAAGAAGTGGAAAGTAAAGGTGGAACTATGATCATTAAATTTCCATGTAGATGCGAATTGACGCACCAAAATCAGAAATATGTTTTCTTTGAAATTTCACAACTACGAGCCTTTTTGGATTCCCTAATCCCAATGTTTTCAACTATAGGATTAGAGCAAAAGTAGAGAGATCATGTGTTCTCTAATTTCAATTGTTTAAGGGTTTTACCCAAATTACCTTTTGTCCGCTTTATATATTCTTTTTCTTTCCTGGAGTTTATCTTTAAATACGGATTTTCGTCATTTCATTGAATTAAGATAACTCAAATGAGATATATGATTTACAATTATCTGTACTTAAAATTGTCTATTTCTTCATTGTATATGTTAAACTGCATAAATAAAAAATTAAAAAAAAAAAGAAACAACTGGCTGAACACCTGGATGACAATAATATACTATATCCATCTCAACACAGTTTTAGAAAGCATTATAGCACCAAGACACTACTTCTCTCGCTAACAGATAACTTTCTAAGAGGTTTTGATAGTGGTAAATACTACATTCTAATAATGCTAGACTTATCAGCAGCCTTCGATACAGTAAACCATAACATACTACTAAATAGACTAAAAGCAATCGGATTACACGGCAAAACAATAAACTGGTTCAGTTCATACCTAATTAACAGGTTTTTCCAAGTTCAGATCAACAATACATTATCAGAAAAAATCAATCTCAAAACAGGAGTACCGCAGGGATCAGCCCTGTCTGCAACCCTCTTTAACATATTCATGCTGCCCTTATGCCATCTGCTTGCAGGACTAGGAATCATACACTACATATATGCAGACGATATTCAACTAATTCTACCTATAGAAGACACATTAGAAAAAACACTAAACCTGGCTAACATGTACCTAGAAATTATAAGACAACTACTAAACCAAATGGAACTTGTGATTAATATTGATAAAACAGAATTTCTACACTTAGAACGGAAAAATATCGAAATCAGCCAAATGCCAATAACCCTTAATAACAACCAGACAATTAAGCTAGCTGAAAAAGTACGAAACCTTGGAATAATAATGGACCCTGAAATCAATCTAAAACAGCACATATCACTGAAAGTAAGGGAAGGCTATGCTAAACTCATGGTACTCAGAAAACTAAAACCGCTACTAACACTAACTAATTTCTGAACAGTTCTACAGGCACTAATTTTCTCCAGCACGGACTACTGTAAAGCCCTTCTATTAGGACTGCCAAACACAACATTAAGACCACTCCAAATACTTCAAAACACAGCAGCTAGAATACTAACTGGAAAAAGAAGGAGGGACCATATAACTGAAACCCTAGCGGAACTACATTGGTTACCTATCGAAAACAGAATTAAATACAAAACCCTATGTACCATACATAAACTAATACATGATGAGAAATCGGACTGGCTAAACACAGCATTAAGAGTACACGTCCCACACAGAAACCTTCGATCTGCAAATAAAGCACTCTTAACCATTCCTTCAGTAAAAATGGCAAGATTAACCCAAGTGAGAGAAAGAGCAATATCACTAGCAGGCCCCATACTTTGGAACACAATGCCTCTAGAGATCAGATTGCAAAGAGATCTCAAAGCATTTAAGAAAAGTTTAAAAACATGGCTTTTCAAACAAGCATTTTATAAAGAGACGGGAGAATAGGAAATATTTAGAAACAGGCAGAAGAACACCGGCGCACAGCATCTAGGATTGTACAGTAGAGTGGTCCACAAACTCTGCATCACTATAAACATAATTATAACACTATGAATAGTGAATTTTACACGTGAACAGTACCTCACTGGTACAATTGGTCATGACCTACCTCACTAAACAACTGATTGTCTTTAATGATATATTGTAACCGAACCTTTAGCGGCACCTGTTAGAATGTACTATTGGAAGCCCTCACCTACATTAATTTATGTGCCTACATGTAAACCGTTGCGATGGTATATGAGTTAGCGACGGTATAAAAAAGATTTTAAATAAATAATAAATAAAAAAATAGTAGGACTGAGAGTGGTGTTGAGATAAGAGTTGATGAATATTAAGTCTAGTGTGTGTCCTGCTTTGTGGGTTGATGGTTTACTATTTGATGAAAACCTAATGCTGACATTGAGTTTAAGAATGCGTCACAGTTGTGGGATAATGGGTCTTTATCAACATGTAAGTTAAAGTCACAGAGTATGATGGTAGGAATTTCAATTTTTAGGTTAGTAACAAAAAACTCAATTAATGGAGAGACATTAAGTTCTATTAAGCTTGGGGGTGCATAGATTAAACAAATTTGCAGCCACTTGGAATTTAAAAGAGCTATTTCGAATTTGGGTGGAGAATTTATTTGCTGTATTTTTAGGAGGAATTCCTTTTTTGATAGGAGCCTAGGAATAGATGTGATGTCATATTTATTTTTAGGTAATTGATTTAGAAGAACATAGTCAGATTTTTTAAACCAGGTTTCGGTGATTGCAAATATATCAGGGTTGTTATCTGTGAGAAGGTTGTTAAGGATAGGCATTTTTTTTGACTAGGGATTGTGCATTTACCAAGAGTAGAGAAATAAGTGAAAGACTAAGTAATTTATTTTTGGGAATTAAGGGGACAGAGATTAGATGTCTACGTGGCTTTGGAAGTTTTTTCTTAAATATTTTTTGTTTTTGTCTATTGAGAGAGATGGTGGAAGGGATGTGTTTGGAATCCATGTTGTTATTTGGCATAGTCTATAGTTTAATTTAGATGAATAAAATACGGGGTACATTGCAGTGTGTTTAGAAAGTTTAAGGGGAAACTAAGTGGAAAAACTAAGGGGCAAAACCAAGGGGCATGCCGGCACCATCCATTGCTCCTACCATGTGATAGGGGCTGGCCAATGGCACCGATAGCCCCTGTCACATGGTAAGGGAAAAGGGCCATCGGCGCCATTTTGATTAGTGGTAGCCGACAGCCCGAGAGTGGGAGATCACTCCCGGGATCCCCGATGGACCACCAGGTACTTTAGGAAAGTTTGGGGGGGGGTCAAGAGGGTGGGAGATTCTAAATAATTAGATTTAAAGGGTCGGGGTGGGTTTGGGGTTTTTTTTTCTGTGTGCCCTTTCTTCCATGCCCCCCCAAAACGATAAGAAAACCTCATGAAAATTTTGTGGGGTTTTCCTATCACTTTCAGGGACCCCCACATGATTCTTGACAGATTAGAAAATATCGTACGATATTTTCATCCATCAGAAAAATGATTCACATCTCTACTATTTGATACACTGCTTATTGTAATGCAGCACAACCCAGCCAGTGGCAGGAAAAGCCAAGGTAGTATAAGAAAAAGACAGACCAAGCCCTGGTTAAGCAGCAGAGGGCACTAAAGGAGATAGGGAGGATGACAACTCCCAGGTTTTTAGAGGCACCTCCTGACCCGTGGGCCGAGGGAGAGCTGGAACAGGTGCCGGAATTAAGCAACAGTGATTCTGACAAAGCTGAATCGATGGTAATAGAGGAGGAGGGTGTGCCGGAATGGTGGCAGTGGACAGAAAAGCCTAGCTCCTCAGAAGAAGAGGCACAGGACATGGAGGTAGATTCCCAGACAGAGGAATCCTCAGGTTCTGCTATAGAGATTGATGAAGTGGCTTTACCACCCACTCTCACTAAGCGGAGCCCCAAGCCAAGCTAGGGTAGTGCAGGTCTAGACCAAGGCCTGGGAAGTTTTACAGGTGGCTGGACGGCATATAAAGAAAAGAGTGACTTGCAGGAGAGGTGACCTAGGATCTGGAGGAGTGGCAGAGCTGTGCAACATCAGCTGTGAGCATTTACATATGGTGGGAGCAGTGGGATCATCGGAGTTCGCCGACCGGAGGAGCAGTGCCATGGGAAAAATATACCAGTGCACTTACTGACCTGTTGAAGGTAAAAATGAATAGGAGTACCTGAATAGGATTCCTGGTTCGAGTCTGAGGGGTGATGCCAGGGTGGCGGAGAGGAAGTAGCCTTCTGAAGAAGGAAAAAAAAAGTGTTACCAAATAGTAGTAGCTGGTAAGTGGCCAGAGATACGGGGTGAGGGTGCCGGGAGAAGGAGCCGATAGAGACAGGAGAGGGTCGGTTGTTGTACGGCAACACTTGGGACCTTTCTCATTGTTTTCTTTTAGGAATGGCGTCTGATGAAGTGTTAAAATGGATGGCAACGCAGATGCAGAAGCAACAGGAGGCGATACAGCAGTTGATACACTAACTGATGGACCATCAGCAACAAGAGCAACGCCCTTTGCTTCAACTGCTGGAGGAGCAGCGAAAAGTGTTGCAGCTATGGACAGCCTGACAGACTGCAGGACTCGCAGGTACCCCACAACTGATTATGGGTGCTACCAGACTTGGCCGGGTGGACACAGCAGTAAACATTCATTTGGAGAAGATGGGGCCAGGGGATGACCCAGAAGCTTTCCTTATTACATTTGAACGCGTGGCCAGTGTGGCAGGCTGGCCCCGAGAACAGTGGACAACGAGGGTAGCTCCGTGCTTAGCCGGGGAGGCACAGGCTGCCTACAGAGCCTTGGCACCTGAGCAGGTCTCAAATTATGTTGTATTGAAAGCTGCCATTTTGGATCGTTTAGGCATAACGCAGGAGGGAAACGTATTTTCAGCCTAGAGACAGACCATGGACCTTAGCCCAACGCTTAAAGGATCTGGCCTATAGATGGCTGGAGCCCAGGGCCGGTGGAAGCATTAGGCGAACTAGGCGATTGCCTAGGGCACCTAGCATTAGGGGGCGCCGAGCCGCTGGTGGCCGACAAGAAGGCTCATATGGCCGCCGAAGATCGGCAGGGCCGTGGTGGACCTCACGTCACCACGGCCAGAAGAAAAAGGTCACATCTAAGCCTGCAAATATTCCTCCTCCTTCTTGCCCCCGTGGACCCAGAAGAAAAATGTTGCCGGAGCCGCGCAGGCAGGAAGGAGGAGGAGCATCAGCCACGTGCCGGAAGAGGAGCATTAGCAGCGTACCGGAAGGAGGTGGAGCATCAGCCACGTACAGAAGAGGAGCAGCGCTTACGGGCCGCCACGAATCCCACATCGCGGGCGGCCCGAGAAGACCAGGGCCGCTGCAGAGCCCATCCTGCGGCGACCCGTGAAAAGGAGGCCCAGAGGTGAGAGAGAGGCTGAGGGTCTGTAGAGTGTGTATGTGTGCGTGCATGAGATGAGTTGAGAGATTGTGTGTGAGAGTGAGTTGAGAAACTGTGTGTGGGAGTGAGGATCTGAATGTTTGCAGAGACAACATGTGAGAGCCTGTGTGTGTGTGAGAGAGACAGCATGTGACAGTGAGCCTGTGCTTGAGCAAGACAGCATGTGGGAGTGAGAGACTGTGTGTATGAATGATTGTATGAGAGAGAGCATGTTTATATTATTTATATTCTTATATATTCTTATATATTTATATTCTTTCAGACACTAAGGTTCATGTTATGCCTTAGCAGCGATTGTTCGGTTGTATTATATTATATGTTATTAGACGCTTTGTTTTATGTTTTTCAATGTAACGCCTATGCTGCGATTGTTCTGTTGTATTTTATGTTTCAATGTAACGCCTATGCTGCGATTGTTCTGTTGTATTGTAAACCGACATGATTTGTATATCATACAAGAATATCGGTATATAAGAATCCAAAATAAATAAATAAATAAATAAATGTTAGAGTGAGAGCCTGTGCTTGAGCAAGACAGCATGTGGGAGTGAGAGAGAGCCTGGGTGTGTGAGTCAGACAGCATGTGCCAATGAGAGACTGTATGTATGAATGATTGTATGAGAGAGAGTCTGTGTGTGTGTGTGTGTGTGTGTGTGTGTGAGAGAGAGAGTGAGAGAGAGAGAAAAACTATGTGAGAATGAAAACCTGACTGTGTATTTGAGGGAAGAAGACAGATGGAGAGAAAAGAAATAGAAAAAAAGATAATATAAAAGGAATTGGCAAAAAAAAATAAGAAAGGAAAGGTGGAAAAAAAATCCTGTGACCAACCCATTAGAAAACTAAGATCAGACAGCAAAGTAAAAAAAAATAAATTACTTTTTACTGATTGGCACACGTAATCTTTGGGAATGTGCAAGAGTAGCACTTTCTCTATGCAGATCTCACAATGTAGTAGATCAGCATGGAGGAAGTGGAAGCCCATGGGGCCTGCAGAGAGGAGGCAGCAGAATGGGCTTCAGTGCCAGTAGCAGCAATCAGCACCTCCCCAATAGCCACGCGGCAGCAGTGACAGTGGCAGCAGAGGAATGAGAGAGGCTCTGAGGTTGCTGGCAAAAGAAAGAGAGGGGGTCTGCCTTTAGTGGGTGTATGAGAATGAATGGGTGTCTTCCTGGGGTTTGTATGTGTAAGAATAGGTGCCTGCCTGTGTGTGGTGCATGTGTGTGTGTGAATGAATTGGTGCCTGCCTGGGGGTCTGGGTGTGTGAGAATGAATGTGTGCATGCCTGGGGGATGGGGAGGGTGTGGTGTGAAAATGAATGGGAGCCTGCCTGGGGGTCAGTGTGAGAATGACTGGGAGCTTGCCTATGTGTGTGTGTATTTGTGTGAGAATGATTGGGAGCTTGCCTGGGTGTATGTGTTTGTGTGTATGTGAGGGAACCAGTGAGAGTGAGAGCATGAGTGTGTATGAGAAAATCGAGGGGAGTAAGAGTGTGTGTGTGTGTGGGGGGGGGGGGGGAGGGGGGTGTTGGGGAGAGAGTGTCTTACACCCTGAGAGTGTGTCAGAGTCTGTGAGAGCGAGATGTTATGGTGGGTATAAGAGCATGAATGTGTATGTATGTGACAGTGTATGTGTGAGAGAGAATCGACATGTGAGTATGTGTGAGAGAGAGAATAACCTCCTAATCCTCGACAACATCAGGGTGACTGGAAATCAAGAGCTCCCATGCATGGACAGCAGGGGCTTTTTAAAATCATTATTAGTTTTAATTATTGGGTGTTATTTGATATATGTGCTGTTTTGAAATATTTTATTGGTGTTTGGGAAATTGTAAAAAATGTATATGATTTTAATTAATAAAAATCCTATTTATCAGTAGTTTTAAAATATTCTTTTATTAGTATGGTTTTACTATTATAACTGATGCTTTATGTTTCTTGATTTTATTGTTTGATGAGGAATGGTGGTTCTGTTTTTCCATTATTAATACACAGAGTCTGGCTTCTTGGGGTTTCCATTTCAGTTTTTTCTAATTTGTGCTCCTTTATTTTGTATTCTGTATTTGGTGAGGGTCTGTCTCTGCTTTGTGTGTGTGACCATGATGAGAGATTCTGCTAGCATGTAGTGTCTGTATAGGGATCTATAGCAATCGGGTTTGTTTTGTTTCCTCAGTAGGTGGTGTATTGGTATTCTAGGACCAAGTGTAATATTTACCCTTGCTTATTCACAGGTAGGGTTATTGTTGTTTGAGTCCTTGGTGTTATTACTGTTATGTTACAATGGGATTGCAGTATAGATTTTGAGTGTCTTTCTTGCGGGGTTTTGTGTTAGTTCACAATGGGCCGGATTTTATAAATGTGCGCGAACGCGTACTTTTGTTCGCGTACCAGGCGCGAACAAGAGTACGCGGGATTTTAATAGATACGCGCGTAGCTGCGCATATCCATTAAAATCCGGGGTCGGCGCATGCAAGGCTGCCCAAAATCGGCAGCCTGCGTGCGCCGAGCCGCGCAGCCTGCCTCCGTTCCCTCCGAGGCCGCTCCGAAATCGGAGCGGCCTCGGAGGGAAATTTCCTTCCACCCCCCCGCACCTTCCCTTCCCTTCCCCTACCTAACCCACCCCCCCGGCCCTATCTAACCCCCCCCTACTTTTGTCGGCAAAGGTAGGGGGGGTTTAGAGTGACGCACCCCCAAAACGCCCCCAAAACGCTGCGTCACTCCGGGCACGCCCCCCGACACGCCCCCCGACACGCCCCTCCATGCAAGCCCCGGGACGTACGTGCGTCCCAGGGCTTGTGCGCGCCGCCGAGCCTATGCAAAATAGCCTCGGCGCGCGCAGGGGGGGTTTGGGGTAGGTTTTCGGGGGGTACGCGCATACCCCTTTGAAAATCTACCCCTATGTGTCTGGCAGTGGAAGGTGTTTGTGCTGCTGTTACTGTGAGGTGACACCAGAATTTGAAAATATCTTTTAGTATGATGAGCTGTAAGGGAAACATCCAAGCTCCATTGTTTGGGGAATTTCAGTGGATGCACAGAGTTACAGAACTGGAGGTGCAGGATTTGTATTGACATTCTGTCCCTTCCTATATATTCCAGACTTCACTTTCATAGTCATATAGAATTAGTTGAATGAGGCTATCAAAATAATTTTATAGTATACTAGAAGTGTGAAACTGGCCAGCTTTTTTAAATTATGCAGAAGACCCTTTGGACTTTTTTATTAACACTTTTTTTTATAACCAGTTTTAAAGCAGGATCCATGTTATAGAGGTAGGTGTGATGAAGAAATGTCATTTTGGCTAGTACAATAAGGATTACGGGGGGATGCTGGAGAGGCACACAAATGCATTGGCCCCCGAGCGCCGGAGACCCTAGGTGCACCACTGGGTGCGAGCCATATGGGGCCGCAAGTGAGGGCAAAGAGGAGTGGAGATTTGGCGGGCCGCAAGCAGTGCCCAACCTGCTCGCGACCAGAAAATCACACAGTCAGCAGGCGTGATCGAGAATGAGTAGGAATCGGGGCCAAGGCCGGGGGGTGGCGGGGCAATGGGGGGGGGGGGGGGGGGGGGCACAAGTGAGAAGGCTCGCCTAGGGCGCCTAATCCCCTTGCACTGGCCCTGCTGGAGCCGGAGGGCAAAACTATAACTTAAATTATAGAGATGATAGTGTTGGAACATTATATAGACGCACTACCACCCTTGATGAGGAACTGGGTGGTACGACAAGGGGCGAGAGGGCTGGAGAAAGCCACATTGAACACTGAGCGGTATTTGGAGGCAGAGGCCGCTGTAGGGTCCCCCTCAACCTATGTAAGGGGGAAGGGGCCAAGGGGGGCAGGCCCGATTAAGGATGAGAACCGGGGGCTATAGCAAACCTGGGGGGTAAACCTGGCGGTTCAGGAAGGGAGGGCCAACTCCAAGATGAGAAGGGCAGAAGCTTGTAACTCTATAAGAAGCCAGTGCAGCTTAAGTGTTATAATTGCAGAGAGATAGAAACATAGAAACATAGAAATGACGGCAGAAGAAGACCAAACGGCCCATCCAGTCTGCCCTGCAAGCTTCACATTTTTTTCTCATACTTATCTGTTTCTCTTAGCTCTTTGGTTCTATTTCCCTTCCACCCCCACCATTAATGTAGAGAGCAGTGATGGAGCTGCAACCAAGTGAAATATCTAGCTTGATTAGTTATGGGTAGTAGGGGAAGTAACCGCCGCAATAAGCAAGCTACACCCATGCCCATCTGCTTTACCCAGACCGTGCCATTCAGCCCTTATTGGTTGTTTTTCTTCTCCCCTGCCGTTGAAGCAGGGAGCTATGCTGGATATGCTTGTAGTATCAGTTTTTCATCTCCCCTGCCGTTGAAGCAGAGAGCCATGCTGGATATGCGTGAAGTATCAGTTTTTCTTCTCCCCTGCCGTTGAAGCAGAATATGCATTGAAAGTGAAGTATCAGGCTTATTTGGTTTGGGGTAGTAACCGCCGTAATAAGCCAGCTACTCCCCGCTTTGTGAGTGCGAATCCTTTTTTCTTCTCCCCTGCTGTTGAAGCAGAGAGCTATGCTGGATATGCGTGAAGTATCAGTTTTTCTTCTCCCCTGCCGTTGAAGCAGATAGCCATGCTGGATATGCGTGAAGTATCAGTTTTTCTTCTCCCCTGCCGTTGAAGCAGAGAGCTATGCTGGATATGCGTGAAGTATCGGTTTTTCTTCTCCCCTGCCATTGAAGCAGAGAGCTATGCTGGATATGCATTGAAAGTGAAGTATCAGGCTTATTTGGTTTGGGGTAGTAACCGCCGTAACAAGCCAGCTACTCCCCGCTTTGTGAGTGCGAATCCTTTTTTCCACATTTCCTCTTGCTGTTGTAGCTTAGAGTGATGTTGGAGTCACAGTAACCATGTGTATGTTTATTGAATAAGGGTATTGTCTCCAGGCAGTAGCCGTCATTCTGGCTAGCCACCCACTCTTTATTGACGGCCTCTTGATTTTATGGATCCACAGTGTTTATCCCACGCCCCTTTGAAGTCCTTCACAGTTCTGGTCTTCACCACTTCCTTCGGAAGGGCATTCCAGGCATCCACCACCCTCTCCGTGAAGAAATACTTCCTGACATTGGTTCTGAATCTTCCTCCCTGGAGCTTCAAATCGTGACCCCTGGTTCTGCTGATTTTTTTCCTATGGAAAAGGTTTGTCGTTGTCTTTGGATCATTAAAACCTTTCAAGTATCTGAAAGTCTGTATCATATCACCTCTGCTCCTCCTTTCCTCCAGGGTGTACATATTTAGATTCTTCAATCTCTCCTCATAAGTCTTTTGATGAAGACCTTCCACCTTTTTGGTCACCCTTCTCTGGACCGCCTCCATCTTGTCTCTGTCTCTTCGGAGATACGGTCTCCAGAACTGAACACAATACTCCAGGGGAGGTCTCACCAAGGACCTGTACAAGGGGATAATCACTTCCCTTTTCTTACTCGATATTCCTCTCTCTATGCAGCCCAGCATTCTTCTGGCTTTAGCTATCGCCTTGTCACATTGTTTCGCCGACTTCAGATCATTAGACACCATCACCCCAAGGTCTCTCTCCTGCTCCGTGCACATCAGCCTTTCCCCCCCCCATCGAATACAGTTCATTCGGATTTCCACTCCCCATATGCATGACTTTGCACTTCTTGGCATTGAATGTCAGCTGCCATGTCTTCGACCACTCTTCCATCTTCCTTAAATCCCGTCTCATTCTCTCCACTCCTTCCGGCGTGTTCACTCTGTTGCAGATCTTAGTGTCATCCGCAAAAAGACATACCTTACCTTCTATCCCTTCCGCAATGAGATAGGACATTTCAGGAAGGAGTGCCCTCGCCAGATGGTGGCATAGTCCCAATCCCCAAGGCAAGGGGGAGGGGAGGCATCTATGGAGCGGAATCCCTACTTTCAATGGGTGCAGGTTAATAAGCAGCCTGTGCAAGCCCTACTAGATACAGGCACCAATCAATCACTGATCTCTATGAAGACAGCCCTAGCAGTAGGAATAGACACTCAACAAACTCAAAGGGAGGTAGTGGTGATCCGATGTGTGCATAGACAAACAGTTAGGCACACAGTGCATGATGTCACAATCCAATGGGGACCCTATGAGGATGTTGTGGAAGTGGCCCTGGTAGACAGGTTACCATGCCCCTCATATTGGGATGTGAGTGGAAGCACCTCGCCGAGGTGCTAAGGGATAAACAGACCTTTATAACAACTAGGGCTCAAGCACAGGCTCGAGCCACTCAGGACCCTGAGCAGACAAAAGGAGAGGTTTTTCTTTTTGAGGATGGGGAAGTAGTGGAGACCCCCGGGGTAAGTCGCAAATCCCTTGCCCAGAGAAAGAGGGAGAAAAGCGGTCAAACGGACCTGTGGGAAGGAGGTGACGAGGTGAACACAAGGGAAATAGTGGGGACACTGCTAGCAAGGTTTCCCAAGTTCAGGGAAGAACAGCATAATGATCCAGCGTTGAAGGTGGCTTAGGAAAAAGCTAAGGTGTCGAGACAACAGATTGCTAATAAAGAAGCTGATCAGTATCCCTATTTTATGGTGCAAAAATGTTTGCTATATAGGGTGGAGAAAGGGCTAGTGGAACAAGGACCCCATAAACAGCTGTTGGTGCCTATGTGTTTCCAGAAAGAAGTTCTGTCCCTAGCACATGCTCATCCACTGGCAGGGCATTTGGGGATACATAATACCTTGGACCGGGTCAAGAGGAGATTCTTTTGGCCAGGGATATATTGCATGGTCAAGAGATTTTGTAGATCCTGTCTGAGCTGCCAGTTAGTCTCGCTGAGAGTACCCTCCAAAGCACCCCTTGTACTCTTGCCCGTGGTGCAAGAACCCATGGACTGGGTGGCGGTCGATATAATTGGGCCTTTAGAGAAAAGTAGGAGGGGGCCACCAGTATATCTTGGTAGTACTTGATTAAACCACAAGATTTCCATGGGCCATTCCCTTAAGGTCCACAGGGTCAAGGATGATTGCACAAGAGCTGGTGAAGATCTTCTGCCAGTTTGGCTTCCCACGAGAAATATTAACCGATAGAGAAACTAATTTTATGTCCCGCGAGCTGGCAGGCCTATGGGCACAGTTCGGTATTAAGCATGTGCATATAGCTGCCTACCATCCACAGACGGATGGCTTAGTGGAACGCTATAATCAGGCCATGATGCGCAGTTGTCTACAGAAAGACTCTGGTAATTGGGATCAGCTTGTCCCATTTCTATTATTTGCTTCTAGGGAGGTACAGCAAGCCTCCACAGGGTTTTCCCCATTCGAATTGTTTTTTGGCCGGCAACCATGGGGTTTACTAGACATCATTTGTGAGCAGTGGAGCAGGGTGGAGGCAGCCCAGCAAGACATAATAAGCTATGTTAGGGGGCTGAGACAGCATGCTGAAACGGCATTGGGGATGGCCCGAGAAAATCTGAGGCAGGCCCAGGTATGCCAAAAGAAATACTACGACCAAAGGGCTAGGGACAGGGAATTACAGGAAGGAGACCAGGTCCTGATACTCGTGCCTACATCCCCCAATAAGCTTTTAGCAAAATGGAAAGGTCCCAGGAAGGTATGAAAGCGTATAGAACCACTAAATTATCAAGTTAAAGTGGGTCTCAAACGCCCCCGTGTACCATGCAAATCTGCTCAAACCATGGATAGAAAGGCAGGGCATGGCGGCGGGCATAGTACAAGAAGAGGAGGTGGATCTGGGGCCCCCAAATAAGGGAAATGAGTCAAAGGGAAGGCACACAGGTAGGAGATGAGCTAACACCTGTTCAAAGAGCACAGAAAAGGTGATCAAACAAGCAGGAGATGTATTCTCCTCGCTGCCTGGGCAGACGAAGTTAATTACACATAATATAATAACTCCATCTGGGTAGGTGATTAGGAGGAGGTCCTACCGCTTGCCAGAGGCAATGCAAGTGGAAGTTACTAGCAAGTCGAAGAAATGTTACAGTTAGGGGTAATCGATGAATCCAGTACTGCCTGGTGTAGCCCCATTGTTCTCGTACCAAAGGCAGATGGGACGAGCTAGTAGAGAAACTAGGCACAGCACAATACTTGACCACGTTAGATTTGACGAAAGGTTATTAGCAGATTCCCCTGGAGAAAAGTTTGCGTGAGAAAACAGCATTTGCCACCCCGGGGGGATTGTATCAATTTGTTCACATGCCGTTCGGCTTACAGGGGGAAGCTGCTAGCTGTCAACATCTCCTGAACGTGGTAGTATGCCCACATGTAGGCTATGCAGCAGCCTATATGGATGATGTCATAATTTATTCGACAGACTGGGAATCCCACCTTGTAAAAGTCAAAGCAGTGCTGAAGTCCCTAAGGGAGGCGGGGTTAACGGCCAATCCAGCAAAATGTTGTGTAGCGCATCGAGATGTCAAATACCTGGGGTACCTCATGGGGAAAGGGGTGGTGAAGCCTCTTATCGATAAGATTCAGTGCATCCGGGATTACTCGCAGCCAGAGACACAGAGCTTTCTTGGGTTTAATAGGATACTACAGGAGGTTCATACCCCACTTTGCAGACCTGGCCAGCTGGCCAGCTGGCTGAGAAAAGAGTCACCAAGCAGGCTATGGTGGAGGATGAGAACCACCGAGGGATTTGAACAACTTAAGAGGGCCTTATGTCAAAATCCAGTATTGAAGGCAGTTGATTTTTCCCTATCCTTTCTGCTTCAAACTGATGCCTTGGGAAAAGGGTTAGGAGCCATCTTCTCCCAAGTTGATCAGGGAGAGGAGCATCCCGTGCTATATCTAGGCTGTAGACTCCATCCCCATGAGGAAAAATATGCCACCATTGAGAAGGAGTGTTTGGCCGTCAAGTGGGCGATAGAGGCCCTAAGGTACTATTTAGCAGGCTGTCCCTTTGTTTTGGTCACAGATCACGCGCCCCTTAATGGCTTAATGTCATGAAAGATTCGAATGCTCGCCTAACATGGTGGTACCTAGTTTTACAAGCTTACCGGTTTGAGGTTCGGCATAGAGCGGGGAAAGAGCATGTTAATGCTGACTTTCTTTCCCGGTTGGAGGAGGGTACTGGAATCTTGGCTCAAGGGGTTCCAGGGTTTTTAAAATCGGGGTGTGTATGTAATGCAGCACAACCCAGCCAGTGACAGGAAAAGCCAAGGTACTATAAGAAAAAGACAAGCCGAACCCTGGGTAAGCAGAGGAGATAGGGAGGACTACAACTCCCAGGTTTTTAGAGGCACCACCTGACCCGTGGGCCGAGGGAGAACTGGAACAGGTGCCAGGATTAAGCAACAGTGATTCCGACACAGCTGAATCGATGGTAATAGAGGAGGAGGGCATGCCGGAATGGTGGCAGTGGACAGAAAAGCCCAGCTCCTCAGAGGAAGAGGAGCAGGACATGGAGGTAGACTCCCAGACGAAGGAATCCTCAGGTTCTGCTATGGAGATTGATGAAGTGGCTTTACCACCCACTCTCACTAAGCGGAGCCCCAAGCCAAGCTAGGGTAGTGCAGGTCTGGACCAAGGCCTGGGAAGTTTTACAGGTGGCTGGACGGCGTATAAAGAGAAGAGTGACTTGCAGGAGAGGTGACCTAGGATCTGGAGGAGTGGCAGAGCTGTGCAACGTCGGCTGTGAACATTTACATTATCGTAACTTATTATCTCTTGCAGTACATCAGAACCTAGGGGTTCATATATCAGGGAGATCCCTCAATAACCACACACATCACACAACAGCTTGAACCCTTCACACCAGCCTCAGGACCAACCTTTCCAGCTCACACATCACAGGAGCTCTAATCTTTGACTGCAGGTGGGCTGAACAGGCAGTCTTCAGTAACTTTCTTTCTAAATCCAGGTTCTAGGGGACAGGAGAGGCAGACCACTTTTTGATCCCTATTTGAAATATTTTCCCATTGAGGGAGTCTCAGAAATGAGAGTTGACAGACACACATCTTTTTTTTTTTTAACCTCTAACAAGCTGGTCACTCTTACAGCATATTGTTCCATAGAACTATCAAAACTTCAGCATCTAGTGTGCTCATCATGTGTCATTCAACTCTCTGCAAACTCCTAGCCATAGAGATTCTCTCTGGAGGCTTCCTGGTTTCATTATTTTTCATTAAAAATGTATTAATCGCTTAACACAGAGGCCTAAGCGATGTGCAATAAAAAGGCACTCAATCATAATAAGATACAAAATGTAAAGCAGGGACAAATTTATCAAAGATATTGCCAAACATATGAACAATTACATAAATGCAATTAGGGACAAAATGCTGTCTTAAACATGCACCATAATAGATTCAGTTGTTTACCTTATAAAATTATGCTGTTAAGGGTTAGCTAAAGGCTTGCTGTGAGAGGAAACTTTTTAACGCAAGCCTAAAATATTTAATGCAATGGCTTAATCCTAATTCATTTGGAAAGTTGTTCCATAATTTGGGTGCCACAACAGAGAAGACTGATTCCCTTGTAGATGAGAGACGAGCATGCCTCGTTGCGAGGAGCACAGTTGGCATGAGGGTTTAGATGTAACTGCTTATGATCTCTGAAGGAAAGCACTACAAATTGGAAGCATGCACTACAGATCCTTGGCCTTCAGAGCTCTAATCTTCTCACTTAACAGATATTAGTTTTGAGTTAATACCCAACACATTTATGTGCAGCTATGGAAGAGAAGAGCTATAAAACCATAATATTCTATCCTAGCAACAGTATATACCTTATTGCTGTTATTTAGGACATTTATGGGTGCAATGATCTTTCTTCAAGGACACACATGAATAGGAAAATGAGGAACAAACTAAACATAGGATGTACTTTGCCATGGAGATACTTAAGAGCACCATCTCCTGCAGAAGGAAGATTAGCCTCAGCCAATGGGGAGCACATGTCATTAGCTGATGAGGTGAAAGATCAGTTGAAATTGTTGATTTCAGGCTGTTAACGCTTCAGTAACAATGCCCTTCGATTGAAGCAGCGTTTGAGCTCTCAGCTGCGGTGAGGGAGGCCAAAGGATAAATTTCATTGGAGGTCTTGTGACTATTACAGTTACTTACTAGGTGGAAGTGTGGTCTGCTAATGAGAGCACTGAGCTATGAGGCAGGAGAACTGTGTCACAAGTTCAAATACCTCATTGTACAGGGACCAACCAAGATACTTGGAAGATTTGTTAATCCTTTACACCCCATCTAGAATTCTGAGGTCCTCACAGCAGGACTACTCAGATTACCATCACAACCTGAAATTAGATTGCAGACAACCAGGCATACATCTTTTCCCTATAGGGCTTCTTTGCTGTGGAATGCACTACCTTTGGATGTTCATTCTGAAACAAATTACGATGAAGTTTAGAAAAGGAGTTAAAACCTGGTTATTTAGACAGGCTTTTAATCACAGCTCATATGTTTTAGGACTGAACATAAGTACTGCCATACTAGGTCATACCGAGAGTCCATCAAGCCTAGTATCCTGTTTCCAACAATAGCCAATCCAGGTCACAAATACCTGGCAGGATCCCAGGCAGCTAACACCCAGGGATAAGACATGGCTTTCTCAAGTCTATCTAGTTAATAACAGTTTATGGACTTCTCCTCCAGTAACTTGTCCAAACCTTATTATTAACCCAGCTATGCCTTTCCCACATACTCTGGCAATGAATTCCAGAGCTTAATTATTCATTGAGTGAAAAAGAATTTTCTCTGATTTTAAATGTGCTACTGTTATGACCCTCGGTCGCAGACGGCTGGGTCAAGTACATGAAGTGAGCTGCATCGGTCGCAGACCGCTGCGACCGATGCAGCTCACTTCATGTACTGCTCAGCTCTTGTCTCCGGGCCTACTCGCAGCAGAAGCTAGCTGCTACCGCCGCATTTCTCCAGGTTCTCAGGACTTTTCATGGCGTCTGGGATGCCGCTACCACCCACACCGGCTCTGGGCCTTCCTAGGTGCGCGCGCCACCAGCCCCTCCTTTGAAGACCCAAGGGTGGGAACCTCAGGGGCGTCCCTGGCTGATGACGTCACCTGGCTGGGATTTTTAAACACCGCCTTCTCCCCTTGTTAGCCGACTTGGCAACGAGTTCCTTCGCTACTTATACCTGCTCCTGGTTCCTCAGATCCGTGGTTCCTGTATCGGTTCTACCTGCCTCTGGCTGCTCGAGTACCTGCTCCTCGGGGGCCCTGCTGCGCTCTTGGGTGAGACTTCTCTCCCGGCTTCCCCTGCTCCTTGGGCTAGCCCTGCACCTACCAGAGCTTCCAGCCTACCTGCCTCCTGCTTCCCTGGGTTGCCCTTGGAACCATCTCCTGCTGGGAGTCTGGACCCGCACTTTCCCGCTTCTTGGGTCAGTGTCTACATTCTACTACAGAGACTGCGCTTCCCTGCTCCTCGGGGCAGTGCCTACCTTCTACTACAGAAACAGTACCTGCACTTCCCGCTCCTCGGGACAGCGCCTATGTTCTACACCAGAGATTGTGCCTGCGCTTCCCTGCTCCTCGGGGTAGTGCTTCCGTCCTGTTTCAGTGACTCTACTCAGCACTTCCTGCCCCTCAGGGCAGTGCCGTTTCTCTGCTTGAGATTCTATCGTGCGTAGTCCCGCTCCTCAGGGTTGCCTTCGTCACTACTGCAGAGATCCACCCAGGCTTCTCCCGCTCCGTGGGTTGGCCTACGTCACCGCACCAAAGCCTCTCTTACTGCGCAGCCCCGTCCCAGGGCCTTCTTTGCTGTGGACCTCCAGAAGTCCCTGTCTTGTGCTACCTGCTCCTCGAGGCCTGCCCAGCGCTTCTCTCTCTCAGAGGTTCCTGCTTGGTACGTGCTTCATCAATTCAGAGAGTATACTGTGGGTTCTCCCAGAACTGAGTCTCTCATCCCGCTCCTCGTGATCCCCCACAGTACTCCCTGTCCTGCACCTGCGATCACGTGGTTGTGACGCAGGACGCTCCATTCCTCTATACTACTGAATATCCTTCCTCAGCTGACCTCGCCTCCTGACGGTGGGGACTTGTGGGGCTCCTCCCCACAGGTGGTACTAATCCTCACCTTGGGCCAAGGTCCCATGAACCCACGAAACCTAACAGATTGCCAAGTACATGGACCCGGCAGAGGTCTCAGCTATCCAGGCCATTCCTGGCCTGGCACAGAGGATTTGTGAGCAACAAAAGTTCCTGGAAACACTGGCAGTCGCCATTGATAACTTGAGCTCTCAGCTAGACGCTTCGTGACTGCTACCACGACGTCTACCAAGCTCACCTCTTCCACCTCTATGCCGGCTCCCCGGCCCACCTTGCCCTTGCTGGCACCACCACCATGCTATTCGGGGAATCCCCTTATGTCCAGGGGTTTTTTGAACCAATATAATATGCAAGTCTTCCTGCAACCGGCCTACTTCCCAGATGTAATCACCAAGACGACCTACATCCTCTGGGAGCATGCTGACCCGATTCTTCGAGACCTCTCTGGCTTTCTCGCCCTATTTTGCTCCATCTTTGATGATCCAGAACATAGAGCCGTCTCTGGGCAGTCTCTTCTCCATCTCCAACAAGGGTCTCGACCACTAGCTGATTATGCCATTGAATTTAGGACTCTGGCATCGGAACTCCACTGGGACTATGACTGCTTACAATCCATCTTCCTCGATGGGCTAAATTCGCAGATTAAGGACGAGTTGGCTGCTCGTGAACTGCCCGCCTCACTGGATTCTTTGATTGCCCTAGCTGGTCGCATCGACCGTCGTCTACAAGAGCGATCACAGGAGGTCAGAATGGCTAAGAAATCTACGCCAATTTCATCCCGGACTCGACGATCCTCTTCACCTGGGCTGAATGCATCACAGAGCAAGGTCGAGGATGAACCAATGCAGATGGGCCACAGCTGACTTTCTCCCAAGGCGTGACGCCGGCACCAGCAATCCGGCCTCTGCCTGTACTGCGGACAAGTCGGACATGCCAAAGCCTCCTGCCTGGTATGTCCAGGAAATTCCCAGGCCTAGGTTCAGCAGGAGAACTGCTCCTAGGCCTGACTTCGCCTTCTCCTCCATTGACCGTACCTGTCTCCATTAAGATGGATGGTCAGGAATTCCACACTCTGGCTTTGGTGGATTCTAGGGCCAGTGGGAACTTTATTTTAAAGCAACTTACTGAACATCTCCAGATCCTCACCATCCACTCCCCAGTACCAGTACGCCTCTAATCCATCCATGGAGAACCTCTACCTGGTGAAGTTACTCACACCATGGCTCCCATTCAGTGCCGTACTGGATCTTTGCACGTTGAAACCATCTCATTTCACATTCTGGACAAGGCCATACATCTGGTCATTCTGGGACTGCCCTGGCTGCAGCAACATACTCTGCAGTTCGACTGGGCCACCTTACAGCTCTCTCGTTGGGGCTCCTCCTGCTACGATCACTGCTTGGAGCCCGTCTTACCCCTGCCTTGTCTGAATGCTTCACTATCTCCCCACCACAATATTCTTCATTTGCTGATGTCTTCTCGAAGAAGGCCATGGACACCCTACCCCGCATCACTCCTATGACTGTGCAATCAACTTGCTGCCCAACACAGAGCCTCCTCGGGGTAGGATCTATCCATTATCATTAGCAGAGACCCAGGCCATACATCCGCGAGAATCTGGCCAAAGGCTTCATTTGGCCCTCTAAGTCTCCCGCAGGTGCGGGATTTTTCTTTGTAGGGAAGAAAGACAGTTCCCTCCATCCCTGCATCGATTACCGAGGCCTAAATGAGATCACCCTAAAGGACCGCTACCCACTACCATTCATTTCGGAGCTTTTCGACAGACTTCAGGGGGCGAAAATCTTTTCCAAATTTGACCTTAGAGGAGCCTACAATTTAGTCTGTATTCACGAGGGTGACGAATGGAAAACCGCGTTTAACGCACTTTGAATACCTTGTGATGTCCTTTGGTGTTTCAGAATCTGATTAACAAGGTCTTCAGAGACATGCTCTACCAATGTGTGGTAGTGTACCTTGATGACATTTTAGTTTTCTCCCAAGACTTACAAAGCCACCGCCAAGATGTCTCCCGAGTTCTCCAACGTCTGCAGGACAATCAGCTTTATGCTGAACTCGAAAAGTGTTCATTCGAGCAAGAGTCCGTTCCTTTCCTTGGCTACATGGTTTCCAGTCAAGGGTTCAGGATGGATCCCAAGAAATTACAAAGTATTTGCGACTGGCCTCAACCTATGGTCCTCAAGACTTTACAGAGATTCCTGGAGTGATTTTGGAGCAAAGGGGAGGAGTCAAGATGGCGGCATGCTAGACGCGGAGGCTCGGAGTGCCTGTGAGTTTCTTTGGATAAACTTTGGTTTTCTGCTTCTAATTAATGCCTCCAAAGAGAAAAGGACATGTGAGGGTGTTTCTCTCTATACCTTCTACAATTCCCGGGCAAAGAATGATCCCCGAACTTACCGCCATTTATCCTGGAGGGGTGGCCAAACTCCCCGCTGACGAAGTGGCTTTGGGAGTGTCGCTGCCACCTGGGGAAACAATTCTGAGCCCCCCAGACCTACGGATACTGCCCGCTCCAGGTTCATTATTACCATCACTTGCCGCGGACCTGAACACAGAACCAGTGAGTCCAGTGAACAGGCCAGAGGGAGCGGAAGTGGTGTGGAGAGACTTGGGAACATCAGAGGAGTGGGGAAGGTCAGAATTGCCGAATGCGGGGTCCCTAAGCCTGCCAGGCCTCGGTGGAGACGATGAACGGTCTCGAGTGGAATCTGGAGAAACCGTCGCAGAGGGAGATCTCTTGGGGGCCCAGGGCGGATTTGCGGCAATAGACCTTGATAAACCGGGCTCAGTGACTCTAGAATCCGTATGGGAGTTGGTAACCTCATACGGCCCACATTTTCAAGGGCTGCCGAGGCAGTTAAATTCGATGTCTGAGAAGCTGGATAAAATATCCCAGGAACACGATGTTAAGATTTGTGAAATATAAATATAAATATAATGGATGATGCCTTTGTTATGTTGAGAAGGGGGTGTTTCGTGTGCCCTTGGACCTCAGTCCAACCCCAGATGAATCCAGGGCCAAACCGAGGAGTGATGGCGTGTCCCAGCATGGCTAAACACGGTATTACCCTCTGCCGGGCCTGCAAGCTTCCAGAGCCAACAACAGATGATGTTGGTAGGGGAACAGTCCTCCGACTGTTCCAAGCCCTTTCAGACCTGCTGCTTGATCGGCAAGGAGCAGCAGGCCGGTCTGAGGTTGAGTGCAGACGGAGGCCTTGACACGTAGACAGGACTATGATTGATGCGAGGGCATCTCGGACGAGACTGGGTTGATGCGACGGCATCACAAGCATGACAAGGAACTTGATCCAAACAAGACAAGACTTAAGGCAGGAGGACATTGGCACTGTCTCTCAGGGCACCCTACTCGGCCCACCCGGGGGACTGAGTCGCGGACCACCCTGTCCCAGGGGAGCGGGACAAGCGCAGGGAAGACCCAGGCAAGGAGGAACTCCAATGACGAAGCCGGTGTCATCCGAAGCTTCCCCCCATGGCTGGCGGGAACAGAGGCTCAGGAGCAAAGGGATGAATCCCACCTGCAGGCCACTCCATTCTCGGGCACAACACCATCCGAGAACCACGGCTTTGCAGGAATGGAAGGCTCAGGAGCACCAGACGAAGATGCAGGGAAGAATATCCTGGCAGGCAGACACATCAGGACGAGGAAGATCATGGCGAAACATCAGGACATGGTCAGGGACCTCAGGCAAGAGATCAAAACACGAAGACGTGGTATAAAAGCAGACGAGACGAGGAGCTCCACAAGAACAGAAGACCTTACAAGGCTCTGGCAGGCGGGAGCCTCCAGAGGGAAGTCACTCTGATGCAAGGCAAAGACAGACTGAAGTTGAAGTCCTTTTATAGGGCTGCAGACTGGCGACTCCCTGGGAGGAGTTTGGCAGGCCCACACCTAGCTGGCCCTATAACTACGGAGAAGTGCTACGGGCCGGCCCCTAGGAAGAAGGGCGTGGCACAAACCAGGAAGTCCATGCAAACACAAGCAGCCCCAGGCAGGCCCCAAGGACATCGAGGCCTCCCAGGCCCTGGAGCAAATCCTGGACAGTTCACAGGCGAGGCCCTGGCTTTGAAGCGGCCTCCAGGAAGAGGTAAGGAGCCTCCCGTAGCACCGCTACGGGAGGGTTCATAACATGTTAATGTTTCCGCGATGAGAAAATTATGTTACAGAATTTCTGTGCAAAGTTTTTCTTTGAAAATTGAAATAAAAGCAATAAAGAATATATAGAAAAAAAAAACTTGGAGTATCTGTATTGTGCTCAGCATTTGAACCATCGTCAAGCCCGATGGTCCCTCTTCTTCACCCGATTCAATTTCCTGCCGCCAACCTGCTGCCGACCTGCCGACAAAAATCGCCGTGCCAATGCTCTGTCCAGGTCCTTCATCACCGAAGACATCCCCGACACGCCACGGCATATAATTGACCCTGCTAAGGTTATTCTCTCCGCCACATTTCTGGTGCTACCTGGAAAAACGGTTGTACCCCACCCAACATACCCCACCCAACGCAGCTAAGAATAAATGGCATCACAATATTTTAAATACATAATACGGTAGAGAAATAGACTGAAATAAAGTACCTCAATAAACTTTCCCAGACTAATCCATCACTACCCAAAATTTTAACTTTATGAATGATATTGTAACCGTTTTTAGTTGGCACTTGTTAGAATGTACGATACCTACCTATATATACCTATTTGTGCCTATTTGTAAACTGTTGCGATGGTACATAACTTAGCGAAGGTATAGAAAAGTTTTTAAATAAATAAATAAATATATAAACAACTACGCCGGAGGATCCTTCGGTGGGCTCACGATTCCTTGACTGCGGGATACCCAGGTCAAGCCAGAACACTCTCCATGCTCCAACGCTTTAATTGGTGGCCTAACATGTAGAGTCCTGTCCCACTTGTGCCCGTCAGAAGCCTCCTGTGGGCCGACCATGGGGACTCTTGCCACTACTGCCTATTCCCAGTAAGCCATGGACCCACATCGCCACGGATTTCATAGTGGATTTGCCTGCCTCCAATGGCAACAACACTATCTGGGTCACAGTTGACTGTTTTTCTAAAATGGCTCATTTCGTGGCTCTGCCGAGTCTTCCATCAGCACCGCAGCTTGCTAAATTGTTCATCTGACACGTGTTTCGCCTCCACGGCCTCCCTAAACATATCCTTTCAGATCGTGGTGTCCAATTCACTGCTCGTTTTTGGAGGTCTCTCTGCAAAAAATTCAACATCTCGTTGGATTTCACCTCGGCCTACCACCCACAATCCAATGGGCAAACTGAAAGGACTAATAGAACCCTGAAGCAATTTCTGCAGGCCTACGTAAATTTATGTCAGAACTACTGGGCCGCTCTCCTGCCTTGGGTGGAGTTCGCCCTGAACTCTCATCAGTCCGCTTACATGGGATCATCTCCCTTCCAAGTGGTCTATAGATGACAGCCTCTACCACCACTTTCGCTACCACTGTCTGTGTGCTCTCCAGCAGCACAGGCATCTGCCCAGGAGTTGCATCAACTTTGAAACAATACTAAGCAACTGCTCCAGCAGGCTGCCCAAAAATTCAAGAAGTCCTTTGATGCACACCATCGTGAAGCACCTCAGTTTAAACCCGGCGACAAGGTGCGGCTCAGCACCTGCTTTATCTGACTTAAGTTGCCCTCTGCTCACTTTGCTCTCAGGAACATTGGCCCCTTTCCAGTGCTCCACCATTTGGGTCCCGTCACCTAGAGACTCCAGTTGCCTTCCTCGATCAAAATCCACAACGCCTTCCACGTTTCACTACTAAAACCCTTGATAATGTTGGGCTTCTCCAAAAAGCCACTGAAACTGCAAGCATTGTCATCAGAAGCAGATGTCACATATCAAGTCTATGAGGTCCTAGACATAAGAAAAAGTTGTAAAAAGTGGGAGCACCTCCTGTCCTGGGAGGGTTTTGGACCCGAGGAGAACAGTTGGGAACCTGCCGCCAACATCCTGGACAAAGTACTTATCTGGCAGTTCCATGCTATACATCCTTGAAAACCCTAACCCCCAAGGGGGGGGCCTTAAGAGGAGGGGTAATGCGACCGATGCAACTCACTTCATGTACTGCTCAGTTCTCGTCTCTGGGCCTACTTGTGGCTGAGGCTAGCCGCTTCCGCTGCGTTCCTCCGGGTTCTCAGGACTTCTTATGGCATCTGGAGCGCCGCCACCACCCACGCCAGCTCTGGGCCTTCCTAGGCGCGCGCGCCACCAGCCCTTCCTTTGAAGACCCAAGGGCGGGAACCTCAGGGGCATCCCCGGCTGATGACATCATCTGGCCGGGATTCTTAAACACCACCTTTGCCCCTTGCTAGCCGACTTGGCAACAAGTTCCTTCTCTACTGATACCTGCTCCTGGCTCCTTGGACCTATGGTTCCTGCATCAGTTCTTCCTGCCTCTGGACTGCTCGAGTACCTGCTCCTTGGGGACCCTGCTGCACTCTTGGGTGAGTCTTCTCTCCCGTCTTCCCATGCTCCTCGAGCTAGCCCTGTGCCTACCAGAGCTTCCAGCCTACTGGCCTCCCTGCTTCCCTGGGTCGCCCTTGGAACCATCTCCTGCTTGGAGTCTGGACCGCGCTTCCCTGCTCCTCGGGGCAGCACCTACGTTTTACTACAGAGACTGTACCTGCTTTTCCCTGCTCCTCGGGGCAGTGCCTATGTTCTACTACAGAGACTGTGTCTGCGCTTCCCCGCTTCTTGGGGTAGCGCGTCCGTCCTGTTTCAATGACTCTACTCAGCACCCCCCGCTCCTTGGGCAGTGCCGTCATTTCTCTGCTTGAGATTCCATCGTGCGCAGCCCCACTCCCCGGGGTTGCTTTCGTCACTACTGCAGAGATCCAACCGGGCTTCTCCCGCTCTGCGGGTTGGCCTACATAACCGCACCAGAGCCTCTCTTACTGCACAGCCCTGCCCCCTGGGCCTTCTCCACTTTGGACCTCCATAAGTCCCTGTCTCGTGCTCCCTGCTCCTTGGGACCTGCCCAGCACTTCTCTCTCTCGGAGGTTCCTGCTCTGGTATGTGCTTCGTCAATTCAGAGAGCATACTGTGGGTTCTCCCAGAACTGAGTCTCTCATCCCACTCCTCGGGATCCCCCACAGTACTCCCTGTCCTGAACCTGCGATCACGTGGTTGTGATGCAGGATGCTCCATTCCTCTACATTACTGAATATCCTTCCTCAGCTGACCTCGCCTCCCAATGGTGGGGACCTGTGGGGCTCCTCCCCACAGGTAGTACAAACCCTCACCTCGGGCCAAGGGCCCACGAACCCATGAAACCTGACAGCTACTTACTAACTTCATGGAGTGACACATAGTTTTGTATTATTTGAAAGAGTAAATAACCGATTCACATTTATATGTTCTATTGCAATCATGATTTTATAGACCTCTCTCATATCCCCCTCATCAATTTTTTCTCCAAGCTGAACAGCCTTAACCTATTTATCCTTTCCTCATAGGGGAGCTGTTCCATTCCCTTTATTATTTTGGTCTCCCTTCACTGCACCTTTTCCAATGCATCTGTATATTTTTTGAGATGCAGTGACCACAACTGTAAACAGTATGCTAGCCTCCAATTTATTCAAAGTTCATACAGAAATATCAAAATCACTCCGACCTCTCCTGAAGTTCTTCTTCCTTCTCTTTACTCATGGTACTTGAGCACCTTTCTACTCCTCTTCTCCTTGAATCTGCTTGAGATGATAGCAACCTACTACTAGGACCAGGCAACTCCTTCTCTCCCCCCTTCACTTTTTCATCTAGAAATGGATGAGAACCATGGGCAGACTGACCATTTGTACAACATGGCAGTGCCCGAGGTGCCACAGCTCTCTCCCTTAGCCTCGGACAGGTGGTTAGGGGCTCCGTACTGCCCTGGAGACCCTGATCACTTTCAGTCCGCCCTTAATGAGAAACCACTCCTCTTCAGAACTCTTCACAGTTCACCCCTGTTCTCAGATTGAAAAACATTGCTTCTTTGCTTTACATACACTGAGCCTCTGAGAGAGAACTCAGACATGCTGAAAAAATTAAATGTTTCAAACCAAAAATATGAAAGGAGAAGGGTGGAAAAAACTCTTATCTCCAAAACATAAAACATTAACAGATGTCCAGACATGGTCTGCACAGTTTCAGACACAGTCCTTCAAAAGGGTGAAAGCTCTCTGTCTTCTTTCTGAGCCCAGGTCTCAATCCAGAGACCCCAGATGCTTTCCTCTTGAAAAAATAAACAAAACCAGGGAACAGCCATAGTTATGCTGCTCCGGAAGGGTCAGTTTAAGATTACACACCTTAAGATGGTGGTGGGGAAAATATACTCCAAGAACTCACCATTCTAGACTGTTACACTTGGCCGACTGTGCTAGCCATGCCACGGCTGGCCTCACTCACCCTGAGATGCCACTGCCATGCTGCTTCCCCGATGCTGCTCCTAGGCACATGCATAAACTTAACAGTTGCACAAGGGCTCACTACCTCATAACATGACAGATTGCGAAGGTGATAAGCTCTAGGGGTGTGCATTCATTTGCAACGTATTGGCATTCCGCAACATATAGGTCCATATTCGTTGTATTCATGGGTTCGCGAAATGTATTGCGATCCCCCATGAATAAAACATATCATATATTTTATTCTTTAGGCGTGCTTGCAGTGATAGATAAGCAGCCGTTTGAAATAGGAGAATGCCATTTGGGTGTATCCATAGCCAAAAATCAGTCCTTTCCTGTGAGTCATCAGTGACCTCACAGCCCTGTCATAGAGTGGGTCGGACAGGTTGGCAATGAGACCAGAATGCAACGTATCAGCGGTAAGAATTTTGGCAATGCAGCCAATCGCGCTCTCAATCAGTGGTCGGTGATGCTTTTGCTGATGACCCAGCACTATATATATACTTTAGCACGTGATGTGCCATGCACTTTCTTTGCATGGGTGGTCTGGGGAGGTGGTCTGCAGAAGGTGGCTGCACTCAGAGCTAGTCTGAGTTCTCATATCTGTATTCAATTGCTAGCTAGGCTAGATACTTTGATCCCCAGTGGGCCTTTTTTCTAGTTACAAGCTCAGTGTGTGCACACATATTACATTAGTGCACATCAAGGCACTGTGCCTGTGGGCAGGCAGTTTAGCAGACTCACGTATATTGGGACAGTGGTGCTCTGTGAAGCCAAATCCCCAGTGGGCCTCTTTTGTCGTTATCACTTTGTTGTGTGCACATACATTCCATTAGTGCACATCAAGGCACTGTGCCTGTGGGCAGCCAGTTTTGCAGACTCACGTATATTGGGACAGCGGTGCTCGCCGAAGCCAAATCCCCAGTGGGCTTCTTTTGTAGTTACCACTTTGTTGTGTGCATATACATTACATTAGTGCACATCAAGGCACTGTACCTGTGAGCAACCAGTTTTGCAGACTCACGTATATTGGGACAGTGGTGCTCTGAGAAGCTAAATCCCCAGTGGGACTCTTTTGTAGTTACCACTTTGATGTGTGCACATACATTACATTAGTGCACATCAAGGCTCTGTGCCTGTGGGCAGCCAGTTTTGCAGACTCACGTATATTGGGACAGCGGTGCTTGCTGAAGCCAAATCCCAAGTGGGCCTCTTAGGAAATAATTCTTTTAATTGAAATCCCTAGTAGGCAGTGACATTAAATCCATATTGTCAGGGAAAGCTAGATGTGGTTGGATAATCCGGACTGGGAGAGGAGACACCTCAAAAGGAAGTGCCAGTCCCCCATTAAAGTTAAAAAGGGACCTGTTGCAATCTAAAATCTTTGGAGGGGCAGGCAGTTCCATCCAGAACTGCCTGCCTGGCTGCTTCGTGACACCCGCTGCTGTTCCGCTCCGGTTCCCCCCAGTAACGCCGCACCGTTCCCCCCTTGTGAGCTCTCTCCGCCCCCCCCCCCCATTGACATCATCTGAGGGCGCCGAGGGGGCCATAAGTGTGGCGCAGGGAATCGGAGAGAGTAACCTGCCTCTCTCCACTTGCCTGCCGCTGCTGCCTCTGGACCAACGAGGCTTTTCTGTTGGACTGGCTGCTTCGTGACACCTGCTGCTGTTCCGCTCCGGTTCCTTCCGCTAACGCCGCACCGTTCCCCCCTCGTGAGCTGACTCTGCCACCCCCACCCCCCATTGACATCATCTGAGGGTGCCGAGGGGACCATAAGTGCGGCGCAGGGAACCGGAAAGAGTAACCTGCCTCTCTCCACTTGCCTGCCTTTGCTGCCTCTGGACCAACGAGGTTTTTCTGTTGGACTGGCTGCTTCGTGACACCCGCTGCTGTTCCACTCCGGTTCCCCCTGCTAACGCCGCACTGTTCCCCCCTCGTGAGCCGACTCCGCCCCCCCCGTTGACATCATCTGAGGGCACCAAGAGGGCCATAAGTGCGGCACAGGGAACCGGAGAGAGTAACCTGCCTCTCTCCACTTGCCTGCCACTGCTGCCTCTGGACCAACGAGGTTTTTCTGTTGGACTGGCTGCTTCATGACACCCGCTGCTGTTCCGCTCCAGTTCCCCCCGCTAACGCCGCACTGTTCCCCCCTCATGAGCTGACTCCGCCCCCCCGTTGACATCATCTGAGGGCGCTGAGGGGGCCATAAGTGCGGCGCAAGGACCTCGGGGCGTCATGTGCCGGCGTCGCGCACCAAAGGCGCGCAACAAAGGGACTTACCCCTTTGTGCACCCTTTCATGCAACCCTGAGATACTCACTGACAACATCTCTGAGTTGGCTGCCACCCAAGAAAAAAATAGTCTAAAAAATGGATAAAGGATTAACGTCAAAACCTATTGCTGTATTGATGAACAACCTCTCAAGCATACAGTAAGGATGAAAAAAGTTGCATATCCGAATTTAATCAACATTAACACTAACCTGTCGTCTGTTTTGAGTAACTGTTTAACTCTATCTTTTATTTTAATTAATATTCAAGCCCTAACAAAAAAACCCATCATCATTGATGATATTTTACGTGATTATTCCCCGGACTTTATTGCCATAACTGAGACTGGGCTAAAAAAGACTGACAATGTAATTCTAAATCAAATCGATCATGATAATTATAAAGTTGATTCCATTCCTAGATTATCACGAAAAGGTGGTGGAATACTACTTATTAATAAAAAATGCTTGAAGTTAAAAAGAAATCCGTTAAAGGCTCCACAAAATCATGAGATTAGTGTATTTGAAGTCTCACATCTGCAAATTTGTTTGGTTTATTGTCCACCAGGGCTTCTTGAATTCAATATCTCACCACTGATTGAATATTTGATTACTGTACTAAATACAGATAAACCCTCTATTTTGCTAGGAGACTTTAATTTGCACATGAACGCTTCCCCACTGTCGGCAGCATATCAAACTTTAATTGAAGCTCTCCAAGCGCTAAATTTTAATTTGGTACCGTCTAAAGCTACACATAAAGGGGGAAATACTTTAGATTTAATATTTGTGAATAACACATTTATTGAAGCTGTGAATTTGGAGGTTACTGCGGTTCCCTGGTCAGATCATTTTTTAATTCACTCTAAAATTACGCTAAAAAATCAAGTAAAAAATGATTCAAATAAGAAACTTACTTTCCAATATAGAAAACTGTTTAATATTGAAGAACTACAAAAGGAGCTCTGTGATAAGATAACCAATGTGGAAGTTACCCCGAATGCTGATGCCGTACAAAAATGGTACTCAATGACTCAAGAAATTGCAGATAAAATAAATCCATTAAAAACGAAATGCATAAAAGAATCTAAGTGACAAAATCCCTGGTACAATAACAATTTGAGACTAGCAAAATTAACATTAAGAAAAAAAGAAAGAGAACGGCATCGAGTTAAATCAATATTAGCCTTAACTAATTACTGAATTCACTTAGCAAACTACAGGAAGATGATCAATAATGCAAAAAGAGAATATTATGATGCAAAAATTTTAAGATTTACACACAACCCTAAAGTATTATTTGAGATAGTGCACAAATTGACTAATGATCCTCACAAAACTGAAACTCTCCCAGAAGCTCGTTGTGAGGAAGTCGCCCTCTTTTTTCAGAATAAAGTAGATACTCTGATAAAATCTCTTGATCAGACCACCAAACAGAAAATTAATATGACGAAAAAAGAATTACCACCATGGTCAGATTTTGATTCTATTTCTATAAAAGAGATAGAAAACTTAGTAAAAACTTTAAATCCCGCTAATCATCCTCTAGATGTAATTAATACGAGTACTCTTAAATTATGCTCTGAAGTTATAACCCCATTTTTAACTGTAGTAGTAAATCAAGCCCTTGAACGAGGTGGTCTGCATCCGATGTTAAAAAATGTGATTGTGAAGCCAATTTTAAAACAGAAAGATCTTGATAGCACTGATTAAAAAAATTATAGACCGGTTTCAAATTTACCGCTTTTAGCAAAAATAATTGAAAAAGTGGTTAACAGACAACTAACCGAATATTTAGAAATTAATGAAGTTCTGTATCCTACGCAGCACGGGTTTTGGAAACTACATAGTACCGAAACATTATTAATCTCATTAACTGACAATATTCTTAGAGGTTTCGATAGCGGACAAAGTTATTTACCTGTCCTTTTAGATTTATCTGCGGCGTTTGATACGGTGGATCACCAAATACTCTTGGATAGGTTACATGCTATAGGTATAGCAGGCACCGTCCTGAAGTGGTTCACTTCCTTTCTAGAATCGCGGTCTTTTACAGTTAAAATTAATGATACGGTCTCTGAGAAAATTAAATTAAAAACAGGAGTGCCTCAGGGCTCTGCGTTGTCAGCGACTCTTTTTAATATTTATTTACTCCCTCTGTGCCATCTTTTAACTGGTCTTAGTCTAAATTATTTTATCTATGCAGATGACATCCAAATTTTATTCCGTATTGAAAATGGTATTGAGGCTACGTTTAAACTAGTGGACATGTATCTTAATATTATTAAACAGCTTTTAACTCAAATGAAACTGATTTTAAACCTTGAGAAATCTGTTTTTATGGTTTTAGACCGAAAAAATGTGAACACAGAAATGAAAACTGTTACCCTGAATGACATAACTAGTTATAAATTAGTTGAATCAACTAGGAATCTAGGAGTTATCTTTGACTATGAATTGAATTTTAAGGCACATATTTCGAAGAAAGTTAAAGAGGGCTATAGCAAGCTGATGATGCTAAAATGGTTAAAACCATACCTCACCAAGGAAAACTTTAGAACAATACTTCAGACTCTATTATTAACTGGACTGGATTATTGCAACTCGACCCTGTTAGGGCTTCCGAAAGCAACGCTTCGTCCCCTACAGGTTCTTCAAAATACAGCTGCCCGCATCCTTTCGAACACTAAAAGAATGGAACATATTACACCAGTTTTAAAGGATTTACACTGGTTGCCAGTTGAGAGTAGGATCATGTATAAAATGCTATGTATTATCCATAAAATTTTATATAATGACATGTCTGCTTGGTTAAACTCCACATTAAAACTGCATATCCCTCAACGCAATCTGAGGTCATTAAATAAAGCACTCTTGACAATTCTGACAGTCAGATCTGCGCACTTAAGCGAAGTCAGAGCACGAGCGATCTCTATCGCTGGGCCGACTCTCTGGAACAAATTGCCCTCAGAAATACGGTTGCAAGAAAATCTGAAGAGGTTTAGGAAAGATCTGAAAACATGGCTTTTTAGGCAAAGTTTTGAAATGGACAGTGATGTTTAATTTGGGTCTTCTGTATGAGTATCTTGTGGTTCTTAATCTGTTCTTATCTTTTAATATTAATTTAATTTCTATTTTAATTTGATCTTAACTGAAATTGTATTGTTTCATTTTTATTCCTTTTATCATGTTTTTTATTATATGAATCATTGTAAACTGTAGAGATGGAACTAGTTTCTGTGCAACGGAATATAAAAACTGTATAAATAAATTAAATAAATAAATAAATAAATAAATGAAGTCTAAACATGATGCATCGCCACCACCTGTTTCTGACTCTATAGTTTTGGAGGTGAGGGAAGGGGAGGCTGAGTCATGCAAGACAAAATGTCGACACCCAAAAGCAGCAGTGGAACAGCAGTCTCAACTTAGCATTGACAATGTAGCGCAGGCACTGTTTGCTTCTGATTCCGATGAAGAATCATCTTGTGTGGGATTCTCATCAGAAACGGAAGAAGTAATAGCTTACAAAGTTTTAGGAGGATTCGTTAGTCCTGTCTTAGCCTCCACTTCAGTGCAGCAGGGGAGAGATGAAACTGATGAGGAGGAAGAAGAGCAGTCAGCAAAGGCACTGAGAAGCAATGCCCCTGGCATTGCTTCTCAGGGTGCACCCACTACTTCACCTCCAGTGCCAGCATCCACCCCCAAGGCTATACAGAAGGGAGGATCACAAAATACATCTGCAATCTGGAGTCACTTTAAAGTGACAGACGACCCGCGTTTTGCACGGTGTAATTACTGTGGCAGGGTTATTAGCAGAGGCAAGCAAATGGGACTAATTTTGCAAGCAAACTATCTAATTTTGCAAGCAAACTATCTAATTTTGGCATGACGCATCATATGAAGAGGCAACACCCAACAACAGTACTGCCATCTGGGGACCCCTTCTAAGTAGCATAAAGTGGTTGAAAAGGAGCAGAGTCACCCCACACCCTCAGCCCCTTCTAGCAGTCAGGTGGCAGGCCAGCAACCCCCTGCCATGTAGCAGAAGCGACAACCCACCATGGAGGAAATGGGGTGGAGTGCGGTAACGCTATCCCGGGGTAGGAGGTAGGCAGCCTCAAAAGTTGTAACCAGGAATATTGGGGAAATTATTGCCCTTGATGACCAGCCCTTGCAGATAGAGGAGAATGTGGGTTTCATGCATTTTCTGAAGGTCGTACTTCCAAATTGCAAAGTCCCCTCCAGAACCACATTTAGCAGAAAGGTCATCCCCAGCCTGTACAAGCAGTGTTACAGACACATCCAAGCGCTGCTAGCTAAAGCAGAGGGGAGTGTGCATTTCACCTGTTATATCTGGACCGCCATGAATGCTGCACACTCTTACCTCTCCCTGACAGCACACTTGTGGGACCTGGCTGAGGCAGGGGCAGGCAGCAGCTCTATTAGTGAATAAGAATCAGGGTGGAGGTGGGCTTTACTGCACAGCCACCTGATGGACCAGGCCCATACCACAGCCAACATTCTAGCATGAATCAGACAGATGAAGAGATGGCTGAGGGGGGGATATGATAGAGGTGTTTAAAATCATGAGAGGACTAGAACGGGTAGATGTGAATCAGTTATTTACTCTTTCGGATAATAGAAAGACTAGGGGGCACTCCATGAAGTTAGCATGTGGCACATTTAAAACTAATCGGAGAAAGTTCTTTTTTACTCAACGCACAATTAAACTCTGGAATTTGTTGCCAGAGAATGTGGTTAGTGCAGTTAGTATAGCTGTGTTTAAAAAAGGATTGGATAAATTCTTGGAGGAGAAGTCCATTACCTGCTATTAATTAAAGTTGACTTAGAAAATAGCCACTGCTATTACTAGCAACGGTAACATGGAATAGACTTAGTTTTTGGGTACTTGCCAGGTTCTTATGGCCTGGATTGGCCACTGTTGGAAACAGGATGCTGGGCTTGATGGACCCTTGGTCTGACCCAGTATGGCATGTTCTTATGTTCTTGTGTTCTTATGATGCTGGAGGGCTGGCAACTACACCAGTGAGACAGGAATCTTCAGGCAGGGTTCTTTGTCACAGACAATTGTGCAAACATGGTTAAGGCAATAACCGACGGGCGCTTTCAGAACATCCAATATTTTGAACACACTCTGCACCTGGTAGTGAAGTCAGCTCTGGGGTTGGAGTCCAATCACACAAGTGCAGGAAGATAGAAGCGCACTTCCACAGAAGTGTGAAGACAGGACTGATTCTCCGACAAAAGCAGACTGATTTGGACATGCCTCACAAGCGTCTCATTCAAGACATTGCCACCCGATGGAATTCCACCTATATGATGCTGCAGAGGTTAGTGGAGCTGCAGACACCCCTTCATGAACTTTCTGGTTCAATGGACATAGGTGTGCAGAATCCCCTAGGGCATCATGATTGGTTAGTCATGAGTCAGCTGGTAAAACTCTTGCAGCCCTTCAAGGATGTCATGGAGGAGCTGAGTTCCAGAAGTGCCACCTTGGTTGACATCATTCCTATAGTTAATTTCCTGGATGAAAATTTGGAGGCCTTTAAAAAGGAAGAGGGAATGACAGCTGAGGAGCTGCATTGTCTGGATGTTTTGCAGGAGCAGGTGCAAGAGAGATTAAGGCCTTTAACAAAGAGCCCACATTACATGCTCTGTGATCCCCATGTGAAAGGGAAACTCACCCTACAGTACGATTGTCTCTCATTTGTGAAGGACCTGCTGTTAGCAAAAGTCCATGAACAGGAGCGCCATAGGCAGAGACAGATTAGGCGTGAAGCAGAGGAGGAAACAGCGGGCACTTCAGAGAGTTGTGCTAGCCCAAGCAGGAGCAGCACTCTGTCAGCAACAGCTAGTACCTCCTCCTCCTCCACTGCAGTATGCCAAAGGCATGTTGCCCATAAAGATTCATCTTTTGTACTATGGGCTAGAGTGAAAGCAGCTGGCATGAGTGACTCTGAGGCCACCCAAGCAAAGGAGACACCAGCACAACTGACAGTGACATGGTATCTCTCAGAGCCCACAGAGGACATGCAGACAGATCCGGTGGCATATTGGGCACACAAGCCCACTGTCTGGCCACACCTAGCCAAAGTGGCTCAGCGATATCTGTCATGTCCACCAACCAGTGTGCCCAGTGAATGTGCATTTTTAATGACAGGCGATATCATGAGCCCTCACCGCTCAAGGCTGGCACCAGAATTGATGGAAATGCTAGTGTTTTTGAAAGTAAACCTGCCTTTGCTTGGGTTTCCAAATTTTTCCTGTGAATGGCAAGATGAATAAAAGCAATTGAAAGCCTTGCAGCAGCTCCAACTACCTCCTATGCTTCAGATAATATAAGCACTGTCCGTCCACTGTGCAGGCCGTATGTCCCTATAAGGGCCTGACCTCTAATGCTGTGCCTGTCTGTCCAGGCTTTACGTCTCTATGAGGGCTTGACCTCTAATGCTGAGCCTGTCCATCCAGGCTTTATGTTTCTACGAGGGCTTGACCTCGAATGCTGTGCCTGTCCATCTAGGCCTTATGTCCCTAAAAGTGTTTGACCTCTAATGCTGTGCCTGTCTGTCCAGGCTTTACGTCTCCACGAGGGCTTGACCTCTAATGCTGTGCCTGTCCATCCAGGCCCTATGTCTCTAAAAGCGTTTGACCTTTAATGCTGTGCCTGTCCATCCAGGATTTACGTCCCTACGAGGGCTTGACCTCTAATGCTGTGCCTGTCCATCTGTTGCAACCGTCGGTCTACGATGGCTTCGCCCCGCCTACCTTACTCTTCTTGCGGCTCCTCCCGCTCACCTTGGACTACTGGCTGCCACGGCGTCTATCTGCTGTCCTCTCTGGCTCCGTCATTGGTGCTGCTTCCCGCCATGCTCCTCCAAAGGTACCATAGGGCGCGCGCACACATGCCGCCCTCATCTTTATTTCCTCATTGGCGCGAACCTCAGGGGCGTCCCCCTGAGATGATGTCACGCTGCTTGGATATTTAAGCACATGACTTTTGCTAGCTCATCGAGTTAACAACGGACTCCTTACGGATGGGATTCGCTCTCCGTACCAAAGCTACTCTGCCACTCCAGCGTCCCTGGAATGCTGGAGTGGCTTACTGCTATCGGGGTACCCGCTCCTTGGGGGCCTCTTCTGCTTCTTTCAGGTGCTATCAGGAAACCGGTACTTGCTCTTCAAGGGCCCATGTTCCCTGAGTCGCTGCCTGCATCTACTACCTTTTCTACTTGGAAGACTTCACTAACAGTTAACATCTGTTGGTACCTCTACCATCTATTGCACAGCACTGTTTCCCTGGAACCAGGTACTCGCTCCTTGAGAGCCTGCCCTGTTCCAGGGCCAAACCTCTCGTCTAGTGGAATCGCTCTGTGAGTACAATACCAGCGAGTCTCTTAGCTCTAAGGGATTTGGTACTTGCTCCTCGAGGTCCAGCTCTCCCTGTCTCAGAGCTTCTCCTATTCTACCTGGGACTCTGAATATTTCACTGTACTCACTATTCTCAGTTCTCTCCACTACAGCACAGCCAAGCGGAGGATTCGCTGTTCCAGCATCCTGTGGGATACTTGCCCAGCCGGGCTCTACATCTATTACTCACAACTGTCACCTCTGGTGGTTTCCAAAACTGTCTAAATAAAGATTCAATCTGTGTTGTGTGTCTAAGAGTCTAGCCTGACACTGTGGTCCCTCACGGGGCCTCCCCTGATGGGCGTGGTCAGCTACCAACATGTCCAAGGATCCACCCAACTCATACTAAACATAACAGATTGCTAACTCATGGATCCGGCTCAGCTCAATGCCTTGCAGGCCGTTCCAGGCCTGGCCCTGCGCATTGCTGAACAACAAGATACATTGGAGAAACTCACTTCTGCGTTTCATCAGCTGCATGCACAGAAGAATCAAGGCTCTACTTCCAGTAATGAAGGTCAGTTACCTGAAGTAACTGTAAAGACTACTGTGCCTCTTGCTGCTCCAGTTTGTTTCTCTGGAGAGATTCAAAGGGCGAGAGGCTTCTTAAACCAGTGCTGCATGCATTTTCCATTACAACCCTCTCATTTCCCCACAGCCTACACCAAGACTACTTAACATTCTATCTATCTTGATGGAAGGGCCTTGTCTTGGGCTTCCACGCTGTGGGAACGCAAAGATCCTATACTCCAGGATATTGACGGATTTATAGACTTGTTCAAAACCGGTTTTGATGATCCTGTCCGACACCCTGTTGCTGGTTCTGCTTTGGTGGACCTGAAGCAAGGTAACCGACCACTGGCTGATTTTGCTATAGAGTTCAAGACTCTTGCTACTGAATTATGTTGGGACCCTAGATGCCTGAAAACTCTCTTCTTCGGAGGTTTGGATTCCCGCTTGAAGGATGAGCTGGCAGCTCGTGAGACACCTGACTTGCTGGATGAGCTAGCTACTAGAATTGATCACCGGCTTCGTGATAAGGTGCAAGAACTCAAGCCTGGTATAGGACCTGTTCAGAAAGAAGTTCGTGCTAAGCCTGCACTCAGGATGGTTCCTGTAATGCCTGTGACCAGTGGTGAAGAACCGATGCAACTTGGTCGCAGTCACCTGACATCCAAAAAGAGAAGACTTCTATGACATCCAAAGAGAGAAGACTTCTATGCATGTATTGTGGACAAGCGGGTCATGCAGTCCAAACATGCCCCATCTGCCCGGGAAATGGATGGGCCTAAGTCCTGCAGGAGGACTTTTCTGAGGCCTTGCTGCGCCCTCTCCTCCGCTCTCTCTCCCTGTCTCTTTGATCTGCGGACCGTTGGAATTCCAAACCCTTGCCCCTGGTGGACTCAGGGGCAGGAGGCAAATAGTGAGGATTCCCCTCACTACTTTGAAGATTCCACTGCTCCTATCATCTATTCACGGAGAGCCGTTACCGGGTGATGTTACCTGTTGTACTGAACCGGTAGTCCTTTGCACCAGAGCCCTCCATACTGAGTCAATTTCCTTCTTTGTGTTAGAGAAGGCTATACACCCTATCATTCTGGGATTACCCTGGTTGCAGCTGCACATTCCACAATTCAGCTGGGCTACATTAGAACTCTCTCGATGGGGCCCAGAATGTCATGGCAAATGCCTAAAGGAGGTCTCTCCTATTCTCTGCATGCCTACAACTCCAGTGATGCCAGGGCTGCCGCCTCAGTACGCATCATTCCATGATATTTTCTCCAAAGAAGCTGCTGACATCCTTCCACCACATAGATCTTATCACTGTGCCATAAGACTGAAACCTAATGCTGAACCTCCTAAGGGACGGGTCTACCCACTGTCAACGGTAGAGAACAAGGCCATGTCCGAGTACATTGAGGAAAACTTGCAAAAAGGTTTCATTAGACCATCTAGGTCTCCTGAGGGCGCAGGCTCCTTCTTCGTGGGGAAGAAGGATGGTACCCTGCGTCCTTGTATTGACTATCAAGATCTGAACGAGATCACGATTAAAGACTGATACCCCTTACCTCTGATCTCAGAGCTGTTTGATCGACTTCAAGGAGCCAAGATATTCTCAAAACTTGAAGGGAGCCTATAACTTGGTTCGCATCCGTGACGATGACGAGTGGAAAACAGACTTCAACACCCGAGATGGCCATTTTGAATATTTGGTAATGCCCTTCGGCCTGTGCAACGCTCCCGCTGTGTTTCAGGACATGATGATCGACATTCTGTGGGACCTGTTGTATAAAAGTGTCGTTGTCTACCTAGATGACATCCTAATATTCTCACAGGATATGCCTACTCATCTAGCAGATGTCAAGCAAATATTACTGTGACTTCGAGAACACCGCCTCTATGCCAAGCTGTCAAAGTGCAAATTTCATAAAGATTCTGTGCCTTTTCTTGGCTATATCGTATCTAAAGAAGGCTTCTGGATGGATCCCCCAAAATTAGAGAGTATCAAGAATTAGTCTCAACCTACCAGTCTGAAGGCCCTGAGATGATTTTTGGGGTTCACAAATTATTATAGAAGCTTTATAAAGAACTACTCTTTATGTGGTTAGTGCAGTTAGTATAGCTGTGTTTAAAAAAGGATTGGATAAGTTCTTAGAGGAGAAGTCCATTACCTGCTATTAATTAAGTTGACTTAGATAATAACCACCGCTAATACTAGCAACGGTAACATGGAATAGACTTCGTTTTTGGGTACTTGCCAGGTACTTGTGGCCTGGATTGGCCACTGTAGGAAACAGGATGCTGGGCTTGATGGACTCTTGGTCTGACCCAGTATAGCATGTTCTTATGTTCTTATGTTCTTAACAGTGCCCTTAACTGCAATGACACGGAAAGGGGCCAACGCTTCTAAATGGTCTGCAGAGGCCATTTCCGCATTCGAGGATTTAAAGACTGCCTTTTCTACTGAGCCATCCTACGTAACCCGGACCCCGATAGACCCTTCATCGTGGAGGTTGATGCTTCAGATGTCAGAGTAGGGGCCGTGTTAAGCCAAACCGGAGACTCCAAGGCCTTACACCCCTGTTTTTTCTTCTCACAACGCTTTTCTCCTGCTGAGAAGAACTATGGGATCGGAGATAAAGGGCTCCTAGCTATTAAACTGGCATTCGAGGAATGGCAACCTTGGCTTGAAGGCGCTCAACATCAAATTACCGTATTCACGGACCACAAGAATCTAGAGCAGAGCTTTCCAAACTTTTCATGTTGGTGACACACTTTTTAGACAAACATAATTTCGGGACACAGTAATTCAGTCTACTAGCAAACCAGAGGTTAAAGGTTAAACGAACAAAATGTATTTTGACAATTTATGTATGTTTCCTTAAATATATACATAATAAAATGTTTCACGACACAACCTATCTTGTGAAAATCTTTCATTTATATTAAAAATATATAATATTCCAAGATCAAAGTTATTGTGTTATTCAATTTACCTCTTTAATGAGATATATGAGCTTGATGGGATGAGCACAGCTTTTGAATATTTGGTGTTAATAAGAAAGTCCAAAGGGTCTTCTGCGTAATTTTAAAAAGCTGGCCAGTTTCACACTATAAAATTATTTGATAGCCTCATTCAACTAATTCTATATGGCTATGAGAGTGAAGACTGGAATTTATAGGAAGGGACAGAATGTCAATATAAATCCTGCACCTCCAGTTCTGTAACTCTGTGCATCCACTGAAATTCCCCCAAACAATGGAGCTTGAATGTTTTCCTTATAGCTCATCATACTAAAAGATGTTTTCAAATTCTGGTGTCACCTCACAGTAACAGCAGCACAAACACCTTCCACTGCCAGGCACATTGTGAACGAAAATAAAACCTCGCAAAAAAAAAAAAGACACTCAAAATCTATACTGCAATCCCATCATAACATAACAGTAATAACACCAAGGACTCTAACAACAATAACCCTACCTGTGAAAAAGCATGGGTAAATATTATACTGGGTCCTAGAATACCAATACACCACCTACTGAGGAAACAAAACAAACCCGATTGCTATAGATCCCTATGCTAGCGAATTTCTCATCATGGTCACACACAGAGCAGAGACAGACCCTCACCAAATACAGAATACAAAATAAAGGAGCACAAATTAGACAAAAACTGAAATGGAAACCCCAAGAAGCCAGACTCTGTGTATTAATAATGGAAAAACAGAACCACCATTCCTCATAAAACAAATAAAATCAAGAAACATAAAGCATCAGTTATAATAGTAAAACCATACTAATAAAAGAATATTTTAAAACTACTGATAAATAGAATTTCTATTCATTAAAATCATATACATTTTTTACAATTTCCTAAACACCAATAAAATATTTCAAAACAGCACATATATCAAATAACACCCAATAATTAAAACTAATAAGGATTTTAAAAAGCCCCTACTGTCCATACGTGGGAGCTCTTGATTTCCAGTCACCCTGGAATGAGCATGGTTGAGGAACCTTAGAATCACCAGCCTGGCTCAATACAGCCCCTACACCAACGTCTGAGGCATCGACCTCCACGATGAAAGGCTTGGAGGGGCCTGGGTGTCGAAGACACGGCCTGCTTGAAAAGGCATCTTTTAGTTTCTGGAATGCAGCTATAGCCTCTGGAGACCAATTAGCAACATTGGCACCTTTCTTCGTCATAGCTGTAAGCGGCATTCTAAGTGCAGAGTAATTCTTGATGAAGATCCTGTAATAGTTGGTGAAACCTAAGAAGCGTCTGAGAGCTTTTAACCTGGTGGGTTGTGCCCATTTCTGGATACTCTCCAGCTTCTGTGGATCCATTTGAAACCCCTTGATTGGAGACGATGTAGCCTAAGAAAGGCACTGACTCTTTATGAAATTCACATTTGGATAGCTTGGAGTAGAGATGGTTCTCACGGAGCCTCTGTAGTTCCCTCTTAACATCCTCCATGTGAGTGGTCATCTCTTGAGAGAATATCAAGATGTCATCCAAGTAAATAACAACACACTTATAGAGGAGGTCCCAGAAAATGTCGTTGATTAGATTTTGAAAGAGAGCCAGGGCATTGCACAGGCCGAACGGCATCACTAGATACTCAAAGTGTCTTTCCCGAGTGTTGAAGGCCGACTTCCACTCATCGCCAGCTCGAATGGGAAGTAAATTGTAGGCTCCTTTCAGATCCAGTTTGGAAAAGATTTGAGCTCCTTGTAGTCTGTCGAATAGCGCTGAAATCAGAGGCAAATGGTAGCGATCCTTTATTGTTATTTCTTTGAGGCCCCTGCAATCTATACATGGACGTAAGGTACCGTCCTTTTTGCCCACAAAGAAAAAGCCTGCGCCAGCAGGGGACTTGGATGGTCTTATAAAGCCCTTTTGGAGGTTTTCCTGAATATATTCTGACATGGCTTTATTTTCTGCCACGGACAGGGGGTACACTCTACCCTTAGGTGGCTCCATATTAGGCTTCAGATTAATAGCGCAGTCATAAGGTCTGTGAGGCAAAAGTACATCTGCTGCTTCTTTTGAAAAGACATCTTGGAACGAAGCGTATTGAGACGGCAACCCCGGCATCACTGAGGTGGTAGGCATACAAGGTAACGGAGCTACCTCCATCAGGCATTTATCGTGGCAGTCTGGACCCCATCTTGACAGTTCCAAAGTAGCCCAACTGAATTGAGGCATATGCTGCTGCAGCCAAGGTAATCCCAGTACTATAGGGTGCATGGCCTTCTCTAAAACAAAGAATAGATGGTCTCCGAATGGAGGGCACCAGTCCTTAAACACACTGGTTCAGTGTGTAGTGTTACTTCACCCGGTAAGGGCTCTCCATGGATGGACGAAAGAAGTAGTGGAAGTGGGGATCCATAGGTGTTTCACTAATCATTGTAGAATGAAATTGCCTCCTGCCCCGGAGTCCACTAGGCCAAGAGTCTGGTACTCTAAGGGTCCACAGATCAAAGATACAAGAAGAGAGAGCGGAGGAGCGGGAGTGGTGAGACCTAAGAAAAGTCCTCCCGCAGGACTTAGATCTGCCAGTTTCCCGGACATATAGGGCAAGTTTGGACAGCATGACCAACTTGTCCACAGTACATACACAGCCCTAATTTCTTCCGCGTTCTTCTCTCTTTTGATGTCAGGTGGCTGTGGCCTAACTGCATAGGTTCTTCTTTACTGGCTACTGGGACCAGAGGAACAAGCCTGGGTGTGGACTTAACTCGAACTTCACCCAAAAAGGGTCTCTTGGAAGTATTGGTCTCTTGAACCTTATTGCGAAGTCGGCGATCGATCCTTGTTGCCAATTTCACTAGTTCAGCCAAAGTCTCAGGCATATCCTGAGTGGCGAGTTCGTCTTTCAGACAGGCATTCAGTCCTTCAAAGAAGAGAGTCTTCAGGCATCTCGGGTCCCAGGATAATTCAGACGCCAGAGTCTTGAATTCGATAGCAAAGTCAGCTAGTGGTTTGTTCCCTTGCTTCAGGTGAACCAAAGAATATTTTGCAAAGGTATACCGGGCAGGATCATCGAAAACTGACTTAAATAGTGTACATAATTTCAAAATTATGTACAATAGTTTGAGAAATCCTTCAAGGTCATGAAGAATTGGATCTTCGCGCTCCCACAGTGAGGAAGCCCAAGGCAATGCTCGTCCGTCTAGATAAGACAGGATATAGGTGGTCTTGGCATAGGCTGTGGGAAAATGTCCAGGTTGTAATGCAAAGTGCATGCAGCACTGGTTAATGAAGTCTCTGCATCTCCAAACTTCTCCTGAGAAGCGGGTGTGAGCTGCTAGAGGTACCGTAGTCTTGACCGTCACCTCTGCCGGTTTAACTTCTTTACCTGAGGTGAAAGTCGAGTTCATCTGTGTGTGTAGTAGATTAAATGCAGCGGTCAGTCCCTCCAGTGCAGTCTGCTGTTCGGAGATCCGCTGAGCCAGGCCTGGAATGGCCTGCAATGCAGTGAGCTGAGTCAGATCCATGGAGTTAGCAATCTGTTATGGTTATGTGTGTTTGGTGGATTCTTGGGTGCTGTGGAGGTGACCACACCCACGGGGAGGAGCCCCGTGAGGAGCCATAGCACTGGGCTAGACTCGTACTACACAAACACAAGAGTTCTTTTATTAGACAGCTTGAAGAGAACCACCAGAGGTGGCAGTAGTGAGGCAGTCCAGGGACCTCGGCAGAGGGAGCCCTTCTCTCCTTGATGACGTCAGGAGGTTCCGCAGCAGGTCTGCCAGCGAGGAGATACTGTGGATGAGATAGACTGAGAGAGTACTCACTAGGTGTTGGCTGTTGATATGCAATTCCACCAGGTATGTTGTAGAAGGTACAGACACCGAGGCAGGGAGTGCAGGCCCTCGAGGAGCGAGTACCTGTTCCCTGAAAAGCACCTGAAATAAAGCAGAGGGCCTCCGAGGAGCCGGTACTAGGGATGTGAATCGTTTTTTGACGATTTAAAATATCGTCCGATATATTTTAAATCGTCAAAAATCGTTAGGGCCACGATACAATACCAATTCCCCCGATTTATCGTCAAAAAATCGTAAATCGGGGGGAAGGGGGAGGGCAGGAAAACCGGCACACTAAAACACCCTAAAACCACCCCCGACCCTTTAAATTAAATCCCCCACCCTCCCGAACCCCCCCCCCCCAAATGCCTTAAATTACCTGGGGGTCCAGCGGCACACTAAAACACGGCACACTAAAACCCCCTAAAACCCACCCCGACCCTTTAAATTAAATCCCCCACCCTCCCGAACCCCCCCCCCAAATGCCTTAAATTACCTGGGGGTCCGTAGCGGCGGTCCGTAGCTTAAATTACCTCCGTAGCCTTAAATTACCTCCGTAGCAGCGGTCCATAGCTAAATCGGGGGAAGGGGGAGAGCAGGAAAACCGGCACACTAAATCGTGTAGTCTTCAGCCGGCGCCATTTTGCAAAATGGCCGCCGCAAAATGGCGGCGGCCATAGACCAAAACGATTCGATGCAGGAGGTCGTTCCGGACCCCCGCTGGACTTTTGGCAAGTCTTGTGGGGGTCAGGAGGCCCCCCCAAGCTGGCCAAAAGTTCCTGGGGGTCCAGCGGGGGTCCGGGAGCGATCTCCTGCCGCGAATCGTTTTCCGTACGGAAAATGGCGCCGGCAGGAGATCGACTGCAGGAGGTCGTTCAGCGAGGGTTCCGGACCCCCACTGAACGACCTCCTGCAGTCGATCTCCTGCCGGCGCCATTTTCCATACAGAAAACGATTCGCGGCAGGAGATCGCTCCCGGACCCCCGCTGGACCCCCAGGAACTTTTGGCCAGCTTGGGGGGGCCTCCTGACCCCCACAAGACTTGCCAAAAGTCCGGCGGGGGTCCGGAACGACCTCCTGCGTCGAATCATTTTGGTCTATGGCCGCCGCCATTTTGCGGCGGCCATTTTGCAAAATGGTGCCGGCTGAAGACTACACGATTTAGTGTGCCGGTTTTCCTGCTCTCCCCTTTCCCCCGATTTAGCTACGGACCGCCGCTACGGAGGTAATTTAAGGCTACGGAGGTAATTTAAGCTACGGACCGCCGCTACGGACCCCCAGGTAATTTAAGGCATTTATTTATTTATTTTATTTATTTATTAAGGCTTTTATATACCGAATTTCTTGATACAAATCAAATCAACTCGGTTCACAATGAACTAAGTAGAATATACAATTAACCAATCAACAAGAGATACAGAGCATACAGTTACATTATAACAAGGAAGCCTTAACTTGGAGTAGGAAAATAAAGAAGGGGTGAACGGAGCAATAAATATATAAAGTGCAATAAAATAGAATAAATACTATATAAAGTGGAGGGGGCTAGGAACCAACCTCTCTTTAATGGATATTAGGCATGAAAAATTTGGAAAAGTTTTGTTTACAGAGATGTGTGGTGAACAATTCTAGATCAGGCAATGGAGTTTGTGGTGGGGAAGGCTTGGCTGAACAGCCATGTCTTTAGTTTCTTTTTAAAAGTTGTTAGACAAGTCTCCAGTCTGAGGTCCGGAGGCATGGCGTTCCACATGGAAGGGCCTGCTGTAGAGAGTGACCGGTCTCTGATGTTTGCGTGGTGCACTAATTTGATTGTAGGAACGTGTAAAGATCCCTTGTAAGCATCCCTTAAAGGCCTGGCTGTCGAGTGCAGTCTGAGAGGATGAGACAGATCAAGCGGGGTTTGATGGTGGATATTTTTATGAATGATTGTGAGAGATTTATGGAGGATCCGGAAGTTTACTGGGAGCCAGTGGAGATCTTTTAGAATAGGAGAAATATGCTCTCTCCGATTGGTATTTGTCAAAATCCTTGCCGCTGCATTTTGTAGCAGCTGGAGCGGTTTAATGGTAGAGGCTGGAAGACCATGCAGGATGGAGTTGCAATAGTCGATCTTAGAGAACAGAATGGCTTGGAGGACGGATCTGAAATCGTAGTGGAATAGGAGCGGTTTGAGTTTTTTGAGTACTTGTAACTTGTAAAAGCACTCCTTAGTAGTGTGTTTTATAAAATGCTTTAGGTTAAGGTGACTGTCGATTAAGACTCCAAGATCTCTGGCGTGTGATATATGTGGAATATTTTGTGATTGGAGAAGTATGGGACTACCTTCTGGAGTAATTAGTAAGAGTTCGGTTTTAGAAGTGTTGAGCACAAGGTTGAGGCTGGATAAGTAGTGGTTTATAGTTTGTAGATGAGCGTTCCATAACTTGAGTGTTGAGTCCAATGATTTGGATATAGGGATTAAAATTTGAAGGTCATCTGCGTAAATATAAAATTTGAGTTTGAGGTTTGAAAGTAGGTGGCAGAGGGGGAGAATGTAGATATTAAACAGGGTGGGTGATAGGGAGGAGCCCTGGGGGACGCCAAAAGGAGCATTAGTATGAGGTGATTCCATGTTTTTAATTTTTACCTTATAGCCTCTATTACTGAGGAAAGATTCGAACCATCTGAGGGCTGAGCCTGTAATTCCTATGTCTGAGAGTCGGTTTAGGAGGATGTTGTGATTTACCGTATCAAAAGCCGCAGAGATGTCGAGGAGGGCTAAGAGAAATGACTGTCCTTTATCAAAACCAATATATAGTTGATCCAGGAGGGAGGTGAGGAGGGTTTCCGTATTGTGTTCTTTTCGGAAACCATATTGTGACGTGTGAAGTATATTGTGGTCTTCTAGGTAATTTGAAAGTTGCTTATTTACAATTTTCTCCATGATCTTAGATACAAATGGGAGATTTGATATGGGACGGTAATTGTTGAGGTCTTCCGGGTCCAGGTTGGATTTTTTGAGTATGGGTTTGAGCGTGGCCAATTTGAGTGCGTCCGGGAATGTTCCTTGTGTAAAGGAACAATTGATGATATCAGCTAGATATTTGGATATGTATTCTGGGATGAGGATCAGTAACTTGGAGGGTATTTGGTCCAGTGGGTGGGTCGAAGGTTTCATTCTTTTTATCAGCGATTCTACCTCTAAGGTGTGGGTTGAATCAAAGGAATCCAATCTTATGTCTGAGTTGGGTAGGAGAACTGTGTCCGGAAGAGTAGGATTTGTGTTGACAGGTAATCTGGCCAGGGTATTGGTGATTTTATTTTGAAAGAATAAGGCCAGGTCATTGGCCTTTGATTGAGCTGTATCGTCAGGGATGTTAGGAAGAGCTGTTTTGGTCAGTTCCGAAACATAGGAGAAGAGGGCCCTCGCATCATACAGCATATCGTGGATGCGGTGAGCATAGAAATCTCTTTTTGTTCGAAGTATTGCTGATCTGTACTGGTGGAGAGTAGTTTTGTATATGGAAAGAGTGAGGGGATTAGAGTTCTTCCTCCATTCTTTTTCTTTCCGTCTTAGATTTTGCTTCTGAGTGCGGAGTTCATTAGAGAACCACGGTTGCTTATTTTTATGGGAGGGGTTTATAATTTTTTTTTGACATTGGGCATAGTTCGTTAGCTATCATTTCAGTGATGTTTTGCCATGAGGTGATAGCTGAATTGGGATTTGAAAGATCCAAGTTTGGGAGATTTCTGATCAGGGATTTGCCAAGATCTTCTGAAGAACAAGTTTTCCTGTAGTATAGAGTTGTAGGCTGATGAGGTGTGGTCAATCCTGTCAATGACCTGAAGGTGGAGTTGATCATAAAATGATCTGACCATGGGACTGGTAGGCATAAGGGGGGTGAGAGTGGGGAAAGATTAGAATTTGTGAAGATAAGATCAAGAGTGTGACCCGCTTTATGTGTTGGTTGGTTAATGTGCTGTTTGAAGCCCATGTCCGAAAGTGCTGATAGGAAAGCATCACAGTTGGTCGATCGAGGACTAGCATCAATGTGGAGGTTAAAATCTCCAATGATTATGGCAGGAGAGTCTAGTTTTAGGTATTTGGCTATAACCTCTATCATGGGAGAGGCATCTTGATCTAAAAGTCCAGGAGGCGCGTAGGTGAGTAGGATTTGAAGTGACTTCGATTTGAATAAGCCTACCTCAAGTTTGGGTATAGTATAGATAGGTTGTTGCTTGAGGTTAAAAAGTTTTTTTGCAGCTATAAGGAGACCTCCTCCTTTCTTTTTCTTTCTGGGTAAGGAGAAGACATCATATGTTTGTGTAGGCAATTGATTTATTAGGACTGTGTCTGAGGATTTTAACCAGGTCTCTGTGATGGCACAGATGTCTGGTTTAGTATCTAGCAGGTGGTCATTAAGGATGTGGGGTTTTTTTGTGATTGATTGGGCATTGAAGAGTGATAAGGTGAATAGAGCCAAACCAAGTAATTGTGTGACTGGTGAGATCATTACCGGAGTTAGATTTCTACGGGTTATAGGTTGATATCTTAGTGTAGGCTTCATCTTGGAGAAGGAGTAGTGATGTAATATATGTATTGGGTGTCCTTGCAACATGGTTGTATGAGGGAGATGACTTTGATGGTGTAGTCAGAATCAGGTGTCCTATGACGTTATGGCGGTAATAGATTGTGGAAATGTTCTTTAAGGAGGTCTGAATGATATGTTTGGTTGTGTAATCTTTTGCTAGATGAATGCTGAGGCTGTTGGTTGACTGCTGAATTGGCTGGTTGGATGCTGAGGTGGTTGAATGCTGAGACAGTGGGTTGAATGCTGAGGCTGTTGAATGCTGAGGCTGTGGAATGCTGAGGCTGTGGAATGCTGAGGCTGTTGAATGCTGAGACAGTGGGTTGAATGCTGAGGCTGTTGAATGCTGAGGCTGTTGAATGCTGAGGCTGTTGAATGCTGAGACAGTGGGTTGAATGCTGAGGCTGTGGAATGCTGAGGCTGCTGGTTGGATGCTGAGATAGTGGGTTGAATTGAATGATGAGTGGATGCTGGATGAGTTCTAGTGCAGTATTGGTGTGATGCAGCTCGGGGAAGCAATGTTCGAAACGAAGGGGCGAAACAAAGGGGCAGGCCCCTTTGTCGCGCTCCTTCGTGCGTGCGACGCCCGGCGCGCGGCGCCAGGAGAGTGGTGGTTTAAATAGCCCGCCGGTCGCGCCTCTGACGTCACCGCCGCGACTTTTTCGTGGGCGGTCCGGGGCGAGGGCTCGCGGCTCGGCTGGGGGCCTGCTAGAGGCGAGGGCTCGTGCTTCGGGTCGAGGCTGTGCGAGATCGGCGTTACTTAGCTCCGATGGCGGCTGGCTGGAGGCAGAGACTCGCGGTCTCTCAGGTAAGTGGATGCTGGAGCGACGGGCCGGCGATCGGCGAGGGAGCCCGATCGGGGTGAGCGGAACAAGAGGCCTTACCCCAACGGGCTTCAGCGCCGATCGCGCAGGCCTAGTTCACCGCTGGAGCCCCGTGGAAGATAAAGGAGGATTGAGCAGAGAGCGGGGGTTTAAATAGCCCGCCGGTCGCGCCTCTGACGTCACCGCCGCGACTTTTTCGTGGGCGGTCCGGGGCGAGGGCTCACGGCTCGGCTGGGGGCCTGCTAGAGGCGAGGGCTCGTGCTTCGGGTCGAGGCTGTGCGAGATCGGCGTTACTTAGCTCCGATGGCGGCTGGCTGGAGGCAGAGACTCGCGGTCTCTCAGGTAAGTGGATGCTGGAGCGACGGGCCAGCGATCGGCGAGGGAGCCCGATCGGGGTGAGCAGAACAAGAGGCCTTACCCCGACGGGCTTCAGCGCCGATCGCGCAGGCCTAGTTCACCGCTGGAGCCCCGTGGAAGATAAAGGAGGATTGAGCAGAGAGCGGGGGTTTAAATAGCCCGCCGGTCGCGCCTCTGACGTCACCGCCGCGACTTTTTCGTGGGCGGTCCGGGGCGAGGGCTCGCAGCTCGGCTGGGGGCCTGCTAGAGGCGAGGGCTCGTGCTTCGGGTCGAGGCTGTGCGAGATCGGCGTTACTTAGCTCCGATGGCGGCTGGCTGGAGGCAGAGACTCGCGGTCTCTCAGGTAAGTGGATGCTGGAGCGACGGGCCGGCGATCGGCGAGGGAGCCCGATCGGGGTGAGCGGAACAAGAGGCCTTACCCCGACGGGCTTCAGCGCCGATCGCGCAGGCCTAGTTCACCGCTGGAGCCCCGTGGAAGATAAAAAAAAGGCATTGGGGGGGGGGGGTTCGGGAGGGTGGGGGATTTAATTTAAAGGGTCGGGGTGGGTTTTAGGGGGTTTTAGTGTGCCGTGTTTTAGTGTGCCGCTGGACCCCCAGGTAATTTAAGGCATTTGGGGGGGGGGTCGGGAGGGTGGGGGATTTAATTTAAAGGGTCGGGGGTGGGTTTTAGGGGGTTTTAGCGTGCCGGCTCACGATTTTAACGATTTTCACGATACTTTACACACCCAAACGGCAACAATACGATTCCCTTCCCCTCCCAGCCGAAATCAATCGTTAAGACGATCGAGGACACGATTCACATCTCTAGCCAGTACCCAGATTAGCATATACCCCAAAGGGCAGAGAGCTTCCTGCGGCAGCATGGAAGCGGCAGAGTAGCATAGACAGGAACGGATTCGAGTCCTTGCTAACTCGGGGAGCTAGCAAATTAGTGAAAGTAATATACCTGGATGGCGTGATGTCAGAATGAGGGAACACCCTCGAGGTTCACGCCAAGGGTGGTACAAAGACATGGGTTGCACGCACGCGCGCACCCCAGTAGGTACCTGGGAGGAGCAATGGTGGGAGGCTGCACCATAGCCATTCTGGGGACGCCAGAGAGGTCGGCTTGTAGACGTGGCGGTAGCCATCTTGCCCAAGTAAGCGGGAGGAGCCGAGAATAAGGTGAGGCAAACGGGGCGAAGCCGTCGAAGACCGACGGATGCAACAACACCATACTGGGAGAACTGTAAATCATCCCTTCCATTCCATGCCTTTACCGCAGAAGTCATGCCTTTGCCACAGGAGACATCTTGCACCCTTCATTATATGGACTGAACTGTTGCCACTTCTTGCCTGATTCTCTCTTTGTGTTTGTTTTGCTCTATGCCTTACTTAGATGTTGTTTCCCTTGCTTTTATGAGTCAATGTATTAAGATTGCAATCAGTATTATCCTTTATTAGATGCACTTAGTTATACTTCATGGTTACCCTTTGCTCAACCTGCAGTAGCTGCTGAATTAGGAATAGCTATTCGAAGATTGCAATCAGTACTACATGTAGTGAATTGCATTGAAAGCTTTGTAACAAACTGTTGATGAATTTACTATTGTTTCTATGCATAACCGACATGGCTTAGATTATATGCTTGCAACACAAGGTGGCTTATGCACTATTTTAAACAGTTCAGAATGTTGTACTTTGAGGAAGGATTAACAGTGCCCTGGTAGGATGCCTTCTCTTTTCCTGGTTCTCTAGCTTAAGCAGTCATTTGCAAGGCCTTGTTAGTTTTGTCATTTTTTTGCCCTATGCTTACTGCTGTTTCTGTCTACCATGCCTTTGCTCATGCCTGCAGCAACTCCGACCAAGAATGCCTTTCTCTCCCTGGATTAATGCTGTTGTGCAAACCCAATATGCAGAGCCATGTGCTCCTGATACAGAATCCCCTATGTAAATCCGGTGATAGAAACAGTATGCTAAGGTTATGACGGGTAAGATCTGGTGAGCCCACCACTAGGATGGGCAGTGCTGGGGAACCTAAGACAGCCAAGTACGGGCCATCCAGAGTGAAGAATTAGTAGCGCTAATTCTTCAAGAGGGGGAATGTTAATAACCTAGATTAAATAATTAAATAATGAAATTAATGGAACAGTTTTGCACAACAGAAAAGAATGTGTTTTATTTTTATGAGCAGGCAAAACAGGCCTTGGATGAGAAACAGTAGTTTGTGTAGAGAACTGTCTCCAGCTCAAGGCCTAGCTAACAAGGAATGGGGTGTGTCTACTAAGATAGCGATACTTTGACATCATTAATTTAGATAAAGGTTCCTATTCCAAATAAGGGAGCCATGCCAAAACAAAAGAGGAAAAAACGTTGTAGCAATGTTAGTATATAAGGATGTAATGTATAGCTTAGAAACTGAGAAGGCTTTGGTGATACGTCACGGTTAGACGCTCCAAGCCACTCCCAGGAAACTTGTATCTTTCCTGTATTCTTCTTCTGGCTTTTCTTTGCTTTCTATAATAAAGAGTATTATTGATAAATATAAAGGCTGTGAGTGTTTTCTATAACAAGCCAGCCAGCGCAGTGAAACCCCTGAGTGCCATGAGCCTCAGGCAGTAAATTGGGAACTTCTTGTGAGGTAAGAAAGGTAACAACTAGAAAAGTCCCTTCCCTGGAGGTGAGGCAGGTAAGGAACTTGGAAGTCGCCGAAAAAGCCGCCCTCGGGATTTCAACATACTTAGCGTCCTCGCATGGAAATCCCATGCTATCGAGGAAGTTAAGTATTACCTCTTCATTTGACCCAAACCCAGAGAACCCCACATCACAGGGACCCAGGGACAATTCCCATGCCCGTTCGCTGCCTCTCCTTAACTATTTCGGTGGTGCTACCATCCTCCTTTCCCACCTTCCTTGGCCTGCTGCTCCCCCCACCACGTTAAAATGTGCATTTACCTGTGCCGAGCATATTATTATCAAATTGTATCTGGAAATGTGCGCACAGTTTTAATGCCGATTATTGCTTCTATCCCTATTTTATTGATCACCAAAACTTATCTCTTGGGGAAGGGAGTCCTGAGCATTGAACGTGGCTCTTAACTCCTGCCAGGCCACATCTACCTGGACTTGGTTGCATTTTTTGCCTGGTCAAAAACAAAGGTTGCGCTCATCGCCGACTCACCTCCGCCAGTAAGCGCACATCCCCTTTTGAGAAATTGTACATGTGCCCCTGAGGCATGTTTAATGACTCTAAGGCCCTGCAAAAAATGGTCATCTCGGAATGGCCATGCTGGATGGGTATGTGTGATCATGCACACATAAGAAATACCCAGTTCTCCACATTACTTAGAAGTCCATATATTGTGCATCCGGTAGGTGCATCATGGGCTTAAATGGACGTCCATGACTTGGGCATCAATTATGTGCATTACAAGGGCCTCTATGAAATGGGCACACAAGTCCTAGATGGGACTTTGTGTGTCACAAGGGACTCTATGAACTGGATGCACAAGTCCTTGTCGTCAATGAAAGGCGCGGGACTTTGGAGTCAGTTATGTGCATCACAAGAGCCTCTCAAATGGACGCACAAGTCCTGGATGTCAAAGAAAGGCATGGGACTTGGGTGACAGTTATGTGTGTCACAAGGACCTCTATGAAATGGATGCACAAATTCTGGATGTCAATGAAAAGTGCGGGACTTGGGCGGCTAGTGGACTTGCAGGACCTGGGCATATATGAAATGGATGCACAAATCCTGGGTGCCAATGTAAGGCATTTGTGGTGCTCTTGTGTGGATTCCTGTGTATCTCCACCCCCTCAACAGGCACTCAAGCGAGGGTGGCCTGTGAGAGGCTAAGGGGGGATGCCAATGCTGGGAGCTTGAGAGAGGGCAAGGGGACACACGCCAGTGGGAGCTTTTGAGAGGGTGAGAGGATGCAACCTAGCACTGGGAGCTTGTGAGAGGGCAAAGGAATGCACATCCACCCTGGGAGCCTGTGAGAGGGCAAGGGGACACATGCCAGTGCTTGGAGTTTGTGAGAGGGCATGGGGACACATGCCAGTGCTGGGGGCTTGTGGCAGGGTGCGGGGAGGTATGCCAACACTGGGGATATATGAGGATGTGGTAGATATAGGGATAACAAAACTCAATAAATTTTTATTGATCAATAAAATTACTCTTAGAAGAAAGCAAAGAAATGAAAATTTTTGTGCCAAGCTCATCCATCAATCTCTGATTTAAACTCCTGAAATAAAGCACAAGGCAATGGAGTTAACTTTTTGAACATAAAACACTTTGCTTATTTCAGACAGGTAATATAGCTCAAGCAGAGGAGAGGGATTATTGTTATCAGTGGTAAGAACTTAACTGAGAAATAATCAGTGATGCGCTTTTGCCGAACCTCAGAGCCTCTCACTGTTGAGTCCACCTCTGTTGCTGGTTGCACGGGTGGATCTGGTAGAAAGTCATCGGCAACCTCATCTTCTATCCCGAAGCGCAACTCGATATTATGTAGCATGCAGCAGGCCATTACAATGCATGCCACCTTCTCTGGATTTTACTGCAGAGCACCACCAGACTGGTCCAAGCACCTGAAACGGCTTTTCTGCATGCCAAATATTTGCTCAATGACAGACCTTGTGCTGGTATGTGCCTTGTTGTAGTATCTTTCCTCTGCAATACGCAGGGACAGGAATGGGATAAGCAACCATTGCTTACAGCCATAGCCTGCATCACCTATAAATGGGGATACCAAAACTGCATTAAAAAAAATTGCACTACACCACCAAACACTTATGCTACTCCCATTGACACATAGAAAGCTGGCACATTTTTAACACCCCACCAAGAAAGGGGTCACAACCTATTGTCCCGTTCAGGTCCCTCCGCTCAGCATGCTGTGGGGCTTTGCTGGGCTTCAGGCCTCTGGCTTCGCTCCTATGACACGTCTTGTCCCCTTGCACAGCTCATGCATAGCGCTGCTATGGACTCCTCACAGCCTCTAGTCAGAGTGCCAGGCCCAGTCCTGGCACTCCCAAGCAGTACACAGAAAAAGGATCTTAATCAATAAGGAGTTTAATGTGGTGCTGTAGCTCAGCGGCTGCAGCCTTATATTAATGCGGGGTTGTCCTTACAAGCCCCAGGGTAAACAGCATTTAAAACACAATTCCCTTCCCGCCTGTCTCATACATCCATACAGCAATACAGGATTTACCATCCCCCAACCTCCTGGTTATTCCACCTCCATAGAGGAACAGCTGGAGCTTTCCTCTCCCCAGCTTACCTCCATCTCCTCCTCCTCTGACTCTGAGGAGCCGGGCTTTTGTGGCCAGGTCCACCACGGAGGCACGCCCTCTTCCTCAGCCTCCATAGATTCTGCTGAGTCATAGGGATCAGTCCCAATTTCCTCCACCTGTTCCTGCTCAGGCTCCAGCCAGGGGTCAGGTGTTGGTTCGGGGAACCTGGGAAGTGTAGTCTTTGCTACCTTCCTCAGCGCCCTCCGGTGGCTAAGTTTGGTACCACTAGCTTCTGCTCGGCTGTGTCTCAGCTGTTTCTGCCCCGGGCCAGGTCGTACTGCATCACACTATGATTTTAGCTCACATCTCCTGTTACTGATTGCGCAGTAGGCGAATAACAAATACATTACTAAATAAATACTTTCATAAATAAACCATATGCAATGACACCCATTATTTTCAAGGTGAGACAAGTGTCTTGTACTGAGCCCCACATCCCTCCACCCCGCGTGACTGTTATCCCTATCCTAGTTACATTACTGACTCATAGCAACTGTTACTTACCAAACAACCAGCCATCACCGTATGTTTTCTCTGTAAAATTTGACCCAAGCGTAGATTGGGCAAGGATAAAGGAATCATGGCAGCTCCCAGCAAATCTTAACATAACACTCAGAATTTTAAGATGTGCATCACACATACCCTGGACATTCATGGAGTAGAAGTGCTTTTGGTTGCGGAATTCAATTTCCTGATCTGACTTCGGGGTGAGTGCGATGAGTGCAGGCTATTATACCAACCCAGCAATGTCATAGAACCCATGTCTGATCTTTTGAATTTGAACTGGGTCCTCAGGATATTTGATATAATTCTTGATGCGCTTCATCATTGCCATAAGGCTTGGCCGAAGTGCCTAAAGAATGAGGGCCTCTCCCCAAAACTCCAAGATGAGCTGGCAGCGAGGGACCTCCCAGATGACCTGAACAGCCTCTTCGATTTGGCTGATCAGGTGGACCGCCGTATCCAACACCGGTTCCAGGAAGGGAGGCCCGGTCGTAAACCCAGTAACTCTGGGACTACATTTTTCCGACCGATACCCTCCTCTTCTGCCTCTCCAGGGAATCAAGATGTAGAGCCTATGCAGTTGGGCCGGGGCCCAATCTCACAGGAAGAGAGAAGAAGACGCCGTATTCAAGGTCTGTGCCTATATTGCGGTGGCAAGGGGCACTTCCTAGCGCAGTGTGGTGAGTGGCCGGGAAACGCCAGAACCCTAGGTAACATCACTTCTACCTCCCCGTGCACTGTTCCGGTTACCATAGTCCTTCCCGGAGGAGACTTTGATACGCTGGCCCTGACTGACTCCGGAGCCGGGGCAATTTCATTCTCTGGGATCTAGTCCAACAACTACAAATCGGGGTTCAACCCCAAGAGCCCCCCCATCTGAGTGTCTTCCATTCACGGGACCCCCCTCCCGGGGACCATTTCTACCTGTACCAAGCCTCTAACCTTACGCACTGGTCTTCTGCACATAGAAGAGATCTCATTCCTTGTCTTGGAGAGGTCCATGCACCCGGTCATCTTGAATTTACCCTGGCTTCAGAAGCACTCTCTGGTTATCCACTGGTATACCCTCCAGATTGCGTCCTGGAATCTGCCTTGTTTCAACATCTGCCTGGCACCTATTCCTCGACCATCGGTACCACTCCTGACCACACCCTTGGTGCTGCCACTACAGTATCAGGATTATATGGATGTCTTCTCGAAGAAGGCCAAGCTCCTCCCGGAACACCGGCCCTTTGATTGTGCCATCAATCTGATCCTGGGCACCATGCCGCCTAGAGGGCAGGTTTATCCCTTGTCGCTCCTGGAAACCCGGGCCATGTCCTTGTATATCCGGGAGAATTTAGAGAGAGGCTTCATTCAGCCATCCACCTCACCAGCCGGAGCCGGATTCTTCTTTGTTGCTAAGAAGGATGGGTCTCTCCTGCCCTGCATAGATTATCGTAGTCTGAATAATATTATGCGATGTGACAGATACCCATTACCGCTGATCCTGGAGCTACTGGATCGACTACAAGGAGCTAAGATCTTCACCAAGTTGGATCTCCGTGGGGCATACAACCTGGTATGGATACGACCAGGCGACGAGTGGAAGACTGCGTTCAACACGAGGGATGGGCATTACGAGTACCTGGTCATGCCCTTTGGTCTCTGCAACGCCCCTGCGGTTTTTCAGAACCTAATGAACGAGGTGCTGAGGGATATGCTACACACCTCGGTCATAGTATACTTGGACGACGTGCTCATATACTCGAAGGACCTGGCCACGCACTGCAGAGACGTTCGGAGTGTACTACAGAAGCTCCGGGATAACTGACTCTTCGCCAGGATGGAGAAGTGTCAGTTTGAGCAAGAATCCCTACCCTTCCTCAGGTTTATTTTATCCTCCACGGGTTTCCGCATGGACCCTGAGAAAGTAATGGCCATCAAAGATTGGCCTCAACCTGTGGGGGTTAAGGCCCTTCAGCGTTTCCTAGGCTTCGCCAATTTTTACCGCCAGTTCATACCGCACTACTCCCGGATGGTGGCCTCGCTAATGGCCCTCACCAAAAAGGGGGCCGACGCTAGGAACTGGTCTGCGGCAGCGCTACAAGCCTTCCAGGAACTGAAGTCTGCCTTCCTTCAAGACACATGTCTCCACCATCCAGACCCCCGGCGTCAATTTGTCGTGGAAGTTGACACCTCCGAGGTGGCGGTCAGGGCTGTCCTGAGCCAAGTATCCAGCAACGGCAAGTCCTTGCCGTGTTCTTACTTTTCCCAGAAATTCTCGCCCGCAGAAAAGAATTATGGCATAGGAGACAAGGAGCTTCTGGCCATCAAATTGGCTTTCAAAGAATGGCGCCAAATGTTGAAGGGAGCCCAACATCCTGTGATCGTTTATAGGGATCACAAGAATCTGGAATGCTTGTGTTGTGCCCAGCACCTCAACTCTCGACAAGCTCGGTGGTTCCTCTTTTCAAGCCACTTCAACTTTCTCCTCCATTACAGGCCAGCTTCCAAGAACGTCCGGGCAGATGCCCTCTCTCACATGGCGGAGATGGAGGATACCCCTAATCTGCCTCAATACATCCTCGACCCAGCCAAAGTCCTTCTTGCGGCTACCGAGGTGGCTCCCGCAGGCAAGACAGTGGTGCCTACTCGCCTCTATAGGAAGGTGTTATCGTGGACCCACGACTCACTGACCACAGGCCATCTGGGAGTAACCCGGACCTTGGACTTATTGACTGATTTCTACTGGTGACCTCAGCTCAAGAGGGATGTCCGTCTCTATGTTAGTTCCTGCCCTACTTGCACCCGACAGAAGCCTTTGCCTGGTCGCCCCTGGAGCTTTCTTCAGCTGCTGCCCATTCCAATTGAACCCTGGACCCATCTGTCCACAGACTTCATTGTGGATCTGCCTACCTCGGACGGGAAGACCGTGATTTGGGTCATGGTTGATAGATTCTCGAAGATGGCCCATTTTGTTCCCCTCTCTAAGTTACCTACAGCACCAGAACTTGCAAGTCTCTTCACTCAACATATTTTCCGCCTGCATGGGCTTCCTTTGCACATTGCCTCAGACCGAGGGCCCCATTCAGAGCAAAATATTGGAGAGCCCTCTGCAGGAAATTCGGGGTCCAACTAGATCTTACGACAGCTTTTCACCCCCAGGGCAACGGCCAAGCCGAACGCACTAATCGAACGTTAAAGGCCTTTCTCCTTGCCTTTGTGGGGGATCTCCAGGATGACTGGGTAACTCTCTTACCCTGGGCAGAATTCTCCTACAACTGCCACGGACATTCTGCCACCAACTTGTCTCCCGTCCAGGTGGTCTATGGGAAGACCCTTAGACCTCCCTTGCCCCTACCTCTGACAGTAACATCTCCTGCAGCGCAACTTACAGCATGTCAGTTGCGTAACCTCTGGAGTTCCACCCAAGAGAGCTCCGATTGACGGCGGCCAAGGCAAAGAAGTTTGCCGACAGGTTACGGCGGCCGGCGCCTATTTTTCTCCCAGGAGATAAAGTGTGGTTGAGCACCAGAAACATACAACTACAGACTCCTTCCATGCGCTTGGCTCCCAGGTAGATTGGTCCGTTTTCTGTGGCGGAGCGAGTAGGTGCAGTATCCTATCGGCTACAACTACTGTCCACCCTGAGGATTCACAATGTCTTCCATATGTCTCTCCTCAAGCCTGTGGTTCTATCTAAATTCCACGATAAATCTGCTGTGCCCGCCAACACATCTGCTGAACAAGATGTCATTTATCATTCTGTGATTATTTACTGCCTGTGTTTTAACTTCTTTCTAGTCTGTTTCATTTTGTGTAGAAGCTTGTGTAGAAAGCTTCTGTTGATTATTTCCTGTCTGCAAAGCTATCAGCTTTTAAACTGGGAAAATCTCTCTAGTTTGGGGTTAGCTGGCACAACTAAAAAACTGGGGCATAAAGACTGTTTTTTTAAAAAAAAGAATTGACCAAAAGGCAAAGACAACAGTCCAGAAGTGACGTAATCTAACTAAATTGGGTGTGGCTCAGACCTGTGCAAGGTAATCAGAGCAAGGAAGGGAGCCATTGTTAGCCATTGTTGTCCTGAGCACATGCTAAGGGATTTCTCTGGTGGAACTGTTTAACTGCATTGCAAAATCTTCATTCTGGCTAAGTATTTTCTGCTTATTTTTACTTCTTTTTGCTTATTGATCTGAAGTTGTGTAGGAGCTTGTGTAGAAAGCTTCTGTGATTATTTACTGCCTGTGTTTTAACTTCTTTCTAGTCTGTTTCATTTTGTGTAGAAGCTTGTGTAGAAAGCTTCTGTTGATTATTTCCTGTCTGCAAAGCTATCAGCTTTTAAACTGGGAAAATCTCTCTAGTTTGGGGTTAGCTGGCACAACTAAAAAACTGGGGCATAAAGACTGTTTTTTTAAAAAAAAGAATTGACCAAAAGGCAAAGACAACAGTCCAGAAGTGACGTAATCTAACTAAATTGGGTGTGGCTCAGACCTGTGCAAGGTAATCAGAGCAAGGAAGGGAGCCATTGTTAGCCATTGTTGTCCTGAGCACATGCTAAGGGATTTCTCTGGTGGAACTGTTTAACTGCATTGCAAAATCTTCATTCTGGCTAAGTATTTTCTGCTTATTTTTACTTCTTTTTGCTTATTGATCTGAAGTTGTGTAGGAGCTTGTGTAGAAAGCTTCTGTGATTATTTACTGCCTGTGTTTTAACTTCTTTCTAGTCTGTTTCATTTTGTGTAGAAGCTTGTGTAGAAAGCTTCTGTTGATTATTTCCTGTCTGCAAAGCTATCAGCTTTTAAACTGGGAAAATCTCTCTAGTTTGGGGTTAGCTGGCACAACTAAAAAACTGGGGCATAAAGACTGTTTTTTTTTAAAAAAAGAATTGACCAAAAGGCAAAGACAACTGTCCAGTAGTGCCCTGCTTTACCCAGCTCGTCCCAGGCTAAACTGTTTGACTCCCTCCCATCCTACCCCTCTACCCACCCACCCCTGGGGCTTGTTTCTAATAAAGACTGCCTAGATTACCATTGGCAGCAAGATAAATTAGTACATTGGTTACAGTCAAGGAAATAAAGCCACAAATTACCAAGATGAGGACTATCCAATGTAACTGCTGTGGAGCCTTTATTCTGAGGGAAAGCATCTGGAAACTTAGAGCTTGCCCAATTTGTGCACAACTCTCATCCTTGAAAATGGAGCTGACTGTGATTAAAGATCAATTAGCTTCAATTAAAAGAATTACACCCACATTGCATTACTCAGAAAATAATTCCCCAATACCACAAACAAACCAGGAGTCAAGAAAAGGAGATCCATTAGGCTCAGGTAGGACCCACAGTCACCCATTCTTGACAGAAGAGCAGCCAACAGGTATACCGCCCCACTCAAACAGGTCATCAGGAAATTCTTTAAAAACCAGGAATACAGTTGGCTCTGGTAGAATTAGACCTGTGATGAGGAGACACACAATGTACCAAATGCAAAAAGAACAACAAGCCTTCTCTAAAATAAAAACTGAAGAAGTTCTTGAGAAAAGCATTGCAGTATTACCAGAAAAGAGAGAGAAAACACAATGCATGCAGTATTTAAAGATCCATAAGCAAAAAAAAAATCTAATTGAGATGGAAAACTCTGTCAACAGTGGCACTACCGCAAAAAGAAATAGTGAAGTGAATAACAAATCTCAACAAATATCTCACAAGGAGTCCAGGAAATGCAATAACCGTAAAGAGAGTACCTGGAAGGCTATGACCACAAATGCTCATAGTTTGGGAAATAAAATCCCAGATCTGCAGGCCCTAATGGCTGAGGCAGAATTGGACATTGTTGCTATCACAGAAACATGGTTCACAGAATCTCATGAATGGGATACAACAATACCAGGCTACAACTTGTTAAGGAAGGACAGAGAGGATAGAAAAGGGGGAGGTGTGGCTCTTTATGTCAGAAACAACATCCAAGCAACTGAGCTACAAGGAAGTTGGGGTATTGAAGAAGCTCTATGGGTCGACCTAAAAAACGATGACGGAGCATCCATTTATATTGGAGTGGTTTACAGGCCTCCAAACCAAAAGGAAGAGCTGGACAGAGATCTGGTTAAAGACATCCATAAGATAGGTAAGAAGGGAGAAGTGGTGATCGTGGGTGACTTTAATATGCCAGATGTAGACTGGAAAATCCCATCTGCAGAAACTAAAAATAGTAGAGCAATAGTGGATGCCATGCAAGTATCTTTGTTCAAACAAATGGTGTTGGAACCCACGAGAGAAGGAGCTATACTCGACTTAGTGCTCACTAATGCAGATAATGTCTCAGATGTCCAGGTGGGCGCCCACCTCAGCAGCAGTGATCATCAAACGGTATGGTTTAATATCACTAAAATAATAGGGAAAAGAACCACAAAGACCCGAGTTTTACAGTTCAAAAACACAGACTTTGAGGAAATGGGGAACTACCTGGAGGAAGAACTTAAAGGATGGGAGAACGAGAGAGATGTGGATCAGCAGTGGACCAATCTAAAAGGAGCAATCACCAAGGCAACTGCTCTATATGTTAGAAATGTAAAGAAAAGCAAAAGAAAACTGAAACCTATCTGGTTCTCAATGGAGGTGGCTGACAAAATTAAAGCTAAAAGAACAGCATTCAAGAAATATAAAGGATCCCAAAGGGAGGAGCACAAAGAAGAATATTTGTATCAACTGAGGGAGACAAAGAAATTAATCAAGTTGGCAAAGAGTCAAGCGGAAGAGAGGATTGCCAAGGAGATAAAAAATGGTGACAAAACATTTTTCAGATACATCAGCGAAAAGAGAAAGGTCCAAAGTGGTATAGTGAAATTGAAAGGTGGTAATGATCAATGTGTAGAGAGAGACGAAGAAATGGCAGAAATATTAAACGAATACTTCAGCTCTGTGTTCACTAAAGAAGATCCTGGAGAAGGACCATCTCTAAACAACAAGAAACTGGAGGGAAGGGGAATAGATGAAAATCCTTTTACAGTAGAAAATGTGTGGGAAGAACTAAAGAACCTGAAAGTGGACAAAGCCATGGGGCCTGATGGGATTCATCCAAGGATATTGAGGGAGCTCAGAGATGTTCTGGCGGGTCCGCTGTGTGACCTGTTCAATAGATCCCTAGAAACGGGAGTGGTGCCGAGTGATTGGAGAAGAGCGGTGGGTGGTCCCGCTTCACAAGAGTGGGAACAGGGAAGAGGCAGGCAACTACAGACCGGTTAGCCTCACTTCGGTGGTGGGAAAAGTAATGGAGTCACTGCTGAAAGAGAGAATAGTCAACTATCTACAGTCTGGAGAATTGATGGACCAGAGGCAGCATGGATTCACCAGGGGAAGATCCTGTCAGACAAATTTGATTGACTTTTTTGACTGGGTAACCAAGGAATTGGATCAAGGAAGAGCACTAGATGTCATCTACTTGGATTTCAGCAAAGCTTTTGATACGGTTCCGCACAGGAGACTGGTGAATAAAACGAGAAGCTTGGGAGTGAGTGCCGATGTGGTGACCTGGATTGCAAATTGGTTGACGGACAGAAAACAATGTGTGATGGTAAATGGAGCCTTCTCTGAAGAGAGAGCGGTTTTAAGTGGTGTGCCGCAAGGATCGGTGTTGGGACCGGTCCTGTTCAATATCTTTGTGAGCGACATTGTAGACGGGATAGAAGGTAAGGTTTGTCTTTTTGCGGATGACACTAAGATCTGCAACAGAGTGGACACGCCGGAAGGAGTGGAGAGAATGAGACGGGATCTAAGGAAACTGGAAGAGTGGTCGAAGATATGGCAGCTGAGATTCAATGCCAAGAAGTGCAAAGTCATGCATATGGGGAGTGGAAATCCGAATGAACTGTACTCGATGGGGGGGGAAAGGCTGATGAGCACGGAGCAGGAGAGGGACCTTGGGGTGATAGTGTCTAATGATGTGAAGACAGCGAAACAAAAGCCAGAAGAATGCTGGGCTGCATAGAGAGAGGAATATCAAGTAAGAAAAGGGAAGTGATTATTCCCTTGTACAGGTCCTTGGTGAGGCCTCACCTGGAGTACTGTGTTCAGTTCTGGAGACCGTATCTACAAAAAGACAAAGACAAGATGGAAGCGGTACAGAGAAGGGCGACCAGGAAGGTGGAGGATCTTCATAGGATGACGTACGAGGAGAGATTGAAGAATCTAAATATGTACACCCTGGAGGAGAGGAGGAGCAGAGGTGATATGATACAGACTTTCAGATACTTGAAAGGTTTTAATGATCCAAAAACAACGACAAACCTCTTCCGTAGGAAAATAATCAGCAGAACCAGGGGTCACGATTTGAGGCTCCAGGGAGGAAGATTCAGAACCAATGTCAGGAAGTATTTCTTCACGGAGAGGGTGGTGGATGCCTGGAATGCCCTTCCGGAGGAAGTGGTGAAGACCAGAACTGTGAAAGACTTCAAAGGGGCGTGGGATAAAACACTGCGGATCCATAAAGTCAAGAGGCCACCAATGAAGAGTGGGTGACTCGCCAGAATGATGGCTATTGACACAATACCCTTACTAAATAAACATACACATGCTTACTGTGACTCCTACATCGCTCTAAGCTTCAACAGCAAGAGGTAATGGAAAAAAGGATTTGCACTCATAAAGAGGGGAGTAGCTGGCTTGTTACGGCGGTTACTACCCCAAACCAAATATGCCTGATACTTCACTTTCAATGCATATACAGCATAGCTCTCTGCTTCAATGACAGGGGAGAAGAATAACTGATACTTCACACATCCAGCAGAGCTCTCTGCTACAACGGCAAAGGAGAAGAAAAAGGGTTCGCACTCAAAACGCGGGGAGTAGCTGGCTTGTTACGGCAGTTACTACCCCAAACCAAATGTGCCTGATACTTCACTTTCCATGCATATCCAGCATGGTTCTCTCCTGCATCGGCATGGGAGAAAGACTGATATATCACGCATTTCCAGCATAGCTCTCTGCTTCAAGGGCAGGGGGAAAAAAAAACAAAAAAAAAAAAAACTGATGCTTCACGCATATCCTGCATAGCTTCAACGACAGGGGTGAAGAAAAAAAAGGATTCGCAATCACAAAGCGAGGAGTAGCTGGCTTGTTACGGCGGTTACTACCCCAACCAAATGTGCCTGATACTTCACTTTCAATGCATATCCAGCATGGCTCTCTGCTTCTACAGCAGGGGAGAAGAAAAAAAAAAAAAAAACCAACAAGAGCTGTACAACATAGTCTAGGTAAAACAAATAAGCATGGGTGTAGCTTGCTTATCGCGGCGGTTACTGCCCCTACTACCCCTAACTAATCAAGCTAGATATTTCACTTGCATGCAGCTCCATCACTGCTCTCTACATTAATGGTGGGGGTGGAAGGGGAATAGAACAAGGAGCTAAGAGTAACAGATAAGAATGAGAGAAAAAATGTGTGAGGCTTGCTGGGCAGACTGGATGGGCCATTCGGTCTTCTTCTGCCGTCATTTCTATGTTTCTATGTTTCTATGTTTCTATCAGGTGAAGGATGTACTGGACGTACGGTTTCACCATCGCAGATGGGAGTACCTTCCATCCTGGGAGGGTTACGGTCCCGAGGAGAATTCATGGGAGCCATCCTCACACATTCTGGACAAGAACCTTCTTCGCCAGTTCCATTTGGACCATCCTGCGAAGCACAAGCCCCTGGGAAAGGGGCGTAGGAGAGGGGGTACTGTTACCGTCCCCGGCCGTGCCCTGGTCCCTCCAATTAACTCGGGGACAGCCCAGGCCACTGTGATGCTTCCCCGGGCCTGCTCGACCCTGGCTGTGGTGCTCCCTCTTCAAGGGAGATGCCGTCATTGCTCCGCCGCCGTCCCCGCCCCCTAGGCGCACACGCAGGGGCTCTGCTCTTAAAGGGACCTGCGCGGGAAATGCAGCCCTGCCCTGGGATGACGTCAGATGCTCCCAGGGTATTTAACCCTGCAACAGGAGTTCTTCCCTGCCTTGCAACGAGGTTCACTCTGTAAGAGTTGCTGCTTCGGATCTTTCGGCTTCTGACTCCTGGCTTTCGACTCCGGCTTCCGTCCACCGACTTCTGATTCAGCTTCATCCTCGGCTTCTGATTCCCGGCTTTCGACTCCGGTTTCCGTCCACCTACTTCTGATTCAGCATCCTCGGCTTCTGACTTCGGCTTCTGACTCCTGGCTTTTGACTCCATCTTCTGTCCCCTGACTTCTGATTCATCTTCATCCTCGGCTTCTGACTCCTGGCTTTTGACTCCGTCTTCTGTCCACTGACTTCTGATCTAGCTTCGCCCTTGGCTTCCGACTTCAGCTTCGTCCAGGAGGCCTCGCCTAAGTCCAAGCGGCCCAGTTCCTCACCAGCTCCTCTCGGGGGGACTGTGGGCTTCCAGTGGTGAAGTTCCAGTTGGCCTCCTGGCTCCAGCTGTTCGTCTCCATTCCTGGGATACCACCTTGCAGGAGACCACTCGTAAGTCCAAGCGGCCCGGGTCCTCATGGGCTCCTCCTGGGGGGACCTCGGGTCTCTAGTGGTGAAGATCTCTTAGTCCCCTGTCTCTGCCGCCTCCCGGCTTCGACACTCACTGAGTACCTCCTCAGTGAGTCACCAACTGTCCGAGCCAGCCCAAGGGTTCACAAATCCAACAAAACCCTAATCCATTATGTAAATTCCCATGGAAACCCAAATTTGCCTAACACTGGAAATAAAAATTGCCGAAGTATTCAGTCAAAAGCCTTATTGGGGTTTGGCACTATTACCATCCCTGACATTTTGTGACTTCTAGCAATGTGCATACTATTAAAAATCCTGCATGTAACATTACCTTCGATAAATCCGGTCTGATCCGGATGGGTAATAAGAGGCATGAGGTTCTCCATCCTTTGTTGCAAAACCTTTGCAATATTTTAAAATCTCTGTTTTTCAAGGATATGTTAACATCTGTTTTATCTTTTTTTGTGTGTGTATGAGAAATATAGTGGCATCTGTCAACCCACAGGCAGAGGATGCAGACATTGATATGTGGTTAAAAACTTCCTGAACTCATGACAGGAAATCTCATAAGCACATTTTACATAGATTGAAAATAAACCTACATGGACCTGGACTTTTTGTTTCAAACATATTTATTGATTTTCCATCAAAGAAACCTAATACAATACATAATGCATTAACATATTCCATATCAAAGTATACAATTGTCTGTATAGACTTAAATAAATACCAAATGAGAAAGAGAAGAAAAACAAAACACATCCGTACATAAAATGGATATTTGATGCATATATCTCTCCCCCCCTTACAACTAGCAATAATAGTATTGAATCCTAGTGTATTATTTGTATTTATTTCCCATTCACACTCCTAGATCCCTATTTGGCGAGTTATAAAAATTGCCCAATAATTTCCTGTATGTGCATCTTGGCATTTCAGTTATAAAACCAAGGCCTTTTACATATCTTATGGCCCCTAGCTATATTGATTCGTACCATCGATAACTTGTAAATATAATCCAAGCTAACTATATGACCCCTATTATAAGTTAAAATTGGTATTTCTCATAAGAGAGGAGAGTGAATTCATATATTTTTGCCAAACATGCAGGAAAACTTTAACCCTGGATTCAGAGGACATCTTAGCCATTAGAAATTCAAAAATTAAGAGTTTAACCATTCTCTTTTCCCAAAAAGTTATTTCTGGTATCAAATCCCCAATACACGTGAACAAGATAGTCTTCTTTGCCAGCAATGCAGCCTTGTCCACAAATAACTTTCTTTCTACAGAAAGGGTTTGAGGTAAATTGTCATAGAATCCAATTAGCCAAACTCTAAGAGTTAATGACAGGTTCACTTTGAGAATTGTTACGCATGCCGTCCGTGGCAGACCCGCAGCGCAGCCCTCTCACCTTTCTATACAGACTCCAGCCTCTGGTTCTTCCTCGCTAGCGGCAGCAGGCCGCCGGCTCCAACCTCGGGCTACCCCTGGTGCCTCTGGCTCTGCCGCAGTTCTCAGCCACTCAGCTCAAGATGCCATTGCTCGTCGGGCCTCTCCACGTGGCCCATGGAGAGACGCCACTACCCGCACCAATCCCTCCCTAGGCGCGAACGCATGCTTCACTGATCCTTTTGAAGGGCCCGTGGCGGGAACCTGGCTGCGGCCCCGGATGATGACGTAAACTCTTCAGTGTATTTAAGCTCAGGCCTCGCTCCGTAGCGTTGCCTTTGCAACAGGTCACCTCACTACTCGAGTACTCGTTGCTGATAGAGAATTGTCTCTACGCTTTGTTCCTGACCCTCACTGTTCCCGATTCCTGTTCTGTCTATGTTTTGGATTGACTGCACGGATATCAACTTTGCTTTGCCTGACTATGCTTCAGCCTATCTCCAGACCTCCGCTACGCCTGACCACGCTTCTGCCTATCTCCAGACCCAGACCTCCGCTACACCTGACTACACTACTTCCTATCTCCAGAACTAGACCTCTGCTACTCCTGACTACGCTACTGCCTATCTCCAGAACCAGACTTTTGCTACATCTGACTATGCTACAGCTTTTCTCCAGACCTTGATCAGTGCTTTGACTGACTCTTGCTATTGACTTCTCTGTGATCAGATCTCAGCATTGCTTGCCATGATCTCCGCTTTGCTGCCGGCCCTGATCCAAGCCTGTCATTGATGCCTCTCCTAGCCTACTCCCTGGATGTGGACTTTTTAGGCTCCAGCCTACCTTTGCTCGAGCGCCCTCAACCAACCTCAGTTCCATTGGTGCCCGAGTTCCAGTAACTTACCCAGTTCAGAGTAAGACTATGCCACCTATCGTCTGCTGTCTCTGGGCTGAACCAACTACTCTTGTTAACCAACCTCGAAGCCCACCTAAGTCCTGCCGGCCCTGGCACCCAAAAGCTCAACCCACGAGGAACGAGGGCTGGTACAGGTGAAGCTCCAGCGGCCTCTGCCTATCAGCCCACTCCACCTCGGCCCAAGGGTCCACCTCCAACGCAACAAGAATAGAGTTTACATAGGTTTATATCTGCTTCCAGAAGTTGTTAATCTTGAGGCAGTTCCAAAACCCATGGATATAGTCACCCGTTTCCAATCCTCATTTCCTGAAGATTGAGGAATTGCAAAGATTAGCTCTATAAGCTCTGTCTTGAGCCAGAAAGGATAGGTGTAAAAATCTAAACTGAATTTCACGTAACATTACATTTTCCGTTATTCTACTTATTTTTGAAAAACAAGATTGTAACTCCGGAAGCATTAGCCCATATGTTAAAGACAGGAAGGAATGTAGTCTCTGGTTGGGCATTTAGCACAAGATGGTGCATCTTTTCTACCCCCCATTAAAAGTTCTTCAAGAGATTCTACCATACCAAAGTTGGAATGACTGCTTAACACATTAGTTACATAATGTCGCACTTGAAAAAATGCATAAAATTCCTTATGAGATTTTACATTGTAGTTCCTGAAAATGAAATAATGTATTGGAACCCAGTATGAAGAGCTGATGCAGTTGTTTGAGTCCTTTCTTGTACCAGGACTTAAAAAATGAATTATCTATACCTGGTAAAAATTGTGGGTTGTCCTGAATAGAAAGGAAAGTTGAAAATATGTCTCTTCTAAGTACTGATTTGCACAAATCCGCCCAGGCTAAGCAACAGAACCTAAGGAATAAATGATCTTTAACTTTTCCTGGAATATCTTTCCTGTCAACTTGAATTAAAGAGTTTAATGAAAAAGGATCTAGCCAGTTTTGAAGCATTGCCTGAGGAGAAAATTTAGTGGTTTCAAACAACCTGACATACATATGTCTTAACATACATGCCAGGTTGTAAAGTTGCATGTTCGGACACTTTAAACCACCTCACTCTATAGGTCTCAGTAGAGCCAGTGGAATCCTTGCTCTCTTTCCTTTCCATAAAAAATGTTTGAAAGCCCTCTGTATCTCAATAAGGTCCTTCCTACTCAACCAGATGGGGAGCATTTGCAATACATATAACCATTTAGGTACTTCCTGTTGCGGGACCGGGCCGTACCCCGGTCCCTCCACCCACCTTGGGGCCGGCCCTGCCCGTACGAGTCCATCTTCGGCCTCCCAGGCCCGTTCCACAGCCTACTGCGGCGTCTCCACTGCGAGGGAGACGCCGTCGATTCCCCGTTGCTGGCCCCGTCCCCTAGTCGCGCGCGCGCAGGGGCTCTCCTCTTAAAGGGGCCAGCGTGGGAAAACTAAGGACAGCTCCAGAATGACGTCAGACGCTGCAGGGTATATTACCCTGCAGCTGGGATAGATCCTCGCCTTGCAACGAGGTTCTCAGGAGTTCCTGACTTGCTAGTTGCTGTCTGCTCTTGGATTGCTTCTGTCTTCAACCCGGCTTGCTCCTGACTCCGTCTCCTGCCTCCGCCCCTTGGTTCTGGTTTCGACGTCCGACTTCTGGCTTCTGACCCAGCTCCGTTCCCGACTTCGTCTTCGGCTGCTGTTCCTGGCTTGGTACTGTCCTTGACCTCTGGCTCCGACCCGGCTCCATCCCCGACTTCGTCTTCGGCTGCTGTTCCTGGCTTGGTACTGTCCTTGACCTCTGGCTCCGACCTGGCTCCGTCCACGACTCTGTCTTCTGCCTCATCCTTGGCTTGGTTTCTCCTCCGACTCCCGGCTTCCGACTCAGCTGTCTTCCTGGTCTTCGCTGGCCCAGAAGATTCACCTAAGTCCCAGCGGCCAGGTCCCTACGGGCGCCTCCTGGGGGAGCTCCGGCTTCCAGGGCGAATCTCCAAAAGTCCCAGTGGCTGGACTCCTACGGGCTCCTCCTGGAGGAGTACCGGCTTCCAGGGTGAAGACTCGTCAGTCACCGGGGCCCAACGTCGTCCGTCCTTTCAGCCTTCGCCGAGTCCTTGGTCGCATAGGACTCCACCGTGTCTCAGTGTCGAAGCCTTCTCTGAGCCCTCCGAGTCGCCTCCCGGTTGGGACGCTTGCTGTGGTTCTCCACAGCGCACCATCTTCTGTTCCAACCAGCCCAAGGGTCCACAACCGAAACAGTTTGCAAGGCCATGGACCAGGCGGACCTAGCCGCCCTGAAAGCCATTCCGGGTATTGCCCAGAAGCTGCAACAGCAGCAGACATGCTTCGACGCTCTGACGGCAACGGTACAGAGGTTAGCTGACCATGTCGAAGGAGCCACGGCTGCCAGCTCCACGGTACCAGGAACTGGGGCCACTTCCGCCGCTACAGCTCCCATCTAGATGCCAGTAACTTTACGGTATTCAGGAGATGCGAAACTATGCCGAGGGTTTCTGAACCAGTGCTACATTCGCTTTAACCTGCTTCCGCTTCAGTTTCCGATGGACCGGGTCAAGACAAGTTTCATCATTTCTCTGTTGGACGGGAAACCCCTGGCATGGGCCTCCAACCTTTTGGAGCGCCAAGATTCTTGCCTGGACAACTTGGTGCACTTCGTCTCTGCCTTCAGGCGGGTCTTTGATGAAGCCTCCCGCAAGTCCACTGCTGCCTCAGAGTTATTCCAGTTACGCCAGGCAAACCGGCCTCTGGCAGAACACACCGTAGAGTTCCAGACTCTCGCCGCCGAACTAAACTGGGGGAGTGACAGCCTGCATGGCATTTTTCTGGAGAGTCTCTCCCCAAAGCTGCAAGATGAATTGGCGGCCCGAGACCTCCCTGATGACCTGGACGCTCTGATTGACCTCGCAGGCCGTGTGGACCGTCACATCCAGCGCCAGTTTCGAGAAAAGAGACCGACTTTTAGGCTGGGGCTCGTTGGATCTACTCCTCCCCCTAGCGGGAATTCCCAGCCTGGTTCTTCAGGGGTCCAAGACATCAAACCCATGCAGGTGGGTTGGGGACCTCTCTCCCAAGAAGAAAGAAGGAGACGCCGGTCGCTCGGCCTATGCCTGTACTGCGGTGGCAAAGGCCATTTCCTTGCCCATTGTAGTGAACGTCCGGGAAACTCTCAGACCTAGGGACAGCCAGGGAGCTAACCCTAGGTCATACTGCTTCTGACTCCCCATGTTTTGTGCCGGTGACCTTACTCCTCCCGGAGGGGGAGTTTGACACGCAAACTCTGATCGACTCGGGAGCAGGGGGTAACTTCATTCTTCAGGAGCTGGTTCAACAACCCGCACCAAGCCTCTCAGTCTCCGCACGGGCGTTCTGCACCAGGAGGAGATCTCCTTCTTCGTTTTAGAGAAGTCCATGCACCCGGTCATCCTGGGCCTACCTTGGCTTCGGAAGCACTCGCCCGTAATTGCGTGGGATTCCCTTCAACTGGCATCTTGGGGACCTGCGTGCCTTAATTCCTGCCTAGCCACGGTTACTCGGCCACCGATTCCTCTCTTGACATCGACTCTGGGTCTGGCATCTCACTATCAGGATTATCTCGATGTGTTCTCCAAAGAGAAGGCCGAGATCCTCCTGGAGCATCGCCCCTTTGACTGCGCAATTAATCTTCTCCCTGGCGCCACACCGCCATGAGGACGGTTCTACCCATTGTCCCTCCCGGAGACTCAAGCCATGTCGGCATACATCAGGGAGAACCTGGATCAGAGGTTCATCCGACCGTCTACATCTCCAGCCGGGGCAGGTTTCTTCTTCGTGGCGAAGAAAGATGGGTCCCTCCGACCCTGCATAGATTACCGGGGCTTGAACAGTATTACCCGGCGGGATCGGTATCCTCTGCCCTTGATCCCAGAATTCTTGGACCGACTGCAGGGGGCCAGGATATTTACCAAACTAGACCTTCGCGGAGCTTATAACCTATTGAGAATTCGGCCGGGAGATGAGTGGAAGACCGCATTCAACACAAGGGTCGGACACTATGAATACCGGGTCATGCCCTTCGGTCTCTGCAACGCCCCAGCAGTGTTTCAGAACCTCATGAATGAGGTTCTACGAGAAATGTTACACACCTCAGTAATTGTTTACCTAGATGACGTGCTCATTTACTCCAAGGATCTACAGACACACCGCCAGGACGTTCGTCGGGTGTTACAGAAGTTACGTGATAATCGGCTTTACGCAAAGCTCGAGAAATGTTTATTCAAACAAGAATCGTTACCCTTTTTAGGGTATATTGTGTCCTCTACGGGGTTCCACATGGACCCAGAGAAGGTTGCTGCCATCAAAGATTGGCCCCAACCGGTGGGGGTGAAGGCGCTGCAGAGGTTTCTCGGGTTCGCCAACTTCTACCGGCAATTTATCCCACATTACTCCCAGATGGTGGCACCCTTGACGGCCCTTACCAAGAAGGGATCAGACGCAAGGAACTGGTCAACGGCAGCCATACAGGCCTTCCAGAAACTGAAAGAGGCATTTCTCCAGGATACATGCCTGCGGCACCCCGATCCCCAACGACAGTTTGTCGTGGAAGTGGATGCCTCCGACATTGCCGTCGGGGCCGTTTTAAGTCAAGTATCCCCTAGTGGGAAGCTCCTGCCCTGTTCCTACTTCTCTCAGAAGTTCTCGCCGGCAGAAAAGAACTACGGAATAGGGGATAAAGAATTACTAGCCATTAAATTGGCATTCGAAGAGTGGCGCCAATGGTTGAAGGGGGCCCAACAGCCGGTGATTGTTTACACAGACCATAAAAACCTGGAATACTTATGCTGTGCCCAGCGCCTCAACCCCCGGCAGGCTAGGTGGTCTTTCTTTTTCAGCCGCTTTGATTTCCTTCTCCACTACCGGCCGGCCGATAAGAATGTTCAGGCGGACGCTCTCTCCCGTACCGCTGAAATGGAGGATGTGCCAGACCCACCGCGGTACTTCCTTGATCCAGCCAAGGTGCTCCTCGCGGCCTCTAACACGGTCCTGACACGGAAGACTGTGGTACCCCTCTGACTGCGGAAGAAGGTTCTTTCCTGGGCACACAACTCTCTAACAGCCGGCCATCCGGGAGTAGCCAGGACCCAGGAATTACTCTCGGAATATTACTGGTGGCCCCAGTTTAAGAGGGATGTTCGCCTCTACGTTAACTCTTGCCTGACCTGTGCCCGACATAAGACTCCTGTCGGCCGCCCCTGGGGCCTTCTTCAGCCCCTGCCGATCCCCGCGGAACCATGGACTCACTTATCCACGGACTTTATTGTAGATCTGCCTGCTTCAGAGGGGAAGACGGTGATTTGGGTTGTCATAGATAGATTATCTAAGATGGCCCACTTTGTGCCTCTCTCCAAACTACCCTCAGTGCCTGAACTGGCGAATTTGTTTACGTGACATATCTTTCGCCTTCATGGGCTCCCTCTACACATCGCCTTGGATAGGGGTTCTCAGTTTACGGTGAAGTATTGGCGAGCACTGTGTGTGAAGTTCGGGGTCCAGCTTGACTTCACCACCGCCTTCCATCCCCAAGTTAACGGGCAAGTAGAACGAGTAAACCGGACCTTGAAGACGTTTCTTCGTTCCTTCGTGGGAGACCTGCAAGATGACTGGGTGGCCCTGCTCCCGTGGGCAGAATTCTCTTATAATCACCACAAGCACTCTTCCACCGGCAAGTCCCAGTACCAGTAGATGTGCCGTCTCCAACCGTACAAACCACCGCCCGATGGTTACGCCAGATCTGGCAATCCACCCGGGAGAGACTCCAGCGTGCAGCGGTTATTATGAAGAAAGTGGCTGATCGTTTGCGACGGCCAGCCCCAGCGTTCCTTCCTGGTGAGAAGATATGGCTGAGTACTAAATACCTTTGCCTACGGTTTCCTTCGATGAGGTTGGCTCCTAAGTACATTGGTCCCTTCGCAGTTAAGGACAGGATTGGGGCAGTCTCCTATCGCCTTCAACTTCCACACGCTCAGGATCCACAACGTCTTCCACGTTTCCTTGTTGAAACCCTTGGTCCTCTCTCCGTATCACAAGAAGCCGCCCACACCCGCCACGCCTGATGCACAGGAAGATGCCATCTATCAGGTTAGAGATGTGCTTGATGTATGGTTTCATTGCAGGCGTTGGGAGTACCTTCTTTCTTGGGAGGGTTATGGTCCCAAAGAGAATTCCTGGGAGCCCGCCATCAACATCCTGGACAAGGCCTCCTCCGTCAGTTCCATCTGGATCACCAGGCCCCCAGGAAGTGGGCGTAGGAGGGGGGGTACTATTGCGGGACCGGGCCGTACCTCGGTCCCTCCACCCACCTTGGGGCCAGCCCAGCCCGTATGAGTCCATCTTCGGCCTCCCAGGCCCGTTCCGCAGCCTGCCGCAGCATCCCCACTGTGAGGGAGATTCCGTCGATTCCCCATTGCTGGCCCCACCCCCTAGGCGCGCGTGCACGCAGGGGCTCTCCTCTTAAAGGGGCCAGCGCGGGAAAACTAAGGACAGCTCCAGGATGACGTCAGACACTGCAGGGTATATTACCCTGCAGCTGGGATAGATCCTCGCCTTGCAACGAGGTTCTCAGGAGTTCCTGACTTGCTAGTTGCTGTCTGCTCTTGGATTGCTTCTGTCTTCGACCTGGCTTGCTCCTAACTCCGTCTCCTGCCTCCGCACCTTGGTTCTGGTTTCGATGTCCGACTTCTGGCTTCTGACCCGGCTCCATTCCCGACTTCATCTTCGGCTGCAGTTCCTGGCTTGGTACTGTCCTTGACCTCTGGCTCCGACCTGGCTCCGTCCCCGACTTCGTCTTCGGCTGCTGTTCCTGGCTTGGTACTGTCCTTGACCTCTGGCTCCGACCCGGCTCCATCCATGACTCCGTCTTCTGCCTCATCCTTGGCTTGGTTTCTCCTCCGACTCCCGGCTTCTGACTCAGCTGTCTTCCTGGTCTTCGCTGGCCCAGAAGATTCACCTAAGTCCCAGCAGCTGGGTCCCTACGGGCGCCTCCTGGGGGGGCTCCGGCTTCCAGGGCGATTCTCCAAAAGTCCCAGTGGCTGGACTCCTATGGGCTCCTCCTGGGGGAGTACCGGCTTCCAGGGTGAAGACTCGTCAGTCACCGGGGCCCAACGTCGTCCGTCCTTTCAGCCTTCGCTGAGTCCTTGGTCGCATAGGACTCCACCGTGTCTCAGTGTCGAAACCTTCTCTGAGCCCTCCGAGCCGCCTCCTGGTTGGGACGCTTGCTGTGGTTCTCCACAGTGCACCATCTTCTGTTCCAACCGGCCCAAGGGTCCCCAACCGTAACACTTCCATCATTTTCACTAAATGTATCCTGCTTATTATAGATAGCGGGAGATCACACCATCTCTGGAGGGATTCTGTCAAACTTTTCAGCAAAGGTTTAACATTTACTTCATATACCTGACCAATATCATCTGGAATTCTATTCCATAAATACCGCATTTCCCTTTCTACCCAACGCAAAGGAAAGTATCCAACCCATGTGTTCCTCAGAGTACCTAAGATATCTAACACTTCCGACTTGTCTTTATTCATTTTCAATCCCGCAAAAACCCCAAATGTGGTCTGATAGTGTAGGATCTTTTATAAGGATTCTCTCAGTGTTGTGAGAAAATCTAGGATATCGTCGGCAAAAGCCGCTATTTTGAATATATGATCTTTCTCTCCAAACCGTTGTATAGTCTTATCTGCATCAATTTTCCTCAATAGTGGGTCAATAGATAAGATATATAATAAAGGAGATAATGGGAAACCCTGTCTTACTCCTCTTTGTAGTCTGAAATCCACTGACATGTCCATTTGCAATAATGCTAGTGTTCAGAGATCTATATAAAAGATTTATGTATTGTAGTACATTACCAGTAAAGCTGAAGCATCCTAGTACCGAGAACAATTATGGCCATGAAACCCTATCAAAGGCTTTTTCTGAATCAAACCCTATTGCTACTGCTTGGAAAAGTTTAGCCTTGCAAATGGACATTGCCATCATCAGCTTTACAGTATGTGGGCAGGCTGCTCTTGCCTTAACAAATTTCACCTGGTTGTATGATATTATGAAAGGATTGATCAGGCTAAGACGGTCTGCCAGAACTTTTGTCAAAATTTTTAAATCACAATTTAAAAGCAAAATGGGTCGATACGAAACGGGGGATAATAGATCCTTACCCACCTTAGTTAAGACTGTTATATGTGTTTTGTTGAAGCTTGAGGAAAAAAATCATCTTCAAGGGCATTCCTAAAATAACTCTCCATAGGGGGAAAGACTTGTTGACTCAATAGTGTGTAAAAATCGTATGAGAAACCATCTGGTCCTGGGGCTTTGCAAGACATACTAGTCATAATGACTTGAAGAATTTCCAATGCCTGTATAGGCCTGTTCAGGAAATCTAGTTGTTGCTCTGACAATTGGGGCAACACTAAATCTTGAAAAAAGTTGCCCTCTTCCCATTTAGTCTTCCTTTTCAAGTCATCAGAGGAATATAGCTGTTCATAAAAATTCCTAAAAATATCACAAATATCTGCCCCTTTTGTCACAATATTACCTTGAACATTTTTAATCTTTTCAATAAAGGACTTCCTCTTCCATACTCAAACTGCATTGGCTAAGAACTTTCCAGCCTTATTACTGAATTGGAAGAAATTATGCTCCGATTTTTGCATCATTTTCTGTGCTCGGAGGTGAAGTAGAGTATTTAAGTTATCTAAAATATGTTTATATTCATCTCTTGCCTTCTTGGAGCCCCTCTGCACCCAATGTTCTTTTGCCAATTCCAGTTGGTTTTCTAAGTGAATAATGGACGTGTTCAATATCTTATTCCTGGTAATCAGGTATGCAATTATTTCCCCCTCATTGTTACTTTACTGGTCTCCCAGAAGAGGGCTGGAGACTCCTTATGCTATTATGAGTCTCAAACTCTTTCCATTTCATACACAGGAATGACTGGAAATCACAAATCAATGTCATTTCGTAACCAACTAGGGAATTTCCATATTTTTTCACTATACTTCACTTCTCCCCTCCTCCAATCTACCCAAAGGAAGGAATGATCTAAAATAACTGGACTAACTATTTCTGCCTTAGCAATATTAGAAAACACCTCTGGGAGTCTAAAATATAGTCAATCCTGGATAATGAATTATGGACCCGAGAAATGTGAGTAAATTCTTTAACTCCTGGATGAAGTACCCACCATACATCTAAAAGTTGTAATTCCTTGCAAAGTCTATCCCCTTCTCCTTCATTTTCCAAATGCTGTTATTTATTGGAGATTTATCCATCCTAGGATTGTGTACACAATTAAAATCTGCCATCAAAAATAAAGATCCTTTTACATTCAGTATAAGGGTATTCGCCAAAGTTACAAAAAAGTTATGATTATATTCATTTGGCGCACATAACGCTACATACTGTGACCCATTTTCCATTCAGCTTACCAAAAAAATAACATACCACCTTGTCCTGTATCACTTTTTCCTTTTCCTCATGTACATATATGTTCTTATGTATTAGAATGGTAACCCCAGCATACTTTCTATCTGTGGCTGCGGAGAAATAACAGCTTCCAACCCAGTCCTGTCTCAATTTGCCATTCTCTGTCATAAACAGGTTAGAATCTTGTAAGCAAGCCATGGATATCTTGGATCTGTTCAATTCAAATTAGTAAAAATTTTTAACCTATCATTAAAATCATCCATTGTACCTGAAGACTGGAGGGTGGCTAATGTAACCCCCATATTTAAAAAGGGCTCCAGGGGCGATCCGAGAAACTACAGACCGGTTAGCCTGACTTCAGTGCCAGGAAAAATAGTGGAAAGTGTTCTAAACATTAAAATCACAGAACATTTATAAAGACATGGGTTAATGGAACAAAGTCAGCATGGCTTTACCCAAGGCAAGTCTTGCCTCACAAATCTGCTTCAGAGCTTCAGAGCTCCAGAGTTTCAATGCGTGGATGAGACGATGGTGCAGGGAAGAGGGATTCAGCTTTGTAAGGAACTGGGAAACTTTTGGGGAAGGGGAGACTTTTCCGAAAGGATGGACTCCACCTTAACCAGAGTGGAACCAAGCTGCTGGCACTAACTTTCAAAAAGGAGATAGAGCAGCTTTTAAACTAGAGCAAGGGGGAAAGCCGACAGTCACTCAGCAGTGCATGGTTCGGAGAAATGTATCCTTGAAGGATACTAATGAAACAGGAGAGTTAGGGCATCCCAACAGAGAGGTTCCATTAAATACAAACATAGTTCATATACCTATATGTAAAAAATCACCAAAGCTAATGATTTCCGAATTATCCCAAACAACTGAAAAGCAGGTTGTTAAAACAAGCAAAAAACACACTTTGAAAGTCTGTATGCCAATGTCAGAAGTCTAAGTAGTAAGATGGGAGAGTTAGAGTGTATAGCAGCAAATGATGAGATTGACATAATTGGCATCACAGAGACTTGGTGGAAGGAGAATAACCAATGGGACAGTGCTATATCAGGGTACAAATTATATCGCAATGATAGGGAGGATCAACTTGGTGGGGGTGTGGCACTTTATGTCCGGGAGGGTATAGAGTCCAACAGGATAAAGATCATACAAGAGACTAAATGCTCAGAAGAATCTATATGGGTAGAAATCCCATGTGTGTTGGGTAAGAGTATAGTGATAGGAGTATACTACCGTCCACCTGGACAAAATGGTCAGACAGATGATGAAATGCTAAGAGAAATCAGGAAGCAAACCAATTTGGCAGTGCAATAATAATGGGAGATTTCAATTACCCCAATATTGACTGGGTAAATGTAACATCAGGACTTGCTAGAGACATAAAGTTCCTGGATGTAATAAAAGATTGCTTCATGGAGCAATTGGTTCAGGAACCAACAAGAGAGGGAGCTATTTTAGATTTAATTCTTAGTGGAATGCAAGATTTGGTGAAAGAAGTAACGGTGGTGGGGCCACTTGGCAACAGTGATCATAACATGATCAAATTTAAACTAATAACTGGAAGGGGGACAATAAGTAAATCTGCAACTCTAACACTAAATTTTAAAAAGGGAAACTTTGATAAAATGAGGAAAATAGAAAAAAACTGAAAGGTGCAGCTGCAAAGGTTAAAAGTGTTCAACAGGCATGGACATTGTTTAAAAATACAATCCTAGAGGCGCAGTCCATATGTATTCCGTGCATTAAGAAAGGTGGAAGGAAGGCAAAACGATTACCGTCATGTTTAAAAGGTGAGGTGAAAGAGGCTATTTTAACCAAAAAAACATCCTTCAAAAATTGGAAGAAGGATCCATCTGAAGAAAATAGGATAAAACATAAGCATTGTCAAGCTAAGTGTAAAATATTGATAAGACAGGCGAAGAGAGAATTTGAAATGAAATTGGCCATAGAGGCAAAAACTGTTAATAAAAACTTTTTGAAATATATCCAAAGCAAGAAACCTGTGAGGGAGTCGGTTGGACCATTAGATGATAGAGGGATTAAAGGGGCTCTTAGGGAAGATAAGGCCATTGCAGAAAGACTAAATGAATTCTTTGCCTCCGTGTTTACTAATGAGGTTGTTGGGGAGATACCAGTTCCGGAGATGGTTTTCAGGGGTGATGAGTCAGACGAACTGAATGAAATCACTGTGAACCTGGAAGATGTAGTAGGCCAGATTGACAAACTAAAGAGTAGCAAATCACCTGGACCGGATGGTATGCATCCTAGGGTTCTGAAGGAACTAAAAAATGAAATTTCTGATCTATTAGTTAAAATTTGTAATCTATCATTAAAATCATCCATTGTACCTGAAGACTGGAGGGTGGCCAATGTAACCACAATATTTAAAAAAGGCTCCAGGGGCGATCCGGGTAACTATAGACCAGTGAGCCTGACTTCAGTGCCGGGAAAAATAGTGGAAACTATTCTCAAGAACAAAATTGTAAAGCATATAGAAAGACATGATTTAATGGAACATAGTCAACATGGATTTACCCAAGGGAAGTCTTGCCTAACAAATCTGCTTCATTTTTTTGAAGGGGTTAATAAACATGTGGATAAAGGTGAACCGGTAGATGTAGTGTATTTGGATTTTCAGAAGGCGTTTGACAAAGTCCCTCATGAGAGGCTTCTATGAAAACTAAAAAGTCATGGGATAGGAGGCGATGTCCTTTCGTGGATTACAAGCTGGTTAAAAGACAGGAAACAGAGAGTAGGATTAAATGGTCAATTTTCTCAGTGGAAAAGGGTAAACAGTGGAGTGCCTCAGGGATCTGTACTTGGACCGGTGCTTTTCAATATATATATATAAATGATCTGGAAAGGAATACGACGAGTGAGGTTATCAAATTTGCAGATGATACAAAATTATTCAGAGTAGTTAAATCACAAGCAGACTGTGATACATTGCAGGAGGACCTTGCAAGACTTGAAGATTGGGCATCCAAATGGCAGATGAAATTTAATGTAGACAAGTGCAAGTGTTGCATATAGGGAAAAATAACCATTGCTGTAGTAGGTTCCATATTAGCAGCTACCACCCAGGAAAAAGATCTAGGCATCATAGTGGATAATACTTTAAAATCGTCAGCTCAGTGTGCTGCAGCAGTCAAAAAAGCAAATAGAATGTTAGGAATTATTAGGAAAGGAATGTATAATAGAATGTGAAATGTGATAATGCTTCTATATCGCTCCATGGTGAGACCACACCTTGAATACTGTGTACAATTCTGGTCGCCGCATCTCAAAAAAGATATAGTTGCGATGGAGAAGGTACAGAGAAGGGCAACCAAAATGATAAAGGGGTTGGAACAGCTTCCCTATGAGGAAAGGCTGAAGAGGTTAGGGCTGTTCAGCTTGGAGAAGAGACGGCTGAGGGGGGATATGATAGAGGTCTTTAAGATCATGAGAGGTCTTGAACGAGTAGATGTGACTCGGTTATTTTCACTTTCGAATAATAGAAGGACTAGGGGGCATTCCATGAAGTTAGCAAGTAGCACATTTAAGACTAATCGGAGAAAATTATTTTTCACTCAACGCACAATAAAGCTCTGGAATTTGTTGCCAGAGGATGTGGTTAGTGCAGTTAGTGTAGCTGGGTTCAAAAAAGGTTTGGATAAGTTCTTGGAGGAGAAGTCCATTAATGGCTATTAATCAATTTTACTTAGGGAATAGCCACTGCTATTAATTGCATCAGTAGCATGGGATCTTCTTAGTGTTTGGGTAATTGCCAGGTTCTTGTGGCCTGGTTTTGGCCTCTGTTGGAAACAGGATGCTGGGCTTGATGGACCCTTGGTCTGACCCAGCATGGCAATTTCTTATGTTCTTATGAAGGCATTAATAAATATGCAGATAAATGTGAACCGGTATGTTACGATCCCCCCTGTTGCTGCGCTACAGGAGGTATCTTACCTTCCCTCCGGAGGCCGCTCCGAAGCCAGGGCCTCGCCTGTGCACCATCCAGGACTTGCTCCAGGGCCTGGGAGGCCTAGCCGTTCCTGAGGCCTGCCTGTGGCTTGCTTGGCTGCGTTTGGACTTCCTGTTTGGCCACACCCTTCTTCCTAGGGTCCGGCCCGCAGCTCTCTACCCAGCAGTCCTGGCAAACTCCTCCCAGGGAGTTGCCTACAACCTGCAGTATAAAAGGACTCTCATTTCACTTACTACTTGCCTTTGGATTGACTTTGCACATTGCTGTGCCCTGTCTGCTGATCCAGGTCCTCCGTGCTTTGATGGCTCCTTGTCCTGACCTTGCCTTGATGTCTGTTCCTGACCTTGCCTTGATGTCTGTTCCTGAAGTTGCCTGATGTCTATACCTGATCCAGTTCCTGATCCAGTTCCGGTTGTTCTGCCCTATGTCTTCGTCTGGCTCCTGAGCCTTCTGTCCTGTTGGGCCCTGGAGTGGCCAACAGGAGGGATTCGTCCGTGTGCTCTGAAGCTTCCCTTCCTGCCAGCCGATGGGGCTTCGGATGTCATTGGTCCCGGCATCGGAGTTCCTCCTCGCCTGGATCTTCCCTGCTCTCTTCCATTCTCAGTGTGGTCCGCGACCAGCCTTCCTGGGCTGTGTAGGGCGCGTATGGGACAGGGTGGTCCGCGACTCAGTCCCACGGGTGGGCTGAGTAGGGCGCCCTGAGGGACAGTGCCCATGTCTCTGCACCAGCCCTTGCCTCTGATGTCTCTGCACCAGCCTTGTCTACGATGTCTGCACCAGCCCTCGTCTAAGATGTCTTCCGTGTACTAAGGACTCTGTCTGCCCTCGTCCTCTGTCCGGCCTGCCGCCCTTTGCCGTTACCCAGCGGCAGGTCCGAAAGGGCTTGGAACAGTCGGAGGACCATTCATCAACCAACATTGCGTTGCTGGTTGTCATGGGCGTGCAGGTCCGGCTGAGGGTCAGACTCCGCTCCTTAACCCCTGCTTCGGTACACGCCTGGCTCACCATGCCAGCACCGGCTCACCTCCCACGGTGTGGCTGGGGCTTCTCCCTGGCTCTCGCCGTGGCCCAAGGGCTCACACCACCTGCTTTAGAGACGGCCGTGCTCCTCGCGCCTACGATATGTACCTGAGGGCGCCCAAACCCTCGGCCCGTCAGCGGCATGGCGGACGCGCCCGTAACACCGGTAGATGTAGTGTACTTGGATTTTCAGAAGGTGTTTGACAAAGTTCCTCAAAGAGGCTTCTAAGAAAAGTAAAAAGTCATGGGATAGGTGGCGATGTCCTTTTGTGGATTACAAACTGACTAAAAGACAGGAAACAGAGAGTAGGATTAAATTGATAATTTTCTCAGTGGAAGGGAGTGGGCAGTGGAGTGCCTCAGAGATCTGTATTGGGACCTGTACTTTTCAATATATTTATAAATGATCTGGAAAGAAATTCAACGAGTGAGGTAATCAAATTTGCAGATGATACAAAATTGTTCAGAGTAGTTAAATCACAAGCATATTGTGATAAATTGCAGTAAAACCTTGTGAGACTGGAAAATTGGGCATCGAAATGGCAGATGAAATTTAATGTGGATAAGTGCAAGGTGATGTATATAGGGAAAAATAACCCATGCTTCCATATTAGGTGCTACCACCCAAGAAAGAGATCTAGGCGTCATAGTGGATAAGACATTGAAATTGTCGGTTCAATGTGCTGCGGCAGTCAAAAAAGCAAACAGAATGTTGGGAATTATTAGAAAGGGAATGGTGAATAAAACGGAAAATGTCATAATCCCTCTGTATTGCTCCATGGTGAAACTGCACCTTGAATACTGTGTACAATTCTGGTCGCCGCATCTCAAAAAAGATATAACTGCGATGGAGAAGGTACAGAGAAGGGCGACGAATAGATAAGGTGAATGGAACAGCTCCCCTATGAGGAAAGACTAAAGAGGTTAGGACTTTTCAGCTTGGAGAAGAGACGGCTGAGGGGGGATATGATAGAGGTGTTTAAAATCATGAGAGGTCTAGAACGGGTAGATGTAAATCAGTTATTTACTCTTTCAGATAATAGAAAGACTAGGGGGCACTCCATGAAGTTAGCATATGGCACATTTAAAACTAATCGGAGAAAGTTCTTTTTCACTCAACGCACAATTAAACTCTGGAATTTGTTGCCAGAGGATGTGGTTAGTGCAGTTAGTATAGCTGTGTTTAAAAAAGGATTGGAGAAGTTATTGGAGAAGTCCATTACCTGCTATTAATTAAGTTGACTTAGAAAATAGCTACTGATATAACTAGCAACAGTAACATGGAATAGACTTAGTTTTCGGGTACTTACCAGGTTCTTATGGCCTGGATTGGCCACTGTTGGAAACAGGATGCTGGGCTTGATGGACCCTTGGTGTGATCCATTATGGCATGTCCTTATGTTCTTCATACGCTGTTGCCTATCTCCAGATCCAGACCACTGCTTCGTCAGACTATGCTATTGCCTATCTCCAGACCCATACCTCTGCCTTGTCTGACTATGCTCTTGACTATCTCCGTGATCAGACCTCAGCCTTGCTTGCCACTACCTTCAGATTGCCACCAGCCCTGACTCAAGCCTGCCCTTGGACGCCTCTTCAGCTTACTCCCTGGACATGTTTTCTTCAGGCTTCAGCCAGCTTTTGCTTGAGCACTCTCTGTCTACCTCTGTTCCCTTGGCGCCCGAGTTTCCAGGACATTACCCAGTCCAGAGTAAGACCTTATCCTCTGCTGTCTCTGGGATGAACCAACTCCTACTTCAACACAGAGGCCCACCTAAGTCCCGCCAGCCCCGGCACCCAAAGTCTCAACCCGGGGAACGAGGGCTGGTATAGGTGAAGCTCCAGCAACCTCTGTCTATCAGCCCACTCCACCTGCCGATGGTAGGAACCCATTGGTCCTTACCTACGGGTTGCGTCAATCCCACCTCGGCCCAAGGGTCTACCTCCGACGCAACACAGGGAACCAGTACGGAGCAAAATAGGAGCTATGATGTGGGTAACCTGACCAGGTAGTGGCTCTCCATGGATGGAAGAGAGGAATAAGGGTACTGCGTAGCGGATGGTGGGAATCCAGAGGTGTCTATTAATTGTTTTACAATAAAATTCCAACCAGTCCCAGAGTTCACTAGAGCCAGGGTATGGAACTCCTGATTGTCCAGCTTGATTGAGACGGGCAGTGTCAATGGAGGAGAAGGCGAAGTTAGGCCTAGGAGCAATCCTCCTGCTGAACCTTGGCCTGGGAGTTTCCCGGACAGTCAGGGCATGTGGCTAAGGCATGTCCGGATTTGCCACAATATAAGCAGAGGCCTGATTGTTGGCGGTGGCATCGTTCTTTGGGGGAAAGTCTGCTCCGGCCCATTTACATAGGCTCTTCCTCATCTTTGCTTTGAGCCAAGTTCAGCCTGGGTGAAGATGAGCATTGAATGCGGGACGAGCTTGGCGTAGATTTTCTAGATGCTCGAGACTCCTGCGAACGCTCCTGCAGGCGGCGGTCTATTCATCCAGCAAGATCAATCAATGAGTCCAGAGATGCAGGCAATTCACGGGCCGCCAACTCATCTTTGATTCGAGAGCTCAGTCCCTCAAGAAAAATGGATCGAAGGCAGTCAGAGTCCCAATGATGTTCTGACAACAGAGTCCAGAATTCTGTGGTGTAATCTGTCAATGGCCGGGTGCCCTGTTGGAGATGTAGAAACATGCATCCGGAAGCGGATTTCCTGCCAGGGTCGTCGAAGTTGGATCGAAATAAGGCAAGAAACCCGGATAGGTCTCGAAGAACAGGATCAGCACGCTCCCAGAGTGGTGATCCCCAGGTCAAGGCCTTGCCATCCAGGAGAGAAAGGATGTAAGTAGTTTTGGTAATCACATCTGTTAAATAGGCTGGTTGCAGGCACAAGTGCATGTTACATTGATTCAGGAAACCTCTGCACATAAGAGGGTTCCCAGAAAAGCATGGAGGTGCCGGCAATGGCACGGTAGGCTGACGAACCGGCATAGAGGTAGAAGGGTTGAGCTTGGAAGCCATCGTGGTAGCAGTCACTGTGGCATCTAAACGAGTGCTCAAGTTGTCTATGGCAGCTGCTAGTGTCTCCAGGAACGTTTGTTGCTCGCTGATTCTTTGTGCCAGGCCATGAATGGCCTGAATAGCTGAGATCTCTGCCTGGTCCATGGACTTGGCAATCTGTTAGGTTTTGTAGGTTTTATGGACCCTTGACTCTCTCTGAGGGGTTGAGCTCCTACGGGGCCCCACCGTCAGGAGGTGAGGTGGAATGGAAACACAGGCAACTGGACCATGGCTGTGGCCCAGGAGAAAAGAGGTGTAGCCGAGTTGTCTGCTTGACAGCCACGTGATCGCAGACACCTGCACTGTGGCAATACTGCGGGGTGCCCCAAGGAGCAGGGTCTGAGAGAAACAGTTCCAAGGTATTTCAGTGCAGGGCAGCAGGAGATAGGATAAACCAGAAGAAGGATCTCCAAGGTAGTGATGCACAGAGCAGACCCGAGGAGTGGGTAGCATGGAGACAGGATCTCTGGCGAAGTAGCGCTGAGACTAGTCTGAGGCGCGGGGCAGCGCAAGACATAGTCCCGAAATGGAAGCGCAGAGCGGGTACCCGAAGCCAGAGTCCAAGATGTAGAGCAGGGATCCAAAGCAGGAACGGCAGGACCCGAGAACAGGAACAAGCACTAGAGGAGCTCAGGGAACTCGTTGCCGGTTAGCATAGGCCAAAAGAGGTGCTTAAATATCTCAGGCTTATGATGTCATCAGCCGGGGACGCCCCTGGAGTTCCCGCCATTGGGCCTTTAAAGGGAGGCCCAGTGGCAGGCGCGCACGCGCCTAGGGTGGACCAGAGTCAGAGTGTAGGTTGGCGGCATCCCAGCCACCACGTGGAGTCTCGAGAGCCAGGAGGAACGAGGCTGTAGCGGCTAGCCACAGCCGCGAGTTCACTAGGAGTAGAGAGCAGAGTCGGCCGCGTGAGTTGGGTTGGCCGCGGTCATAACAGTAGCTTGTCCGGGTTCGGGTAGTCCTGGGTCCCATCTCCCAGATCATGCGTAAGCCCCAGATCCTGATCCACCCCTTAAACTGTGGTATCCCCCAGCGGGGTCGGCAACCTGTCCTCGACTCGGGTCCCCAACCGGTCCCCTGAAGTTTGTTGGAGATCCGAGGGCTCCTTGGACGCCCACTTAGGCTGAGGTTCTGACGGAACGTCCAGCTGTGCTGCTCTCTTCAACACTGCCTGTTTCCTGGCCAGGAAAGCCTGGTGAAGCAGAAGCACAAACTCCGGACAGAACTCCCCTGGGTCCTCACCCCCCTCAGCTGAGGGGTCAGGCAGCACAGAGTCATCCCCAAAGGAGCAAACCTGTTCTACAGGGGATAGAATGGGAGAGGCTTCCTCCTCCCACGACATATGACGTGAGCCATCCCCCCCCGCGGAGGGGGGCATCGACCTGGAGGAACAGAGCCCTTGCCTGACTGTTCTTTCCCCCGTAGAAGGTCCTTCCTGCCCCGTGCTAAAGGCAGAACAGAGGGAATCAGAATCTAGGGCCTGTCCTGTCATGTCACATGCATGGGAGGCCGCCATCTTAGCTTGTGGCGCCATGGGCCGGACCGCACAGCCACGCAGTCGCTGGAAAAAAAGTAAAAGTCGGGTCACGACTTTTACTTAGCACGGTTGCCGGAGCTAAAAATAAAAGCTCCCTGCAGGTACAATACTCCGCTCTCAGAGGGGCGTCGATGTGAGGCGCGCCGAGAGAACGCGGCCTACCTCGCGTGCGAAGGCCTTCCCCCCTGCCGACCTACCTGTAGCCCCGGGATGTCGGCATGACCCATGAGGGTCTAGCTCCCGACCTGGCCTGTCGGAAGGCACAGCCCGTCCCCAACCCAGACTCCACTTACCTTGAGATTTTTTTTTTTCAAACTTTTTTTTTCTTTTTTCAAAACTTTACACAGATACCCTTGGAGTCTGCAGGAATCAGGAGGAAAAGAAGCCGCTTCGGTGGCTGAGGCAACCAGGAGCCCCTGGGTGTCGAAGCCACTGGACCATTGCACGGTCCAACCCCCAGGTCGCCTGGCTTATACTGAGGGATGGCCCACAAAGGTGCCTAACACCTCAGGGAGCTGTACCACTAACTACTAATATCCTGACCTACCAGGAACAAACTTTCCCTGTCACCTACTCTTTTTTTTTTTTTTTTTTTTTTTTTAACTGACTGCAGGATTGCACCTCTACTGTCTGTTGGAGTCAGAGAAATACTGGGGGACTGGCTCTAGCACTCTCAGTTATGTAGCAGTGCCCAAACATTTGTTCTCTGACTCCATCTGCTGGTAGGGTTGCACAACCCACTGGTCTGGACTGATCTGGGTATGTTCAGGAATAAAGATTTTAAACCTAATACACCACCTAATAGGAAGCCAATGCAGGTTCTTCAGTACTGGTGAAATATGAGCCTGCAAAGAGTGTCCTGAAGTAAGATGAGCCACCGAATGTTGTATAAGCTGTAAAGCTTTAATTGGTCATTGTGGTAAGCCCAAATAATAGAGAATTGCAATAGTCAAGTGATGTAAGAATAAGAGCTTGAGTTTCTCCATGAAAAGTCCACAGTATTTAAAAATGGATTTAAAGACAGAAAGAAATGCAATTTAAAGGAAGAGCCCTGTACAACAAGTTTATGCAACATAGTAGTCTGAGCTCGAGCCCGGAAGAAGCCCGCTTTGTTACTGTACTCACAGTAAAGTTGCCTAATAAATTTCAGTGCTTGTCCTCTGGGGTCACGTGAATTTTCAAGTGCTAAAATGGGGTCACTTTGGCTAAACGTTTGGGAAGCGCTGACCTCCAGTACCTGAATGTAACCTGCTTTGAAGTGCCAAAAGGCGGAATATAACTCTTAATAAATCCACTAACATTAAAAAACAGGAACAAATATCTGTTTCAGGGGATTCCCCTCCCATGTAATGTATATGGAGAAAAGAAAGAAAAAGAAGATTGCAGCTGAGAAAAATGACTTAATCACAGAAAAGTTCTGAAAAAAGAAAAAGGACATGAGCTTGATTCACCATCTGCTTCTCATGCTGTTTCTCTTGAGGCTTGCAACCCACTCTTGAGGCTTGGACCCCCTTCTCCTCGGTGAAGAAGATTGTCTTGCAATCGGCTATAATAATCACCAGTGGTTCCCAAACCTGTCCTGGAGGACCCCAGCCAGTAGGATTTTCAGGATATCCACAATGAATATACATGAGATAAAATTTGCACCCTGCCTCCATAGCATGCATATTTTATCTCATGCATATTCATTGTGGATATCCTGAAAATCCGACTGGCAGGGATCCCCCAGAACAGGTTTGGGAACCTCTGTTCATGATACTAAGCATTGCCAAAGATTTTTTGACATCAACAAAGCGATGTCTCTTCTTCTGTAATTCAGCGGAGATTCTCTGATTTTAGAAGAGGACCTGCTGCCTCGGTTATGGGAATTGATTGTAACTTTCTTTAAATAATTTCTGAAATATTTTGTTGAGCCTGGAGGTGTGACAATATGGCTGGGTTGTGTATAGTGTGTGGATGTGTGTGAATGGTGTGCTTAATTGTATGGATGCATGGGGTGGGACTGAGGTTACTGTTGGAGGGCACATAGTTATGAAATTTAAAAAGTGGAATTGCTTTGGACTGGAATCAATTTTATATGTCTTCATGTTTTGGTCACATTATGTACAAATTTATTTTCTAGATTTTTCCTATTTTTTTTTGCTCTTGCCATCTTTGTTGTAGTTCCTTTTGTATTCCTTCCTGGTGATTCTAATAAACAATTATTAAAAAAAAAAAGGAAAAGAAAAGGCCCTGCTGCCTTAAGAATCCTGGAAGTAATGGATTCCTGCTGTAATGATTCTGGGTCATGAGCCATCTGCTGGTCTCAAAACTCTATCCAGTCTTATACGCTTGTTCTGAGCATCTATCTTGAGGATGTTGGGTCAGAGCCTTCCATCTTCTCTGAGACTCTGATGATGTGAAGATTATTATGTCCTCAAGGTTTTTTTTGCTGCTTTTGGCTGACATGGAATCCTCCATATCACTAACCATATCCATTCAAATTCTCATGGACCAGCAAGCTTGTCTATCATCTGTCTTATGGTAGTGACAGCATCTGCTGAGACGAGCATCTCTGACCATGCCGCCATCTCCTCTGAAACACTTTATTCAGCTGCTGATGCTTTGCCCCCGCTCTCTTTCTACTCGATCTCTTTCATTTAGCAGTTTAGTCAGCCCAGTTGGCTGGGAACGATCTCTTCGAAGCCTCCTTGGATACAATGTTCGTCCTGGTATTATGTCTTCTACTTTCCTAGCTCTGAAGGCTTGCAGTAGCCTGCATTTTATCTTATTTTGGCAGCGGGTGTGAAACAAAGAGTACAGAAGAACCAGGCCTGGATTTGTCAATAGGCACACCAGGCCTGTATCTGGGGGCAAGCAGACTGGCTGAAGATTTGTTGCCTTTCAGCTGTGCTGAATCTCACTCAGCAGGGAACAGCCCTGTTCCCTGATCTAGCCCCTCTCATCCAGGCAGCATTCAGGGAACAGGACAGCCTGTAGCAGACAGAACAAAAGGGGATCATTCTGGGGAGATTTATGAAGGGCGGAATAGAGATCATTGGAGGGTGGGATGAGAGGGGTATCATCTAGGCGTGAGGGGCATATGCCTGTGTGTGAGAGAGAGAGAAGGGATTGGTGCCATGCCATACTGAGTGGGATATTAGCAAGGGGAGGCAGGGAGAAGCAGAACAGGAGCATAATAGGGACACCTCCCTCCTCCTCTCCCCACCCACTGCAATTCAAATCCTCCCTCCTTTGATCTTGGATTCTATCATGCAGACCCTGGAACCTCCTTTCCTTCTTTTCATCCTACCTCTCCCTTCCCAGGTTTTGGAACCCACTCCCCAACCCTTCCTCCTGCCACCTCCCCTTTCTCAGCGTTGCAATCTACTAGATAAATGAAGCTTGACCGACGTGCCGCAAATGTGCAGTAGAGAGTAACTCTACCGCGCATGCGCGGGCAGCACGTCGGTCAGAGCTTGCCTGTAACAAAAATGGCGCAGCGAGGAGCAGTAGTGGCGGCGGCGGTGGCGCGCGCGAGGAAGGGAGAGACCTCTGGTGCGGCGAGGAGCTGTAGCAGTAGCGGCGGCGCGCGCGAGTGAGGGAGGGACCTCTTTCGCAGCGAGAAGCAGTAGCGGTGGCACGCGCGAGGGAGGGAGGGACCTCCCCCGGAGATCTTCCGTCTGCGCCATCCGAAGGGGTTGTGAATGAGCTGAGAGGGGGAGTGAGGAGTGGGGGGGGGGGGAGGGAGACTAGAGGGAGAATGAGGGGAGGGAGAATGGGGGGGAGGAGAAGAATGAGGGAAGGGGGAGAATGAGGGGTAAGGAAATGGACCGAAAAAAAAAAGGTAATGTAGCCCGTTGTTACGGGCTTAACGGCTAGTTCTGTATATAGCACAAAGCAACTAAGCATGTGAGCAACCGTGTAAAACCTATGAGCTATGCTTTGAAATGTATGAGCAATTGCTCACTCGCCTAGTTTAGCGGGAACTATGCTTGGTAGGTGGGTGAGTGGGGAGAGGGAGAGAAATGGAAGAGAAGGTAAGAGGAGGGCGACAGCACCAACAGTGCCTGGGGGTGCAAAATCCTAAATTCATCACTGGCCAGGACCCTCTGTTTATCAGAACTGCAGTGTCCTGGTAGAGAAAGGGGGCCATAAAGTTGTTTGTTTATTTTTTAAAGCCTGCAAGAAATTTCATGAGAAGCCGTGCTGGGCAGAAAGTCCTCCCACGCATTGCCTCCGCCCAATCCTCCCTCTGAAGACCCCTCCTACGCTGGCCCTTTTTCAGTTCCGCCAACGTGTTCTTGTTTTCCACTTTGGCCACAGCCCCCACTAAGCGTAAAGACTAACTGAGGCACTAAAAGGCCGATCAGCTCTGGCTCCTTACAATCAGTTTACCAGCATTCAGAATATTTATTAGTAAGACCTCACCGTTCTCTTTCTCAGCTGCATGTGGTGATTTCTCCACTGTTTATTTATTGCGTGCATGTTTGGGGAGAGGGAGCTGCAGGTTTAGGTAAGCGCTATACCTGCTGGCTCTCTTCAGATCAGATTGAAATCACTCTCAGACTTTATGGCTGAGAACTAGGTGCAGGATCTGAAGCGTGAGCAGAGAATGTTTCCTTTCCTTGGCCATTTGGCTGAAATTCGGAACCTCTACAATGTCAGTGACCTTAATTGGGGGACGAGCAAAAAGATTAAACCTGTTTAAACAAAAATGTCCTGTTCTGCCACTCAGTTCTCGACAAGAATGCAACCAGTGCGCCATCAGCGGTTGCCAATCAACCACAAATGACTGAATGTGAAAAACCCAGAAAGCGTGCACGAGTGTGGGGGTGAGGTGGCTTGGTTTCCTTATTTTTTCAGTATTTAAGCTCGCAGATCCACTTGGGGAGCAGCAGAAGATGGACAGACTGACTATCACAGAAACTTTTGCAGGCATCAGCTTCCCCGGGCACCTCCACACTAGGGAGTCCCTGCAGCTGGCTCAGCACTTCCAGTTCCAGGACACGGACATCGTCATTGCCACCTTCCCTAAGTCAGGTAACCACAGTCAGAGCTGAGAGAGCTTCAGTACTAGGGATGTGAATCGTGTCCTCGATCGTCTTAACGATCGATTTCGGCTGGGAGGGGGAGGGAATCGTATTGTTGCCGTTTGGGGGGGTAAAATATCGTGAAAAATCGTTAAAAATCGTGAAAAATCGAAAAATCGAAAAACCGGCACACTAAAACCCCCTAAAACCCACCCCCGACCCTTTAAATTAAATCCCCCACCCTCCCGAACCCCCCCCAAATAACTTAAATAACCTGCGGGTCCAGCGGCGGTCCGGAACGGCAGCGGTCCGGAACGGGCTCCTGCTCCTGCATCTTGTCGTCTTCAGCCGGCGCCATTTTCCAAAATGGCGCCGAAAAATGGCGGCGGCCATAGACGAAAAAGATTGGACGGCAGGAGGTCCTTCCGGACCCCCGCTGGACTTTTGGCAAGTCTCGTGGGGGTCAGGAGGCCCCCCACAAGCTGGCCAAAGTTCCTGGAGGTCCAGCGGGGGTCAGGGAGCGATTTCCCGCCGCGAATCGTTTTCGTACGGAAAATGGCGCCGGCAGGAGATCGACTGCAGGAGGTCGTTCAGCGAGGGTTCCGGCGCCTCGCTGAACGACCTCCTGCAGTCGATCTCCTGCCGGCGCCATTTTCCGTACGAAAACGATTCGCGGCGGGAAATCGCTCCCTGACCCCCGCTGGACCTCCAGGAACTTTTGGCCAGCTTGTGGGGGGCCTCCTGACCCCCACGAGACTTGCCAAAAGTCCAGCGGGGGTCCGGAAGGACCTCCTGCCGTCCAATCTTTTTCGTCTATGGCCGCCGCCATTTTTTCGGCGCCATTTGGAAAATGGCGCCGGCTGAAGACGACAAGATGCAGGAGCAGGAGCCCGTTCCGGACCGCTGCCGTTCCGGACCGCCGCTGGACCCGCAGGTTATTTAAGTTATTTGGGGGGGGGTTCGGGAGGGTGGGGGATTTAATTTAAAGGGTCGGGGGTGGGTTTTAGGGGGTTTTAATGTGCCGGCTCACGATTCTAACGATTTATAACGATAAATCGTTAGAATCTGTATTGTATTGTGTTCCATAACGGTTTAAGACGATATTAAAATTATCGGACGATAATTTTAATCGTCCTAAAACGATTCACATCCCTATTCAGTACTGACACCACGGACGCAGCTTCAACACAAGCACAACATGATCATGTTGGGTCAGACAAGCCGTCCAACATCTGACAGTAGCCAATCCGAGTCACTTGGAAGAAGTCGGAGACTCAACACGCTCACAACATGGACACCAACAGAGCACTGCCACAAGACAAAAGCATGAACAAAGTGCAGTCACTTTAACACCTAAACACAAACTTAGCAAAGTCACAGCAGACGCTCATCCAAGCACATAGTACAGTCACATCTACCCCAGTGACAGATGCAACACACCATAGACACAGACCTGGAGCTGACTACATAAATTCTGTGGCACAGCACAAAAAGCATAGGGTGTTGGGTATGGTACTAAGTATATAGGGTATGGGAAACAGCAGTTGGTGATGGGTGTATATTCTGTCAGGCACCTTGCTGGTGCTGTGAGTATAGGGTATCAGGTAGAGCACCTGATACTGAGTGTAAAAGGTGTCAGGTACATCACTTGGTTCTGGGTATATACTGTGTCAGGTACAGCACCTGGAGCTGAGTACGTAGGATGTGAGATACAGTATGTGATGTTGGGTATATAGGGTGTCAGGTAACAGCACCTGATGCTTGGTGAATGAGTGTCAGTTAGCATCTGGAGCTGGGTATATAGGGTGTCAGGTACAGCACCTGATACTGAGTATATAGGATGTCAGGTACAGTTCTGGGCCGTAGAGTGTTGGATACAGCACTTGATGCTGAGTGAATAGGGTATCAGGTACAGCATTTGGTGCTGAGTGTATAGGGTGTCAGATTCAGCATATGCTACTGCGTACATAGGGTGTTAGGTACACCATTTGAAGCTGGATGTATAGGGTGTCAGATAAAACACCTGTTCCCTGTACGTACCCGGATCAGTCCAGACCATGGGTTGAGCCTCCTGTCCAGCAGATGGAGACAGACCAAAACTGAAAGGGTATCCTACATCAGGACAGAGCCTACCCTGCAGCCCTTCAGTATTTGTCTGTCTCCAGCAGATGCCGGCAGCTCACCCTGCTGTTCCCTTTCCTTCTTAGCTTGTTCTTACCCTGTGGGGTCCCTTTCTTTCTTCTTTAGGGCAAGCTCAAGCAAGTATTTGACTTATTTTAATTTATAGTAAAACAAATAAAAAATAAAAAAAAAATGTAAAAAGGGACTTAATTCCTCTGTGATCAGGGAGACAGTTCTGGCTCCCTCGCTCTTGGGGAGCCTAGGGGGGGCTTGCTCCTTGAATTTCTTCAGCCTAGGCTCTCTCCCCGGTGACCGTTGTAGCTTGACTACACTGCCTTGCCCCGAGATGTCTAATCCCTCGGGTGCCCTGACAGGGATGCTTCATTCCCCTGTGCGATTAAAAATAAATAAATAAAGCAGTTCAAGAATTTGGTCGGTGATTTCCTGCTTTACCGAAGGCAGTAATTTTTCTTTGCAGTTTGGTCCTGCCAGTAGCGGGAGAGTGCAGGGTTCGATCTCCTGCACATTCTCCCCCGGGGCACTCAGCTCAGCTGATTTTTATTTTTTTTTTCTCGCGGAGGCTCCTCCTGCCTCTTGATGCCGTGTTTTAACTTGTCTGGCTTGCAGAGAGCCAATCTCACGGCTCTCACGCGATGGACTGTGTTCCGGCTGCTTGCCGGGTGGGGAGGGCCCCTCCTCTGCAGCGCTGAAGACCACGACCTGAGGACGCGCTCCCAGACCCATGGCCAGGCCGTTCTCGAGGCGGCAAACCACAGGAACAGCGGCCATTTTGGGAATTTGTGCTGATGCCGATTCAGGGCTGCAGGAGGGAGAAAAGGCTGATTTACCGGTATCTCCCCCCGATTTTGAGTTCGGTGTGTTCTCAGGAGGATGTTCCTGACCCCCCCCTCCTCCTCCCCCTCTTCAGAATTTGTGCTTCTAATGCACAAATCTTATTTGGCCAGTCTGCAGGAGGAGAATGAGCCCCTGCAGGCCCTCCTCCCCCTAAGGTTCCTCGGATTCCCGCTTCACTACCTCCTGTTGTCCCGGATGTGCAAGGCTCCGTTCGGGTTCGCGTAGTGCCGGGGGCCCCCCTTCCCCAGGATCCACCGCATCCCCCCGCGGATCCAGCCTCGGACTCGGAGGTGGATCTCTCTCTACAGGCCCCTCCCCTTGAGGGAGATGACAACTGAGTACTTTGCTTGTTTCAACAGGAAGAGCTGGAGCCGCTCATTCCCTTCATCCTTCAGGAACTGGGGATTGATACCCCCCGCCCCCCCCCCCCCCCAGATGATACTGTGACAGCTGCGATGCCGGCTAATGCGGACCCGGTCCTGGCAGGGCTCAGGGCACTCCCGCGCACCTTCCCGTTTCATCCTATGCACAAGTTGCTCCTCTTACGGGAATGGGAAATTCCCTGTACGTACCCGGATCAGTCCAGACCCTGGGTTATCTCCTCCTTCCAGCAGATGGAGTCAGAGCAAAAAACTGAGAGGACATCCATATATAAATAGGCTCCCTCTCTGCGGTCCCCCAGTATTTCCTCTGACTCAGCAGATGAGGGTTGCACCTGCGGTTCCCCCCTTGGTTTGAGAGAATAGTTTTTTTCTTTCTTGGTGTTTCTCTCTACTTTGGATGGATCAAGTTTAAAAAAAAAAAAGATTAGACAGGGAATCCTTGCCTTCCTCCTCAACACTGCTTCAGCTTGCAGACTGATCTGATGCTGGTTCATTTATCAGGTTTTTTGGGGGGAAATTTTTACTTTCTGTACTTTTCAATTTTCAGGCTTTCCTTTGCTTCCCTGGAGGGTTGAAAGTTGGTGGTCCAACCTCTCCCCCGTTGGTCCGACCGGCTGTCCTGAGAGGCCGTTTTTGCCTCAGGGCAGCACAGACAGAGAGGCGTCATTCCTCTGTCTTGTAAAACACAATAAATAAATAGTTTAAGTGCCTTATCTTGCGCTTGAGGTCGGAGTCTTTCATTTGTGCTTGAGCGCACTTTCTGCCGTCTCCCGGCAGCTTACGGGGGTATAACTTTTTTTTTCAGTGTGCCGGCACCTTCCCCCATGCCACGATGCAGCGCTTGTGGAGAACTCGCTTCGCGGCTCTCCTGGGCAAGACTTTGCTCGAGGTGTCTCCCCGGTGGGGAAGGACCCTCGTGCCCAGAAGCATGCTTTTCTTCGTGCAGCCATGCGCGATCTGTATCTGGGAGGCCGGCCCCGTCCCTGACCTGCGTGGGAACGGCGGCCATTTTGTCGGCAGGGGATTCAGTCTCTCCTCAGCATGAGGAGATTGGAGACTTCGGCCGGTCGCCCTCCCCTCCTGTTCTGCTCCCGGCCCTCCTCCTAGACACAGAGGCACCTTCGGTGGACCCTCCTCGGGTACCTCCCGCGCCCGTGTCCGTTACCCCCCCCTGGGGTTGTACCGGAGCCATTCTCTGCTGAATTCATCCTGCTGATGCACAACGCTTGCTTGGCTAGGCAGAGCCAGCCACCAGACCTAGCTTCCTTTCCCACACCACCTAAGGTGCCCAGGCTGTGCCACCCTTGCCAGTGCTGGTCCAGTCAACAATCAGGGATCAGGAGGCTCTCCGGGACCAGCGGGCCCTCAGGGTCCCTCCCGTGTTTGGGTGATATCATCCTCTGTCGCCCCAAATGTAAATCCTGCTCTGGACCCCCTCGGAGACCCAGATCTGGATGATCCGGGGTCCCATGCGCAATTGGAGGGCGATGATCCATGCATGTTGCGCCTTTTTCAGCAGGACGAGCTGGAGCCCATCATCCCGCATGTGGTGCAGGAATTGGACATGGCCCCTGTTCCGGAGACTCCTGGTCCACAGATGGGGGAATAAGCATGGAGACCCCATCCTAGCAGGTCTTCGGCTTCCAGCCAAGTCATTCCCATCTCATTCCACGATACTGGAATTACTCTCCCGAGAGTGGGACACTCCAGAGGCTTCCCTCCAGGTCGGCAGGGCGATGAATAAATTTTACCCGCTCCTGGAGGACTTCCTGGAGCTCCTCAAGCTTCTGAAGGTTGATTCTTCCGTGACAGCGGTCACGAAGAGGACCACCCTCCCGGTCACTGGGGGTGCCGCCCTACGTGACGTTCAGGTTAGAAAGCTGGAAGTCTATCTAAAGAGGATCTTTGGAGTGTCCGCTTTGGGTGTCCGAGCGGTGGTCTAATGCTCGTTCATGCAGAGGGCAGTTCTCAGATGGGTACAGCAGCTCCTGGGGGCTCAAGATCTACCTCCAGAGGAGGCCCAACAGGCTGAGCGCCTGGAGGCGGTCATAGCATATTGGGTGGATGCTCTGTATGATCTTCTATGAGTACTGGCCAGGTCAATGGTCTCTGCGGTCTCGGCCAGACGTCTCCTCTGGCTCTGTAACTGGTCTGCGGATGCTTCTTCTAAGGCACAGCTCGGGTCCTTGCCTTTTAAGGGCAAGTTACTGTTTGGCAATGAGCTGGACCAGTTGATTGTCTCTTGAGGAGAACAAAGTTATAAGTTACCGGAGGATCGGCCTCGACTGACCAGAACGTTCAGTGCCAGCCGCAGCCGTTTCCGGGGTCAGCGACGTTTCCAACAGTCCAGACTGGTTAATCAGAGGCCTCCATCCTCTCGATCCCAAGTCTGGTCTCATTCCTTTCGGGGTCGACGTCCATCCCAAGACGCTTTGTCCCAAGGGACAGTTTCCAAGCCTGCCCAATGAAGTCTTGCTGGTCCACTCTTCAGTTCCTTGGAAAGGGGGTCGCCTATCTCTCTTCTACGAGGAGTGGTCCAGGATAACTACTGACCGTTGGGTCCTGGATATTCTAAGAGATGGCTACGCCTTAGAGTTTGCTCGACCCCTCAGAGACAGGTTTGTCTTCTCTCCTTGCGGGCCTCAAAAGAAGCAGGCGACTGACGCTGGATCGACTCCTCGGCTTGGGGGCTATCCGGCCAGTTCCGATGCCGGAACAGGGGTCAGGCCATTATTCCGTTTACTTTGTGGTCCCCAAGAAGGAAGGCTCCTTCCGCCCAATTCTGGATCTCAAGCTGGTAAACAGGGTGCTCAAGATCCCACATTTCCGAATGGAAACATTATGCTCTGTCATAGCTGCCGTGCATTGCAGGGAGTTCCTAGCATCCTTGGATCTGACGAAAGCCTATCTCCACATTCCAATTCTACCAGAGCATCAAAGGTTTCTTTGCTTCAAAATCCTCGGCCAGCATTATCAGTTTCAAGCCCTGCCGTTCGGCCTAGCAATAGCGCCCTGCACCTTCACCAAGGTGATGGTGGTAGTGGCGGGCGCTCAGGAGAGACGTGATTCTGGTCTACCCGTACTTGGACAATTGGCTCATACGAGCGAAGTCCGAAGCCCAGTGTCGGCAGTTGGTCAGCAAGGTTCTACACCTTCTTCACTCTCTTGGCTGGGTCGTCAACTTTGCCAAGAGCAGTCTTGTGCCGTTGCAGGAACTCGACTTCCTGGGGGCCCATTTCAACATCAAGGTGGACAAAGTCTTCCTCCGACAAGAGCGGGCGCAGAGTCTCTGGCACAGCTACAGCGCTTTCGTTGCCTATCACTCTCGACCGCGTGGGACTACCTGCAGGTCCTGGGTACTATGGCTTCCACTATAGATGTGGTCCCGTGGGCTTTTGCGCATATGCGTCCTTTGCAGAGGGCGTTGCTTTCCCGCTGGAAGCCAGTGTCCCAGGATTTTCAGGCACTCCTGCCACTGCCGGAGGTATGCAAACACAGCCTCTCTTGGTGGCTCCACCTGGATCACTTGCTGCAGGGGGTGGAGCTGGAAGTTCCTCAGTGGATCGTGATTACCTCGGATGCCACCCTTTCCAGTTGGGGGGTAGTGTGCAGGAGGAACTCGATTCAGGGGCAATGGATGGCAGTGCAGTCTGTGTGGTCCATCAATCGACTGGAGACCAGGGCAGTTCGCTTAGCCCTTTGACGGTTTCTTCCTCTGATTCAGGGCAGTGCCTTCAGGGTGCACTCGGACAACGCAACCACAGTGGCTTACATAAATCACCAGGGAGGCACAAGACGTTGGCAAGTCTCTCTGGAGACGGACAGCCTCATGGAGTGGGCGGAGCGCCATCTGTCTCATCTAGCGGCTTCCCACATAGCCGGGGTAGACAATGTCCAAGCGGATTTCCTGAGCCGGCAACGCATAGACCCAGGAGAATGGGAACTCTCCCAGGAGGCGGTGGATCTTGTTTTCGGCAGGTGTGGAGTTCCCCACTTCGACCTCATGGCCACTCAAAGGAACGCGAAGGCCCTACGCTTCTTCAGCCGCAGAAGGGAGCACAGTGCGGAGGGGGCGGATGCCCTGGTTCTTCTGTGGCCTCCATTTCTGTTACTGTATGCTCCCGCCGTGGCCCCTGATCGGGAAAGTACTGCGCAGAATAGAGTACCATCGGGGGTCCGTTATTCTAGTAGCGCCAGAGTTGTCTTGGAGATCGTGGTTTGCGGACTTGATCAACCTAGCCGTGGGCAGTCCTCTTCGGCTCGGACACCTGCCGCACCTGCTTCACCAAGGTCCCGTATTTTTCGACCAGGCAGATCGCTTTTGTCTTGCAGCTTGGCTTTTGAACGGCGCCGGCTGAGACGACAAGGGTACCAAGAAGATGTGATTGCAACACTTCTCAAGGCAAGAAAGACTTCCACTTCCATTTCCTATGTCCGGGTCTGGAAGGTTTTCGAAGCTTGGTGTGAGGCAGTACCGGTTCTTCCCCATCAGGCGTCTGTTCCACAGATTCTCTCCTTTTTGCAATAAGGTCTGGATAAAAGTCTGGCTTATAATTCTCTGAGGGTCCAAGTGGCTGCCCTGGGAGCTCTCCTTCCTCGTCTCCCAGGTACTTTACTCTCGGCCCATCCGGACATAGTCCGTTTTCTCAGGGGTGTGAAGCACGTTAAGCCACCGACACTTTTGTGGGATTTGAATTTGGTTCTTCGGATCCTTGCCAGACCGCTTTTAGAGCCTTTGAAGAGGGCGTCTCTGAAAGATCTTACGCTTAAGACTATGTTTTTGGTGTCCATTTCCTCGGCTCGGAGGATTTCGGAAATTCAAGCCTTGTTGTGCCAAGAGCCTTATCTTCGTTTCATGGACTCGGGAGTCTCGCTGGCCACAGTACCGTCTTTTCTACCTAAGGTCGTCTCGACTTTTCATTTGAATTAGTCGGTGGAGCTGCCCTCCTTCTCTGACGAGGATTCCAGAGAACTTAGGCGGCTCGATGTCAATCGTGTCCTCATTCGATATCTGGAGGCGACGAATGATTTCCGCCTTTCGGACCATCTGTTTGTCTTATGGCATGGGCCCAAGAAGGGCCACCAGGCAACAAAAACTTCCGTTGCGCGGTGATTAAAAGAAGCTATTTCCTCGGCTTACATCGGAGCAGGCTCTTCCCCTCTGGAGGGTATTAGAGCTCATTCGCTCCATGCTCAAGAGGCGTCTAATTATAATTACACAAACATGAAAGAAACACTTATGAATTAATATTTCAAACTTCATGCAATGTTTTTATTGTGTTGTATGTGGATGAATGTGCTAGCTTAGTTTTAAGTTGTCTATGTAGGGTTATAAAAAATGGGGGGGGTTTTCTATATTAATAAAACATTAAATTGATGATAAATGTCTCTCTATTTTTGTTATATGTTGACAAGAGGCGTCTTAGGCAGAAAGTCGTTCTGTGTCTCCGCAAGAAGTTTTCCGCTACTTGAAAAGTCTTTGCACACTTTTGCTCGTCACTACCGGCTAAATCTCAAAGCGCCAGCCTTTTTGGGCTCAAGTACTGCGAGCTGAGCTAGCCAGGGCCCACCCTACATAGGGAAGCTTTGGTACATCCCAGGGTCTAGACTGATCCGGGTATGTACAGGGAAAAGAAAATGTATTCCTTACCTGCTAATTTTCGTTCTGTAGTACCACGGATCAGTCCAGATGCCCACCCTAACGCTACCAGCTCAACTACACAGTTCCTATGATTCAGTACTGTTTGGATGTTGCCGATTGTTCTTTTTGAAAGTTGCTATTTCGGGATGTCCTGTTCTCATCCCAGGTTACCAATTATTGTTTTGATACCTTGCTCCATCCAATACTTTCTTTCCTTCTTGCTTGGATATACTTCATACTGAGGGACCGCAGAGAGGGAGCCTACTTATATATGGGTGTTCTCTCAGTTTTTTTGCTCTGACTCCATCTGCTGGAAGGGGGAGATAACCCAGGTCTGGACCTGATCCGTGGTACTACAGGAACAAAAATAAGCAGGTAAGGAATAATTTTCTTCTCCCGAGACGGGTCTGCGTGTAGGCAGAGCTATGGACAAGCTCTATCCGCTCCCCGAGGATTGCCTGGAAATGCTAAAGATTCCCAAAGTGGATTCTTCAGTATCGGCAGTTACCAAGCATACCACGATCCCCGTGGTGGGAGCCACAGCCTTGAAGGACGTCCAGGACCACAAACCTGAATTTTATCTTAAGAGGATCTTCGAGGTCTTGGCCTTGTGGGTCTGGGCAACAATCTGCAGCAGTCTCATGCAGCGGGCAAGTCTTAGGTGGGTCCAACAATTGCTCAGCACCCAGGACCTCCCATCTGCAGAGGCAGAGCAGGCTGAGAGTTTGGAGGGCGCCGTAGCGTATGGAGCAGATGCCCTCTATGATTTGCTTCGCATGCAAGCCAAGGCAATGGTCTCCGCGGTGTCAGCCAGACATCTACTCTGGCTGTGCATGTGATCCACGGACTCTTCTTCCAAGACTCAGCTGGGCACACTTCCTTTCAAGGGTAAGTTGCTTTTTGGGGAGGACCTGGAACAGCTTATAAATCCTTGGGTGAAAACAACGTCCATAAGCTGCCAGAGGACCGCCCTAAACAGTCTTTTTTTTTTTTTTCCGACACATACCTGCTTTTGGGACCAACACCGGTACAAACACCAGGGCGCGAGGTTCTTTCCCGAGGGGAGCCACTTCCAGGTCTCAGTCCTGGTCATATTCCTTTCGGGGCCATCGTGCCTTCTGAGATGGTAATTCACAACATTTGGCCACCAAGTCCGGCCCCAATGAGATCCGGACGGTCCATTCCTCCGACCAAACTTAGGTGGGTGTGTCTCTCTGTTTTGCAAGGAATGGGCCAAAATTACGTCGGATCAGTGGGTCCTCGAGGTGATAGAACACAGCTAAGTGTTACAATTTGCCCGGGACCTACCGGATCTCTACCTAGTGTCTCCCTGCGGACGCCTCAAGCAGCCCGCTGTCTGCCAGACCCTCACCAGACTCCGAGAGCTTGGAGCGATAGTCCCGGTACCAGTGGAGGAGCAAGGCGCCAGCCAGTATTCCATCTACTTCGTCGTGCCCAAGAAGGACAATTCCTTCCGTCCCATTCTGGATCTCAAGAGGGTCAACCGAGCCCTCAGGGTGCCTCACTTCCAGATGGAGACCCTGAGGGCGGTGATAGCGGCGGTTCGCCCAGGCGAATATCTGGCCTCCCTCGACTTGACAGATTCGATGTGAGCATCAGAAGTATCTCCGCTTCAGCATCCTGGGCCAACACTTCCAGTTCCGGGCTCTACCCTTCGGTCTCGCTACCGCTCCCCGCACTTTTACCAAGGTCATGGTGGTAGTGGCGACAGCTCTGCGCAGAGAAGGAATCTTAGTCCATCCTTACCTGGATGATTGGCTCATGCAGGCCAAGTCGCCGACTCTCTACAACCTAGCAGTTGACCGGGTCCTTGCTCTTCTCACCTCACTCGGGTGGATAGTCAACCTGGGAGCAACCTTCAGCCCTCCCAGGTCCTGGAATTTCAAGGAGCTCGCTTCGATGCCAGAGTCAGAAAAGTATTTCTCCCGGACGCTCGGGCGCTCAAGCTCATGGATCAAGTACACAGCTTTCTTTCTGTCTCGCTTCCCACGGAGTGGGACTACATACAGTTTCTGGGGATCATGGCTTCCACTATTGACCTGGTCCCCAGGGCTTTTGCGCATATGTGACCATTACAGAAAGTGTTGTTATCCTGCTGGAAGCCAGTGTCCAAGCAGTTGCAGGCACCTCTACCTCTCTACCATAGCAGGTATACAATGGTGGCTGTCACTAGCGCATCTCTTGAAGGGGATGCCCTTACTGACTCCGAAGTGGGTCATAGTCACAACGGATGCCAGCCTCTCTGGGTGGGGAGCGGTCTGTCAATCCCAGATGATGCAGGGATACTGGTCCCCAGTCCAGTCCCGTTGGCATATCAATTGACTGGAAGCGTGTGCTGGCTCTCAAGGTTTTTCTTCCGCTACTCCGCCGCAAAGCGGTGTGCGTCCTCTCAGACAATTCCACCACAGTGGCCTATATCAATCGTCAGGGGGTATTCTGAGTCGTCTGTTGGCGCTGGAAGCCGGCAAGCTCCTCGCCTGGGTGGAGCGGCAGCTGGATCACCTGGCGGCCTCCCACATAGCAGGCAAGGAGAATGTACAAGCCGATTTCCTCAGCCATCAACATCTCGATCCTGGCGAGTGAGAGTTATCAGACGGAGCAATGGACCCGATCGTCAACAGGTGGGGTCCGCCTCGCCTGGACCTGATGGCAACCTTGACCAATGCCAGTGCTCCCAGGTTCTTCAGCCGCTGGAGGGAGCACTGTTCGGAATGAGTGGATGCTCTGGTCCTTCCCTGTCCCCACGACGTCCTTTTATACGTGTTTCCTCTTTGGCCTCTAGTGGGAAAGGTCCTATGAAGAATAGAACTTCACAGGGGACCGGTCATTCTAGTGGCTCCTGAATGGCCCTGCATCTGGTAAATTTGGTGAAGGACAGTCCTCTTCGTCTCTGCCATCTTCCTCGCCTGCTACGGCAGTGTCCCGTATTTTTTGACCAGGCGGATCGCTTCTGTCTAGCGGCCTGGCTTTTGAACGACGCAGACTAAGAAAGAAAGGATATAAAGAGGAAGTTATTTCCACTCTGCTTCAAGCCCATAAGCCATCTACTTCACTGGCTTATGTCCGCATTTGGAAAGTTTTTGAAAATGTCTGCGCTGAATCGGGTGTCTCGGCTTGTTCACCTCCAATTTCTATACTTCTTTCCTTCCTCCAGAAGCACCTCTCCAAGGGTCTCTCAGTCAGCTCATTGCGCATCCAAGTGTCCGCTCTCGGCTCCCTCTTAGGCACCATTGAGAGTCACGCAGTAGTGTCTCACTCGGATGTTGTCCGTTTCCTCAAGGGTGCCAAGCATTTGAAGCCTCCCGTCCGGGCCACTTGTCCTTCGTGGAGTCTTAATTTAGTCCTCCGGGCTCTTTGTGAAGCTCCTTTCGAACCTCTCCGTCAGACTACCCTCAAGGATTTGACGCTCAAGACCGTCTTCCTGGTTTCTGTCTGCTCTGCCAGAAGGGTGTCAGAGATTCGAGCGTTGTCCTGTCGGGAACCTTTTCTGTGGTTCTCGGATTCGGGAGTTTCCCTCAAGACTGTACCTTCTTTCTTGCCGAAGGTTGTTTCTTCCTTTCATGTCAATCAGTCGGTGGAGCTTCCCGCATTCTTTCCTGAGGATATAGCGGGTCCACTTGGGAGTGATCTGCGCCACCTTGATGTAAAACGCGTTTTACTGCGCTATCTCCAAGTTACCAATGACTTCCGGGTCTCCGATCATCTTTTTGTTCTGTGGAGTGGTCCCAATAGAGGCAACCAAGCTTCTAAGACTACAATCGCTCGGTGGTTGAAGGAGGCGATTTCCTCGGCCTATATTTGCCAAGGCCGGGTGGTTCCAGAGGGCCTAAAGGCTCATTCCTTGCGTTCTCAGGCTACTTCTTGGGTGGAGAGTCAATCGGTCTCTCCGCAGGAAATATGCAGGGCCACCACGTGGAAATCCCTGCATACCTTTGCTCATCATTACTGCCTTGACATACAGGCTCCAGTGTCTGGTTCCTTCAGTCGGCAGGTTCTTCGAGTGGGACTATCTCGGTCCCACCTTTTGTAGGGAAGCTTTGTTACATCCCATGGTCTGGACTGATCCGGGTACGTACAGGGAAAGGAAAATTAGTTCTTACCTGTTAATTTTCATTCCTGTAGTACCGAAGATCAGTCCAGACACCCTCCCATGTTTCCTCGGTCTGTCCACTCGAACTCCTTTCTGCTTTTTCCTTCTTATAGGAGTATCTCTGCATGGCTCTCTTGGATTCTCATTGAAGGCACCGGAAGCATCTCTTACGATGATCAGGGTTAGTCATGCAAGAGTGTTTAGTTACACAGTTCATTCAATTGTTCAACAACTCTACTAGTTATCTTGTTACTTGCTTGACCTTATGCCTTTTGCTGCTTTGACAATGGTTATACTGAAGGGCTGCAGGGTAGGCTCTGTCCTGATATAGGATACCCTTTCAGTTTTGGTCTGTCTCCATCTACTGGACAGGAGGCTCAACCCATGGTCTGGACTGATCCGTGGTACTACAGGAACGAAAACAGGTAAGAACTAATTTTCCTGTACTGAGTACATAGTGTGTCAGGTACAGCACTTGGTGCAGGGTGTATAGGGTATCAGGTACAATTGCTGTTGCTGAGTGATTCTAGTGCCAGGTACAGCTCTTGGTGCAGGGTGTCAGATACAGCACCTGATGCGGAGTCATAGGATGTTAGGTACAGCATTTGATGTTTGGTGTAAAGGCTGTCAGGTGCAGCACCTGGAGTGGAGTGCATAGGGGGTCGGGTACAGCACCTGGAGCTGAGTACGCAGAGTTTTGAGCACTTGTTTTGCCTCCTTGTCATGTTTCATGGATTGGGCATCCTGGTCATGTCATGTTTCATGGATTGGGCATCCTGGTCCTCGAGGGCTACCAATCATGCATGAGTTAGATTTGCATACACAGTTGGCAGTGCACTCACAACTTCTACATATAAGGAGTTCCTGAGCATGGGACTGGAGTACCATGGATGTATCATGGTAAAAGCTGGCCATAAATGTTAGAAAAACTGAAATCCTGCTGAGGGGCCTGCAGTACACAGTATTGATTGCAGTCCTGCAGGTTGAATACTGCAGCCATGTTCCGCTTGATTTATGTGTATAAGAGCATCTCGTTGATAAACAGAGAACTCAAATGTAAATGGGTCCAGTTGCATGGTTCTTATTCCGTATGGATGCTCGGGTGAAAATGATTTCCAAAGCTCAATATTTACTTCCCCCGATCCCCTGCCATGAAAGTGCTGAAGGCTTACCATCTGCCTTTCCCATTCTTCCTTCCTCAGGCACCACCTGGATGCAGGAGATCTTGACTCTGATTCACAGTAAGGGAGACTCATTGCTGGCTCAGACTGTCCCCAACTGGGTGCGAGCCCCCTGGCTGGAGCACACCTACTTCAGGGAGACTGTGCGGGATGAGGGAGGAGTACGGCTCATCACCACCCACCTTCCCTATGACATTCTGGCACCCGCACTGAAAAAATCCAAGGCAAAAGTGAGTATTGGCCGGACCACCAAGGTGTGAAGGGATAGAAAAGAGGGGAAAGATCCCCCACCAGTGCCCACACCCAATAGAGGGCGGTTCTGATCCAAGTTGAAAGCCCAAAACAATAGGAGGAAATAGCAAAGCCAAAAAAAATGAGCATCAAGTATCTGCTGTAAGAGATAATGCCAGAGGCTTTCCAAAAGAAGGTAATTTAAGTCACCGCTCAGCGGTGAGAGCGAAGTGTTCCTGTAACAGGCAGAAAGGATGAAAGCAGAGCTCTGGGACATTTTACAGTGTAATGAAAGGCTGCAGACCAGAGAAAATCTTGTGACTGACAGAACCCGAGAATTGCCGTCTTTTACTGCATGGACAGTCTGGGCCTCTGAAGGAGGTAGGTTTGGTGATATAACTATTACAAGGGGTTTAGAGAAGCCATGAAGATAAGCTCTGTAACAACAGGGACAGTCAGAGCTTCTGGTGAAGCTTAGTGATATCTCCCTGGTGAGACCCCCAACTCAGGTCTGGATGCCTTATCTCGGAAAGGATGGAGGCAGTTCAGGCTTTGCAACACATATCTTACACAGGAAGTCTTCAGGAATTCAAAATGTACTTGTGGCACCTGGAAAAAGGGGAAAGGACAGAAACATTCCAATATATAGCAGTGTCAGTAAAGTCAAAGGAAGCATTTTCCATATAAAAAAACTCAAGGACAAGGGGTGAAGATATTGAAGCTGGATGGAGGATGGTGCAAAGGAGACATAACTGAGAGGGTGGGAAATGCCTGGAACAGCCACCAGCAGAAGTGATAGAAACCCAGACTGTGCCAGAATTCAAGCATGTTTGGGACAGGCTCAGAGTACAGTGCTAAGGACAGGGTGGGGGGATTCCAGGGTGTTGAGCCCTGTAGAGAGCCAAAAGGGAAGATGACAAAGCTAGTGCACGCAAAGCTGCATCAAGAAGAGAAAGCAAGGTCAACCGACATGAACCTGTAGCAAGGGTCGGATAAATTCTTAGGCAGCGTAAATTGGGCAGACAGGATGGGTCCTTACCTCCCAACACCTACTATGATACTTAATTCTCAGAAAATGTCTTTCTATGTCTGCTCTGACGGGTGATGCTAATGTTCCCTTGTTAATTCTCAGGTGATTTACATTGCTCGCAATCCTAAGGACGTGGCTGTTTCTTATTACCATTTCCATAAGATTGCAAAATTTCTGCCAGATCCAGGGACCTTTGAGGAGTTTTTGGACAAGTTCCTGGATGGCACAGGTTGGTCTCTTCAAACTCTCTCAGCTACTGAAATTTACAGAGGTTAAACTCCATCAGCAGAGATAAATGGATCACTCTGGGAGGATCTGTGACCAGACCAATGACCTTTTACGGTAGAGACAGTGGCTTCAGCATCCCATGCCAAAGACCCAGCAGGGGCTTTTAGCTGCAATTCTCCCATGTTTATAACATGAGACAAACTTATTGCCTCCAATCAATGGTTCTCACCAGTCTGTGTAGACTGCTTAGCAAGAGTTGGCCTTATGACCAATATCACGATACTTAAGTATGTAACCCTTGTTGGAAACCTTTGATTTTGCAAATCCCTACTCTGCTCCTCTCATGTGATGACTCTTGGTTGTAGTTAAAAGAAATTCTTCCCCCCCCCCCCCCCATGTAAGACCAGCTGTCCATTGTGTTTTAGCTTAGTGTGTGCCTGGTCCACAAAGGGTGGCTTATAACCTCCACTGTCTCAGTTAATCAGTCTCACATAGCTTCTTACTCTACTCCCATGTATCATTTAAGAGCAAAAGAGGTTCCTCTGTTATCCTCTGGTAGGAATGTTAGTCTGCCTCCTTGCTTCTATTATAGTGGGGTTGGGTGGAAATTGAACTTTTTTTGTTAATTGTATGTGGGCGCATGGGTGTGTTTGTGGTGGGGGGAAGTTTGTAATAGGCTGGGAGTTTCTCCATTAGCTAGATCAATCACTTATGCATCTATGGTCTAGACTTTGATTCTGAATTTATGTATGAATTGCACTTACAGTATTGATGTTTATATGCTGGCCGTGTATTTTGATATTTCTTGTTGTTCTATTTGTTTTGGATTTTAAGGTACAATGTATAAAACTGGACCTTACTGATGTATGTATTGTATTACTTTTGTGGGCCTTTTGAGGGAGGCGGTATAGAAATATAGCATAACATGACTAGTTCCATGAATGCTCAGAGCAGACAAAGACTCATTTCCTCTTCTAGTGCATTATGGATCCTGGTTCCAGCACGTGAAGGGGTGGTTGAGGCATCAGGAGGACACATTCTTTTACATCACCTATGAGGAAATGCACATGGTAAGGAAACACACACAGCCTCCATAGACCTTCTGCTGCTATTGTGGTAGAAGGCCTTCTCCTGATCTCGGTATAAGGCATCCTTATACTTAGGATTATACGGCTAAAAGTTGCTCTCCTGTTCTAATGCTGTAGTGTACAGTACTCATAGTGGCATTGTTCCCTGCCAACAAAGATGGTGTAGTACACAGTCCTGTGGCTGCCCTATAGCCAATGTAGCCTAAGGCATAGGCACCACTGCAAGAAGGGTGCTGTGACATTGCTGCTTCTGCAGCCCAGAGGAGGACAACAAGAGGAAGGGAGGGAGTTGTATTAGGAAGCAGAGTAACTCTGCTTTGGTCTGTTCTACTTTGACCACTCCAAATTCTTCCCCTTTGCTCATCCCTGCAAGCATGAGGGGAGGGGCTGGATTAGAGAGCAAAACGGGTCTTCTCTGCTCCAGCCTCTTCCTCACCTAGCTCCCCTCTCCTTTCTGCTGCAGGCTACTGGGTGTATGAGAGGCTAGAGCAGGAATCAGAAGTCTGTTCTATGCCTAGGGAAGGGGAGAGAATGGTTGGGTAGGCTTAATAATAGAAGGGGGAGTGCTGGGATCATCCAGGGAAAGGAGGAAGATAGAGAATGTGTGTAAGAGAGAGTGGGGAGTGAAATGGAAGAGAAAATTGATGCAACCTACACTGAATTTCAGGGTGACCACAACTGAAGGGTTTCCAGAAATGGCATTTGCAAAGAGATGGTTGGGTGGAGAAAAGGGAATGGAGGGATGGTTTACTATTTCAGATTACATGCAAACACCATACACTAGAAATGTAACCTGGTCTGACAGTGTCCTATGAAAAGAAAAAGAGATTGTGTTAGAAATCTAGCCAGCTGTGAAGGAGAGGAGGACAGCTGACAAGACATGCTGGAAATGTAGAAAACAGAAAAATCTAGTGAGAGACTAAGCAGTGAAAAGTATTTACATAGTGGGTCAGCGGGTCAGCAAGGTGCTGCTGTGCAAAGGGCTTTAGGTACAGGAGCCAGAGGCCCTGTAGTAAGGTTGTGGCTGTGTGACTCCTATTATGGTATGAAGGGTTTGCTATAAAGATTCTGAGCTTGGTTTTGGCAGGTGCCTGATAGAGGAGAGAGTCTGCTTTGCTGTTAATGAAATCTAGAACTTAATTAGTTTTATATGATTTTTTACTATATTATTTAATAGAAGCAAAAAATGGCATGACATCATGATTTAAAAGCACACAGTCCCTTTCCCTGTACGTACCCGGATCAGTCCAGACTCCTGGGTTCTGTCCACTCACCAGCAAATGGAGGCAGAAAAAGTTCCAACTGTCTCCACCCCTTCTGTGAGGTGCACCTACAGTACGTCAGTATTTTTCTGCCTCCAGCAGATGGTGGAGGTGCAAAACCTACACTCAGGATTCTAGTCAGTTTTGAAAAATACAGACAAAATAGATATTTTTGTTACTTAAAAGAAAAAGATAAATTTTATTATTTCTTATTTTACTTTACTTTAAAAAAAAAAAAAAAAAAGGAAGTTTTTTTTTCTGGAAGAAAGGCAAGCGGAGACTAGCCTCCCAGGAGTTGACAGGTCCTGAGGGGACCATCCTCCCTGGTATTTGAGGCTTTTGGCTTTAGGGGTTGAGAACCCTTGGCTTCAGTTTTTCTGCAGCTTTTGGGGTGATATCGGGGAGCCCAGTTCACTCACCCCACGGAGCAGAGGACCCAGCTTCTTTCAGGTCGTATTTAAAAAAATAAAAAGTTATTTATAGCCTTTTTTACTTTGCCGGTCGGACTCCCCGTTACCCTCTTTAGCTGCTTTGGGCGGTCCGCAGGCTTTTTTTTCTTTGCTTCCATTTTCTCCTCAGCCAGCTCATTTTTTTTTCCACAAATGCCTCGTGGTCCGGTCTGCCGTGCGTGTGGAGACGCGCGGGCTAGAGTCTCTCGCGACGGCCTATGCTCCTCCTGCCTTCGTGGTCCCACTCGGTCTTTTTCTTTTCAACTTTCAGTCACAGACTTATTATTTCGCGAATGGGACACCCCTGACTTGAGATTAAAGGTCAGCAAGGCCATGGATAAGCTATATCCTCTGCCTGAGGATGCTTTGGACCTTTTGAGTGTTCCCAAGGTTAATGCAGTGGTCTCTGGGTATCTGCTGTTACCAAAAAGACTACAATCCCGGTTACTGGTACTACAGCTCTCAAAGATCTTCAGGATTGAAAGATAGAGGTTCAAATTAAAAATATTTTTGAAGTTTCAGCTCTTGGAGTCCGAGCTGCTATGTGCAGTAGTTTTGCTTTAAGAGCAGGACTCCGCTGGGTTCAGCTCCTGCAGAATAATTCTTCTCTTTCTGAGTCTAAGGCTATTCAAGCTGGGTGTTTGGAAGCCGCTGTTGCTTACAGTGCTGACGCTCTTTATGATTTGTTACGTACCTCAGCCAGATCAATGGTTTCGGCTGTCTCTGCCCGCAGACTTCTCTGGTTAAGACACTGGTCTGCAGATGTCTCTTCAAAAGCTCAATTGGGATCTTTACACTTTAAGGGTAAACTTCTCTTTGGGAAGGATCTTGAGGACTTTATTCATTCCTTAGGAGAAAATAAGGTACATTGTCTGCCTGAGGATAGGCCCAGGACAAGGGGATCGTTATCTTCCAGATCCCGTTTATGAGGAAACTGCAGGTTTCACTCCTCCCGCTCTTCAGGTTCTTCTTTTCGGCAACAGCCTGCTAGACAGCAATCTTGGCCTCAGTCCTTTCGAGGATGTTGTTATGGGAGACTTGGTCCCTTCCAGTCCTCTGGTGGAGTGAAAACTTCTCAATGAGATGAGGCCGGTCAGTTCCTCGGTTCCGGTAGTAGGAAACAGATTGTCTCTCTATTTCGAGGAGTGGGCCAAAATAACATCGGATCAGTGGGTCCTTACTGTGATAAAACAAGGCTACGTCTTAGATTTTGTACGGTGCCTTCACGACCATTTTCTCGTCTCTCCATGTTCTTACACTCAAAAGTGTCAGGCGGTGCGGGACACCTTATATCGTCTAAGAGAGCTCTGGGCCATCTACTTCGTCATACTCAAATGAGACGGCACATTCTGGACCTAAAAAGAGGCAATCCAATGTCTGAGAATCCCAAGGTTTCGCATGGAAACCTTAAGAGTGGTCCTGGCATCCGTTCACAAAGGTGAGTTCCTAGCTTCTTTGGACCTGACCGAGGCACATCTTCTCATAGGAATTCGGTCCAACCTGTGGTTCTCGATTCTGGGGGACCACTTTCAATTTTGCGCTCTTCCTTTCGGTCTTGCCACGGCACCCAGGACCTTTACCAAAATAATGATTGTAGTAGCCGCACAGCTCTGAAAAGAGGGATTCTTTGTTCGTCCCTACCTAGACAATTGGCTCATTCGAGCGAAGTCGGAACATCTCTGTCGCTTGACTGTGTGTCTCAAGTTCTTCAGCTTCTGCAGTCATTGGGCTGTGTTGTCAACCCGGCAAAGAGCCACTTAGTACCATCCCAGTCCTTGGAGTTTCTGGGAGCCCTGTTCGACACCTGGCGGGGGAAAGTTTTTCTCACGGAACAACGGATCATCAAACTACAGTGTCAAATTTGGGTCTTGTTCTCCAAGTCTCCTCCCAAAGTCTGGCATTATCTACAGGTTCTAGGCTCCATGGCCTCCACTTTGGACTTAGCTCCGTGGGCATTTGCTCATTTGAGATCACTTCAGTCAGCATTGCTCTCCTGCTGGAATCTGGTGTCGGAACAATTTCATTTTCCCCCTTCCTCTTACAGACTCTGCTCGTTCCAGTCTTGATTGGTGGCTCCTATCACAGAATTTGCATCGTGGAGTGGACCTAGAGGCTCCAGTTTGGACAGTAGTCACGACGGATGCCAGTCTGTCTGGCTGGGGGGCAATTTGTCTCGACAGGTCTGTTCAGGGGCAATGTTCGCCGGAGGAATCTTGTTGGTCGATCAATCGTTTGGAGATCAGAGTGGTGAGACTAGCCTTACAGGCCTTTCTACCGCTTCTTCAGGGGAAGTCAGTCAAAATCCTTTCCGACTATGCAATGACAGTGGCTTATATCAACCGTCAAGGGCGAACCAAGAGCCAGTCAGTCGCGTTCGAGGCTCAGCTGTTGATCGCATGGGCGGAACAACATCTCCTTCGCATTGCAGCGTCTCACATCACCGGGCTCAACAACGTTCAAGCAGACTTTCTCAGTTGCCATCGTCTAGAGCCCGGGGAGTGGGAACTTTCCAAGCAGGCGTTTAATCTCATATGCGAAAAGTGGTTCCATGCCGAGCATGGACCTGCTGGCAAAGTTCCGGAACTCCAAGGCTCCACACTTCTTCAGTCGACATCGAGAGCCAGGGGCAGAAGGAGTCAATTCCTTGGTTCTTCCCTGGCCAATTAGCATTCTGCTTTATGTGTTGCCTCCTTGGCCTCTCATCGGCAAAATTCTTCGGCACATAGAATCTCATCCCTCTGAGGTGATTCTGGTAGCTCCGGAATGGCTGAGACGTCCTTGGTTTTCAGACCTTGTCAACCTCATAGTGGACGGTTCGTTTCGCTTTTGGCACCTTCTGAATCTTCTCTGCCAAGGTCCTGTTTGTTTGGAAGAGGTAGATCGCTTCTCTCTAGTGGCATGGCTTTTGAAAGGCGGAACTTGAAAGATAAGGGTTATTCTGATGCGGTGGTCACTACTCTTCTCAGGTCAAGAAAAACCTCTACTTCCCTGGCTTATGTCAGGGTTTGGGGAGTTCGAATCCTGGTGTGAGGAGAATCAGGTGGTTCCTACTCTGGCTTTGATTCCTGACATTTTATCTCTTTTGCAGGCTGGTCTGGCTAAGGGCTTATCTTACAGCTCTCTCAGGGTACATGTGGCAGCTCTAGGTTGCTTCCATGGGAAGATAAACACTTAATCCTCCTTTCAAAAATCCTTGCCCTTCATGGAGTTTAAATTTGGTTCTTAAAGCTCTTCGTGCTGTGCCCTTTGAGCCTCTAAAGAGGGCTACTCTTAAAGACCTTACCTTAAAGGTGATTTTTCTGGTGGCTATTTCTTCGGCCCATAGGATTTCTGAGCTTCAGGCTTTATCTTGTAGAGAACCATTTTTAAGAATTACAGATTCTGGAGTTTTTTTGAAGAATGTTCCGTCCTTTCTTCCAAAGGTGGTTTCTTCTTTTCACTTGAATCAGTCGATTGATCTGCCATCTTTTCCTGATTCACAGCCTTCGGATCCTCAGTCTAGAGATTTGAGAAAGCTAGATGTGCGGCGCTCTCTATTGCGTTATCTCGAGGTCACTAATAGTTTCCGCTTGTCAGACCATCTTTTTGTGCTCTGGAGCGGTCCCAAGAGAGGGTACAAAGCATCTAGGGCTACTATAGCCCGATGGCTAAAAGAAGCTATTGATTCGGCATACTTACTTCATGAAAACAAAAAAGAATAGATGCCTCAATCTTTTTCCAATGTTTATTAAAACAGAGACGTGTTCGCGTAATGCCCGACTCAGGCCGAGTTTCGCAGCTTAACAGCCGCTGCCTCAGGGGCTACAATTAAACCAGATAAACATCATGTAAGGATTACATCAATATTTTAAATCAACACAATAAACAACATCATTAAGATCTTATAAATATTAAAAAGTTTTTATGAAGAATAAAAATATTTTTTAATTATCACTAAGATCTCAGATATTTAAAATGCAAAAATGCTATTGATATTCAAATGGTGACAACAAACTTTTGTGCAGAAAAAATAAAATAAAAATGTAAAATCCTTATAAAAACAAAAGTAATTGTTACTTAAAATAAATAAATAATCCTTATTCTCCTAACAAACATAAAAATAGCTTTTACCTGGAACACTTCAAATTCAAAGATGAAACTCAGCAATCTTAGTTTCATCCAATGAGCAACAATTGTCTGACCAGCTAAAAGAAATATGTACAAAATTATTTACAATACATACCCCATAATACGTTTAATATATCAATGTTGTACATGTGGTGTAAATTAATAAAGCTCAAAAGAGCCACAAATTTGAGTTAATATATTGTAATAATTAAATTATAAAAGTTATTTATCTAATATTTGGTGACTAAAAAATCGCAAAAAATGGCATGTCATCTATATAAATAAAAATGTTAAATAGTTTGTACGTCGTCGCTAATCTCGCCAACCGCTTAACCGAATGCGTTCAAATTTGCAAACAACATTCACTTCCCATACGGGAAGGATCTTATACACTTCCATTACATATAGGTCACACCTGTGACAGGTAATACAAGTTTAAAAATTGCTTACACAAAACAGCGACATCTGGTGGCCATCAGCGCAAGCGCAACCTCTTACACCTTTCACACACACTCACACACCACCCCCCACCCCCACACAGGGCTATTGTCTTTCATTCACACTCCCTCATAACACACAGAAATCCACACTCATCACACCACACACCCCCACCCACACGCCTGCCAATGTCACTTACTTCACCCACCCTCCCAAAACACACCAAAACATGGATTCCTGGCTGCTACATTGGGAAGCCACGCATTTCACACACCCTCCGAATTTAAATTAAAGTACCCTCTTCCACCGACCCACGCACTGCACTCCGATCGCACACTACACCTGAAACAAGTCCGTGCTTCGCCGGCACCACAGGAACGGTCCGGGATACATCGCATTCAGTAGGGCCGTCGGATGCCAGCAACCAAAATGGCGCCGGCGGACCTTGCCCTTACTATGCTATACGGAGACAACAATGACGTCTGTACACCATGTGACATAGTAAGGGCAAGAGCCCGTCGGCGCCCTATCCTCAGCGGACATTTGCCCTTACTAGGTCAGGAATCCTGACGCACCACTTTCACCGGTGAAGTTTTGCGACATGGCAGCCGGCAGAACAAACCCTAGCACACACCCTCGCCACCCGCCGTCAGTTTACACAGGTAGCCGGGGAGGAGCACGGTGGGGGACCGTTCTTATTTTCCGCCACGCGTTTTTCACGGGGGGGGGGGGGGGGCACTCATTCTCCACATCTCCCGAGAGGGGGGCTGTAGCGTGGGTTGCTCTTTTTCGCTGGGTTGGGGGGGGGGGGACCAGGAAGGTGTGCTTGCATATTTAAACTATTCTTTGCTGGTGCTGTTCATTTGGGGTAAAACAAAAAAAAAACCACACAAACTGTAACCTTTACTGCTCTGTTCTGTTTTTTCAACTTAACCAGGCTCAGCCACAGCAACGTGTGATTGCTTTCAAATTTGGACACAAGCTTCACCTCACATATGGCAAGGTTCTTCTACACTTACATTACATATATGTCACACCGGGGGCTGGTAAAAAAGTTTTAAAATTTGGTTCCACAAAACAGCGACATCTGCTGGACGTAAGTGCAAGCTCTTACACCTTGCACAAAAGCTCACACCCCACACACACATGACCAATGTTTGGGATTCACACACCCTCCGACCAGACACAAATCCACCCTCCTCACACCCCCCGCACACATGCGAATTGTACTTACTTCACACACCCTCCCAAAACACACAAAACCCACAAAATTCCAGCATGCTACACCGGGAGGCCACTCACATGCCACATGTTTGCAATTCCCACACCCTACGAACTCACACAAAAACATCCTCCTCACACCCCCCACGCACATGACTTTTCTACTTACTGCCCATACCCTCAGAACGCACGCAAAATGGCAGAATAGTTCGGGCTGCTCCAGCGGGGGGGGCAACAGCGCTCTGTGACACATCGCATACACTACGGCCGTCAGCTGCCGGCAATCAAAATGGCGCCGACGGCTCTGTCCCTTACTAGGACACTCGGGAACGCCAATGGCGGCAGTAGCCCATGTGACATAGTAAGGGCGAGGGCCCGTCAATGCCATTTTCTCTGGACTGGCAACCGGCGCACCTTCGCCCTTACTATCTGAGCGAGACGACCGCTCCCATTGCTCCACCCCACTGACAGAGTAAGTTCTAACAGCCGTCGGAGACAGTTTCAGTGCTGGCTGCCGAGGGCCCGGCGCCAATACTTCCATGCCGGAACGAACGCCTGCTCCACCGACTACCATTTTTGACAGGTATCGGCGGGCCTGCAGGGGGGGGGGGCGTGGGGATGTTCTTGCGTCCATGTTCGGGGGGGGGGGGCAGGGGGCGGTTATCCCCATTCTCTTTTCTTTCTTTTCCACTTAACCTGGCTCTGCCACTGCAACGCGTGGCCGGGTACAGCTAGTAAAAAATAAAATTCAATCAATGTATCCAATGATGAACAAAAAATCTATTGTATACTTTGTAATAGTATATAACTGCTTGGAAAAACATAATGAAAAAGTGTGAAAGAGACCAGTGTATACAAATCTATCCATAACATGCCGCTAGAAACTTGACAATTTTAAGCGCACCACATCTCAGCATCAAAATCGCTTCCTTGTACCGGCATCGCAAAAACTGACATGTCTTAAAAAATTAAAATCCAGTGAAAGAATCCGATTATAGACAAAAGATCTGATATATACTTTGCAACAGTGTATAACTAAAGTGCCAATAACTGCTTGATGAAAAAATATATAAAAAGGAACAGCGTGTCCAAATCTATCGATAGCATTCTGCTAAATAATAGACAATTCCAAACGCACCGAATCTTAATATAAAAGCCACATTCTTGTGCTGTACAAATTAGAAAAAATATAGAATTAGAGAGTGAATGTGAGAATAAATGTTAGCCAAGATTCAAAAGCTTACCTTACTGGGTAGCATACCACACACAGTCTAGGTTTGTTCAATACTGTGCGCGCTGTATCCTCCATTTTAAATAGCTGATTTTGGCGCCAAATTTCGGGAACACTAACCAGATGCAATCATGCATAGACCTTATCAATTTTGTACAATAAATATTAGTCTTTATGTAAAAAATAAAATAGGTGGAATAAAATTACTTCTACAATTAAAAAATCAAATTTTTCAAAGCAATGAATCGGGTGGGGCGTGTCAATCAAATCTGGAGTTAATACCAATTCTAAAAGCAGAGATATAAAAGTATGCAGCACTGTTACTATCTGAGCATATATTAAAAATTAGAGAATGTGTAGCGCCAAAGCAGTCATTAAAGTTTAAGAATCAACCAAAATGTAAAAGAGGAATTAATCCAAAAAACTTAAAAAAATCACAACTACTTATGTAAACAACCAGTATTAAAAAACACAGTAGTATATGCAAAACAAATTACAGAAAAACTGAAAAATCAGTCTCCATGTTCAACCCATTCGGTGTCATCGTATTGAACTCATGTATGTATTTTTGTTCAATCTGCAATAGCAATTTATCAAAATTGCCTCCTCTCCAGTTCAATTTAGGTTGTTTAATGACACAGAACCTATATTGCTCAAATTTATGGTTACATTCCAAAGAATGATCAACTAAAGGTTTAGATCTAATACTTCTTTTAATACTGCTTTTATGTTCCAGTATCCGTTTATTAAACTCCCTGATGGTTTTACCAATGTAGTATTTTTCACAGGGACAAATGACTGCATAAACTACTCCTTTACTTTTACAATTGGTGAAGGAACTGAGTTTAAATTCTGCATTTCGTCCCGGTATATGTAAGACATCTGTCCTCATGTTTACTCTGCACACTGAGCAGCTGCCACATGGGCGATGGCCTGGGGGTCTCACATCAGAAGCAATCTTAATTGGCAATGCCGAAGGGGCCAATATATCCTTGAGATTTTATCTCTTTTATTAGCTATCATCAGTCTTTTGTCTTTAAAGGCTGGTAACACTTGTATTATTGGCCAAAGTTTTCTCAAAGCAGTGGTGATATTGTGAGACATATGGGTAAAAGTAATCGGACAAGTTAAAAAATCATTATGTTTCTCACTCCTCCTCTTTTTCTTTAGTAAAACAGACCAATTTTGTTTAAACGCTTTATCAAGGCCATTCTGTGCATGTTGCAAAGGGTATCCCTTATCAAGAAACCTCTGTTTCATTTGTATTGATTTTTCTTCATAGAGCTCATCAGTGGTACAAAGTCGTCTCAGTCTTAAAAACTGGGAATACGGGAGATTTTTAAGCAAAGATCTACTATGACTACTTGTGTAGTGTAATAGCTTGTTAGTATCTGTAGGCTTCCTATATATATCAGTAATGAATTGACCATTTATCAATGTAACCTGAATGTCCAAAAATGGAATGGATGACTTACTGTGATTCATGGTGAATCTCAGATTGACATCCAATGAATTCAACCAAATAGAGACATTTTTTAATGACTCTAAATCACCTCTCCACAACAAAAAGACATCATCAATAAATCTTCTCCAGAGTAATATATTTTCTGTATATTCATGAGATGTTAAATAGATTTTTTTGAATTGAGCCACATATAGATTCGCAATAGATGGAGCCATTTTAGACCCCATTGCAACTCCTTTAATTTGTTGGTAAATATCATTATTGAAACTGAAAATTTTTTTTGTAATGGCTATGGTTGCTAAATTTATCAAAAACTCATTCGGAAAACGTTTATGCGTCGTACGTGTCTGAAAAATATCTAACATAATCTCTAATGCCGCAGCTTGAGGTAGATTAGTATATAGTGATTCGATATCTAGTGTCACCAAGATTATATCATCATCTAATTTGTCTGAGATATTACTTGCCTCTAGGGTTAAGATGAAATCTGAAGAATCACGGATGTAAGATGATGCCTCTGGAACTTGTGTTTTCAAAAAAGTATCTAAAAATGAAGAAATGGGTTCTAATAATGAACCTATTGCTGAGACTATGGGTCTGCCTGGGGGGGTTAGTTATTGATTTGTGTACCTTGGGTAGTATGTACAGGGTTGGCAAAATAGGATTGTCTACTTTGAGAAAATTAAATTCTTTGTTGGTGAGGATACCCCTCTCACTAGCAATCTTCAATAGAGAGTCTATTTCTTCTTTAATAATGGCAGTAGGGTTCTTTTCTAATTTGCAATAGAAGGATTTGTCAGAAAGCTGTCTTTCTACTTCTTTGATATAATCGGCTGTATCCAAAATAACTATAGACCCTCCTTTATCTGCCGATTTAATAACAATGGATTTGTCAATTCTCAGTCTGTTCATAGCTTCTCTCTCTTTTTTCGTAATATTAAAATATCTTTTGTCATTTCCAATGGCTTCAATATTGTCAATTTCTTGTAAGATCAATGTTTCAAAGGTCTGTATAATTGGATTCGATGCACCTGGGGGTATCCAATTACTTGGTTTTTTTTATAATCGATAAATCGTTATTTTCCACTGCCTTATTATCAAAGAAATCTATAATTTTAAGTTTACGTATGAATTTAAAAAGTTCAACCCTTGTACGAAACGAGTTATATGCTGGAGTAGGGATAAATGAAAGACCTTTATTAAGTACTAGCTGTGCCTGGCCACGCGTTGCAGTGGCAGAGTCAGGTTCTTTTCCCCCCCCTCCCCCTTCCCCTTGCTCATATACCTCAGTCACACATCATCCTCCCCCCCTTGGTCACTCACCCCCCCCTTTCCTCTCCTGTCCCCACTCCAGCTCTCTCTCTCCTCACACTCAACCCTCCCCCTTTGGTCACTATCCCCCTCTCCCCTCTGTGTCTCTCCACTGACACTCACTGCCCCCTTCATTCACCCTCCCCTCACTGTCACCTCTCCCCGCCTACTCCCTACCATTTTGTCAGTGACACCGCACCCTCTCTCAATCTCCTTCCCTGATTCTGATCCCTCCGGCTCGCAATGCCCTCCCAACTGCCGCCCCCCCTCCGTCCCTCTCCCTCTTGTGCGGTTCTGCGTGGCCCGCTCCCGAAGGCGCGAGGTCAGCGAGGATCCCTCCCTGTCGTGCACGTGAGCCATACCAGATCGCCGCCGCAGCTCTTCCCAGGTGTCGAATTTCGGCCGGCCGACACCACCACGCCCGATATTGCTGCCGGTCTGCTGCTGCTGCTCCTTCCAGTGCCATGTTCGTCCCGCAGTGCGCGACATGCACCGCTGCTGCCCCTCCCAGCACCATGTTGGTCCTGCTGTGCCCGACGTGCGCTCCCGCCCGCGCATGCGCAGTACAGCAGCTTCATTTCCCAAGGTAGACAGCATGTGTTGCATGTCTGTACAACAGATGTCGCTGTTTTCCCCACACACATGTAAAAACATTTTTTTTTCTGTAACTGTGTGACATCTATGTAATCTAGATAGAGAAGAACCTTGCCGAAAGTGAAAGCAAGGTTGTGTCCAAATTTGAATGCAATTGGTGCAGTAGCTGAGCCTGGTTAAGTTGAAAAAACAGAATAGAGCAGTAAAGGTTACAGTTTGTGGGGGGTTTTTTTTGGGGTTTTTTTTACCCCAAATGAACAGCACCAGCAAAGAATAGTTTAAATATGCAAGCATGCCTTCCTGGCCCCCCCTCCCCCAACCCGGCGAAATAGAGCAACCCACGCTACAGCCCCCCTCTCGGGAGATGTGGAGAATCAGTGGCCCCCCACTGTGAAAAACGCGCAGCGGAAAATAAGAACGGTCCCCCACCGTGCTCCTCCCCCGGCTACCTGTGTAAACTGCCAGCCGGTGGCGAGGGTGTGTGCTAGGGTTTGTTCCGCCGGCTGCCATGTCGCAAAACTTCACCGGTGAAAGTGGTGCGTCATGATTCCTGACCTAGTAAGGGCAAATGTCCACTGAGGATATGGCGCCGACGGGCTGTTGCCCTTACTATATCACCTGGTGTACCGACGTCATTGTTGTCTCCGTATAGCATAGTAAGGGCAAGGTCCGCCGGCGCCATTTTGGTTGCTGGCATCCGACGGCCCTACTGAATGCGATGTGTCCCGAACCGTTCCTGTGGTGCCGGCGGAGAAGCACGGACTTGTATCAGGTGTAGTGTGTGATCGGAGTGCAGTGCGTGGGTCGGTGGAAGAGGGTACTTTAATTTAAATTCGGAGGGTGTGTGAAATGCGTGGCTTCCCAATGTGGCAGCCAGGAATTCGTGTTTTGGTGTGTTTGGGAGGGTGGGTGAAGTAAGTGACGTTGGCAGGCGTGTGGGTGGGGGTGTGTGGTGTGATGAGTGTGGATTTCTGTGTGTTATGAGGGAGTGTGAATGAAAGACAATAGCCCTGTGTGGGGGTGGGGTGTGGTGTGTGAAAGGTGTAAGAGGTTGCGCTTGCGCTGACGGCCACCAGATGTCGCTGTTTTGTGTAAGCAATTTTTAAACTTGTATTACCTGTCACAGGTGTGACCTATATGTAATGTAAGTGTATAAGATCCTTCCCATATGGGAAGTGAATGTTGTGTGCAAATTTGAACGCATTCGGTTAAGCGGTTGGCGAGATTAGCGACGACGTACAAACTATTTAACATTTTTATTTATATAGATATTGACCTCATTGTCATCTAAATCTCTTGATGACAAATTTATGATCTTATTCTTATTTAATACTGAAATCTCCGATCTTGATTTGTTGTGAACCGATTGTTGTAGCTGCCTCTTCTCCCTTTCCCTCTCCATTCCCCTCTCCCCCTGAAAAAAGAAGTGGACGGTTTACTAACTAGGGGTTCACCTATTATTGAATCTCTTTCTGAATCTTTTCTCCAGAATTTTCCAATTTCTTGTACCCTAGTTAGATGATCTTCTTTATTAACATTAGTAAAAAGGGATGCTGAAGGATCTATGTCTGAATCGGTATTACTTCTTGTACGTTTGGCATTTCTGTCAAGGTTGGGGCTATCTTGTTGTCTTTTCTCACTTCTTTCATGATTATTATACATTCTATTATCAACTTTGTTTACATTATCATGGTTCTGTTTGTTATAATTAGGTTTACTAGTGTACTGCCAAGAGTACACACGATTATTGTTGTAATCTCCTTCGTCACGTCTAAATTTATCAAATTTTGTTGCCTTTAAATCCTTAGTAAAACTTTTCACATTATTTTTATAATCTTTATGAATAAGATCAAAACATAAATCGTGTTTCTTTAAATAATCCAAATGCTCATCTAGTTCACTCTTCAATTTCTCTTCTCTTTGTTTGGAGGTCTTAATTATTAATATCATTAAGTCTAAAGAGCATTTGTTGAGGATCGCTTCCCAGCAGTTCATAAATGTGGAGTCGTCTGGAAACATGCTCGGTGGCATCTATTCTTTTTTGTTTTCCTGACGGCTATCATAGATCGCCTACCTCTTTGTTTTCTTGGACCATACTTACTTCATGGTCGGTCGCTTCCGTCTGGTCTTCGTGCTCACTCTACTCGGTCTCAAGCAACTTCCTGGGCGGAGTGTCAGCAAGTATCTCTGCATGAGATTTGTAGGACGGCGACTTGGAAGTCTTTACATATTTTTTTGCTAGACATTATCACCTGGATGTTCAGGCACCAGGATCTGGGGGTTTCGGTGATGCGGTGATCTGAGCAGGACTCTCAGGGTCCCACCCTAGGTAAAGGAGCTCTGGTCTGATCCGGGTACGTACAGGGAAAGGAAAATTGGTTCTTACCTGCTAATTTTCGTTCCTGTAGTACCACGGATCAGTCCAGAGTCCCGCCCATTTCAGTTTGGAGATAAAGGAGAGTCCGCTCGTTCTTGTTATTTACTTTGCAGATAAGTATTTTCACATAATATGTTATTAGGTGCTCTGCTGCCGTTTGAGTCAGTGAGTCTGGTTCTTATGGAATGTTCTCCCAGTTTATAGCAGTTAGCTATTTAGTTGGGTTTTTTAGTTCTTCTGCTTTGTTACATTTAAATACTGACGTATTGTACTGCACCTCACAGAAGGGGCGGAGTCAGTTGGAACTTTTTCTGCCTCCATCTGCTGGTTAGTGGACAGAACCCAGGAGTCTGGACTGATCCATGGTACTACAGGAATGAAAATTAGCAGGTAAGAACCAATTTTCCTCTTCAACCCCTCCTGCATAACAGTATAGAGATTGCTAATCCATAGGGTAAAGGTTAAGGATCAGTTTTGGTTAGGATCACATTTTTGGGAGCAGGTTCACACTTATGTCTAAGTTTTATAAACACAAAAATTATAAATAACATGTTTTAAATTATAACCACAAAAACATTTAACAAAGTCTCTCTCAGCTAATGGTGTTGCATACAGGATGAAGGCACAGCTTTATCACTTGGCTGGAGGTGCCAAATTGCCTGGCTGCAGCTCTGGTGGTACATTTGAGGGTACTCATGCCCCTTCTTCAGATTCTATTTCTATGGAAGTATAGAGTACCAATGCCCTTCTGGTCCAATTTCCATGGAAGACAGCTCTAGTACTAAAGGCTATGTTTCTCACACTTTATTATGGAGACATTAGCCAAGATTATTCTGTGATTACTGCCCCTTGTGAGAGGAATAAACCATTTAACTACCTCTTCTTACTGCCAGGTAGATCCATAATACTGTAAATGCAGATTATAATTTAAAAGTACAGTTTTCTTCAGTCTTCTTTCAAAGATGGCTTAAATACGGATACTGCATTGTAGACAGTTTTGCCATTCATAATCCATCCCTATGATTTTCTTTTTTATTTTACTGGCGTATTAGGACTTTGGCAAGATTAGTCCAGGATCCCTGGATCTTCCAGGTCAGCTTATCTGCAGGTGCCATTAGTGCTTCTAGCCCCAAGCTGATCCCAAGATCAGAAGATCCCATTGCTTTCCAGAATCCAGGCTCTCCCTGTGGAAGCAGCAGCACAAAGAAAAGGAGAGTTTGGGCCAGCCCAAGTTTTTGACAAGCGTGAGAACTGTGTGTCCAGTGTTGAGAGATCTCTTAATCATTGCAGAGTACAGGGTCAGATTACTGCCTGCTGGTAGCAACACACAAGAATGTTTCATATTCTCAGCTCTTGACCTGTGTATTTTTAGGACCTGAGGGACTGCATTGAGAGACTCTGTGGGTTCATTAGCACCTCACTGACCTGTGAAGAACTGGACAATGTAGAGCAACACTGCAGCTTCAACACCATGAGCCAGAACAAAATGGTAAACTGCACTCTGATCTCACCTGAGATCATAGACCACAGTAAAGGCAAATTTATGAGAAAAGGTAAGGAATCCTGCACAGCAGAGCACTGACACAGGGGCCTGGAAAGAGATCTAGATGTCATAGTGGATAATACATTGAAATCATCAGTTCAGTGTGCTATGGCAATCAAAAAAGCAAACAGAATGTTAGCAATTATTAGGAAGGGAATGGTTAATAAAACGGAAAATGTCATAATGCCTCTATATCTCTCAGTGGGTGATAATAACCACAGACGCCCTCCGGTTGGGGGGCCACGTGCCAATCTCAGTATGCCCAGGGCCAGTGGTCACAGGGGGAGGCTCAATAGTCCATCAATCGCCTGGAAATGGGAGCGGTACACTTAGGGATGCAGAGATTTCTTCCTTTCATCCACAATCGGGCAGTACGAGTTTTTTGTCCAAGAGTGGCCTACATCAACCGTCAAAGGGGAACCAAGAGTCGTCCAGTAGCCTTGGAAGTGGAGAAACTGATGGCCTGGGCAGAACGGCATCTAGCTCTGTTGCCAACCTTTCACATAGCGGGGTTGACAATGTGCAGGCAGACTTTCTCAGCTGTCCCTGGAGAATGGGAGCTGTCCTTGGACGCAATGACTCTCATCTCTTGCCGGTGAGGCACTCCTCATTTGGACTTGATGGCGACTCAGAAAAATGCATAGGCACCTCGCTTCTTCAGTTGCAGAAGGGACCATGGGGCGGAAGGGGTAGATGACCTGGTACTTCCTTGGCCCCACTACGTTCTACTCTACGTGTTTTCTCCATGGCCTCTGGTAGGCAAGATTCTGAGACTAATAGCTCACCCAGGGATAGTTATCCTAGTAGCTACGGAGTGGCCTCAGAGACCATTGGTTCGCGGACCTAGTCAACCTGGCTTTGGACGGTCGTCTGCGCCTAAATCATCTTCCAAACCTGCTGCGCCAGGGTCCAGTATTTTTCGACCAGGTAGATCGCTTTTATCTAGCAGCCTGGCTTATGAGAGGAGACAGTTGAAAAGAAAGGTTATCCTGAGGATGTCATCTTCACTCTCTTACGGGCGCAGAAGACCTCTACTTCCCTAACTTATATCAGGGTGTGGAAGGTCTTTGACTTGGTGTAACGAGCAAGGGGTCCTTCCTCGTCAGGCCTCAGCAAGGGGTTATTCCTTTAGTTCCCTCCAAGTAGCAGCTTTGGGATGTCTTAGAGGCAAGATTGAGGGTGTGACTCTGGCAGCGCATCCGGATATGGTACGTTTTCTTAGAGAGGCGAAGCACTTGAACTCTCCAGTCCGTTCCATTTGTCCTTCATGGAGTCTTAACTTGGTACTCCGGGTGTTATGTGAACCTTCTTTTGAGACCCTCAAGAAGGCCACTTTAAAGGATTTAACTCTCAAGACGGTGTTTTTGGTGGCTATCTACTCTGCTAGGAGGGTCTCTGAGATTCAAGCCCTCTCTTGTAGGGAGCCTTTTCTATGGATTTCTGATTCCGGGATGTCGCTCAGAATGGTTCCATCCTTTTTTCCGAAGGTTGTATCGGCCTTCCACTTAAATCAGTCAGTGGAACTCCTGGCCTTTCCGGTTTTAGATCAGGATACTCCTCATGCTAAGGAATTGAAGTGTCTAGATGTAAGAAGAGTTTTTTTGCATTACCTCGAATTCACCAATGCTTTTTGGTGCTAAGAAAGGACATAAAGCATCTACAGCTACCATTGCCCACTGGTTGAAAGAGACTATCGCTTCCGCTTATATTTGCCGCGGTCGACCCGTTCCAGATGGTTTAAAAGCTTATTTGATCCTGTCGCAAGCTGCTTCCTGGGCAGAGAATCAGTTGGTATCTTCGCAAGAGATTTGCAGAGCAATGACTTGGAGGTCTCTGCACACTTTTGCAAGACACTATTGTTTGAAAGGCCAGGCACTGGACATCAATAAGTTTGGGAGCAGTGTCATTCAAGCAGGACTCTCCAGGTCCAACCCCAGTTAGGGAAGCTTTGGTACATCAGAGTACGTACAGGGAAAGGAAAATTGGTTCTTAACTGCTAATTTTCGTTCCTGTAGTACCACTGATCAGTCCAGATGCCCACCCTTTAGGGAGGGGGGGGGGGGGTGTCCAGTTTTCTCCTTGAGAGTCTGCTCATATTTTCTATTCACAGCAAATTCTATCTGATTTCCTAGGTGCTGCAGAAGATTACAGATTTTTTCTCGTATGTACATAGTTTGGTTTCTTCTTGTCTTTGCTTGATCAAAAAAGCAAACAGAATGTTAGGAATTATTAGGAAGGGAATGGTTAATAAAACGGAAAATGTCATAATGCCTCTATATCTCTCCATGGTGAGACTGCACCTGGAATACTGTGTACAATTCTGGTCGCCACATCTCAAAAAAGATATAGTTGCGATGGAGAAGGTACAGAGAAGGGCAACCAAAATGATAAAGGGGATGGAACAACTCCCCTATGAGGAAAGGCTGAAGAGGTTAGGGCTGTCCAGCTTGGAGAAGAGACAGATGAGGGGGAATATGATAGAGGTCTTTAAGATCATGAGAGATCTTGAACGAATAGATGTGAATCGGTTATTTACACTTTCGAATAATAGAAGGACTAGGGGGCATTCCATGAAGTTAGCAAGTAGCACATTTAAGACTAATCGGAGAAAATTCTTTTTCACTCAGCGCACAATAAAGCTCTGGAATTTGTTGCCAGAGGATGTGGTTAGTGCAGTTAGTGTAGCTGGGTTCAAAAAAGGTTTGGATAAGTTCTTGGAGGAGAAGTCCATTAACAGCTATTAATAAAATTTACTTAGGGAATAGCCACTGCTATTAATTGCATCAGTGGCATGGGATCGTCTTAGTGTTTGGGTAATTGCCAGTTTCTTGTGGCCTGGTTTGGCCTCTGTTGGAAACAGGATGCTGGGCTTGATGGACCCTTGGTCTGACCCAGCATGGCAATTTCTTATGTTCTTAAACTGGTTATTCTGCTTTGGTAATGTTTATACTGAAGAGACGGAGGTGGTACACCAGATTAAGAGGGGGTGCTCTTCAAGTTTTCTCTGTCTCCATCTGCTGGAAGGGAGGCAAAACCCAGCAGACTAGACTGATCTGTAGTACTATAGGAACGAAAATTAGCAGGTAAGAACCAATTTTCCTTTGGTCTGGATCAGGATAACTTTGTTGGACAGCCAATCTCTCTGAAAGCCCATAGCATGTACCTGATCACTGAAACTCCAGTAACTTGATTTGACAAGAACATTCCTAAGCGAACCAGAGACCCTGGGTACCAAGCCCATTTATATGAGCTCCCCACCCAGGGTGGATGCACCTGTGAATAGTAGAATTTGAGAATGGAGACTCTGAAAAGAGATAAGAGTTAAAATTTATTCCTGAAAAAGCTGAAAACATGCGTGCTGTCGAGTTTTATTTACTGAATTTGATAAGGGATATCTAGTAGGGGTCATATTTATGGGGAGATTGTATGGTGACCCCTGATGATACTAATGGGCCTTATTGGAAATAGCGGTGCTTAATAACTGGAGAAAGGTATTATTTTTATTGTTTTAACTATCTGTTTTTTATATTGTATTTTATTTTTTCGTACGTTACTTTTGGCATTTTTCCAGGAAGGCGATTAATATATGTAATAAAAAAAGGGTTTAGTCTTGTTTTATATGTATGTACTTTGAATTATTTTTTTTGTCTTATAACCCGCCTAGCACAACTGGATTAATAAGGGAAGGATATATAGATGTTTTCAAATAAATGGCTTTTGAAAATTGCTATGATAGTATGTTTCATTTACACATGTAACTCCTTTTAAAATTACCTCCTGAAGTAAATAGACCCCCTTAGATTTGGAGGCCTCTAGCAATAAGTAATCACCTTTTGCACCTGAATGTATCCTTCTTTGAAGTCACAAAAGGTGAAATATAAATCGAAATGACATCTTTAAACGAAGAGATTTCCTTCCTTGCAGGCTCAGGGTGTGGAGGAGCAGAGGGTGGTGGGGGTTGTGATTTTGGATTGCACCCAGAATATTCTCCTAACTTGCAGGTGTGGTTGGGGATTGGAAGCAGCTCTTCACAGGACCACTGAACATCCTCTTTGACAGAGTTTACCAGGAAGAAATGAGCAATTGTAAGCACAGCTTCCCCCTGGCCCAGGACTGAGACTTGCTGCTGGGCAGAAGAGCCCAGAAGGAGTCATCCTAGCACGGAACATCATGGCTGAGCTTACATGACCACCATGCACTTAACCCAGCTAAACCTGAACTATGCATGTTACTGACTTAGAGGAATGAGATGTGGGCAAAGCTTCCAATCCTGACTGAGGGGATGTGAGTGCCGTCTCTTTGTAAATAGATAAAGGTCTTATGGGACAGCATTTTCTGCAGATATTTTCTTGCTGAAATTAAGCTATGACACAATCCAGGAACATAAGACTTTTGAAGTTAAAATTATCAGACACTTCAGATCTGACAAGAAAAGTCTCAAAGACATGGGTTTCTTAACCCATTATGTGCCATAAAATTATACTGCTGTCACCTTCTCATCACCCATCAAACCTCGCCCTCTCCTCCTTTCCCCTATCATTGGAAGACCTTTCGCTTATATTTCCTGGTAAAATGTCATCTTTTGCTCATTCTATTCTGACCTGAGCAGGAGAGTTTTAGCTTTCCAAAACTAGACAAGAAATGTATTAAGTTAGTCCATTCACAAGGTATCAGCTGCTATGAGGTCCATATTCAGCCGCTGGCAAAGTTGTCTGGCTAATTTCCCCAGGAAATTCAGCAGTGCAAGTGCAACTGTAGCTCTCAAAGTTAGCTGGATATGTTTATTTGACCAACTTTAGGGATCCTCTCCGGCAGTCCTAAGGTTATTTGGCTATGCCACTCCATCCTGAAATGCAACTAGACCATTCCTGATGTAGCCGGATAAATGTTTAGCTGGCTATAAACTTAGCCAGCTATGACTGGAGCAGTCAGAGCGGCAGGATTTTCAAATCCAGTATTTATCCGACTAGGTAACAAACTTAGTCAAATGCGCCAAATATTGACCTCATATTTTTTGTTTTTATTTGTTAAATCGGTATTTCCATGTCTGCAAATGGAAATTATTGGGTAATTCCTGTACGTGTCTCTCTGCTCTGATTCTCTTCTAGTAATACAGCAAGAGCTGTCTGCATCGGGGTGTACATATGCCTGATGCACACTCTCCCTGGCTTTCCAGCTACCATGAGCTCAAATCTTTCCTCCAATGGAGAGAATAAAAGCTGGGCAGACAAAGAGACAGCATGAAGGCAAGGTTTGAGCATACTCTTAAAATGGGGAAGCATCAGGATCCTCTCCTCTGTCTGCTGAGTTGCCAGCAAAACACATTGGTCCATTTACTGCAGTTGCTACCTTTTGCTAGCATCAATCTGGAGAGACCATGATTCAGCTCCTTAAATAAAGCAGAACAGGATGGTCACTCCAAGTAATATCCAGTCCTTTCTTTTAGGCTATGTCACTCTGTCAAACTTCTGGCAGTATGCTCTCCATGCATCATCAAATCATCTTCAGAAGGGCAGGGGACAGATAGCATCCTAGTTTGCAAGCACGGGGTAAGGTATGAAGTGGTAAAAAAAGATTGGATAAGTTCTTGGAGGAGAAGTCCATTACCTGCTATTAATTAACTTGACTTAGAAAATAGCCACTGCTATTACTAACATCAGTAACATGGGATAGACTTAGGTTTTGGGAATTTGCCAGGTTCTTTTGGCCTAGATTGGCCACTGTTGGAGACAGGATGCTGGGCTTGATGGACCCTTCCATGTATGAAAATTGTCCATTTAATCCTACTCTCTGTTTCCTGTCTTTTAGCCAGTTTGTAATCCACAGTCATAAGTGTTGGTGCTAATATCTCAAGGTGTTTAAGTAAATGAAGTAAAATTGAAGAAGCATCAACTCTTATTAATAAATAGGACACTGACTTGTAGTTAGATTTAGATCCAGGCACAAACTGTCCATATGCAGTATAAAAACAAAAGTTGAGTTTAGGATATTGCACCATACCTAAATGGTCAGAATGGTTTTCTTATCCAGTAGCAATGCCTCAAGGTTCTGCTTTATCCACAGCCCTTTTATATATATATATATATATATATATATATAAGTCCTTTAGGTCAGCTTTTATCTTCTTTAGGTTTTATATAGCGTTATGTATGCTGATGACTTACAATTTTATATCCTGAGTGAGTTTGGGTGGCAAGGAACAAGTTAGTCTTAAATTCTGTTTTTTTAAAATTGTGGACATTACATCATTTGAGATATGTATTAGAGCGTAATGTTTTTCGTACTTTGGTGCAGTCATTTGTCAATAGACTGCTGTAATGGTCTGTTTATGGGTTTGCAGGGATCTGGTATCCGTGCATTGCAAGTATTGCAAAACTCTGTTACGAGGCTGGTCATTCGTAGCCAATCATGGGATCATGTCACTCTCCTTGTTATACGAATTAGACTGGCTACTCCCCCTAGTATTGCATTCGATTTAAATTTTTGGTTCTAATTTTTAAAGCTTTGAAAACAGAGGAGCCATTATGTTTAAAGAATCTTTTAAACCTTTGTGTCCCAGATTGTTCTCTTCATTCACAAGATTTGGGTTTATTAAAAGTTCTTATGATTTAAAGAGACCCACTTGTCAGAGATTAGAAAGTGGCCTTTGTCTGTTATTGGTCCAATAATATGGAATTCATTGTCCAGGAATTTGCGTTTGTCTGATTTAAAATTCTTTTGTAAACAACCAAAGATCTTATTTTTGAAACTTATTAAAATGAAGTTAAAATTATAATTGAGTGCTTTATATTAATCTATAGGGTCTATTTAGGTTGGTTTTTTTTGTTGTTGTTGGTTTTTTTTTTAAAGATGTGCTTTCGACTTGGTTGACCATTCCATTTTATTGCAGAGATGCAAGGAAACTGGGATGGATGGAGTAGTTTTTGAATGGTTGGAAGATTATCTTAGGGATAAACAATGTGTTTTCTTTCAAGGGAAGCAGTTGTTATGGCAGATAATGGAGATGGGGGACTGCAGGGGTCCTCCCTTTTCCCATTGCTTTTTAATGTATTTATGGTACCATTGGGAAAAAGTATTCTAGCTTTTGGATTTGATTTGGGAAACAGAGTGATGCCATGGTAGGAGTGAAAGCAGAGTTGCTTTCTTGTTCTCCGAGGACAGCAAATGGGTGACATCATCAGATGGAGCCCCGATGCCGAAAATTTATGTCAAAGTTTCTAGAACTTTGACTATGCACATTAAGCATGCCCAGCAAGACCTATACCACACATTCACATGGGGTCCCTCTGTCTTGTAACATAGAAGTATAATTAAAACAAAAAAATAGGAAAAACCCAACTCCGTGGGGTGGCGGGTGGTTTCATGAAGGCTAACATGCTGCTGTCCTCGGAGAACACCTGTTATAGGTAAGCAACTCTGCTTTCTCCAAGGACAAGCAGGAGGGTAGTCCTCACACATGTATGAATCCCTAGCTATAGTCTGCTTCCCAACACAAAAGGGGACCAACAATCACATAACCATGTGCCAACGAGCACAACATCACCCGTGCTGTTGGTAACAGAGGGGGATACAGCCTGTATCCCCAAAAAATGGGCAAACAGGTTCTGAAGGACAGATTGGCTGAACCTACTGTTGTGTTAGCCATCCCTATCCAGACAGTAATGAGATGTGAATGTGTGGAGAGAACTCCTCGTTGCAGCCTTGCAGATGTCCTGCATGGGAACTGCTAGCAAGTGGGCCACCAATGCTGCCATGGCTCTGACCAGATGAGCCTTGGCAAGACCCCCAAGATGAAGTCTCGCATGGGCATAACAGAAGGAGATGCGAACTGCTAGTCATTTGGATAGTGTCTGTTTGGCAACGGCAACACCCAACCTGTTTTTTGTGTGGGGCAGGAGAACGAATCAGGGACTTTTGTTCATACCACACAAAAAATCTCCTCCACTTCAATCCATAGGATTTTCTAGTGAAAGGCTTTCTAGAAGCCAGCAGGACCTGAGACACATCTTCTTCTGAAAGATCAAGTGGCTGCAGAAATAATCTCTCAACATCCAGGCTGTGAGCGACAGGGTCTGGAGGTTGGGATGCAACAGCCTGCCTTAGTCTTACATGATGAGATCTGGGTTAGTCCCCAGACTGATCGGTCTCTGGATGGACTACTCCCGTAGGAGTGGAAACCAGACCTGGTACGGACAATGAGGGGCTATGAGAATCCTTGTTCTTGCAAAGCTTCAAGAGAGTCTTCACCACTAAGAGAATTGGAGGATACTCATACAAAGAACCTTGCCCCAATGACGGGCAAGGGCGTCTGAGGCTGGTTTGCCATCTGACCTGTACAGGGAGCAGAACTGAGGCACCGTCCTGTGCCTTGCAGGGGGATGTAAACAAATCTATGTCCGGAGGTGGAATATCTGATTTGCTATCCCCTGGTCTAGGGACCACTCATGGGGTCTGAAGACTCAACTTAGTCTGTCTGCTACCATGTTCTCCATCCCGGCCAGGTACATGGCCTTGAACACCATACTGTGGGGCAGGGCCAATGACTATATCTGGACCACTTCCTGACACAGGAAGTACAATGCTGTGCATCCCTACTTGTTTACATACCACATGGCTAACTGGTTGTCTGTCTGGATCAGGATAACTTTGTTGGACAGCTGATCTTTGAAAGCGTGTACCTGATCACCCAAAACCCAAGAAAGTTGATTTGACAAGAGCGTTCCTGAGCGGACCAGAGACCCTGGGTATACCGAGCCTATCTACACGAGCTCCTCACCCCAGGGTGCATCCATTCATGATTAGAACAGTTTGAATAGGGAGACTGAGAAAAGAGATCCCCTGTTCCAGATTTGAAAGAACCCGCCACCAGGACAATGAGTCCTGGAGAGATGGGGTGACTTGGATGCAATCTTGGAAGCTCTGAGTGGCTTGGTGTCACTGCAACCTCAGGGTCCAATGGGCTCCATGCATGTGTAAACGTGCTAAGGGAGTAACAGATGGTTGTGGCCATATGGCCCAACAGCCTCAACTTGTACCAGGCTGACACCTGCTGGCTCTGTTAAATTTATGCAACAATGGTCGCCAAGGTGACAACCCTCTGGCGAAGCAGAAAGACCTTGGCCTAAGCTGTGTCTAGCAGAGCTCCAATGAAGTCCAATTGAAGTGACGGGCTATGATGGGACTTGGGTAGTTGAGAACGAAACCTAGTGACTCCAACACCTGAATGGTCAAGCACATGGGCCTGATGGCCCCAACCTGAGATGTGCTCTTGAACAGCCAATTATCCAGATGCGGGCAAACACACACCCCCAGCCTGTGGAGATGCGCCACCACCATGTTCAGGCATTTTGTAAAGACCCACTGAGTTGGACGCAAGCCCGAATGGCAACACCCGGTAATGGAAATGCTGATTTCCCACAAAAAATCCAAGATACTTCCTGTGACAGGGGAAGATCTCGATATGAGTGTATGCGTCCTTTAGATCGAGGAAGCATTGCCAGTCCCCTTTTTGTAAAAGGAGTATCAAGGTGCCCAGGGAAATCATCTTGAACTTTTCTTTTCTTAGAAACTTGTTCAGGTCTAGGATGTTAGCATGGGGCACATTTAAAACTAATCGGAGAAAGTTCTTTTTTACTCAACGCACAATTAAACTCTGGAATTTGTTGCCAGAGAATGTGGTTCGTGCAGTTAGTATAGCTGTGTTTAAAAAAGGATTGGATAAGTTCTTGGAGGAGAAGTCCATTACCTGCTATTAAGTTCACTTAGAGAATAGCCACTGCCATTAGCAATGGTTACATGGAATAGACTTAGTTTTTGGGTACTTGCCAGGTTCTTTTGGCCTGGATTGGCCACTGTTGGAAACAGGATGCTGGGCTTGATGGACCCTTGGTCTGACCCAGTATGGCATTTTCTTATGTTCTTATGTTCTTATGGACAGAGTCCTCCTGTTGCCTTTGGAATCAGGAAGTACCTGGAGTAGAATTGCTACCCTCTTTGCCCTGGCTGTACAGGCTCGACTGCTCTGGCTATTAAGAGGGAGAAGAGCTCCATTAGCATTACCTCCTGATGCGCTACTGGCCCCCAATTTGGGCACAGAGGGCAATTTGGCGGGATCCCCAATAAATTTAATTGGTACCCTTGGCGGACGATGGATAGAACCCACTCGTCTGAGGTTATACCGGGACACTGATTGACAAAGAACCATAGCCTGTCCTTGACCGGAGGGTCCAATGTCCCTGGTACAGGCAACTGGCTACAGCTCAGTCAAAAGCTCATCCGTGGAGTTGAATGAGGAGTCAGCTGGGGTTTGTGGGCTCTCTGCTGCCTGAGATAGCTGCGGGAGTCCTGATGGTCTGGATGGGAGTGAGGAGGCGGAGGATAGTACTTCCTTTAGTGAAAGAGAGACTTCTTTGGCCCTGGTCTCGCCGGACCCCTGAATGAGGCGGATGGGTCCAGACTACTTGCAGATGGTGGTTGAAGGGTTTTATGGTGGTCCCAAAGTTGGGCCACAACATTTCTATCTCCGAAGGGATTCTCTCCAGTACATGGCACATCAGCAAGTCATTCCTGTACCTCTGGTTGGAGATCCGAGGCCTGCAGCCATGCCATTCTGTGGGCACCGATTTCCACTGCAGAGAGACTCTGCCATCTCGAAAACGTAGGTTGCACAGACCTCATGTTTTCTGCCCTCAAGGCCCTTATGCACAAGTGACATGAGGAAGCAGGTGCAGACACCTCCTACACCTGCTTCCAGATGTCCCATAGAGCTAGTAGGTGGCAATACGGGCAATAAGCATGGCACCTTGAAATACTTTCCTTCCAATGTCGTCCATCATGCTATGGTCCTTCCCTGGAGGCGCCAAGCAATGAGTCCGAGAGCGCTTGGCCCTCTTGAGGGTGGATTCAACCAACTGACTAGTGGAGCAGCTAACCCCGTCTGCCTTCTTATTGACAGGAGGTACTATGAGGGGGTGTTCCTATATCCTCAACAGCAACTCCTTAAGGATCTCGTGTACCAGAGCTGCCACAATCTCGTGCTGATGCTTCACGAACTGGAGGATCTCAAGCATTTTGTACCTGTTATCCTACGCTGTCAATAACTGAAAATGAATGGCTTCAACCATCAACCTCACAAACCCTGTGAAGGTTGTCCTCAGGCAGAGTCTTCCTTCACTCCTATAGAGGAGAAGGTTATGAAGGGAGGCCCGAGGAGGAGGGCTCCGAAACATCATCCCCCAGGGGTCATAGGGTTCCTCATCCTCACTGTAGGCAGTAGGGGATGGGTCCCTAGGCACCAGTAGAACTGGATGGGGGCCTAGAGACCTTCATGTCTCCACCGGCCTCGATAGAGCTTCCTCCTCAGAGTATCTGGCGGTGATCACTATCAGTAGGGGATGCCTCAGTGGGCCTCTGGGCACCGAAGCTGTCCTGGAAACCAATGCCAGCTGGATTGGTAATGCATCAGTGAGCACATTGAGATTCTCCAGAAGCAGTATGAGGATGGGCGGCACCGGGTCTGGTGCCGTTGGTACCACAGGTTCGAAATCCTGCAGCGCCCATTCTACCATTACCTGGACTCGACGCTCCAGTTCCTCCTCAAATGTTGACAATGCTAAGACAGACTGGAAGGAAGGAGGGTTAGCCAGATCTTCTTCAGACCTTCAAAGTGGATCGGTGACTGGCATCAGGACCAGTGGAGACTGTCGTCGACCCCTGGCACCGATAGAGGATTGGCACTGCTTTCCACAGTGTCGCTTCGGAGGAATCACGCCAAAAGCTGGTGCATCCCCATGCCCAGCACCGTGCACCAACGAGGACAGATTACCAATGCTTCTTTGTTTTTCCCACAATGCTCGGCCCATCTTTCCTCAGTGCTGAAGCCGATGATGAGGAACACAACATCCTCGGCCTGGAGGAGATCGACGATGGAGGTCTCCGGTACCCCGTCCCCCGGCGACATCTGTGGAACTGACGGTCCTGCTGATGTCTATGGCTTGATGTCCATCAGTGCGGCTTCTTGATTCTGTGATGTCAATGCCGCTAATGCCAATGGCTTGGATTTGTTTGACAAGATGGAGCAGCATTTCGTCAGTCGCAATCAACATCCCTTTGGGGTCATATGGATGCATAAGTGGCACCCCTGGCCATCATGCATTGTCCCTAGGCAGAGAGGACACATCTCATGTGGATCTATAATGGATACTGGGGGCATCGTGAAAAACCGGACATGTCATGATGGAATGAAAGAAAGGGGTACTAACAGAGCACGATTGCAGCAGGGCATCGATGGCCAGCGGGCAGGATGCACCATCACCGGGGGGGAATTGACCACAAAAGGAAACTTACCTGAATTGCTCAAAACCCTGACTAAGAGACACTATGGGGGGGGGGGGGGACGGGGACCTGGTGACCGAACAATGAGAAAAACCCTCAAAAAATGCAAGAAAAACAGTTTTCCACAAGGCCAAAAACAGCCAAAGTGAGCTCACTCACACCACGAGGCTTACAGCTCTGTGGAAAAAGATAGACTGGAGAGGGACCCCGCATGGATGCGTGGTAAAGGGCATGTTGGGTATGCTCAGTATTCCTAGTCAAAATTCTAGAAACTTTGACATGTTTTCTGCATTGGGACTCCTTCTGATGTCACCCATGTATGAGGTCTACCATCCTGCTTGTCTTTGGAGAATAGTGGTTTACAAGAGGTTAGGAATTGGTTGATGGAGAATAAATTGGTTTTGAATGCAGCCAAGACAGAGCTTCTACAATTGGTTAAGGGAGGAATAGCCCAGATTGGGAAGAGTTAGTGTGTAAAGAGGAAACTACGTCATTAGGGGTAAAATTAGATTTAAAAAAATTGACCTTGGAGAAACAGCTTGCATTAGTTGCAAAAAGTACCTTTTGGAAATTGAAAATGTTAAAACAATTGAAGCCATATCTGGATTTGCAACTTTGCGGGCAGTGGTGTATGCCTTAATTTTGATTCAAAGATTACTGTAATGCGATCTATTTGGGAATGCCAATTAGGAAATTGCAAGTTGTTCAGAAGGTGTCAGGAAAGGTAGTAACAGGCAGCTTGAGAAGGACACCCAGTAATGGCATTGTTATTACAGCTATATTGGTTACAGGTAAAGGCAAGATGAAAATTATAATGTGATTCTGGCTTTTATGTTGTGAGGCCCGATCGCGACCACACGCACCCGGACCCCCCACCTCCTCCACGCATGCAGTCCGGGGTCTCCCTCACGGCAGCCCGCGGCACACGGGCCGCGGTGCGACGGCATCAACTCTCCGGAGAGCAGCGTCAGGGAAGCCGCGGCTGGTCCCGCCTCTTAAAGGGGCCGGGATGCAGAATCGAGGCCGGCCCCGGAAGATGACATCATCGGGGAGGGAGATTTAAACTCCCTCAGTGAAGGTTTGGACGCCTTCACAACAGGTCTCTGTGGTTGGTTGTTTTCCTTGCTCTTCATTGTTTCCTGGTTTGACCTTGGACTGTTTCGGATTTCGCTGTTTGCCACCTGCCTCGACCCCTGATTGGATTTTGGACCTTGCTGAGTTTGCCTGCCGCCTGCCTTGACCCTTGCCTGGTATCTGGACTGTGTTTGCCTGCCGCCTGCCTTGACCCTTGCCTGGTATCTGGACTGAGCTTACCTGCCGCCTGCCTTGACCATTGCCTGGTATTCTGGACCGTGTCTGCCTGCCTGTCTCTGGCCGGAACCCGGATTGCGTAGTGGCCCAGCTGAGGTCACCGTGTGGGTTGGCCGTACTACGGGATTTCCACCTTCCTGAGGCGAAGTTCACCTAGGTACCGCAGGTGGGTGTTCTCTCGTCCCGGGTCAAGGGTCCACTATCATAACATTTTAAAATTAAGAAAAAAGGGCTCGCCACATTTGAGAAATAGTTTGAAGTGACATGAGACAAGAAATGTGTGCTCTGTAGGCAAACATCTAGTGCAGTTGGTACCAGCTAAAATATTTGGCCATTCGCAATTATTTAAAAAGTCCTTTTCAGATTCTGTTCCAATTTTATGCAACAGTCTCCCGGTTGATATAAGAGCAGAAACTGAGTTAAAATTATTCCTGAAAAAGCTGAAAATATGCATGCTGTCTGCAGTTTTTTTTTACTGATATCTAACAGGGGTCATTTTTATGGGGAGTTTGTATGGCGACCCCTGATGATACTAATGGGCCTTATTGGAAATAGCAGTGGCTGGTGATTTTGGTGCTTAATAATTGGAGAAAGATAAAACAATAAAAATAATACCTATCTGTTTTATATTGTATTTTATTTTTTCGTACATTACTTTGGGCATTTTTTTACAGGAATGCAATTAATAAATATATGTAATAAAATAAAGGGTTTAGTCTTGTTTTATATGTATGTACTTTGAATTATGTTTTTTGTCTTATAACCCACCTAGCACAACTGGATTGATATGGGAAGGATATAAATGTTTTCAAATAAATAAATGGCTTTTGAAAATTGCTATGATAGTATGTTTCATTTACATATGTAACTCCTTTTAAAATTATCTCCTGAAGTATATGGACCCCTTAGATTTGGAGGCCCCTAGCAATAAACAATCACCTTTTGCACCTGAATGTATTCTGCTTTTGAAGTAAAAAAAAAAAAAAGTGAAATATAAATCGAAATGACATCTTTAAACAAAGAGATTTCCTTTCTTGCAGGCTCAGGGTGTGGAGGAGCAGAAGGTGGTGGGGGTTGTGATTTTGGATTTCACCCAGGTGTGGTTGGGGATTAGCAGCAGCACTTCACAGGAGCACTGAACATCCTCTTTGACAGAGTTTATCAGGAAGAAATGAGCCATTGTAAGCACAGCTTCCCCCTGGCCCAGGACTGAGACTCGCTGCTAGGCAGAAGAGCCCAGAAGGAGCCATCCTGGCACAGAACACCATGGCTCGGCTTACATGGCCACCATGCACTTAACCCAAACAGCAGCTAAACCTGAACTATGCATGTTACTAACTTAGAGGAATGAGATGTGGGCAAAGCTGAGAGTCAGTGACAGGGCAGAGCTTCCAATCCTGATTGAAGGGATGTGAGAGTGCTGTCTCTTTGTAAAAAGATAAAAGTCTTATGGGACGGCATTTTCTGCAGATGTTTTCTTGCTGAAATTAAGCTATGACACAATCCAGGAACATTTTGAAGTTAAAATCATCAGACACTTCAGATCTGACAAGAAAGGTCTCAAAGACATGGGTTTCTTAACCCATTATATGCCATAAAATTATACTGCTATCACCTTCTGATCACCCATCAAACCTCTCCCTCCCCATAAAGTACAGGCTGCATATCCTATTTAAAGTTAACCCAAGTTGTCCTGCAAGTTGCTGACCAGTTATCCATTAAGTGCCTCCTTTGATCATCTTAAATCTGTCTGAGCAATGATTTGTCCAGACAAAATTTAACCATTCTGGGCAGAGTTGGGGAGGAAATGTTAATCATGAAAGTATGTCTGGATAATTTCCAAGGATAGACACATCTTTCTAATATCATCCACAAAAACATTATCCAGATGTCTAAAAGTTATTAAAACTGCACGTTAACATATTAGTAAATATTCCTTTTAGACACCTGTAGCCAGACAAATGATGAAGACCTAAATTTGAGGATATTTATCCTAAATAAAGCATGGAATGTTTTTTGGATATTGCTCACGTAACTGAATACAGCAGCATCATGGCATATTGAATAAATGTCTCTAGATCTGAAATATTTGAGCTAGAACCTAAAATCAAACTTCCTCATTTATACCTGAATTCAAATCTCTCAACCCAGGATTTAGGTACTGGAAAATACCAGTGGTTTCCAAGTTGCAGAATCCGCATGAAGATGAATATATTTTTATAATCGAAAAGATTACAGCAGTCTTTGAGAAAAATATTTCTTTTTCTGCATCCTGCACAGGCAAGAGTTAACATCATTAACCACCTTGCCTCCACTATTCTATTTCTTTCAAAATCTTCCTTTTAATCTATCTTCTGTTTTTCTTGTTCAGCTACACTGCAAAATATTAACTTTTATCTGTAATAGAAAAACATCACAAAATAAATGTATTACTTTATTAAAATCAGTAATCATGTTGCCTGGTTGCAAGGTTGACATGGAAGGGATCAGACCCAGGAACAATCACAAGCACAATATTATATTTGCTATTGGATCCTCATATTCAAAGGGTTTGTCAGAGTAATCCGGACAATTCCCTTTGCTCCCTAGATCAGTTTTAGCCAGTGAGTGCTGATCTTCAGCAATTTCCAGTTAAAGTTATCCAATTGACCTTTAGTTTCCTGGGATATTCAGCGGGCCAGTGAGCTGGAAAATAACCTGAGTGGCACTGACTATTGACCTCCTATATAGAACTAATCCCATTATTACATGCACTCTGAGAGCATGTCATAGTGCCTGCAAGAAGCCTCAACCTTACTCTTACCTTTATGTGTTAATTAACAAACATTGCTGATAACTTTCTCCAGTCTCCTGCCTTTGAGACTTCTGGGACAAATGTGGAATGGGACTTATCAAAACTGTTTGGTCAGTGGCGGATTTAACACCGTCCCCAGCTATCTCTAGGTACCCCCTCTCAATTTGCCCCCAACTGGGGAATGCATCTCAAGTTGCGAGTTGTGCCCCCTCTCACTGATGCATGAGCTGGATGTGGCAGCTGCGTGTGGCAGCTGCCACACGCAGGTTACCTGCTCTGCCTTCCCATGTATTTGCCTTTTGCTCACACTACATGGAAAACCTCCACTCCAGTCCATAAGACTTTCTAGTGGAAGGCTTTCTAGAACCCACCAGGACTGGAGAGAGATCCTCTGAGAAATCGAGTGGTTGCAGGATTAACTTCTCAATATCCAGGCTGTGAGCAACAAGACCTGGAAATTGGGATATCACATCCCCCCTCAATCGTGCGTGATGAGATCTGGGGAACTTCCTAGACTTATTGGACTCTAGATGGACAATTCCCTTAGGAGTGGAAACCAGATCTATCTTGTCCAATAAGGGGCTATGAGGATCTTAGTCCCTTGTCCTCATGAAGCTTCAAGAGAGTCTTTGCCACTAAGAGAAATGGAGGATATGCATATAGAAGATCTTTGTCCCAATGATGGGAAAGGGCATCCAAGGCTGGTTTGCCATCTAACCTGTACAGGGAGCAAAACTGAGGCACCTTTCTTTTGCAAGGGGATATGAACAGACCTACATCTGAGCTACCCCAGAGGCGGAATATCTGATTCTCTACTCCCTGGTCCAGGGGCCACTCGTGGGGTCTGAAAGCATGACACAGTCTGTCTGCTACCAAGTTCTCCATCCTGGCCAGGTACATGGTCCTGAGCACCATCCCATGGGACAGGGCCCATGACCAGATCCCATTTCTCTTTGCTTGTTGACATACACATTGGTACTTATTTGTCAGTTTAGATCAGGTCAACTTTGTTGGCCAGCTGATCTCTGAAAACCCATAGTGCATACCTGATTGCCCAAAGCTCCAGGAAGGTGATTTGACAACAGCTTTCCTGAACAGACCAGAGACCCAGGATGCTGAGCCCATCTACATGATCTCCCCCCAAGGTGGATGCATTCATTGTTGGGGACAGTTTGAGTAGGAGGACTTCAAAAAGAGATCCTCCGTTCCAGATTTGAAAGTCCTCGCCATGAGGACAATGAGTCCCAGAGAGATGGGGTGACTTGGTGACAATCCTGAAGGTTTTGCATGGCCTGGCACCACTGCGACCTCAGGGTCGCAGTGGTGCCAGGCCATGCTCATGTGTAATTGTGCCAAGGGAGTGTCATGGATGGCTTCAGCCATATGGCTCAACAGCCTGCTGGCTCTGCTGACACCTGCTGGTGATGGTCATCAAAGTGATGGCCTTTGACGAGGTAGGAAGACCTTGGCCTAGGCCATGTCTAGTAGGGCTCCATATAAAGTCAAATTGAGGTGATGGGCTGAGATGTGACTTCAAGAAGTTAATAACTAACCCTAGCAACTTCAATGCCAGGATGGTCAAGCAAATGGACCTGACGGCACCTGCCTAACATGTGCTCTTGACTAGCCAATCATCCAAATAAGGAAAAACATGCACCCCCCCAACCTGCGGAGGTGCACCGTCACCATGGCCAGACATTTTGTGAAGACTCGTGGGGCTGATGCTAGCCCAAACAGCAACACCCAGTACTGAGAATACTGTTTTTCCACCACAAATCGGAGATACTTCCTGTGACTGAGGAAGATCTCGATGTGAGTGTATGCATCCTTTACTGCAAGTCTCTTTTTGCAAAAGAGGATCAAGGTGCCAGGGAAAACATCTTGAACTTTTCTTTTTTGAGAAATCTGTTCAAGGCCATTAGGTCTCGGATGGGACAGAGGCCTCCTGTTCTCTTTGGAATCAGGAAGTACCTGGAGTAAAATACGGCTTAGTAGTTATATCCTATAGGAAGGCATGGACTTATTATGTAAGCAAAAATTGCATAAACCTTATTGTTCGTACCCTCTTTGGTAATCCTCAATTCACCCCGGGTTTAGAAATAACGGTGGAAGAATAAAGGGTTAAGTGGTGTACAACAGTTATTTACAGGGGATTCAAACATTGTGAGGCATTTTCAAGATTTAAAAGAAGGCATGTGGATTGAGAACAGAGATTTCTATGATTATCTTCAGGTGAGACACTATTAGGATCATTTATCAAATGCGATGTGCCTTATCATGTGCGATTACTTATTTTTATGGTTAAACTAGATTTTATTATGTATATTTTTGTTACGGCACTCACGCGATCCGGAGCAGCACGGCGCGAGGCAGGGTCCGTCCGGGGTCCGGGGCGCACTCGGGCAGCTTCCGCGACATCGGCAGCGCGGGTTCGATAGTGCTGGGGGGACCCGCCATTTTGGCTTGCTGAAATCGCGCGACGGCGAGGGGAGTCCCGCGCGATTCGGATCCTGGCCACGCCCCCTGACGTCAGACGCCGACGGAGTCCCTTTGCGCGGGAGATTGGAACTATTTAAAGGAGTGCAGTTCTCCTGTTTCCTGCTTCGGCCACGATTGTCTTTGAGCTTTCGCTGGATATTGTTTTGCTCGCTTCCTGACTAGACCCGGACTGTGCCTTGGATATTCTGCCTGCTGCCTGCCCTGTTGGATTATCTGCTGTGGTTCTGATTGCTCGCTGCCTGCCTCGACCCGGACTGTGCCTTGGATATTCTGCCTGCTGCCTGCCCTGTTGGATTATCTGCTGTGGTTCTGATTGCTCGCTGCCTGCCTCGACCCGGACTGTGCCTTGGATATTCTGTCTGCTGCCTGCCCTGTTGGATTATCTGCTGTGGTTCTGATTGCTCGCTGCCTGCCTCGACCCGGACTGTGCCTTGGATATTCTGCCTGCTGCCTGCCCTGTTGGATTATTTGCTGTGATTCCTGATTGCCTGCTGCCTGCCTCGACCCGGACTGTGCCTTGGATTACTCTGCTTACCGCCTGTCCTGACCCGGACTGCCGTCCGGTGCCTGCACTAATCCCCAGCGTCCCGAATACTACTACACTAGGTAAGCGGTCTAAAACTGTGGTTCCACTATATCCGTCTGGTAACCGTAACAGTTGGCCGAAGCCATGGAGCCTGTGGATTTGACCGCCTTACAAGCCATTCCTGGAATGGCTAATAAAATCCAACAACAGCAGGGGGTCCTGGATCAAGTTACAGGGGTCCTGGACCGACTGGTCGCACGTATGGATGCCTTAGCCCACCTACCAACGGGACCTGCACCTAGCGCAGTGGTGACCCCTACCCCTGTCAGGGTACCACCACCGCCTCGTTTCAACGGAACTGCAGCATTGTGTCGAGGATTTATTAATCAATGCAGAATGCATTTCTCTCTGCAACCTGCCTCGTTTCCCAACGATAAGACAAGGACTACTTTTATCCTCTCCTTGTTAGAGGGTCCGGCCTTAGCCTGGGCTTCCCCTCTATGGGAACGAGATGATCCTATCCTCAATTCTTTAGATCGGTTCCTTAAAGAATTTCGCCTAATATTCGATGAGCCAGGACGCTCGTCCTCTGCGGCTAATGATATCCTTCAGATAAAGCAAGGCTCCCGAACCGTTGGGGAATACGCCGTTCATTTCCGCACCTTAGCCACTGAACTTGCTTGGGGCGAGGAAAGTCTGACTGCCATCTTCCGTCAAGGCCTGGCGGAGAATATTAAGGATCAGATGGCAGGTAGAGATCCTCCAGAGACCTTGGAGGGTTTGATTCGACTCGCCATTCGCTTGGACTTACGTTTCCAGGAGAGAACTAGAGAGCGAGCTGCCACTCGGAGAAATTTTCGTTTGGCTCCAACATTTCAGCAACCGATGGTTGTTCCAGCATCTGGCCAGATGTCAACAGATACAGATGAGCCAATGCAGATTGATCGGGTTCGTCTGACTCCCGAGGAACGCAATCGAAGACGAGCCAAGAACCTTTGTTTGTATTGTGCAGGAGCCGGACATTTCCTGAACAAGTGCCCTAACAAACCGGGAAACTCCCGGACCTAGGTCGGGTAGGAGAGGCCTCCCTGGGTTCCACCACTCCCTCTCCACAAGTATTGTTACCTACAACCATTTGTTTACACAACGAACCATTGCATCTGCAGGCATTCCTAGACTCAGGGGCGGCTGGCAACTTCATCCAGGAACTTCTGGTACAGAAATATCAGATCCCGGTGGAGTCCTTGGCCACTCCACTGTCGGTAACTTCTGTCTCGGGACAACCAGTGGGAATGCATATCACCCAGATTACCAGACCTGTGCTGTTACGTACCGGTCTCCTCCACCAAGAGAGCATTCAACTATTAGTACTCCCGTCATCTGTTAATCAGATAATCCTAGGATTACCTTGGCTACGCCTTCATCAGCCTCACATAGATTGGGCGTCTCTAGACCTTGCGAAATGGAGTCCATTTTGCTTTCAACACTGCCTCAAGAAGTTTCCAGACATTCCACTGCAATCTACGCAACTTGTTAATGGAATACCACATTCCTATAAGGATTTTCAGGACGTTTTCAACAAGCAATACGCAGAATCTTTACCACCTCACCGCAAATATGATTGCTCCATTGAAATCCTACCTGGAAAGATTCCACCCAAGGGACGCACCTACTCCCTATCGGAACCTGAATCACTGGCTCTCCGCCAGTATATTGCTGAGAACTTGGAGCGCGGCTTTATACGACCCTCTACCTCCCCGGCTGGAGCCGGATTTTTTTTTGTTAAAAAGAAGGATGGGTCTTTAAGACCTTGCATCGACTACCGTGGTCTTAATTCTATCACCAGGAAAAACAAGTACCCCATTCCTCTCATTTCGGAATTATTCGACCGCATTAAGGGGGCACAAATCTTTACCAAATTGGACTTACGAGGGGCCTATAACTTGATCAGAATTCGGGAGGGGGACGAATGGAAGACCGCGTTTAATACCCATGATGGTCATTATGAATATTGCGTGATGCCCTTCGGGCTTTGTAATGCCCCCGCGGTATTTCAGGACATGATTAATGACATCTTCCGTGACCTTCTTTATTCCCATGTAATAGTATACTTGGACGATATTCTGATCTTTTCCCACTCCTTGTCTCAACATGTGCTTCACGTCCGCCAAGTCCTCCAACGTCTCCGTGAACATCGTCTGTTCGCCAAACTAGAGAAGTGTGTCTTTCATCAGCCGCAGTTACCGTTTCTCGGCTACATTGTCTCCAACAGGGGGTTGTCCATGGATCCTGCCAAGCTCAACGCCATCCTCAACTGGCCTCAACCGGTGGGATTGAAAGCCTTACAAAGGTTCTTGGGCTTTTCCAATTACTACAGGCAGTTTATTCCCCATTTCTCCACTTTAGTGGCACCCCTCACAGCGCTTACGAAGAAAGGTGTCTCTATGCAGCCCTGGCCAGAAGAGGCGGTATTGGCCTTTCATCGTTTGAAGGAGGAGTTCACCACCGATCTCTGTCTCCGCCGTCCAGACCCGGCACGACCTTTTACTCTCGAGGTAGACGCCTCTGCCGTGGGAGTAGGGGCAGTGCTTCTCCAACGATCAGCAGAGGACCAGTGAGTAACATGTGCATTTTTTTCCAAAAAATTTACGCCTGCGGAACGTAATTACACCATCGGTGATCGTGAACTCTTGGCTATAAAATTAGCCTTTGAAGAATGGCGACACCTTTTAGAGGGAGCTCGCCACGTGATCACAGTCTATACGGACCATAAAAATCTCGAATATTTGGCTACTGCCCAGCGTTTGAATCCCCGGCAAGCCCGATGGGCACTTTTTTTTAGCCGGTTTTTTTTTCTGGTCCGCTTTCGGCCTGCCCTAAAGAATGTCCGTGCGGACGCTCTCTCCCGGAGCTTTGACTCTCTTGATGCTCCCGACCCTCCTCGCTTTCTCATCGACCCCGCCAGGATCCAAGTGGCTGCCGCATTCACGGTCCCTCTCGGTAAGACTGTCGTTCCCAAACGTCTCCGCTTACGGGTTCTTCGCTGGTCCCACTCTGCACATCTGGCGGGGCACCCTGGGGTTGCTCGCACCAAGGAACTCCTTTCTCGGCATTACTGGTGGCCTACCTGGGGGAGGGACGTCAAGAATTTCGTGGACTCTTGCCCCATATGTGCGGCCCAGAAGACGCCTCGCCGGAGACCTTTCGGGTTGTTACAGCCGCTCCCTCCTCCCTCGGCTCCGTGGACCCATATTGCCACGGACTTTATTACTGATCTTCCTCCCTCCGCAGGGAATACTGTCATCTGGGTGGTGGTGGATCGTTTTTCCCGGATGGCGCATTTCATTCCTCTTCCTGGGTTGCCCTCCGCTCCTGAACTGGCTCGTCTTTTCTTGCACCATGTCTTTCGCCTCCATGGACTCCCTCTCGATATTGTCTCCGACCGGGGTGTCCAGTTCACGGCGCAGTTCTGGACTAATCTTTGTAAACTTTTACGGGTAAAACTTGCGTTTTCCTCCGCCTATCATCCTCAATCCAATGGACTTACGGAGCGGACTAATCAATCGGTGAAGGCATTTCTCCGGGCCTACGTGAATCAACGGCAGGACGATTGGGCTTCCCTGTTGGTTTGGGCTGAGATTTCCCATAACAACCTTGTCCATCATGCTTCTGGTTGTTCTCCGTTCTTCCTGGTGTATGGCCGGCATCCGAACTTCCCTTTGCCTGTTCGTCCGTCCTCTAATTGTCCGGCAGTCAACACTACCGTCGCCTCCATGTCCCGGTTATGGACTGCAACTCATGCCTTGTTGACTAAACACGCCGCTGCCATGAAGCGCCAGGCTGACAAGCAGCGGTCTCCGGCTCCTGCCCTCCGGTGTGGGGACCTCGTCTGGTTGAGTACTCGTCACCTTCGCTTGCGCTTGCCCTCTGCTAAGTTTGCTCCGCGTTTCATTGGACCCTTCCCCGTCCAGCGGCGGCTTAACCCGGTTACTTATCAACTTTGTCTCCCGTCCTCTTTACGGATTCATAACGCATTCCATGTCTCCCTCTTGAAACCTGCCGTCCTGTCCTGGCCTCATCGTCTGCAAAAGCCCACGCTCCCAGTTCTGCCTGAGGATGATCGCTACGAAGTTCAGGCTATCTTGGATTCCCGACGTGTGCGTGGGCGGCTCCAATACCTCCTCTCTTGGAAGCACTTTGGCCCGGAAGAAAACACGTGGGAGCCTTCTGGTAATATACGGGCCCCTCGGTTACTCCGGGCCTTTCATCGTCGTTATCCCTCCAAGCCTGGTCCTCCGGGGCGGAGGGGGGGGGCTTGCGGGGGGGGGGTACTGTTACGGCACTCACGCGATCCGGAGCAGCACGGCGCGAGGCAGGGTCCGTCCGGGGTCCGGGGCGCACTCGGGCAGCTTCCGCGACATCGGCAGCGCGGGTTCGATAGTGCTGGGGGGACCCGCCATTTTGGCTTGCTGAAATCGCGCGACGGCGGAGTCCCGCGCGATTCGGATCCTGGCCACGCCCCCTGACGTCAGACGCCGACGGAGTCCCTTTGCGCGGGAGATTGGAACTATTTAAAGGAGTGCAGTTCTCCTGTTTCCTGCTTCGGCCACGATTGTCTTTGAGCTTTCGCTGGATATTGTTTTGCTCGCTTCCTGACTAGACCCGGACTGTGCCTTGGATATTCTGCCTGCTGCCTGCCCTGTTGGATTATCTGCTGTGGTTCTGATTGCTCGCTGCCTGCCTCGACCCGGACTGTGCCTTGGATATTCTGCCTGCTGCCTGCCCTGTTGGATTATCTGCTGTGGTTCTGATTGCTCGCTGCCTGCCTCGACCCGGACTGTGCCTTGGATATTCTGTCTGCTGCCTGCCCTGTTGGATTATCTGCTGTGGTTCTGATTGCTCGTTGCCTGCCTCGACCCGGACTGTGCCTTGGATATTCTGCCTGCTGCCTGCCCTGTTGGATTATTTGCTGTGATTCCTGATTGCCTGCTGCCTGCCTCGACCCGGACTGTGCCTTGGATTACTCTGCTTACCGCCTATCCTGACCCGGACTGCCGTCCGGTGCCTGCACTAATCCCCAGCGTCCCGAATACTACTACACTAGGTAAGCGGTCTAAAACTGTGGTTCCACTATATCCATCTGGTAACCGTAACAATTTTTATATTGTAAACCGTGTTGATTAAATTATATTTGTAAAAGCGGTATATAAACACTGTTAAATAAATGAATCCCCTATGATCCCTGGGGGGATGATACCTCAGAGACATCCTCTGAGGGCTCTGAGAGTCTCCCATCAGACCCTTCTTCTCCAGAAGATAAAAGGAAGTCTCCACCTGAGGACTTAACCTTTGCAGGGTTTGTGAGGGGATGGCAGAAGCCATCCGATTTCATTTACTAAGGGAGGAGGATGCTAGGCACAAAATGCTTGAGATACTACAGTTCGTGAAGCCTACTAAGGAGATTGTGGTGGTCACCGTGCACGATATCGTTAAGGAGTTGCTGCTAGGATATGGGAACACCCCCTCACAATGCCTCTTGTTAACAAGAAGGCTGATGGGCTTTACCTTGTCCAGAAGGCTACTGGATTTGATAACTGTCAGCTACCCCACCAGTCAGTGGTTGTCGAATCCACTTTCAAGAGAGCCAAGTGTTTTCGGACCCATTCCTTAGTGCCTCTGGAAAAGGATCACAGAGCAATGGATGCTCTTGCAAGAAAAGTGTTTCACGGGGCCATGCTCATTGCTGCATAATTTCGTATCAGTTCTACATGAGCCAGTACTCGTGGGACATCTGAAAGCAGGAGCAGGTGGTGGCCAAGCAACTGCCTCAACAGCAGCAGAACACCCTCATGTCGCTGGTGCTTAAGGGCCTTAAGTGCGGAAAAATATGTGGTCCGAGCAACCTACAATGTTTTCAAGATGGCATTGAGGGTCTCTGCAGTTTGACTCGGCACCCACACAATGGCATGTCTGAGGCTTCAGAACTCCAACTGGAGGTACAGAAATGACTCGGGGGGGGGGGGGGGGGAGTGACATCACCCTACTGAATAACTGCCTAGGACAAATGCTCCCGATCCCGCCACTAAAATCCACTGCAAATCATACGCATTGAGTCGCTTAAGTCAGCTAAATTCCATATAATTGGCAGCTCAACAAGTCCTGATGTCAGTGAGAAAAAAACATCGACTTAAAACAATATTCTTTTGAAGCTACCTCCCCGAAGTCTGCTGAGGCCATGCTGGCTGAGGAATTGGGAAAGGAAGATGGCGGTCAGGAAGCCCCGATACCAGCGAGAGGAGATCTTACGATTCTTTCCCAGCCAGCGAGCGACCTACCGCCTTCACGAGGCGATTTTCAGGCATGGTTTGGAGATCTGAAAGTGGCAATAGGCTCCATGAAGGAAGAAATCAAAATGATGGTATCGGACCTACGATGGGACCATGAAGAATTGGGAGGCTGGGTCAGCGCGGCAGAGCTGAGGGTTGGCAACATAGAGGACTCCCAAACCCAGTTACAGCAGGAAGTGAAACAACTAACTGAGGATAACCTAGCTTTGCGGGACTGGCTAGACGATTTAGAAAATCGCTCACGAAGAGGAAACTTGAGATTCCGGGGAGTACCGGAGGAATCAGCATACACCGTTGGTCATCAAAGATATTTGCAATCTCCTACTTTACAAAGGAGACCCGCCGGACGGTAGTAATGGGCCTATCCTGGACAGGGCACACCGGGCCTTGGCGAAGCCACGTGGTAATTTACCCCGGGACATCGTAGTTTGCTTCCATTCCTTCCAAGTGAAGGAGAAAGTGCTGGCAAGCGCACGAAAGTGAAAAGAAATTGTGTGGCAGGGATATAATATTGAAGTTTTCCAAGACTTATCATTTCAAACTATAAGGCGCAGACGAGAATTCAAAGATATAGTGAGTACCCTACGCCAAGCAGACATACGATACAGGTGGCTATTTCCATTTGGACTGGCATTCACTATAAAGGGGGTACACTCCAGAGTCAAAACTATCGCAGAAGCCCGTCAAATCTTAACAGCAGCGGGTTTAGAGACACCAAAGGAATCGACTTCTGGACTCGCTAACCATTCTGATCAGATGGGCGTACAACAGCGTTGGCAGCGGGTCCAGCATGGCGGGAAACAGCTGAGACAGCACTCCGGGGGATCCGTATCTTCCAAAGACACTAACGGCTGACTAAACAACAAGTGGAAGTACTGTCTATAACTGGGAACAGTGTCTGGGCGACTTGAGGACAGATGGAGTTTGTATCATTGAGTATTTGATATCTTAGCTGTTAGTTACTTCATCGTCAGTTTTGCAGTAGTGGTATTTTTTCCAGGTTTTCTTTGTGTTAAAGCACTGGGGTGGGCTTCGGGGAGCATTTGGGAGTGACCATCCCTCATTTATTTGGGGCTAGGAGGGGGGGGAGATGCAACTGGGGAGGGGATGAGGGGGGGAAGGGTGAATGCATTTTTCGGTGGGATTCTTGTGGAGGGGGAAGTTACAGAAAGATAGCTTATACAAAGGAGTGGACTCATTACCTCTGGCTGGTAAGAAGGGTGTTCCCCAGGATAGTTGAGTGTCCTAGGAATATATAAATGGCGAATCTAAAAATTATTTCATGGAATGTAAAAGGGTTAAATTCTTACATTAAGAGGAAGAAACTGTTAGCAGATGCCACTTCTTTACATGCAGATGTAGTTTTATGTCAAGAAACACATCGTAAGAAACAACATGAATGATTACTGATGTCCCTGCAATTCCCAACTCAATTTTTTGCTTCAGCCACTAGAGGCAATAAGTATTGCGGTATAGGCATACTATTTGCTAAAACACTCGTACTAGATGTGATATCTGTTATAAGAGATGTAAATGGAAGGTATGTTTTGGTGAAATATCGGCTGGGGAATCAGATCTTCACTATTGGCAATATTTACTGTCCAAACACTGGCCAAGGGCAATTTTTGGTCACTGTATCTGGTGTCCTGACTCAATGGGCTGACGGATTTCTCATTATTTGGGGAGATTTCAATATGACGCGTTATCATTTCTTGGATCACAGCGGACCGGGGGGGGGGGAGTAGTTGCTAAGGCACAGAGGGTGAGTCTCAAAGTGTTGATGGCTAATTGGGGCCTTATTGATATATGGAGGCTCTTACACCCCACAGAACAGAACTACACGTTCTTTTCCAAAGTACACAACATTTACTCCCGTATCAATTTTATCCTGGTGGATAAGGGGTTAGTTAGTAAAATGAAGCACACGACCATTGAACCCATCAAGTGGTCAGACCACGCTGCAGTATCACTCATACTTACAACAGCAGCTTCGATGGGTACTAAGGGACATTGGAGATTAAATGAAAGCCTGTTGGAAGATAAAGAATTCTGTACAAAGTTGCAGGAGGAAATGAGTCACTACTTGAAGGAAAATGATACTGGCGAGATTCCCAAAGGTACCCTATGGGACTGTTTTAAAATGGTAGCTAAAGGTCACTTGATTGCCCAGGCCTCATATGTAAAACGAGATAGAGACAAGAAACGATTAGACCTTTTGACTAAGATTGGGAAATTAGAAATTCGGCATAAAAGGAATTTGGATCTGGCGCTGGGAAGGGAACTGGACAACTTACGTAGGGATTTACATAACCTGGATGCACAGACTATTGCTTTCAATCTGGATAAATTACGCCAGGAGCATTACGAAGGGGACAATAAAGCGAGTAGGCTTATGGCTTGCAGATTAAAAGCCAGGATGTTGCATAATCAAATCTTAAAGATTAAAGACAGACAGGGGAACATGGTTATAGAGAATGATCTGATTCACGCTAGATTCTCCCAGTTTTACCAAGAACTCTACCTGCACGACAGAATATTACTCAAAATCAAATTGATGAGTATTTGGCAGGTGTGAGATTCCCAAAAATTGATGACTGGGGGGAACGCAGCTTAAATAAAGAGATCACTTTGGAGGAAGTGGAAGGGGCAATCAAGGATTTTAAAATAGGCAAATCGCCAGGACTGGACGGCTTTACAGCCGGGTTCTATAAAAAGCTAGTACCGAAATTGCTTCAACACTGCCAGCAGCGTTTAATGCTCTCCTTGCTGGCGGTAGTATAGCACCGGAGACTAATAGGGCAGGGATTACGGTACTCCCTAAGCCGGGGAGAGATGCCACCTCACTAAGACCACTACAAATTTTGCAAGACACAGCTGCAAGAATTTTAACCGGCAAAAGGGAACACATTACTGAAACACTGGCCGAATTACATTGGCTTCCCATTGAACAAAGAATACAGTACAAAACACTATGTACCATACATAAATTAATACATAACAAAAACGCAGACTGGTTAAATACAGCCCTTCGCGTACACGTCCCTAACAGGAACCTAAGGTCAGCAAATAAAGCACTGCTAACAATCCCATCAGTCAAATCAGCAAGACTAACACAAGTAAGAGAAAGGATACTATCCTTGGCAGGACCCATACTATGGAACTCCAAGCCCTTGGAGTTAAGATTACAAAGAGACAGCAAAACCTTTAGGAAAAGTTTAAAGACCTGGCTCTTTAAACAAGCATTTCAAAAAGAGAAGGGAGAATAAAAGCCAGGGAATGGCAAAGTACGTACAATCTAACACCCAGACACACACTACGGTAATCACAAAGGAGTAGATTTTATAATTTTGCGCGAGCGCGTACTTTTGTTCGCGCACCAGGCGAGCCCGGCGTGCGCTGCCTGTTCCCTCTGAGGCCGCTCCGAAATCGGAGTGGCCTCGGAGGGAACTTTCTTTCCACCCCCCCCCCCGCACCTTCCCCTCCCTTCCCCTACCTAACCCACCCCCCCAGCCCTATCTAAACCCCCCCTACCTTTTGTTGGCAGATTTTCGCCTGCTAGCGGGCTGCTGGCGCGCCATCACCCGACCCGGGGGCTGGTCCGGAGGCCTCGACCATGCCCCCGGGCCTGCGCCACGCCCCCGGTCCCGCCCCTCCCTGCCCCCTCCCCGCCCCTTTTACGAAGCCCTGGGACTTACGCGCATCCCGGGGCTGTGCGCGCACCGGCGACCTATGCAAAATAGGCGCACCGGCGCAGGGCATTTAAAATCCAGCCCTAAGTGTGTAGTTTTTTAATAGAGAGTGCATCAACAAAGGATAAGTTACAAGTTTAAAGATAGTTTTGTATTCAAAACTGAGAGAGACCTGGACATGATTCATCGCATTTAACAATTAACATTGATAACAAACTATGTTACCGAACATTATGGCACCTGTGTAAATTGACAAATTTTAATATCATTACTTTTATGTGCCTTATTGTAAACCGTTGTGACGGTCCCCACCAAACGACGGTATAGAAAAGATTTAAATAAATAAATACAGGCTAATCTCTCTTTTAAATTTACATTTAAAAATTTTAGCAAAAATTTTAGCACAATGGTTAAGTAGATTGGCGAGCCAAATAATTCATCCAGATCAAACGGATGAATTATTTGGCTCTTATTTATCCCTGGTAGGTTGGCCGCGGACAATGGTAGGAGGGTGGTTAACCTGCTGTGGTGGGCCCGAGAATCACAAACTCCCCTAGGGCTTCTCACAATCGATGCTGAAAAAGCTTTTGATTTGGTCCATTGGGATTTTCTCTTTACAGTACTGCAGAGATTTGGAGTGGAGGAGAACTTCCTTACTTGGATAAAAAAGTTTTATATTCAACACCTAGCGCATGTATTAAGGTTAATGGGGGCTACTCACCATCATTTCCCATTGGTCGGGGCACCAGGCAAGGGTGCCCTTTATCCCCGTTATCCCCGCCTTATATTTAGAGCCTCTCGAGATCAAACTTCGCCACAAGGTAGACGTTCAGGGCATAAGAGTGGGGAATGAGGAATACAAATTGTCCATGTTCGCGGATGATGTCCTGTTCACGGTGGTTAATCCTACTGATTCTTTACCATTCCTCATGGGGGAAGTAGAGGCGTTTAGTAAAGTGTCCGGCTACCAATTAAATGCTGACAAATCAGAATTTTTGAATATTAATCTACCTAAAGAACATATGACCGCAATCAAGAGTATATTTCCCTTTAAGGTAGTGACAGCTGGGGTAAAATACCTGGGGGTAATGGTATGCAATCAGTTAGACGACCTCTATAAACTCAACTACGAGAAGATTTGGGGGTCTATCCAGAAAGATTTTCAAATTTGGGACAGGCTACCACTTTCATGGTTAGGGAGGATTAACGTGGTGAAAATGAATATTTTGCCGAGGTTGGGCAATTTATTTCAGACTCTAGAACATAAGAAAATGCCATACTGGGTCAGACCAAGGGTCCATCATGCCCAGCATCCTGTTTCCAACAGTGGCCAAACCAGGCCATAAGAACCTGGCAAGTACCCAAAAACTAAGTCTTTTCCATGTTACCATTGCTAATGGCAGTGGCTATTCTCTAAAAGAACTTAATAGCAGGTAATGGACTTCTCCTCCAAGAACTTATCCAATCCTTTTTTAAACACAGCTATACTAACTGCACTAACCACATCCTCTGGCAACAAATTCCAGAGTTTAATTGTGCATTGAGTAAAAAAGAACTTTCTCCGATTAGTTTTAAATGATTTTAATGATAGGTTAAACATTTTTACTAATAGGTCTGAAATTTCATTTTTTAGTTCCTTCAGAACTCTGGAGTGTATACCATCCCGTCCAGGAGATTTACTACTCTTCAGTTTGTCAATCAGGCCTACCACATCTTCTAGGTTCACCGTGATTTGATTCAGTCCATCTGAATCATTACCCATGAAAACCTTCTCCATTACGGGTACCTCCCCAACATCCTCTTCAGTAAACACCGAAGCAAAGAAATCATTTAATCTTTCCGCGATGGCCTTATCTTCTCTAAGTGCCCCTTTAACCCCTCGATCATCTAATGGTCCAACTGACTCCCTCACAGGCTTTCTGCTTTGGATATATTTAAAAAAGTTTTTACTGTGAGTTTTTGCTTCTACAGCCAACTTCTTTTGAAATTCTCTCTTAGCCTGTCTTATCAGTGTCTTACATTTAACTTGCCAACGTTTATGCTTTATCCTATTTTCTTCTGTTGGATCCTTCTTCCAATTTTTGAATGAAGATCGTTTGGCTAAAATAACTTCTTTCACCTCCCCTTTTAACCATGCCGCTAATCGTTTTGCCTTCTTTCCACCTTTCTTAATGTGTGGAATACATCTGGACTGTGCTTCTAGAATGGTATTTTTTAACAATGACCATGCCTCTTGGACATTTTTTTTACTTTTGTAGCTGCTCCTTTCAGTTTTTTTCCAACTATTTTTCTCATTTTATCAAAGTTTCCCTTTTGAAAGTTTAGCACGAGAGCCCTGGATTTGCACACTGTTCCTCTTCCAGTCTCAACCATCTCGAAAGGAAACAAATGGAGGAGTCCTCCATTTGTTTCCTTTCGAGATGGTTGAGACAAATGGTCCCGTCTAAAATGATATGTGGCTCTACAATCGGGCTCCCCTACCAATTGTATATGAAAGAGTCATTTTGTTATTAACAATGGAGGACAATTTTAATTAATTGAAAAAAGAAAAAGAAAAATTTTTTTGTTGCATTAAAATTATGATGAAGGTGAATGATAGATAAGACCGGTTAGTGTCTGCTTGATAGTGACACATAACGTCAAGGCTGACACCTTCTTAGGCCAATTTTTGAATTTGCATTTGGGTTCCACATTTTTGGTGACTAGATTATATGTTGTGGTTAACCGCTGACTCCTTTGCGTGAGTGTGGTAATTGAAGTCTCCCATTATTACTGCACTACCAATTTGGTTAGCTTCCCTAATTTCTCTTAGCATTTCACTGTCAGTCTCACCATCTTGACCAGGTGGACGGTAGTATACCCCTATCACTATAGTCTTCCCCGACACACAAGGGATTTCTACCCATAAAGATTCAATTTTGTATTTAGTCTCATGCAGGATGTTTATCCTGTTGGACTCTATGCCATCCTGGACATAAAGCGCCATACCTCCTCCCGGGTGCTCCTCTCTATCATTGCGATATAATTTGTACCCCGGTATAGCACTGTCCCATTGGTTATCCTCTTTCCACCATGTCTCTGAGATGCCAATTAAGTCTATGTCATCATTCACTGCTATACATTCTAATTGTCCCATCTTACTTCTTAGACTTCTGGCATTAGCATACAAACATTTCAAAGTTTGTTTTTTGTTTGTATTTTCATTCTGCTTTTTAATTCTAAATAAGTTCCTCTCGGCATTTATGGTTGGTTTTCTCTCTCTTGCTCTACCTGCATTTCTCTCCTTCCTATCTTATCTCCCCTCCCCCTCTCCCTTTTCTCGTCTGCTCCCATCCCCTGCCCCCTGTTCATTGTAATTGCTCCTTCTTTGAGTTATTTGTAAACCGGCGTGATGTGTCCTATGAACGTCGGTATATTAAAAGCTGTTAAATAAATAAAATAAATAAAAATAAAATAAAATTGATAGGGATAAGTTAGAAATTTTTAGCTCAGGTGAGTTTTTAGTTACAGGCACTTGGACTATTTTTCTAATTATTGGAACCTCACTGTCGGGATGCCCTAATTCTACCCATTTTGGTTTGGGATGCTAGGCTTACCCAATGGCAGTGTAAGCTGTTCCACTATATTTGGAGAAGGAGGCCACCAAGGGTCAACAAGGAACCTATGATGAGGCCTAGGAAAAAAGGGGGTCTGAGGGTTCCCTGCTTGCACAGATATTATCTGGGGGCCCAGTTACGGGCTGTTATAAATTGGCATCTTACTGGAACAGATAAACGTTGGGTGGGATTGGAGGCAGCATTGATGGAGGTATCTGCTTTGCACCCATTAGTTTGGCTGCCACAGCATAGTCGTATCCACGCGAAAGTGATTCCCCTAACGGTAGCACTCATGTTCAGACTTTGGGATAAATGGAAATCCCACTTGGTGGGCCAGAGAACCCACTTTTTTAGTTCACCAATTTTTTTTCAATAAGAATTTTATACCGGGTTGTACAAGAATGGGAGAGCAATGGTGGGCTAGTAAAGGTTGTCTGTGGTTAAGGCAGGTTAAAACATTTGAGGACCTGGTGATGGAATTTCACTTTACTAATTCGGATGCCTTCTTTTATCTCCATCTGGGGCATTATATCTCTAGGTCAGGGATACATCTTGATCTATCTCAAGGCAAGATCTTGTTTGAGGGGCTTTGTGATAAGGCACGTTTTGCCACTAAGGTGATTGCGACCTTGTATAACATTTGTTCTCAAAAGCTGCTCCCTCGGCACATGTACAAGCATGGGAAAAAGATTTAGGAAGGCATGTTACTGACAAAGAATGGGAAATCTGCTACATCTCTATACAGAAGAGTTCCATCTCGGCCAGTATAATTGAACAAGGTTATAAATTATTTTACAGATGGCATTTTTCACCAGCTAAACTTGCCAAATTTAATTTTATTTTATTTAACACTTTTCTATACCGACCTTCATGGTTGAAAGACCATATCAGATCGGTTTACATCGAACTGGGGAACTGCAACAAAAACACAATAGTTTGAACAGGAAGAACAAAGTTACATTCAACAAGGATAATAAACTTGGAAGCAAAGACTGCTGGAATGAAAGGTTAAGAAAGTAGAAAATAAATAGTATAAACAATTGCTGAGTCTGGGGAGGCTCTTATACTGAGCTTGAAGGGGGTGTGGAGATCAATTGTTCATGAACGGATGTTCTGTCGTCTAGGTCGATATCTGATAAATGCTGGAGGGGTTGTGATAATGTAGGCACATATTTCCACATGTGGTGGGAGTGCCCCGTTATAACACAGTTCTGGGAGGAGATAAAAAAGCTCATTGAGTGTATGACCGCTTCCACTATAGTCCTAGATCCCGTTACGGTGTTTCTGGGAATTCCTGCTTTAGATACAGGAGTCTACATGCCCTTTGTAGGACAACAAGTTGTGATAGCAGCGAGAGGGGCAATTGCTTACTCCTGGAAAGATTCACAGGCACCGCAGTTTGTAAAAGTCACACTGCGCTTGCAAAGAATATATAGATTAAGTCGCTTAACAGCGATTCGTCATAATTGGTTAACCAAATTTGAAACATTATGGCAACCATAAATTCAGTGGACGTCCAATAAGGCAAATAAGCCGGAGGTGGCTAATAGTACCGTCGAACATTAACTATCTATGACTACATACCTATCGTGTTGCTCTGTAATGTTTCTCTTGGTGTCCTTAAGATCCTTTATAATTTTATTTCATTCAATTCTATATTGTATCTCATACTTCATAAGTCCCACTTTTTGTGTTAAACCAGAGCGTGGGAAAGAGGGAGCTCAGGGTAATGGAAATTATAACAAAATATGGACAACGGTGCTGATGTTAAATTGGCATTAAGGTGCTCTTATAAGATCAAACAACGAACTTTACACACAGAACAGAAGACAAGTTGACAATCGTTCAGTTTATGGTATTATTATTATATTTTCTTATACTCAATCATTTGTAACCTACAGTATTATTCATGTCTGTGTACTCCATGACAGTGTATGGTGTGGTCTATAATGTGTCTTGGGTACGGAGTTGCTTCCAGCTCTTGTGAGGGTCTCTAGTTTGAATTCTGTTAAGCATCTTTATATGTTGTAGTGTTTATTGTTCAATAAAAATTTTTCATACAAAAAAAAGAAACGACTCGTTGACATGCCATGTACTGGGGAGAATCTCTTCAGAAATAGGGTGAAGGATGTGGTGGCCCAGCTCCAGGACCACCATGAAACCCTCCAAGTACTCTCCTCCAGCACTCCAAACCTGTCCTCCTTTTCTTGGAGGTCGGCAAGATTGGGACTGAGGAAGTCTTTCTTTTGCCAGAGGAAGTACTATCCTCCACACCCTTGCTCCCATCAACAACATCAGGACTCCTGTGGCCATCCCAGGCAGCAGAGAGCTTCTAAGCCCCATCCAGTGCCTCAGTCAACTCCAGGAACAGGGTTTTGACTGGGTCGTAGAGAGTGTAGACCAATCGCCCATACCCGGGATGTTCGACACTCTGGTCAGGGGCAGGCTGCAGTTCTTCGCGAACCAGTGGCCCAGTATAACCTCAGACCAATGGGTTCTTTCCATGGTTCGACAAGGGTACCAATTGAATCAATTGGGTGTCTCGCCAAATTGCTATCCAAGCCTGTTTGCTGCCAATAGCTCATCAGGAGGTACTGCTAATGGAGCTCTCCTCCCTCTTAATGGCCAGAGCAGTTGAGCCTGTCCCACATGTGATGCTAATGGGGAGTCGATCGCATATCTTGATGTGTTGATTGTTGTGAGTGAAGGCAAACTTACCACCACCGTAAATCAGAAGCCGACGGATCAAAACAATTTGTTAAAATATCACAGTCACCATCAGCCTTCTTTCAAAAAAGGTTTGCCAGCAAGTCAATTCTTTCGTATAAAACGTATATGCTCGACATCAACAGAATTTGAAATTCAGGCCGGTATTCTGTCAGAACGTTTCAAAGCTCGGGGATATCCCAAATAGTAATTAGAAAAGCATATAAAAGAGCAAAATATACTGACAGAAAGCAATTGTTAGAATATCAGCAAAGAAGGGAAGAAGATAGATTGATATGTGTATTGGGACACAGTACAGCTAATGCAATGATAGCAGACTCGATACGACGCCATTGGCATGTATTGGCATTACATGACATATTTAAGGACATACCTTTAGTTGCAACATCCCACAGAGTTTGTTGGTTGTTTCTGGAGTAGTAGGAGGAGTATAAAAGAGGTAGGGATAGGAACAAGAGGAAATTCCGTCGCAGTGCAAAAGAACATTTGAAGGAAGAAGACCGTATCATTATTTCCCTTGAAGAAGAAATTTGGACATTTCAAAACAAGGCCTTGTTGGGAGGATGTTTAACAGAGAAATATGATACAGCACTAAGCTAAGTAAACGATGGTAAAATATATTTAAAAACTTAAGGAAGCACTTTGCTAGATCAAGTAGTACATACCCATATAGACAAACGGAACATAACATCTAAGGGTATATACGAAAAATGCCATACATGTGATTTTTGCGAACAGACAATAGAAAGAGAAATGTGGCAGGATCCGGTGTCCAGAGTAAATGTTAGAAGAAGATACCAAACAAATTACAGCTCAACAAATGTTGTCTATGCTTTAATATGTCCGTGCCTGAAGGTGTACGTTGGTAGGACTAGCAGGCAGATAAGAACGAGATTGGTGGAACATAGTTCACGATTGAATACTGGAACTGTATCGGCACCTATAGCCCAGCATTGTTTAGATGCACAACACAAGTTTGAGGAACTCCGATGGACTGTCATTGAGCAAGTGATGCAATCAATAAGGGGAGGACACCATGCGGCGAAATTAAACTGTAGAGGCAAAAACTCACAGTAAAAACTTTTTAAAATATATCCAAAGCAGAAAGCCTGTAAGAGAGTCAGTTGGACCACTAGATGATTGAGGGGTTAAAGGGACACTTAGAGAAGATAAGGCTATTGCAGAAAGATTAAATGATTTCTTTTCTTTGGTGTTTACTGAAGAGGATGTTGGGGTGGTACCTGTAATGGAGAAGGTTTTCATGGGTAATGATTCAGATGGACTGAATCAAATCACGGTGAACCTAGAAGATGTGGTAGACCTGATTGACAAACTGAAGAGTAGTAAATCACCTGGACTGGATGGTATATACCCCAGAGTTCTGAAGGAACTAAAAAATGAAATTTCAGACCTATTTGTAACCTATCATTAAAATCATCCATTGTACCTGAAGACTGGAGGATAGCAAATGTAAACCCAATATTTGAAAAGGGCTCCAGGGGCAATCCGGGAAACTACAGACCGATTAGCCTGACTTCAGTGCCAGGAAAAATAGTGGAAAGTGTTCTAAGCATCAAAATCACAGAACATATAGAAAGACATGGTTTAATGGAACAAAGTCAGCATGGCTTTACCCAAGGCAAGTCTTGCCTCACAAATCTGCTTCACTTTTTTGAAGGGATTAATAAACATGTGGATAAAGGTGAACCGGTAGATGTAGTATACTTGGATTTTCAGAAGGCGTTTGACAAAGTTCCTCATGAGAGGATTCTAGGAAAACTAAAAAGTCATGGGATAGGTGGCGATGTCCTTTCGTGGATTGCAAACTGGCTAAAAGACAGGAAACAGAGAGTAGGATTAAATGGACAATTTTCTCAGTGGAAGGGAGTGGACAGTGGAGTGCCTCAGGGATCTGTATTGGGACCCTTACTTTTCAATATATTTATAAATGATCTGGAAAGAAATACGATGAGTGAGATAATCAAATTTGCAGATGACACAAAATTGTTCAGAGTAGTTAAATCACAAGCAGATTGTGATAAATTGCAGGAAGACCTTGTGAGACTGGAAAATTGGGCATCCAAATGGCAGATGAAATTTAATGTGGATAAGTGCAAGGCGATGCATATAGGGAAAAATAACCCATGCTATAATTACACAATGTTGGGTTCCATATTAGGTGCTACAACCAAAGAAAGAGATCTAGGCGTCATAGTGGATAACACATTGAAATCGTCGGATGCCCGGGCCTCTTCTGCCCCAGAACCAGCACTCGAAGGCCAAGATTCATCGGTAACTCAGCTGCCAGCACCCTCCCGCTATGCTGGTGATTTTAGGACCTGCCGCAGCTTCCTGAACCTTGAAGACGGTCCAGGAGTTCGGGAATCAAGGGCAGTGGGTAGCGATCACGTCGAGTAATGTGATTCAGGCCTCGGTAATCGATACAGGGTCGAAGAGACCCATCCTTTTTCCCCACGAAGAAGAACCCGGCCCCAGCCGGGGAATTCGAGGGCCTGATGAACCCTCGCTCCAGGTTTTCCTTGATATACGCGGACATGGCCTGGGTCTCTGGAAGGGATAGCGGATATACTCGTCCGCGGGGTGGCATGGTGCCTGGCAGCAGGTTGATTGCGCAGTCAAAGGGCCGATGTTCAGGGAGTAACTCGGCCTTCTTCTTGGAGAAGACGTCCCGGAAGGCGTGGTACTGCGGAGGCACTGCTAGAGGGGCCGCTAGGAGCGGAAGCGTGGGTAGAGAACGAGCAGGGAGACACTGACGGAAGCAGGTAGGACCCCAGGACGTGATCTGGAGGGAGTTCCAATTTATCACCGGCGAGTGTTTCCTCAGCCACGGCAAGCCTAGGATGACAGGGTGGATAGATTTCTCTAGGATGAGGAATGAGATCTCCTCAGTATGGAGAACACCGACCTGGAGCATGAGGGGGCGAGTCTGGGTGGAGATAGTCCCCGGGAGTGGGGTCCCTTGAATAGAGGATACTCGCACGGGTGGCTCCTGGGGCTGGGTCTCCAGTTGAAGTTGCTGTACTAGGTCTCGGAGGATAAAATTCCCCCCCGGCCCCGGAGTCGAGCAGGGCTAAGGTGTCGAAACCCCCTCCTGGGAGGCATAGTTTTACCGGGACAGTACATGGGGAGTTAGACGTGGTATTGCCTAGAATCAACTCCCCGCTAGTCTCTAGGTTCGGGCGTTTCCCAGGCGTTCGGTGCAACGGGCCAGGAAGTGCCCCTTGCCACCTCAGTAGAGACACAGGCCCTGGGAGCGACGCCGTCTCCGCTCCTTTGGGGAAAGGGGACCTCGACCCAACTGCATGGGTTCTTCGCCCTGAGCGTTAGGCGGAGCGGGAGGAGGCGGCCTGACATGAGGAGGTGTGGTCCTGGGCCCGGTCTGTCCCTGCGTGGATCTCCGTTCCTGAAAACGACGCTGAATACGTCGGTCCACCCGGCCTACTAAATCAATAAGTTCATTGAGATCGTCTGGAAGGTCTCGGGCCGCCAATTCGTCCTGGAGTCGTGGAGAGAGCCCCTCTAGGAATATACCGTGCAGACTATTGGCTCTCCAACCCAATTCAGTGGCAAGGGTCTGAAACTCCATGGCATACTCCTCCAGGGGGCGGTTCCCCTGCCATAGCTGAAGCAGTTCAGAGGCGGCCGTGGAAGCATGGGACGGCTCGTCGAAGACTCTTCGGAAAGAAGAGTCTTCCCTCCTATATATATATATATATATATATATTTATATATACCCTCCTATATACCAGAATCTCCCCCGCCCCCCCCCCTTTTTTAGATAACCTCTTGCTCGTATTCCACTTTGCTAATTTCTACTTGTATAATCTAATCTGTTATTTGTATGTTCTTAATGTTCCTTATTTAATTATGCAATAATTGTAAAGCCTGTTGCTAAGTTCTGTTATATGTAAACCGGCGAGATGTTCCCAACGTTCGTCGGTATATAAAAGTTATTAAATAAAAAAAAAAAAAAAAGACTTGACAAACTGAACCAGATTGGCCAAACGAGGATCCTGGCATTCCCAGAGAGACGAGGCCCAAGCCAAGGGCTTCCCATCCAAGAAGGAAATGATGTAGCTCGTCTTGACATGGTCGGTGGGAAACTGCGCGGGCAGCAGGTTGAAACGAATATAGCAGTGGTTGAGGAAACCCCGACATGACTTTGCATCCCCAGAATACCGTGATGGAGCAGGCATCTGTACAGGAACGGGTGGTCCGGAATCGGGCCGAGATGTTGAAGCCGAAGGGCTGGCAGCGGATGCCCCCTCAACACGGTCCGCTAATCGTACTGTCGACATCAGGGTGTCGAGGCAACTCTGTTGCTGCTGTAGCTTCTGGGCAATGCCCGGGATGGCTTTCAGACCTGCGAGATCCGCCGGGTCCATGGCCTTGCAACCTGTTACGCTCGTGGACCCTTGGGCCGGTCAGAACAGGGGATGGAGCACTGTGGAGGGCCACAGCAAACGTCCCGACCGGGAGGCGGCTTGACGGACTTGAGGAAGGCTTGGATACTGGAACAAGGTGGAGCCCTATGCAACCAAGGACTCGGCAATGGGGCGGAGGACGGACGACGTTGGGCCCTGTAGACTGAGGAATCTTCACCCTGGAGACCGGTACTCCCCCGAGAGGAGCTCGTAGGAGTCCGGCCACTGGGACTTTTGGAGATTCACCCTGGAAGCCGGAGCCCCCCCAGGAGGAGCCCGTAGGGGCCCGGCCGCTGGGACTTAGGAGAATCTTCGGGGCCGGCGAACACAGGAACCAAGGAACAACGAAGGTCCCAGACGGGGTCCAAGAATCAAGCCAAGTCGAAAAGCCAGGAGAAGAGACAAGAGGCGGAGTCATGGATGGAGCCGGGTCAGAGCCAGAAGTCAGAAGTAGTAGCCGGAACCAAGGGGTGAGATGAAAAGCAAAGTCGTGGACGGAAACGGGTCAGAACCAGAAGTCAGATGACGAAGCCAGAGCCAAGGGAGAAGATGAAGGACGAGTCAGGAGTCAAGCCGGGTCGTAGGTGAAGAGCAAGCCAGGAACGCAGCAACTAATAGACAGGAAACCTGAGAACCTCGTTGCAAGGCAAGGGAAGGCTTCAGCTGCAGGGCTTAAATAGCCCTGCAGTGTCTGACGTCATCTGCAGGTGAATTAGTGCTTTCCCGCGCTGGCCCCTTTAAATCTGGAGCCCTAGCGCGCGTACGCGGCTAGGGGGCGGGGCCAGCTGCGGGAGGACGCCGGCTGCTCCTCCGGAGCGGGAGCGCGGCGCCAGAGGCCTGTGCAGGCCCAACGGAGGTGGAGGCGGGCCGGACTCGGCTTGGGGGTGAGTGGCGGTCCCGGGGCCGACCCGGGATCGCAACACTTATAACCAGTTTGCAATCCACAAAAGGACATCGCCTCCAATCCCAAGACTTTTTAATTTTCATAGAAACCTCTTATGCAGCACTTTGTCGAATGCCTTCTGAAAGTCCAAATACATCACATCTACCAGTTCAGCTTTGACCACATGTTTAATCACCTCTTCAAAAAAATGTTGGAGATATGTGAGGCAAGACTTCCCTTGGGTAAATCCATGCAGCTGTGTCCCATTAAACCGTGTCTATCTAAATGTTCTGTGACTTTATTCTTTATAATAGTTTCCACGATTTTTCCCAGTACTGAAGTTAGATGTACGTTAGACGTACAAGACCCGTCTGTCTTTCCCTAGGTTATGCCAAAATTTTACCAACCGTCAAAAAACCGCATAATCTGGGCACAAACATCAGACTCCACTTGCCCAACAAAAAGAAAGTCATCTAAATAATGCAGAATGTTCCTCATCCCGGACTACCTTTCAGTTACCCAATGCACAAAAGTACTGAACATCTCAAAGCAAGCACATGCTATAGAACAACCCATCAGCATGCACTTATCAAAATAATAATATCCCTGAAAAACAAACCCAAATAGATGAAAACTATCTGGGTGAATCAGCAACAATTAGAATGCCAACTCAATGTCCACCTTGGCCATAAGTACACCACGACCGCAACAACGAATATGCTGAAACAAATGATGCACATCGCACAGTGCAAAGTTCCTCAGGAATATAATCATTCATAGAGAATCCCTCAGGAAATGACAATTAGCCTAAACTTACCCAGTTCCTTTTTGGGTACAACTGTCAGAGGACAGAATTGTTCCGTGCAATGGAGGTTCCTCAAAAGGATCCGCCACGCAGTCTAAATCCAACTCTACCTGCAACTTCAAGGAAGGACAATTCACACCCCCACCAACATCCCCAATGCTTGCACAAGGGATTCTAAAACCAAACAAAAACCCCCTAAATAAAATAAGTGCTACCTCCTTCCTAGGGTAGACTCAAAGCCAAGGCTCCATTGCTTCAATCCTAATCTGTGTTGGGGCCAGGACCAAAAACTTACTTTATGGAACTGCCAGCACCTGCCCCGCTTAGAGCAGTCCCTTCCCACAGTCATCTAAGGCACTTGCAAGCCGGATGATTGGCTCCGCAGGTAGAACACAAGTGTCTGAATTTGCAATCTGAAAAATTGCAGACTGACTTATTAAACCTCTAAAAGACATCAGACAGTCCCAAGCTCCCCTTCGCCACACTACTAGGTGCAGTGACTCCACAAAAAGGCTTCCCTGCAGCCCCACCAATGGCTCCACCTGAACACGCCAATGATGACCCCAGTGCTTTATTGGTCGTCTGTGTGAGCCATAAACCTAAATCTTGTGTACTCCAAGACATGAATTTATTCTCCTCCATCCTATCCCTAAAGCGCTCATCATAACTGAGTCAAACCCGCCAATGTCGCATTCGCATATGCCAAAAGAAACCCATACTGCGACGCGTCATAGTGACTAACAACACTATCCGATCGCAGAAAACATTGAATCCAATTCAGTATCATGCGTGGCACCCTCTCTTGTTTCCCACAGAAAGACTCCTTGTCCCTCTTTTTCTTGCCACCTTTCAATCTACCCCGCCACCCCTCCAGATTTTGACACCTTCTCCCACAACTCAGAAACTGCCACTAATGGATCACCTCTACAGTCCTCCTGACGGGAAGTGCCAGGACCATCAGAAACGGCCACTTACCAGGACCCTGTGGAGGAAGAAAGACGGGCGCAGCACCAGGAACCACAGAGCCAGGAACAAGGCCCATGCCATCACCAGTACTAGATCTGGACCAGAAATTTACACCCCCAGTGAACTTGCCAGGAGAAACGCGCCAATCCCACGGCTCACTGACCCCTGTATGACCCATCCAAACATCCATGCCTGCCACTCCACCAACAGCAGGCCAAAACCCAGTACCGTACCCCCAAGGTCCCATACCCAAAGTGGGCGGCACACCAGCAAATCTACAGCATCCCCTCGCCAGAACTACTTGGGAACTGCTGCCCAACACCCCCCCAAAGGAACCCCATGCACCGCCTTCCTGACCAACCTGAACCATTCCCCCAAAACGGAAAGACCCACTAGCATCCTGAGAAACATTTCCCCCACCAATACTACCAACCATCTCAGCATCTTCCCCCATGTTGCCTTCTGAGAAAAAATCACCAGCTAGGGAACCCCCCCACCGACTGAAGCATACCCCTGCCCACCTATCTGCTCAGAATCCGACCTAAGGAAGGCTGCCTGACCCTTTGCCATCTGCTCACGCACCTCCCTAGCCCCAGAACCAACTTGCCTGCCACTCAAGCTGACAGCCCTTCCATGTGTACCAACCACTTGCCCATCTTTCCATAGCCAAAGCATCTCACCCTCACTTGCATCGCTTCTGCACATCGCTGCCCCACCATGTTGTGCCAGTAATTGATCCCAACTCCAGGATCTCCCATGCATGCTCCTAGCACCCATCGCTACAGCGAGACGCCCCCCCCCCCCCCCACACACACACCCCACCCGAACTGCTCCCCTGGCAATCGAGAGCTCACCCGACTCGCTTCAGAAACGCAGTGAGGAACATTACCGGGAACAGCAGCAGACCCGTCAGGCCCAGAAGAGCCCTCCAATCCTCTTGCCTAGGAAGTTGACCCTGCACCCACCACCGTGGAATCCTGCTCACACTTCGCACCTGAACCGATGTTGCTGACCATCGCCACTGCCTCTAAATCGGCAGCCATGCTGTTCTGCAAGGTAAACTCGCCAGACTTTTCCACCCAACATGCCATCATGAAGCTACATAGTCGCTTGCAGCAGAGGATAACAGCAAGACAGCCATTGCAGCCTTCTGCCCGCCTAATCAACCCAAACTCCTTCCTCTTTTCCTTTGCTCCTTAGGGTACCACCAATCAGCCAGTCTATTCAAACACAGCCCCCCACTATCTGCTGCACAGCGAGCCCTATACCCCTGAATCCCCTCCCCCATGGAGCTACTCGAGGCTGAGTCTGGCCCCCACATTATATCGTGTGGCCCAGGAGCTTCTCCCTAACTGCCCTTCTATGAAAAGATGAAGCTGTTACCTAGGGAACCAAGATGGCTTGGGTGCTATGAGCTCAGCGACATCATCAGAGAGGGGTTTCCCATTGATAGCAGGGCTGAATTAGCCATGCTGTCATGGGATCTGTCAATCAGGTCCGGGAGGCGGAGCTTTACAAAGCAGAGATTTAGATTTTAGCTCTGCCGCTGCGCGTGTGTTCCCGTGCAGGAAAGTAATAGATTCTCCTCAGTCTGCGCCTAAAACTTCTCCTCAGCGTTTCTTATGCCGGGGTTTAAACCCTGTATCTGTGGCAAGGTAATGTCGGTCACGGATGTCCATGACCAATGTTACCGATGCCTGGGGCCAGAACATAAATTACAAAACTGTGATATTTGTGTTCGAATTTCCCCAAGAGCCCAAAAACAACGGGCCTACAGAATGCTTCCGAGCCATCGGAGGCTCATTCTTCACCTGGTCCCTCATCAGCGGTGACTCCGACTCAAAAAAGAGCGTCGTCATGGGATCCTCAACCCTCCAGGCTTGGAGGTAAAGACTTACTGAGCCGACATTGGCCATCGGATCCGAGAGGACCGAAAGAGCCTCGGCGATTTGCGCAGGAAACAACGGCGCCTAAAACTTCGGCGCCGGCAACTTATGCGCCTGAAGCACCTTCTGCGCCCAAATCACCATTGGCGCATAACATTTCTGCACCCGAATCGACATCGGCGCACAAGATACCGGCACGCACAGCGCAAAAGGCATGCGCATAAGGCGCCGAAGGCGTCTGCACATACGGCGCTGGAGCAGTCTGAACGCACATCGCCGGAGATGTCTGTGCGTTCGGTGCCGGAAACAACTGCGCCGAAACCATCTGCACGCACGACGTCGATGACTTATGCGCACAAGTCGACATATGCGCACAACCTACAAGGAAGCGTTCATGCAACAACCGTGCCTTCGACATCCGGATCCGCAGCGGCCATTTTTTATCGAGGTGGACGCATCCTCAGAAGGAGTGGGGGCCGTTCTGAGCCAGGCCTCCGAAGGCCATAAGCTACGCCCGTGTCTTCGTTTTACCCCATGTGGTATTGAAAGATATGCTTGCTTGGACCATCACTTGGACAGTTCATTGCATCTACCCATTGATGTTTGTTATTTGTAAGGGCTCCTCCCAAAAGTTAATTATATTATTCCTAGTTCACTAATTTATCTGTTATATGTAAGGGCTCCGCCCAAAAGTTTTCGTTTTATTGTAAACCGATGCGATGTGTGAACGGACATCGGTTTAGAAGAGATGTTAAATAAATAAATAAATAAATAAATAAAATTGTAGTCCACTGTGCAGTGATCTATGTGCTTTCGAGTGCGCTAATGTCTTCGGCGCCATGTGCCCATGTGCCTTCCTCTCCCGCCAGTTCTCGCCGGCAGAGCGACAAGGAGCTCTTGGCCATCAAGGTAGCCTTAGAAGAGTGGCGCCTGTGGCTAGAGGGGGTACAACACCAGTTTACAGTCTTCACCGATCACAAGAACTTAGAGTACTTGCATCGGGCACAGCGACTCAATCCACGACAAGCCCGTTGGGCCCTGTTCTTTACCCGTTTCAATTTTATCCTCCGGTACAGACCGGCCGGGAAGAATGTTAAAGCTGACGCCCTTTCACGGGTGTTTGAGTCCATGGAAGATTCCGATGAACCGCAGATCATAATTGAGCCATCCCGGATCCTGCTGTCAGCCACTATGACCATCCCGCTCGGGAAGACCCTAGTTCCGCCGCATTTGCGGAAAGAAGCCTTGGCATGGGCTCACGATTCACGCTGCTCCGGTCACCCTGGACAATCCCGGACCTTACAGACCCTGCGCCGGTATTACTGGTGGCCTAAGATTAATAAAGATGTCCGGGCGTATGTGGAGTCCTGCCAGGCATGTGCCCGCCACAAGAGGATCCCCAGTTCGACCCCAGGATTACTTCAGCCCTTACCCGTGCCTTCAGAACCGTGGAAACATGTGGCAACCGACTTCGTGGTTGATCTGCCACTATCCAGTGGCAACACTGTGATATGGGTGGTCGTTGACCGTTTTAGTAAAATGTCGCATTTTGTGCCATTGCCAGGATTGCTGTCTGCTCCACAGCTGGCCCAGCTGTTTGTCCAGCACATCTTCCGGCTACATGGCCTACCTAAAAGCATCCTGTCGGATCGAGGGCCTCAATTTACTGACAAGTTTTTGAGGGCCCTCTGCCAAAAGTTCAACGTCACTTTAGATTATACGTCGTCTTATCACCCACAGACCAATGTTCTCGTGGAGAGAACCAACCAGACGCTGAAACAGTTCCTCCACATTTCCATCACTGAAAAACAAGATGACTGGGCTAGTCTGCTACCATGGGCCGAATTTGCGCTTAATTCCCATCTCTTCGTTCCAAATAGTGTATGGGAAACAGCCACGTCCGCCACTGCCCTTTCCCATCTCAGTTACGTCTCCGGTAGCCCAGCTCTCTGCAGACGAGCTCCACCGCCTGTGGGTATCCACTCAATGCGCCCTGATCAAGGCCAGTCTGGCAGCAAAAAGGTATGCTGACCAACGAAGAAGGCCATATCCGCCTCTCCGGCTGGGCCAAAAGGTTTGGTTGAGCACGCAATTCATCTGCCTAAAGCTACCATCAGCACGGCTAGCTCCACGATTCATCGGGCCGTTTCTCATGAACCGGCAAGTGGGTGCTGTCTCGTATCAACTTCGTCTTCCGCCTTCCCTTAAGATACACAATACGTTCCACGTAGCCCTCCTGAAGCCCTTGGTCTTATCATGGCCTTCCAGGATGCCTCCAACCACCCAACCGATTGCTTCCGAAGATGACCTCACCTATCAAGTCCGAGAGGTCTTAGACGTCAGGAAACATCGGAAGAAGTGGGAGTACCTGTTAGCGTGGGAGGGCTTCGGTCCAGAAGAAAACTCCTGGGAGCCATTGGCTAACATCCTGGATCGGAATCTGCTGGAGCAATTCCACAAAGACCATCCGGCTAAACCCAGGACTCCGGGGTGGCGCCCTAAAGAGGGGGGTACTGTTGTGTTACACGGCCATGGTAGGCCACGACCGCGGTCCCCCTACCTTGCCCGCGACAGCAAACCACCGCGGGAGTCCCAGGGGAAGGTCTTGACTTGAGGCCCGTCACTCCGGCACGGGTCTCCGTACTGCTCGCCGCAGGGGGAGCTGTCCCTGCTCCCCCCTCGCGGCGTCCAGCAGCGTTTTCCGAGGAGGAGGAAATCCAAGATGGCCGCCGCCATCTTTAGGCGCAAGGCCATGCCTCCTTGACTGATTTAAAGGGACCTGATCCCTTTAACCAGCTGCAGTTGTTCCCTATCAGCCAGAGCAGGGGAAGTATAAAAGCCAGCTTCCTCTGCTCATTCCTTGACTTGGCAACGTCCTTCGTTTGTCAGGTCTGCTTGCTTCGGTGAGTCTTCCTGTACTTTGGATCCGCATTCCCGTCTTGTCTTGGTGTTCCTGGTTCCTGACTTCGGATTGGCTAGCGGTGATTTCTGATATCGACTTCGGATTGGCAAGCGGTGATTCTCTGGTGTGTGACTTCGGACTGGCGAGTGGTGATCCCTCGGTGTGTGACCTCGGACTGGTAAGCGACTTCCCTCTGGCACTCGACCTTGGACTCCTTCTTGACCGCCGTCTTCAAGGGGCCGCCTAAGTCCCAGCGGCCTGGGTCCCTACGGGCTCCTCCCGGGGGGACCGCGGGCCTCCAGGGGTGAAGCTCCAGTCAGCCCTTGCACCGAGCTCCTTTACCTCTCAAAGGTCCACCTAAGTCTCAGCAGTCTGAGTCCCTATGGGCTCCTCCTGGGGGGACCACAGACTTCCAGTGGCGAAGACACAGCTCCTCTCTTCTCGTCTCTGCATCCACCTCCACAGTCGCCTCAGTCTCCAGTGCTGAGGGTCAGCTGGTCACGTCTCCTGCTCTGCCTCGCCACCCAACGGGAGAACTTATGGATCTTCTCCTAAGGTATACCATCCTCCCGTCGGTCCAAGGGTTCACAAGCCGAGCATAACACACTCTGCCTTGCTGCCATACACCAGACGACTCACTCTATTCCTTGTGGTGTTCTTGCCACTATCATGGTTCCTCAGTGTGTTGGTGTTAGTCTTTCTGCTGCTTTGTCCCTTTATCGGTGCTTTGTGGTTTTTTTCTGACCCTCTTTCTGCTTGCTATGTTCCCCCTTCATTATGCTGTAGGATGTTGATGCCATATTGCCAGCCATGCTGCCTTCGAGGGTTCATGCAACTGTTATCAGTGCTCTCTTTTGAAGTTGTGGTGTGTTTTTGACACTCTCGCTGCTGCTTTGCACCTCTGTTAAAGCACTCTTGCTACTCCTGGTACCCCTTTGCCCCTTCACAGTGCCTTACGCTATTCATGCCACTTTGGTGCCACTTTGCCACAGTCTAAGTACCTTGGAGCTCTTTTCTTGTTCTGATGATTGCTCCCCAGAAGTTTCATCAGAATTGATAAGAAAACCCCAATTCTGCAGCCAAAAATAGGCTGCAAATACTTCCCCCATTGACTTCAATGCCAAATGAAAAACGAATGAAACTAATAAACAAATTGTTTTTTTATGAAACAAAACACATTTTTAGATCCCTTCTTTTTGAGGATGGCTGTGATTGGTGGTCTTCAACTATTTGTGGAGGCTAGGTTAAGAGCAAGTGTGGTCATTTTGAGTTGGTTCTTAGGCAAGAGCTGTTTTTCTATTTCTTACTTGGTGTTTTTCTGTTTAGAGGAGATTCCTTATCAGTACACTTCCTCTCTTAAGAGGTTCTGCCTCCATTTTTTGAAAGAGACTTTGAGGTTTTGATCAGATTCAGTATAAGGTTTTTTTCCTCGTATTGGGGAACACTCTGTGCCCTTTGGAGAAGGATAAGCCCCAATCCAGAGAGCAGGGGCTGAAGACTTATGAACTACCTTCTACACTCTAGAGAAAGCAAGACCAGTGACAGAATTACCTCAACCGAAGTCAATAAGATCATACAAAAAATCAACCCAGCCACCCACCCCCTTGACCCCATCCCAGTCAAAACCCTCAAACTAATCCCTGAAATCATCGCTAAACCAATAGCAAGATGATGCATATAGGGAAAAATAACCCATGCTATAATTACACAATGTTGGGTTCCATATTAGGTGCTACAACCCAAGAAAGAGATCTAGGTGTCATAGTGGATAACACATTGAAATCATCTGTTCAGTGTGCTGCAGCAGTCAAAAAAGCAAACAGAATGTTGGGAATTATTAGAAAGGGAATGGTGAATAAAACGGAAAATGTCATAATGCCTCTGTATCGCTCCATGGTGAGACCGCACCTTGAATACTGTGTACAGTTCTGGTCGCCGCATCTCAAAAAAGATATAATTGCGATGGAGAAGGTACAGAGAAGGGCTACCAAAATGATAAGTGGAATGGAACAACTCCCCTATGAGGAAAGACTAAAGAGGTTAGGACTTTTCAGCTTGGAGAAGAGACGACTGAGGGGGGATATGATAGAGGTGTTTAAAATCATAAGCGGTCTAGAATGGGTAGATGTGAATCGGTTATTTACTCTTTCGGATAGACTAGGGGGCACTCCATGAAGTTAGCATGGGGCACATTTAAAACTAATCGGAGAAAGTTCTTTTTTACTCAACGCACAATTAAACTCTGGAATTTGTTGCCAGAGAATGTGGTTAGTGCAGTTAGTATAGCTGTGTTTAAAAAAGGATTGGATAAGTTCTTGGAGAAGAAGTCCATTACCTGCTATTAAGTTCACTTAGAGAATAGCCACTGCCATTAGAAATGGTAACATGGAATAGACTTAGTTTTTGGGTACTTGCCAGGTTCTTATGGCCTGGATTGGCCACTGTTGGAAACAGGATGCTAGGCTTGATGGACCCTTGGTCTGACCCAGTATGGCATTTTCTTATGTTCTTATAATAAACATATCCCTTGAACAAGGCATCTACCCCGAAGCACTCAACTGGGCAGTAATAAAACCCATACTAAAAAAAACCCAACTAGATCCCTCTGACCCCGCCAACTACAGACCCATCTCCAACCTATCCTTCATATCAAAGATCCTGGAAAAAATAGTCAACCATCAACTCTCAGAGCACCTGGAAACAAACAAAATCCTCTATCTCACCCAACACGGATTCAGAAAATCACTCAGTACTGAAACACTTCTGCTATCCCTGAGAGGCCTAGATGCCGGACATTCCTACCTCCTGATCCCACTGGATATCTCTGCCACCTTCGACACCATAAACCACAACTCTTTCCTAGACCAGCAGTTGTAAGATAGGATTTAAACCATAAAATGGTTTAAATCCTATCTTACAAACAGATCCTATAAAATACACCTAAACAACAATGAATCAAAACTCTTCCCACTCCCCCATGGCATTCCACAAGGCTCCTCTCTCTCCTCCACCCTCTTTAACATATACATGCTCCCCCTCTGCAAACTCCTTTCCAGCCTGAACCTTCACTTCTTCATCTTCGCTGATGATGTCCAGATACTACTCCCTATAAAAGACAACATACATCGCACCCTACTACTGTGGGAATCCTACTCCACCCAAATAACAAACCTCCTCACCCAACTATCCCTCACAGTCAACCATAAAAAAACAGAAATATTATACATTACAAACAAGTTTCCCAAAGACCCCTCGCTCACACAACAAATCAGCAAATTCATCACCAAATTTAAAGACCTAGGAATCACCTTGGACTCCGAGCTCAACCTAAAAAAACCATATCAACGCAACAATAAAAGAGGGCTATTTCAAGCTGCAAGACCTTAAGAAACTTAAACCCATCCTCTTCAATCAAGACTACAGGACAGTACTACAATCCCTCCTTTTCTCCAAACTGGACTACTGCAACTCCATCCTCCTCGGGCTCCCATCGTCCGCCCTGAAACCCCTTCAATTACTCCAAAATGCAGCAGCTAGATCCCTAACAAACAGCAGTGGAACCTCCCACATCACACCCATCCTTAAAGAACTCCATTGGCTCCCCATATCCCACAGGATACAATACAAAGCTCTAACCCTTTTACACAAAGCCATCTACAATAAAAACACAGAATGGCTAAAAGAAGTCCTCCACCACCACGACACCCAAAGAAACCTCAGATCCAAAAATACCGGCCTGCTAAACATACCCCACCAAAAACAAGCATACCTTACCACAACTAGAGAATGCACCATATCAGTAGCCAGCCCCTCACTGTGGAACAAACTCCCTACACAACTTAGACTGGAACCATCACCCCAGTCATTCAAAAAAAAAAATCTAAACACTTGGCTATTTCAAAATGCCTTCCAACCCACAACTTAAACCTATCCCCCCCCCCCCCCCCACTTGTTTTCTCTCTAATACATTGCTTTTTATTAATTCCTCGAGCAACCTAATAGTGCAATTAATAACATAAGCTTCTGAGTTTCCACCTCCACAATGTAATAAGATAAGACTGTGTTAAATCTAATTAATAAGACTGTTACAATGTTATATAAATTTCCATTAATGGTATAATGGTTACTATGTTATAAAAATAAGTATTCTGAGTTACACGATTACAAAATATTAAGCTCTTTGAGTTATATGGTTACACTGTAAAAATAATATGACCCCGTTTAATGGTATTATGATATAATAAATTTTCTGAGTTACACGAATACAAAATATTAAGTTTTTTGAGTTATATGGTTACAATGTAAAAATAATAAGACCCCTTAATCTTATTATTCTCCTTGTTAGCATGTAAACCGATGTGATATACCCCAATGAATGTCGGTATAAAAAAGCAAATAAATAAATAAAATAAATTACCCAGTGTGGGATTTCTGGACTACAGGTATTTAGGAATTTTTCCCTTTTGGTTAGTTTGGAGGGTTTTTCCACCTCTCCTTTACAAAATTGGAACCAGGAGATTGGGAACCTAATTGAGGACTTCAGATGACTTTTCCCTCATAGAAGTCATCTAGATCTAAGAGAAAGTGCAGGAAGAAGAATCAAGATCTGGAGACCCTCAACAGGATCTCTACCCTAAAGAGACCAGGACACAGGCTGTGGGCAAGAGACAGAGCATTGGTGTTGTGTTCATGGACCCTTGGGCTGACCCAGGGAGGAGCTTTGCAGGTTCTCACCATCAGCAGGCAGACCCAGGCAAGCAGAGACCGGTTAGGAGCTTTACTTTTACCAGCACATGTTCCCCTTGGATTGAGCCTGCGGCAGGGCAGAACTTAGGTAAGGGTCTCTACTGATGATGGAAGAGGTGGTCCAAGACCAGGCTGGGGTTGTAGGCTGGGAGCAAACTGATAGAGTTGAGGGTCCAGGCGAGTCAAGGGCAGACAATGGAAGGCAGCAATCAGGCGCATCCAGAGTCCAGGCATAGGTCAAGGGCAGGTGGCAATCAGGCATATCCAGAGTCTTGGCATAGGTCAAGCAAGGTGTCCATCTCAGGAAGAGGAGGAGGAATATAGGCTGAGGCAGGCAGACAAGGCAGGCAGGGTAGGTGAGGACAGGAACAAGCTGGGCAAGATGACAGGAACAAACTGAGACGAAGACTGGAACATGTTGGGATAAAGACGAACAGGCTGGGTTGAAGGCAGGAATCAGGCTGAGAAGCAACACACACTTCTCATGGTAGCTGGACCTGTTGCTGAGGTGAGTTGCTTCTGGGGAGCTGCCCTTATATGCGACAGTAGTAATGATGTTATCACTAATGTCGGGAAGAGGTGTGCGTGAGCACCTAAGGAAAGGCGCAGCGTGTTGGTTGGTGGTGTTTTTGCTGTGTCAGGGAGCGGCACTACCTGGGACCACCGAACGCAACAGTTGGACTCAGATAAGATCTTTTTTGGGTTTCGGGGCTTCCCCAAATAGGACTTTCTTCACACACTGGGGCAGTTTGTACACCAAGAAGAAAAGTGACAAGCTTCCCCCCAGAGAAATGAGAAAAATATATGAACCCAACATCTGAAAAACATTGTAAATATTTCCACTGTACAATTTCATTTGTGGACTAACTTTTGGATCATTATGGAAGTTTTGCAAATAATCAGTAAATTTTATTTGAACAACTAATCTGTGTCCAGCCTGTTAGTTCCTGAGATAAAGACAGCACCAGAGAGATAAACACACTTGAGAAGCACACCATCACCTGAGCCACAAAGGACTACTTTACTTCCATGAAAAGATCAGATATGTGTGAGAAGATAGCCCCAGAGGATAAATACTTTTTTTGGCCCTAGGGGAATCAGCAAACTCCGGACAAATGGTTACATTTAATTATCTCCCCCACCTCCCAAGGACCAGATAAGATTTAGCCAGATAGTCATTGTGTAGACCCAAAGTTAGCCGGATAAGATAAAAATAACAAGCAGGGGCAAATTGCTTCCCCTACTCTCAAGATTAATTGAAAGTTGTGCACTGATGGAGCCCCTCTCCCCTGAAGAGAATACAAAGTTGTAGCTCACTGTTTTTAAATTACATAAATTATAATTCTGTATGTTTTTTCTTTTCTTGGATTATCTGTTGGACTTTTGCAGGCAGGATCTCTGTCCAGAACGTCACACGATGATCTTTCAGTTTTGTTCCTCTCCTCTGCTTTAAGTCCAGCTCCAGGTACTGTTCACGCTGGTCATAGACTGGCCATTCTACCAGACCTTCACCGTTAGGATTTCTGGGGACAAGAAACACCCCACCACCCAAAAACACAAATGAAGAGTACCAATCAATCACTGGTAGTCCTCTAAAGAGTCAGATTCAAATGCCACCAACCAGTGACTTACACAATTGGTGTGAAATCTGATTCTTACCCAGTGCGAGCAAAATTTGCCCAATATGCCATCATTGCTCTGCTTAAACATTTCTCTTCATCTGTAGCAATATCTGGAGAAGAGAATATGAAAGTTAGAAACTCATAAGCAAAACAAACGAAAGAAAAATGAAAGCAATTTAAATGTTTTCCTTTTATTTTGTTTTCAAAAGGCAGCCCCACTTCCCCCAGCAGAACCATTGTTGAAATATAAAAACCTTCCTCCCCTCTGCCCTAGACCACCCCTGCATCTTACCTCATCCATGGTGTCCAGAGAGGTAGAAGTGATCCCTATCACACCTGCCCTACCGATGCTATATTTTAAAATGATGTTAGCTGATCTGAGGGTGGCACCATTTTGGATTATGGCCCAGGTCAGCTGGCACTATTTGGAAATAAGGCATCAGCGGAGTAGGGAGTGACTGGAGATCACTTCTACTTCTTTGGACCCCATGGATGGAGTAAGAAGCAAAGGATCCAGGATGGGGAGAGGGGTGCACAATCCCAGGGGGAGCTTTTATTTTAATTGTGGTTGTATGAGAGAGGAGTGCACAAGCTCAGGGGGAGCTTTTATTTTAATTTTGGTTGTATGAGTTTTTGCTTTTAATGTGCACATAATTCACAGGTTGTCATTGTACGCATACAGACTGATGCACAGAAAATTACACCCTTTCTGTGTGCACATTTCCATGCATACTTTTGAAAACTGAAGGTATGCACCCTCCCTCCCTCCCAGAATGCCTCAGATGAGTGTGGACAAAAGAACACACAAAATCAGGGTTCACGGTATTTTTACCTGCATAATCTTCTGGTTGATTATAGAAGCACAATTTATGCACATTAAAAAGTACTTTGAAAATGACATCCTAATAGAGGAGTACGTTGGCACCAAATCTACCATGTCATGAACTGGTTGGAATGATCTAATCCTTTTAATAAATATTTCAATTCTTGTACTAGTTTATTGCTTACTTAGCAGGGATACATCAGTAGACAGGAATGGACCTCCTAACACAAAGCCAATTTCATCTGTATGATCTGCTTTTACAAAATCTGGTCTTGAATCGCCATAGGCACTTGGTCGATGCTGAAATTCATAAAGGTAGACAGGAAGGCCAGAATCTAGCAGAATACAGAAAAGTAGCCACAGTTACAGTACGAGAACAGAATTATTTGGAATAATCACATTTAGTCTAGAACTTGACAGCTGCAGTTCATTGTGACAGACTGTATGTAGGTGTTCATATTGGGCCTGGAGAAAACTGGATTCCTTGCGGTTTATGAAAGCTTTTATCGTATTAACATAAGAATTATCCAATGCTCTATAGGAGTTTGAAGTCCCTTCTTTGTAATTATCTATCTATGATTGTTTTAAAACTGCCTTGTTCTTTTGGGGCTGAAATGCAAACTGAAGTTCTTTTTCTCCAATTAATTACATTCCTATATTCTATAATATAAATGTAAAGAGGCATTGCATATTCTTAGATGAATCTGCCTTTCCAGAACAGGATTTAAGGTGATGTATTTACTACCAGCTTGTTAACTACAACATTCAATCAGTTTATCTACTGCAGAAAGGCTTACAAATTAATATAGTAGAAGACAGCAGATAAAGGCCAATTAACTCATCCAGTTTGTCCAGTAACGAAAATCCCAGCTGCCAACCATAGAAGCTTGACTGCTTGTAAGTTTATGCTTCTTATCCAAGTCAGCTCTTGTCTTCCTCATTGTTTTTTTACTATCCTGGGTAGATGTGCATACAAGTTCCTGTACTTGATTAGGCATCCAGTCTCTAGTTACCTCACCCTACATATCTTATCTCCAAGCTCAGTAATAATCTAAACAGCTACCATAACTAGTGATGATGTTGCCCAAAATTCAGTTTGTCTAGGTCCCCATGAATTTTCTAGATGGTACCCGACCCAACTTGCTGCCATCAACCCAGGTTTATAACTTGCTGGGTCCAACCTGGATACCCCATGACCTCATGTGTCACTAGTTTGTGCTTGCTTTATCTGTCTCTTGTTTTTTCCTTGTCAACTCTCCCCTTGCTCCTGCTCTGATCACCAGTGATTCCCTTTGGCGGCAGTGGCAGCTGCAAGGCCAACCAGGCCTTCCATACCGGCAGTCCCAGCAGCGGCAGCAGAGATAGGAGGTGCCACACTGGCAAGGACTGCCCACCCCCACCCACCACACACCCACCGAAGACCAAGGAACATTGTGGCAGTGATGCCCGAAGGCAACAAGGCTTAAAAGGCTTCCACCAGCGATCCCCTTCGGCGGCAGCAGCACCTGCAAGGCCAATTGGGCTTTTCACACTGGCGGTCCCAGCAACAGCAGTGGCAGCAGAGAGAGGAGGCCCTGTGCCGGTGAAGACCACCCACCCACCACCTACCCACCGAAGACCAGGGAATACTAAGATGGTGAAGCCAAAGGCTCCTGCGCTGAAAGGCGCGTGCCCTTGCCACAGGCACAAAAGAGTGCAACAAAGAAGCTTGCCCCTTTGTGCACCCCTTCGTGTGCACCTGAAGTGTTTATACCATTAATCCAGTTGCCACAACCATGGATCAAAAGTACTACATTGAGTCTATCTTCTATCACATCAAGTCTTTTCTCTACAGCCTATCTTAGGCCTGGATTTATCAAAATGCACTAAATATCGCATGCAATAGGAAAAGGGGCGTGTTTTATATCGCAAAGTGTGCTATCTTAGCGCTTTGCATAGGTATTACCGCAAACTGCGATAACTTTTTCGCACTTTGCAGTAAGTGCCAGAATTGTTCGTTTTCAGTATTTTAAGCTGCATGGGGAGACAGAGCATAGCCTACCACCACTGGGGGGGTTGGGGGGAGAGGGAGGGAGGGAGGGAGAGAGAGAGAGGCCGGTGTGTTTGATGGTCCACAGATTTGGCAGCTCATTAAAAATGAGCATTTCATCGGGACAATGTCAGAACTCCAAAAGAATGCTTGGTTGTCATTCAAAAACCTTGTCAAGGACTTTCTTGGAAATACACGAGCACAGAATTACACCAAAATTATCCTAAAACTTTTGGAGAGCTTCAAAATGCTTCATTGCAACATGAGCATCAAGGTGCATTTTCCGCATAGCCATCTTGCTGACTTCCCAAAAAACTTTGGTGCAGTCAGTGATAAGCAAGGTGAACGATTCCACCAAGATTTGAAGGTCATGGAGGTACGGTATCAGGGTAGATGGGATGTACATATGATGGCTGACTATTGTTGGAGCATCAGACGAGATTGTCCACAGATTGAACACTGCCGGAAAAGCTATAAGCGTAAATTTTTACCTTAATATGTATGTTTGGTAGCAGAATTTTACTACTTATACACAATTTGACTTACAGTAACATTATATAGCCTTTGTATGAATAAAATAACTCTAAATAAACAGTATATTCAGGTAATTTTTTCTTTTATTTCCTTTGTATGTACATTTTGTATGATTTTTGGGACAAAGGGTATCCTGAACCTTAAAAAGTTGACGTGATAGAGAAAAACTGGGGTCATTTTTTGATTCAGATGTCGAGTCAAAAACAAGTGTCAGATCTAACTCAACGAAAATTGTGTTCCCCAGTAAATTTAGCAAAAAAGAACTTAAGCTTGTACCGTATAAAGTAGAGATTAATCTTCCCTATGAGGTAGTAATTCTTAAGTTGCCACAACTAAACATAGCACTGGTCTACTGTCCTCCATAAATACTACAAAAAAGACTGAAATCATTCGGCTGAGTAGAAACTCATTGATAGTTAAACCACCTGCCCTAAACCTGAGCAATTTTAAAATTAACCCCTCAAATCAAGCATGAGATTTAGGAATACGATGAAAAAGATGTTATGTACTTTATCAGACAGAAAGAGATTTAAAGGTGAGCTAAAAACATAGCTATTAAAAAATGCATATAAATTAACTTGAAACTTCAGAATATACAGAGCCACAGAGTCAAGAAGGACATAAGATAATAATCGAATCATGAAAAATAAATCAAACAAGAGAATGTAAGATTCTCAAAACAACCCACTGACTAAGATGTGAAAACTATCATTGCAATTTATTTTCTATAATCTTTGCCTTAAGTACCAGATCTATTATTAATATGTACTAGAAATTTCACTTGATAAATATTAATGCCTGTCTATGAATACCACCTCTGTAATAAATCATTTTTTGTTTGTTGAGTTCTAACTATGAATGTCACTTTGTAAACCATTATTCTCTGAACGTACCCGGAGCAGTCCAGACCATGGGTTGAGCCTCCTTTCCAGCAGGTGGAGACAGACCAAAACTGAAAGGGTATCCTATATGAGGACTCTGTAGCCCTTCAGTATTTGCCTGTCTCCAGCAGGTAGAACAGCTCAACCTGTGGTTCCCTGTTAACTTCTACTTGTCCCTTCTGGGCGTTTTTTCCTTCTGTGCGTCTATTGTGTTTGAATCAAGCAAGTATTTCTTCTGTACTGCTCTCCCTTCAGTGGGATCCATGGTTTTGTAGCTGCTGACAGCGACCTTTGTAAAAAAAAAGAAAATAAAAAAACCCCCAAAGAATAAATAAAAGGTGATTTTACCCAGAGGAGTCCCTGATAAGTTTAACAGAAGGCTCCTGCCTTCCCTACTTACTTTTGCAGCTTGAGAGAGTGAATTGAGAGCATGCACAGTTCATTCTGTGCCTCCGCTCCTTCAGCACCAGCAGCTCAGCTTATCTTAGTGCTGCCCATCCACCACCCAACAGCTATGCCACGAACTCTGATGTGTTTAGCCTGCAGGGATTCCTCGGTCAGGCTTTCGTGGGAGGGGCTCTGTTCATGCTGCCTACCGGGGAGGGGGGGGAAAGGTTCCTCTGAGGTCCCGATGCCCTCCGGGACCCGGACCAAGCCGCCAAAACGTTTTCCCCCGCTGTTCCCGGGCCGTCAAACCGCGGGAACGGTAGCCATTTTGGGTTTTTCTCCGGTTTCTTTATCGGAGCTCCCTGAAGCCCCTGACCCGATTTTTTTTGTGCCCCCTCCCCCCCGATTTGAGCCCCGCACACTCTCCTCTACCGGACCCTGACCCCCCCACCTCCGAACCCCCCCACCCCACCTGGGGGCGTTGGGACCTGTTTTTCCACTGATTTTGTGCTTTTGCTGCACAAATCCTATTTAGCGAGTTTGCAGGAAGAAGCGGCCCCCCCGCCGGCCCCCCCTCCGGCCCCCCCTCTGGCTAAGGTCCCTCGGCTCTCTGTCCCTCTCTCCCCTGTGGCACCTGACGGGCAGGGGGCGACCCGGGTCCAGGTAATTCAGGGGGCACCTCCCCCTCCGTCTTCTCCACCGGCTCCCGCGTCCCCCCACCTGCCCAGGATCCAGACCAGGACCCAGATTCGGCTGATGCTCCCCACCCCTGGAGGGGATGACCCCCGGGTTCTCTGTCTCTTTAGCAGGGAGGAACTGGAGCCGCTTCTCCCCTTGGTGAGAGAGGACTTGGTGAGAGAGGTAACGGTGGTGGGGCCGCTTGGCAATAGTGATCATAATATGATCAAATTTGATTTAATGACTGGAAAAGGAACAGTGTGCAAATCCAAGGCTCTCGTGCTAAACTTTCAAATGGGAAACTTTGATAAAATGAGAAAAATTGTTAGAAAAAAACTGAAAGGAGCAGCTACAAAAGTAAAAAATGTCCAAGAGGTGTGGTCATTGTTAAAAAAAATACCATTCTAGAAGCACAGTCCAGATGTATTCCACACATTAAGAAAGGTGGAAAGAAGGCAAAATGATTACCGGCATGGTTAAAAGGGGAGGTGAAAGAAGCTATTTTAGCCAAAAGATCTTCATTCAAAAATTGGAAGAAGGATCCAACAGAAGAAAATAGGATAAAGCATAAACATTGGCAAGTTAAATGTAAGACATTGATAAGACAGGCTAAGAGAGAATTTGAAAAGAAGTTGGCTGGAGAGGCAAAAACTCACAGTAAAAACTTTTTATAATATATCCGAAGCAGAAAGCCTGTGAGGGAGTCAGTTGGGCCGTTAGATGATCGAGGGGTTAAAGAGGCACTTAGAGAAGATAAGGCCATCGCGGAAAGATTAAATGATTTCTTTGCTTCGGTGTTTACTGAAGAGGATGTTGGGGAGGTACCCGTAATGGAGAAGGTTTTCATGGGTAATGATTCAGATGGACTGAATCAAATCACGGTGAACCTAGAAGATGTGGTAGGCCTGATTGACAAACTGAAGAGTAGTAAATCACCTGGACCAGATGGTATACACCCCAGAGTTCTGAAGGAACTAAAAAATGAAATTTCAGACCTATTAGTAAAAATTTGTAACTTATCATTAAAATCATCCATTGTACCTGAAGACTGGAGGATAGCAAATGTAACCCTAATATTTAAGAAAGGCTCCAGGGGCGATCCGGGAAACTACAGACCGGTTAGCCTGACTTCAGTGCCAGGAAAATAGTGGAAAGTGTTCTAAACATCAAAATCACAGAACATATAGAAAGACATGGTTTAATGGAACAAAGTCAGCATGGCTTTACCCAGGGCAAGTCTTGCCTCACAAATCTGCTTCACTTTTTTGAAGGAGTTAATAAACATGTGGATAAAGGTGAACCGGTAGATATAGTATACTTGGATTTTCAGAAGACGTTTGACAAAGTTCCTCATGAGAGGCTTCTAGGAAAAGTAAAAAGTCATGGGATAGGTGGCAATATCCTTTCGTGGATTGCAAACTGGCTAAAAGACAGGAAACAGAGAGTAGGATTAAATGGGCAATTTTCTCAGTGGAAGGGAGTGTACAGTGGAGTGCCTCAGGGATCTGTATTGGGAGCCTTACTTTAACTTATATTTATAAATGATCTGGAAAGAAATACGATGAGTGAGATAATCAAATTTGCAGATGACACAAAATTGTTCAGAGTAGTTAAATCACAAGCAGATTGTGATAAATTGCAGGAAGACCTTGTGAGACTGGAAAATTGGGCATCCAAATGGCAGATGAAATTTAATGTGGATAAGTGCAAGGTGATGCATATAGGGAAAAATAACCCATGCTATAATTACACAATGTTGGGTTCCATATTAGGTGCTACAACCCAAGAAAGAGATCTAGGTGTCATAGTGGATAACACATTGAAATCGTCGGTACAGTGTGCTGCAGCAGTCAAAAAAGCAAACAGAATGTTGGGAATTATTAGAAAGGGAATAGTGAATAAAACGGAAAATGTCATAATGCCTCTGTATCGCTCCATGGTGAGACCGCACCTTAAATACTGTGTACAATTCTGGTCGCCGCATCTCAAAAAAGATATAATTGCGATGGAGAAGGTACAGAGAAGGGCTACCAAAATGATAAGGGGAATGGAACAACTCCCCTATGAGGAAAGACTAAAGAGGTTAGGACTTTTCAGCTTGGAGAAGAGACGACTGAGGGGGGATATGATAGAGGTGTTTAAAATCATGAGAGGTCTAGAACGGGTAGATGTGAATCAGTTATTTACTCTTTCGGATAGTGGAAAGACTAGGGGGCACTCCATGAAGTTAGCATGGGGCACATTTAAAACTAATCGGAGAAAGTTCTTTTTTACTCAACGCACAATTAAACTCTGGAATTTGTTGCTAGAGGATGTGGTTAGTGCAGTTAGTATAGCTGTGTTTAAAAAAGGATTGGATAAGTTCTTGGAGGAGAAGTCCATTACCTGCTATTAAGTTCACTTAGAGAATAGCCACTGACATTAGCAATGGTAACATGGAATAGACTTAGTTTTTGGGTACTTGCCAGGTTCTTATGGCCTGGATTGGCCACTGTTGGAAACAGGATGCTGGGCTTGATGGACCCTTGGTCTGACCCAGTATGGCATTTTCTTATGTTCATCTTACAGGAATTGGGGATTGACTGTCCCTCAGTGGACGAGTTCTCAGCAGTGATGCCAGCTTCCTCGGACCCAGTCCTGGTGGGGCTCAGGGCCCTCCCATGCTCTTTTCCTTTCCATCCCATGCACAAATTAATGCTTATAAGAGAATGGAAGGTCCCCGAGGCGGGCTTCCGGGTCGGGAGGGCCATGGAAAAACTTTATGCCCTACTGGAGGAGTGTTTAGAATTATTAAGAATGCCTAACGTGGACTCTTCTGTGACCGTGGTCACTAAGCATACCACTATACCAGTTGTGGGGGCTACGGCCTTACGAGATGCCCAAGACCACAAGCTGGAATTCCATCTCAAGCACATTTTTGAAGTCCTGGCCTTGGGTGTTCGAGCGTCCATCTGCAGCAGTCTCATGCAGCGGGCAAACCTTAGGTGGGTCCAACAATTACTCAGCACCCAAGACCTCCCATCTGCAGAGGCAGAGCATGCTGAAAGGTTGGAAGGCGCCGTAGCCCCTATATGACTTGTTCCGGGTGCAGGCTAAGGCGATGGCTTTGGCGGTATTGGCCAGACGGCTCCTCTGGCTCTGACACTGGGCGGCTGATTCGTCTTCTAAGGCACAGCTGGGAACCCTCCCCTTTAAGGGTAAGTTGCTTTTCGGTGAAGATCTGGACCAGCTTATTAAATCCTTGGGGGAGAACAAGGTCCATAAGTTGCCTGAGATCCTTCTTCCCAACACGTACCCGCTTCCGGGGCCTTCTTCACAACAAGTACCCGCTTCCGGGGCCAACACCGCTATAACCCTAGAGCAAGGGGCACCTTCCCCAGGGGAAATTCTTCTCGGGCCCAGTCTTGGCCCCAGTCCTTTCGGGGCCGTCGGCCCTTTCGAGATGCAGCTACCCACCGTCCTGCGCCCAAGCTCGCCTCCCAATGAGAATCCGCTGGCCAATCCCTCCATTCCCAGCTTAGGTGGTCATTTGTCCCTGTTCGTGGAGGAATGGGCCAAGATCATGTCGGACCAGTGGGTCCTCGAAACCATCGACAAAGGCTACGCTTTAGAGTTTGCTCGCGACATCCAGGACTTGTACATGGCTTCTCGGTGCGGCCACCGGAGGCGGCCCACGGTCACCCAGACTCTTCTCAGACTCCAGAGGCTGGGGGCCATCTGCCCGGTTCTGGTGGCGGAGCGCGGCACCGGCCAATACTCAATCTACTTCGTGGTCCCGAAGAAGAACGACTCCTTCCGTCCCATCCTGGATCTCAAGAGGGTCAACCGGGCCCTCAAAGTGCCCCATTTCCGGATGGAAACCCTTCGGGCGGTGATAGCAGCGGTACATCCTGGAGAATTCTTGGTCTCACTCGATCTGATGGAGGCCTACCTGCATATCCCGATCCGTCCCGAACATCAGCGGTTCCTCCGGTTTCACATCTTCGGTCAGCACTTCCAGTTCAGGGCCCTGCCACGGCACCACGCACGTTTACCAAGGTGATGGTGGTGGTGGTGGCGGCAGCAGCCCTTCGGAAGGACGATTGGTTAATCTGGGCTAAGTCGGAGACCCTATGCCGCCAGGCGGTGGACCGCGTTCTCACTCTCCTTTCATCCCTAGGTTGGATAGTCAACTTCTCTAAGAGCAATCTCCATCCGTCTCAGATCTTGGAGTTCCTGGGGGCTCGCTTCGATACCCGCGTCGGCAAGGTCTTTCTACCGGACTCGAGAGCTTTCAAGTTGATGGATCAGCTCCAGGGCTTCTTCTCCATGCCTCTCCCCATGGCGTGGGATTATCTGCAGGTCTTGAGGACCATGGCTTCCACAATCGACCTGGTCCCCTGGGCGTTTGCTCATATGCGACTGTTACAGAGAGCCTTGCTGGCTCATTGGCAGCCGGTATTGGAGCAGTTTCAGATGCAGCTCCCACTTTCCGACTATCATCATTACAGTGGTGGCTTTCTCTCAAGCACCTTCTCCGTGAAATGTCCCTTCGGACCCCGCAGTGGATGGTAGTCACGGATGCAGCCGGTCTGGTTGGGGAGTGGTTTGCCAGTCTCAGACCACGCAGGAGCACTGGTCCCCAGCCCAGTCTCGCTAGCACATCAACCGCCTGGAGACCCAGGCGATTCGTCTAGCACTCAAGGACTTTCTCCCCCTACTTCGGCGATGGGCAGTCCGGGTGCTCTCAGACAATTCTACCACCGTGGTGTACATCAATTGCCAAGGGGGCACCAGGAGTCGACTGGTGGCCCTCAAAGCAAGTTGCCTTCTCGTGTGGGCAGAGCGACACCTGGACTGCCTCGCGGCCTCCCACATAGCGGGCAGCGAGAACGTGCAAGCCGACTTCTTGAGTCGTCAGCGCCTGGACCCAGGCGAGTGGGAGCTGTCCAATGATGCCATGTCTCTCATCATCGACAGGTGGGGTCCCCCGCACCTAAACTTGATGGCAACTCTGAACAACGCCAAGGCTCCCTGGTTCTTCAGCCGCCAGCGGGAACACTGCACGGAAGAGGTGGATGCCCTAGCTCTTCCGTGGCCAAGAGATGTTCTGCTGTATGAGTTCCCTCTGTGGCCCCTCATAGGGAAAGTGCTCAGACGGATAGAGCTTCACAGAGGCCCGGTCATTCTCGTAGCTCCCGAGTGGCCTCGCAGACATGGTTTGCGGATCTAGTCAACCTGGCATCGGACGGTCCTCTTCGCCTGGGCCATCTTCAACAGTTTCTCAGTCAAGGTCTTGTATCTTTCGACCAGGCAGATAGCTTCTGCTTGCGGCTTGGCTTTTGAACGGCGCAGGCTAAGGTGGAGGGGATATGCTGAGGACGTCATCTCCACCATTTTGCAGGCCCGCAAAACTTCTACTTCCTTGGCCTATGTCCGGGTCTGGAAGGTTTTCGAGCTGGCCTGCGTGGAAGCGGGCGTTACAACACGATCTGCCCTGGTCTCGCTCGTCCTTTCGTTCCTCCAGCGAGGTCTCTCTAAGGGTCTCTCCTTTGGCTCACTCCGTGTTCAGGTGTCTGCCCTCGGTTCTCTCTTGGGCAGCCTCGACGGTCACACGGTTGCGTCTCGTCCGGATATAATCCGTTTTCACAAAGGGGTCAAACGTTTGAAGCCACCGCTGCATCCTACTTGTCCTTCGTAGAGTTTGAACTTGGTTCTTCGGGCGCTCTGTCAGGCTCCCTTCACCGTTCCACTCTCAAGGATTTGACGCTCAAGACGGTATTCCTGGTTTCCATTTGCTCTGCCAGATGGGTGTTTGAGATGCAAGCGTTGTCTTGCCGCGAGCCTTTCTTACGTTTTTCGGATTCCGGGGTCTCTCTCAAGATGGTTCCGTCATTCTTACCGAAGGTCGTGTCTTCTTTTCATGTCAATCGGTTGGTTGAGCTCCCCACGTTCTCTTCTGTGGACATTGCAAACCCTGGCAAGGATGACCTACGCCATCTGGATGTGAAATGCATTCTCATGCATTATCTGGAGGTCACTAATGACTTTCGAGTGTCGGATCATCTCTTTGTGTTATGGAGTGGCTACAACCGGGGCAAACAGGCCTCTAAGACTACGATATCTCGCTGGCTGAAGGAAGCGATATCCTCGGCTTATATATGTCAGGGACGCCCAGACATATATAAGCCATATATATATGTCAGGGACATATATATATATGGCTTATATATGTCTGGCTTATATATGTCAGGGACATATATAAGCCATATATATATGTCAGGGACGTCCCAGAGGGCCTCAAGGCCCATTCCTTGCGTTCACAGGCTGAGAGTCAGTCGGTCTCCCCGCAAGAGATATGCAGGGCAGCTACCTGGAAGTCCCTGCATACTTTTGCTCAACATTACCGCCTTGATGTTCAAGTACCAGTTTTTGGTTCTTTTGGGCAGCAGGTACTTCGAGCGGGCCTGTCAAGGTCCCACCCTGTCTAGGGAAGCTTTGGTACATCCCATGGTCTGGACTGATCCAGGTACGTACAGGGAAAGAAAAATTAATTCTTACCTGTTAATTTTTGTTCCTGTAGTACCACGGATCAGTCCAGACGCCCTTCCCTCTCTATCATCCTATCATCCTGTCCACTCGAAGATCCTTATGCTATGTATGTCCTCATTGGAGGCACCAGAAGCATCCATGTGATGATTGTGGGCATTCATGCAAGAGTGTCCATACACGGAGTTCATTCATTTTTTCACTGTTGTTCCTAGTTCAATATTTTCAGAGTTCTCTTGTGGTTTGCTCGAGTTCTTCTGTTACTTGCTTGTTCCATGGTGTTTATCTTCTCTGCTTTGACAATGGTTATACTGAAGGGCTACAGGGTAGGCTCTGTCCTCATACAGGATACCCTTTCAGTTTTGGTCTGTCTCCACCTGCTGGAAAGGAGGCTCAACCCATGGTCTGGACTGATCCGTGGTAGTACAGGAATGAAAATTAACAGGTAAGAACTAATTTTCCTTAAATAAATAAATTTCTGAGGATTTGTGATGGTATTTGGATGAGTAATATTGGTGAACTCATGGCTGATGGAGCCTTGTAAAAGCTGGAGTAGGCAGGCTCTGGCTTCCCTCAGGCAGTTTGGAAGATGGGGTGCTGGGTCCCACGTTGCAACCTTTCTCTGACCCTCTTGACACACATTGCTAAAGGTCTCTAACTACTAACTACTTCCTATTCTTTAATCAAATCAATTAAAAAAAATCCTATCTATTCTTCTTCTGCCAAACTAAAGTCAACGTGTTCCCAGTCTCGACTGGACACCTCATTGGAACTGAGGAGAACTAGCTATAGAAAAATAAAATATAAATCATTGTGTTTTCCTGGCTAATATCTTGAGCAAAGGATAATAACCAGTCACACACACCTATTGGAAACAGAGATTCCCTCTCACTCAGCACTACTTCTTAAAGAAATTTCTACTTTCCCAAACAAAAGGGAACCCTGGCTTTTCTTCAGTGCAGTCTCCTTTCAGACATATCCTCTACCTATAACTTAACAGGTCAACACTTCTCCCTTTTAGAGATAGTGAAAAAAATGGCACTCCTTTACTTAAAAGCAAATACAGTTCATGCTCTCTCTTAGCCCTGTATTTTCAGCCCACTGAATTGTCAAGCATTCAATATGTTTTCAGGTATTTTCCTTTTGGGCCTTCTTTCTAACACTAACACCCTTAGTGAGTTTAATCACTTTTCCCCCGAACTGATTTCCTTTTCTTAGTTTATTATTTGTATTTTATTTTACACACATATATGATATAAAAACATCTCAGAAACCTCTCTGCCCTCTTCTCTTTTCAGTTTCTCTCTCAAAAAAGCTCACAATTATTGATCCTCAGCAATGATCCTACCAGTTACTCTCTGTTTATCTGTTTCTTGCTGCTTTCCATGGACTTTTCCCTTATCCACTCTGATCTCCCATTTTCTCTGCATGAAATGATATCACAAATAAAACTATCCTCTCTGCATCTCCCAGAGAGGAACCAACCTCGCTTCCTGCATTTTTTTCAAGACCCCTTTAGTAGGAGCACAACTCTCTCAGTCAGTAGCCCTTTTTCAGTGCTACAAGCTTGAACTGCAGCCATGGACAGCCTCCAAGGCATACAAGAACTGCTGCTGGTCACCAATACAGGTGCAGGAATAAAAATATTTTCCTCTTTACCACTATCCTCTATATCAGTGGTTCTCAACCTTTTTTCGGTCGGGACACACCTCACAGATAGTTCTCACATGCGTGACACACTGAACATGTGACCATCTCCAGGCTAAATGTAAACAAACACTCTGCATTCCACAGGAACCCCCTCGACCCCCAACAATGGGTGCAGAGCAGAACTAGGACATTCCCCGTTCAATTTACCATACAGAAAAAGATATTTCTGGTGAAATCTCAGTAACAACAACATAAACACTCTCCTACCAGGTGCAATAGCCCTCCTTATGAAAAAACAGTAATTTTAATTTACCACCAATGCATGTTCTATTGAGAAAACACAACAAATAATATTGATACAAATGCCTACATGCTAGTAAAATACTTCACCTCGGTCACACACATAGAATCAACCTTCACCAAGTACAGAAAGACCACAAATTACAAATATGGAAACAGAAACTGGAATGGAAACCCAAAAAAGTTACTCTGCATTCTGTGCAAAACAAAAATATAGCACCTATCAGACTTCCAGGATCTGAAATATTGTACACAAACTAATGTGCACAAAGTTACACGTGCATTATGGAACTCAAACAGTAACAACTCTACCTATGAAAAGGCAGCACTGCAAAAATTACACCAGGCCCTAAACACCAATACACCTCCTATTAGGAAAAAGGAAAATTGGTTCTTACCTGCTAATTTTCGTTCCTGTAGTACCATGGATCAGTCCAGACCCTGGGTTATGTCACCAATCCAGCAGAGGGAGGCAGAGAAAACATTCTAATGACTCTGACGTATACCCTGGAGCACCACCTGCAGCCAATCAGTATTGACCAGTAACAAAGCAGAAATTTAACTACCAACATATTAACTAGCTATCTAAACAGGAGAACAAATTTCCAACTCACAAATCCTAAGTGGAAGCAGAATCCCCCCCCCCCCCCCCCCCCCAAAAAAAATCTTGGGAATAAACAAGAAAATATTAAGAAAAATAGACAGCATGAAAAGGCGGTTTAATCACCCAAACAGTGAACGAGTGGACTCTCTGAAAAGATAAATATAATACACAGACATAAAGGGTGGGCATCTGGACTGATCCATGGTACTACAGGAACGAAAATTAGCAGGTAAGAACCAATTTTCCTTTCCCTGTACGTACCTGGATCAGTCCAGACCCTGGGATGTACCAGAGCTGATTCAATTAGGGTGGGACCCAGAGAGTCTCGCTCGGAGAACACTCTCTCCGAAGGCTGCCGAACTTGGAGCGTGAACATCCAAGCGGTAATGACGAGCAAAAGTATGCAACGACTTCCAAGTCGCTGCTTTACAAATCTCCTGAGGAGAAACTAACTGTCATTCTGCCCAAGAGGTAGCCTGTGACCTAGTAGAATGAGCTCTCAACCCTTCAGGAAGGTCACGACGAGCTAGAAGATAAGCTGAACAAATTGTCTCTTTTAACCAACGAGCAATCGTAGCCTTCGAAACCTTATGACCTTTGCGAGGGCCACTCCACAAAACAAACAAATGATCAGACAATCAAAAATTGTAACTTCAAGATAACGCAACAGAGCTCGTCGTACATCCAATTTTTTTAAGATCCCTAGAGGAAGGATCCAAACTATCTAAACACGGAAAAGCCGGAAGCTCTATGGACTGATTTAAATGGAAAGAAGATACTACCTTAGGTAAAAAAGATGGTACAGTCCGTAATGAAATTCCTGTATCAGAAATTCTAAGAAAAGGCTCTCTGCAAGACCAGGCCTGCAACTCTGAAATTCTACGAGCTGAATAAATGGCCACAAGAAACACCACCTTCAATGTGAGATCCTTCAAAGTCGCATGATTAAGGGGTTCAAAGGGAGCCAAACACAGAGCCCTAAGAACCAAATTCAAACTCCAAGCTGGACAAGGATTCCGAAATGGAGGACGTAGATGTTGCGCACCTTTAAGAGGATGGGGCCTTTTCTGGATGAGATTTCTTTGTCGGTGGCTCAGACGACGTCGATGCTAAGGGCTTGCCTGTATCGGTGGCCTGAGCTTTTCGATGGTAGTGTCGACATTTTTCACGATGTTCACCTCGGTCTTTGTCCTGAGGAGACACAGATGGAGTCGACAACCGCGGAGTCATCGAAGCCGGTTGGGCAGCAGCGGCTTCTCGGTGCTGGCGCAAAGTCGACAGCACTGGTTCAGATGACGTCGAAGCTATCGATGGAGTCGGGGTTTTTGACCGAAAGAGAAGTTCCATCTTCTCCAGCTGAACTTTGTGGCCTTTCGGTGTCATTTGGGCACATTTGGTGCAATTTTGGACATCATGGTCGGACCCCAAACACATCACTCAGACCGTATGAGGGTCAGTGATGGACATTGTTCGAGTACAGTCGGGGCACCGATGAAAACCCGACGCCATGGCCTCGACAAAAATATAGCCGTGGTGCGGTCAATGGCCGGTAGGCCTCAAAGTAAAAACTCAACAGGAATCGACCGCAACTAGGTAAAAATCTTACCGTTCGACCGCGGAGTACAGATATCGATAGGGGGATCCCTGTAGGGTAGAAATTTTTAAAATTTTTTGAAGAAGTTCCGTGGGAAAAATTCCTGTCAGGAATCTTTTAAGAGCTCCTTAACCCGTGTGGCTACTGTTGTGCGGAAAAAAGACTGAAGGGGGACCCCTGCTGGATACAGGGTTGGTGCCATGCTGGGCATGCCCAGTAGGTGCCAGTCAAAGTTCTAGAAACTTTGACAAAAGTGTTCCGTGATTGGGCTCCATCCTGTGATGTCACCCATATGTGAGGACTACCATTCTGCTTGTCCTGTGAGAATAAAGTGACCATAAAGCTAATGTTTTTGTTTTTGCGTTGTTGCACTGCATACAGAGTTTGGCTTCTTGCTGTTTCCAGTTCAGTTTTTGTCTCCACATTTCTATTTATACATTCCCTGAGAAATATAAAATAATTTTAAAACTAGAATATAATAAATATTTCAAAACAACTGATAAATGGAACATCCAATCATTAATAATTTTCAAAATTGTTAAAAATTCTCCAAACACCAATAAAATATTTCTAACAGCAGACACATCACATAATACCTAATAATTAAAATGGCAGTCAATCAAGAAAGATAAACTTAAAAAGCCACCTTTACTTACCCTCTCCAGTAACTCTCGTACTCCTTTCCATTGTAGGCCAATAGCACATACCAGAAGCAGAAAAGGCTGCTGAAGCTCTGTCCTCAGGCTCTTCTTCCGCAGGGCCCATGACAAGTCTATCTCACACACACACACACACACACACACACACACACACACACACACACCAGTCACCTGCCTGACCAATCTCTCTTTCTCTCTCTCACACATACACACCAGTCACCTGCCTGACCAATTTCTCTTTCTCTCTCTCACACACACACCAGTCACCTGCCTGACCAATCTCCCTTTCTCTCTCACACACACACACACACACCAGTCACCTGCCTGACCAATATCTCTTTCTCTCTCTCACACACACACACCAGTCACCTGCCTGACCAATTTCTCTTTCTCTCTCACACACACACACCAGTCACCTGCCTGACCAATTTCTCTCTCACACACACCAGTCACCTGCCTGACCAATTTCTCTCTCACACACATACCAGTCACCTGCCTGACCAATTTCTTTCTCTCTCACAAAAGTCACCTGCCTGACCAAACTCTCTATCTCTCACACCAGTCACCTGCCTGACCAATTTCTCTCTCTCTCACACCAGTCACCTGCCTGACAAATCTCTCTCACACATACACACACACACCCGTCACCTGCCTGACCAATCTCTCTCTCTCTCTCTCACACACACACACATACCAGTCACCTGCCTGACCAATCTCTCTCTCTCTCACACCAGTCACCTGCCTGACCAATCTCTCTCTCTCACACACACACACACACACCAGTCACCTGCCTGACCAATATCTCTCTCTCTCACACACACACACACACACACATACCAGTCACCTGCCTGACCAATCTCTCTCTCTCTCTCACACACACACACACACCAGTCACCTGCCTAACCAATTTCTTTCTCTCTCTCACAAAAGTCACCTGCCTGACCAAACTCTCTATCTCTCTCACACCAGTCACCTGCCTGACCAATCTCTCTCTCTCACACACACACACACACCAGTCACCTGCCTGACCAATATCTCTCTCTCTCACACACACACATACCAGTCACCTGCCTGACCAATTTCTTTCTCTCTCTCACAAAAGTCACCTGCCTGACCAAACTCTCTATCTCTCACACCAGTCACCTGCCTGACCAATTTCTCTCTCTCTCACACCAGTCACCTGCCTGACAAATCTCTCTCACACACACACACACACACACACACCAGTCACCTGCCTGACCAATCTCTCTCTCTCTCACACACACACACATCAGTCACCTGCCTGACCAATCTCTCTCTCTCACACACACACACACACACACAACACACAACACACATACCAGTCACCTGCCTGACCAATCTCTCTCTCACACACACACCAGTGACTTTCCTGAGCAGTCTCTTGCTCTCACACATTTCTCTTAATTACACACACATTCTCTCATACACTTACACACATGCTGACTCAGTCTCTGTCTCACTCACCCCCACCCATAGCACACATAGCAGCTACAGCACAAGGTAGCCAGTATGCTGCTATTAAAAGCAGAGTCCTGACAGGCTGGAAACTGCAGCAGGAGTGACCTCCCCAGCCCCACAGCAATAAGAAGGCAGCACTCAGCTGTTTGCTTGTGCTGCGATCGATCGTGGGAAAGAGCAATCAGCTGAGAATGTAACTTTATGCTTTTCTCCCCACCCCAGCCTTTTTTTTTTTTTGCAGTTTGATTATTATTTTCTTGCTGGTGTCGCGCTGGCGAGAGAAGGGGAGGTCGGAGCCAGGGGCAGCAGCGCCATGCTCCTTCTGCAGCAGCAGCATGCATGCATGGCCTTTTCTTCTTCCCGTGTGCCCGGTAAACATCACTTCCTCTTCCGGGCCACAGGGGCAGGAAGAAGAAGAAAAGGTCACGTTCCTGTTGCCAGCCTCCACAAAACACTGCTGCCGTTCCCCTCGAGGCTTGAATGTGCTGATAGCCTGGGCAGGAACGGCAGCAGTGTTCGTCTTGCTGAGGTGAAAGGGGAGGGAAGAGCAGCGGGGTGCGACACACCTGCCAGTGCTTCGCAACACATTAGTGTGCCGCGACACACCGGTTGAGAACCACTGCTCTGTATCTATACCAAGCATATTTGAATTCTGTTACAGTACTATTATTCCAAGCATCTAGAACCCTCCCAATAAAAGTAGTATTTTCTCATGTTTACACTTAACTTTGCTCCTTTCAGTTTCATATCATGGCTTTTTGTCCTTAAAATTAATTTACTATGGAAAAAATTGACTGTCTCCTAATTTATTGAAGCCTGTCAAATATGTTAATGTTTCCCTCATATCCCCCTTTTCTCTTGTTCACAAAATAGTGTCTCAGTCCTTTCTTTGTAGGGTTTGGTTGAAGGCCCTATATCATTTTCATAGCCCTTCTCTGTTACTGCTTCTATCCTGAAGATGATGCTCATGGTGGGGCCTCACTGGTGACCTAAGCAAGGACTATATTACCTCTTTTTTCTGCTGCTGATACCTCTACTTAGGCTACCAAGCATGCTATGAACTTTCTCTGTTGCTTTAATTACATGGATGGGCTAGTTTCAGGTCATCTGAAATGATAAGCCTAAGATCTCTTTCTTGTTTAACAGTTTCTAGTTCCTGTTTTTTAAATCATATGTAGCTAGTGGAATTATTACCCCAAAATGAATGATTTTTACATTTTTTTAGAAGCTCATTTTCCAGATCCTTCACCATTCTTACAGGTTTTTTAAGTCCCTTTACATTTTTTTCACCCCTTCTAGTATGTCCACTTTGTTACAGATTTTTGTATCATCTGCAAAGAAGCATATTTTCCCCCTCAAATCTCTCAACAATGTCAATAATAAAGATATTCTGAATTCTAAAAATGCTGTAAGCCATCTTGAGTCTAACTTGGAAAAGGCTAAAAAACTTAAAAAAAAAAGGTCTGTGCAAATAAAGTTACACAAGTTTATTCAGAGAAATATATGTGTAACTTTATTTGCACAGACTGTTGCGACTAGCAACCGGGTTCTTACCTGCTGCCTCGTGAGAGGGGACTTTTTAATGGTCCAACCCGAAGAGCTCCGGCCCGCCCCCTTTGCTGATGTCAGACGCCAGCTACTATTTAAGGCCGGCGTCTGCCCTGTGGAGGTTGCTTAGCAACGAAGTTACCCAGTGTTTGAGTGTTTTGTGCTGTTACTGCTGTTTCTGTTTCTGTTCTGCTGTTCCAGTTCCTGCTGATCCTGATTCTGCTGATCCAGATCCTGCTGATCCTGACCTTAATCCTGGTCTTGCCGCTCCTGATCCTGATCCTGATCCTGCTGTTCCAGATCCCGCTCTGCTTCAGGATTTGTTTCTGTTGTTTCTGTTCTGCTGTTCCAGTTCCTGCTGATCCTGATTCTGCTGATCCAGATCCTGCTGATCCTGACCTTAATCCTGGTCTTGCCGCTCCTGATCCTGATCCTGCTGTTCCAGATCCCACTCCGCTTCAGGATTTCTCTCAGTTAGTTCTTTGGTTTCTGACTTTGGCTCTGTCACCGATTCTCCGTGTCTGCTGCTTGCCTTGACCCATGGCTTGTCTTCTCGTCTCAACTCGTTCCTTCTCCTAAGTCCCAGCGGTCCGGGTCCTCACAAGCTCCTCTCGGGGGGATCTTGGGCTTCCAGGATGAAGACTTCACTTTCATCTCTGTCTTTGTTCCACCTCCCGGCCTGTGCCATCTCCAAGGAATTTGCTCTTCCCATCTGCGCACTCCACCAGGCTGGCCCAAGGGTCCACCGTTCTGTCCACAACAGTTTGCTAAGCCATGGACCTGGCGGACATCTCCGGACTGCAAGCCATTCCCGGGATGGCCCAACGACTGCAGCAGCAGCAACATTGTCTTGACGTCCTGGCTGCCACTGTTGAGCGATTGTCAAATCGGCTGGATGCTACTCCACCAGAGCCACCACCAGTACCTCCTCTGGTTCCCACAGTAAGCTTATCTGCATCCACTCAGCTTCCAGCTCCCTCCCGCTACGTGGGCGAAGCCAAGGGCTGCCGAGGATTCCTGAACCAGTGTTACATTAGGTTCTCGCTACTTCTGGGTCAGTTCCCGTCAGATTCAGTGAGGGTTGCCTACATCTTGTCGCTACTGGAAGGGAAGGCATTGAATTGGGCTTCCCCGATGTGGGAGTGCCAGGATCCTTTGTTGAGCAATCTGCAGCAGTTTGTTCGCAACTTCAAACAAGCCTTTGATGAACCCGCACGTCTGCCTACAGCTACGTCAGAGCTGTTACAGCTAAGAAGACAGGGATCTCGGTCCCTGGCAGACTATGCTATTGAGTTTCGTACTCTCACAATGGAGGTAGGCTGGCGCGATGACCTTTTTGGAAGGTTTGTCTGGTCGCATCAAGGATGAGTTGGCCGCCAGAGACATTCCTGATAATCTCAACGATGTAATTGACTTAGCCGGTCGGATAGACCGACGCCTTCAGCAAAGGGCCAAGGAGGGCCGTTCTTTACGCCGGTCCATATCTTTAGCACCAGTCTTCGCTAGACCCATGATGACGCCTTCAAGTCACGGGACGGCACAATCAGAGCCATCAGCTGAAGAACCTATGCAGTTAGGTTGCACGCCGTTGATTGCTGAGGAGAGGCAAAGACACCGCACACTGGGATTCTGTCTATACTGTGGCAACAAGGGCCACTTTCTAGCCCAGTGCAAGGAGTGGCCGGAAAACGCCAAAGCCTAGGCAGTACAGAGGAGCTACTCCTAGGTTTTGTTAATTCTTCTCCTCAATGTACTGTACCGGTGACTCTAGAACAGTGGTCCCCAACCTTTTTTGCACCAGGGACCGGCTTCAAGCAAGACCATTTTTCCATGGCCCGGCAGGGCGGGGCAGGGGTGGGGCTTTGGTCATATGGGGTGGGGTTATGGAGGGGGTTGGATTTTAGTGCACACTTATCATTTAATTATGACATTTATAATGTGAATGTGACTCAACTCACCATAGGTTCTCACATGCATGGCACACTGACCCATGATCGTCAATGGGCTAGATGTAAAAGTACAGTTTGCATCCACGGGAACCACCCTGACCCACAATAATGGATGTAAAGCAGAATTATGACATTCCCCATACAACTCACCCTACAAAAAAGATATTCTGGTTCTGGTGACATCTCAGTAACAGCAACTCAAACTCCTTCTACTTCCAGGCTCAGTAGCCCTACTTATGAAAAGACAGCAGTTTACCACCAATGCATGTCCTCTTGAGAAAACACAACAAATAAGACCAATACAAACGCTTACATGCTAGCAAAATATCTCATCTCGGTAACAGACACAGAACCGACCTAACATACTCCCAGGAACTGTAGTAATGCACATAAACTAATCCGCACACAGTTACACCTGTATTATGGAATACACTCAAACAGGAGCAACCCTATCTATGAAAAGGCAACACTACAAATATTAAATCAGGTCCTAAAAACAGAACTAGCAAGCAGCTATAGATCCCCACACAGAAATAATTGTAAAACTATACTAATAAGCAGAATAAATGTTTCAAAACAGCTATGAACAGAATAACATCCAACAATTAAAAACTCATAAAAACTATTAAACATTCTCCAAACACCAATAAAATATTTCAAAAAAGCAGACATCACACAATTAAAATGGCAGTCAAGAAAAATAAACTTAGAAAGCCACCTTTACTTACCCCCTCCAGCAGCTCTCCTACTCCCCTTCCCTGCAGGCCGTGGCACACACCAGAAGCAGCAGTAGAAGCTAAGCTCTATACTTATGGTCCTCTCCCTTAGTGCCCATGTCTCTCACACACACACCATACCAGTCATGCCCGCATGACCAGTTTCTGTCTCTCACACACCAATCATCTCCCAAACAGTCTTTGGCACACACATACACACCAGTCACCTTCCTGAACAGTTTCTCTCATGCCATACACACACACACAGGCTTCCCACTCCCGTGTTCTACTTACATATATGGGCTTCTCACTCTCATAATCACTTTCTCTGTCTCTCTCACTCACACACACACACACACACACACACACACACACACACTCACTCACCAGTCTCTCACTCCCATGCTTGTTCTCTCCACATGCACAGGCTTCTCATTCCCATAATCACTTTCTTTCTCTCTCTCTCACACACACACACACTCATCAGTCTCTCACTCCCATGTTCTCTTTCAGATATACAGGCTTCTCCCTCTCATGATGTGTCTCACACACACCCAGGTTTCTCACTCCCATGCTCACTCTTCACATGCACAGGCTTCTCATTCCCATAATCACTTTATTTCTCTCTCTCTCACACACACACACCAGTCACCTGATCTCGCTCATGCATACACACACAGAGGCTTCCCACTCCCATGTTCTCTTTCAGATATACAGGCTTCTCCCTCTCATGATGTGTCTCACACACACCCAGGTTTCTCACTCCCATGCTCACTCTTCACATGCACAGGCTTCTCATTCCCATAATCACTTTATTTCTCTCTCTCTCACACACACACACCAGTCACCTGATCTTGCTCATGCATACACACACACACACAGAGGCTTCCCACTCCCATGTTCTCTTTCAGATATACAGGCTTCTCCCTCCCATGCTGTGTCTCACATACACCCAGGTTTCTCACTCCCATGCTCACTCTCTTCACATGCACAGGCTTCTCATTCCCACAATCACTTTCTCTCTGTTACACACACACACCAGTCTCTCTCATTTCCATGCTCACTCTCCACGTGCACAGGCTTCTCATTCCCTGAATCACATTCTCTCACATTCACACACACCAGTCTTTTTCTCTCACACACACTGTCACCTTACCAAGCAGTCTCTTTCTCTCATGCATGCACACTCACCCAGGCTTCTCACTCCCATGCTTTCTTTCACCCCCACAACACCAGGCTTCTTACTCCCATGCTTTCTCACATACCCAGATTTCTCACTTCCATGCCTTTTCTCTCTCTCACACACACACATCAGTCACCTCCCTGACTAATGTCTCACACTCTCACATACACATCAGTCATCTCCCTGAGCAATCACTTTCATTGTCTCTCACATACACACACACACACATCAGCTCTCTGACCAGTCAATCACACACTGGCCGGCTGCTTCTCTCTCTTTCTCTCACTCACTTCCTCTCCCCCCCCCCCCCCCCGAGCACAAATGGGAGCTGCAGCAGCCCCCGCAGGCCAAGAAAGAAGACTCCCATCGGCCGCGGGCGGCTCATGCTGCTGACTCTTTTCATGATTACCGGCTGCTTCAACTGCTCGGGGACCGATGCTGCAGCCGCTGCTGCTACTTTTCCATGCGGCTCGGCTCTTTCTCCTTCCCGTGTACCGCGTATCACTTCCTGTTCCGGGTCACAGGAGGGGGGGGGGGGGGGGGCGGCAGGCGCGGGAAGAAGAAAAGGCCCAGCCGCGGGTGCACAGCTTCTTTTAGCACCGCTGCCGTTCCCACTGGGCTTGAACGTGCTGACAGCCCGGCGGCAACGGCAGCGGGAGAGACTGGGAGCACGCGACACACCTGCCAGTGCTTGGCGGCGCCGCGGACCGGCAAAAAACTCCCACGGCCCGGTCCCGGTCCGCGGACCGGTGGTTGGGGACCCCTGCTCTAGAATACCCAGGAGGGTCCTTTCACACTCTCGCCTTCATAGACTCTGGAGCAGGTGGAAACTTCATTTTATCGGATTTGGTGCAACAACTGCGTTTGCCTACTGTTCCTCGAAGTTCCCTGCTATGCATCACTTCTATCCAAGGTACAGTCCTTCCTGGGATTATTTCTGATTCTACGGTTCCTCTGACTCTTCGGACCGGAGCGCTGCATTCGGAAGCGATATCTTTTTTGATTTTGGAGAAAGCTGTGCATCCAGTGGTACTGGGGTTGCCATGGTTACAGCAGCACTCTCCCATAATTCATTGGGACTCCTTACAAATAGCTCAGTGGAGCCCCTTTTGTTTTTCCAATTGTCTCAAGGTGCCTTCTGTCATGCAGATGCTAAGTACTTCTGTATTGCCTCCTACACCTTACATGGACTTTGCAGAGGTTTAAAAAAAAAAAAAAAAAAAAAAGCAGAGATTTTGCCACGTCATCACCCTTTTGACTGCGCCATAGACTTATTGCCCAGCACCACGCTGCCACGTGGTAGAGTGTATCCTTTGCTCTGCCGGAGTCATACGCAATGTCTGAATACATCACTGAAAACCTCACCAAGGGATTTATCCGCCCTTCTCGATCACCAGCTGGAGCGGGGTTTTTCTTCGTGGGGAAGAAGGATGGTACACTTAGACCTTGTATAGATTACAGAGGCTTAAACGCCATTACAAAGCAAGATCGGTACCCCCTTCCTTTAATTCCAGAACTCTTGGACAGACTGCAGGGGGCAAAGATCTTTACAAAGCTTTATCTGCAGGGAGCATACAATTTAGTTCACATCCGTCCTGGAGACGAATGGAAGACTGCCTTTAATACAAGAGATGGGCATTATGAATACCTAGTAATGCCATTTGGCTTGTGTAACGCTCCGGCAGTCTTCCAAAATCTTATGAATGAGGTGTTGAGAGAGATGCTGTACTCTTACGTCATAGTGTATTTGGATGACGTCTTAATTTATTCCCAAGATCTGAAGTCCCACCGCCAACATGTTAGACAAGTGTTGCAAGTCTTGAAAGACAATCACCTGTATGCCAAACTCGAGAAATGTATGTTCGAATGTGAGTCACTTCCCTTCTTGGGGTACATCGTGTCATCTACTGGTTTTCAAATGGATACAGAGAAAGTATCAGCAATCACAAACTGGCCCCGTCCCTTTGGGGTGAAAGCCTTGCAGCGTTTCCTTGGATTCGCAAACTTCTACAGACATTTTATTCCTAATTACTCTTTGAGAGTTGCACCCCTCACTGCACTGACTCGTAAAGGGGCGGATGCCAAGGAATGATATGAAACAGCTTGTCAAGCCTTTGTGGATTTAAAACAGGCATTCCTGATGGACACTTGTTTGTATCATCCGGATCCGCAACATCCTTTTATTATGGAGGTAGATGCGTCTAGCATTGCAGTAGGAGCGATACTCAGTCAGCACTCAGACACAGGCAAGTTGCTTCCATGCTCCTATTTCTCCAAAAAATTCTCACCGGCTGAGTGTAACTACAGTATAGGGGACAAGGAGCTTTTGGCAATTAAGTTGGCCTTCGAGGAATGGAGGCAATGGCTAGAAGGTGCAATCCATCCTGTCACAGTCTACACTGATCATAAAAACTTGGAATTCTTGTGCCAAGCACAGAGGCTGAACCCCAGACAAGCCAGGTGGTCTCTTTTTTTTAACCGTTTTGATTTTACCTTTCGCTACCAGCCAGCATCCAAAAATATCCGTGCGGATGCCTTGTCCCATACTTCTGAGTTAGAGGAGGAGGAAGAGCGTCCTCAATACATCCTGGATCTCACTAAGATCAACCTGGCCGCTGTGATTGTGAGTTCTCTGGGGAAGACAGTAGTTCCCAAGCGTCTCCGGACAAGGGTCTTGAGTTGGACCCACGATTCCCTGACTGGAGGCCACGCTGGTCAAGACAGGACTTTGGATTTATTGAACCGCTATTACTGGTGGCCAAACCTAAGACAAGATGTACGTACTTATGTGAGTTCTTGTCCTACTTGTGCTAGACAAAAACCTCGAATTGGTCACCCTTGGGGGCTATTGCAACCACTGCCTGTTCCAACTGAACTGTGGACTCATATAGCTACAGATTTTGTAGTAGATTTGCCTTCGTCTAATGGGAAAACCATCATTTGGGTCACGGTGGACCGTTTTTCCAAAATGGCTCATTTTGTGCCGTTGACCAAGCTGCCGTCTGCACCAGAGTTAGCATTGCTATTTGCACAGCACATCTTTCGCATTCAGGGACTTCTGCAGGACATCGTTTCTGACCGGGGTCCGCAATTTACGGCCCGCTATTGGAAAGCTCTGTGCAAGAAGTTTGAGGTACAACTCAGTTTCTCCACCGCATTTCATCCCCAAAGTAACGGACAGACAGAGCGCATGAATCGCTCCCTAAAGACTTTCCTTCGAGCTTTTGCTAACGACAAACAGAACCACTGGGTCGAGTTACTACCCTGGGCCGAGTTTTCCTACAATAACCAAATTCACTCAGCTACTGGAAGTTCACCCTTTCAAGCAGTATACGGGAAGCAATTTAAACTACCACTACCCCTGTCTGTGTCAGTGCCGTCACCGGCAGCCCAGTTGTCTGCCCAGCAGTTGCATAGACTTTGGAATCCCATTCAAAATAAACTCACCGCTTCAGCAACAGCCGCTAAAAGGCATGTCGACTGGCATCATCGACCAGAGCCAGTGTTTCTTCCAGGAGACAAAGTCTGGCTTAGCACCAGGAACATTCACCTCAAGTTGCCCTCTAAAAAACTGGCTCCTAAATTCTGCGGACCATTCCAAGTTGCTGAGAGAGTTGGAATGGTTTCCTATCGTTTACGCCTGCCTACTGCGCTACACATCCACAATGTATTTCACGTTTCTCTTCTTAAACTGGTAGTTCTTTCTCGATTTCATCAGAGATCTCCTGATACTAGGGAGAACCCCGCTGCTGATGACCCTACATACCAAGTTCGAGAGATCCTTGATGTACGTTTCTTTAATCGTCGCTGGGAATACTTGTTAGCTTGGGAAGGCTGTGGTGAGGAGAACACTTGGGAGCCCGCTCGCAACATCCTAGACAAATCTCTTCTGCAACAGTTTCACTTGGATCATCCTGGTAAACCGGGTCCTTTGAAGAGGGGGCGTAAGGGAGGAGGTACTGTTGCGATCGGTCGCTAGACTAGCGACTGGGTTCTTACCTGCTGCCTCGTGAGAGGGGACCTTTTAACAGTCCAACCACGGGGAGCTCCGGCCCACTCCCTTTGGTGATGTCAGACGCCAGCTACTACTTAAGGCTGGCGTCAGCCCTGTGGAGGTTGCTTAGCAACGAAGTTACTCAGTGTTTGAGTGTTTTGTGCTGTTACTGCTGTTTCTGTTCTGCTGTTCCAGTTCCTGCTGATCCTGATTTTGCTGATCCTAATTCTGCTGATCCAGATCCTCCTGATCCTGACCTTAATCCTGGTCTTGCCGCTTCTGATCCTGATCCTGCTGTTCCAGATCCCGCTCCACTTCAGGATTTGTTTCTGTTGTTTCTGTTCTGCTGTTCCAGTTCCTGCTGATCCTGATTCTGCTGATCCAGATCCTGCTGATCCTGACCTTAATCCTGGTCTTGCCGCTCCTGATCCTGCTGTTCCAGATCCCAGTCCGCTTCAGGATTTCTCTCGGTTAGTTCTTTGGTTTCTGACTTTGGCTCTGTCACCGATTCTCCGTGTCTGCCGCCTGCCTCGACCCTTGGCTTGTCTTCTCGTCTCGTCTCGTTCCTTCTCCTAATTCCCAGCGGTCCGGGTCCTCACGAGCTCCTCTCGGGGGGATCTTGGGCTTCCAGGGTGAAGACTTCACTTTCATCTCTGTCTTGGTTCCGCCTCCTGGCCTGTGCCATCTCCAAGGAATTCGCTCTTCCCATCTGCGCACTCCGCCAGGCCAGCCCAAGGGTCCACCGTTCTGTCCGCAACACAGACATTTCATACAGTTATTATACAACCATCTTAGATTTTATTTTTCTGAATATATTCTTGTAATTTTTGCACTCCCCAGCTTAGAGGCCTCAATACATTAATGTGTTCTTTACTGACGTGTGAACTGGTTTGACCTTGAATATACAGTATCAAGAGAACCTGAATTGGTCATTATCGTTTTCTTATATAAAATAGAGACTCACCTCTATGATATCTAGCTGTTTTCACAGTTGGGATAACAAAGATCATATCCCCATACATTTCAATCACATGATCTCTCAGTTGGATGGGGTTCTCTATATATCCAATGTACTCCTTTTTAGTCAGATAAAAGTATTCAGAAAAGAGACCCTGTAATAAACAATATCACAATTTTAGTAATATTTTGGGAGCAAAATTTCATGGTAGAACATATGCTAAGGAAATCATGATGAGCAGCATCAGCATTTACAACAGATACCTCAAAGAGAGTTAATTGGTTTAAATCTGACACCTGTTTTATATGCCAGTGCATATCTACTTTATCTTTAATCCAGAAACTACCAGTGAGTGTGACATCTATGCCAGGCAACATGGTAGAAACTATCATAAAGAACACAATTGCTGAACATCTAGAAAGTATAGTTTAAAGAGACAAAGCCAACATGGATTTAGCCAATGGAAGTCTTGCCTCATCAATCTACTACTTTTTTTGAGAGTGTAAATAAATTTGTGGATAAAGGTGAGCCAGTGTATCTGGATTTCCAGAAAGCATTTGACAAGAGTCCCTCATCAAAGACTTCTTAGGAAATAAAAAGAATCATGGGATAGGAGGCAGTGTCCTATTGTGGATTGCAAACTGGTTAAAAGACAGAAAAAGGAGATTAGGGCTAAATGGTAATTTTTCCCAATGGAGCAAGGTGAATAGTGGAGTGCCCCAGGTATCTGTTCTGGGACTACTGCATTTTAATATATTTATAAATGACCAGGAAAAATAGTGGAAAGTTTTCTAAAGATCAAAATCACAGAGCATATAGAAAGACATGGTTTAATGGAACAAAGTCAGCACAGCTTTACCCAAGGCAAGTCTTGCCTCACAAATTTGCTTCACTTTTTTGAAGGGATTAATAAACATGTAGATAAAGGTGAACTGGTAGATGTAGTGTATTTGGTTTTTCAGAAGACATTTGACAAAGTTCCTCATGAGAGGCTTCTAAGAAAAGTAAAAAGTCATGGGATAGGTGGTGATGTCCTTTCATGGATTACAAACTAGTTAAAAGACAGGAAACAGAGAGTAGGATTAAATGGACAATTTTCTCAGTGGAAAAGGGTATACAGTAGAGTACCGCAAGGATCTGTACTAGGACCCATGCTTTTCAATATATTTATAAATGATCTGGAAAGGAATACGACGAGTGAGGTAATCAAATTTGCAGATGATACAAAATTATTCAGAGTAGTTAAATCGCAAGTGGATTGTGAAAAATTGTAGGAGGACCTTGTGAGACTGGAAATTTGGGCATCCAAATGACAGATGAAATTTAATGTGGATAAATGCAAGGTGATGCATATAGGGAAAAATAACCCATGCTGTAGTTACACAATATTAGGTTCCATATTAGGAGCTACTGCCCAGGAAAGAGATCAAGGCATCATAGTGGATAATACTTTGCAATCATTGGCTCAGTGTGCTGTGGCAGTCAAAAAATCAAACAGAATGTTAGGAATTATTAGGAATCAGGTGAATAAAACAGAGAATGTCATAATGCCTCTGTATCACTCCATGGTGAGTCCGCAACTTGACTACTGTGTACAATTCTGGTTGCCGCATCTCAAGAAAGATATAGTTGTGATGGAGAAGATACAGAGAAGGGTGATCAAAATGATAAAGGGGATGGAACTGCTCCCCTATGAGGAAAGACTAAAGAGATTAGGGCTGTTCAGCTTAGAGAAGAGACGGCTGAGAGGGGATATGATAGAGGTCTTAAAATCATGAGAGGTCTTGAATGAGTAGATATGAATCAGTTAATTACACTTTCGGATAATAGAAGGACTGGGGGCACTCCATGAAGTTAGCTTGTAGCACATTTAAAACTAATCAGAGAAAATTCTTTTTCACTCATTGCACAATTGAACTCTGGAATTTGTTGCCAGGGGATGTGGTTAGTGCAGTTAGTGTAGCTGGTTTTAAAAAAAGGTTTGGATACATTCTTGGAGGACTTCGAAAATAGCCACTCTATTATTAGCATCAGAAGCGTGGGATATACTTAGTTGTTGGGTTCTTGCCAGGTACTTGTAGCCTGGATTGGCCACTGTTGGAAACAGGATGCTGGGCTTGATGGACCTTTGGTCTGACCCAAGAAGGCAATTTCTTATGTTCTTAAGTGAGGTGATTCAATTTGCTGATGACACCAAATTATTCAAAGTTGTTAAATCACAAGAAGATTGTGAGAAATTGCAAGAGGACTTTGCAAAACTGGCAAATAAAATTGAATGTGGACACGTGTAAATTGATGCACTTAGGGATGAGTAACCTAAATTATAGCTACACAATGCAAGACTCCACATTATGAGTCACTATTCAGGAAAAGGATTTAGGCATCATCATTGATAATCCACTGAAATCTTCTGCATAGTGTGCAGCAGCAGCCAAGAAAGCAATTAGAATACTAGGAATTATGAGGAAAAGAATGGAGAATAAAACAGAGAATATCATAATGCCTTGGTATTACTTCATGGTGAAACCTCATCTTGAGGCATCATAGTGGATAATACTTTAAAATCATGTGTGCTACAGCAGTAAAAAAAAGCAAACAGAATGTTAGGAATTATTAGGAAGGGAATGGTTAATAAAACGGAAAATGTCATAATGTCTCTGTATCGCTCCATGGTGAGACCACACCTTGAATACTGTGTACAATTCTGGTCGCCACATCTCAAAAAAGATATAGTTGCGATGGAGAAGGTACAGAGAAGGGCAACCAAAAGACTAAAGAGGTTAGGGCTGTTCAGCTTGGAGAAGAGACGGCTGAGGGGGGGATATGATAGAGGTCTTTAAGATCCTGAGAGGTCTTGAATGAGTAGATGTGAATCGGTTATTTACACTTTCGAATAATAGGAGGACTAAGGGGCATTCCATGAAGTTAGCAAGTAGCCCATTTAAGACTAATCAGAGAAAATTCTTTTTCACTCAACTCACAATAAAGCTCTGGAATTTGTTGCCAGAGAATGTGATTAGTGCAGTTAGTGTAGCTGGGTTCAAAAAGGTTTGGCTAAGCTCTTGGAGGAGAAGTCCATTAACTGCTATTAATCAAGTTTACTTAGGGAATAGCCACTGCTATTAATTGCATCAGTAGCATGGGATCTTCTTAGTGTTTGGGTGATCACCAGGTTCTTGGGGCCTGGTTTGGCCTCTGTTGGAAACAGGATGCTGAGCTTGATGGACCCTTGGTCTGACCTAGCATGGCAATTTCTTATGTTTCTTATGAGTATTGTGTGCAGTTATGGTCATCACATCTCAAAAAAGATATAGCAGAATTAGAGAAGGTACAGAGAAGGGCAACCAAGATCATAAAGGGGATGGAACGATTTCCCTACGAGGAAAGGTTAAAGCAGTTAGGACTCTTCAGTTTACTGAAAAGATAAAATATACGGTAAAGGGGATGGAACGAGTAAACGTTAATCAATTGTTTACTCTTTCAAAAAGTACGGAGACTAGGAGACACAAAATGAAGTTACTAGATGATTTAAAACTAATAGGAAAAATACTTTTTTACTCAATGCATAATTAAGTTCTGGAATTCCATGCCAGAGATTGTGGTGAAAGCTATTAGTGTAGCTGCATTTAAACAAGATTTGGACAAGTTCCTGGAGAAAATGTCCATTAACCATTATTAAGATGGAGTTGCAAAAATCCACTGCTTATCCCTGGGCTAAGTTGCTTGAAATCTATCTACCCTTGGGATCCTGCCAGGTATTTGTGAACTGGATTGGCCAGTGTTGGAGACAGGATACTGGGCTTGATGGATCTTTGGTCTAACCCAGCTAAATAATCTACCTCAATTTGGTCTAACCCAGCTAAATAATCTACCTCAATTAGGGGTAGATTTTAAAAACTTGCACGCATGTGTCCATGTGCGCTCGTTGCCTGGCGTGCATACATGGACTCGCGATTTTATAACATGCGCGTGCCGGTGTACGCATGTTATAAAATCGGGGGTCGGCACGCGCAAGGGGGTACACATTTGTGCAACCTGTGCACGTCGACGCCCATGGCCTTCCGCAGTTCCCTCCTTTGGGGCAGGAGCAAGTTACGCGTGCCAGCACCCTGCCAGTATGCGATCCCCTGGCACAGCGGCAAATGGCCGCTGTGCCGGACGCCTCTAGCCATGCCCCACCCTGCCCCTGGACAATCCCACCCTGCCCCCTCCCCGCCCCTTTCCTGAGGTCCTGGGACTTACACATGCCAGGATTTACATGCATAAAGTTTTGAAAATTTACCCCTTAATGCGCAAGGGCTTGGTGACTTATTGCCCAGTTATGTGTCTTCCCCTGCTCACTCACCTACTCTCTCTTTCTCTCCTATTGTCCTTTCTCTTTTGTTCCTCTTTCTTTCCTTTTTCTACTGTCCTCCATCCTTGCCCTTAACGACCCTTTTATATTCTCCGCTTTCCCCAGCCCCTTTTCCTGTTTGAATATCTCTACATGTGGGCACTGCACAATTCTTATGTAAAGGACCTTCAGTTTCCTCTTACTAAAGGAGTGTACCATTAAGCTGGGGAGGTTCAATGAGGAAATAATTGAGACAGGTTTGGCTTTTTCTCCCCCATGTAGGAACATGCAGATGGTGTGTCCTATCTGTTTATCATCCTACAGCACACCAGCTATCTTTGTGGATTTAAGTTTGGATTTTATTGGAGTAGGAGCTCTCTGTCTTCTAATTTTTCCTTCTAATTTATGGGAAAGGAGTAATGAAGTTTTAATGTAGGGATCGGCCTCCTGTTGGCTCATCTACCTGCCCTTGAAGATTGTTTGGACTTTTTTAAACCAGTTTTTGAGATTTCCCCTGAGAGCCCATCCCCTATTTCGAAATGGATTGGGGCATCCCTTTATTCAAGTGTGGATGAGGAGTAAGGAAAACCTGCTTGTGCTATGTCTCCTAACGAGCATACACAGTGACAGTGTCCTGCTGAAGAGGAAGAATATTTTTGCATTAACTGTTTTGATCTATCCCTTATGATGGAAACACTGAAGTTATTCGGTTTCGCCATCAGAACGGTTTACAGAATCATGGGACAGTTGTATAAACATAATCACAGCATCTTATCATGTAGTGTAAGTTGATTACATATAAAAGTTATCAATTGTGAGGCCTAATCTATTCAGTAAAGATCTTACATACAGCAAGGATATTACATATATACTGATGTTACATATAGCCTTGGGTTAATAAGTGAGGGATAGGGGAAGGTGTATAGGCTGGGAGAGATATTATAAATTTGGATCTGTAGCAGCAGGGGGGTCTAACAATTTCAAGTGTCTTTCTGATGAAGTAATATATACTATATGAGGTCAGTTGTGGAATCATTGTTAAGAGTTCTTTGATAGATCTAGGGATGTAGCATTTTTCTTGTTGTTGGGTTTCTTGTGTACTTGGTGGGCTGGTTGGTTGAGTGAATCTAAGTAGGTTCTGGTGAACAGCCAGGTTTTCAGGTCTTTTTTGAACATTTTGATGCATGGTTGGGTTCTTGTTCCAATTGGTATTGAATTCCATAATGTAGGGCTGGCAATGGATATGGCTCTCTCACGTGTTGTGTTCAGTCGAGTGGTTCTTGCGTGAAGGATTTTGAGGAGGCCTTTATTCATTGAGCGTAGGTTCCATTTTGGAGTGTGTATTACAATGGATTTTCTTAGCCAGTTGTTTTTTTGTCCTATGATTATTTTATGCAGGGTTGTAAGTACTTTGTATTCTATTCAGTATTTTATTGGGAGCCAGTGTAATGAGATGAGTGTTGGTGTGATATGATCATATTTTTTGATCCAGTCAGAATTCTGGTAGTCAGTATACCAAACCTATGTAAAAGGGAAGTCTTTCATCCAGAAAGATACAGAGATGTTACAATTTCCATCTACAGTAAGGGATCCAGTAACGTGCACTGGTGGGAAAAACAAAGAAGATAAATATAAAGGTAACAAGAACTTTGTTACTGTTGTGAGGAAGTTACTTAAAGGTGTGAGAAGTACCCACCTGGCACTGCTTAAAGAGTGGAAAGAATTCAGGAATACAAGGGAGACTGAAGTACCCTTAAGGTGCTGTATAAGGAGTTAAATGTATTCAAAGAGGATTTTTTAAAAAGTATTAAATCTTGTGTTAAGTTCTGATTAAATATTGGCGCAGTATTGTATATTCTGACCAACTCCACTGGGAAGAGGAAAAAGATAAATACATTGGGAGGTAAAAGAAGATTAAACTAATTTTAGTTTATATAACTGAGGAAAGTAAGAAATTGGATGCAAGGATTAATTCTGTGTAATATAGAGTTTTCACTAGAAGTAGAGACTTTGATAGAAGAAGTGGAGTTACAAGTTTATTCTATCAGCTGGTTATTATTTATTTATTTTATTGAAGAAAACAAATCGAAACTGTAAATATTATCCAATAATCTAACCAAACTATCAGTAAAGAAGTTGGAAACCACAGTTCCTCTGCTGCGGGTTTATTGGATGTTGAAACTGTATAATTATTGTTGCTGGGAGTTAAGGATAGAAACAGGATTTAATTGCAAGAAGCACTGTATAAGAGCTATTGTTCATCCCCACATATTGGAACTCTTGGACTCAGATTCAACTATCCGGTAGGGATAATTTATTTATTTATTTAACATTTTTCTATACCGACCTTCAAGGATGAATACCATATCAGGTCGGTTTACATCGAACAGGGGATAGATAAATATAACATAAGGAACAACTTTTTATAATCAGAGGAAGCAAAAAGTAAGAAAGTAAAAAAGTAAAAAGTTACATTAAAACAAGGATCATGAACTTGGAAGCTGATTCAGCTGGAAGAAGAAAGGCCTTAAGAAGGGTATTAAATTAAATTAAATTAAATTAAATTAAATTAAATACAGTGAATCATGTCCGAGTCTGGTCTGGATAAGGAGTTGAATAGAGATTGAAAGCAGTGATGCAGAAAGGGTCCATCTCTACTTTTCTTTCTATGTGCCTCTGGGTATCAAGTAAAGCAAAATTGCTTACCTTGTAATAGGTGTTATCCCAGAACAGCAGGATGTGGTCCTGATACGGAAAACTTCTGTCAAAAGTTTCTAGAAACTTTTGGCTGGCACACTGAGCCTACTGAGCATGCCCAGCATGCCATGATATTCTCAGCCACAGGGGTCTCCCTTCAGTCTCGTTTGTAGCAGTAAGTGTGAGCTAAAAAATTAAAATAATAAAACATATTGGACCCAACTCCGCGGGGTGGCGGGTGGGTTCTGTGAGGACTACATCCTGCTGTCCTGGGATAACACCTATTACAAGGTAAGCAATTTTGCTTTATCCCAGGATAAGCAGGATGATAGTCCTCACATATGGGTGATTAGCAAGCTACAGGCTGAGACATTCTTGCATTATACCAACAGCATACAACTTGTGCAACAAGCACAACAACTGGTCTACTGCTGTAAAAAATGAGACAGCCTGAAATCACAGCAGGATGGATGTAGCAGGAGTTGGTGTTATACTGGAAATAAGTTCTTTAAGACAGATTGTCCAAAGGCTGAATCTTGTCGTCCTTCTTTGTCCAAACAATAATGAGCTGCAAAGGTGTGAAGGGAACTCCATGTTGCAATTTTACATATGTCAAGAATGGGCACTGAACGATAGTGTGCTACTGATGAAGACATAGCCCTTACTGAGTGAGCTTTTACTCGCCCCTGGAGAGGAACATTTGCTTTTTCATAACAGAATTCGATACAGTCTGCTAGCCAGTTGGAGAGAGTCTGTTTTCCTACCGCAACTCCTGGTTTATTTTTGTCAAAAGAAACAAAGAGTTGGGTGGATTTCCTATGGACCACCGTATGGTTCAGGTAAAAAGCTAGCACACGTTTAGAGTCTAAGGTGTGTAAGACTCTCTCTCCCTGGTGAGAGTGAGGTCTTGGAAAGAAAGTAGGCAAGACTATTGATTGATTGATTGATGTGAAAATCCGTTACTACTTTTGGTAGGAATTTGGGATGAGTGCGAAGGACTATTCTCTCATGCAGAAATCTTGTGAAGGGTGAGTATGTGACGAGAGCTTGCAACTCACTGACCCTCCTAGCTGATGTAATGGCTACTAAGAAAAATACTTTCCATGTAAGAAATTTTCATCACAGGAGTGTTGCGACCATCGCTGCTCGACGTCCTCAATCTGCCCTCTTTACCTCTGTGGTGACTCCCTCCGGGTCTGATGAATGCCTGGCTACCGCGGCATCTCCATGCCGTCTCTCTCCAGCGTCCCCGGACCGGCTTGACATTGCAGATCCGCCATGTTGCCTGAAGACCTAGGGAGCGCGCACGTGCTCTGATTGAAGTACCAGCAAGGGCGCGAACCTCAGGGGCGTCCCCCTGAGATGACGTCATCCACTTCCAATATTTAAAGGTCTCTAATTCACTATCTAACTGAGTTAGCAAGGGGTTGGATTGGGAATGTGTCTCACTACCTACGGACTAGTCCCTCCAATCTACTCTGCCTCCTCAGACTTACCAGAGGTACCCGCTCCTTGGGGGCCTCGCTCTTTTTCTTTACATTCAGATTACAGATAGGAACCGGTACTCGCTCCTTGAGGGCCCATGTTCCTGGACACTCTGAAGATTCTCTACTGCTTGGAAGCTATCGCTGCTACAAACAATTGTGAGTTACCATCGCTCTCTCAGAGCTTTCCCTGGAACCAGGTACTCGCTCCTCAAAGGCCTGAACCTTTCTAGCTCCTGAGCTTCCTTGAGACCTTATGTGAGTTTTGTCATCTAGTTCTGTTCATGAACTCTGCCTACTCTGCCTACTCACTTTTCTACAGTTTCTCAACAGCTCAGCCATCCTGGATCGCTGTTCCAGTACTTGAGGGATTACAGCCCTGCCGGGCAATTCAGCTCACTACTGCCACCTCTGGTGGTTTCAAAAACCTGTTTAATAAAAGAACTAATGTGTGTCTGTCTCCATACTCAAGCCTAGCCGATGGTCCCTCTTGGAATATCCTCCCAGGGGCGTGATCATCTGCCACCGGCCCACGGATCCACCCACAACTACATAAGAAAATTATTCCTTACCTGCTAATTTTCGTTCCTGTAATACCATGGATCATTCCAGACGGTGGGTTATGTTCCATGTCCAGCAGATGGAGTCAGAACACAAAATTCCCAGGGGAGGAACCATAAAAGCACGCCTCCCCTGTAACAGCTCTCAGTAACTAGACTAACAAAGCCCAAAAGAGAGAGACTAAAAACAGAGGGATCAAGTAATCAAAGAAGGAATTGAAATAACCACTGTCCAAATAAACAGCAACTAAATTCTGAACAGTGAACTTGCGAACAGCAGTGCGTGTACAAAAAAGACACGCAGTATTCGAAATACAGAGTAAAAGATTGTTAAGACAGGTAGGCAGGGATGTCCCACAAGCAAACCCCCAAACCAAGGGAGGGTGTCTGGAATGATCCATGGTATTACAGGAACGAAAATTAGCAGGTAAGGAATAATTTTCTTTTCCCTGTACATACCAGGATCATTCCAGAAGGTGGGATGTACTAAAGCTTTGCCATCACGGGTGGGCCGCAGACAGCCCTGCTCATATTACCTTGTCTCCAAGCTGACCGCCCGACGGAGCACCGACGTCCAGGCAATAATGTCTCGCAAAAGTATGGATCGACTTCCAGGTGGCCGCCCTACAAATCTCCTGAGTGGAGACGGAGGAGCTCTCCGCCCAAGATGTCGCCTGGGCTCGAAGAGAATGAGCCTTGACAACCAGCGGAGGGGACTTACCTACGCCAAGGTACACCGCTATGATCGCTCCCTTCAACCACCGCGCTATAGATTGTTTGGAGGCCATGCAACCCTTCCGGGGTCCGGACCAGAGGATAAACAGATGATCGGAGAGCCGAAAATCATTAGTCACCTCCAGATAGTGTATCAGAGACCGCCATACATCCAGTCTATGCAGGTCTCCAGACTCAGAAGAGGCAAAAGATGGTAATTCCACCGATTGGTTGAGGTGGAATGCCGAAACCACTTTAGGGAGAAAAGAAGGAACCGTCCTCAGCGAAACCCCTTCAGGCATGAAACAAAGGTATGGTTCACGACAGGATAGGGCCTGCAGCTCGGAAATACGTCTTGCTGAACTGATTGCCATGAGAAAAATGGTCTTGAGAGTGACGTCCTTGATGGTAGCCGAGCTTAGAGGTTCGAACGGCGAACCACAGAGGACTCGGAGCACCAGATTCAGATTCCACGACGGACAAGGTGGGCGAATCGGAGGCTTCAAGTATTTCACTCCTTTAAGGAAACGGGAGACGTCCGGATGCGAGGACAGAAACTCCTTATTTCCACTGCGAAGAAAAGCCCCCAAGGCCGCCACCTGAACCCGAAGAGAATTGTAAGCAAGACCCAAATCCAAACCTGCCTGCAAGAAGGAAAGGACTTGTGGCACTGAGGCCTGCATGGGAAGAATGTCATTAGCTCCACACCAATCCTCAAAGACCTTCCAGACTCGAATATAGGTAACAGAGGTGGACATCTTACGTGCTTTCAGTAGCGTTGAAATAACCGGCTCCGGATAACCGCGCCTCCTCAACTGACGCCTCTCAAAAGCCAGGCCGCAAGACAGAAGCAATCTGCCTCCTTGAAAAATATTGGTCCCTGGCGTAGAAGACGTGGCAGCTGACCGAGACGAAGGGGACCCTCCACCGTCAAATTGCGCAGAGACCGCCATACATCCAGTCTATGCAGGTCTCCAGACTCAGAAGAGGCAAAAGATGGTAATTCCACCAATTGGTTGAGGTGGAATGCCGAAACCACTTTAGGGAGAAAAGAAGGAACCGTCCTCAGCAAAACCCCTTCAGGCATGAAACAAAGGTATGGTTCACGACAGGATAGGACCTGCAGCTCGGAAATACGTCTTGCTGAACTGATTGCCATGAGAAAAATGGTCTTGAGAGTGACGTCCTTGATGGTAGCCGAGCTTAGAGGTTCGAACGGCGAACCACAGAGGACTCGGAGCACCAGATTCAGATTCCACGACGGACAAGGTGGGCGAATCGGAGGCTTCAAGTATTTCACTCCTTTAAGGAAACGGGAGACGTCCGGATGCGAGGACAGAAACTCCTTATTTCCACTGCGAAGAAAAGCCCCCAAGGCCGCCACCTGAACCCGAAGAGAATTGTAAGCAAGACCCAAATCCAAACCTGCCTGCAAGAAGGAAAGGACTTGTGGCACTGAGGCCTGCATGGGAAGAATGTCATTAGCTCCACACCAATCCTCAAAGACCTTCCAGACTCGAATATAGGTAACAGAGGTGGACATCTTACGTGCTTTCAGTAGCGTTGAAATAACCGGCTCCGGATAACCGCGCCTCCTCAACTGACGCCTCTCAAAAGCCAGGCCGCAAGACAGAAGCAATCTGCCTCCTTGAAAAATATTGGTCCCTGGCGTAGAAGACATGGCAGCTGACCGAGACGAAGGGGACCCTCCACCGTCAAATTGCACAGATCCGCGAACCACGGTCGTCGGGGCCACTCTGGCGCCACAAGGATCACCGGCCCTTGGTGTGCCCCTATCCTGCGGATGACCTTGCCCACGAGGGGCCACTGTGGGAAAACATATAGGAGACAGTGGCACGGCCAGGGCAGGACCAGCGCGTCCACGCCCTAGGCGCCACGCTTCCGCCTGTGGCTGAAGAAGCGGGCGGCCTTTGCATTTCCGGCGGTTGCCATTAGGTCTACGTGCGGTGTCCCCCATCGTCGTACTATGATCCGCATCGCCTGCTGCGAGAGCTCCCACTCTCCGGGATCCAAGTTTTGTCGGCTGAGAAAGTCTGCCTGTACGTTGTCCACTCCCGCTATATGCGAGGCCGCTAGTCGTTGGAAGTGAAGCTCTGCCCACTCCATCAATTTGTCAGTTTCCAGAGAGACCAACCGACTTCTCGTGCCTCCCTGGCGATTGATGTACGCCACTGTAGTCGCATTGTCCGATAGCACCCTGACTGCTTGATGGCGTACTATGGGGAAGAAACCCTGTAACGCCAGACGGACCGCCCTGGTCTCCAAGCGGTTGATGGGCCACTTCGACTGTTCCTCCGTCCATTGACCCTGGATTGAGCTGTCCCGACAGACCGCTCCCCAGCCTGTGAGGCTGGCGTCCGTGGTGATAATCACCCAATCCGGGTCCTCCAGCGACACCCCCTGAGCTAGGTGCCGCGGTTCCAGCCACCAATGGAGACTGATGAAGGTTCCTCTCGGAATCGGAAGGATTGCCTGGAAATCTCTCGACACCGGCTGCCACCGGGAGAGTAGGGATCTCTGCAGAGGCCTCAGATGCGCAAATGCCCAAGGAACCAGATCGATGGTCGAGGCCATGTTCCCCAGTACCTGCAGGTAGTCCCAGGCAGTGGGCGTCTCGAGCGCCATAAATCCTTGAATCTGCTGACGCAGAGAATGAGCTCTGTCCGGATGCAGAAAAACCCTGGCATTCTTGGTGTCGAAGTGAGCTCCCAGAAAATCCAACGACTGGGACGGGACCAGGCTGCTCTTGGTGAAGTTGACAATCCATCCCAGAGATTGGAGAAGTTGTACCACTCTGTCGACTGCGAGGATACACTGCGCTCGTGACTTTGCACAGATGAGCCAATCGTCTAGGTAAGGATGCACAAGGATGCCTTCCTTGCGCAAGGTTGCCGCCACTACCACCATGATCTTCGTGAAAACCTGTGGAGCTGTGGCCAAGCCAAAGGGAAGAGCGCGAAATTGGAAGTGTTGACTCAAAATTTTGAAGCGTAGGTAACGCTGATGAGCTTGACAAATTGGTATGTGGAGATACGCCTCCGTGAGATCCAACAAAGCCAAGAATTCTCCCGGATGAACTGCCGCTAACACTGAACGGAGTGTCTCCATGCGGAAACGAGGGACTCTGAGGGACCGGTTGACCTGCTTGAGGTCCAGGATAGGACGAAAAGTACCTTCCTTCTTGGAAACCACAAAGTAGATTGAATAATGCCCCCGGCCGAGTTCGGCGGCTGGCACCGGCACTATGGCCCCCAATTGAAGGAGACGATCGAGGGTCTGCCGCACGCTCCCTGTTTGATTAAGGACCCGCAAGGGGAAAACAGGAACCGGTCCCGAGGAGCACAAACAAAATCCAAAGCGTAACCACGTCTTAGAATATCCAGAACCCATTGATCTGACGTGATTTGGACCCTCTCTTCGTAGAAGAGAGCAAGGCGACCCCCCAGTCGAGGGACCACCTCGCGGGTCCGTCTGGCATCATTGGGTAGATTTAGCGGATGTACCAGCATCCTGCGTTTCCTTACCCTGGCGACGCCCACGAAAGGGCCGTTCCAGGAGTGCGAATGAGAAGAGGGAGCCTGAGGTGGCTGTTGCCTCTGAGGATGCGCTCTCCGCTGGTTACGATAACGGTTTCTGGAGTAATTATATGATCTTGACGAACGGGGTCGATCTTCGGGCAACTTGTGCACCGCGTTCTCATTAAGGAACTTGATGATCTGATCCAAGTCTTCACCAAAAAAATACTACCCTTAAAAGGAAGGGACCCCAAATGTGTCTTGGAAGAGGCATCAGCCGACCAATTGCGAAGCCAAAGGAGCCGACGCACTGAGACCGCCGCCACCATGGTTCGGGCTAGGACCCTTAAAAGATCATATAAAGCATCTGCTCCATAGGCAACCACGGCTTCCAGTCTGTCCACCTGGTGAGCCTCAGCGTCTGGTAAGGACTGGGAGGTGAGAAGCTGCTGCACCCACCGAAGACCCGCTCGCTGTGTGAGGGAACTGCAGATAGCCGCCCGCATCCCTAAGGCCGAGACCTCAAAGATACGCTTGAGGTAAACCTCCAGCTTCCGATCCTGCATATCCTTCAACGCCGTCCCTCCAGTGACAGGAATAGTGATATGCTTTGTGACCGCTGATACCGCAGAATCTATGGCGGGAACTTTGAGAATTTCCAAAAAATCGGCCGGCAGAGGATACAATTTTTCCATGGCTCTACCGACCCTAAGGTTGGCCTCCGGGGAATCCCATTCCCGAGTGATCAACTGCAAGATCTTGTGATGAGTGGGAAAAGACTTGGCTAGAGACCGCAGTCCTGCTAGGAGGGGGTCCCCCTTCTTGAGAGCCGGGTCAGGCCCCACCGGTTCCGGAGGGGGATCAATATCCATTTTCTGGAGGATGTAGGGAATGAGGTAATCTAACTCCGCCGCTTGGAAGATGCGGAGGACCCTAGGGTCGTCGCCCTCCACCTGGGCCGTCAAGGTGGGGTTGTCCACATCAGGGTCCTGGGATTGTCCTTCCCCCGACGAAGTCTGTATTATCGATGGTGTCCCGGTAGGGCCACGAGATGTCCCCGCTCCCCCGCCTACTAAAGGGGGGCGAGCCTGAGGGAGGGTCCCACCCAGGAGGGGGACAGGACATGGTATCTTGGGGGGGGAGAGGGTCCCCAGGTCCCGAAGGTCGTGTCTCTGCTCTGAAGAAAAGCCCTGTGCATCAGGACTATGAATTCAGGGGGAAAGGCCTGGCATCCTGAGGGGTCACCCACCGGAGGATCCCCCCTCTGCCTACCAGGATTAGACTCGGAGTAAGGGTCCAAAACGGGCCTAGAAGTGGGGAACGGATTATCCATGTCCTCCTCAGAAAGCGTGGCATCAGAATCTTGCAACAAAATGGCCGCCGTTCCCGCATTGAGAGGGAACGGGGCCTGGCGCTTCCTTCCCACGCGGTCAGCAGCTCGAAAGTCCTTGTTAGTAGCTGGCGCACATTCCCCCTCGGGGAAACAGCCTGAGCACAGACCCTCTTCAGAAAATAATCCGGCCCTGTCGGAGCCCTCACAAGGCGTCGCGGACTGCATCGCCACAGGGAGAGAGAGAGGGGGGGAAGCTCTACAAGTGGCTCGCGCCTAAAATGAGCGCCGACCCGGCAACGGACGTTTGCCGCGGTCCCCCACCGACCTGAAGAAGAACTGACGGGGAATTACCCTCCCGACAGCAGGCGGCCCCGGGGAATGGTGCTTCGCGGGGCCGCAGGTTGGGACGTCGGTCGCTCCCCAAAAGGGAGGGGGGAAAACCTGGGTCAGGAGGGAGAGGCCGGCGATACAGACTTTCACCTCAGGGAGCCGAACGGAGTCCAAAAAATTGCAGTCTTCTGCTGAAAAAGAAGATGAAACAAAAATACACTTACCCCAACTGAGCCCTCAGTGAGGAAAATGAGAAAAGAAAGAAAGAAAACAGGCAACAGCCTGTCAGCAAGTCACCAGGCTAGAGAGCGATGAGCCAGCACCAGTGGAGAGCTCTCCCCCTGCTGTAAGAGGAGCCTTAGCAAAGTGACCTAACTGTAAATTTAAAACTTCCTATTTTTTTTTTTTTAACTTGATCCCCCTGAGGAGGTAGCCCTAAGCTAACAAGCTGGGGACCACAAGTCCCCTGCTCACATCTGCTGGAGTCAGAACGTTACTGAGAGCTGTTACAGGGGAGGAGTGGTTATATGGTTCCTCCCCTGGGAATTTTGTGTTCTGACTCCATCTGCTGGACATGGAACATAACCCACCGTCTGGAATGATCCTGGTATGTACAGGGAACAGATTGCTACTCCTCACGGAGATTCATTACAGATTGCTACTCCCAGTTCTAACTCAGAGCTTTCCTAACAGATTGATAACTAGAGATGTGAATCGTGTCCTCGATCGTCTTAACGATCGATTTCGGCTGGGAGGGGGAGGGAATCGTATTGTTGCCGTTTGGGTGTGTAAAGTATCGTGAAAATCGTTAAAATCGTGAGCCGGCACACTAAAACCCCCCTAAAACCCACCCCCGACCCTTTAAATTAAATCCCCCACCCTCCCGAACCCCCCCCAAATGCCTTAAATTACCTGGGGGTCCAGCGGCACACTAAAACACGGCACACTAAAACCCACCCCGACCCTTTAAATTAAATCCCCCACCCTCCCGAACCCCCCCCCCAAATGCCTTAAATTACCTGGGGGTCCGTAGCCTTAAATTACCTCCGTAGCGGCGGTCCGTAGCTAAATTGGGGGAAGGGGGAGAGCAGGAAAAGCGGCACACTAAATCGTGTAGTCTTCAGCCAGCGCCATTTTGCAAAATGGCCGCCGCAAAATGGCGGCGGCCATAGACCAAAACGATTCGACGCAGGAGGTCGTTCCGGACCCCCGCTGGACTTTTGGCAAGTCTTGTGGGGGTCAGCGCACAAGGTCAGTGGGGGTCAGTGTGCCGCAGGAGGTCGTTCAGCGGGGGTCCGGAACCCTCCTGCGGCACACTAAAACACGGCACACTAAAACACGGCACACTAAAACCCCCTAAAACCCACCCCGACCCTTTAAATTAAATCCCCCACCCTCCCGAACCCCCCGAACCCCCCCCAAATGCCTTAAATTACCTGGGGGTCCGTAGCCTTAAATTACCTCCGTAGCGGCGGTCCGTAGCTAAATCGGGGGAAGGGGGAGAGCAGGAAAAGCGGCACACTAAATCGTGTAGTCTTCAGCCGGCGCCATTTTGCAAAATGGCCGCCGCAAAATGGCGGCGGCCATAGACCAAAACGATTCGACGCAGGAGGTCGTTCCGGACCCCCGCTGGACTTTTGGCAAGTCTTGTGGGGGTCAGGAGGCCCCCCCAAGCTGGCCAAAAGTTCCTGGGGGTCCAGCGGGGGTCCGGGAGCGATTTCCTGCCGTGAATCGTTTTCCGTACGGAAAATGGCGCCGGCAGGAGATCGACTGCAGGAGGTCGTTCAGCGGCGCCATTTTCCGTACGGAAAACGATTCGCGGCAGGAAATCGCTCCCGGACCCCCGCTGGACCCCCAGGAACTGATTGAAGTACCAGCAAGAGCGCGAAACTCAGGGGCGTCCCCCTGAGATGACATCATCCGCTTCCAATATTTAAAGGTCTCTATTTCACTGTCTGAGTTAGTAAGGGGATTGCTTCGGCTACGCTTCCCTAGCTACTCTGCCTCCTCAGACTTACCAGGGGTACTTGATCCTCGGAGGCCTCGCTCTTTTTCTTTACTTTCAGATTACAGATAGGAACCGGTACTCACTCCTCAAGAGCCCATGTTCCTGGACACTCTGAAGATTCTCTACTGCTTGGAAGCTATCGCTGCTACAAACAATTGTGAGTTACCATCGCTCTCTCAGAGCTTTCCCTGGAACCAGGTACTCGCTCCTCGAGGCCTGAACCTTTCCAGCTCCTGAGATCTTATGTGAGTTTTTGTCATCTAGTTCTGTTCATGAACTCTGCCTACTCACTTTCTACAGTTTCTCAACAGCTCAGCCATCCTGGGTCGCTGTTCCAGTACCTGAGGGACTACAGCCCTGCTGGGCATATCAGCTCACTACTGACACCTCTAGTGATTTCAAAACCTGTTTAATAAAAGAACTAATGTGTGTCTGTCTCCATACTCAAGTCTAGCTGGTTGTCTCTCTCGGGATATCCTCCTGGGGGCGTGGTTATCTGCCACCGGCCCAGGGATCCACCCACAACTATATCAGATTCATTACAGATTGCTACTCCTTAGCAAGATGATATCTGAGACACTACAAGATTGCTGACTCCTCCTTCTTTAGGAGCCTATAATAACAGATTGCTACTTCCGCAGTCCAACTAACAGCAGATTTACATCAGGTAGAAGAGTGTGGCTTCTGTTTCCTGGCTTTTTTCTGAGCCAATTCGACAACCACAGAGTGATGAGGCAATTGGGGCTTTTGGAAACCTGGGGTATGTTGCACCAGGTATGTGGCATCTGTTCTTCTATTTACAGCTCCCATAACCTATGCTGCTCCCATAACCTATGCTGGAGGTCCACAGAACTTCGTGGATAGGTATTGCCATTACCTCCTTTGGTGCATCAACGAATTGTAGGACTTCTAGAGCCTTGTGTCTTGTGTCCTCCTCCTTCAGAAATTCGAAAGGAATTGTGTCCGCCATTTCCTTAATGACGTTTGTGAATGACAAGTCTTCAGGAGGGGACTTCCTCCTCTCTTCTGGTGGAGAAGTTTCAAACTATAGTTCTTCTGAATCAGTATCAGTATCCACGTCCTTCCAAGGAGTATACTGAAGATGGTAAGGTGATTCAGGATCATCTGGTTGTTGTTGTAGATGATGTTTCATTTTATTTATTTATTTATTAAACACTTTTATATACCGACCTTCATGTATAAAATTCATATCAGATCGGTTTACATGTAACAAGGGGTATAACTTAATCAACGATTTAACCAGAGGAGAAAGTTACATATAACAAGGAGGTATTAACTTGGGGGCTAGGTTAGCCGGAGCCAGAGGACAGCATGACAGAATAAACTAAATAGTGCAATGAAACAGAGGAATACATATAACGCCTAAATTTGGCGGGGTACTTAGTCAGGTAGGCGGAGTCCTGTTTGGTAGAGAATTGATGGTTTTGAAGTTAGGGGAAGGTTTTAGAATGGTTTTAGAAGCAGATTTAGATGGAATCTGCTTTGGCAGCATAGGAGGTAATAAAGGCATCGATGGGGAATCGATGAGTCTCGATGGCATCGATGGTAACCGATGCCGGGTATCACCCGATGGACCGGGACGCATTGGCATCGAGGGATCCTTTACTGACATCAATGGCCTTGCCGGTATTCAATGATGATGAAGGCCTGATGGCCCTGGGATGGAATCCGAGTCCCTGTCATCCTCCGATGAACCCGGAATCGGAATGGAAGGAATCATTGGTGGATGTGTAGGCATCGATGGAGTTGATGGTTGCACCGGAGGCGCCGGTGTCATCGGTGCCGATGGAGGAAAAATACCAATCAAGGCATCGATTTTGTTCAGCAAAGGCTGAAAAATCGACGGATCTGATGTTGATGCCGGAGTCTGTGTCCGTACCGATGGTGGTATGGAAGGAGGCTAAAATTTTCGAAAAGCCTCGATGATGGCCTGCTGGACCATGGAAGTCACCTCTTCCCTGGAAACTGGGACTGGGTCCACTGTCACAGGAGAAGGTAAGACTGGCGCTACTTCACTTCCACGACTGAGCATGGTGGCACAGTCTCTAACACCGATCCCAGTGGAGAGCACCTCGGTTCCTCGGGTACAGAAGGGCGTGTTGGTTCCAGTACCCGGACTCGCTTGGGCATCGGCTCGATGTCCTTCAATGCTGATGCCGGTGCCGTTCCATCCGATGCATCAGTGGTGGAACGGTGTCGATGGCGTCTTTTTTCTCGATGTTCCTTAGATGCTGAGGAAGACGCTATGGAGGACACCGATGGGGTCTGTGACGGACGGTCACCGGTCCTCTTTTCTCCTCGATGTTTTGCATCAGAGGGAGATATTCTTCTTGGAGACGACGTTGATGATGACGATTGGGTGATTCTCTTAAACAACTCCTCCATCTTGTCCAATCGGGCACGCCTGCCCTTTGGTGTCATCTGGGCACAAGTTGAACAAGCCCGGACATCGTGGCCTGATCCCAAGCACAAAACACAAACATTGTGCGGGTCGGTAATCGACATAGTTCGGTTACAATCTGGACATTTTTTGAATCTGGAAGCCATGTTAGAAGTTAGGCCAAGTGACAGTCGAAGACCAGCGGATACCGAGTGAGGGTGACTGGAATCGACCGAAAATGACTCAAAAAAATGTACTCACCGATACTATGTCGAAGGGAGACCTGATGACAATTTTTTTGTGACTGAAAATATTTTCTTTCCCTTGAGGAAAAAGTGTATTCCACACATTAAGAAAAGTGGAAAGAAGGCAAAACGATTACCGGCATGGTTAAAAGGGGAGGTGAAAGAAGCTCTTTTAGCCAAAAGATCTTCATTCAAAAATTGGAAGAAGGATCCAACAGAAGAAAATAGGATAATGCATAAGTGTTCGCAAGTTAAATGTAAGACATTGATAAGACAGGCTAAGAGAGAATTTGAAAAGAAGTTGGCTGTAGAGGCAAAAACTCACAGTAAAAACTTTTTTAAATATATCCGAAGCAGAAAGCCTGTGAGGGAGTCAGTTGGACCATTAGATGATCGAGGGGTTAAAGGGGCACTTAGAGAAGATAAGGCCATCGCAGAAAGATTAAATGATTTCTTTGCTTTGGTGTTTACTGAAGAGGATGTTGGGGAGGTACCTGTAATGGAGAAGGTTTTCATGGGTAATGATTCAGATGGACTGAATCAAATCACGGTGAACCTAGAAGATGTGGTGGACCTGATTGACAAACTGAAGAGTAGTAAATAACCTGGACTGGATGGTATACACCCCAGAGTTCTGAAGGAACTAAAAAATGAAATTTCAGACCTATTAGTAAAAATTTGTAACATATCATTAAAATCATCCATTGTACCTGAAGACTGGAGGATAGCAAATGTAACCCCGATATTTAAAAAGGGTTCCAGGGACGATCCGGGAAACTACAGACCGGTTAGCCTGAATTCAGTGCCAGGAAAAATAGTGGAAAGTGTTCTAAACATCAAAATCACAGAACATATAGAAAGACATGTTTTAATGGAACAAAGACAGCATAGCTTTACCCAAGGCAAGTCTTGCCTCACAAATCTGCTTCACATTTTTGAAGGAGTTAATAAACATGTGGATAAAGGTGTATACTTGGATTTTCAGAAGGCGTTTGACAAAGTTCCTCATGAGAGGTTTCTAGGAAAAGTAAAAAGTCATGGGATAGGTGGCAATGTCCTTTTGTGGATTGCAAACTGGCTAAAAGACAGGAAACAGAGAGTAGGATTAAATGGGCAATTTTCTCAGTGGAAGGGAGTGTACAGTGGAGTGCCTCAGGGATCTGTATTGGGAGCCTTACTTTTCAATATATTTATATATGATCTGGAAAGAAATACGACGAGTGAGATAATCAAATTTGCAGATGACAAAAAATTGTTCAGAGTAGTTAAATCACAAGCGGATTGTGATAAATTGCAGGAAGACCTTGTGAGACTGGAAAATTGGGCTTCCAAATGGCAGATGAAATTTAATGTGGATAAGTGCAAGGTGATGCATAAAGGGAAAAATAACCCATGCTATAATTACACAATGTTGGATTCCATATTAGGTGCTACAACCCAAGAAAGAGATCTAGGCATCATAGTGGATAACACATTGAAATAGTCGGTTCAGTGTGCTGCGGCAGACAAAAAAGCAAACAGAATATTGGGAATTATTAGAAAGGGAATGGTGAATAAAACGGAAAATATCATAATGCCTCTGTATCGCTCCATGGTGAGACCGCACCTTGAATACTGTGTACAATTCTGGTCGCCGCATCTCAAAAAAGATATAATTGCGATGGAGAAGGTACAGAGAAGGGCTACCAAAATGATAAGGGGAATGGAACAGCTCCCCTATGAGGAAAGACTAAAGAGGTTAGGACTTTTCAGCTTGGAGAAGAGACGGCTGAGGGGGGATATGATAGAGGTGTTTAAAATCATGAGAGGTCTAGAACGGGTAGATGTGAATCGGTTATTTACTCTTTCGGAGAGTAGAAAGACTAGTGGGCACTCCATGAAGTTAGCATGGGGCACATTTAAAACTAATCGGAGAAAGTTCTTTTTTACTCAACGCTCAATTAAACTCTGGAATTTGTTGCCAGAGGATGTGGTTAGTGCAGTTAAAAAAGGATTGGATAAGTTCTTGGAGGAGAAGTCCATTACCTGCTATTAATTAAGTTGACTTAGTTTTTGGGTACTTGCCAGGTTCTTATGGCCTGGATTGGCCACTGTTGGAAACAGGATGCTGGGCTTGATGGACCCTTGGTCTGACCCAGTATGGCATGTTCTTATGTTCTTAAATGCCGGAGGCATGTGGTGAGGAGGAGATGATCTGCCTCAGCAAGCACATGATCTCCACTATAATGGATGCCATGATCCATGCAATCGATCAAAAGCTGGATCAGAAATTAGATAAGTTAAATGCTCAGATGCAGAATATTCAAGATTCATTCGAGGCATTCAACAATCGAATGGATACGGTGGAGGCCCATATGTGCTGCAACAAAGAAGAGGTGAATGAATTGCAGATCTAACTTACTAGATTGGAAAATCTATGAAAGAGAAAAGATAAATTGGAAGACTTGGAGAATAGATCCAGGTGTAATAATATTCGCCTTGTTGGTCTGCCTGATTCCCTCCCGGATATTGCTCTGGGTAAAACGCTGGAAAAATGGCTACCAGGGACATTGCAACTATTGGCCTTGCAAGGCCAACTGCAAGTGGAGAGAGCGTATAGATTAGGGCCCTGTTGAGAAAACCTGCCAAAGCTGAGGGTAGTTATTGCCCAAATTTCAAACTTTACATATAAAGCAAAATTACTGCACCAATTTAATAAGAAATGCTGCAAGACTTTCAAGGTCACAAGATATTGCTGTTCCAAGACTATTCAGCAGCAGTTTCGGCAAAAAGGAAGGAATTCTCTGCCATGTGCTAAACTTGTGAGGAAGCAGATGTTAGGATTTGTGGGTATGTGGACCCTTTGGCCGAGGTTAGGGATGGTACCGCCAAGGGAAGGAACCCCACTGAGCCTCACCGTCGGGAGGTGAGGTCTCGGCTGCGGGATGGTATACAGCAGAGTAGAGAAGGAGAAGGAGAGGGAGAGGGTGACCCCAAGAGGTGGGCCATTGAGTGATAGCTCAGGTGCTGACGTCAGTCTCAGCTTGGATAACTGGAGTCAGGCAATAGGTGCAGCACTGACCGAGGAGTGGGGGTGCCGAGCGAAAGTACAGTCATTGAAGTTACACTGGGTCTGTAGAGATGGTACACAAGAGGGTTCCTTGGTGGGAAGTCATGGTAGTGCTCCGCAGAGCGGGGTACACCAGCGAGGGTTCCTATAGGATATCACAGCACTGGTTCGCAGAGCGGGGTACACCAGTGAGGTTCTTCTACCGATATCACAGCAACGATCCGCAGAACGGGGTAGACCCGGAGAGTGTTACTCTAGCAATATCACAGCAATGGTCCGTAGAGCGGGACCAGAGAGGATTCCAACGTAGATATCACAGCAGTGGTCCACAGCGTGGTTACTCACAGTGACTGAAGACAAAGGAGTAGTTCCGAAGAAAGCCTCGGGAAGCGAGGCAGGCAGGAGTCTGGACGAAGGCCCTCCAAGGAGCGGATAGCCGAGGAAGGGCCCCCGAGGAGCAGGTGCCTGGTAGTCACACACGATGGAAGCAGGAACCGGAACAAGTACTGAAGTGAGAGTAGGTGGATTCAGCAAGATGAACTCGTTGCCAAGTCTTCGGCTGTCTGGGCCGGCAGGCTTAAGTATCCAAGATGAGTGATGTCATCTGAGGGGGATGCCCCCGAGGTTCCTGCCATAAAGTGGTTAAAGCAGGCCCAGGAGCATGTGCGCCTAGGGGACCCCGAGGGTAAGATGGCGGTCAGCAGCGTCCATGCTGCTCAGATGGGCCCGGGAATGGAGGCAGGAAGGCCGGTGGTCGCTGGCAGAGGCCGCGAGTTCCCCCAACGGAGCCAAAGCAGAGAAAAAGGAGGTGAGCAGCAGAGGTCGCAGCCGTCTGTGGCCACGGAGCATAACAGTACCCCCCTTCTTAGGGCCCCCCCCCCCCCCCCCGGGGGGGTTGGGTTTTCTTGGGTGAGAAGCATGAAACTGCTTGATCAATTCTTTATTGAGAATATTGGCTGCAGGCTCCCAGCTATTCTCTCGGGCCCAAAGCCCTCCCACGAGATCAGATATTCCCATTGTCTTCCTTGCTTCCATACATCCAGGACATCCTGTACTTGATATGTGATGTCCTCCTCCGATGCCAGAGGTTGAGGTTCAGGCTGCCTCTTGGAAAGTTCAGACAGGATGAGAGGCTTAAGTAATGGGACGTGGAAGGTGTTATGAATCTTGACTGATGGGGGTAGGCGAAGGCTGTACATAATGGGCCCAGGCGGTGAAGTACGGGAAATGGCCCAATGTATCTGGGAGCGAAGCAGACTGAAGGTAGTTTCAGGTGAATGAGTTGAGTACTAAGCCATACTCTATCACCAGGATTGAATTGAGGGGCTGCCCAATGATGGGTATCATAGCTTTTCTTGGACTTCCGGGCAGCTTGTTGTAGAAGTCATTTAGTGTCGTCCCAAAGTTGATGCAACTCTTGGGCAGTGGCCTGCGCTGCAGGAGAGGCCACTGACAGAGGTAGCGGAAGCAGAGACAGGGGCTGATGTCTATATATCACTTGGAAGGGTAAAGACCCGGTGGATGTGGAGAGATGAGAATTAAGGGCAAACTCAGCTCAAGGTAGTAACTCAGACCAGTTGTTTTGTCGTGAGTTTATGTATGCCCGGAGAAACTGCTTCAGAGTCCAATTTGTCCTTTCCATCTGACCATTGGCCTGCGGATGATAGGCCGACGTGAGGTCCAAGGCAATGTCACATGTTTTACATAATGCCCTCCAGAACCTGGCCGTAAATTGCACTCCCCGGTCGGAGAGTATATGCCCCAGGAGTCCGTGGAGACGGAATATGTGGCGGATGAACAGTCTCGCCAGCTCTGGGGCTGAAGGAAGGTCAGGTAGAGCCACAAAGTGAGCCATTCTTGAAAACCGGTCCACCATAACCCAAATGGTGTTATTGTCGCTGGAAGGAGGAAGATCCACTATGAAATCAGTGGCAATGTGTGTCCACGGTTCACTGGGTGCGGGAAGTGGTTACAAGAGACCCCAAGATCGACCCGTCGGCGGCGTCTGATGGGCACAGGTGGGGCACAACTCTTGAACGTCCTTCTTCATGGTCGGCCACAGGTAGAACCTCTGGAGTGAGGAAAGAGTTCTAGCTTGACCTGGATGGCCCACCAGCAGGGAATCGTATACCCATCGGAGGATTTTTCTACATAGTGGATGGGGAACCACCATCTTCCCAGGAGGTACGGTGAACGTGGCGAAGAGAAGAACCTTGTCTGGATCAATGATGTGACGCGGAACATCCAGGACATCCTCAGTGGTGAAGGACCGGGAGAAGGCATCGGCTTGAGTGTTCTTGTTGGCTGGCCGGTATTGTAGCAAGAAATTGAACAGAGTAAAGAAGAGAGACCAGCAGGCCTGCTGATGATTAAGGCGTTGTGCATGATGCAGATACTCAAGGTTCTTGTGGTCTGTATATACCGTGATCTGATGCTGAGCCCCCTCAAGCCAGGGGCACCACTCTTCAAAGGCGAGCTTAATTGCTAATAATTCTTTGTCCCCAATTCCATAATTGCGCTCCGTTGGTGAGAAGTGGTGAGAAAAGAATGTGCAGGGGTGCAAGGTGTGGTTGGCAGAATGCTGGCTGAGGAACGCATCAACACCGATGCGTCAACTTCGACGATGAAGGGTCGTTGGGGATCCAGATGGCGTAAGCATGGTTCTCTATGGAATGCATCCTTAAGTTTCTGAAAGGCCGACATGGCCTCGGGTGACCACTGCGAGCGGTTGGCTCCCTTGCAGGTCATGGCCGTGAGAGGGGCAGAGAGTGTGGAATAATGTGGAATGAATGACTTGTAGTATTTAGTAAATCTCAGGAATCTACGGAGCGCCTTGAGGCCCGTTGGTTGGGGCCAATCCTGGATGGTCTTCTGGGAGTCCATCTGGAAGCCTCGACTCGAGATCATGTAACCGAGAAAAGGGACAGTCTCTTGTTCGAAGGAACATTTCTTCAGCTTGACATACAGGCGATTGTCCCTTAGGTGTTGAAGAACGTTGCAGACGTCTCGGTGATGATTTTGGAGGTCTCGTAAGAATACCAGGATGTCTTCCAGATAGACTACGACACACTGATAGAGCATGTCTCTGAATACCTCATTCATCATATTCTGGAACACCGCTGGAGCATTACAAAAGCTGAAGGGCATTACCAGGTATTCGAAAAGGCCATCACGGGTGTTAAAAGCAGTTTTCCATTCGTCGCCCTGGCGTATCCGGACCAAATTGTAAGCCCCTCTCAGGTCCAATTTGGAGAATATTTTGGCCCCCTGGAGCCTATCAAACAGTTCAGAGATTAGTGGCAAGGGGTATTGGTCCTTCTGGGTAATTTTGTTTAAGCCACGACCAGAGGGAATCCTCCTTTTTCCCCATGAAAAAGAATCCCGCTCACAAGGGGCATAGGTTTGAGTATGCAACCATTTAAGTAGAGCAGCAGAGAAAAAAAAAAGAGAAGAATGCAACTATATAACTTGAGCTGCAAGCCCAGGAAACCCAAAATACCCCTTACTGTGAAGGTACTTAAAAGACCATTGAATAGATGAGTCAGAGATTCAAGTAGGGGATTTGCATGTCACAGTCCCCTGGACTACTGCTAGTAATTTTTCAGGAAATATTACTAAAAAGCAAAGGATTTAAACTCCTAAATTATAGAACTATGACTAGGAAAGGGATTTATAAGAGAAATGTACTAGAGAACAGTCCTAGGAAGCAAACAGATTCTCGCCCTGATTAACAAGGGTATTCAGACACTGGGGTATGAAGTTCCCAGATATCAGCAAGGGGATAGCCAAGCAAGATGAATGGGCATGCACATGTCTTTGTCCATGGTCCTGTCTGGATCTTGGCCTTTTGTCTGAGAGAAGGTGACCCATACAGGGCCAGACAACAGAGAAAGCAAAACTTGGCCTTTTGGCTAAGAGAAGGTGACTTATCCAGGCTGGGTGACAGCGGGTGAATGGCCATGAGCTTAGAAGAGCTAAAATCACTGAAGGCTGAAACTGCAGAGGACCTGAATCACTGAATGCTAAACTGCCATAAGCCTAGTAGAGCTGTAAAACCCACACCAGGGAAAACCCTCCTATCAAGGGAGGAGAACAGAAGGACAGCAGCAGATATAGTCCCTAGGGAGCAAGGGTACCCCAGCAGCAGATCCAGAAGTGGAGTGGTCCCCCTTGAGCAAGGGGACCCCAGTGGCAGATCTGGAGATGGAATCGGGTCCCCCAGGAGGGCAGGGACCACTGTGGCAGTTCAGGAGTTGTCGTGTCCTCCAGGAGGGTATGGTCCCTAGTGGCAGTTCAGGAGGTGGAGTTGGGTCCCCCAGGAGGGCATGGACCCCAGCAGCAGAACCAGAGTGAGATCCCCAGGAGGGCATGAACCCCAGCGGCAGACTGAGAGGTGAAGTCGGCTCCCCAGGAGGGCGTGGACCTCAGTGGCAGTCTGGGAGGTGGTGTCAGATCCCCCAGGAAGGCGTGGACCCCAGTGTTGGTATGGGTGGAGCGGACCTCTCAGTTGAGCGGAAAGAGACAGTTTAGATACAATGGACCCAAGGCCAACACTATCCACCAGCCCAGTTGCATCTTTTCACATGGGTGAAACTTGGGAAAAAAAGGGGGAGGATAATAATAATAATACTTGCTTAAGTGGGCAGGTAAGAGGTCCCTTCTATTCCATATGGTGGTATACTGTGGGGGCCAGCAACCCCAAATTGCCAAATATTAAATATTTTTGCTATCTTGTAGAAAAGTATATAGTTGCATAGCCTGAGACTACTAACCACGAGTATATAAATGTGCTATTTGACATCCTATTAGCAATATACATAGTCATGTAGAAATGGATATGTTTGTATAGTCTAATAAACCTGTATATATATTTGTACATACTGCCAGTATCACAGTCCCATTTGTTTCCTGGGGTGAAGGGCGGGATATCCCACCCATTAACACCTTCTTCCCCAGGTGGAGGCACCAGGTGCCAAGAATGAGAGGACCGACGGAGTCTGCCTAGGGGTCTCCCACCAGTTCATTTCCAGACCCAGGAATGCCCCCTTGAACGCGGTCAAGGGGGCGTTACATTATGTATTTATGGAGTTATATTTGCATGCTGTTTGATGAAAGGTTTGCTTGAATAAATTTTGGAAAGTTTTACATGTGAAGTCTCTGGTTACTCTGGGTAGGGGCAATATTTTAGGGGCGGTACCTGACCACATCAGTGTGTTTACCCGAACTCTGCTGTAGGAGCTGGATGTGCATGGAAGATGGGGGAGGGGAGGGTTGGGACAGGAGGGGAGGAGAATGGAGGGGAGGAAGGGGTGGGGTGGTAAAGGAAGGGATCATAAGAACATAAGAACATGCCATACTGAGTCAGACCAAGGATCCATGAAGCCCAGCATCCTGTTTCCAACAGTGGCCAATCCAGGCCATAAGAACTTGGCAAGAGAGGGAGTTAGTTCAAATCTTTGTGAGTATGTCAATCTCTGATCTTAAGCAGCCGGCCAAGGAACATTTGAGCATGCATACACAGAGAACAAGTGGTATAATTTGGTCTCCAGTGGGGAATGTGGTTAGGAAGTTATCCTGGATAGAAATGAGCATTTCACGCTTGATTATTTACTAAAATGGGTTCCCAAATAAAATGTATCACATGGAATGTGGCAGGTCTGGGTATGCCTGTCAAGAGAGAAAAAGTGTTGTTCCAAATTCAAAAATTAAAAGGTACTTTTGCTTTCTTACAAGAAATGCATATGCCTCATAAGGAACATATGAAGTTGAAACATAGATGGGTTGGACAGGTGTTTGCATCTCAAGGCACTTCTAAGAGTCAGGAAGTGGCTATTTTACTTCATAAATCCATTTCATTTTTGGAAAAAAAGACCATAGTAGATGAGGCCAGGAGGTACGTGTTAGTCCTTGGTGCTTTGTTTGGAAAGACCACTATCTTAGCTGCTGTTTATGGTCCAAATACCTATGATCTCAAGTTCTTTTCAGAGCTGATGACCCAGATTATGGGGATGGGACCAGCGGTGCTTATTTTAGGAGGTGACCTGAATTGCATCATGGATCCTAAAGTAGACAGGTATCCAGGCAATTTGGGGGTCATATAATAAAGCAGCTAAGGGGTTGAAATTTTTTGCGATACATTACAATTACTGAATATCTGGCATATATTGAACCCTCATACCACAGATTATTCTCATATAACCAGATCCCATCCAGCTAAAGCTCACCTGGATTCTATACTAATATCTACAGCTCTTTCCGAGCATTGCTCTCAGGCAGAGACTGAATCTTTGGCTATATCGGACCATTGTCCTGTGTTATGTGTACTGGAGTTGGGTATATGCAGACCTAGTTATAATACCTGGAAAATGCTGGTGTGGTTATTACAAGACAAACATTTTAAACTATTTATTAGCGAGAAGTGGCAGGAATATGAGTGACATAATAGGCAGCATAGATCTCAGCCCACGTTGTTCTGGGAATCTGCAAAGACAGTTTTGCATTGGGAAATCATTGGTATACCATACAAAAAAGAAAAGAACTAGATCAGGACAATTTGGAGTTAACCAGTAAAGTTAAAGAAGCAAAAAGTGTGTTGTGCATTCGAACACTGAGAAAGATAAGCAAGTCTTTTGGTCTGTCCAGAATATTCTCAATGACAAATTGCATCAGAGAGTGATGTCATCAGTGACTGCTCTCAAACATAGAATGTATGTACATGGCAACAGAGTAGGTAAACTGCTAGCCCATTTAATTAAACCCTGATCAGGGACCTCATTTATTACTGCCATGAAGGATGGACATAGGGATTTAGTATCTACTTCAGAGGTTATTGTGGGGATTTTTAGGGATTATTACCATTCCCTATACTCCAAGGAACATACTGAGGAAAAGGCACAAGACAGTTATCTGCAAGGGATCCCTTTGCTAACTCTGATGGACCGTCAAGTAGGTTTTTCGAATCGCCAGATTAATGATGTGGAAATACAAACAGTTATAGCTGAGTTTAAGCCATTGAAAGCTCCCGGGCCCGATGGGCTGACGGCGCTTTGTAATAAGTCACTGAACCCGAAAATAGTGGGGTAATTAAAAAATCTGTTTCAGGAAATGATTGATCAAGGGGAAATGCCAGACACCATGAAAATGACGCATATCATATTGTTGCGGTCCCGGTCGCAGCGCTGGCAACCGGGACCTTACCTCTCCTTCCGGGGTTCCGGGTCCGGGACCAGTCTGCTGGTTCGCCACTCCTTGGGCCTGGGTTCGGGCAGCAGTCACCGTGTCCGGACGGGCCTGTGCGGCCTGTTCAGCGGCGTTTCTACAAGGGAGATGCCACCGAGTCTCTGAGCAGTGCCCCTCCCTTCCTAGGCACACGCGCGAGCGCGTGGGAGGGCAATTTAAAGGCCTTTTCCTGCCGGACCGTGGGCCACCCCTTTTATGACGTCAGACGCCGGCAGATATTTAAGGCTGGCGTCTGCCCTCAGTCAGTGCCTTGCAACAAGGTTACCTGCTATCCGTGTTGCTATGTGCTCTGGACGTTGTCTCTGCTTTCATTGGAATCCTGATCCTGTCTTCCAGTTCCAGATTCGGATCTTCGTCTTCAGTTCCAGTTCTTCCTCTCCTGACCTAGTTCCTGCTTCAGTTCCTGTCCCAGTTCCTCGTTCTCCAGTTCCTGCTCCACTTCTGTTCCAGTTCCGGACCTTCCCTGCTTGTTCCAGCTTTGCTTCTCCGGTGCTGACTTCTGCCTGCCTCGGACTCTGCTTGCCAGCTGCCTGCCTCGACCTCAGACCATCTCTTCCAGCTTGCTGTTCGCCTAAGTCCCAGCGGTCCGGGTTCCCACGGGCTCCTCCCGGGGGAGCCTCGGGCTTCCAGGGTGAAGTCATCTTCTTCAGTCACGTAAATCCCAGCGGCTCGGATCCTCAAAGGCTCCACCCGGGGGGATTCCGGCTTCCAGGGTGAAGACCTTCCGCCTCACTCTGCTAGCATCCGCCTCTCGGCCTGTGTTCTCTCCACGGAGACTCCTTCTCCCATCATTCTCTCTCTCCGTCAGGCTGACTCAAGGGTCCACTGTTACTCTCGCAACAGTTTCCAGGCCATAGACCCGGCGGATCAGGCTGGTCTTCATGCCATTCCCGGAATGGCCCAACGGATACAACAACAACAACAACACTGCTTGGATGTGCTTGCAGCTATGGTGGAACGTCTTGCGAATCGCCTGGATGCCACGCCTCTGGACCCGCCTCAAGCTCTGCTGCCTGCTCCTGTGGTGAACATTGGTCTACCCACTCAATTGCCCGCACCGCCACGCTACTCCGGGGAGGCCAAGACCTGCCGAGGGTTTCTGAACCAATGTTTCATCAGGTTCTCCCTATTGCCTAGTCAGTTCCTGATGGACTTCGTAAAGGTGACTTATATCCTGTCCTTATTGGATGGGAGGGCCTTAATTTTGGCCTCTCCGCTTTGGGAGCGAAACGACCATCTGCTAAACAACTTGCCGCAGTTCATCTCCAGTTTTAAACAGACCTTTGATGAGCCGGGCCGTCTGACCACAGCCACCTCAGAATTGCTACAACTACGCCAAGGCTCCCGCTCGCTGGCCGACTACGCCATGGACCTTCGCACACTAGCCCTCGAAGTAGGATGGCGGGACGATAGCATTCGAGGAGTGTTCCTGGAAGGCCTGGCAAGGTGCATCAAGGATGAACTGGCCACCCGCGATATCCCGGAGGATATTAAACCTCTCATAGATTTAGTGGGGCGAATCGACCGTCGTATCCAGCAGAGGGCTAAGGAGGGTCAACTGGTGCTGCGTACCGTGCCGCTGGCTCCTGCATTCTCCAAACCTTTAGCCTCGGTCTCTGCTCCAGGGGCCGCACGTCAGGAGGTAGCCACTGAAGAGCCCATGCAGTTGGGATGAATGCCACTCTCTGCAGAGGAGAGACAACGCCGTCGAACCCTGGGCTTATGCCTCTATTGCGGCCAGAAGGGTAATTTTTTGGCTCGCAGTAAGGAGCGCTTGGAAAATGCCAGAGCCTAGGAGGTCGTGAGGAGCTATTCCTAGGTTGTGCCAATACTGCTCCTCAATGTACTATACCAGTGACCTTGGAATACCCAGGCGGGTCTTTTGAGACTCTCGCCTTCCTGGACTCAGGGGCAGGAGGTAACTTCATTCTGGAGGATCTGGTACGCCAGCTGCAGATTCCCACAGTTCCCCGAGAAGTTCCGCTGTGGATTACGTCCATTCGGGGAACCCTCCTTCCTGGGAGTATCTCCGCTTCCATGGTACCTATAACCTTATGCACCAGGGTGATCCATTCGGAGGAGATTGCCTTCTTGGTCCTGGAGAAGGCCGTCCACCCCGTGGTGCTAGGGTTGCCATGGTTACAAAAACATTATCCATTTATTCAATGGGAGATGTTGCAGATCACTAAGTGGAGCCTCTTCTGCTTTTCCAACTGCTTAAAGATTCCAAGTGCACCAGGTCTTCCCCTTCTACCCGCTACAGTAGTTCCTCCTGCGCCATACGCGGAGTTGCTGACGTTTTCTCCAAAAAAAAAGCAGAGATCTTACCCCAGCATCGCCCATTCGACTGCGCCATTGATCTTCTACCCGGAACGACTCCACCTCGTGGGAGAGTATACCCGTTATCATTACCTGAGACTCGAGCCATGTCCGAGTATATTGCAGAGAATCTGGCAAGAGGATTCATCTGGCCGTCCAAGTCACCTGCAAGGGCAGGTTTCTTTTTTGTGGGTAAGAAGGATGGGTCCTTGAGGCCATGCATTGATTATCGGGGTCTCAACACAATTACGAAACGGGATCACTACCCACTTCCGCTGATTCCAGAACTCCTGGATTGATTGCAAGCAGCCAAAATCTTCACAAAATTGGACTTACGAGGTGCCTATTACCTAGTCCGTATCCGCCCAGGTGACGAGTGAAAGACTGCCTTTAATACCCGGGATGGGTACTATGAGTACCTCGTTATGCCCTTTGGACTGTGCAATGCCCCGGCAGTATTCCAACATCTCATGAACGAGATACTCCGCGACTTACTGCATACCTCCGTCATCGTATATTTAGACGACGTCTTAATCTACTCACATGACCTGTCATCCCATCGTCAGCACGTACGACAGGTTTTGCAAATCCTCAGAGACAATTGCTTGTACGCAAAGCTAGAGAAGTGCTACTTTGAAAAGGACTCTCTTCCTTTTTTTGGGTTACATAGTGTCCGCCACCAGATTTCAAATGGACCCCGAGAAGGTGGCCGCAATCAGGGATTGGCCTCGCCCAAGAGGGCTAAAAGCCTTGCAACGCTTCCTCGGCTTTGCAAATTTTTATAGACATTTTATTCCACACTACTCCCGCAAGGTGGCTCCGCTCACCGCACTCATCTGGAGAGGAGCTGACGCTGTGGATTGGCCAGATTCAGCCTGCCGTGCATTTGAGACACTCAAGGAGGACTTTCTACAAGATATTTGCCTTCGTCACCCTGAGCCCCTTCGCCCATTTGTAGTAGAGGTAGACGCATCCAATGTTGCCATAGGAGCAGTGCTTAGTCAAAGCACTGGCTCCGGTAAGCTACTGCCATGTTCATACCTCTCTAGGAAATTCTCTGCAGCTGAAAGCAATTACAGCATTGGTGACAAAGAACTCCTGGCCATCAAGCTTGCTTTCGAGGAGTGGAGGCAATGGCTAGAGGGGGCCGTCCACCCTATTACTGTATAGACGGATCATAAGAATCTGGAGTACTTATGCCAAGCTCAACGCTTGAATCCTAGGCAGGCTTGTTGGTCCCTGTTCTTCAATCATTTCAACTTCGTGCTGCACTATCAGCCTGCCTCCAAGAACGTGCGAGCAAACACCCTATCCTGCACCGCAGATGTGGAGGAGAACAGGGATCAACCACAATATATTCTAGATCCTGCAAGAATCAATCTTTCCTGCACCACAGTCAGCTCCCAAGGAAGGACGGTGGTTCCTCGACGCTCGCGGAGAGGAGTTTTGGTCTGGGCCCACGACTCCCTCACAGGGGGGCACGCGGGTCGTGAAAGAACTCTTGACTTGATAAATCGGTTCTACTGGTGGCCGACCGTGAGACGGGACGTCCGCACCTTTGTTGAATCTTGCCCCACCTGCACGACACAGAAGCCGCGAGTTGGGAAGCCCTGGGGCTTACTTCAGCCATTACCCATACCAGTGGGTTCGGGCAGCAATCGCCGCATCCAGATGGGCCTGCGCAGCCTGTTCAGCGGCGTCTCCACGAGGGAGACATCGCCGAGTCTCTGAACAGTGCCCCTCCCTTCCTAGGCGCGCGTGCGCGCGAGGGAGGGCAATTTAAAGGCCTTTTCCAGCTGGACCGCGGGCCGCCCCTTTTATGACGTCAGACGCCAGCAGATATTTAAGGCCGGCATCTGCCCTCAGTCAGTGCCTTGCAACAAGGTTACCTGCTATCTGTGTTGCTGTGTGCTGTGGACGTTGTCTGTGCTTTCATTGGAATCCTGATTCTGTCTTCCAGTTCCAGATTTGGATCTTCATCTTCAGTTCCAGTTCTTCCTCTCCTGACCAGGTTCCTGCTTCAGGTCCAGTCCCAGTTCCTCGTTCTCCAGTTCCTGCTCCACTTCTGTTCCACTGCCGGACCTTCCCTGCTTGTTCCGGCTTTGCTTCTCCGGTGCTGACCTCTGCGTGCCTCGGACTCTGCTTGCCAGCTGCCTGCCTCGACCATCTCTTCCAGCTTGCTGTTTGGCTAAGTCCCAGCGGTCCGGGTTCCCATGGGCTCCTCCCGGGGGAGCCTCGGGCTTCCAGGGTGAAGTCATCTTCTTCAGTCACCTAAGTCCCAGCGGCTCAGATCCTCAAGGGCTCCACCCGGTGGGATTCTGGCTTCCAGGGTGAAGACCTTCCGCCTCTCTCTGCTAGCATCCGCCTCCCGGCCTGTGTTCTCTCCACGGAGACTCCTTCTCCCATCATCCTCTCTCTCCGTCAGGCCGGCTCAAGGGTCCACTGTTACTCTCGCAACATCATGGTACTGCCCATCCAGGTAGGGATTCCCAATTAGCTTTGTCTTACTGATCTATATCTTTGTTAAATTTTGACATTAAATTGTTTGCAAAAATTTTAGCCAATCACTTAAAAATAGTGTTACCAGATGTTAAGAGCAGAAAATCTAGTATGAAGACCAGATTTGGCAACCTCTGCTCTAACTATTCTAATCATCCCTCATGTGGCTGCACCAGTCCAGTTTATATAAGAACACAGTCCAGAAAATTAAAAAATATATATTGTGGAGGTAATTTTATAACAGGCCCTGAAACACCCTTGCCCTACCCAGACCATGCCCACACCCCGCCCCTTTTTTGGGCTCTCTCATTTGTGCGCGTACCGGGAAATACACGCATACATGGGCAGCTTTTAAAATCTGCTCGGCATGCGCTGGCTGGGCATAGTTACTTATCTCCCAGTTTTCGCATGTGCCAGGCTTTTAAAATTCACCCCAATTTTCATAAGAAAATTTATTCTCATATTTTCAAAAATTCAAAAGTTATGTGCATAATTCCTTCTTCAACTCCACCTCTTGGGATGCCTCCACTCACTGCGGGTAAACATAGATGCCTAAAAGTTATTTGCATGTGAGTTTACATGTGGGTAAAGCACTGTTTTCACCTGTGGAAATAACTTTGAAAACTATCCTCATTGTACCCCCTGGTTGGGGTAGATAAATTGATGGTGGTGTGTTCCGCGCTTGTGGAGGGCCATGAGCGCGGCCCCCTACCTTACCCGCGACGGTGACCCGCCGCGGGAACTCCAGGGGAGACTCCTGAACCAATCCCCGTAGCTTCGGCACTGGTCCACGCTCTGGCCGCTGGGTGGGGAGCCGTCCCTGCTCCTCCCTCGCGGCGTCCTGCAGCATTTCCTCCGCGGAGGAAATCCAAGATAGCTGCCGCCATCTTTAGGTGTGAGGCCGTGCCCCCTCATTAGATTTAAAGGGACCTGATCCCTTTAACTAGGTTCAGCTGTTCCCTATGAGCCAGAGCAGAAGAAGTATAAAAGGAGGCTTCCTCTGCTCATTCCTCGACTTGGCAACTTTTGGGTTAGTCAGGTCTGCTTGCTTCGGTGAGTTCTTCTACTTCGGATCCTTGTTCCTGTCTTGTCTTGGTGTTCCTGGTTCCTGACTTCAGATCGGCTAGCGGTGATTCCTGGTGTGTGACTTCGGATCGGCTAGCGGTGATTCCTGGTGTGAGACTTCGGACTGGCAAGTGGTGATCCCTCGGTGTGTGACCTCGGACTGGTAAGCGATGACCCTCTGGCACTTGACCTTGGACTTCCTCTTGACCATTGTCTCCAAGGGCCCACCTAAGTCCCAGCGGCCCGGGTCCCTATGGGCTTCCAGGGGTGAAGCTCCAGTCAGCCCTTGCACCGAACACTCGACTTCTTGACCTCTCAAAGGTCCACCTAAGTCCCAGCGGTCTGGGTCCCTACGGGCTCCTCCTGGGGGGACCGCGGGCTTCCAGTGGCGAAGACACAGTTCCTTTCCTCGACGTCATGACTCTTCGTCTGCCTCCACAGTCGCCTCTGTCTCCAGTGCCGAGGGTCAGCTGGTCACGTCTTCTGTTCCTGTCTCGCCACCCGACAGGAGAACCTATGGATCTTCCTCCTAAGGTATTCCATCCTCCCATCGGCCCAAGGGTTCACAAGCCTGAGCATAACAGATGGAAGGGGTTTCCCTATTTAATTAAGAGTTGTCCCTTCCAAATTTGTAGAAATGGTTCTTAGATTGGTCATGTAGATGGTGAAATGGACAGCCTGAATTTCCAACTATCACTCTCTTCTTTCTCTCTGACTGGAAAGGGACAATTCTTTTCAACTCCCCTCCATGATCCCAAGCCTCACCAGACACAATACTGCAACTTCCAACAGTTAACTTTATTTCTGAATAAACTAGCCAGCTACTATTTACATGGATGTGAAGCAGGTTAAAATTGTATGAGCCTCCGTAGTCAGAATCACATATAATAGAAATGACTTCTGGGAACATAATAATTACATAATTCTACCTCCACCTCTTTTTCCCCACATAAATCCTTCTTAACCTGGAGCAGCCATACATTTTAGTCTGAACTCTTAAACCGTACCTCAATCCCAACCCTGTTTAAAGACTGGGGTTCACCTTTTAGCATATCCATGTCAAAATTCAAATCCAAAGGGGACATAATGCAACTCCTGTTTACATGAGCTACTCAGAACTCCTCTGGTTTTTGACCTTCCATCAGAATTCCAAACCATTTTCCTCCCAGTGCAAGTTCCCTGAACCATTGTACTCAAGGGATAATCTGGGGCACGTCTCATCTGGTACTGACCTCCGAGTCCTGAACTCTTGGCCCATTTCCTCAGAGCAGGGGTTCTCAACCCAGTTCTAAGGGCACATCTACCCAGTCAAGTTTTCAGGATATGCACAATAAATATGCATGAGATAGATTTGCATGCATTGCCTCCATTGTATGCAAATCTATCCTATGCATATTCATTGTGAATATCCTGAAATCCTGACTGGCTAGGTATGTCCTGAGGACTGGATTGAAAACCCCTGCCTCAGGAGGAGGAATAATCTCTCCTTACTTCTACCTACTTTTTAGTTCCTTGGGAGGAGGAAAAACCCACTCCATTTCATGGCCACAGGCCTCTTCTCTTGATGGGACGACCTCTGCAGGCCCCAGATGGGAAGGTTCAAAGGTCACGCCAGATGCCTACATTTCTGGAGGTCCTTTTCACACCCCTCATCTTGCAAAGGGCAGGAACCAAAGGGTAAATCCCACAAACAATTTCCCACTTTTATATCTTCAACTAAACCTTGGTCACCCAATCAGAAAACCCCACGTCCTTAAGGGAACATACACTCATTTCCCCAACATCACATTATCACATTAAAATACAATACTCACATCTCTAAAAATGCTATCTAGCGGCCATTTAGTAGTACTACAACAACAAACTTATTAAATCTTTTCCACAGATATGTCAAAAATAATTCAAGGCTCTCCTCCACCCAAATGTCTTGTGTACTGCAACCCAAAAAGATGATAAATTTTGACGGTTCCCCACATCTTTGTCTTTTTTAAAGTCCGTAAGATACTGCAAGCTGATATCTATACTCAAAATTAAAGATGTTATTAACAATTTCAAGTCAAAGTCAAATCAGGCAGATATCTGGATTTGATTTATATAGAAGTAATGTTCCCTCTAAGCTTCATGGGGGACAGCTGACACTTTTCTCCCTACCTAGTGCCATTCCATTTGTTTCACAGCCTAACCGTAATTCATAAATACTATTGGCCCTACGCACTTCAAGGTTTGAAACAACTGGAGCAGTACCAGGCAGTCAGAAAGATGTCAGCGGTCCTCTGCACAGCATTAGATATGCCAGGCTGGGTCAGACCAAAGTCCATCGAGCCCAGCATTCTGACTTTAATCCAGGTCACAGGTACCTAGCAGATCCCAAAAACTAGATCTATTTCTTGTTACACACTCCCAGGGAGAGCAATACTATCTTTAGTCTACTTAGCTAATGTTTTATGGACTTTTCCTCCAGGAACTTGTCCGAACCTCTTAAACCCCACTATGTTAGTCTCCTTGACCATATCCTCTGACAACAAATTCCACAGCTTGATTGTGCGCTGAGTGAAAAAAAAAATTTCCCATGATTTGTTAGTTTCGTGGCATATCCCCTCATTTTGGTTTTATTTGAAAGGGTAAATAATGGTCCTTTATTTACCCATTCCACCCCACTCATGATTTTCTAAACTTCTATTTTTTGTTCCTTCTCAACCTTCTCTTTTCCAAGCTGAAGAGCCCTGGCTTATGTAACTTCTTATCACAGGAGAGCCCTTTCATCCCCAATAACTATTAATGCCCTCTTCTGCACCTTTTCTACTTCTGCTATGTCTTTTTGAGACAGGGTGGCCAGAACTACCCACAATACTCAAAGTACATTGGATCATTGGGCAGAAGTTTTGCATTTCATATAGATCCTTTGGCAAAATCCATTGGATCTTCTATGGTGGCTTGGAGGAAAATGAGAAGGAAATCTGAAAAACCTGAAGTGGATCCACCAACTGGAAGAAATCTGCTTCAAGGTATTCAAAGAGCCTAAGCAGATGTTTAGATCTACCTAGGATTATCTTCAAAAGGTTTTGCTGAAATGTAAATGTTTTTCTGGATTCAAATAATTGGCAGTTAAAACTTTTTATTTTGCACATTTCTGCTCACAATCCAGTGTACATAGCAAGCTGTATTTCTAAAAATGAACTCTCAGGCACTGTAAATTCTTAAATGCTTTAAATTTAGCTCAGTTTTCAGTATGCTTTTTTGACAAATTCATGAATTCCAAACCAAGGAAGAGAAACAGCATGATGTCATATGAGCTGCTTGGGCTGTGTCTTACCATTAATGGCATTGAATCCCCCAGAGAAGAATTAACATTTTCTTTATCTCTTTCTTGCAACAAAACATGAGCTTGCGTTATCTGCACATTAAAATAGATTGACATATTAAAATCTGATAATTTTCTAAATAATTCAGTCATGAATATAAAATAGGCAACTTTATGAGAAGGAGCAAACTGAGTGTCTGGTCTGGCTGCAGGATTGTTGATTCAACAAAATTCAGGACTTATAAACATTTCTGACAGAAAGATATTTAATTTCAAAGAATAAAAATCACATCCTATGTTGAAAAATTGTGGTTCAAGGGTTCTGTGTATCTTGAGAAAACTGAATAAACATCCCCCCACCCCCAACCTCATTATGCTGGTTTTTAGGCCAGCCTCCACGCTCATCATTTAATAGTTTAAATCCTTATTGGGATCCTTAGTACAAGAATTTAGCTCTGTTAGTGTGGACATGTTGTGGTTGGTGACAGTAGGTAGTGGTCTGAACCATTACCCCAAGCCTCTTCTAATAAGAGGTTGCTAGCATGGTTCATTCCAGGGTATATGATGGAGACCTCTAGAGTTTTTCAATGCAACATCTAGAGAAAGGAGAATAAGCTTTTCATTCCTCTCCTGCAAAGGACTGTTCCAGGAGGGATTTCCTCAGTGTTGGATCTGACTGCTGACTAAAAGGAAGGGCTTGGGTACATGGTTCTGTTGCAGATATTTATTGAAACACATATTCCCTGTCCGTACACAGGTCAGTCCAGACTCCTGTGATTATTCATCCCTGCCAGCAGATGAAGAAAGAGAAAGTTTCACTTACACTGCTTGTTAAGCCCTAGTGCAGTGATGGCCAACCTTTTGCGCTCAGTGTGTCAAAATTCATTAAAAAATCGAGCATAGCTCGGGTGGTGTGTCACTTCTAGAAAAATCCATAATTTTGTGATATTTGTAGCTCTAATATTAATAGCAAAAAGTTATAATTTTAATATATGTTCTGTATTTATTAATAAAGCAAAAACAAATAATTCTTTACCTTACCTGCTTAGTGACTTTTTTGTTGCTGAATTTCATTGGCTAAATCTTCAATTAAAACACTCTCTCCCCCTCCCACACACACACACACAAACTCTTACTCCCCTGGATTTTCTCATACACACTCATGCTCTCACACTCACTGGCTCCCTCACATACACACAAACACAAACACCCAGGCAGGCTCCCAGTCATTCTCTCTCACACACATACACACACACACACACACACACTGAACCCCAGACAGGCTCCCATTCATTTTCACACCACTCCTGCTCCATCCTCCAGGCAGGCACCAATTCATTCTCACACACACACACCCCAGACAGGCACCCATGCATTCACACACATACACCCCCATGCAGAGTCCCATTCATTCACATGCACACACTAAAGGCAGACCCCCCTCTCTTTTGCCAGCAACTTCAGAACCTCTCTCATTCCTCTGCTGCCACTGTCACTGCTGCCACATGACTATTGGGGAGGTACCGATTGCTGCTACTGACACTGAAGCCCATTCTGCTGCCTCCTTTGTGCATGCCCCATTGGCTTCCACTTTCTCCATGCTGTTCTCGTACATTGTGAGATCCGCATAGAGAAAGTGCTATTCTTGCGCATTCCCAAAGATTACATGTGCCAATCACTAAAAAGTAATTTTTGTTTTTTTACCTTTGCTGTCTGATCTTCATTTTCTAATTGGTTGGTCACAGGTTTTTTTTTCCCACCTTCCCTTTCTTATTTTTTTTGCCAATTCCTTTTATATTGTCTTTTTTTCTGTTTCTTTTCTCTCCATCTTCTTCCCTCAAACACACAGGCTCTCATTCTCACATGCATTTCTCTCTCTCACACACATACAGGCTCTCACTGTCACATGCTCTCTCTCATACAATCATTCATATACACACACAGTCTCTCACTGGCACATGCTGTCTGACTCTCACACACACAGGCTCTCTCTCACTCCCACATGCTGTCTTGCTCAAGCACAGGCTCTCACTGTCACATGCTGTCTCTCTCACACACACAGAGGCTCTCACATGCTGTCTCTGCAAACATTCAGGTCCTCACTCCCACACACAATCTCTCAACTCATCTCATACACACACACACACCCTCTACAGACCCTCAGCCTCTCTTTCACCTCTGGGCCTCCTCTTCGCAGTCGCCGCAGGATGGGCTCTGCAGCGGCCCTGATCTTCTCGGGCCGTTGCAACTTGAGATTCACGGCGGCCCGTAAACACAAGCGCTGCTCCTCTTCTGCACGCGCTGATGCTTTTCCTCCTTCCTGCCCACGCGGCTCCGGCAACGTTTACTTCTGGGGACGCACAGGCAGGAAGGAGGAGGAGCATCAGCGCGTTTAAATGCAAACTTTTTCTTCGGGCCGTGGTGACGTGAGCCTCAACAAGGCCCTGCCGATCTGCCTGTCGCTGCACCCAGGGGCATTGGGGGGGGGGGGGGGGGATACTAAAAAACTAGTTTTAAAGGGTTGGCGCAGCCGATAAAAAAAAAGGCTCGGCACAGCCGATAAAAAAAAAAAAATTCCCGATAGTCCACGAAACGCTGCGCGTGTCACCAAAAAGTCTCGGCGTGTCACCTCTGACACGTGTGTCATAGGTTAGCCATCACTGCCCTAGTGCCACCTGCAGTTCCCCAGTATTTCTCCGTCTCCAACAGATGGTGGCTGGGGCATAAACCTGCAGTTTTCAGTTACTTTTTCTTTTTTCTTTTTCGGGTGAGCCTTCCTCCAGGGGTTTGGATCCCGAGGGGACCCTTTCCCTGTTTGGTTGAGGTGGACAAGCTGGAGGTCGATGACCTTTTTGTATGCTCGATCCTTGTTGATCTGTGGGGTGTAAATCTGGTGGTCCAGATCCCTCCCCTCCATGAGGCTACCCAGTTGGCTTTCAGCTTCTTTTCTTTATGGACTTTTCCTCTCCTGGTTTGCTTGCTTCAGCTTTAGGAGAGGAGTGCCCCTGTTATTTTTTTTTTCAGTTTGGTAAAGTTAATAAAAAAAAAAAAAAAAGAACAGCACCTCGAATCAGCATCCAAAATGACCACCATGAGGGAGCCATGAGGGAGCAGCTGAGTGGTAATGAGGGAGCCATGAGGCTCCCTCATTACCACTCAGCTCATGAGGCAGCCATGAGGGAGCAGCTGAGTGGTAATGCTTCCTTTGCCAGTTTTATTTTTTCTTTTTCTGCAGTGAGGAGGGCTTTTTTTCTACTGCCTTGGGGGGAATGGTTCGCAGTTTGGCTTGCCACGCTTGCGGTGCAGTCCCGCCATGACTCAGCTGTGCTGGCCTTTGCTCTGTGTGTGTGTTTCGGGGGGGAGGAAGGGAAGGGCCCTCCCTCCTCCCAATGGTCACTAAACGCCGGAAAATTGAGCGGCGCATGGCAGCCATGGTTGGGCCCGCTAGTGCTACTGCCGATCCTGTCAGGCCTGCTGGTTCCCTCATGGTGGCCATTTTGGATGCAGATTTGTGTATGCCACCATGTTCGGAGGAGGAGGGGGATCTCCCGCACGGCTCTCCCGGGTCCACCTGGTTCCCCTATAGGGGCAGGGGGGTTCAGTGGGGTCTCGGAATAGGCAGGTTTATCAGTCCTGGGCGTGTTATAAGGACAGCAGAAGATCTCGTCCATCGAGAGGTACCGCAGAGTCACAGAAACCATTTCCGCCTTAAGGCCCGTCTTGGAGTCAGAATTTTCAGGGCAGCTGGAGGCCCTTCATGGCTCCCATGGGTGGGGGAGCTACAAGGGTCAAGGCATCCCAATGAGGCAAGGCTGGTTCACTCCACTGTTCCCTGTATAGGGGGGTCGCCTAGCATGGTTTTACAGGGAGTGGATCAAGGTTATGCAGGATCGGTGGGTCCTCAGTGTAAAACCTGCGGGTTTTCAGAAAAGCATTGCGCAGTTCAGGGGACTTTGCACAGGTTGCACGACTTAAGAACATAAGAACATGCCATACTGGGTCAGACCAAGGATCCATCAAGCCCAGCATCCTGTTTCTGTGGCCAATCCAGGCCATAAGAACCTGGCAAGTACCCAAAAACTAAGTCTATCTCATGCTACAGATGTTAGTAATAGCAGTGGCTATTTTCTAAGTCAACTTAATTAATAGCAGGTAATGGACTTCTCCAAGAACTTGTCCAATCCTTTTTTAAACCCATCTACACTAACTGCACTAACCACATCTTCTGGCAACAAATTCCAGAGTTTAATTGTGCATTGAGTGAAAAAGAACTTTCTCTGATTGGTTTTAAATGTGCCTCATGCTAACTTAATGGAGTGCCCCCTAGTCCGTCTATTATCCAAAAGAGTAAATAACCGATTCACATTTACCTGTTCTAGACCTCTCATTATTTTAAAACACCTCTATCATATCCCCCTCAGCCATCTCTTCTGCAAGCTGAACAGTTCTAACCTCTTTAGTCTTTCCTCATAGGGGAGCTGTTCCATCCCCTTTATCATTTTAGTCCCCCTTCTCTGTACCTTCTCCATCACAACTATATCTTTTTTTAGATGCGGTGACCAGAATTGTACACAGTATTCAAGGTGCAGTCTCACCATGGCGCGACACAGAGGCATTATGACATTTTCTGTTTTATTCACCATTCCCTTTCTAATAATTCCCAACATTTTGTTTGCTTTTTTGACTGCCGCAGTACACTGAACTGACAATTTCAATGTGTTATCCACTACGACGCCTAAATCTCTTTCTTGGGTGGTAGCTCTTAATATGGAACCTATCATCGTATAACTATAGCATAGGTTATTTTTCCCTATATGCATCACCTTGCACTTATCTACGTTAAATTTCATCTGCCATTTGGATGCCCAATTTTCCAGTCTCAAAGATCTTCCTGCAATTTATCACAATCAGCTTGTGATTTAACTACTCTGAATACATTTGGATCATCTGCAAAATTGATTATCTCGCTCATCGTATTCCTTTCCAGATCATTTATAAATATATTGAAAAGCACAGATCCCTGTACAGATCCCGAGGCACTCCACTTCCCACTCCCCTCCACTAATTGTCCATGTAATCCTACTCTCTGTTGCCTGTCTTTTAGCCAGTTTCTAATCCACGATAGGACATCACCACCTATCCCATGACTTTTTACTTTTCCTAGAAGCCTCTCATGAGGAACTTTGTCAAATGCCTTCTGAAAAACCAAATACACAACATCTACCGGTTCACCTTTATCTACATGTTTATTAACCCCTTCAAAAAAGTGAAGCAGATGTGTGAGGCAAGACTTGCCTTGGGTAAAGCCATGCTGACTTTGTTCCATTAAACAATGTGTTTCTTTATGTTCTGTGATTATGATCTTTAGAACACTTTCCACTATTTTTCCTGGCACTGAAGTCAGGCAAACAGGTCTGTAGTTTCCCGGATCACCCCTGGAGCCCTTTTTAAATATTGGGGTTACATTAGCTATCCTCCAGTCTTCAGGTACATGGATTATTTTAATGATAAGTTACAAATTTTTACTAATTGGTCTGAAATTTCATTTTTTAGTTCCTTCAGAACTCTGGGATGTATCCGGTCCAGGTGATTTACTACTCTTCAGTTTGTCAATCAGGCCTACCACATCTTCTAGGCTCACCGTGATTTGGTTCAGTCCATCTGAATCATTACCCATGAAAACCTTCTCTGGAACGGGTATCTCCCCAACATCCTCTTCAGTAAACACCGAAGCAAAGAAATCGTTTCATCTTTCCACAATGGCCTTATTTTCTCTTAAGTGCCCTTTAACCCCTCGATCAACTTAACGGTTCAACTGACTCCCTCGCAGGCTTTCTGCTTTGGATATATTTTAAAAAGTTTTTACTGTGAGTTTTTGCCTGTACGGCAAACTTCTTTTCAAAGTTTCTCAGCCTGCCTTATCTTTTCAAAGTTTCTCTTAGCCTGCCTTATCAATGTCTTACATTTATCTTGCCAACGCTTATGCTTTATCCTATTTTCTTCTTTTGGCTAAAATAACCTCTTTCACCTCACCTTTTAACCATGCCGGTAATCGTTTTGCCTTCCTTCCACCTTTCTTAATGTGTGGAATACATCTGGACTGTGCTTCTAGGATGGTATTTTTTAACAATGTCCATGCCTCTTGCACACTTTTTACCTTTTGTAGCAGCTCCTTTCAGTTTTTTTCTAACTATTTTTCTCATTTTATCAAAGTTTCCCTTTTGAAAGTTTAGCACTAGAGCCATGGATTTGCTTACTGTCCTCCTTCCAGTCATTAATTCAAATTTGATCATATTATGATCACTATTGCCAAGTGGTCCCACCACCATTATTATTCTAACCAAATCCTGTGCTCCACTGAGAATTAGATCTAAAATTGCTCACTCTCTCGTCAGTTCCTGAACCAATTGCTCCATAAAACTCATTTATTCCATCCAGGAATTTTATCTCTCTAGCATGTCCCGATGATACATTTAGTCAGTCAATACTGGGGTAATTGAAACCTCCCATTATTACTGCAATACCAGTTTTGGTTAGCTTCCCTAATTTCTCTTAGCATTTCACTGTCTGTCTCACCATCTTGGCCAGGTAGACGGTAGTATACTCCTACCACTATACTCTTCCCTCGACACACAAGGGATTTCTACCCATAAATATTCAATTGTGCATTTAGTCTCATGCAGGATATTTATCCTGTTGGACTCTATGCCATCCGGGACTTAAAGTGCCACACCGCCTCCCAGATGCTCCTCTCTGTCATTGCGATATAATTTGTACCCCAGTATAACACTGTCCCATTGGTTATCCTCTATTCTTCCACCATGTCTCTGAAATGCCAATTAAGTCTATGTCATCATTTCCTGCTATACATTCTAATTCTTCCATCTTACTTTCTAGACTTCTGGCATTAGCATACAAACATTTCAAAGTTTGTTTTTTGTTTGTATTTTCATTCTGCTTTTTAATTGATAGGGATAAATTAGAATTGTTTAGCTCAGGTGAGTTTTTAGTTACAGGCACTTGGACTACTTTTCTTATTATTGGAACCTCACTGTTGGGATGCCCTAATTCTAATGCATCATTAGTATCCTTTGAAGATACCCTCACTCCGAATCATGCAACAGCTGAGCGAGGTGTTGAGGCCCGCGGTTCTCTCACACTTTGCGCCACTGCCCACGTTCCACCACGGCCCTGCCCGATGTACGCCCCTAGATCCACGGGCAGGCCTCCTACATGCCTGCCGCATGGCCGCGATGCCGTCCTACTCCCTTCAGCGGGGCTCTCCCTAGGCGCGCATGTGGGAGGGCCCCCCCGCCCCTTAAAGGGACAGTGCGGGAATTGTTATCGGGCCCGGAAGAGGACGTCAGTAGACAGGGGTATTAAACCCCACTTAGACACTAGGAAATTGCCTTTGCCACAGTTCCTCGGTTTGCTTTCAGGCTATGCCTACTCCAGTGTCCCTCTCTGGTTGATGCCTTCCTCGTGGTTCCAGCTTCCAGTCTGGTCTTCACTTTCCTGCCGCATCTCCTCTTCTGGATCTCCTGGCTTGACCTTGGCTCGTCGCTTTCATCTGCGCCTGGTGGTTGTTCATCCTGACCCTGGACGGTATCCTCGCTTGGTCTCTTCGCTTCCTGTTTCGGATCTTCTGCCTGGGACTTCAAAGCTGTCTCCTGTGAAGGTTCGTTCCAATTTGGCTGGGTGTGATACTTTGAGTAACCGCTCCTTGGGGTCTCCCCCGCATTCTTAGATCACCCGCTCCTCAGGGGGTCGTCCGGCCGGATCATCTGAACCAGTCCTGTGAGTCCTCTTCTTCGTCTACGCCACCTCCCGGAGACGGGTTCCCACCGAGAGCCCTCCTCGGCAGTCCCGTCATCTTCTCTTGCTCCAGCTCAGGGTCCACTCCCTCAACCAGCAAGCGTCCAGCCTCTCCAGCAAGCCATAAACATTCATACAACATAGACCCCACAAATGGCCCCATTTTTTCACAATTCCAATTCTCCAACATAATACTCCACCTAAAAGAATTTCTGTCCGACTTGCCCAACAACACAACCTCAAATCCCTCTCTTCAATTTCAGTCTCTCCTTCCACACAACCTTCTAGGCCTCACCCTTTTCTCTTTAAGCCTCTTCAATGCTCAATCCATTACAAAAAAGTCTTAATATTGAATGACTACCTCATCGAGGTAAACGGAGATATGTGCAATTACGGAAACATGGTTAAAACAGCAGACACAGCAATAATTAATCAACTCCCTACAGAGGCGTACGACTTCTTCTCGCTACCTCGTCATAAAAAAAAGGGAGGAGGCATTCTTTTAGCAACTAAAAAGGACCTCAGATTCTCGCTACAGCAATCCAATCCCAACTCAAAACTTGAATTCGGCTTCTTCACCTCAGACAAGCTACAAATCCTTCTCGTATATGCCCCCCCCAGGACCTCTTGGAATCAGATGCCTCACCACTGGTTGAATTAACCTCTCCCTCATCAACTTTGACTCGCCAGCCATCATTCTAGGGATTTCAACATGCACGTGTGATAACCCTACTCCATCACCTAACTGTGAAACTCTCCTCACTGCTCGCACAGCGCTAGGCTTCACTCAAATAGTTAAATAACCCACCCACAAGCCGGCCACACGTTTAGACTGATCTTCGATTAACGCTGCAATCAAGTCAGTTTCTACACCTAATTGCACAAAGGTCCCGTGGTCAGTATCACTATCTCATAACTCCTTCATTCTCTATAAAGATACCAACCCGGCTTGCATTCCTTTGCCCTCCTTCAATACAGGAAAACTTGCTCCCCTGAAGACCTTAATAATCACCCTATCTCCACTACTCCACCAACTGGACCTTACTGATCCGAACGCAGCACTTCGATCATGGAACACAATTACCGAACGATAGCCAACAAGCTATGCCCCGCTTATTACAAAAAAACCACACCAGAATTCCCTCCAAAAGACAAGCCATGGTTCTCAGCAGAATTAAGAAAGCTCAAACTCCAACTAAGACAAAATGAGGCTAAATGGCGCAAAAAACCCAGGAACCATCACCCTTTCAATCTACAAATCATCCCTGCATCAATACAAATCAAGCACCCTAAGATCCAAGAGGGACTACTACGCCTCGAAGATACACGACCTTATTTTCGATGCCAAAAGCCCTCTTCAGCTATGTAGCCAACCTCACACAAGTAAACCAACCTGAGATTACACATGACCAAGCTCAATCAAAAGCAGAAGAACTAGCTCTTTTCTTCAACAACAAAATCAACACTCTCCTATCGCAGCTCCCCAAGAACCCCACTGTTCCATTAACTACTCCTCAACCCTCAATCAACTACACTCGGTTAGAAGAACTTGACACAACTTCATCCGCTGAGATCCAAAGAATTCTTAGGAAAATGAAACCATCCTCTCATCCCTCGGATCACATCCCACCAAACTACTACTAGCAATTCCAGAATCTACTCTCCAAATCCCTGGCAGACATCATAAATTGCTCCCTCACACAAGGACTCTACCCGGACAACCTCAAACTTGCCTCACTCAAACCCCTTCTCAAAAAACCAAATCTAGACCCAAACGATCCTAACAATTTCAGACCGATAGCCAACCTCCCATTCATAGCCAAGATAATGGAAAAATTGGTAAACTCTCAACTTTCAAACCACATTGAAGCAACAACTTTCTATTTCCATCACAATACGGATTCCGTAAAACCTTAAGCACGGAAGCCCTCCTCATCTCTATGACTGACCACATCATCCTAGGATTAGACAAAGGACAAGCCTTCCTTCTGATACTACTCGACCTCTCGTCTGCATTTGATACGGTCAATCACTCCCTTCTCATCAACCAATTATCAGCCATAGGTATTTCAGGCACTGCCCTATCATGGTTCAAAACCTTCCTCAGCAACAGAGGTTATAAGGTCAAGATTCATAATAAAGAATCCTCTCTACACCCCGCAGCCGTAGGAGTCCCTCAGGGCTCATCCCTGTCTCCTACCCTGTTTAACATTTATCTGTTACCCTTATGTAAACTTCTCACTGACCTCAATCTCAAACATTTTCTCTACGCTGACGATATTCAGTCCTGATCCCCATCGAAGAATCGCTCGCAAAACAATGTCGCACTGGGAATCCTGCCTCCAAAACATCAAACAACTGCTTACAAGCCTCAACCTGATACTAAACTCATCAAAACGGAAACTTCTACTCATCACTCCAGAAAACAGGCTCCATCACATACACTCATCTTACCGTACTAAGCACTACACAAGTGAGAGATCTAGGAGTTCAATTGACAATCACCTAAATATGAAAGCTAACATCAACAAAACCACCAGAGACTGCTTTACAAGCTCCAAGTGCTGAAAAGAATACGACCTCTCTTCCACACACATGACTTCAGAACGATCCTACAATCAATCATTTTCGCAAAGCTGGACTATTGCAATACCATCATGCTTGGTCTCCCTTCATCCACACACCAAACCATTACAAATGGTACAAAATGCCTCCGCCCGTATACTCTCACCAACACCAGGAGAAGAGAACACATAACACCGATCTTGATGGACCTCCATTGGCTTGCCATCCACTTCAGAATAATCTACAAGGCCATTCTCACCATTTTCAAAAATATCCATCAATTAGCCCCCAATCGATCTCCATATTCCCCTCCGATTACACCATTCCATAAGACCGACAAGAGATGCTTACAAAGGATCACTTCAAAGTACCTCCAGCCAAGACTACCAGACACATCACGCTTAGAGATCGGGCATTCTCCACAGCCGGTCCAAACATTATGGAACTCCATTCCCCCGGATCTTAGAATGGAACCCAACATCTCAACATTCAAGATAAGACTCAAAACGTGGCTGTTCACGCAGGGCCTTTCCTAACTCCAACCCCATCTAATCTCCCTGCACGCAACAAGCTCCGCTAGTATAGCGTTAATAGCCACCTTTCAAAATGTTATTTATACTTATATTCAATATCTAATCTTCTTTTCCCTTCTCATTCCAAGTTATTGTTGTCCTTGTTATATGTAACTGCTTTTTTGCACTTTTGTTAAATGGTAAAGTTTCACCCCTGTTTCTTGTGAACCAGCATGATGGGACCACTGTCTTGAATGTTGGTATATAAAAAACTTAAATAAATAAAATAAATAAACAACGGTCGGATTTCCCCTTTGTTCTAGTTTAAAAGCTGCTCTATCTCCTTTTTAAAGGTTAGCGCCAGCAGTCTGGTTCCACCCTGGTTAAGGTGGAGCCCATCCCTTCGGAAGAGACTCCCCCTTCTCCAAAAGGTTCCCCACTTACTTACAAAACTGAATCCCTCTTCCTTGCACCATCATCTCATCCACGCATTGAGACTCCGGAGCTCTGCCTGCCTCTGGGGACCTGCGCGTGGAACAGGGAGCATTTCAGAAAATGCTACCCTGGAGGTTCTGGATTTAAGCTTTCTACCTAAGAGCCTAAATTTGGCTTCCAGAACCTCCCTCCCACATTTTCCTATGTCGTTGGTGCCCACATGTACCATGACAGCCGGCTCCTCCCTAGCACTGTCTAAAATCCTATCTAGGTGACACATGAGGTTCGCCACCTTCGCACCAGGTAGGCATGTTACTAGGCAATCCTCATGCTCACCAGGCTGTCTACATTCCTAATAATCGAATCACCAACTGTGATGGCCAACCTAATCCTTCTCTCCTGGGCAGTAGCCCTTGGAGACACATCCTCAGTGCAAAAGGATATTGCACCACCTGGAGAGCAGGTCCTTGCTACAGGATCCTTTCCTGCTGCACCAGGTTGATTGTCTCCAATCATGAGACCTTCTTCCTGCATGGCAGCACCAGGGCTGCCAGTCTGAAGTTGGGACTTGGCTATTATGTCCCTGAAGGTCTCATCTATATACTTCTCTGTCTGCCTCTGATCCTCCAGGTCTGCCACTCTAGACTCCCGAGATCAGACTCGTTCTCTGAGAGACAGGAGCTCTTTGCATCCAATGCATTATGTATAACTTCTCACCGGCAGGTAAAAAATCATATATGTGACACTCGATGCAAAAGACTGGGAGGCCCCCCTCTTGCTGCTGGACTTCTGCCTTCATCTCAAATATGTTCAGTTCCTAGTTAAGTTTTAGGTTGCTATGGCAGTAGGAATATGTCTAATTAGCGTCCTTTAAATGCAATAGTGAATTCACTATATGCCTGGTAGTGGCCTACAGGGGAATGAGCAAACTCTAAATAAGGTGTGGGGAATTCGTGAAGTGAAGTTAAAAGGCTGATTAGATTTTTTTTTTTTTAGTGTGAAAGTGGCACCTGCCTATAAATTAAAGGATGAGCTAGGGGCCATAATTCTGGTCTCTCCAGATGAACGAGGCACGGGTTGATACTCTATTTATTTTGTAGTACCAAAGAAGGAAGGCACATTCCACCCCATTTTGGACTTCAAGCTGGTAAATGCTGTGCTGAAGGTCCCACGGTTTTGCATGGAAATTTTATGGTCAGTGATTGCAGCGGTGCGCAACCGAGAGTTTCTGTCTTCCCTGGATCTGACAGAGGCGTTTCTTCATATCCTCAATTATCAGGATCACCAGCGCTTCCTGAGATTTGCAGTGCTGGGTCAACATTTCCAGTTCCAGGCTCTTCCCTTTGGGCTGGCCACGGCTCCCCACAAGTTCACCAAGATTATGGTGGTAGCAGGGGCGGATTGTGGGAAAATAGTGGCCTGGGGGATTTTTCTCCATACTGGCCCATGGGTACCCAATTACACATACAATTTGGTGAGTCACCAAATACAGAATAAAGTGACCATAAAATATACACAGAAATGCACAGACAAACTGAACTGGAAATCTCAACAAGTTAGACTGTATGTAATGCAGCAATGAAAAAACAGAAAATACCATCATTCCTCATAAAACATCAAACAATAAATCAAGAACTATAAAACATCACAATAGGAAAATAATACTAACAATATATATTTCAAAACTGCTGATGAATAGAACCTCCAGTAATTTAACTCAGGGAAATTTTCAAAAATTTGTATGTAACACCAATAAAATATTTCAAGAAGAGCAGACATCAAATAATATTCAATAATTAAAACTAAGAAGAATTTTAAAAAGCCCCTGCTATCCCCTTTTGTGGGAGCTCTTGATTTCAAGGCAGCTCTTGATTTGAAGGCAGCAATTGGTTCAGGAACCGACGAGAGAGGGAGCAATTTTAGATCTAATTCTCAGTGGAGCACAGGACTTGGTGAGAGAGGTAACGGTGGTGGGGCCGCTTGGCAATAGTGATCATAATATGATCAAATTTGATTTAATGACTGGAAGAGGAACAGTATGCAAATCCAAGGCTCTCATGCTAAACTTTCAAAGGGAAACTTTGATAAAATGAGAAAAATTGTTAGAAAAAAACTGAAAGGAGCAGCTACAAAAGTAAAAAATGTCCAAGAGGCGTGGAAAGAAGGCAAAACAATTACCGGCATGGTTAAAAGGGGAGGTGAAAGAAGCTATTTTAGCCAAAAGATCTTCATTCAAAAATTGGAAGAAGGATCCAACAGAAGAAAATAGGATAAAGCATAACATTGGCAAGTTAAATGTAAGACATTGATAAGACAGGCTAAGAGAGAATTTGAAAAGAAGTTGGCTGTAGAGGCAAAACTCACAGTAAAAACTTTTTAAAATATATCCGAAGCAGAAAGCCTGTGAGGGAGTCAGTTGGACCGTTAGATGATCGAGGGGTTAAAGGGGCCCTTAGAGAAGATAAGGCCATCTCGGAAAGATTAAATGATTTCTTTGCTTCGGTGTTTACTAAAGAGGATGTTGGGGAGGTACCCGTAATGGAGAAGGTTTTCATGGGTAATGATTCAGATGGACTGAATCAAATCACGGTGAACCTAGAAGATGTGGTAGGCCTGATTGACAAACTGAAGAGTAGTAAATCACCCGGACCGGATGGTATACACCCCAGAGTTCTGAAGGAACTAAAAAATGAAATTTCAGACCTATTAGTAAAATTTGTAACTTATCATTAAATCATCCATTGTACCTGAAGACTGGAGGATAGCAAATGTAACCCCAATATTTAAAAAGGGCTCCAGGGGCGATCCGGGAAACTACATACCGGTTAGCCTGACTTCAGTGCCAGGAAAAAAAAGTGAAAAGTGTTCTAAACATCAAAATCACAGAACATATAGGAAAGACATGGTTTAATGGAACAAAGTCAGCATGGCTTTACCCAGGGCAAGTCTTGCCTCACAAATCTGCTTCACTTTTTTGAAGGAGTTAATAAACATGTGGATAAAGGTGAACCGGTAGATATAGTATACTTGGATTTTCAGAAGGCGTTTGACAAAGTTCCTCATGAGAGGCTTCTAGGAAAAGTAAAAAGTCATGGGATAGGTGGCGATGTCCTTTCGTGGATTGCAAACTGGCTAAAAGACAGGAAACAGAGAGTAGGATTAAATGGACAATTTTCTCAGTGGAAGGATGTGGACAGTGGAGTGCCTCAGGGATCTGTATTGGGACCCTTACTTTTCAATATATTTATAAATGATCTGGAAAGAAATACGACGAGTGAGATAATCAAATTTGCAGATGACACAAAATTGTTCAAAGTAGTTAAATCACAAGCAGATTGTGATAAATTGCAGGAAGACCTTGTGAGACTGGAAAATTGGGCATCCAAATGGGAGATGAAATTTAATGTGGATAAGTGCAAGGTGATGCATATAGGGAAAAATAACCCATGCTATAATTACACAATGTTGGGTTCCATATTAGGTGCTACAACCCAAGAAAGAGATCTAGGTGTCATAGTGGATAACACATTGAAATCGTCGGTTCAGTGTGCTGTGGCAGTCAAAAAAGCAAACAGAATGTTGGGAATTATTAGAAAGGGAATGGTGAATAAAACGGAAAATGTCATAATGCCTCTGTATTGCTCCATGGTGAGACCGCACCTTGAATACTGTGTACAATTCTGGTCGCCGCATCTCAAAAAAGATATAATTGCGATGGAGAAGGTACAGAGAAGTGCTACCAAAATGATAAGGGGAATGGAACAACTCCCCTATGAGGAAAGACTAAAGAGGTTAGGACTTTTCAGCTTGGAGAAGAGACGACTGAGGGGGGATATGATAGAGGTGTTTAAAATCATGAGAGGTCTAGAACGGGTAGATGTGAATCGGTTATTTACTCTTTCGGAGAGTAGAAAGACTAGGGGGCACTCCATGAAGTTAGCATGGGGCACATTTAAAACTAATCGGAGAAATTTCTTTTTTACTCAATGCACAATTAAACTCTGGAATTTGTTGCCAGAGGATGTGGTTAGTGCAGTTAGTATAGCTGTGTTTAAAAAAGGATTGGATAAGTTCTTGGAGGAGAAGTCCATTACCTGCTATTAAGTTCACTTAGGGGTAGATTTTAAAAGAAGCGCGATCAGCCTACTTTTGCTTGCGCATCAGACTCAAGCAAAAGTACGCTGGATTTTAGTAGATACGCGCGGAGCCGCGCATATCCACTAAAATCCTGGATTGGCGCGCGCAAGGCTATCGATTTTGTATAGCCTGCGCGCGCCGAGCCGCGCTGCCTCCCCCCGTTCCCTCCAAGGCCGCTCCGAAATCGGAGCGGCCTCGGAGGGAACTTTCCTTTGCCCTCCCCTCACCTTACCCTCCCTTCCCCTACCTAACCCACCCACCCGGCCCTGTCTACACCCCCCCCCTTACCTTTGTCGGGGGATTTACGCCTCCCGGAGGGAGACGTAAATCCCCGCGCGCCAGCGGGCCTGCTGCGCGCCGGGCCGCGACCTGGGGGCGGGTACGGAGGGCGCGGCCACGCCCCCGGGCCGTAGCCACGCCCCCGTACCCGCCCCCAAAACGCTGCCGACACGCCCCCGGAACGCCGCGACGACCGGGCCCGCCCCCGACACGCCCCCCTCCGAGAACCCCGGGACTTACGCGAGTCCCGGGGCTCTGCGCGCGCCGGGAGGCCTATGTAAAATAGGCTTCCCGGCGCGCAGGGCCCTGCTCGCGTAAATCCGCCCGGTTTTGGGCGGATTTACGCGAGCAGGGCTCTGAAAATCCGCCCCTTAGAGAATAGCCACTGCCATTAGCAATGGTAACATGGAATAGACTTAGTTTTTGGGTACTTGCCAGGTTCTTATGGCCTGGATTGGCCACTGTTGGAAACGGAATGCTGGGCTTGATGGACCCTTGGTCTGACCCAGTATGGCATTTTCTTATGTTCTGATATTGTCGAGGATTAGGAGGTTATCCTCTCTCTCTCACATATACTCACATGTCCATTCTCTCTCACACATGCACTGCGACATACATTTATTTATAACTTTTTCTATACCGAAGTTCAAAAAACAGAGTTAATTATCACTCCGGTTTACATATCAACCTTGAACAAACAGTGACAAAATAATTGTCTTACATAGAACAGGAGGAAAAACTTGGATACAACATAAGCAAAGGGAAAATATAACAAATCGAACTGTTACATACACATTCATGCTCTTATATCCACCATAACCTCTCGCTCTCACTGACACTGACACACTCTCAGGCTCTAAGACACTCTCTCCCCCTCCACACACAAACTCTTACTCCCTTGGATTTTCTCATACATGCTCATGCTCTCACACTCACTGGCTCCCTCACATACACACAAACACACACACCCAGGCAAGCTCCCAGTCATTCTCACACACACACACTGACCCCCAGGCAGGCTCCCATTCATTTTCACACCACTCCCTCCCCATCCCCCAGGCATGCACACATTCATTCTCACACACAGAGACCCCCAGGCAGGCACCTATGCATTCACACATATACACCCCCAGGCAGAGTCCCATTCATACACATTCACACACTAAAGGCAGACCCCCCTCTCTCATTCCTCTGCTGCCACTGTCACTGCTGCCACATGGCTACTGGGGAGGTGCCGATTGCTGCTACTGACACTGAAGCCCATTCTACTGCCTCCTCTGTGCAGGCCCCGTGGGCTTCCACTTTCTCCATGCTGATCTCGTACATTGTGAGATTCGCATAGAGAAAGTGCTATTCTTGCACATTCCCAAAGATTAAGGGGTATATTTTAAAAGAAGCGCGATCAGCCTACTTTTGCTTGCGCATCAGACTCAAGCAAAAGTACGCTGGATTTTAGTAGATACGCGCGGAGCCGCACGTATCCACTAAAATCCTGGATCGGCGCGCGCAAGGCTATCGATTTTGTATAGCCTGCGCGCGCCGAGCCGCGCTGCCTCCCCCCGTTCCCTCCAAGGCCGCTCCGAAATCGGAGCGGCCTCGGAGGGAACTTTCCTTTGCCCTCCCCTCACCTTACCCTCCCTTCCCCTACCTAACCCACCCACCCGGCCCTGTCTACACCCCCCCCTTACCTTTGTCGGGGGATTTACGCCTCCCGGAGGGAGACGTAAATCCCCGCGCGCCAGCGGGCCTGCTGCGCGCCGGGCCGCGACCTGGGGGCGGGTACGGAGGGCGCGGCCACGCCCCCGGGCCGTAGCCACGCCCCCGTACCCGCCCCCAAAACGCTGCCGACACGCCCCCGGAACGCCGCGACGACCGGGCCCGCCCCCCGACACGCCCCCCTCCGAGAACCCCGGGACTTACGCGAGTCCCGGGGCTCTGCGCGCGCCGGGAGGCCTATGTAAAATAGGCTTCCCGGCGCGCAGGGCCCTGCTCGCGTAAATCCGCCCGGTTTTGGGCGGATTTACGCGAGCAGGGCTCTGAAAATCCGCCCCTTAATGTGCCAATCACTAAAAAGTAATTTTTTTTTTTTTTTACCTTTGCTGTCTGATCTTAGTTTTCTAATTGGTTGGTCATAGGCTTTTTTTCCCCACCTTCCCTTTCTTATATTTTTTTTGTCAATTCCTTTTATATTGTCTTTTTTTCTGTTTCTTTTCTCTCCATCTTCTTCCCTCAAACACACAGGTTCTCATTCTCACATGCATTTCTCTCTCTCACACACTCACAGGCTCTCACTGTCACATGCTCTCTCATATAAAGTCATTCATACACACAGTCTCTCACTGGCACATGGTGTCTGACTCTCACACACACAGGCTCTCTCTCTCTCTCCCACATGCTGTCTTGCTCAACCTCAGGCTCTCACTATCACATGCTCTCTCTCATACAATCATTCATACACACAGGCTTTCACTGTCACATGCTGTCTCTCACACACACAGAGGCTCTCACATGCTGTCTCTGCAAACATTCAGGTCTTCACTCTCACACACAATCTCTCAACTCATCTCATACACGCGCACACACACACACTCTACAGACCCTCAGCCTCTCTCTCACCTCTGGGCCTCCTCTTCGCGAGTCACCGCAGGATGGGCCCTGCTCTTCTCAGGCCGCGGCGGACCTGCTCCCAGGCCTCTTCCTCTTCTCGGGCCGATGCGACTTGGGATTCGCGGCGGCCCATAAGCGCTGCTCCTCTTCTGCACGCGCTGATGCTCCTCCTCCTTCCTGCCCACGTGGCTCCGGCAACGTTTACTTCCGGGACCGCACAGGCAGGAAGAAGGAGGAGCATCACCGCATTTAAACACGGTCTTTTTCTTCTGGCCGGGGTGATGTGAGCCTCACCACGGCCCTGCCGATCTGCCTTTCGCAGCGCCGCATGAGCCTCGCTGCGCCCGGGGGCATTGGCTTCCCTCGGGATACCACTGCTCGCGGCACCCCAGGCCCAGGCTTAGTGCTTCCACCGGCCCTGCCCGCAGCCCAGCAGACCCTCTTGTCTTTGGCCGGGAAGTTTAAAAAAAAAAAATCACGTGATGGGAGCGACCGGCCTACCGGGGGAAGTCCGATCCCCCGATAGGCCAATCCGCCCCTGGGTGGTAGTGGCGCTGGCTCTTTGGCGCGAGGGAGTGCTGGTGCACCCTTACCTCGATGATTGGCTCACTTGGGAAATTAGATGGGTGCCGCGCCACGGTACAAAAAGTTATTCATCTGCTGAGTCTCTTGGTTGGGCGGACAATCGGGCGAAGAGTCTCCTAGAACTAGGTCACCTAGAACTAGGTTAGACACTCGACTACCTCGGGGCTCATTCTGACACAAGACAGGGCAAGGTGTTTCTCACAGAGGAGAGAATGACCAAGTTACAGTCACAAATTCGATGCTTGTTGGCACTGAGGGTACCCCGAGCCTGGGATTTTTTGCAGGTTTATTTATTTATTTATTTTTATATACCGATATTCGTGAGACATACCGATGCACATAATTTAAGTACAAGAGTCAGTCTCGAGCAAGCACTCGAGGCTTGGCATACCAAGGCTCTCTAGGTGGAAGAGAAGTGAGGTGTGCCCTTGCAGTGGTGAAGACGGTCCAAGTCCCAGCCACTCCACCGACCTACAAGCCCTGGGAGACCATACTATTATGGTGGTCTCTGAACAGTCCTCCAACCGTTCCCAGCCCTTTCGGACCTGCCGCAGGGAGCAGCAGAGGCGGCAGGCCAGACGGAGGTCAGGTTGGCACAGGACTGAAGCAGAGAAAGCAAGGCCTTGGAACTTGGAGCAAAGCACAGAGGAGTTCAGGGCAAAGACAGGAACAAGAGGGATGAGCAGGACCCTCAGGCGCCCTACCAATCCATTGCCAATGGGTGGCCCCAATGGACGGTTGCAGACTACACTGTCTCCTTCGCGCCCTACACAGCCAAGAGGCTAGTCGCGGACCACGAGAAGAGCGGGAGAAGCTCGGGAAGTCACTCAGCACAGGGTAGTGGAAACCCCTCGGGTCCTCCAGAGTCGGAACTAGGAATCAGAAGCAAGAGTCTTGGAACTCGGAACAGAAGCAGGAACTCTCGGAGGCATGGGTCCCACATCCTGGAGCATCAGGACTGGAACATCAGGAGCAAGCAGGAACATCAGGAAGTCCAAGGGAGACATAGCCTAGGTAGACTAGTGCCATTGCCGAAGCAAGGACTGAGTGAAGAGGAAGTCCTTTTATAGGATAGGAACAAGCAACTTCCTGGGAGGAATTCAGATGGGCCAAACCTGGCTGGCCCTATAACTGTAGAGAAGAGCTGCGGGCCGACCCCTAGGGAGAAGGGTGTGGCCAAAACCAGGAAGTCCAGGCGAAGACTGAAGCAGGCCTCAGGCAGGCCCAGAGGACGTCGAAGGCCTCCCAGGTCATGGAGCAAAAGCTGGGCAACCAGATCAGGTGAGACCCAGGCTTCGGAGCGGCCTCCAGAGAAAGGTGAGAGGCCTCCCATAGCTACAACTACGGGAGGAATTGTAACAGCAAAAGTTGGTTAAAATATATCACTTAAAAAATATAAAACATAATCACATAATACATAAAATACACATCAATAAAATAGAACAATAAAACTAATCAAATTAAAAAGTAATTAAAAAAAAAGAAAACATTAAATTAGACTGAGACAAAAAATATGGCTGAGTGAAAAAAATCAAGATTTCATGTGTGCTCAACTAAATGCCTGCTGAAATAACCAAGTTTTTAGTTTCTATATAAATGTCTGAAAATTACACTCAAGCCTTAAATCAGATGGTAAGGAGTTCCATAATTTAGGGTCTGCTAAAGACAGGGCTCTCTCACACACACTATTTAAATGTGCTAATCTGGGAGATGGTATTGAAAGAAAACCTATGTTAGCAGAACGCAAATTCTGTTGTGGTGAATGAAAATGAAGTGCTGCGCTGAACCATTCAACATTGTCATTAAATAGCGTTTTTTGGATCAAAGATAAAACTTTAAATAGGGTTCTATAAGTGATCGGTAGCCAATGCAAGTCTTTTAAAATGGGTGTAATATGATCATATTTCTTAGTACTGGTTAAAACTCTCGCCGCTGCAATTTGGAGCAGTTGGAGGAGCTGATAGTAGATAGTGGAAGGCCCAGCCAAAAAGGGTTACAATAGTCTACTTTGTAAAACTGTTCTAAAATGATTGGAGTATAAGTATGGTTTTAGTTTCTTTAGGACTTGAAGCTTAAAAAAACATCTTTAATCAGCTTGTTAATGAACCTCTTTGAATTCACTATCTAAAATAACCCCTAAATCCCTTACTTCGTTAACTATAGCATACCTAGGCTGCATATTGTTAATATCCAGAGTCCTCTTATCATCAAGCTTATTGCAAATATACAAAGGTTTTTGTTGATTTAAGGACAAGTTCATATGGGCTAGTAACTGTTGGATAGAGGCAAGGTATATTTCCCACAATTTTAGATAATTGTCAAGAGAGCCAGAAATTGGAAGCACAATTTGGACATCATCTGCATATATGTAGTAAGTTAATCCTAAACCTGAGAGCAATTTACATAAAGGCAATGTTATATTCGTGGACCCTTGGGCCGGTTGGGACAGAGGATGGAGTGCTGTGAGGACCCACAGCAAGTGTCCCAACCAGGAGGCGGTGCGGAGACCCGGAGCAAGCTGAGATACTGGACTACGGTGGAGTCCTATGCGACCAAGGACTCGGTACCTACTGGAAGGATGGCTGACGTTGGACCCTGATGACAGAAGAATCTTCGCCCTGGAGACCAGCACTCCCCCAGGAGGAGCCCTTAGGAGTCCAGCCACTGGGACTTTAGGAGATTCACCCTGGAAGCCGAAGTCCCCCCAGGAGGAGCCCGTAGGGACACGGCCGCTGGGACTTAGGCGACTCCCTGAAGGTGGAAGATGGTCCGGATGCAGGCGCCTCCTGCAGGTCGTGGGATCCGGATGGCTGGCGCCTCCAGCAGGTCGTAGGTAATCCAAAAGTCGGTTCAGGAGTCTGAGTCCAAAGGGCGGTCTGCAGCCAGTCCAGGGGTCGGTGTCCAGAGAGCGGTCCAAAGCCAGTCCAGGGGTCGGAGTCCAGAAGAATCAATCCAGCGAGGAGGGCAGAGCAGAAGCGGGATGAAGAGCAAACCAGGAACACAGCAACAGCAGGCCGAAGACCAGGAATCTTGTTGCAAGGCACTGGAGTGATCTGGCTGCAGGGTACTTATCCCCTGAGGGCGTCTGACATCATCCACAGCCAGAGTGAGGTTTTCCTGCGCTGGCCCCTTTAAATGGGGCTCCTCCTTGCGCACACGCATCAGGGGGCGGGGCCAGCCGCACCGGAGCGTCGGCGTCTCTCCCGAGGACGGAGAGACGCGCTGGAGGGCCTGCAGGCCCGAAGAAGGCTGGAAACGGCCCGGGGAAGGCTGGAAACAGCCCGGGCCGCCCCCGAGGTAGGTGGAGGGACCGGGGCACGGCCCGGGACCGCAACAGTACCCCCTCTCCTACGCCCCCTCCCAGGAGGTCTGGGTTTACTTGGGTGATCCAGATGGAACTGATGGAGGAGGCTTTTGTCCAGGATGTTGACGGCGGGCTCCCAGGAATTCTCTTCGGGACCATAACCCTCCCAGGAAAGAAGGTACTCCCAACGCCTGTGATGATACCGTACATCCAGCACGTCTTTAACTTGATAGATGGCATCTTCCTGTGTCTCAGGTGTAGCGGGTGTGGGTGACTTCTTGTGATACGAAGAAAGGACCAAGGGTTTCAACAAAGAAACGTGGAAGACGTTGTGGATCCTGAGCGTGCGTGGAAGTTGAAGGCGGTAGGAGACTGCCCCAATCCTGTCCTTAACTGCGAAGGGACCAATGTACTTAGGAGCCAACCTCATCGAAGGAAGCCGTAGACGAAGGTATTAGTACTCAGCCATACTTTCTCACCAGGAAGGAACATTGGAACTGGCCGTCGCAAACGATCGGCCATTTTTTTCATAATAACCGCCGCACGCTGGAGTCTCTTCCAGGTGGAATGCCAGATCTGGCGTAACCATCAGGCGGTGGTTTGTACGGTGGGAGACGGCACATCTACTGGTACCGGTAAAGGGGGCCGCAGGCGTCTGCCGTAGACTGTGTAGAAGGGGGACTTGCTGGTGGAAGAGTGCTTGTGGTGATTATAAGAGAATTCAGCCCACGGAAGCAAGGCCACCCAGTCATCTTGCAGGTCTCCCACGGAGGAACGAAGGAACGCCTTCAAGGTCCGGCTTACCCGTTCTACTTGCCCGTTAGCTTGGGGATGGAAGGCGGTGGTGAAGTCAAGCTGAACCCCGAACTTCTCACACAGTGCTCGCCAATACCTCGCCGTAAACTGGAGAGGGAGTCCATGAAGGCGAAAGATATGTCGCAATATGGAGAGGGAGTCCATGAAGGCGAAAGATATGTTGTGTAAACAAATTTGCCAGTTCAGGCGCTGAGGGTAGTTTGGAGAGAGGCACAAAGTGGGCCATCTTGGAGAATCTATCTATGACGACCCAAATCACCGTCTTCCCCTCTGAAGCAGGCAGATCTACAATAAAATCCGTGGATAAGTGAGTCCATGGTTCTGTTGGGATCGGTAGAGGCTGAAGAAGACCCCAGGGGCGGCCGACGGGAGTCTTATGTCGGGCACAGGTCAGGCAAGTGTTAACGTAGAGGCGAACATCCCTCTTAAATTGGGGCCACCAGTAATATTCCAAGAGTAATTCCTGGGTCCTGGCTACTCCCGGGTGACCGGCTGTTAGAGAGTCGTGTGCCCAGGAGAGAACCTTTTTCCGCAGTCTGAGGGGTACCACTGTCTTCCCTGTCGGGACCGTGTTGGCAGCCGCGAGGAGCACTTTGGCTGGATCAAGGATGTACCGTGGTGGGTCTGGCACATCCTCCATTTCAGCGGTATGGGAGAGAGCGTCCGCTCGAACATTCTTATCGGCTGGCCGGTTGCGGAGGCGAAAATCAAAGCGGCTGAAGAAGAGAGACCACCTGGCCTGCCGGGGGTTGAGCCGCTGGGCACGACATAAGTATTCCAGGTTTTTATGGTCTGTATAAACAATCACCGGCAGTTGGGCCCCCTCCAACCATTGGCGCCACTCCTCGAATGCCAGTTTAATGGCGAGTAATTCTTTATCCCCTATTCCGTAGTTCTTTTCTGCCGGCGAGAATTTCCGAGAGAAATAGGAACAGGGCAGGAGCTTCCCCCCAGGAGATACTTGACTTAAAACAGCCCCGACGGCAACGTCGGAGGCATCCACCTCCACGATAAACTGTCGTTGGGGATCGGGGTGCCGCAGGCAGGGATCCTGGAGAAATGCCTCTTTCAGTTTCTGGAAGGCCTGTAGGGCGGCCGTTGTCCAATTCCTTGTGTCAGATCCCTTCTTGGTAAGAGCCGTCAAGGGTGCCACCATCTGGGAGTAATGTGGGATAAATTGCCGGTAGAAGTTGGCGAACCCAAGAAACCTCTGTAGCACCTTCACCCCCACCGGTTGGGGCCAATCCTTGATGGCAGCGACCTTCTCTGGATCCATGTGAAATCCCGTAGAGGATACAATATACCCTAAAAAGGGTAACGATTCTTGTTCAAATAAACATTTCTCGAGTTTTGCATAAAGCCGATTATCACGTAACTTCTGTAACACTCGACGAACGTCCTGGCGATGTGTCTGTAGATCTTTGGAGTAAATTAGTACGTCGTCTAGGTAAACAATTACTGATGTATGTAACATTTCTCGTAGAACCTCATTCATGAGGTTTTGAAACACTGCTGGGGCGTTGCAGAGACCGAAAGGCATGACCCGGTATTCATAATGTCCGTCCCTTGTGTTGAATGCAGTCTTCCACTCGTCTCCTGGGCGAATTCTAACGAGGTTATAGGCTCCGCGAAGGTCTAGTTTGGTAAATATCTTGGCCTCTTGCAGTCGGTCCAAGAGTTCTGGGATCAAGGGCAAAGGATACCGATCCCGCCAGGTAATACTATTCAAGCCCCGGTAATCTATGCAAGGTCGGAGGGACCCATCTTTCTTTGCCACGAAGAAGAAACCTGCCCCGGCTGGAGATGTAGATGGTCGTATGAATCCCCGATCTAGGTTCTCCTGGATATATGCCGACATGGCTTGAGTCTCCGGGAGGGACAATGGGTAGACCCGTCCTTGTGGTGGTGTGGTGCCAGGGTGAAGATTAATTGCGCAGTCAAAGGGGTGATGCTCCGGAAGGATCTCGGCCTTCTCTTTGGAGAACACATCGAGATAATCCTGATAGTGAGATGGCAAACCCAGTGTCGTAGTTAAGAGAGGAATCGGTGGCCGAGCAACCGTGGCTAGGCAGGAATTAAGGCATGCAGGTCCCCAAGATGCTAGTTGAAGGGAATCCCATGCAATTACGGGCGAGTGCTTCCAAAGCCAGAGTAGACCCAAGATGACCGGGTGCATGGACTTCTCTAAAACAAAGAAGGAGATCTGTCCCTGCCAACACCTGTGAATTTTTCACTGGATCGCTGGCCCCTCCCCCAATCCTGCACCCAGGCAGGCTGCTCCCTCACCCCTGCACCTCCATAAAGCTAGCTGTGGAAAAACCTTGGTCACATCCGGCCTTGTACTGCCATCCCTTGGCTCACGCACACCCCTTGCCTCCACTCGCACACACCGCATGCCAGATAACCGTGCCCATGCACTTTGCCTGCTATCCCTAGTGGCTCGGCGCTGCCAGACCTCTACTATGGCCTGGTCCCTTTTCTACCCATCCCTGTCATTACTCTTTCCCGCTGTCTCCCCACAAACTGTCTTCCTTAATCTCTTGCCGTCTGACGGTGCTGATCGCCCGTCGCTGAAATCATCCTCCTGTCTCTCTCCTCCTCCCGACACAGACCTGTCATTCCCGCCCAAGTGGGCAGCAGGACCTGTGCTTTGCAGCCATTTTACCTCCGCCTGCGTTTGCACCCGCCAGCCCCCATCTCTCAGAAGAAGGTGTGGGTCCATCCTTCGTCCTCCTAAGGCCCGGCAGCATATCGGATCCTGCCCTGAGGCGCTTGAAAGCAGGACGAACAGGTCCTCCCGCCTTGATGGCCTCTCCCTGTGCTGTCTCTCCTCGCTCCTTGAGCCTCCCCACCCCCCCCACCCCCCGGTATTATTTTCCCATATTTGCCCCCGCAGGGCCTCACTCCCGTTGAGGGAAGCACGGCCCCCAATCAATTGCACAGCACAGCAAAACACCTCTGCTGGGCCCATGCGCCCCCGTTTATTTAAATTATTGATTTTATTTAATGTTTATTTTATTTTATTTACAACCTGATTCCATCACTGGCCCTCCTCTTCGCCCGCCACTTTTCCTCATCCCGGACGCTTTTCTCCCACTCTCTGGACAACAACTCGAGCACTCTTTCCATCAGGTCTGCTCCGTTGTATCTGGCAGGCAGCCTGCCCTGTGTCACCAGGCTCTAGCCAATGAGGCGCCGGCATGCTAACTTGTGCTCATCAACTGCCAGTGCCCCATCCCCCTCCTGGGCTATCTTTCTCTTCTCTTTCCCGCTCTCCCTAGTCCCTCCCATTTCACAACCTCCCCCTCCTGCCTCTGCCCTGCTACACTCCGCGCGATTTCTCCCATGTTATACTCGTGGCGCAGTATAAACCTGCCCTGCTCGTCTTTTAACTTAGCTACAAAGGGGAGATTTGACACAGTCCTGAAATTTTTAAGATTAGCCGTGTCAACATTAGGTTTCTTAGGAAGTGGTCTAATCATAGTGCATTTCAGATTATCGGAAATTAGTATCCAATGATATTGGATACTAATTTTAACAATTTAATAGGAATAGTGTCATGTGGATGAGCCGCGGGATTCATCTTTCTAATTAAAATCTCTATTTCAAAGGATGATACATTCTCAAAAATAGACCAGGTCTGGTCGGGAATCGTAGGCAGAGTAATGTTCTGCATAGTTACCTAAGGGATGCTATCAATTAATTTTGAAACTTTGTCCCTATAAAAATATGCAAATTCATTGCATTTTTAACTGAGCTATCATGAAGGACGGTTGGCTGATTCATTTTAGTTAGATTCAGAACATAATACCTTTGGATTAAATTGATAATCATGGATCTTCCTAGTGTAAAAATCACATTTTGCTTTTGAAATATTGATTCTATATTTACTAATGCCCTATAGGCCCCGAGCATTATAGGGGTAGAGTTTTTTCGCCAGGCTCTTTCTTTACATCTAAGTACCCTTTTAAGATCCTTCAAATCGGAGGTATACCATGGCACGTTATTCTTAGAATGCAGTTTTATCTACTTTCTAATAATGGGGCATAGTTCATCTGCAAGATCTGAGGTGACTGAATCCCAGGATAAAATTGCTGTATCAATGTCAGTAGTAAGTTCTTAAGAGCATTGGGTAAAGTTTCTATTAAACGGTTTACGGAAGTCAAATACAGTTTTAGCGGTAGATTGATTATGAAAAGGCGTATTAAATGATAGTGAGGTGTGGATCAATCTGTGATCTGACCATGGCACAGATACACATAAAGGAGATGATCTCTCATTAAGAAAGGAGATAACAAAGATAAGGTCAAATGTATGGCCAGCTTTGTGAATTGGTAGATCCACAATCTGTCGAAAATCGATGACATACATAGTAGATAGTAAAATCTCACAAGTAGTGGAAAGTGGTTTTATATCAACATGTAAATTAAAATCACCTAGAACTATTGCTGGACTATCCATATCAATATTATCTAGGATAAATTTGTTTAATGGAGAAATGTTCAGGTAAACCAGGGGGTGCATACAGTAAGCAAATTTGTAAAATGTTAGATTTAAAGAGTTCAATTTCAAATGGTGAAACTATATCAATGGTCTGATGTACTAACTTAAATTTATTATGCATTGTTAACAAACCACTACCTCTCGTTAGCCCTAGGAATAGAAAAAACATCATATAAACTTCTAGACAACAGGTTGATCAGTTCAGGTTCTGGGCTTGATGGCCTCCACACTGAAGCTAGTGCCATGGGCCTTCACGAATGTGCAGCCGCTTCAAAGGGCTCTGTTGGAGAGGTGGAATCCGTTGTCAGAGGCTTTTCATCAACCGGTCTTTCTGGATGTGTCGGTGGGGCAGCCTCTTGTGGTGGCTGCAGTCGTCCAATCTACAGCATGGTGTCGATCTGGAGGTTCCAAATTGGGTGGTTCTTACTACCGATGCCAGTCTCTCTGATTGGGGGGTGATCTGCAAATGGCAGACAGCTCAGGGCACTTGGTTTTTGAAAGAAGCCTCATGGCCTATCAATCGGTTGGAGACCAGGGCAGTGCGGCTGGCGCTACTCATCTTCCTCCCTCTGGTTCAAGGTCGCTCGGTCAGGATTCTGTCGGACAATGTGATGACAGTAGCTTACATAAATCGTCAGGGCAGCACCAAGAGTCGGGGGGTGACCCTGAAAGCTCAGGAGCTGTTTCTCTGGGTTAAGCAGAACTTAGTTCAGTTAGCAGCATCTCATATCGCAGGCGTTGAGAACGTCCAGGCCGATGTTCCATAGATCTAGGCGAGTGGGAATTGGCGGATTCAGTGATGCAGCTCATCCAAAAACAGTGGGGTTGTCCTCACATCGATGAGATGGCGACTCGGCTCAATGCAAAAGCACCTCAGTTTTTCAGCCACAGGAGACAGTGCAGGGCCAAGAGAGTTGATGCTCTGGTGGTACCCTGGCCTCGGGGGATCCTGCTTTTTATTTTCCCTCCATGGCCTCTAGTGGGCAAGGTGTTGCGCTGAATAGAGAAGTATATGGAGGATGTGGTGCTAGTAGCCCCAGAGTGATCGCGTCAACCGTGGTTCTCAGATCTCGTCAATTTAGCAGTGGACAGACCGCTACGCCTCAGTCACCTTCCATGTCTTCTCCATCAGGACCCATATTTTCCATCCAGGCAGATTGCTTTTGTCTAGTGGCTTGGCTTTTGAGAGGCGACGCTTGAGGCAGAAAGGATACCCAGAGGCGGTGATCGCTACGCTTTTGCAGGCTAGGCGGAAGTCTACTTAAGAACATAAGAACATAAGAAATTGCCATGCTGGGTCAGACCATCAAGCCCAGCATCCTGTTTCCAAGAAACCAGGCCACAAGAACCTGGCAATTACCCATTACCCATTACTTCTCTCTTGTATGTTCGGGTTTGGAAAGTTTTTGAGGCTTGGTGTATGCCCAAAGGGAGATACCGGCGATTTGGGCCTCGTTATCTCACATTTTGTCTTTCCTACAGAAGGTTTAGCTAAAGGGTTTGCCTTTAACTGTCTTAGAGTGCAGGTAGCAGCTCTAGCTTGCTTACGGGGAAATGTTGAGGGATACACCTTATCTTCCCATCCCGATGTGCTGAGGTTCCTTCAGGTAGTTAAGAATTTGCGTCCTCTGGTGCAGAAGGTCTGTCCCCCTTGGAACCTTAATCTAGTTCTTCGAGTGTTGTGTGATGCTCCATTTGAGCCAAGGTCATCTTCTTAGTGACCATCGGTTCTTCCAGGAAGATTTCAGAGTTGCAGGCTTTGTCATGCCGTGACCCTTTCCTTCAAATTTCAGATTCAGGAGTCTCATTGCGTACAGTTCCTTCTTTTGTTCCGAAAGTGGTCTCTGCTTTGCATGTCAATCAGTCTGTTGAACTCCCAGCTCTCTCAGAATTGGATGCTTCTGTGCCGCATGCTCGAGAGCTTAAGTTATTGGATGTCTGCAGGGCTTTACTGCAGTATCTCAAGGTTACTAATGATTTCAGGAGGTCAGATCATCTTTTCGTTTTATGGAATGGATCAAAGAAAAGTACCCATGCCTCCAAGGCAACCAATGCAAAGTGGCTTAAGGAGGCTATTGGGTCGGCTTATATTATTAAGGACCATCAGGTTCCTGAGGGTTTGCGGGCCCACTCAACTTGGGCTCAGGTGGCTTCATGGGCGGAGGCTCAGTTGGTTTCTCCACAGGAGATTTGCAAAGTAGCAACTTGGAAGTCACTGCATACCTTTGCAAGGCATTACCGGCTGGATTTGGGGGATCCAAACTCCCGGTCTTTCGGCGAAATTGCTTGCGAGCGGGACTCTTCAGGTCTTACCCTCTCTAGGAAGCTTTGGTACATCCCAGGAGTCTGGACTGATCCAGGTACGTACAGGGAAAGAAAAATTGGTTCTTACCTGCTAATTTTCGTTCCTGTAGTACCATGGATCTGTCCCGAATCCACCTGGTTTTGGAGAGGGAGAGTCCTCCACTCAGCTATAATCTTTTCGGCATACGCCTTTTGTTCGGTTATTCACAATTTACTAGTTTTAAAAGTTTTTACTAGTTTTTATCTAGTTTTTGTACACACTTTTTTTGTTTGGGTACATATCAATACTGAGGAACTGCAGGTGGCACCAGGGATTATCAAGCAGTGTCAGTGAAACTTTCTCTGTCTCCATCTGCTGGCAGGGATAAATAAACCCAGGAGTCTGGACTGAACCGTGGTACTACAGGAATGAAAATTAGCAGATAAGAACCAATTTCCTTTTATTATACTACAATTACACTCTTCTTGCAGGTACCATTACTTTTACAAGTCCTATAACAAGAATCATCTTATTAATTATTTCTCATTGTTTCTATGCAATGTAATGATATATGTTACTATTCAATTATTGTTCACTCTACATTTACTATTACATTTTATTAAAATTTATAGTCCATCTTTTGTGACATTTTAATGCGGATTACATTCAGGTTCTGTAGATATTTCCTATGTCCAGAGGGCTTAAAATCTAAGGGCCTCACTTTCTAAAGCTTTTCACTCATTCTATGTCTAAGAGGAAAAAAGCTTTGTAAATAAGGCTCTAAATTTGTCCTGAGGCAATACAGGATGAAGTGACTTGCTCAAGGTCACAAGGTAGGATTTGAACCTTGGTTTCCCTGGTTCACAGCCTGCTGATCTAACCACTAGGCTATTCCTAGTTAAGATGTATGGTCATTACATAATTATAGATTATTTTCATGAATTGCAACATTTACATTACATTTTGTTATTTTAAAATCTTATATACTATTAGCCATTTCATGATTGTTTTTAATTATATCCCATTATCTACTGTCTTGACTATACCAAATATATCTTTTTTTTTTTATCTATCTCTATCATAATTGTATTATTACCATCTAATTTTTATTAAATGTTATTACTCCTGTTTAGTTAAATCGTTTGTTTACTTAAATTTCCTTATCTCTTGTGATGGTTGGTTTTCAGTATGTTGATCCGCCTCTTTAGATGTCAAGAAAGGTGTATATTGTGGTTAGTTTGGTTCTGCTGAAATTATTTTATCGCATGTTGTTATATTCAGTGGCTCAAGGAGCCATACCGCGAGCCACCCTCATCACTCGAGTACCGCAGGTGAGCCTTCGCAGCATGAATGTTGCCAGCTTTCAGTCCCCATGCTGCCTGATAAACACGGCAAGAATGCTGCCATTTTCCCAACCCCCAGCCATGCCATGCCAGCTCCTAAGGTGTGTGTGCAACAGATAAAGCTTTATTGGCTCCACAGCGAGAACAGAGACATGGCACCTCTTGATGACATCAAGAACTCCAGACCATTTAAACCTCACTGCTGCCCTGGATCTTCGCCTCAGCAATGGGTCTCCTGCTCTGTAGTGCATGTTGCTTTTGTGTTCCCATTCATTCCTGTGTTCCTGCTCAATCCTATTGCTCCTGCTCATTCCTATTTGGACCTGCCTTGTCCAGTTTTGCTTTGCCTAGCCCTGCCTTGCCCAGTTCGACTTGTCCAGCTACATCTTCTTGTCCCAGGCTTCATCCTTCTCTGGCCTGATCTTCTGATATTGACCTCTTGCCTTGGACCTAACCTCATTTGCCTGCAGCCTGGACCTGACCCCTAGCCTCGGACCTGACCACACTTATCTGCTGCCTCCTCCAATATTGGCCTGTCCCCACCTTCTCCAGTCTGTTCTGTCTTGACCCCAGCATGCCCTTGGTCTCTTGCTTACCTGACCGCCCTAGGGACCCACCTAAGCCCTGCTGGCCGCCAGAATCCAAGGACTCAATCTGAAGGGGAGACAGCTGATATAGATGAAGCTCCAGCCTTCCTGTTTCAGGGCACATTCACCAGCTGTTGGTGCAGCCACATAGGTTCACCTACAGGGCAACGCCAACTACACCACCGCACCAAGGCCTCACTTCCACGCCACCTATCACACATTTTATTTTTATTTAATTAAAAATGTTTGTATACAGCTTTTACAAACTATGTTTAATCAAAACGGTTTACATAAAAAGCATGTCTAAAAAATTAAAAGATTAATTGCATTAAAACCAAATGAAACCAAAAAATTACAAAATAATTATAAAATACAAAAAATGTATTATCAAAATAAGTTGCTATATATAACATAAATAAAAATATTATAAGATGCCATGTAAATAAGTGTAGGAAATAAATTGATAAGTGAGCTTGAAAACTGGAATTGATTATTTGGTAGTTATGATTTTAAAAGCGATTTGAAATAGGTAAGTTTTTAAGGATTTTTTGAATTGAGTCAAGTTAGGTAGGGATCTTAGTGAGTCTGGTAGTGTATTCCAAAGAATTGGACCGGTGACTGAAAACGCTCTTTTTCTGGTAATCTCTAATCGAGCCTATCGGGGTGATGGAATATCAAGCAAATTTTTATTCATTGATCTGAGATGTCTGGCAGGTTTGTATAAGCGAAGAAGTGAACATAGGGTAGTGGAGTTAGAATTGTGGATAAGAGAATGTATAATGGTTAGGATTTTATATTGTATTCTGTATTTGACTGGTAACACATGTGATACAAGTTTTCAGACAATTTTATAAGCCCAAAATAACTACTCATGCTAACTTCTGTTACAACTCATGATATTCAAGATAGAATACTACAAAATGATGATGCTTGTAACAAAGCCAAGATCAACATATTTTTTGAAACTGCTGAGAGCTGTCTACAGCTCCTCTGTGCATACAGAAATTGCAAGGCCACTGTCTTGTTTTCTCCTGCTTTACCAAAACAATGAGAGACACATTGCTGCTGTGGTGAGATTGGCTTAGTCTACAGGGTAGGTCCCGTAGGCTTTCACTGACAGCTGGCAGAGCGACATAGAAAAGAGACTGACTAGGAGATTCACCTATACCAACCCCTTTCTCCTTGGGTTGAGCCCTTGGGTTCCAGGAACCAGAAGATCTTAGGAGAGAGTCTCAGTGTCAGTGTCGTAGCATCGATCCAGGGCCAGGCTAGGGTCAGAGACAGGCAGCAAATCATGAAGCAAGTATGAGAGCAGACTGATCTCTGTCTCTGTCCATCTGATATATAGGAAACAGTTTGGCCAACTGCCAATAAGTCTTATTGCATTGCTTTCTGTTTACATATTCTTTCTAAAATCCCTAGTGAAGAAAATAAATTTCTGTATAATGATTTGCTATAATTGGATTAATTTGTAGTATTTGTGGTCCTTATATTAAAATATTTAACTATTTAGGTGGCATTTTGGTTTCCAAGATATATTTGGTTTCATTTGCAAGTCTGATTGCATACTTTGGCATTGTTACACCCTTACAGCAAATTCCTCTCATGAAACTGATCTTTGTTTTTCTGACCACCACTCTAGGGAAAAAGGCATTATACTTTTCGACCCTATGATTTAGGAGTCAGTGATTCTTTTTTTTTTTTTTTAAATAATTTTCTCTTTATTGAATCTTTCTTTTTACACAAAGAAAAATTCACAAAATATAATAGATGAAAAACTTGTGTACAGCTTGTATCATTCAAAGGAAATTCAATATATACATTTTATGCCACACAAGATCTGAATAATATGGGGGACATTTAAGAAATTTAATTAGGAAAATAAAATAAAACCGGAGAGAGGTTGGATAAATCATTCTAGGGTCTTACTTAACTGCTGTTGATGGACTCATTTTTATCTCAGTTTTATCTACTAAGAAAGTCTCAATAGGAGGAGGAATAGCCTAGTGGGCTATGAAGCAGGAGACCAGGGTTTGAGTTCTGCTGTTGCTCCTTGTCACCTTGGACAAGTCACTTTACCCTCCATTGCCTCAGGTACAAAACTTAAGTGTGTGGTCTGGGCAGGGTGTGTGTGGTCTGGGCAGGGCAAGGGCATTTCGGGGCCTGGCCAAGAGATGTGTATGTAAATACTTATGTGCCCTGGTGTACACCAAGGTTCCCTGCTGTGTAACTTTACTTTTGATATGGATGATGTGCAAGTCATAGAATAAAAAGAACGAGCCATTTCTGAGTGGTTTAAAGGTTCTACGGCAACTGGGGGGATGTAGGCTTTCAAATCAAAGGGGTGGGGCTAGAGGACCTAGCAGTTAACTGGGTGAACTGGTGGAGGAACTTGTAAACTGGGAATGGCATGGGTGTGAACCCCTTTAAAATACCCTGACTTACGTGGTAGAAGCGATATTTGCACATAGCCAGGCTATTTTATAACTTGCATGCATATATGAGCACAAGTTGTAAAACAGCCATGTCACTAGGTGAAAATGTGCACCTGTGCACTGGTTTGAAAGTTACCATCCCTATGTGCAGTTAGAATTTTGACAATCAGCGGAGCTTGCATTTGTGCTCAGAAGTTTTGGCATCCAGTAACTCCCCTGCAACCAAAGCAAAATTCTTTGAGCAGAAGAGGAGAGTGCGCAGATCTGGTAAACATCAGTGATGAAACATGGAGAGAGAAGATCTGAAAGTCATTAAGCAGGATAGTTCACACAGTCATTCAATTGAAGAACCTAAAGAAAGCAACAATTTAAGAGACCCTGAGGGGTGATTTGCATCTATTTATTACCATGGATTCATAAGAAACTATGTAATGTGTCACATCATTGCTACTGAAGACAGTGACTTTTAGATAAAGTTTGATTTGTTGAAACAAGTCTAATTTCTTGGAAAGACTACAGGAAGTCCTTGATTTTAAGAAGTTTTGAGTTATGTTTCTTAATGACATCCATTATCCAGCTTACAACACTTGGTTCTAATTTAAGTCACTCAAGCATCTCCCAACAGGCATCAAATGATATTCTGATGGCCACAAGACCAAAGGTGACATCAGTAAGAAGAGTACCAGGGACTTCCTCTCCTCAAAACAGTGTTTGTACAATGCCCTTTAAGCACGCCTTGGTACTCTCCTCTTCAGACAAAAAAAAGTGTAATGCTTTAAAATGTGGTCACTGCTTTTTACAGTACTATATATTATTAAATTCTGTGTAATTTTGGTGAAAATAAGTATTGTGCCCTGGAGTTTGAACAATCCCCCATTTATAACATTTTTCTTATGGGACAGCCAGTTTCAACTTACATTATCTTGACTTGAGACAATGTTTTCAGAAACCAATTGTGTCTTAAGTCTGAGGATTTCCTGTACCAGCAGACTGGCCAGCTGCCTTGAAGCAAAAGGTTCTCCCCTATTTGGAATAAACCCCAGGAGTGCAAAAAATTGGTTAATGAATTTTGCACATACTAGTATCTCAGTATTTATGTTTTTAAAGTTTCTGGTGCTCCAAGCTGTTTTTGCTGAAATTCAGTTGGTTTGTGGAAGTGGGTTTTTTTTGTTGGTTTATTGTTTTTATATTTTGGGGTTTTTTCTGTTTCTTTTATATATGAATTGTCTAGGTTTATACCCCCAATGTAGGTGATGGTGCTGAAACATTGCCATATTGGTTCGTTTTTAATATTAGTCTTTATTCATACTTTTGTCTTCATGTATGTTCTTCGTTTGTTATCCCTTTGCTTGTGCTTGGCCTGCCTCTGTTTTTTGTTTTCTATACAGAGGTTAATGGAAAGAGCAGGGTAAGGTAGAGTGGTGGCACAAGAAATCAGGGTACCTGGGAACTCTTTATAATCTTAACAATTTTGACTTATTAAAAAAAAAAAGTATTGTTTGCACCAAGAAAATTCATTAAGGTCATTTAGACTTATGATAAGACTGATGGAACTTTCAGATATATGCAATAGCATTTACTCTGTTTCTTGGAAGTCTTTCTCCTCCATTAATAGATGCCCCATTAACATTAATGTTAAAAAACATGCAGTCATACATTCTATTCTGTGTTATTCTTAAGCTTATGTACCACCTTAGTCCCCGCACAAGGGGACACAAAGATGTTTACATTGCAAAAGGATTTCAAATAAAAGCAATGTAAATTTGGACCCAGTACAAGTTGAAAACAGTTCATGAATACTGATCATCTCTGGTATATATTTTAAAGTTTGTTGGACAGTGTAATTGCATAAAACTTACAGTTGGAAGAAGCCAACCAAATTCTTGCCTATTGATACCTAGCAGATAAGGGACAGGATTGCCTTCTTCACCAGGCACCAACTCTTCAGGGCTCTTTTGAAACAAGACACCATCCACAACTACTGGTACATTTGGGATTGTCTGGAGAGAAATAATAATTTGTTAATTATACAATTCAATTTCATAGCCAATATAGTCTCCAAAATCTAAACCAAATATAAACAGAGAATGTCTTTCAGTTGCAGTAGAGCGTTTGCTAGGGGTGTGCATACGTTGCAAACAAATTCCATATTCGTTGTATTCGTGGGGTCGCAAAACATATTGCGATTCCCCTAAAATATAACATATCATCCGTTTGGCGGTGCGCGCTTTTCTTAGCCGCCATTTGAAATCGAAGAACGCCATTTGGGTGTATCCATAGCCAGAAACCAGCCCTTTCCTGTGAGTCATCAGTGACCTCACAGCCTTGTCAGAGTGGGTCGGACAGGTTGGCAAGGAGACCAGAATGCAATGTATCAGCGATAAGAAGTTTTGCAATGCAGCCAATCGCGCTCTCACTCAGTGGTCGGTGACGCTTTTCCTGATGACCCAGCACTATATATACTTAAGCACGCGGCGTGCCACACACTGTCTTTGCAGGGGTGATCTGGGGAGGCCGGGAGGTGGTCTGTCTCTGCGGAACGTGGCTGCACTCAGAGCTCAAATCTGTTTTCAATTGCTAGCTAGGGTAGTTACTTAGATAGAAAAAGATATTTGTTCTTCATTTGGCTGCAGTGCCAGCTAGCCCTGTTTTTTTTTAAGCACTTTTTTAGTTGATCTGAGACGGTCTCTCTGTGCCAGGGAGAGAAGCTGCTAGCAGTGGCATTTTGTTGTTTAATTCACCCCCTGGGTAGGTTGCAAGCACCATTTGGGTGTTGTGGGTGGGAGAGATATATTCAATTTCTAGCTAGTTTGCTAGAATTTCCATTGAAAAATATATTTCATCGATTTTCCTGCTGTGCCAACAATTCCAGCTTTTTTGTTAACTGCATTTGTTTAATTGAACTCAGTCTCTCTGTGCACTGGGCATCAGTGCCAGTGGGCCCTGGGTAGTTTAACAGACTCAAGTATATTGGGAGAGCGCTGCTTTCTGAAGCCAAATCCCCAGTTGGCCTCTTTGTAGTTACAAGCTCGGTGTGTGCACACACATTACATTAGTGCATATCAAGGCACTGTGCCTGTGGGCAGGCAGTTTAGCAGACTCAAGTATATTGGGAGAGCACTGCTTTCTGAAGTCAAATCCCCAGTGGGCTTCTTTTGTGGTTACAAGCTCGGTATGTGCGTGGTTACAAGCTCGGTATGTGCTCGGTATGCGCGTCAGTAGGAGTCCCTCAGGGCTCATCCCTGTCTCCTACCTTGTTTAACATTTATCTGTTACCCTTATGTGAACTTCTCACTGACCTCAATCTCAAACACTTCCTCTACGCTGACGATATTCAGGTCCTGATCCCCATCAAGGAGTCACTCGCAAAAACACTGTCTCACTGGGAAACCTGCCTCCAAAATATCAAACAGCTTCTCACAAGTCTCAACCTGATACTAAATTCATCAAAAACGGAACTTCTAATCATCACACCAGAAAACAGCTCCCTCACACACACTCATCCAACCTTACCAAACACCACACAAGTGAGAGACCTAGGAGTTCTAATTGACAATCACCTAAACCTGAAAGCGAACATCAACAAAACCACCAGAGACTGCTTTTATAAGCTCCAAGTGCTGAAAAGAATACGACCTCTCTTCCACACACATGACTTTAGAACGATTCTACAATCAATCATTTTCGCAAAGCTGGACTATTGTAACACCATCATGCTTGGTCTCCCTTCATCACACACCAAACCATTACAAATGGTCCAAAATGCCTCCGCCCGTATACTCACTAACACCAGGAGAAGAGAACACATAACCCCTATCCTGATGGGCCTCCACTGGCTGCCTATCCACTTCAGAATAATCTACAAGGCCATTCTCACCATTTTCAAAAACATCCATCAATTAGCCCCAATCGATCTCCATATCCCCCTCCGATTACACTACTCAACAAGACCGACAAGAGATGCTTACAAAGGATCACTTCAAGTACCTCCAGCCAAAACCACCAGACACATCACGCTCAGAGATCGGGCCTTCTCCACAGCTGGTCCAACTTTATGGAACTCCATTCCCCCGGATCTTAGAATGGAACCCAGCATCTCAACATTCAAGAAAAGACTCAAGACGTGGCTGTTCACGCAGGCCTTTCCTAACTCAAACATTACTTAACTCCCTTCAATCAACATACTTTGCTAGTAATAGCATTAATAGCCACCTCTTATAATGTTTTTGTATATATATATATATATCTGATCTTCATTTTCCTTCTTACTCCAAGTTATTGATTCCCTGTTACATGTAACTGCTTTTCTGCACCATTGTTCAAATTGTAAAGTTTATTTTAATTGCACCCCTGTTTCTTGTGAACCAGCATGATGGGACTACCGTCTTGAATGTTGGTATATAAAAAACTTAAATAAATAAATAAATAAAATAAATAAATGTGCACACACATTACATTAGTGCATATCAAGGCACTGTGCCCCTGGGTAGGCAGTTTAGCAGACTCAAGTATATTGGGAGAGTGCTGCTTTCTGAAGCCAAATCCCCAGTGGGCCTCTTTTGTAGTTACAAGCTTGGTGTGTGCACACACATTACATTTATTTATTTATTTATTTAAAGCTTTTCTATACCGACTTTCATGATACAGATCAAATCAAATCGGTTTACAGGGAACAAAAGCATTATAACGTTAACCATAACCAGAAGGAGCGGAAAGTTACAATAAAACAGGGGGATGTAACTGGGAGGTGATAAGCAGAGGGGGAAAGAAAAACTCAATAACTAATTACAACTAAAGAGATGGCAGGTACTAGAGCCTACATCTGTACATTAGTGCATATCAAGGGACTGTGCCCATGGGCAGCCAGTAGGCACTAGGCAGTGACATTAAAAATATGTCAGGGAAAGCTAGATGTGGTGGAGTGATTGGGAGTGGCAGAGGAGGCACTTTAAAAGGCTCTAGTGCCAGTCCCCCATTAAAGTTAAAAAGGGATCTGTTGCAATCTAAACTCTTTGGAGGGGCAGACAGTTCCATCCAGAAAAAAATGAAATCTAAACATGATGGATCGCCACCACCTGTTTCTGAACCTGTAGTTTTGGAGGTGAGGGAAGGGGAGGCTGAGTCATGCAAGACAAAATGGCGACACCCAAAAGCAGCAGTAGGACAGCAGTCTCGACTTAGCGTTGACAATGTAGCGCAGGCACTGTTTGCTTCTGATTCCGATGAAGAATCATCTTGTGTGGGATTCTCATCAGAAATGGAAGTAATAGCTGAGGAAGTTTTAGGAGGATCAGTTTGTCCTGTCTTAGCCTCCACTTCAGTGCAGCAGGGGAGAGATGAAACTGATGATGATGAGGAGGAGGAAGAGCAGTCAGCACAGGCACAGAGTGTGACTGAGGCCCCTGGCATTGCTATCAGGGTGCACCCACTTCAGCTCCAGTGCCAGAATCCACCCCCAAGGGAGGATCATGATCCACCCCCAAGGGAGGATCATGAAAGACATCTGTGATCTGGAGCCACTTTAACGTGACGGAGGAACCGCGTTTTGCTCAGTGTAATTACTGTGGCAGGGCTATTAGCTGAGGCAAACAAATGGGACATCTATCTAATTTTGGCATGATGCATCATATGAAGAGGCAACACCCAACAACAGTACTGCCATCTGGGGATGGTGGCAGTACCAGTCAGGGGACCCCTTCCAAGCAGTGTAAAGTGGTTGAAAAGGAGCAGAGTCACCCTTCGCCCTCAGCCCCTTCTAGCAGTCAGGTGGCAGGCCCCTGACATGTGGCAGAAGCGACAACCCACCATGGAGGAAATGGGGTGGAGTACGGCAACGTTATCCCGGGGTAGGAGGCAGGCAGCCTCAAAAGTTGTAACCAGGAGCATTGGGAAAATGATTGCCCTTGTTGACCAGCCCTTGCAGATAGTGGAGAATGTGGGTTTCAAGCATTTTCTGAAGGTCGTACTTCCAAATTACAAAGTCCCCTCCAGAACCACATTTAGCAGAAAGGTCATCCCCAGCCAGTACAAGCAGTGTCACAGTCGCATCCAAGCGCTGCTAGCTAAGGCAGAGGGGAGTGTGTATTTCACCTGCGATATCTGGACCGCCATGAATGCTGCACACTCTTACCTCTCCCTGACAGCACACTGGTGGGACCTGGCTGAGGCAGGGGCAGGCAGCAGCTCTATTACTGAACAAGTATCAGGGTGGAGGTGGGCTTTACTGCACACCCACCTGATGGACCAGGCCCATACCGCAGCCAATATTCTAGCATGCATCAGACAGATGCTGGAGGGCTGGCAACTACACCAGTGAGACAGGAATACTCAGGCAGGGTTCTTTGTCACAGACAATGGTGCAAACATGGTTAAGGCAATAACCGACGGGCGCTTTAAGAACATCCGATGTTTTGCATATACTCTGCACCTGGTAGTGAAGTCAGCTCTGGGGTTGGAGTCCAAGCACCAAGAGAATGAATACCTGCAGGACTTAATAAACAAGTGCAGGAACATAGCAGTGCACTTTCACAGAAGTGTGAAGGCAGGGCAGGTTCTCCAACAAAAGCAGACTGATTTGGACATGCCTCACAAGCGTCTCATTCAAGACATTGCCACCCAGTGGAATTCCACCTTTGTGATGCTGCAGAGGTTAGTAGAGTTGCAGACACCCCTTCATGAACTTTCTGGTTCAATGGACATAGGTGTGCAGAATCCCCTAGGACATCATGATTGGTTAGTCATGAGTCAGCTGGTAAAAATCCTGCAGCCCTTCAAGGATGTCTCGGAGGAGCTGAGTTCCAGAAGTGCCATCTTGGCTGACATCATCCCAATAGTTAATTTCCTGGATGAAAATTTGGAGGCCTTTAAACAGGAAGAGGGAATGACAGTTGAGGTGCTGCATTGTCTGGACGTTTTGCAGCAGCAGGTGGAAGAGAGATTAAGTGTTATGGTTAATGGTGTTTGGGTGGATCCTTGGACACTGTGGCAGCTGACCACGCCCACGTGGAGCAGTCCCGTGAGGGACTACGGTGTCAGGCTAGACTCCGGACAGACAAACACAGATTTGAATCTTTTATTAAACAGTGTGTATAACCACCAGAAGTGGCAGTAGTGAGTAGTGGTTGTAAAGCCCAGCTGGGCGCGTCTCACACAGAACGCTGGAACAGCGGATCCTCTACAAGGCAGTGTTGTAGTGGAAAGAGACAGAGTTATGAGCACACAATAAGATTAACATTCAGAGTCCCAATGTAGAAACAGGAGAAGCTCCGAGTCAGGGAGAGGAGGCCCTCAAGGAGCGAGCACCTAATCCCTTAGAGCAGAGAGACTCGGTAGCATTGTACTCACTTAGCAGTAACAGAGATTCCACTAGACGAGAGGTCTGGTACCAGAGCAGAGAGCAGGCCCTCGAGGAGCGAGTACCTGATTCCAGTGAAGCAGTACTGTGGAGAGAGATGGTTTCTGTACTACTGCCATGAATGCTGCACACTGTAAGTTAGTTCATCCAAGTAGAAGGGTAGAGGTTACAGGCAGCAACACAGGGAACATGGGCCCTCGAGGAGCGAGTACCGGTTTCCTGATAGCACCTGAAAGAAGCAAACAGGCCCCTGAGGAGCGGGTACCCCATTAGAGACCCCCGAAGGGTAGTAAGAGTTCCAGATAACGCTGGAGTGGCAGAGTAGCTTAGGAACGCATAGTGAATCCCATCCGTACGAATCCTGTTGCTAACTCAATGAGCTAGCAAATACTGAAGGCAGATATACCCGGAAGACGTGACATCATAAAGGGGGACGCCCCTGAAGTTTGCTCCAAAGTAGAGTTAAAGTTGAGGGCGGCGTGTGCGCGTGCGCCCTAGAGGTAACTTGAAGAAGAATGGTGGGAGGCAGCACCAAAGCGGGTCCGGGGACGCCGGAGAGAACGGCAAGCAGACGCCGCGGCGGTGACCATCAATCCAAGGTGAGCTGGAGGAGCCGAGAGTAGAGAGAGGTAGGCGGGGCAAAGCCGTCGAAGACCGAAGGACACAACATTAAGGCCTTTAACAGAAGAGAACACATACATGCTCGCCACAGTCTGTGATCCCCGTGTGAAAGGGAAACTCGCCCTACAGTACGATTGTCTCCTATTGGTGAAGGACCTTCTGTTAGCAAAAGTCCATGAACAGAAGCACCACAGGCAGAGACAGATTAGGCGTGAAGCAGAGAAGGAAACAGCGGGCACTTCAGAGACTTGTGCTAGCCCAAGCAGGAGCAGCACTCTGTCAGAGACAGCTAGTTCCTCCTCCGCCTCCACTTCAGAACACCAAAGCCATGTTGACCATAAAGATTTATCTTTTGTGCTACGGGCTAGAGAGAAAGCAGCTGGCATGAGTGACTCTCAGCCCACTCAAGCAAAGGAGACACCAGCACAGCTGTCAGTGACACGGTATCTCTCAGAGCCCACAAAGAGCATGCAGACAGATCCGCTGGCATATTGGGCACACAAGTCCACTGTCTGGCCACACCTAGCCAAAGTGGCTCAGCGATATCTGTCATGTCCACCAATCAGTTTGCCCAGTGAACGTGTCTTTTCAATGACAGAGGATATCATGAGCCCTCACCGTTCAAAGCTGGCACCAGAGTTGATGGAAAAGCTAGTGTTTTTGAAAGTAAACCTGCCTTTGCTTGGGTTTCCAAATTTTCCCTGTGAATGGCAAGATGAATAAAAGCAATTGAAAGCCTTGCAGCAGCTCCAACTTCCTCCTATGCTCCAGATAATATAAGCACTGCAGTACATTTACCTGACCTGAAATGCTGTGCCTGTCCGTCCACTCTCCAGGCCGTACATCCCTACAAGGGCCTGACCTCTAATGCCGTGCCTGTCCGTCCACTGTCCAGGCCGTACGTCCCTACAAGGGCCTGACCTGAAATGCTGTGCCTGTCCATCCACTGTCAAGGCCGTACATCCCTACAAGGGCCTGACCTGAAACACTGTGCCTGTCCGTCCACTGTCCAGGCCATACGTCCCTAAAAGGACCTGATCTCTAACGCTGTGCCTGTCCATCCACTGACCAGGCCGTACGTCCCTACAAGGGCCTGACCTGAAATGCTGTGTGTGTACATCAACTGTCCAGGCCGTACGTCCCTACAAGGGCCTGACCTGAAATGCTGTGCTTGTCCGTCCACTGTCCAGGCCATACGTCCCTACAAGGGCCTGACCTGAAACGCTGTGCCTGTCCGTCCACTGTCCAGGCCATACGTCCCTACAAGGGCCTGACCTGAAACGCTGTGCCTGTCCGTCCACTGTCCAGGCCGTACGTCCCTACAAGGGCCTGACCTCTAACGCTGTGCCTGTCTGTCCACTGTCCAGGCCGTACGTCCCTACAAGAGCCTGACCTGAAACGCTGTGCCTGTCCATGCCGTACATCCCTACAAGGGCCTGACCTGAAACGCTGTGCCTGTCCATCCACTGTCCAGGCCGTATGTCCCTACAAGGGCCTGACCTCTAACGCTGTGCCTGTCCGTCCACTGTCCAGGCCATTTGTCCCTACAAGGGCCTGACCTGAAACACTGTGCCTGTCCGTCCACTATCTAGGCCGTACGTCCCTACAAGGGCCTAACCTGAAACACTGTGCCTGTCCATCCACTGTCCAGGCCACACGTCCCTACAAGGGCCTGACCTGAAATGATGTACCTGTCCGTCCACTGTCCAGGCCGTACATCCCTACAAGGGCCTGACCTGAAACGCTGTGCCTGTCCGACCACATTTGGAATGTAAGAACATAAAAAGCTGACTTAAGATGTTTGGAGCTTGCATATTTCATATGCTCGATATTTTTCAAGACCTTGCAACAGTAATGTTTCTAGAACTATCGAAAACTGGTGGTAGTTGCACTCTAGTTCATCCTCTGTGTTCCAATTGTTTACAGAGGCACTGTGTAAACCACAAAGTCAACATAGGTTGATATTGTAGATTTGGACTTGAGTAGCAGTTTTCTTATTTCTGAAAGCTCTTCATGTTCCTTTGTCATCAGCTGAAGTGCATAAGTAGTTAATAGCCTCTTAGTATTCAAAAATAATCTCCAGCTCAGTTCTTCTTCAGATTGTGACAAAAAAAGTGTTTCATTCCCACTGTGTTTAAAAAAAAACGAGAACATCATCACACAGGTATAAATTGTTGCCATATTACATCTTGCATTTTTTGGTATATATATTTTTTTCGTTTTTGATCAAGTGACATCTATGTTTTCTGTTAAGTCTGTAGTACCTTTACATGTTCATTTTGTTTTCATCAATATTTATGTATGTATGTTTATTTATATGCTATTTTTCATTTTAGCCCCTGAGGCAGCCCCAAGTGAAATGAAATGAAAAACAGGTTCCTAGAAAAATCCTACCCATATAGATTTATAGAGGCGGGTTTTAAGAAAGCCTCTATATATGACAGGAATTCACTACTCACAAAAAAACCAGTGATCGAATAGTATGTCCTTTAACATTTACGCATATGTCCTTCCAGATTACTAAGATCTTGAGAAAACATTGGTCTGTTCTCCAATTGTTACCGTGTTTTAAGGATAAGAATATTTTGATAGCAAACGAAAGAGAAAGAAATATAAAAGAATTTGTTTCTCCGTCTGCTTTACCAATTAACAAACCCATTGATAAGAGACCTCCAGGTCATCCCCATGTGGGAACTGCTCTGTTTGCTCTGTAAATATGAAAGTCACCAGTATACAGATACCAGGGATTAGTAAAGAATTCAAATTAAAATCGTTCACTAATTGCAAGACAGAAGGGGTGGTATATTTAGCACTCTGCACTTGTAATAAAGCTTATGTAGTTAAAACTATTAGACCATTTAATAAGCGTATTATAGAGCACAAGAGCAGTATTAAGAGGAAAATAGAGTCTAAACCACTCATCCAACATGCCATTCGAATGAATCATAGTTTTAATGATTTTAAATTTTGTGTGATTCAGCAGTTAATCCCGAATTGGAGAGGTGGTGACTTAGACAAAAGGCTGTTACAACTGGAGCAGAAATATATCTATGAGTTTAAAACTATGGAACCCAATGGGTTAAATCTTGATATCGATTATTCTGTTTTTTTATGATTTTATCTGTTTTGGATTTGTCCTATCTGTGCTGGTTTATGCATTCGGCTATTTATTTTTAATGTTTATTGTTGCTAGGTAACCTATGGTGTGTATATATTTTATCGATTTTTAGGTATGTTAGATTACATTTTTATATGTTCTCTTTTTTTTTAGGTATTTGTATTAATCTTATATTAGTCGTGGTTGCAATTATTTATTATTATTTATTTATTTATTTATTAGTCAGTCATTTTTCATAATTTTTAATAATTGCATTAGTTTACCTTGGGGATGTGTTTTAATGTTTTTAGAGCATCTGTGGGTTCACTCAAATTAATTTTATTATTAGTCTGGGTTGTAATTATTTATTAGTTAGTTATTTTTCATAATTTTTAATAGGGGCATCAGCTTGCCCTTAGTAAGCGCTTTAATGCTTTTTAGTACATACATCGGCTTATTTAATACAGGCATTGTTTTAAGTACACAGATGTTGTGGCTTGTAATTACAGCAGTAATAGATATGTGCATGTTTTCAGAGAGCAAGGCGATAAAGGCTGCGCAGAGGTTTATTTTTAAGTGTTATTTAATATGTTTTGCCCGTTACTAATCGTGCATTTTATATGAAAGAGAATTAAGAAAGCAAATATTTTTTAATAATATTATATTTAAAGAAATTGTCTATGGGTTCTCATTGATAAAGAATTTTTGTTAGATTGGCTGCACTTCTGTCTATCGCACTCTGCCACTCTACGTGTGTTTACATACGGGTTTTTTTTTCAACACTTCCCCTCACTTGATTGACAAGCCTTTTGGCACGTTTTCAAGCTTATTTAAATAGCCATTACGGCGTTTCAGCTTTTTAAAGCTTTTTCTGTACTCAAGCAGAGACCACGCGCATCTGCACTTGTATTTGAAGTAAGTGACTATTGATTTATATATTTTTTAAGGAACAGATTTATAAGTTCTGTTTTTTTCTCAGTGACCATAAATTTTAGATCCCGCCGAGATACGTTGACATCTCGGAGCAGTAAAAAACAAGCATTAGATTAATACTGTGGCAGCATCGCTGCGCGTTTTATCTTGTATATTATACCATAAATGCAGTTAGATAATTTTGATTTCTTCAGTTTCAATTCTATATTTAGAGTACTGCAGCAGCGTGGCAAATATATTTACATTGAGTCCCGAAGATGTCATATTCACTGGCAGTAATGAATGATTATAAAGTATAGTAATGAAGGCTACATCTTTCGATTTCAGTATGAGTTCAGGTCATTTTGAAGGGTCCGTAGTCACTTATATTTAAATTAAATTTAAATTAGGTTTTTGCAAACATTTGGTACCTGATATCTTTTTGTTTACATACAGGCTTCCATTCGGTGACTTCCTTGGTTTTTATTTTATTTATTTATTTATTTATTTAGAGTTTTTCTATACCGGCATTCGTGATTAAAAATCACATCATGCTGGTTTACATAAAACAAGGGGGTGTGAAAACAAAGTAAAACGTAACATTAACAAGTGCAAAGAGGTCATAGAGCTACATTACAACAAGGTTGATATAACTGGGGAAAGAATTAGAGCAAGATAACCAAGCAGTTAGGGATTAACTATTTACATTATATTGTGAAGTCTCTTGAAAAGATGTTGCTGTCATTCAAATGGGATCTGGGAAAGCTTGTTTAAAAAGCCGTTTTAAGCCTTTTACTGAATGTAGGTAGGCATGGTTCTTGTCTCAGATCCGGGGGAATAGAGTTCCATAGTGAAGGTCCGGCTGTGGAGAAGGCTCGGTCTCTGAAAGTTAAATGATGAGTGGTTTTGGTTTGGGGAACGAGAAGTGATCCTCTGTAGGCTTCTCTGATGGGTCTAGTCGATGTGTGTCGTCTGAGTGGGATTTGTAGATCAAGCGTAGCATGTTGATGGATAGCTTTATAGATGAGGGTGATGGATTTGTGGATAATTCTAAAGTGTATTGGCAGCCAGTGTAAGTACTTGAGAGTGGGAGAGATGTGATCTCTTCTCCTGGTGTTAGTCAGAATTCTCGCAGCAGAGTTCTGGAGCATCTGAAGGGGTTTAATGGTTGCTGAAGGGAGACCAATTAAGATAGAATTGCAATAGTCTATCTTAGAAAAGATAACTGCTTGAAGGACCGTTCTGAAGTCTCGCACTTGAAAGAGAGGTTTGATTCTTTTCAGAACCTGTAGTTTATAGAAGCCTTCTTTTGTTGTTTGTTTGATGAAGGATTTTAAGTTAAGATGGTTGTCGATAATTATTCCTAAGTCCCTTGTTTGGGTAGTAAGTAGGTTGGTTGGAGGACACGGAGAGGGGTTAATATTTTCTGGTGAGATGATAAGAAGTTCCATCTTGGCTGTATTTAATATCAGATTTAGACTAGTGAGAAGGAGATTAATCTCTCGGAGGCAGAATTCCCAAAATTCAAGAGTTTTTGTGATGGTTTCTTTAATGGGATTCAAGATTTGCACATCGTCGGCGTATAGGAAGTGAGTTAGTTTCAGGTGGGTTAGCAGTTGGCAAAGCGGAAGAAGGTATATATTAAAGAGCTTAGGGGAAAGAGAGGAGCCCTGTGGAACTCCTAAAGATGAAATATAGCGGGAAGATTCTTTATTGTGGATTTTGACCTTATAGCCTCTATTGCTGAGGAATGTATTGAACCATGATAGTGCAGTTCCTGTTATTCCTTTGTTTGCCAATTGATTGAGGAGGATGGCGTGGTTAACGGTGTCAAAAGCGGCCGAAAGATCTAAGAGAATAAGTAAAAAGGATTGGCCTTTGTCTAGACCCATGATAATGTGGTCAGTCAGGGATATGAGTAGAGATTCCGTGCTTAAAGCTTTACGGAATCCATATTGGGAGGGGTACAGAATCTCGTGATCTTCAATGTAGTTAGAGAGTTGAGTGTTGACAAGCTTTTCTATGATCTTGGCAATAAATGGAAGATTGGAAATCGGGTGGAAGTTGTTGGGGTCCTTGGGGTCTAGATTAGGTTTCTTTAAGAGCGGTTTGAGAGAAGCTAGTTTAAGGTCATCTGGAAATAGTCCCTGGGATAAAGAACAGTTGATGATATCCGCCAATGTTTTGGAAATTGTTTCTGGTATTAGTAGGAGGAACTTTGTAGGAATTTGGTCAAAGGGGTGTGAGGAAGGTTTCATTTTCTTAAGTAGCAAAAGGATCTCCGAGGCTGTGATGGGATCGAATGAATCCAAGGATGTTCCTTTGTTTAGTAGCTGAAGAGCATTAGTGGGAGAAGTGTTGCTGGGGGTCAATCGCTTTAGAAGGTTAGATATTTTGTCTTGGAAGAAAATAGCCAATTCCTCCGCTTTGGATTGAGCTAGGTCTATGGGAATATCAGGAGAGTTGATTTGTGTCAGGTTCGATACGTAAGCAAAAAGAGCTTTTGCGTCAAATTCAAGGTCATGGATCTTGCTAGCATAGTAATCCCTTTTAGATCTTAGAGTGAGTTAGATTGATAAGCCTTCTGGCGTGTCTTTTAATACATCCAAATCGTTAAGAGTTCATCTTATGATTTAATGTTTGCTTGTTCTCCAGTGAGGACTAAACACATCTTCTAGTGTTTTTATACAATTTTTGTCATACACTGACATTTTGTTTTTAGTTTATGATACAGCTTCAGATTTATTTGATTGTACATTTGTATTCATAAGTAACTTTATTTTGTTTATTGATTTCCAGACTATTAGATAATTGAAGCTCTCCATAAGAGCACTTTTGTGTTTAAAAAAAACAAACGAGAACATCATCACCCAGGTATAAATTGTTGCCATATTACATCTTGCATTTTTTGGTATATATATTTTTTTCGTTTTTGATAAAGTGACATCTATGTTTTCTGTTAAGTCTGTGGTACCTTTACATGTTCATTTTGTTTTAATCAATATTTATGTATGTATGTTTATTTATATGTTATTTTTCATTTTAGCCCCTGAGGCAGCCCCAAGTGGGGCGAAACTCAGCCTGAGTCGGGCTCCTGTATACATTTATGACTCCACTCAAATAAAGATACATTTGGACTACTTTTGGGTGTCTAATCCATATTGTTGCCCACAGAGAGATGTAGGCCATCTTTACCATATAGTCCTTCCATAATTGTTCTCACCACCAAGGTCAGGCTAAACAGCCTATAGTTCCCAACCTCCTCCTCTGCTAACACTTTTCTGAAGTGGGACCACAACCTCCCTTCTCCAATCTAGTTGTTATGGTTTTGTAAGAATGTGAACCCTGGGTCGAAATGAGGGATGTCTTTGCCCACAGGGAGGAGCCCCATGAGCCTCACCGTCGGTGAGCGTGGTCTCAGCGACGTAGGACACAGCTGTGAGAGAGACTTTATTAAGGAGAAAGATAAGTAATAGCCCGCGGAGCGAGGAATGCAAATAAACACAGTTCTTGAGCAGTAGGATATACCCAGGATGATACCACTGATGAGAAGATCCAGTAGTGGTCCGCAGAGTGGGATACACCAGAAGGTTCCTACAGGCTGGTGGAGATACCTCAGAAGTGCAGATCCGTTAGTGGCCTGCAGTGTGGGGTACGCCGAGGATGACTGTACTGTAGGTGAAGATGTAGATAAGGTCTGAGGTACAGGAACCCAGATATGGATCTTGTAGAAGATACGGCAATACCCTGCAGCTCAGGGTCTGTTGGAACATTGGTGCTGAAGAACGGTAGTGGCTCGAGGCACGGGCTACACTGTGGAGACTTCAGCAAAGCTGTTATCGTAGGAAACTGAAGAAGAGGTACTCACACAAGGAAGTTCCAGGAAAGAGTCCTGAGAAGCGGGTCAAGAGTAGCCCAAGGCAGGAAGGCTCTCCGAGGAGCGGATAGCCAGGAACGTGGAAGGGCCCCCGTGGAGCGGTTACCCAGGGCGTCCGAATGCCACGAGGAGATACTGGAACAGAAGATCCAAGAATGGGCGGATTCAGCAATGAGAGAACTCCTTGCTAAGTCGTATTAGCAATGGGCTGGTCAGCTTAAGTATAGCAGCAAGTTGATGTCATCCGCCCCCGAGGTTCCCGTCATGATATATATACAAAAGGAGGCCCTTGCGTGCGCGCACCTAGGTGATTCCGGAAGCAAGATGGCGGTTGGCAGCTCCCACGCCATGCCAGGGATGCTGGGGAGGTCGGCGTTGGTTGGGGGAGGCCACCATTCTTCCCATGATTGACGATGCAGGGAAAAAAGAAGTGAGCATGAGAGGTTGCAGCCATCTGCATCCGACGGGCGCAACACTGCCACAAGTTCCATCTATTGAACAGTCCTTCAGTGGATCTGCCAATATCTCTCTGAGTTTCCTTGGTATCTTGTGATATATCTCATCCGGCCCATGGCCTTATTCGCTTTTAATTTTCTAGTTCCATCCAAAAACTCTCTTCTGTAAATGGGGTGGTATCCATCATTCATACATGGGCCCAGCCCCCAAAATATCCAAAACTACCTTATTTATACCAGGTTTTGAGCTTTGGATTGTTGCAGTTTGGCTTAGCCTTTTCTTTTCTGTGAACAGGTAACACTTCTAAAAAGGCTATGGTCTATGCTATATACCTAAGCTGCTTTCCTGGATTCTTGTAATCTCTTTGTAATACTTGAATGCTGTTTCTAGGAAGGTTATTTGTCCCCAGATGGATGAAAACATCTATTTTATACTATTTACTTTTTTAAAAAATTTCATTGATAATATGGTTTGCATTTCTGCTAGCTGAGGATCCTGGGAGGCATTTAACTATGTGTCCCCCTTAAAATGAGTCCTCAAGTTAGTGTCTTTGATGACAGTCTCCCAGCTGAAGAAGCTTTCTATTATGATGTTTGATAGTATGGGGTTTCTGTAACATTGTGTGTCTTCTTTCATTTTGAATACTACTTCATTTTCTATTACTACAGAATCTTCATTTTTCAATACAGAAAAGATATTTTGTATGGGTATCATTTGGTAGAGTAGGTGTCTCTGTGTCACATGTCTTACCTATCCAGAGCCCACTTTAATCCATTTATTTCTGGATTCCAAAACCTCTGTGGGAGTAGGTGCAGATATCCTGGATGCTGCACAGTTGGGGAAAATGGGTGTTTCTGAGACATAGGTCTTAACTTACAAGAACTTACTGTAATCCATTTAGTCTTGGTTTCTGAATCTTCTGTGGGAGTGGGGCTGTGTGCTGAGGGAGGCTTTTTGGTGGTTGCTAATTCCTGTTTGACTCCTTTAAATTTTGCTAATAATGCTTTAAGTCAACTCCTTTTTCATTGTAGAGAACTAGAAACAGATGGGGCAAGCTCTAAACTTTCAGATGGTCTGCCTTAAGACAAAGGCACCACAGTTATTATTACATTAAATAATAGTAATTGTGTTAATCTTTTTTTATATAGAACACCTATTTTTTTTATATAGAACACCTATATTTGTGAAGTAACTTGTTATAACTTACTGTAATTGGTTATGTACCTTAATACTATATAAGAAAAGCAAACTCTTGGGTGGATAGGAGAGAAGTAGAAAGGGAGGGCTTTTAAATAATTGAGATTAGCAGCAGAAAAACGTTTCTGTTACACCTGTCGGTCGCAGACGGCTGCGACCTCTCATGCTCACCTCTTTTCTCCCTGCACCCGACCGCCATCTTGGATCCGGAATCACTTAGGCGCGCGTGTGCAAGGGCCTCCTTTGTACACATCATGGAGGGAACCACAGGGGCGTCCCCTCCCGATGACGTCAATCCGCTGTTGTATTTATGCTGACTGGTCCTTGCCTTCTACGAGTTAGCAAGGAGTTCCCTATTGCTGAATCCGCTTCATTCTAGGACTTCCTGTTCCTGACTTTGGGCTTAGCATCCAACGCTCTGAGTACTCACTCCTTGGGGGCTCCCCTGCGTTCCAGGCTATCCACTCCTCGGAGGGCCTTCCTGCCTGACTTCTACCTGAGCTGCTTCTCAGGTCTCTCTCTCTCCTGGAACCATCTCTTATGAGTACCTCTACTGACTTCTACTATACAAACTGTATTGTGGATTCCCAGCGTTGTATCCCGAGCCTCGGGCCACTGCCACCTTCCCTTCAGTAAAAGTTTTTCAGCATTTCCTGCGCTGCAGAGTATTGGCACACCAACTACAGGAGCCACTTCCAGGTTCCGGCATCTCTACCAGTTCTTCAACATCTACTGTACAGACATCCTCGGCATACCCCGCTCTGCGGGCCACTACCAGATCTGTATTTCTGAGGTGCCTACACTCAGAGGGGATCCCTGGTGTACCCCGCTCCGCAGGCCACTACCGGATCTTCTCATCTGTGGTATCACTCTGGGTATTCTCCACTGCTCAGAACTTTACTATTGCATCTCCAGCTCTGTGGACATTACTTTTTCTTTCCTTCATAATAAAGTCTCTACCTACAGCTGTGTCCCCTGCCACTGAGACTACGTCTGTTGACGGTGAGGCTCACAGGGCTCCTCCTTGTGGGCGGAGACACCTCTCATCTCAGCCCAGGGTTCACATTCTTACAAAAACATAAGTTTCCTTGAAATTCTCTTAATTGGAGCTTTTCTCTTCCTCTATGGAACAGAACTGTAGTCCAAAATGTGCTCACAGACTAAAATAAAATTACTAGTCTTTTCAATTGCTATACCAGCCCTCCCAAGAGAGAAGGTTAGCATTCCATCCTAAACTTTGTAATAAAATGTTAGAAAATTATTTTGGCAGTTAGAGTAGGAGAAAGGAGAGACTACCAGGAAAAAAGGAAAAAAGGAAGAAAACAAACTATTGCACTGGCTTCTAGAACAATCCAGAATTCACTACAAAGTATTATCTCTAATTTTCAATATCATCAACAATATTAACCCATGCATTTTGGGAGTGACATTTCAACATTACACACCACAAAAAGCCCTGAGATCACAAAACAAAGGTCTCCTAATGGTGCCTTCCATTCGGAGCACAGACCTAATGCAAACAAAAGGCCAAATGTTTTCCATAGCGGGTCCTAAGTTGTGGAACTGTCTTTACGCCAGATAACCATATTAACCCAAGCGAACTTTAGAACCATTCTTCAAGCACTTATATTCGCGAGCACAGACTATTGTAACACACTCTTCCTTGGATTACCATATACAACACTAAGACCACTACAAATCCTACAGAACTCTGCAGCCAGAATTCTAACTGGAAAAAGCAGAAGAGATCACATCACTCAAACACTCGCTGAATTACACTGGCTGCCAATTGAACAAAGAATGCAATTTAAAACACTATGCACAATCCACAAACTAATCTATGAGGAAAATACTGACTGGCTAAACACTGCACTACGACTACATGTCCCCCAGAGAAATCTAAGATCAGCCAATAAAGCTCTACTAACCATTCCCTCTGTAAAGACAGCAAAACTGACGCAAGTAAGAGAGAGAGCACTATCCCTAGCCGGTCCAATATTATGGAACACACTACCACTCGAAATAAGACTAATGAAAGATCTAAAACTCTTTAAAAAAAAAGTTTAAAAACATGGCTCTTCAAAAAAGCTTTTCACAATGAGAGTGGGGAGTAAGGAATACTAGCGGACTAGAAAGAGAACTACGGCAGACTGTTAAAAGTCAACAAATAGCAGTTATCCCTCCTTTATTATTTATTATTTTTTCTCATACCTAAAGATTAATTTAAGAGTACAGTATTCTCATATAGATATCCTATTATTCATATAAATGGAATTTCCAATCCACAATCCAAATAGCGTATATTATTTGATTCATGTAACCGAAACTTTATTGGCACCTACTAGCTAATTTATAATCCTAACCAGACTTATTTATGTGCCTATCTGTAAACCGTTGTGATGGTATACTACTAAACGACGGTATAGAAAAGTTTTTAAATAAATAAATAACAGAAAGTAAGAGTTTCAAACGAGAACTGAAAATGTGGCTCTTTAGAAATGCATACGATCTAACGTAAAATACCAATACAACGATATTTTCAATGTCAGTACCAGAGACAAAAACAGTAGAGCGAACAACAAGTAATAATCGATGTAAAGTGTAATGTTAGCAGAATCGGTATTGGGATTTGTGTCAACCAAAAATGTATAAAGATGGACTAGATTATATAGTTGTTACTGTAATGTCTTAGAATTTGTATGAATATGAACTAGAATATGTATTTGCTATGATGTTAACCTAGAATATGAATGCTGCCACACAGTATATGATTGTTGATCAAGAATATGAATGCTGATAATGTAAACCATTGTGATCTTCTTTTGGAGCGATGGTATATCAATCACTTAAATAAATAAGTAAATACGCAAATAAATAAATATATAAATAAATATTTGGCACAGGGAGAGTTATTTTCAAAGGGATATCTACGTTACCTGCAAATATGGACTTTTAGAAAATGTTGTGACTGATGCATGCATAAAATTATGCTGGAAAGCAGAACAAACAGTAATGATCGGTGTATCAAGGGATTCTTTATTGGAATATGCCCAGCATCATTGATCGGCTTCCGCTTTGCTTTTTGCATAAAATTATGTGCATACACATTGAATGCATATACACTTTTATGCATGGGGAGAGGCATTTCAGAGGGTGGAGTTCGGGAAGGGTTGGGAGTTACTTTCATATTTTAAAAAATATGCATGTAAATTTTCTCAGAAACCTATGCACATCAAATAGCAGGTGTAATAGTGTGCATAGTTTTTCTGGGATAATTTTCAAACAGACATAGACTGATTGGAAAATTAGTGTATTACATACATGTATATGCTGATTAACATATTTGCCAAGTTACAAAATTAATCCCAAAGTGTACAGTTGCCCCAGAAAGAATGCAATATTAAATGGAGATACATATACAATATATTTTATGACTTGCAAGCCCTTTGGGCCTTCCCTTCATGTGTGCTATTATAGAATTCTCTAGCTGGGTGTATAATTGTAAATTCAATTAATTGTTTCACCTACTGTGATAAGGGTGGGGTCTAGAAGGTCCTCCCACTTTTTTTTCCTTAAACAGCTCACAATGGCAGCAGAATCTGTTTCATTGCAGCCAGTATAGTTTGTAACTTTCTGCAATAAGTACAAAAATAGGGAAAGAAAAGAAACAGAAATAGTACAGTAGATGAATGAATGAAACTAAGGGAATTTATAAACAAAATAAAATATAAGCAATGTAAATGATTTCAAGTTTAAAAGTGAACTATGATCAGGAAAGTGGAGCTAGAAATGTTCATTAACCTTGAACTATTGTGCTACAAGAATAGAACAACCTTGTATTTCTGAGAATATACAGTTTGTTTTTATACAGTCAAACATATAATGATGTCTTCAACACATGGCTATTCTTATTATCGAAGATGGGGATTTGATGGTACAGTTCTTTGTTTCAATAGCAAATAGAACTTTACACGGATAAATAGCAAGATATTTAGGAACAAGGTAGTGTGGGAACATTTCATGATGCCTGGTTTCCTTTTTTGACACAGAGGTTGAACATAGTTATGACAACATTCGTTATGTGAATTTCTGTCTAATAAGTACAGAATAAAACAACAGAGATGGTTTCCCCTATAGGAAACTAGGGAAGCAATGCAGACTGTGGGTGACTACATGGAATAACTACTAGCAAGGCAGCTTTAAAAATGCTTGATGACATCACAATGCACTCTGACATCCCTGAAATTTCAAATGAACTGACTTATTTCCTGAAAAGAAATAACAATAAGAAGGGACTCAAAGTGTCCATGGACAGCAAGGATATATGAAATGAATAAGCCAAGGGTTATAGGATGTTCTACTGTCTGTGGCACAAATTTTAAGGAAATTTGGATGAATAGTTAACTACAGGGAGGGTGCAAGCACACAGACATGATCTTGTAAAGCCAATTTTCCTACAGGAAACTAAATTTAAAAACTTGCTAATTTTCCTCCAATGCATATTTATAACTACTTTGGATGGGAGTTAGAATTGACCGTCTGTGATTTGGTTGAGGAAAGAATGAAAAAGTCCCAAGCTTCAGATGATTATAGATATGTGCAGGAATGGAGATAGCTTTACTGTCTGAACTGCAAGTGCAGGTAACACTTTCTGGGGCCTTGGGGAAGAGTGACATCTGCTGGTGCATGAGCAGTATTGAAAGTTTCATTCTCGGAGAAAGATTCTCTTGAGCCATTGGCTGCCATGTTCATGGGGACTTGAATCATTTGGGCAATTATACTGGGGAGACGTGGAAAATCAAAATCTAAGGTGCTACAGGAGGAGAGGAGAAAACTATAAGAAAAAAAACCTTTAAAATAGCACCATAAAGAAAACTCTAAAATCTTACATTTGTAAAGTGAGCTATTACTTCTGGATCAGAAACGAAAAAACCAGAAAGGCTTGCAACTCCACTCTCAGAAATGGCTTTCTGGAACAAACCCTTGGATAAAGGAGACATAATCTGGAAAATATTTGAAGGTTACAATGAGCTCAAGGAGTGGAAAGTGCAGTAATCATGATTCAGGATCAACCAAGCTATCAACATATGTTTCAAAATGGAATCATCAGGTGATCACAAAGCAAGGGACTGGCCCACCTTAGATGCACTAATAGCTCCCTGTAGCAAATATACCAAATAATTTGTTTATTTATTTATTTGAGTTTTTCTATACCGGCATTCACGGAGATTCGTATCATGTCGGTTTACATAAAACAGGGGTGATCAATACATTATAAACGTGTATAAATATAACATGAGTATACATTTTATATATTTACAAATTATAACAAGTTATAACAGTGCGCAGAAAAAATCAGTTACAATAAAACAAGGATGGTTCTAACTGGGAAAAGAAGAAGAATAAGACGATAGAAATTTAACAAGAATAAGAACGTGTAGTGTTTGGTATGTCCGTATCGGTTTAGTGGGAGATAGACCGTCTTTCTGTATTTGGTGAGATCATCAGTCAGAGTCCGGAAAGGCTTTCTTGAACAGCCATGTCTTAAGTCTCTTTCTGAAGGTTGGAAGACATGGTTCCTGTCGTAATTCTAAGGGGATTGAGTTCCATAGTGGGGGGCCTGCTGTAGAGAAGGCCCTGTCTCTCAGGGTTATGTGTTGGGTGGTATTGGCGTGTGGTACCTGTAGAAGTTCTCTGTACACTTCTCTAGTGGGTCTGTTGGAGGAGTGTTTTTTAAGTGCTATTTGTAGATGGAGTGGAGCTAGTCCATGGATATTTTTGAAGATTGTGGTTAGGGATTTATGGATTATCCTGTAGTGGATTGGCAGCCAGTGAAGGTCTTTAAGGACCGGCGTGATGTGATCTCTTCTTTTCTTGTTAGTTAGGATTCTTGCTGCCGTGTTTTGAATCATTTGGAGAGGTTTGGTATGGGATGATGGGAGGCCTAGTAGTATAGCATTGCAATAATCTATTTTCGCAAAGATTATTGCTTGGAGCACTGTTCTATAATCAGGGAAATGAAATAGGGGTTTTATTCTTTTTAATGTGTGTAGTTTGTGGAAGCAGTCTTTAGTTGTTTGCTTAATAAATGCTTTTAGGTTTAGTCTGTTGTCTATGGATACTCCTAGATCTCTTACTTTTGAGATTTGTAAGTTGGCTGGCGGGTTCGTAGTGATTTTGCAGTTATCCGGTGAGATTAGCAGGAATTCACTTTTTGATTGGTTTAGAATTAGGTTTAAGCTGGATAGGAGGTCATTAATTTCTTATAAATAATAACACACAAACCAATAAAAATGAAACAAATAGTCATGCACTAAACAATAGAGATGTGAATCGGAACCGGAATCGGTTTGGATTCCGGTTCCGATTCACATTCTGGTTTTTTTTTCGTCCGGCCCGATCGCGGTTTTGTTTATCGGCTGTGCCCGAGCCGATAAACATAAAACCCATCCCAACCCTTTAAAACTAATCCCCTAGCTTCCCCCACCCTCCCGAACCCCCCAAAAACATTTTACAGGTACCTGGTGGTCCAGTGGGGGTCCCGGGAGCGATCTCCCGCTCTCGGGCCGTCGGCTGCCACTAATCAAAATGGCGCCGATGGCCTTTGCCCTTACCATGTGACAGGGTATCTGTGCCATTGGCCGGCCCCTGTCACATGGTAGGAGCAATGGATGGCCGGCGCCATTTTTAAAGATGGCGTCGGCCATCCAGTACTCCCTCCATGTGACAGGGGCCGGCCAATGGCACAGATACCCTGTCACATGGTAAGGGCAAAGGGCCATCGGCGCCATTTTGATTAGTGGCAGCCGACGGCCCGGGAGTGGGAGATCGCTCCCGGGACCCCCACTGGACCACCAGGTACCTGTAAAAAGTTTTTTGGGGGGGTTGGGAGGGTGGGGGAAGCTAAGGGATTAGTTTTAAAGGGTCGAGGTGGGTTTAGGGGTTATTTTTGTGTGCCATTTTTCCCGCCCTCCCCCAAAACGATAAGAGAACCCCCACGAACAATATCATGGGGTTTTCCTATCATTTTGGGGGAGCCCCAGATTTCTGACGATTTTGAAAATATCGTACGATATTTTCAATCGTCTGAAGCCCAATTCACATCCCTACTAAACACTGCTGTTACTTGTTCTTATTTTCCTTTTCTTTGATTGAAGGAGAGAGACAATTACAGAAGGAGGAAAATTCAGAGTTTCCTTCTAACAAACATTCTCAGAATCACTAACATCTCACCAACTTCACATTCAGGATTTAAAAGTATCCCTATATAGCAGCAACACCTACAAAATCGATTTCATATCTATCGTACTACAAAGTCCCTTGGCAGACTCAAGGAAAACTTGGTGTGCTCTTTTTCTACCAGGCTTATTAACCTATAAGTCTTGGAAGAAAATAGTGTGCATTCTTTACTAAAGTGCATGCAAAACTGCAAAACTTTAGCACATCGACTTCAAAGCTTGGGAAAAGCAAAATTCTATCTGACCCTTAAGCTTTTCTATGAGAATATGATGCAGAATCGGCATTAAGTAAAATCTGAACTTTGCATGTTGGAACTGTGAATTTGAATCCAAAAGCCCAGCACAGCTTTATATGAACTGTGTTCACTCATATTCTTCCTGTGCATCATCTTGTAAATATTGAGATCTGTATTCAGCTACTGTGCGGCTCTGCTAGTTATCCAGATAATCTTACCCATCTAACTAGCAGTGTATATTCAGCAGTGTGGCAAAACTGCTGAATGTACCCAACTATCTTAAATTAAGCCCCATAAGTTTTTATCCAGCTAACTTTAGGCCAACCCTGTGAACCAATCAGAGTTAGCCAGATAAATTAACCGGCTAACTGCTCCTCTCCGTTACACCTATCCCCTGCTCCTGACTTATCCGGCTAAGTGGCAGATATTGATCCTAGCTGGATATTCAGCAGCACTGCTTGGCCAGATAAGTAGTACTTATCCTGCTAAGTGCTGTTTTGAATATCGTCCTCATTATTTTTCATGTAAATAAGTCAAACCAATTTTAGAACCACACATTTGGGGTGTCTACAGTTATTACAGGGTCATAACTGCACTATAATGAGCTGCCACGGGGATGATTTGGTCACTGTTTCTTTCTAGTGCTTTCATCCACAGTCCACTTGAACGCTTAGTTGATCACTTATTAAACACGCCTTAGCCCATCTGGAACTGACCCCTCTGAGAAATTTTAGTATTAAAAACCATTTTTAATTGTTGGTGCCAAAATTGCCAATTCACATCAGCATATCAGATGTCTGCTGCTCAGTTTTTTTCTGTCTGGATAAGCCTTTTCACATTTTTGTATGTGTTTGTATATGTGGGTGCTTATATTCTTCTGTTTATTGGGTGTGTGTTCTGTGACTGCATGTGTGTTATCACAGTGATGATTTGCTTGTCTTTTCATTTTGATGTTGTAACTATGGTTATCTTATTTGTTTTAATTGTAATCCACTGAGAATATTATCCTGTATTAATGAAATATAGATGTCAAGAATAAATAAATAAATTTGTGTGTTTCACGCTTTTGCGCAGGAGAATGGGAGATGAAAAACTGAAGTGGGAGACTCCTTCCCAATGCAGATGTCAAGTCTGCTTTACTCTGATAGATTGGTGGACACCTGCAACAGATTTCCAGTAGAGATGATAGAAACCAGACTAACAGAATTCAAGCATGCATGAGACAGACACAGAGACCTTAGTGGTAGAGAGATCAAGCAAGACAGTGACATGGTGGACTATATGGTCCTTAACTGCTGAGGCTTATGATATGAATAAAGATAATCTGCTGATGAATTAGGGATCTATGTCTGTGTGATATTTTTTCTTCTTTGATTGTGATAAATTGCAGGAAGACCTTGTGAGACTGGAAAATTGGGCATCCAAATGGCAGATGAAATTTAATGTGGATAAGTGCAAGGTGATGCATATAGGGAAAAATAACCCATGCTATAATTACACAATGTTGGGTTCCATATTAGGTGCTACAACCCAAGAAAGAGATCTAGGTGTCATAGTGGATAACACATTGAAATCGTCGGTACAGTGTGCTGCGGCAGTCAAAAAAGCAAACAGAATGTTGGGAATTATTAGAAAAGGAATGGTGAATAAAACGGAAAATGTCATAATGCCTCTGTATCGCTCCATGGTGAGACCGCACCTTGAATACTGTGTACAATTCTGGTCGCCGCATCTCAAAAAAGATATAATTGCAATGGAGAAGGTACAGAGAAGGGCTACCAAAATGATAAGGGGAATGGAACAACTCCCCTATGAGGAAAGACTAAAGAGGTTAGGACTTTTCAGCTTGGAGAAGAGATGACTGAGGGGGGATATGATAGAGGTGTTTAAAATCATGAGAGGTCTAGAAAGGGTAGATGTGAATCGGTTATTTACTCTTTCGGATAGTAGAAAGACTAGGGGGCACTCCATGAAGTTAGCATGGGGCACATTTAAAACTAATCTGAGAAAGTTCTTTTTTACTCAACGCACAATTAAACTCTGGAATTTGTTGCCAGAGAATGTGGTTAGTGCAGTTAGTATAGCTGTGTTTAAAAAAGGATTGGATAAGTTCTTGGAGGAGAAGTCCATTACCTGCTATTAAGTTCACTTAGGGGTAGATTTTCAAACCGCGCGATTTGGCCTACTTTTGCTGGCGCATCAGGCGCAAGCAAAAGTACGCTGGATTTTAGTAGATACGCGCGGAGCCGCGCGTATCCGCTAAAATCCGGGATCGGCGCGTGCAAGGCTATGGATTCTGTATAGCCGGCATGCGCCGAGCCGCGCAGCCTACCTCCGTTCCCTCCGAGGCCGCTCCGAAATCGGAGCGGCCTCGGAGGGAACTTTCTTTTGCCCTCCCCTCACCTTCCCCTCCCTTCTCCTACCTAACCCACCCGCCCGGCCCTGTCTAAACCCCATCCTTACCTTTGTCGGGGGATTTACGCCTCCCTCTGGGAGGCGTAAATCCCCGCGCACCAGCGGGCCGCTAGCGCGCTGGGACGCGACCTGGGGGCGGGTACGGAGGGCGCGGCCACGCCCCTGGACTGCCCCGGGCCATAACCATGCCCCCGGGCCCGCCCCCAAAACGCTGCCGACACGCCCCGAAAACGGCACTGCACTCGGCCCCGCCCCTGACACGCCCCGACACGCCCCCCCTCCGAAAACCCCGGGACTTACGCGAGTCCCAGGGCTCTGCGAGCGCCGGTGAGCCTATGTAAAATAGGCTCACCGGCGCGCAGGGCCCTGCTCGCCTAAATCCGCCCGGATTTGGGCGGATTTAGGCGAGCAGGGCTCTTAAAATCTGCCCCTTAGAGAATAGCCACTGCCATTAGCAATGGTTACATGGAATAGACTTAGTTTTTAGGTACTTGCCAGGTTCTTATGGCCTGGATTGGCCACTGTTGGAAACAGGATGCTGGGCTTGATGGACCCTTGGTCTGACCCAGTATGGCATTTTCTTATGTTCTTAATATTTGGTAAATGTAGTTTATTTTGTTTGCTGTTTATTGTTTGGTGTTGGTATGTACACTAAAGGTGTTACAGGGCAGCACTGGGAAAGCAGTCCCCCTTAGAGTGTGCCCTTGGGACCCTGGCACAATCCCACACCAAGGTAGGTGTAGCGTGGGTGGCGAGAGACAACCCGACCCCCAGCCAGACCTGCATGCCTCTGGAACCAACTGTGGGGTGTTGGTGATGAACAGTCCTCCGACCATTCCCAGCCCTTTCGGACCTGCAGAAGGCCGGACTCAGGGCGTGGGCAAAGGTTCAAAAGCAATAGACGAAGACTCGGGAACCATAGACTGTAGACGTAGACTCTGAAACAAGTAGGGACTTGGAAGGTTGAGACATTGGCATGGTCCCTCAGGGAACCCTACACAGCCAGTACCACTGGTCTGGTCACGGACCACCCAGTCCTACACGCACAGGAGCAGAGCCAGCGCAGGACAACACAAACAAAGGTTCAGGAACTGAAGACAAGGACGCATGAACTGTAGACGTAGACTCAGAAGCATGGGAGGTTCAGACGTTGGCACTGTCCCTCAGGGCACCCTACACAGCCAGTACCACTGGTCTGGTCACAGACCACCCTGTCCCACATCCGCGGGAGCGGAACCAGCGCAGAAAAGGAAAAGCACTGCACAAGCAGTCCAGGGTAAGGTACTGCACACACCAGCAGTCTGAAGCAGGTTAAAACATCAGGATCAGGAACATGCAAGACACCAGGCTGACACAAACAACAGCTTGCCAGTGCACTGTAAGCAGAGACATCCAGAATCACGTAACTCCAGTGCAAGGCAAAGCATGAGTGCTGGAGCAAAGCTTTTATACCCCAGGAGCAAGCACCTCCCTGGGAGGAGTCCAGATGGGCCGTCCCTCCCTGGCTCTATAAGAGTGAAGAGTGGAGAGGAACTGTGGGCCTGCCCCTTAGGAGAAGGGCATGGCCCACACCAGAACAGGCCTCTGCTGAGTGTTTATACCTCTAGCCAGTCAGCCAGCCAGCTCTACCTCCAGGAGCCCTCCCCTGGGACCAGACCTACAGGGCCACCAGGAGCCTTCCCTTGGAGCCAGCACCTTTCCTTCCTTCCCTCCCTCCTCCCCCCCCCCCCCCCCCACATGTGCTGCAGCACTGCCCTATCTTTTTCTGTATAGGTTAGCTCCCCCTCACTGGTTACTTTCTCTCCTTATTCACCCCCCCCCCCCCTTTTTTTTTTGTTTGTTTTGTTTTTCTTCCCTAGGTGCTGCTCTCTGTCAGTTGGAGGCCCCTCCACCTGCCCCTCTGTGGTGAGGCAGAGGTTGAAGGCCCCTGCAGGAGTGCTAGCTATCCTTGGCTAGGAGGTAAGGAGGGAGGAGGTGACTGGGAGCCTCATCCCCATGGGACTTCTTCCATCCTCCCCTCCCTTTCTTATAACTTCCTTATAACTTTACAGACTTTAGTTTTGGTTTTGTCCCCTACTTGGTTGTTTTACTGTGCCTTGGCCCTTCTGTGGTTTTTTTTGCTGCTTTTCCTGTTTTGTTCAAGTTGCTTTTCTTTTTCCTCTTGGTTTCGCCCCTCCCCCGTTGCAACTGTCCGGTCTCTGACTGCTTGATTGGCTGAGTGCTCACAGCTGCCTGCAACCTCTCCAGGCCCCTTCCCTCAGGTTTCACCTTCAGTTTGCCTTTTCCTTTTTGTTCTCCCCTCTCCCCCTTGGTTCACCAGGGTCTGAGTGAACCTCCCCCCCCCCCCCATTACTCCCCTCTGTTTTTTAGGGGACGTGCCTCGGTCAGGCTTCCCCTGGGTTTTTTCTCTCCCAGGGGTTTTCTTTTGTGGTTTTGTTTTTTTTTTACCCTGCTCTGTGGTTTTTTTTTCACAGTTCTAGGTGTCCCTCCCTGGACTGTCCAGTAGAGTCTCTGTTTGAGTTCTGCGTGCCTCCCCCCTCCCTCTCCTCCTCCTCCTTACCTGGAGTTCGGGACTGGCCCCCACCTTCCTACTTTTTTCTTTGATTTTTCTTGCTTGTCTCCTCCCTTCGGTTCCTTTTTCTTGGGTTCATCTGCCACTCCTAGGGATGGCCCCCAAGAAACCACCTGTGCCTGCTGCGCAGGAGGGCACGCCCCCTGCTACCACCACCGCCTCCGCCACCCTTTCCTCTACTGAGGGGCGGACGGAGGGCATGTGCCCTTTGGCCTTTTCCCGGCCGGAAGGGGAAGGTCCTCCTGCCCCTGCGGCCACCCAACCCCCGCTCGCCCCGCCCCACCCAACCCCTTTTCGGGAGGATCGGCCCCTCCCACCCGCCCCTCCGCCAAAGCGGCGCCGGCCGCCGGCGCGAAGCCCACCGGGAAGAGGGCGAGGAAAGCGAAGCACCTCTCTTCGCCCCTCTCCTCTTCCGGCGGCTCCCCGGCAACCCAACCCACTCCCTTCACCTTCACCCTCATCCACGAGCTCGTGGCCGAAGATGGGACAATCATCGCCCCCTTCCCCTCTTGGGCGCGGGGCGACCCATCTACTTGGACACGGGCCCCAGGACCCGCTCTTCCTCCCCTTCTTTCTCCCCTGCAGCAGAGGGCGGCGAGTGTCACCTCGCGGCGGGCCAAGTCTGCCTCTACCGCGCCCGCCATGTCCACCACCCCTCCTGCGGAACCACTCCCCTCCCCTACCACGGCCGGTATCACCGGTGGTTCGTCTGCTGCGGCCACTAGCAAGACAACCCCCCGGGGCCCCACTACGCCTCCACCCGCCACCCCTCCCCTTCCCGTCTCGCAGCAGCGCAGGCCAGCTACGCTGTGGCTGCGGCCCAGGGAGCGAGAGCCAGAGGAGGTGCTGTCCCGTCGCTGGATCTCTACTCTTTGGCAGCGGGCTCCTCCGGCCTCACCCTGCGGCACGGCCTGCGCTGCCAGCTGCTGGCCACCGCAGACCCCCTCTGCTTCTCGGCCGCCCTGGCCAAGCTGGTCGGGCCCTGAGAGGTCGTGGCAGTGGGGAGAATGCATGGCAAGGCCGTGCTTTTTGTCAGGTCCCTCGCTTCGGTCCACAAGGCCGTGGTGGAGGGACTTGTCATCGAGGGGGTTCACCATGGGGTAGAGCCCATAGTGGGGCAAGGGATGCGGGTCGTTTTCTCTAACGTCCCGCCCCACATTCCGGATGCCCTCTTAAAACTACACTTCGGTGGCCTGGGGACTTTTACGTCCCCGCAGGCCACCGAGAAAAGGAGCTGCGGCACGTGTCCTCTTACCCCCGGCAGGCGTGGATACGCTTGCCGGCGGAAGGGGCGCGATACGAGGGGTGGCGCTTCGTCATGTACCAGGGGGTTCCCCGCTCCTCCCTTCCTCTGCCCCAATATTACTAGTCTCCAGCGCCCTCACTAGGGGGCGCTGGAGTAATGTGAAATTTCCTTCCCTCTCCTTAGTTGTCCTTTTTCTCCCTTTTTCTTTAAGGAGGCGGGGCGGCCTTCGGCTGCCCCGCCTCCTTCCCTGCCCACAATAGTAGGGGCTGCAGGCGAGCGTGCAGTCCCAGGACAGGAGGTAAAAGAGGGTAGTTGGGGCCTCTCCCCTGAGGCTCCTTCCCTCCTCCCCCTCCCTTTCCTATAATTGTATTAGTTTTTTGTTTTTTGACTTATATGGCCTTGCTTGTTGTCTTCCCTTCTTTTAGTTTTTGTTGTCCTTGTTGTCCTGTTGCTTTTTCTTTTTGGCTCTTTGGGTTGCTTGTTTGGTTATTTGTTTGTTTGACTTCCCCTGTTCTTCCCTTGCTGCAGGCAGCTTGCTTGATTACTTAATTGGAATCAGCTGCCTGCAACTGCCTGCAGCTACCTGCCCCACCCTTCCCTCCTGCCAGCTCCTAACCTTCCTTACAGGTCAATCCAGTAACGAGCGGTAGGAAGAGCTGTGTTAGTGCCCGGCGCACCCGCGGTTGCCGCACGCACAGTCCAGCTCACCTACCGCTCGATCCTGTATGTAAATAGCTTGCAAATGCAAGCTGCGTCTAAGAAGCGTCCGTGAAGCGTTAGGCCCGCGCAACCCGTTTTACTGTATAGAGCGCTATACAGTGCCTATACAGTAACCTGGGTGCGCGGGCCTAACGCTTCACGGACACGCTGGTATCTCTCATTTCAAATGACAGGTACCAGGAAGTGGACAGTTCTCCGACGCTCGGGATTGTCAGCCCTCTCTCCCCTCCTCCCGAAGCAACAAAAGCGAAAAAAATCGAAAAAAAAAAAGTTGCAAGAGAGAGATGGGAGAGAGGACGGGGCAATCCTACGCTCGGGACTGCCAATCCCCTCTCCCCTCCTCCCGAGGCAAGGCGCGAAAAGCAGCCTTGCTCCGGGAGGAGGGGAGAGAGGATTGGCAGTACACTGCATGAGAAGAGCACCAGAATCTGCTGATCCCTCCCTGCCCATGTGGCTTCCCAGCTCCAACCAATAGCATCAAAGCGAGTCAGTACTCCGAGTCGGACAGAGGCAGGAGCTAGAAAATGCAGGCAGCTGCCCAGACTACCAAGCAACGAAGCGACTTACTTTTTTTGCAGCCCCCTCTGGAGACGGACATCAGCGAGGATGACCGCAGCTGCCCGTGAAGATGGACGCCTGCACGGGCGAAAGCGGCCCCTGTTCGTGCAATTGGGCCGCTCAAGACGTGACGTCACATGCCGTGACGCCAAACGTCGTGACGTCACGTCTTGAGCGGCCCAATTGCACGAACAGGGGCCGCTTTCGCCCGTGCAGGCGTCTATCTTCGAGGGCAGCTGGAGGCAGGGAGCCGCAGTCGTCCTCACCGATGTCCGTCTCCGGAGGGGGGCTGCAAAAAAAGTAAGTCTCTTCGTCGCTTTACACTGCCAATCCTCTCTCCCCTCCTCCCGGAGCAAGGCTGCTTTTCGCGCCTTGCCTCGGGAGAAGGGGAGAGGGGACTGGCAGTCCCGAGCGTAGGATTGCCCGTCCTCTCTCCCCTCTCTCTCTTGCAACTTTTTTTTTTTTGATTTTTTTTTTCGATTTTGTTGCTTCGGGAGGAGGGGAGAGGACTGGGGCTGCCCCGGAGACCAGCACCCATGGACGCGGCCAGGGCAGGTGAGCGGGGGCTGGGGGAAAGTTTTCCGCCTACCCTTACCCCTGCCTCTAATGCAGGGTAAGGGTAGGCGGTAAGTTAGCAGGTTACACGCGTAGCAAAACGGCAGGGTAATAAAGCGTTACTGGATGGTAGGGAATAGCTAATTCGATCGTTTACATGCAATATACATGCCGTGTGCGGAAGGGGTTGCCCGGGGATTTAAGGACATGGTAAGAGTAGGTTAAAGGGGATTGGGGATCGCAGGAAGGGCTAACGCAACCGGAAAGAGAGTAGAAAGTGGGTTAGGAATGGGGAAACCGCGGACGCACTTTACAGGATTGACCTATTAGTTTGTTCTTTTAGTTTGCTTGTTTTCTTTTTCTTTTTCCATCCCCCTTTGTCAGCCCGGTTGTTTGTGCTGAACCCCCCCCCCTCCCTTTCCTTCCCCTTAGGCCTGAGTTTGTCCCCCCCCCCCCCCCCCCCCGGCCTCTTAGCATTTTCTTTTAGTTTTTCTTTTCTACCCCCCACCCCCCCACCTTTTTATTTTTGGCTCAAGGTGCCTTAACTCCCTTTTTTTTTCTTCCCTCCCTAGGACCCAAGGTTTTTCGGGTCCTTAAGAACATAAGAAAATGCCATACTGGGTCAGACAAAGGGTCCATCAAGCCCAGCATCCTGTTTCCAACACTGGCCAATCCAGGCCATAAGAACCTGGCAAGTACCCAAAAACTACGTCTATTCCAAGTAACCATTGCTAATGGCAGTGGCTATTCTCTAAGTGAACTTAATAGCAGGTAATGGACTTCTCCTCCAAGAACTTATCCAATCCTTTTTTAAACACAGCTATACTAACTGCACTAACCACATCCTCTGGCAACAAATTCCAGAGTTTAATTGTGCGTTGAGTAAAAAAGAACTTTCTCCGATTAGTTTTAAATGTGCCCCATGCTAACGTAATGGAGTGCCCCCTAGTCTTTCTACTATCCGAAAGAGTAAATAACCGATTCACATCTACCCGTTCTAGACCTCTCATGATTTTAAACACCTCTATCATATCCCCCCTCAGTCGTCTCTTCTCCAAGCTGAAAAGTCCTAACCTCTTTAGTCTTTCCTCATAGGGGAGTTGTTCCATTCCCCTTATCATTTTGGTAGCCCTTCTCTGTACCTTCTCCATCGCAATTATATCTTTTTTGAGATGCGGCGACCAGAATTGTACACAGTATTCAAGGTGCGTTCTCACCATGGAGCGATACAGAGGCATTATGACATTTTCCGTTTTATTCCCCATTCCCTTTCTAATAATTCCCAACATTCTGTTTGCTTTTTTGACTGCCGCAGCACACTGTACCGACGATTTCAATGTGTTATCCACTATGACACCTAGATCTCTTTCTTGGGTTGTAGCAACTAATATGGAACCCAACATTGTGTAACTATAGCATGGGTTATTTTTCCCTATATGCATCACCTTGCACTTATCCACATTAAATTTCATCTGCCATTTGGATGCCCAATTTTCCAGTCTCACAAGGTCTTCCTGCAATTTATCACAATCTGCTTGTGATTTAACTACTCTGAACAATTTTGTGTCATCTGCAAATTTGATTATCTCACTCGTCGTATTTCTTTCCAGATCATTTATAAATATATTGAACAGTAAGGGTCCCAATACAGATCCCTGAGGCACTCCACTGTCCACTCCCTTCCACTGAGAAAATTGCCCATTTAATCGTACTCTGTTTCCTGTCTTTTAGCCAGTTTGCAATCCACGAAAGGACATCGCCACCTATCCCATGACTTTTTACTTTTCCTAGAAGCCTCTCATGAGGAACTTTGTCAAATGCCTTCTGAAAATCCAAGTATACTGGGGCGGATTTTAAGAGCCCTGCTCGCCTAAATCCGCCCAAATCTGGGCGGATTTAGGCGAGCAGGGCCCTGCGCGCCGGTGAGCCTATTTTACATAGGCCTACCGGCGCGCGCAGAGCCCCGGGACTCGCGTAAGTCCCGGGGTTTTCTGAGGGGGCGTGTCGGGGGCGGGCCCGAACCGCACGGCGTTTTCGGGGCGTGTCGGGAGCGTTCCGGGGGTGGGCCCGGGGGCGTGGCTACAGCCCGGGGTGGTCTGGGGGCGTGGCCGCGCCCTCCGTACCCGCCCCCAGGTCGCGTCCCGCTGGCGCGCGGGGATTTACGTCTCCCTCCGGGAGGCGTAAATCCCCCGACAAAGGTAAGGGGGGGGTTTAGACAGGGCCGGGCGGGTGGGTTAGGTAGGGGAAGGGAGGGGAAGGTGAGGGGAGAGCAAAAGAAAGTTCCCTCCGAGGCCGCTCCGATTTCGGAGCGGCCTCGGAGGGAACGGGGGTATGCTGCTCGGCGCGCGCCGGCTATACGGAATCGATAGCCTTGCGCGCGCCGATCCAGGATTTTAGCGGCTACGCGCGTATCTACTAAAATCCCACGTACTTTTGCTTACGCCTGATGCGCCAGCAAAAGTACGCCAATTTGCGCGGTTTGAAAATCTACCCCACTATATCTACCGGTTCCCCTTTATCCACATGTTTATTAACTCCTTCAAAAAAGTGAAGCAGATTTGTGAGGCAAGACTTGCCCTAGGTAAAGCCATGCTGACTTTGTTCCATTAAACCATGTCTTTCTATATGTTCTGTGATTTTGATGTTTAGAACACTTTCCACTATTTTTCCTGGCACTGAAGTCAGGCTAACCGGTCTGTAGTTTCCCGGATCGCTCCTGGAGCCCTTTTTAAATATTGGGGTTACATTTGCTATCCTCCAGTCTTCAGGTACAATGGATGATTTTAATGATAAGTTACACATTTTTACTAATAGGTCTGAAATTTCATTTTTTAGTTCCTTCAGAACTCTGGGGTGTATACCATCCGGTCCAGGTGATTTACTACTCTTCAGTTTGTCAATCAGGCCTACCACATCTTCTAGGTTCACGGTGATTTGATTCAGTCCATCTGAATCATTACCCATGAACACCTTCTCCATTACGGGTACCTCCCCAACATCCTCTTCAGTAAACACCGAAGCAAAGAAATCATTTAATCTTTCCGCGATGGCCTTATCTTCTCTAAGTGCCCCTTTAACCCCTCGATCATCTAACGGTCCAACTGACTCCCTCACAGGCTTTCTGCTTCGGATATATTTTAAAAAGTTTTTACAGCCAACTTCTTTTCAAATTCTCTCTTAGCCTGTCTTATCAATGTCTTACATTTAACTTGCCAATGTTTATGCTTTATCCTATTTTCTTCTGTTGGATCCTTCTTCCAATTTTTGAATGAAGATTTTTTGGCTAAAATAGCTTCTTTCACCTCCCCTTTTAACCATGCTGGTAATTGTTTTGCCTTCTTTCCACCTTTCTTAATGTGTGGAATACATATGGACTGTGATTCTAGAATGGTATTTTTTAACAATGACCACGCCTCTTGGACATTTTTTACTTTTGTAGCTGCTCCTTTCAGTTTTTTTCTAACAATTTTTCTCATTTTATCAAAGTTTCCCTTTTGAAAGTTTAGCACGAGAGCCTTGGATTTGCACACTGTTCCTTTTCCAGTCATTAAATCAAATTTGATCATATTATGATCACTATTGTCAAGCGGCCCCACCACCGTTACCTCTCTCACCAAGTCCGGTGCTCCACTGAGAATTAGATCTAAAATTGTTCCCTCTCTCGTCTGTTCCTGAACCAATTGCTCCATAAAGCTATCATTTATTCCATCCAGGAACGTTATCTCTCTAGCGTGACCCGATGATACATTTACCCAGTCTATATTGGGGTAATTGAAGTCTAAAAGTCAACAGAGGCAAACCTTGCACGTAAGCAAGTCCACTGAGCAACAAGTGCAAGCAAAAAGATAAAGTTCCATTCACAGTTCAAAAGTGTATTTATTGTATATGCTGGTAATCAAAATTCATTCAAGCAGGCAACTCCTTATCGTGAACAGAAGCAATTTTTAAATATGCCCCCCGACACGGTCCGTGTTTCGTGTTAACTGCATCAGGAGGGACCACGGCATAGTATAATCTACAATAAAACAATATTTATCAGGAATGGAACAAGTAAGGCTGCAAATAAACAAATATAACATGGTAAGTACATACCTTAGCGATTCAATGCAGGAGCGCAAGCGCCCTCTAGCAGTGACAGCCATTTAAAAGGAAAAAAGGCGCGAAAGAACAACTCTCGCGAGATGCTGTGAACAGCAGGCACACATACAGCACCACACATGTAGAATTAATCATCAATTAATAGAATAGATACCATTCTATCTCCTTATTGAGACCATTGGGGAGGACCGTATCCAAAGTGAAAATCCACCGTTGCTCCTTTCGACCTAGTATCCCGGCGAAATCTCCCCCCCGCCGGGGGCATGAGACCACCTCCAGGACCAGGAAGGACAGGGCACTGATGGAATGACCAGCCTGAAGCCAATGTGAGACGAGGGGCTCATCAATTCTAGAGGATCTGATGTTACAGCAGTGTTCAATAATCCTTGTCTTTATCATACGTGAGGTTTTACCCACGTATAACAAGGGGCAAGGACATTTCACCACATAAATCACTCCTCTGGTAGTGCAATCAGTTTTTGACAAAAGTTTGAACACCCGTCCAGTCTTGGGATGTATAAATTCTGTGAACAGTTCCGTATGTCGGCACATAGAGCAGTGACCATTCCTGATAAATATTGTTTTATTGTAGATTATACTATGCCGTGGTCCCTCCTGATGCAGTTAACACGAAACACGGACCGTGTCGGGGGGCATATTTAAAAATTGCTTCTGTTCACGATAAGGAGTTGCCTGCTTGAATGAATTTTGATTACCAGCATATACAATAAATACACTTTTGAACTGTGAATGGAACTTTATCTTTTTGCTTGCACTTGTTGCTCAGTGGTAATTGAAGTCTCCCATTATTACTGCACTACCAATTTGGTTAGCTTCCCTAATTTCTCTTACCATTTCACTGTCCATCTCACCATCTTGACCAGGTGGACGGTAGTATACCCCTATCACTATAGTCTTCCCTGACACACAAGGGATTTCTACCCATAAAGATTCAATTTTGTATTTAGTCTCATGCAGGATGTTTATCCTGTTGGACTCTATGCCATCCCGGACATAAAGTGCCACACCTCCTCCCGGGTGCTCCTCTCTATCATTGCGATATAATTTGTACCCCGGTATAGCACTGTCCCATTGGTTATCCTCTTTCCACCATGTCTCTGAGATGCCAATTAAGTCTATGTCATCATTTACTGCTATACATTCTAATTCTCCCATCTTACTTCTTAGACTTCTGGCATTAGCATACAAACATTTCAAAGTTTGGTTTTTGTTTGTATTTTCATTCTGCTTATTGATAGGGATAAGTTAGAATTTTTTAGCTAGGTGAGTTTTTAGTTACAGGCACTTGGACTACTTTTCTAATTATTGGAACCTCACTGTCGGGATGCCCTAATTCTAATGCATCATTAGTATCCTTTAAAGATACCTCTCTCCGAACCATGCGCTGCTGAGCGACTGTCGGCTTTCCCCTTTGTTCTAGTTTAAAAGCTGCTCTATCTCCTTTTTAAAGGTTAGCGCCAGCAGTTTGGTTCCACCCTGGTTAAGGTGGAGCCCATCCCTTCGGAAGAGACTCCCCCTTCCCCAAAAGGTTCCCCAGTTCCTAACAAAACTGAATCCCTCTTCCTTGCACCATCGTCTCATCCACGCATTGAGACTCTGGAGCTCTGCCTGCCTCTGGTGACCTGCACGTGGAACAGGGAGCATTTCAGAGAATGCTACCCTGGAGGTTCTGGATTTAATCTTTCTACCTAAGAGCCTAAATTTGGCTTCCAGAACCTCCCTCCCACATTTTCCTATGTCGTTGGTGTCCACATGTACCACGACAGCCGGCTCCTCCCCAGCACTGTCTAAAATCCTATCTAGGTGATGCGTGAGGTCCGCCACCTTCGCACCAGGTAGGCATGTTACCAGGCGATCCTCATGCCCACCAGCCACCCAGCTATCTACATTCCTAATAATCGAATCACCAACTATGATGGCCGACCTAACCCTTCCCTCCTGGGCAGTAGGCCTTGGGGAGATATCCTCAGTGCGAAAGGATAATGCATCACCTAGAGAGCAGGTCCTTGCTACAGGATCCTTTCCTGCTACACCTGGTTGGTGCTCTCCCATCATGAGACCTTCTTCCTCCAAGGCAGCACCAGGGCTGCCAGTCTGAAGTTGGGACTTGACTACTATGTCCCTGAAGGTCTCATCTATATACCTCTCTGTCTGCCTCAGCTCCTCCAGGTCTGCCACTCTAGCCTCTAGAGATCGGACTCGTTCTCTGAGAGCAAGGAACTCTTTGCATCCTTAGGGTTAGTTTTGATTTTGTCCCCCTCCCACTTCCCACCCTTTTGGTTAAGATCTGGTTCCCCCCCTCCCCTCCTTCTTTCCTTGTTGTTTTTTGTGTCCCTTTGTTGCTTACCTTTGTCTTTTTCCTTTTGGTTTTGTCTCTTAGTGCTGTTTTGTCTTTCTCTCTGCCATGGCCACTGCTTCCGCCTCTGCTCCTGCAAAGAGTGCCCCTCTGCCTCCTGCCTCCGCTGCCCCCTCTCACCTCCTGGGAATGGTGGAGAGCGTGCTCGCCCCTTTCTAACCTTCCCAGGCAGAAGTGGGGAACCTTCCTGCTCCTGCAGCTGCCCGCTCCATCCCCTCACCCCACCCCTCCTCGGGGGTTGATGCTCCTCTCCCCCAACCCCCCTCAGGCGGCGGCATTGCGGGAGGGCGCGCCTCAGCTCACCATCCCCGCCCCCTCTCGTCTCCTGGGGGTGGCGGCGAGTGTGCTAGCCCCCTTTTCACCTTCCCAGGCGGAAGTGGGGAACCCTCCTGCCCCCGTGGCCGCCTGCTCTCTCCCCCTGCCCCACCCCTCCTTGGGAGTTGGTGCTCCACCCCTTCCCGTCCCCCTTCAGGCGATGGCCACAAAGGAGGCCGCCCCGCAGGTTATCACCGCTGCCCCCTCTCGCCTTATGGGAGTGGCGGCGTGCGTCTTGGCCCCGATATCGCCTCCCCAGGCGGAGGTGGAAGGCCCTCCTGCCCCGCGACCGTCAGCTCTGTCCCCCCGCCCCGTCCCTCTTTGGAGGTTGATGCTCCTCCTCCCCCCGCCCCTCCTAAGGCGACGGCCGCCGGCGCGAAGCCCGCTGGGAAGAGGGCGAGGAAGGCCAAGCATATCGCTTCGCCCCTCCCCTCTTCCAGCAGCTCCTCGGCAGCCACGCCTACCCCCTTCCACTTCACTCCCATCAGTGAACTCGTTGCGGAGGTCGGGACTATCATCGCCCCCCTCCCCTCTTGGGCAAGGGGCGACCCATTCTCCCCGCGGGCCGGGCCCGCTCTCCTCCTTCTCCTCCCCTGCCGCAGAGGGTGGCGAGCGCCACCTCTCGGCGGGCCAAGGCCGCTGCCGCTGTTGCGGCCGCCTCGCCCGCCGCTACCACCTCCCCTCTCGCGGCACCTCTTCCCCTTCCCTCCACCACTGCGGCCGTTAACATAGGCGGTCCCTCTGCCACGGCCATCGCCTCAACGACCTCTGGGGGCCCCGCGACGCCTCCACCCGCCTCTCCCCCTCCCGTCCCGTAGTAGCGCAGGCCAGTTACGCCGCTGCCGCGGCCAAGGGATCAAGTGCCAGAGGGCAGCCCGCCCTGCCGATGGACCTCTATTCCTCGGCGGCGGGTGAGCCTCCACCGCTGCTGCCCCTTCCTGGCAAGCAGGAGGCGGGTGAACCACCGCCGCCTCGGCCGGGGAGCCCCCTCCGCCGACCCCCACCGAGCCTGCCATTTTCACCGTGGTCCCCCCTCCCATCCAGACGGAGGGGGGCAGCTCGGTGGGTGAGGCGGAGGAACCTCGGACCATGGAGGCATCATTCCCCGACCTCCCTCCTCCTACCCTTTCTTCCCCGGCTCCGCAGATGGCGGGTGCGGTCGGGCCCATGCCTCCGGAAGGGGCCCCGGGGTCCTCGGGCCTGCCCCTATTGGAGCTGCGGTCAGGGCTTCTTCACCCCCTCCCTCCCTCCCCTTCCTCTCCCCCTCTCTCCAACCTGGAGGAGGGGGAGGTCCTTTCCCTTCCGTCCTCTTCTCCCCCTTCGGAGCGTGCTGCCCTCGAGCCCGCTCCATCATGTTCTCTTCCCAACCCCCAGACCCCCCTTTCCCTTCCTCCCCCTCCCTCCTCTCCCCTCCCTCCTACCCCTCTCCCTTTCACTCCTGCCCCTCTTGCACCCATTCTTTCTCCCATCCCCTCCCTCCTTTCTTTAGTTCACCCTCCCCGTCCCTCTTTCCCTGCCCCGGGTGGCCCGGCACCCGCCAGTGCGGGCCAGCGCCCTGCGGGGGTGGGAGGGAGGGTGAACGCGGTCGATCGTCCTCCTCCTGGAGGGACCGCCGGAGGAGCTCTCGATCCTGGAGAGCGTGCTCCGAGGTCCGCAGGAACAGGTCCCGGTCTCCTCCGAGGTCGGGGCCTGGGGTTTCTGCCGACGCGAGGAGGAGGGGGAGGGGGCGAGTGTGAGTGGGCACGTGGCCGAGGAAAGAGGGCCGTGCGTCGACACGGGACGTGCCGGCCTCTCGGCCCCCGCTCTCCCCCGTAGACAGCTCTGACCCCTTCCGCGATGGAGGTAGGTCTGCGCTCACGGCTCAGTCGGGGAGGGGGATGTGGAGTAGGCGGCTGTACCGCTCCCGAGCTGTCTCCCGCCCCGGCGAGGAGAGACTTTCTATCGGTCACGACCAATCATGCGTGCTTCGGCCGGCTCTGTGACGGGGCCGGTCGTGCGCGTAATGCCTGAAACCCCCTCTTCACAGAGAATGGCTTTCACGTTCTGCAGCTTTAACACCAACGGCTGCCAGACCGGGTTCCGCAGGCACTGGGTACTTTCCACCCTTAAGCGCAGCGGGTACTCGTTGACCTTTTTAAAAGAGATCCATACCACTCCGGACACTGAAGCGGCTTGGCGACTGGAGTGGGACGGCGAGATGGCCTTCAGTCACGACTCGGGAGTGGCTGGCGGGGTGGCCATCTTGATTTCGAGGGTCTCGCAGACGGAGGTGCTGAGCGTCGAGGCTGTCGTGCCGGGCAGGATACTGCACGTGAGGCTGAGGTTAGAGGGAAGCTGCATGGTGAATTGCGTCAACATGTACGCCCCTTGCGGCTCGGCCGAACAAACGGTATTCCTTCGTCAGTTGTCCGACCTCTTGGACTCGCTGGACCCCAACGAGGAACTGGTGCTCGGGGGGGACTTTAATGTCACCCTCGGCCCGCTCGATAGGGGGGGTGTACGCGAGTTCTACGGCACGCAGGCAGCCCTTCTTCTGGAGGCCGTCCTGCGTGGCGGTTTGGCAGATGTCTGGCGTGAGCAGCACCCGGACGCCTGCTCCGGCTTCACCTTTGTACGGGTGGTCGGAGAGCGTGTGTGTCGCTCCCGCATCGACCGGTGGTATCTGTCCCGTTGGCTGATGCACCGGGCCACGGAGTGCACGGTGGAGCCAGTCGCCCTCTCGGATCACCATATGGTGGTCCTGAGGGTCGTGCTCAGCCCCGCGCAGCCCAGGTCGACCCACTGGCACTTCAACAACATGCTCCTTCAGGGCAAGGAGTTGGTGGCGGCGGTGCGGGATTTCTAGGTGGACTGGCGCTTCCGGATGGCAGACTTTGCTTCTCTCGCTCAGTGGTGGGACGTGGGCAAGGTCCGTCTCCGGGTTCTCTGTCAAGAACGCGCCAGGGGCGTGAATGCCGAAGAGCGCCTTGCGATCCGTCGCTCTCGGGGGAGGTGATGGAGTGGGAAAGGCGCCTCGGCAAAGCTCGGGGACAAGGAGGCGAGCTGGCTGTGCTCCTCGAGGAGAAGAAATTGGCGCTGTGCCACCTCGAAGAGCAGCGAGGACGCGGGGCCTACGTGATGTCGCCCGTCCAGATCCTGCAGGAAATGGACCGCAGCACACCCTTCTTCTATGGGCTGGAGAGGCGGAGGGGCAACCGGAAGCAGATAGTGTGCCTGCTGGCTGCCGACTGGACCCCCTTCGACGAACCAAGTAAGATCAGGGCGGAGGCCCGTGATTTCTACGCGGCTCTTTTCCCCGGACCCGATCGATCCAAACGCTTGTCAAGCCCTATGGGAGGGGCTGCCGGCGGTGAGCGAGGTTAGCCGAGCCTGGCTCGACCTACCCTTGGGCCTGGGAGACCTCGTCGAGGATCTGTGCCGGTTGCCAAGAGGGAAGTCCGCGGGCATCGACAGGCTCACAGCCGAGTTCGTCTCTTTCTTTTTTGACGTCTTAAGGCCCGATCTCCTGTGGGTCCTAAACGAAGCCTCGAGACGGGATGCCTGCCCCTTTCTTGCAGGCACACGGTGCTCACCCTCCTGCCCAAGGCGGGGGACCCGCGCTGCCTCAAGAACTGGCGCCCCGTCTCCCTGCTCTGCACGGATTATAAGATTCTGGCCAAGGCGCACTCCCTGCGGCTGGCTTCCGTGCTGATGGAGGTGATCCACCCCGACCAGACCTACACGATCCCCGGATGCACTATTTTCGATAACATCTTTTTGGTCCGGGATCTCCTTCATCACGCCCGTAGGTCTGGTCTGTCGGCGGCCTTTTTGTCCCTCGATCAGGAGAAGGCCTTTGACAGGGTGAATCACGACTATCTCATGGGTACTTTGCGTGCGTTTGGTTTCAGACCCGGGTTCGTGGGGCACCTCCGCCTCTTGTACTCGAGAGCAGAATGTCTGGTTAAAGTCAACTGGTCCCTGGTGGCGCCTCTGGCGTTTGGGTGGGGAGTGCGTTAGGGGTGCCCCCTCTCGGGTCAGCTCTACGCCCAGGCGGCTCGTCGGTCTGGTGCTGCAAGAGCCTGAGCTGCGGGTCACCCTTTCGGCCTATGCCGACGACATGCTCCTGGCAGTTCAGGACGGGCTTGACCTGCAGAAAGTGCGTGACTGCCAGCAGGTCCATTCCGCCGCCTCTTCTGCTAAGGTCAACTGGACAAAAAGCTCCGGCCTCTTGGTAGGGCCGTAGGGGATGGACACCCATCTCCCTGCCCTGTCATGGGGCAGGGAGACCCTTAAGTATCTCGGTGTCCACCTGTCCGTCGTGGATGCCACCGCCTCCATTAACTGGAGAAGCTTGAAGCTCGCCTCGGGGCGTGGAGGGGTCTGCTGTGTCTGGTGTCCCTCCGGGGTCGGGCCTTGGTGGTGAATCAGCTGCTGGCGAGCATGCTGTACCACCACCTCACCGCCTCGAGTCCACCTCCGGAATTACTCGCCCGCACTCAGAAGAAGCTGCTGGACTTCTTTTGGGGTGGCGGGAAGCACTGGGTTTCCGCGGGGGTCCTGGCTCTCCCGTTGGGAGAGGGCGGTCACTGGCTCGTGTGCCTGAGAAGTCAGGTGCACACCTTCCGTCTACAGGCCCTGCAGAGATATCTGTACGTGGACCCCGCTCCATGATGGCGCCCGCTGGCAACGCATTTTTTGCGCCAGACGGGCAACCTGAGGTACGACTGGCAGCTGTTGGTCCTTGACCCACGCAGCTTCACCCCCAAGAGGCTCTCGCAGCTGCCGGGATTCTACCGAGAGATGCTGAAGGCTTGGCTGCTGCTGGGACTGACCAGGGGGTTGCCGAGCAGGCCGGGCGCCCTCCTGGGGGAGCCCCTCCTGCATAACCGCGCTCTCGGTTTGGTGGGGCTGGAGGAGAACGCCAGTCTGCGATGCTACCTGGTCGGTGCCCAGGTGACCAAGGTCGGGGATATGCTAGATGCCCCACCTCAAGTCGTTGGCCACATTCTCAAGTTTGTGCCCGACGCTCTCCGTATTCTAGCGAGAGGCGGGCCCCGCTGCAGCCCGGGGCTCCCTGCCCGACTGCACCCCCTGGCCCCCCGGCGCTGATTATAGGGCCCAGGTTTGCCGAGGATGGTGGGCCCCCTTGCAGAGCTGATGTTCCTCCTTGCACCCACAGTCTTAGCAGGCTGTGGGAACTGCCCGTAGCGGACTTCCGGACCGTGTCCCGTAGAGTCCTGGGCCGGCTGGTGCTACATACCGTGCATCGCCTCGCCCTCGCCCCGAGGCCCGACACTCCCTGGCGGGAGGTGTTGCCGCTGAGGGGCGGGGGCAGGAGCGGTCCTCGCTGGGGATCGTTCTATTCTGAGCTGATCCCCGGCTACGAAGGGGACCGCTCCTGGAGGTTGGTGCACGGGGCCGTGGCCAACGGCCGGTTCAAGGCACGGGTTTTCCGGGAGGATCCCTCCTGTCCGTTCGGCTGCGGGCAGGAGGAGGACCTCTTCCACCTGGGGCTTCAGTGCCCCAGGCTCACCCCCTTCCTGTCCTTTTTGAAAAGGTTTATTTTTGGGTTTTTGGTTACATTTCACCCCGCACCACCTCATTTACGGGCACGCACTGAGGAGGGGAACTCTACGCCAGAGGGACGCCTTGGTCAACTACCTCCTGTCCACCGCCAGTCTGGCGGTTGCGGCAGGAGATGTTGGCCGAGGGTCGGTCCCTCGAGTGCGAGGTCCTCTCCCATTCAGTGCGCGCCCGGCTAAAAGCGGAGCACTTCTGTGCGCTGTCCGCCGGGTGGGTGGAGGAGTTTACCCGCCGGTGGGCAGTGGAAGAGGTGCTCTGCTCCCCTCCCCTCCCTCCCCTTTTTGAGTTAGTCCTTTAGATTTAAGTTCTTTGTGTTAGAGTTATGTTTTATTTTGTGTACTTTTTGGGTGTCCTTTCCCCCTTCCCCTCCCTCCCCTCACCCCTCGCTAAGGACCAAAGCGAAGGGGGTGAGGGGTTCCCTCCCCCTCCCCTGTTCCCTTTCGGGATCCCTTCCCCTCCCCCATTTTTTAGCCGGCGACCCCCTCCCTTTCCATGCCCCATCCCCCGCCTTGTTGGCGGATATTGCGGGCCCCCTACCTCAGGGGTTGCCCCCCCCTTTTTTCTTTCTTTTTTCCTTTTTTTTTCTCCCTCCCATTCTTGTTCCCCCCCCCACCCCCCCCTTGTTGCGGGGGGGGGGTGTCAGCTGCATCGCCGGTTTCGAGGCGTGCAGCGTTTCGAGGCATGGACGGCAGTGCCTTCCGGCCAGATGACTGCGGTGGCTCCAGGTGAGAGAGTGTATGTTCTCTTCCGCACCACGGACTTGAGGTAAATAGGGAGTGAGGGTGTTGAGGCCACGTATACCACCGTGTGGCCTCTCTTCTTTTTGTCACCCCCCCCTTCCCTTCCTCTGTCCTACAATTTTTAGCCCCCAGTGCCCTCCCTAGGGGGCGCTGGGGTTATGAGACTTCTTCCCTCTTTTGTTGTCCCTTTTCTCTTTTTTCTTTAAGGGGGCGGGGCGGCCTTTGGCCGCCCCGCCTCCTTCCCCGCCCACAATAGTAGGCCTCGAGTGGGCCCTGAACAACACCGAAGGCCTCCCAGGCCGTGGAGCAGGATCCGTACAATTGCTCAGGCGAGGCCCTGGCTTCAGAGCGGCCTCCAGAAAAAGGTGAGATGCCTCCTGTGGCACAGCTACAGGAGGAATCGTAACAAAAGGGAGTTGTGAGTGCATTTCAAGATGGCCATTCTTGAGCTTTGTGATCCCCTTGTGATGACTCCATGTTCGTCCTCAACCATGATTAAATATATTTCAATGCATTAACTTTAGATGACTCCAGCACCACACTACGTTTGCTGTGCGACTTCTTTAGTGGCATTTTTGGATGTGAGCCTTGGCGTGAGATTCTTCCTATAAAGTATTGTTCTGTGCTGAGTGGTAATTGTTTGTAGAATTTAATACATGTAACATTGACATTGTAATTTTGATACTAGATTTAAGATATAGTTAAAATGGGGAAATAATTCCCTTTTCCAGACAGCTTACAAATCTCAGATCCTGAAAGAAATGAATAAGGAATGCAATGTGTTTGGTTGGTTGTTGAAAGTTGTGCAATATAGCATGCTGTACATTCTAATAAATGAAAAGCTGTTGATTTCCAAATAACACTGATGTACGTTATTTTCCCTTGGCTCCCCAGCTATCATAATCCATTATAAGTGACCCAACTGAAGGAATTTCTCAGAATACATATTTGTAAGCCCCCTTTGCCTTACGGGATACTCAGGGATGGTCAAATTCAGTACCTAAAGCTGGAAGGACTGACCTTTTTATTCAATTAGCACCAGCTCTTCAAACTCAAAACAAAACAAAAAAAAAGTGTGCAGTCTATCCTCCAAATCAAAGGAGTTGGGAAAGAGGAGAGAATTTATTGAGCTCATGTTGGAGGAGATTTTTGAAGTCTTTCTGAGAGCTGGTGTATTACACATTGCTTTTTATGTCATCATATGGCTGTTTCATACACCCTACTAGTTGTACATTTGGTTTCTTTTTAGCTGTATGTAGTTGAGTTTATTCTGGTGCCTTTGGGGCCTATCACAGTCACATAACATTTCACTTTGGTAACTCAAGATGACAAACAGTAGGGAAACAGTCTAATTATTCACTGTATATGAACTGTTGCTGTTTCCATAGGATTCATTTTATATGGAGGCAGAATCTTTAGCATACAATGACATAAAACCAGTCTCTATACGTCCATTCAAAACAATACTTTTATTCATAATCTGCTTCTTGTACTTTTTTCAGCACTTCAAAGTGGATTACATTCAGGTACTGTAGGTATTTCCCTATTCCCACAGGGTTTACAATCTAAGTTTGTACCTGAGGCAATGGAGGATAACGTGTCTTACCCAAGGTCACAAGGAGCACCAGTGGGACTTGAACCATGGTCTCCTGGTTCATAGCCCACTGCTCTAACCACTAGGCTACTCCTCCACTACTTATTCAATACTTATTCAGTTCCATTAAGTAATATTTATTCAGTATGCTTGAACCTTACAGTTGTGCAGGAGGTGGACCCTTGGGCCGAGGTGGGGTTGATGCTATCTGCAGGGCAAGCCCTACGGGTCTCCACCATCGGCAGGTGGAGCTGGGTGATTGACGGTGGCCGGCTGGAGCTTTGCCAATACCAGCCTTTGTTCCCCGCAGGTTGAGCCCTTGGGTACCGGGGCCGACTGGACTTAGGTGGGCCTCCGTCCGAGGTCTTCTCAGGGATGATGAGGAGGTCAGCTAGGGGCCAGCAGCGGTCTGATCTGGACAAGGCAGAGACCTGGAAACCCTGGCACCATTGAGAACAGGGGGCAGACAGGGGGCGCCGAGTAAGAACAGGCCAAAGCCTGAGAGGTCAAGTCCAGAGTGAGTTCAAGCGGAGCATCATAGAACAGGCTGAAGTCAGGGCAGGTGGCAGGAAAGGAAGAGTGGCAAGACAAGCACGGGTCAAAACTGGAAGTCAGATGGAGACGTAGCAGAGGTCAAAGCCAGGAGCCAATCAGTAACGTGGTCAGACGAAGCAGAGGTCAAAGCCAGGAGTGAATCAGTAACGACAAGCAGGGTAGACACGGAACACAGGAGCAGGAATGGATACCAGGAACAGGAACACAGACGAATCAGGAACCAAGAACACGGAGGAAACACAGGAGCAAGCAACTAAGCACACGACTAGCGTGGAGACCTGTTGTTGAGGCAAGGAAGCACTAGCTGGTCCTGGCCTTAAGTACTGGGACCCAATGATGACATCATCCGGGGCCGCGGGTTGGATTCCCGCCGTGGCCCCTTTAAAGGTAGACCTGATGCGCGTGCGCTGCCTAGGGAGGGGCATGGCACGAGACGGTGGCATCTCCCCGCGGACCACACAGGGAGGCCTTCCGCGGAGCTTGACATCTGCTGTGGAGCTAGGAGCATGGGGAGCAGCCTGGACTCTGAGGCGGTGGCCCACAGCTGCAAGGGAGGCAGAACCAGGCGCTGGAGTGTTGTCTGTCGGTCTCAGATGGCTTCGCCCAACATGCCTCACCTCTATTTCCGCCTTCTCCACCAGCCTTGGGAGAATGGCGTCCGTAGCATCTCCGGTGTCCCCGGAGCGACTTTGGCGCGGCGTCCCGCCATGTTGTACCTGAGGCCTCCTAGGGCACGCGCGTGTGCACGCCTCACATCTTGTAGCAGTTTGGCGCAAACCTCGGGGGCGTCCCCCCTTGAGTGATGTCACTGCTTCCCACTACAAAAGGTTGCCCATTTGCTGACTCTTGCCAAGTTAGCAACGGATTGGATTCGTTCCGGTCTGAAGCTGCTCTGCCACTTTTGCTGCTGCTGGAAGCTTTCTACACCCTCCGGGGTTCTATTAACTTGGGTTCCCGCTCTTCGGGGGCCCTTTTGCTTATTTCCATGTGCCTATCCAGAATCCAGGTACTCGCTGCTCGAGGGCCTGTGTGTCTTTCCTGGTGCCTGCTACTAATTTTTCAACCTGCTGGAACACTACCTTTAAGCTACAGAGAGTGAGTATTACTTCTCTGTCTGTTCATCTACAGCTCCTCGTTGTCTATCTACATCGGGCCCTACACCACCATTGTGGAACGGGTCTCCTCTGCCGAGGATCACAGACTGTTACCACCTATCCTCTCTCTACTGCTTATTGGGAACTCTATCTATTCAGCTACAAGGGAGTGTGTAATAACATCTGCCAGTCTGTCTCTCCTACAGCGCCTCACTGGATATCTGCATTGGGGCCTTATACCACCACTGTAGGACAGGTCTCCTCTGCCAAGGATCACAGACTGTTGCTATCTAATCCACTCTCTACTGCCACCTCTGGTGAACTATACAAGCTGCATAATAAAGATATATTCTTGGAGTTTGTGCATCTGAGTGTAGCCTGGTGCAACAGTTCCCTACGGGGTTCCTCCCCATGGGAGACACTATCACTGTTTCCCCTGAGAATCCACCAAATACCTCGATATCATAGCATGGAGCAGGCAAATGGGAGTAAAGGGCCTGGCCGCGGACCTTCCGCGGCCGGCACACACAACAGCCCTTATTCCCCCCCTCTTGGAGGTCTGGGTTTGCCCGGAGGAGGCTTTTGTCCAAGATGTTGTGCGCTGGCTCCCAAGAGTTTTCTTCTGGGCTGTAACCTTCCCATGAGAAGAGGGACTCCCACAGACGGCCCCTACAGCGGACATCAAGGACCTCTTGGACCTTGTAGGTAGTATCGACTCAGCGACCAGATGAGATGGTTCAGGTGCCTTACGGGAAGGCCAAGAAAGAATCACCGGTTTGAACAAGGACTCATGGAATGTTTTATGGATGCCAAGAGTCAGTGGTAATCGGAGCTGATAAGTGACTGGTCTAATATGATGGTTGACCGGAAATGGTCCAATGTATCTAGGTGCAAACCTTTGGGAAGGTACTTTGAGGCGAATGTATCGCGTACTCAGCCAGACCTTCTGTCCAGGTTGAAATTCAGGAGCAGGACGTCGATGAGCGTCCATGGACATTTTGGCCTGAACCAAATGGAGGTTTGTCTGGTTCTAAAGAGCTTTAAGGGCATCAGCAATGGTCTGAGCGGCTGGCGAGGGCACATTCAGCGGGATAGGTAACAAAGGGAATGGCTGCCGGCCATAGACAATGGCGATACCCCTGTAGCAGTGGTGATGTGAGAGTAGTGGAAAAACTCTGCCCACGGGAGAAGTTCTGCCCAGTTGCCCTGCCGATCATTGATGTAGGCACGTAAAAAGTTTTTCAAGGAATGGTTCATGCGTTCAGCTTGACCGTTGGCCTGTGGGTGGTAAGCAGTAGTGAGGCTGATGTTGATGCCAAACTTGCTGCACAGGGCGCGACAATAACAGGCAACAAACTGGGAACCTCTGTCCAAAGCTATATCCTTGGGTAGGCCATGCAGACGGAACACATGGAGGAAAAAGAGGCATGCTAGTTCTGGAGCTGATGGTAGGCCAGGCAGAGGAACAAAATGGGCTATTTTGGAGAACCTATCAATGATGATCCATATGACCGTGTTTCCTTTTGATGGAGCTAAATCCACAATGAAATCCGTGGAGAGGTGTGTTCATGGCTCCTCCGGAGCAGGAAGTGGTTGGAGAAGGCCCCAGGGTCGACCAACCTGGGGCTTCTGCTGGGCACACGTGTTGCAGGAGTCAACATAGGCTCTAGTGTCAGTGGGCCACCAGAAGAATCACTGGAGAAGACAGAGTTCACGCCCATCCTGGGTGACCGGGAAACTTTGAATCATGTGCCCAACGGAGAACTCTCTCACGGAGCCGGCGAGGAACGACGGTTTTCCCGGCTGGTACTGGAAAGGTGGCTGATAAGTGGATACATGCGGGATCAATAATGTGGCTAGGCTCTTCAGGGACATCTTTGGGTTCAAAGGAGCGAGACAAGGCATTCACCTGGAGGTTCTTCTTCGCAGGGCAATACCATAGTTCGAAGTTAAACATGGAAAAGAATAGCATCCAGCGGGCCTGGCGAGCATTAAGGTGCTGGGCATGACTCAGGTGTTCAAGGTTTTTGGGATCAGTAAAAATTGTGAACTTGTGTTGAGCACCCTCTAGCCACTCCTCCAAGGCAAGCTTGACTGCAGGTAACTCCCGATTGCCGATATTATAATTCTGTTCTGTGGGGGGGAACTTGCGGGAGAAGAAGGAACATGGAGTTAGGCTTCCCTGCATTGAGTGCTGGCTCAAGACCGCCCCAGCCCCTATTGAGGAGGCGTCTATTTTGACTATGAAGGGGCGGTTTGAGTCCGGGTGTCGCAAACAAGATCCAGTGAGGAAGGCATCTTTGAGACGTTGAAAAACAGCAAGGGCCTCAGGGGACCAGTTCCAGGTGTCGCAGCCTTTGCGAGTCATAACCATGAGACTAGCTGCCAGGGTCGAGTAATTAGTGATGAAATGGCGGTAATAATTTGTGAATCCTAGGAATCACTGTAGTGCCCGAAGGCCCACTGGCTGGGGACATTCTTGTATTCCTGTAAGTTTATCTAGGTCCATGGAAAACCCTCGTTGAGAAATGATATATCCTAAGATGGGTAGACTGGATTGCTCAAAGAGACATTTGTCCAACTTGGCAAAGAGATGGTTCTCACGAAGATGTTGGAGCACCGTGTGAATATCAGCACGGTGGGTAGCTAAGTCCTTGGAAAAGACAAGGATGTCGTCAAGGTATGCGACAACTTTGATGTACAGGAGGTCCCAGAAAATCTCATTGATCATTCGCTGGAATACAGCAGGGGCATTACAGAGCTGAAAGGCATTATCAGGTATTCGTAATGCCCATCCCTAGTATTAAAAGCTGTTTTCCAGATGTCGCACCAGGTTATAGGCTCCTCATAAGTCTAGTATAGTAAAGATGGAAGCCCCTTGAAGGCGATCAAACAACTCAGAGATCATAGGTAGAGGATACTTGTCTTTGCGAGTTATGACGTTCAGGCCACGATAGTCAATACACGGCCTCAAGGACCTGTCCTTCTTCATGACAAAGAAAAGTCCCGTTCCAGCGGGAGAGGTCGAAGGTCAAATGAACCTTTTGCCAGGTTCTCTCAGATATAGTCCGTCATGGCACGGATCTCAGGCTGTGACAACGGATAGGACCAGCCACAAGGAGGTGTGGTACCTGATAGGAGTTTGATAGGGTAATCAAACTTACAGAGAGGCAGAAGGATATCAGCCTTCTGTTTGTTTATTTATTTATTTTATTTATTAACTTTTATTTACCGACATTCGTGAAGCACATCATGCCGGTTTACAAAGAACTCAATTGGAAGATACAGTATAACGATATAACAAATATGACATTGTTTAGAGAAGACATCCTCAAAATCTGCGTACGGAGCAGGGATGCCAGAGGTAGTGGTCGCAAGAGAGACTGTAGGAGGTGGTACCACCTTTTTCAGACAGGGCTGTTGACAAGCTGGGCTCCATTCTGTGAGCTGGAGCATTCCCCAATCAATCTGGGGGGTGATGCTGGAGCAAAGGCAATCCTAGAACCACTGTGTGAATAGATTTTTCTAAGATGAGGAGTTCCACCTCTTCTTCATGGAGAGCACCGGTGAGAAGGCGAACTGGCTCAGTCACCAAGAAAATTCGGCCAAGCAACGGCTCACCGTAAATGGAGGCAATACATAAGGAAGTTTCCAGGGAATGGGTAGAAATACCCAAAAGTTGTACTAGGTCTTTGAGAATAAAGTTCCCCCCTGCTCTGGAGTCTATCAGAGCAAGGACAGGGAAGGAATGGGAGTCGCATGTTAAGGTAACTGGTAGAGTCAACTGGGGGGCCGGTGAAGTAGCGCCCAAGTTCAGGACCCCTACTGAACTTAGGCCCGGAAGTTTCCCGGACGGACTGGACAAGTCTGGAGACGGTGACCGGGAGCTCCACAATATAGGCATAGGCCTGACTGCTTCCGCTGGAGGCACTCCTCCGGGGACAAATGCCTACAGCCCAACTGCATAGGCTCTTTCGCTTTAAAGATAGGTGGGGTTCCACCGGAGACAGAACCCGTGGTGGGTGGTGAGCGGGAGCGCTCCAAAGTGGTTCGTCTGGGTGTCCGTGCCTCACGGTGGTGCTTCTGGAGGCGATGGTCGATGCGGCCTGCCAAGTCGATGAGGTCCTCAAGGGAGGATGGGAGCTCGCGGGCCACTAGTTCATCTTTGAGTTAGGAAGATTGCCTCTGAGCTATCTACCTGGATGAGCTATCTTCTTGCCAGGATAACTCTGTAGCAAGAGTTCAGAATTCAATAGTATAATCGTATAGGGCCCATTGACCTTGCCGAAGATGAAGAAGATTGGTGCTTGCCACAGCCTGTCTTCCAGGATCATCAAAGGTCCGACGGAAGACAGCCACAAAGTGAGATAGCTCTTGTAGGAGCGAGTCCGAACACTCCCACAGAGGAGAAGCCCATGCCAACACCTTACACTCCAGTCGAGACAGGATAAAGGTAACCTTCATGAGTTCATCTTGGAAGATTGACAGCTGCAGAGCAAACTGCATGTAGCATTAGTTGATAAATCCTCTGTAGAGCCTGGAGTCCCCAATGAAATGAGGCGGAGCTAGTAGGGCCAGCAGAGCCCTGGAAGGCAAGGGAGACGGCTGTTGGCTGGCTGGAGCAGGTACCGGAACTAGGTGACCTGATTGGGCATCAAGCCGGGCATGGAGACCCTCGATGGAGGAGGCCAGTGCCTCGAGAAACCACTGTTGCTCTTGCACCTTGGAAGCCAGCCCTGGGATGGCCTGGAGGGCGGACGGCTCCACCGAGTCCATGGCCTTGGCAACCTGTTGCGCAGGAGGTGGACCCTTGAGCCGAGGTGGGGTTGATGCTACCTGCAGGGCTAACCCTACGGGTCCCCACCATCAGCAGGCGGAGCTGGCTGACTGACGGAGGCCGGCTGGAGCTTCGCCAATACCAGCCCTCGTTCCCCGTAGGTTGAGCCCTTGGGTACCGGGACCGGCTGGACTTAGGTGAGCCTCCGTCCGAGGTCTTCTCAGGGATGATGAGGAGGTCAGCTAGGGGCCAACAGCGGTAGTAGTAGTAGGTGGTCTGATCTGGACAAGGCGGAGACCTGGAAACCCAGGTGCCAATGAGAACAGGAGGGAGACAGGGGGCACTCTAGTAAGAACAGGCCGAAGACTGAGAGGCCAAGTCCAGAGTGAGTTCAAGCGGAGTGTTGTAGAACAGGCTAAAGTCAGGGCAGGCAGCAGGAAAGGAAGAGTGGCAAGACAAGCACAGGTTAAAACCGGAAGTCAGCTGGAGAATGGTCAGGCAAGGCAAAGGTCAAACCAGGAGACGGGCAGGAAACGTAGTCAGACGTAGCAGAGGTCAAAGCCGGGAGTCAATCTGTAACGACAAGCAGGGTAGACACGGAACACAGGAGCAGGAACGGATACCAGGATCAGAAACAGGAACACAGATAAATCAGGAACCAGGAACACTGAGGAAACGCAGGAACAAGCAACTAAGCACACGACTAGGGTGGAGACTTGCTGCCGAGGCAAGGAAGCATTGGCTGGGCACGGCCTTAAGTACCAGGACCCAGTGACGACATTATCCGGATTGGATTCCCGCCGCGGCCCCTTTAAAGGTAGAGCTGATGTGCACGTGCCTAGGGAGGGGCGCATCGCGAGATGGCGGCATCTCCCTATGGACCACGCGGGGAGGCCCGCCGCGGAGCTGAGACATCCGCTGCAGAGCTAGGAGCATGGGGAGCGGCCTGGACTCAGAGGCAGCGGCCCACGGCCGCAAGAGAGGCTGAACCTGGCATTGGAGCAGGCAAACGGGGGTAAGAGGACCTGGCCGCGGGCCTGCTGCAGCCGGCACACACAACACTTATTTATTTATTTATTTATTGTTTTTGTTATACCGAGTTTCATGATAGGCATCACATCAACCCGGTTTACAAATAACAAGGAGTGTAAAGCATAACGTAACGTAAAAAACAATATTTTCAATAAGAACCTTGAACTTTAAATACAGTGAATCAGAAAAAGGGAGAGGGAAAGTTACAAAAAACAAGGAAAATAAACTTGGGATGGAAGGGGAGAAATTGAACAGCACAATATTTACATTTCAGCCTATTGATACATTAGAATAGCAAGTGAAAAAATAAGACTATGAAACGGTACATAGGTAATCAAATGAATAAATATGACAGTTGTGAATGGTAATAGTATGATAAATATTCAGCAGGAATTAGTGAGAGAGGGTTTTGAGGTTGGTTGATTCGTGTTTACATTCCATTATTGCATACGAGTTAGTGCTAGTGAGAGGAGGTTTTATTCAAGGCTTGGAAATGCTTTTTTGAAAAGCCAAGTTTTTAGTCTTTTCCTAAATGTTAAAGAGCATGGCTCTTGTCTCAAATCAGGTGGGATCGAGTTCCAGAGAGCTGGACCTGCTGATGAGAAGGCTCTGAGACTCAAGGATTTATGTTGGTAGGTTTTGGCCTTTGGAATTTGGAGTGACTCTTTGTAGTGTTCCCTGATAGGCCTGGCGGAGGTGAATTTTTTAAGTGGTATTTGTAGGTCAAGTTGCGTGTGTTGGTTGATAGTTTTGTATATGATGTTAATGGTTTTGTACATGATTCTATAGTGGATCGGAAGCCAATGGAGGTTTTGAGAATAGGTGAAATGTGGTCAATTTTCCTGGAATTTGTAAGGACTCTGGCTGCAGAGTTCTGAACCATTTGTAAAGGTTTGGTGTAAGAAGCTGGGAGGCCTAATAGTAATGAATTGCAATAATCTAGTTTGGAAAAGATTATTGCTTGCAAGATTGTTCTGAAGTCCTGAGTGTGAAACAGCGGTTTTATTCTTTTCAGGATATGTAATTTGTAGAAGCAATCTTTGGTGGTTTGGTTAATGAATGTTTTGAGGTTGAGACGATTGTCTAGGATGGCTCCTAAGTCTCTTACGTGGGTTGTTTGAAGGAGTGTGGGTGGTTTAGGATGTGTGTTATTGTTTTCCGGTGATATGAGCAGGAATTCTGTTTTCGAAGCATTGAGTACAAGGTTTAGACTGTTGAGGAGAAGTTTAATTTCTAATAGGCAACTGTCCCAGTATTCCATTGTTTTTGAGATTGATTCTTTTATAGGGATTACGATCTGTACGTCTGCAAAAAGGAAATGTTTCAGGCTTAATTTTGTTAGTAGTTGGCAGAGTGGTAGCAGGTAGACATTGAAAAGGGTGGGTGAAAGTGATGATCCTTGCGGCACTCCTCTATTAGAAGGGTGGTATTGGGATTCTTTATTATGAATTTTGACTCTGTATCCTCTGTTTTCTAGAAATGTTTTGAACCAGTTTAGTGTGGCACCTGTTAAACCAATGTTTGCCAGCTGTTTTAGAAGAAGGGCGTGGTTGACGGTGTCAAAGGCCGCCGAGAAGTCAAGGAGGATTAGAAAATATGCTTGGCCTTTATCAATACCAGAGAGTAGGTAGTCCATGAGTGAAATTAGTAGCGTTTCGGTGCTTGCGGCTTTGCGAAAACCATATTGGTTTGGGGACAGAATACTGTGGTCCTCTAGGTAGTTGGATAGTTGGGTGTTTACCAGTTTTTCCATGATTTTAGCTATAAATGGTAGGTTGGAAATAGGGCGGAAGTTGTTGGGATCACATGCATTTAGATTTGGTTTTTTTAGCAGTGGCTTGATTGAGGCAGTTTTTAGGTCATCTGGGTAGATGCCATGTGATAAGGAGCAGTTTATAATATCTGCTAGGGTTTTTGCTATTGTGTCCGGGATAAGAAGAAGCATTTTGGTAGGGATTTGATCAAATGGGTGTGATGACGGTTTCATTCTTTTTAATACATTTTGTATCTCTGTGATTGTGATGGGTTCAAAGGCATTAAGCTGGATGTCTTTATTTTGGGGAAGATATGTGTTATCTGGAGACGTAGTGTTTGGAATCAGCTGATTAAGGAGATCCGATATTTTTTTGTTAAAATGAAGAGCCAATTCGTCTGCTTTAGTCTGGGCTTGTTCGGGTGGTATATCTGGAGTGATAGGTTTAGTGAGGCTGGAAACGAAGGCGAATAGAGCTTTTGAGTCAAAGCTGAGATGATGAACCTTTCGGGCATAGTAGTCTCTTTTGATTTTCAACGTGGTACTTTTGTAAAGATGGAGTGATCGTTTGTAGTCAGAGAGTGAGGCTGGTGAAGGGGCTTTGCGCCATTTTCTTTCTTTTTGCCGAAGTAATTGTTTGAGTTTTCGTAGTTCATCATTATACCAGGGTTGACATTTGGATGTATTAGCAGACCTTGTTTTGGTTGTCAGTGGGCAGAGAGTGTTTGCTATAGATTTTGTTATTTTGGACCAGGATTGGAGGGCAGCGTTAGGGGTAGATACTTCAATGAGTGGTAGATCCGAGGTTAGAGCTTTACTTAGATGTTCAGAGTTGCAAGGTTTTCTGTATAGGAAAGAGAGTCTTGAGTTGAGTTTGGAGTCTGATCGAGGTAAGGAAAAACTGGTGGAGATTAGAGAATGATCTGACCATGGGACTTTTTTGCAATTTGGTTGTTTTGTAAGAGAAATACCAGTGTTTGTAAAGAGTAGATCGAGCGTGTGGCCTGCTTTGTGGGTGGGTTTATTGATTTGTTGTCTGAATCCCATCGCTGACAGTGCGGTGAGGAGGGCTTCACAGTTTGTAGAGAGGGGAACTTTGTCAACATGTAAATTGAAGTCACCCAGGATTATAGCAGGGGAGTCAAGATTGAGATGCAGAGTTATGGTTTCGATGATAGGAGAGGAGTCTGACTCTAGTAAGCCTGGCGGGGCGTAGACTAGCAGGATTTGGAGTTGTTCTGATTTGAACAATCCTAGTTCTAGTTTAGTTACTGTACTGATGGGGTGGTGTGAGAACCTTAAGGATTTTTTTGCAGCTAGGAAGATACCCCCTCCTCTTTTTTTTTTGTCTTGGGATGGAGAAGAAATCGTAAGTCTGCGTTGGTAATTGGTTAATGAGTGTGATGTCCGTGGATTTGAGCCATGTTTCTGTTATGGCGCAAACGTCTGGGGTTGTGTCCTGCAGTATGTCGTTGAGTATAAGAGTTTTGTTGGTGAGAGATTGGGCGTTGAATAGGATTATGGTGAATAGGGTGAGGCCTAGTAACTGTGTAGTGGGGGAAATCATGATTGGGATGAGTGATTTGTAGGTACGTGGTCGGTAGTACATTATTGTTCAGGTTGGATCGGTGCTGGATGAGTGCTACCGGAGCTTGGATGTGCTGCTAGAGACTGGATGTGTGCTTCTGTAGCCTGGATGAGTGCTGCTAGAGATTGGATGCGTGCCGCTGGAGACTGGATGAGTGCTGCTGGATGAGTGCTGCAGGAGACTGGATGAGTGCTGCTGGTTGAGTGCCTCTGGGGACTGGATGAGTGCTGCAGGAGACTGGATGAGTGCCGCTGGAGACTGGATGAGTGCTGCAGGAGACTGGATGAGTGCTGCTGGTTGAGTGCCTCTGGGGACTGGATGAGTGCTGCAGGAGACTGGATGAGTGCTGCTGGTTGAGTGCCTCTGGGGACTGGATGAGTGCTGCAGGAGACTGGATGAGTGCTGCAGGAGACTGGATGAGTGCTGCTGGTTGAGTGCTGCAGGAGACTGGATGAGTGCTGCAGGAGACTGGATGAGTGCCGCTGGAGACTGGATGAGTGCCGCTGGATGAGTGCTGCTGGAGACTGGATGGGTGGATGTGTGATCGCTGGATGGATGGATAAGGGTGGGTAATGGCTCTTGCTCTGGGACGCTCCAAGGAGCGCACTAAGGGGCAGGCCCCTTAGGTTGCGCTCCTTCGGGTGCGCGACGCCTGGTGCGCGACGCCCCAGGGAGTGTCTGCAATTTAAGGGCCTGAAAACAGTGCTGGGCTAGACGGCTGGGTTGGGGGTGGGAGCAGTATCACTCACCACATGGTCCTGCTGCTTCTCTTTATTTTGCAGGTTTCTGAGCCCTCTTGTCTCTTTTTTTCTATTAATTTCCCGGTTCACTGTTCACTGCTGGCTCACAGAAGGGAGGGGTGAGCGGGCTCTTGCCCCGACTGAGCTGTGCCGACCGCACGAGCCCCTGCAGTGGAGGAGGACAGAGACTGAGAAAGGATCCTGGCAGAAAGAGGGACGCCCAGGGAAGCGTCTGTAATTTAAACGCCTGAAAACAGTGCTGGGCTGGGGGTGGGAGCAGTATCACTCACCACGTGGTCCTGCTGCTTCTCTTTATTTTGCAGGTTTCTGAGCCCTCTTGTCTCTTTTTTTCTCTTACTAATTAACTTACTAATTAACAACACTTCATACTATTAATATTAAATCTCACGACTTACAGCAGTGATACTCAATCTTTGTCAGTCGTGACACTCACTTAGCAAGCTGAGTCTCAAAGCACTGTTGTCTTACTTTATTTATTTGGCCCTTCAAATGTAAACATTGTTCCATTTTATTATGTGTAGTTCTAAAATGTTGTGATGTTATGAACCATGCTGGAGGTCATGGACAGCCATATGTAGCTCTGAGCCACATGCTGAGTAACACTGACTTATGAGGTTTTACAAATCAGTTCCTTAAAAATGCTTTGTAATACTTACCAGTGCAGATACACTTATTCCACCTGCAGACTCTCCAAATATGGTCACGGATTCTGGATCACCCCCAAAATGTTCAATGTTCTCCTGAATCCAATGTAAACCTGCAAGTTGGTCCAGCAATGCCCAGTTGCCACGAGCATGTTTATCCCCACTACTAGAAGCAGAATGAAGAAAATACTCTTCTGAAGAAACCATTAGACATGTCAGTATTAAATAGGACATGCATACCTCACTCCCCCTGTTTCTTTTGAGCAGAGTTAATCTGATTAAGATGGAAATTCTACCGAGATTGATTTACCCCTTTATGTATCTCCCGTGCGATGTACCAAGAAAGGTTTTTCAACTGTTAAGGGGGGACTTGGCCAGTTTTATTTGGCAGGCAAGACCACCTTGTTTAAAATATGACTTGTAAAGCCACAGGAGGCAGGAGGGCTTGTACTTCAAACTTTATGTGGTACTACTGGGCCTATTGACTCTCACCTGTCTCTGGACTTGGGTGGGAACAGATGAGGCAAAGACATGGTTATCCTTAGAGGAAGATGGAGTACACAGGTGTAGTTTGGCCTCTCTGTTGCATATGCCCCCATCAGCCACAGCCAGTCACTATAGCAGAGCAGTTCACCAACATCCCATTGTAGTGCATACTCTTATGGTTTGGAGGGTGGTGAGTCATAATCTTTGTCCTCAAGCGACCAATTGGTCATTTTTAACTTCCTTGGTGTGTAACCCACACCTCTCATTACATATGTTTTCTCCTGACATTAATGTATGGTCTTTGAAGGGGTTGAGGTTTTTAGGTCAGTTGGCAGATGAAGGCCGTATCAAATCCTTTAAGGAATTGAGGGAGGATTTTGACATTCCTTCTTTAACCCCATGCTTATATGTTTGTATACGAAAAGATGTCTCGGCTATAATAAGAGATAAGCCAGAGATCGAGGAGGCTGAGGGGATTGAAGGCCTTTTAAGTTTTAGGAAACCCTCGAAAAACTTTATAGCTGTTCTCTATAAGACTTTCCGAGGTACCCTCTGTGAAAAGGTCACTACTCCCAAGCTTATCTGGATATGGAATGAGGACTTGAATATGACATTGGAGAGCAAGGATTGGAAGTCTATTTGGGGAGCCTCATGTCATATTACTTTGTGTTACAAGGGGCAGGAGATGCAATATAAACTGTTGTACAGAATTTTTCGCACTCCTGTTTTCTATGCTAAGTTTAGTAATGTTAATGACACCTGTTGGCAGGACTGTGGCTTCTCAGGTACTTTTTATCATATGTGGTGGGAGTGCCCCGTAGTGCAAGTGTTTTGAAGTTGGGTGGCGGACCTTATTTTAAGGATTTATGGTCAGACATTGCGGGTGAACTATGCGCTTCTTTTGTTAGGACGATGGTCCACGCGATGGGAAATGAGGGGCTGCAGAAAGTTGGCAGGCGATATGTTACACACAGCATACCTAATGACTCATCAATGGAAGGGGGTTTCCCACCATCTCCTGGGAATCTAAGTTATTAGGCATTGCACTCATGGAAAAGTTAACTCTCTTTACAAAATCAGAAAGAGAAATAACAAGATATATGGGGGATATACTGGAAATGGAGAGAGGGGCAGTAATTGAGCTTCTCAGAGGAATATTTGGTGGTAAGCGCAGTGGCTATTCTTATATTGTAATGACCACAATGCTACCTGTGATATGTCAGTTACTTTTTTTGTGATATCACATGTTTATTTATTAATTTAGCACTTTTCTATACCGACCTTCATGGTTAAATGACCATATCAGATCAGTTTACATCGAACTGGGAGAAACTGTAACAGAAAACAACTTTTATATACACAGAAGAATCAAAAGTTACATTCAACAAGGAGAGTAAACTTGGGAGCTTAAGCAGCTGGAAAGAAATTAAACTAAGAACAATAACATCGTGGACTCAGGGCTAGTGCTTATTAAGTAGTTAGGAGAGGTACTAGTGCTTATAAAGTACTTAGAGGAGGTACAAAGATCCGTTGTATTGTTGGGAAATGTATTGTTGGGAAAAACTATTTATAAATAGAGTTTAAAAAGAAAAAAAAAAGGGCATGCATGAAAAAATGTAGAGGTGTGTGGCATTTACTATACTACAGCCATCTATGATAAACAAGAAAAATTCTCACTTCAGATATTTAAAGCTGATGAGCAATTTATTTTAATACTGTTCAAAGTATTTTGGAACATGCTGGACAGAATATAAAATGTCTTACCTAAAGAATCCCAGGACCCCTAATCTGTATTGAATCGACACCATCACCACATTTTCATAGGCAGATAATGCAGATCCATCATACAATGAGGCAGCACCACTCAAGAAAGCTCCTCCATGGATCCACATCATGACCTGAATATGGTAGAAGTAGATCAGATGCAAAAGTATTTTGGTCATAAACCATGCCCTTCATCCATTAATTCACTCTCAATCTTGCCCTTGCTGAACTAAGTCTATGTATAAAGGAGAGGAGAGCAAAATGATTTGCAATTCTTCAGCGTGATCTTAATCTCCTACATGATTGAAGTATCTGGCATTTCACAGAGTAGCCTGGATTAGAAGTGAAAATAACATCAAAACAATCTAGAGAACCAGGGACAAAAACAAAAAAATCTTGGTCTTATTGGGGGCTTGGTCCTTTTCACTCTGATTTCTCTGGATCATTTTAATGAGATTTTTCTAAACTGTGATCCAATAAACCCCGCTCAATGAGAAATACCTGGATTATGGGTAGGAGCTGGGATTGTGTTAAAGAATTACAAGCATTTTGCCCATGTTTGGTATACATCTTATGTACTCTTGTCAGACACCCCATGCACTGTTAATTAAAACACATCCATTAAACCTCCTCAAAGTTCAATATAAATATGGTCAATTTTAAAGCTTTTAAGTCATTCAATTTTGCATTAATTCACATTTCCCAGACAGATTTTTATCACAATTTGTGATAATGCATCAAGCTGGGTCGAGAGTACATTATATAAATCTTATCTTTTTATACCTTTCATCACTCCAAATCACATTCTATCTTCACTGATGTCTCCTGTGCTGTTCGTACTTCCGACTGTGCCTATAAAATTGCACCCCAAACCCTAGCCCACCACCAAAACCTCACCCTGTGTGATGGGTGAGGTTGGTATAAAAAGTGGTATAAAAGTGGTATAAAAAGTTTACTTATGTGAGACTCCAGAGTCTCTCTCTCTCTCCATGAAACAGGATTTAGAAACATAGAAACGACGGCAGAAGAAGACCAAACGGCCCATCCAGTCTGCCCAGCAAGCTTCGCACTTTTTTTTTTCTCATACTTATTTATAGTTATCACGGGCATTAGGACCCTAATGCCCTTTGATAAATGATCCTCTAAGGGCGCAATTTTCAGACTCTCCTCTTTGAGACAAAGTCCATGAATAAATTGCACTAACTTTCAAAGAAAAAGTTCAAATAAGCTTTCACTTGGAAATGTCCTCCCTGCAGATCTTTGTATGTGCTCTTGCATGGGTAAATTTTGCAAAGGAAAAAAACATGTGTAGACTTGATGATACAATTTATGAGTGTCATTTTCTCATCCCACCCAAAACACAGCCTCAGGAATGTCTTAAATGCAGCTGAAAGTATGTGTGGACTTTTAGTCATATTATAGGAGGGAAATTTTCAAATGAGCATTTTATTCATGTAACTCGCTATGAACTCACATAAATTATTTTTCTAATTGTCCTCTAAGAAGGTAGCCAGTTAGATCAGAGGTTTGTGAAAATTTGCCACTGCTGAGATACTAAACTTAGCCATCTACTTTCACTAGCCACCAAATTCTGGGCAGTCCGGGGACTATCCCTGAGTGTGGCAATAGCAGGGGAAATTAGAGGATGTGTGAAGAAGTCAGGCTCTTGCATGCCAACTGTATTTTAAAAAGCATCCATCTCAAAAGTTTCCAAGAGGGGGTGGGGTGTGGACAGGGCATGGGCGCATTAAGGCCTGCCAAGAGATGTGTGCATAAATACTTTTGCACGCTGGAGCACACCGAGGTCCCCTGCCATGGAACTTTACTTCTGCTATGGATAATGTGTAAATTATAAAATAAAAGTATCAAGCCATTTCAGTGACTTTTAAAGAGTCTGGAGTAATAGCAGGAGTGTAGGCTATCAAACCAGGGAGGGTTGAAGGACCTAGCTGTTACCTGGGTGAATTGGTGGATGAAATTGTAAACTGGGAATGGGGTAGGTGCATGCCCCTTTTAATAAAGCTCTGGAATTTGTTGCCAGAGGATGTGGTTAGTGCAGTTACTGTAGCTGGATTCAAAAAAGGTTTGGATAAGTTCTTAAGAACATAAGAAAATGCCATACTGGGTCAGACCAAGGGTCCATCAAGCCCAGCATCCTGTTTCCAACAGTGGCCAATCCAGGCCATAAGAACCTGGCAAGTACCCAAAAATTAAGTCTATTCCATGTTACCATTGCTAATGGCAGTGGCTATTCTCTAAGTGAACTTAATAGCAGGTAATGGACTTCTCCTCCAAGAACTTATCCAATCCTTTTTTAAACACAGCTACACTAACTGCACCAACCACATCCTCTGGCAACAAATTCCAGAGTTTAATTGTGCGTTGAGTAAAAAAGAACTTTCTCCGATTAGTTTTAAATGTGCCCCATGCTAACTTCATGGAGTGCCCCCTAGTCTTTCTACTATCCGAAAGTGTAAATAACCGATTCACATATACCCGTTCTAGACCTCTCATGATTTTAAACACCTCTATCATATCCCCCCTCAGTCGTCTCTTCTCCAAGCTGAAAAGTCCTAACCTCTTTAGTCTTTCCTCATAGGGGAGTTGTTCCATTCCCCTTATCATTTTGGTATCCCTTCTCTGTACTTTCTCCATCGCAATTATATCTTTTTTGAGATGCGGCGACCAGAATTGTACACAGTATTCAAGGTGCGGTCTCACCATGGAGCGATACAGAGGCATTATGACATTTTCCGTTTTATTCACCATTCCCTTTCTAATAATTCCCAACATTCTGTTTGCTTTTTTGACTGCCGCAGCACACTGTACCGACGATTTCAATGTGTTATCCACTATGACACCTAGATCTCTTTCTTGGGTTGTAGCACCTAATATGGAACCCAACATTGTGTAACTATAGCATGGGTTATTTTTCCCTATATGCATCACCTTGCACTTATCCACATTAAATTTCATCTGCCATTTGGATGCCCAATTTTCCAGTCTCACAAGGTCTTCCTGCAATTTATCACAATCTGCTTGTGATTTAACTACTCTGAACAATTTTGTGTCATCTGCAAATTTGATTATCTCACTCGTCGTATTTCTTTCCAGATCATTTATAAATATATTGAAAAGTAGGGGTCCCAATACAGATCCCTGAGGCACTCCACTGTCCACTCCCTTCCACTGAGAAAATTGCCCATTTAATCCTACTCTCTGTTTCCTGTCTTTTAGCCAGTTTGCAATCCACGAAAGGACATCGCCACCTATCCCATGACTTTTTACTTTTCCTAGAAGCCTCTCATGAGGAACTTTGTCAAACGCCTTCTGAAAATCCAAGTATACTATATCTACCGGTTCACCTTTATCCACATGTTTATTAACTCCTTCAAAAAAGTGAAGCAGATTTGTGAGGCAAGGCTTGCCCTGGGTAAAGCCATGCTGACTTTGTTCCATTAAACCATGTCTTTCTATATGTTCTGTGATTTTGATGTTTAGAACACTTTCCACTATTTTTCCTGGCACTGAAGTCAGGCTAACCGGTCTGTAGTTTCCTGGATCACCCCTGGAGCCCTTTTTAAATATTGGGTTACATTTGCTATCCTCCAGTCTTCAGGTGCAATGGATGATTTTAATGATAAGTTACAAATTTTTACTAATAGGTCTGAAATTTCATTTTTTAGTTCCTTCAGAACTCTGGGGTGTATACCATCCGGTCCAGGTGATTTACTACTCTTCAGTTTGTCAATCAGGCCTACCACATCTTCTAGGTTCACCGTGATTTGATTCAGTCCATCTGAATCATTGCCCATGAAAACCTTCTCCATTACGGGTACCTCCCCAACATCCTCTTCAGTAAACACCGAAGCAAAGAAATCATTTAATCTTTCCGCAATGGCCTTATCTTCTCTAAGTGCCCCTTTAACCCCTCGATCATCTAACGGTCCAACTGACTCCCTCACAGGCTTTCTGCTTCGGATATATTTTAAAAAGTTTTTACTGTGAGTTTTTGCCTCTATAGCCAACTTCTTTTCAAATTCTCTCTTAGCCTGTCTTATCAATGTCTTACATTTAACTTGCCAATGTTTATGCTTTATCCTATTTTCTTCTGTTGGATCCTTCTTCCAATTTTTGAATGAAGATCTTTTGGCTAAAATAGCTTCTTTCACCTCCCCTTTTAACCATGCCGGTAATCGTTTTGCTTTCTTTCCACCTTTCTTAATGTGTGGAATACATCTGGACTGTGCTTCTAGAATAGTATTTTTTAACAATGCCTCTTGGACATTTTTTACTTTTGTAGCTGCTCCTTTCAGTTTTTTTCTAACAATTTTTCTCATTTTATCAGTTTCCCTTTTGAAAGTTTAGCACGAGAGCCTTGGATTTGCACACTGTTCCTTTTCCAGTCATTAAATCAAATTTGATCATATTATGATCACTATTGCCAAGCGGCCCCACCACCGTTACCTCTCTCACCAAGTCCTGTGCTCCACTGAGAATTAGATCTAAAATTGCTCCCTCTCTCGTCTGTTCCTGAACCAATTGCTCCATAAAGCTATCATTTATTCCATCCAGGAACGTTATCTCTCTAGCGTGACCCGATGATACATTTAACCAGTCTATATTGGGGTAATTGAAGTCTCCCATTATTACCGCACTAGCAATTTGGTTAGCTTCCCTAATTTCTCATAGCATTTCACTGTCCGTCTCAGCATCTTGACCAGTGGACGGTAGTATACCCCTATCACTATAGTCTTCCCCGACACACAAGGGATTTCTACCCAGAAAGATTCAATTTTGTATTTAGTCTCATGCAGGATGTTTATCCGGTTGGACTCTATGCCATCCAGGACATAAAGTGCCACACCTCCTCCCGAGTGCTCCTCTCTGTCATTGCGATATAATTTGTACCCCGGTATAGCACTGTCCCATTGGTTATCCTCTTTCCACCATGTCTCTGAGATGCCAATTAAGTCTATGTCATCATTTACTGCTAACCTTTTATCAATAGGCACCAATACAATTTAAGAAGGATCCTTACAATACTATGAAAACCTCAAAACAAATCCTTCATGATACTTATATAACTGTTCTTTGTTCAACTCCCAGATCCTCATATAAGAGTGCAAAAGGTTAACTATTAACAGAACAATTTAACAAAAAAATTTTTGTTGGAAGGAGCGGAACGTTTCATATACATTATCATAAATCCCCACCAGGGGTAATATGACTGTTGATTATAATCATAAACGTCCCACCTCCGACCAATATATGTGATGAATGTGCAAAATGTGCTACAATCCACAAGCTTTTTGTTAAATAATTTTTTATCTGTTGCTATAAAACATTATGCATAATTAATTGAGGTGAAACAAATCACTTCAGTTTTAAGTGCAGTCAAACGCTCCTCGTAGCCTTGTGTACTAATCCCAACGAAGGGTAAAAAATCTCCACAGCCGCTGATGGCACAACCTAGAACGGCTTGATCGGCAGTCTCTTATGGCTTATGGTTGTCAGCCTTGGATAGAGTCCCTAGACTCACGCCAGGAACCTAGCAGGCATGGCCCAACACTGACCGACGACACATCGCAAGAGGACAAACTCCCTGATGAAAGGTCTCAATGTGGACCTGAAACGTGGCTACGTCGGTGACCCGCTCAACCACCAGATAAGTCGGGGTGTTGTATGAGCTTATTTCTAAGCCATAAGAGACTGCCGATCAAGCCGTTCTAGGTTGTGCCATCAGCGGCTGTGGAGATTTTTTACCCTCTGTTGGGATTAGTACACAAGGCTACGAGGAGCGTTTGACTGCACTTAAAACTGAAGTGATTTGTTTCACCGCAATTAATTATGCATAATGTTTTATAGCAACAGATAAAAAATTATTTAACAAAAAGCTTGTGGATTGTAGCACATTTTGCACATTCATCACATATATTGGTCGGAGGTGGGACGTTTATGATTATAATCAACAGTCATATTACCCCTGGTGGGGATTTATGATAATGTATATGAAACGTTCCGCTCCTTCCAACAAAAATTTTTTTGTTAAATTGTTCTGTTAATAGTTAACCTTTTGCACTCTTATATGAGGATCTGGGAGTTGAACAAAGAACAGTTATATAAGTATCATGAAGGATCATTTACTGCTATACATTCTAATTCTCCCATCTTACTTCTTAGACTTCTGGCATTACCATACAAACATTTCAAAGTTTGTTTTTTGTTTGTATTTTCATTCTGCTTTTTAATTGATAGGGATAAGTTAGCATTTTTTAGCTCAGGGGTTCGTGGGGGTTCACCCTCTTGGAGGAGGAATCCATTAACGGCTATTAATCAAGTTTACTTAGGGAATAGCCACTGCTATTAATTGCTTCAATAGCATGAGATCTTCTTAGTGTTTGGATAATTGCCAGGTTCTTGTGGCCTGGTTTGGCCTCTGTTGGAAACAGGATGCTGGGCTTGATGGACCCTTGGTCTGACCCAGCATGGCAATTTCTTATGTTCTTAAAATCCCGACTTATGTGGTACAAGTGGCATTTGCATGCTATGCATGTGCCCACTTAAAATTAGGCGCACATGCGCATGCCTCCAGGCTATTTTATAACGTGCACATATATGTGCAAAAGTTATAAAATAGCAGCATCCCTGGGCGCAGACTGATGCACATGCGCAAATTAGGGGTGTGCATTCGTTTGCAACGTATTGGCAATCCGCAACGTATATGCCATATATGCCATATTAGTTGTATTTGTGGGGGTCACGAAACGTTTGGCGAACCCCCACGAATACAACGTATCACTAATGAATAAACCCCCACCCTCCTGACCCCCCAAGACTTGCCAAAAGTCCCTGGTAGTCCAGCCGGAGTCCTGGAGCGATCGCCTGCACTCGGGCCGTCAGCTGCCGGTATTCAAAATGGCGCCAATAGCCTTTGCCCTTACTATGTCACAGGGGCTACCGGTGCCATTGGTCGGCCCCTGTCACATGGTAGGAGCAATGGACAGCCGGCACCATCTTGTGCCCTACCGTGTGCTCCTACCATGTGCGCCCGCGCATCAGTTTGAAAGTACTGTCTTTATCTAGCCAGTATTGTTATGGCTGGCTTGATTTAAGCCCATTTTCAGCTGCAAGCTACAGGCATGACAATTTGTACCTAGTTCTAGTTTATATAGCATCAGTATTCTGTATATGCTAGTCAGATTAATTATTGATCCTTTAGGGGATAATTTTATAATAGCCCAATTTCATACTGTGTAGAGATGTGCATAGGGGGGAAATTTGGTTTGGTTCGTTAATTCATTATGAAGCACCTCAATTTGTTTCATTAGTTGCAAAGCAAAAAAAGTGTTAATTTCTTTCATTTCCTTTTTTTGTTTTACAATGAAGTCAATGGAGGAAGGCCTATTTGACTTCACTGTAAGAAAAAAAAAGGACCTAATTCCCAGTTGCTGAAAACTGAGACCCTAGCCCGATGCTAAGGCCTTGTCCCACTGGAGGTTCTTTTTTTTTTTTTTTTTTGGTAATGAACGAATATGAAAATCTTATTGTCAGTTTGCATCATTTGTATGAACCAAAAATGGCCTCATTTGTTACATTTTTCATATTCGTTCAAACTTTACACCAATTCTCAAAGGGAAAGTATGCATATATTTTCTCTTTGAAAATGATCTTACCAAAACTATCTTTGCACCTGCTAATTTGTGCAGTTTTTTTTTCAGAAAAATTTATGTGCATACTTTTGAAAATGTAAAGTATGTGCATAAGTGCAAATCCTTTCCTATCTTTACCCTCAGGAATGCTTCTGCTCAATTAGGCCAGTCAGGCTGAGCACACTGTTTAACTTGTGGTTGAATGTGGGTTTTGGACGCGCGTTAAACCCCCACGAAACTAATAGCACACGTCACATGCAAATGCATGTTGATGAGGCTATTAGCTAGTCTCCCCTGATGAAAAAAAAAATGTGCACCCCCCATGCGCCCAAAAAGTGGCAATATTATGTCAGAGGAACAAAAAGGAGGACATTCTTTTAAAGACAAAAGAAAAGTAAAAAGGTACCAGCAGTCAGGTTAGGAAAAGGGACGCTCATAAAATTGATCGTCCGTTTTCCTAACCAGCTGAATACCAACCTTTCCTGGGTGCCCATTGCCGAGGAGGTGCTAGGGGCGCACGATTTCCCCTAGGACTTCCTTTTTACTGTGACACATGATTTAAATATTAAATCAGGTGCCCCAGAGAGGTTGATCAGTGCATGTTAGGTGAGTGGGCACTCAATCATGAGTGCTGATATTACATCAGCCTTAATGTTGGTTAACATATATGCAAATTGAAGGTACATGCACAGTGTAAATTTATCTGCATAGTGAGCAAGCAATTTTCTAAAAGGCAAACTACTATTCTACCTACTGAAATGGCTTTGAAAATTACTCTCTAAAAGCACATAAAAAAGCAGAAAAAATGTTGAAAACAATTAAAAAATATAATTGCTAAAGAAAAGATGGGCAAGTGTTCAGATTATGTTTCTACTTTGGCAGACAACGCTGACATAAATTTCTCCTATCAACCTCCCATCACTGGCTTCCAACATTTTTTCTCTTCTGATGTTTTCTAGTTCCCTTTCTGAAAAAGCAGAAGGCTTATGAAATTGCCATGTCTGCATGTGTTTGTGCATGTGTTGCTTGCATGTCTCTTTTATTTATGGCCTACTTTCTAATGGGAAAGAAGACTTATGAGATTTCTGAGTGTGGTATATGTGTGTGTGTGTGTGTGTGTGACCTTAAAAACTTCACATTTTCAGGACCTGTCAGGGAGGAGGTGAGGATTCTCACAGGAGTGTATTTTCATTTATGGGTGGATCACAAAAGTAGGAGTGTCCCAGAAAATAGGCTCCTTTAGTCCTGGGTGGAACGTCTTGTTTCTCTAACATTTATCCTCAATTATCATGTAATTGGGCACCTATATAGTAACTTCCTTTCCAACTGCTCTACCAGAATTGGCAAAGAGAAGATCTTTATCTCATTTGTTGGGACTGAGAGTCTTTAATGATGTTTAGGGCTTGAAGAACTATTAGGAAGCCGCTTAGAACTGAGATACATGGGTATTTCTACATCCATCTGCATAGCTGGTATAGTTTCAAAAATAAAACTACCCAGGTAGTAGCGACGCATCCTACACCAGCTATTTCTGCAGATAGACTTATATGGGGAAAAATATGTACAGATATTTGAAAAGTCAATATACGCATGTAGTTTTTTTTTGTCCCAAGCTAATACAAAAACAAATCTGGCATTCCAAGGGGTGTAACATAACATATGCATGTAATATAATACATGGATAAGAACAAAAAAAATGCTATGCTTGGTCAGACCAATGTCCAACAAGTCCAGCATCCTGTCTCTAATAGTGGCCAGTCCAGGTCACAAGTACCTGGCAGATCACAAAATGCAGATCTATTTCTTCTTACTCACTCTCTGAGATCATGAAGGCTTTCTTCAGCCTACCTGGCTAATAATGTTTTATGGATTTTTCCTTCAGGAACTTGTCCAAATCTCTTTTAAACCACGCTATGCTAGTCACCTTGACCATGTCTTCTGGCCACAGATTCCACAGCTTGTGTTGTTCTGGAGGTGGATCTTTGGCCTGGTGCAGGATTGGTACGGCCCTCTGGTCGAACCCAGAGAGCGCCTGCCACCAGGAGACGGAGCACACAAGGAGACAGGAGGAGACAGAGGCTAACTGGAGCTTCACCAATAACAGTCCGGGGTTTCCGCAGGTTGAGCCCTTGGGTACCCGGACCGCCTGGACTTAGGTGGGCCTCAGATGGTCTCCCGAGGGGTAGCAGAGAGGTGTGCCCACCACAAGCAAGGGTGCGCGGCTAACGCAGATAGGATGGACTAGACCCGAACTGGAAGCTCCGGAGACCTCAGAGGTCACAGTTCAGGAATGTTCTCGGGCCAAGACAGGCAGCGCCTGCGGGTCTGGTCGGGTGGAAGCCGCGAGTGGATTCCCAGCAGGTTGGTCTGGTAGTCACAGTAAGCCAGAAGAGACTGTCCGAGGAAAGCGCAAGGGTCAGAGCCAGAGTATCAGTCCAAAAGTAGTCAGCCAAAGCAGGGGTCAATACCAAGGTCAGTCTGAGCATAGTCAAGGCAGTGAGGGTCAGTTCCAGGCAGCAGACAGGAGAATGGTCAGGCAGGCAGAGGTCAGTTCCAGGTGGCAGGCAAGAGAATGGTCAGGCAGGCAGAGGTCAGTACCAGTCCGAAGGGGTACTACCTGGGAAGGACGCAGGAACACATGGAGACTCAGGAACAGGGGGACGCTGGAACAAGGAAACACTGGAACAAGGAGACACCGGAACAAGGAGTTAAGCAAACAAATAACACCACGGTGTTGATCCGATTGCCAAAGCGAGGTCCTGGGGGACAGGGCCTCGCTTTTATATGAAATTTATGTGATGTCATTGGGCTGCGCCACGGAGCTGGTTCCCGCCCTTGGCCCTTTAAAGGACTGGGCGGTCCGTGTGCATGCGCCCAGGGGTGGGGCTGGTGCCAGAGAGGACGCCGTGCTCCGGTGTGGAGCTAGGCCTGACGTGGAGGGCCTGGGAGATGCCGCCGCGGAACACCGTGGACGGGAGGCACTGGCAGCGGGAGAGGACGGTCCGGGGCCCGACAGTGCAGGAGCAAGGTGAGCAGGCCAGGGCGCGGGCCTAGCGCGGACGGGATGCGCAACAGTACTCCCCCTTCTAGGTCTCCCCCTTACCGGCCTGGGTCTCTCAGGATGGTTGAGGTGGAAGTCCTCGTGTAGTGTCTTGTCCAGAATGTGGTGAGAGGGCTCCCAGGATTTTTCTTTCGGTCTGAAGCCTTCCCACAACAGAAGATACTCCCAGTGGCCTCGCCGGTGTCGTACATCCAGGACCTTCTTGACTTGCAGGGTATGCTCTGTTTCTGGTGCGTGTTGCGTAGGTGGAAGAGGCTTTTGAGAAGGCCAGGACAGAACCAAGGGCTTAAGTAGCGACATGTGGAATGTGTTGTGAATTCCCATGGAAGCTGGAAGTTGAAGTTGATAGGTGACTGCTCTTATGCGTCGAACGATGGGGAAAGGTCTAATAAACTTGGGGGCTAGCTGTTGGGACGGCAATCGTAGCCGGATGTGTTTTGGTACTGAGCCAAACTTTCTGAACCGGCCGGAACAGGGGTGCGGTCCGATGATGTGTATCTTTGAAGCGTTTGGCCCAGTCAGCTGCTTGGCAGTCTTTCTCTCACTTGGTTCCAGAGCCGGCGTATGGTTTGTGCTGTAGATTGGGCTGCAGGTGAGGGTACACTAAGTGGAACCGGCAGAGGTAGGCCTGGTTGACAGCTGAAGACCACCGTAAAGGGTGAAACTTCCATGGCAGAGACAATATGAGTATTATGGGATAGTTCTGCCAATGGCAGGAGGTCAGCCCAGTTATCTTGTTGGTCGTTGACATACGATCGTAGGAAGGTTTTCAAAGAGTGATTGGTCCTTTCGGCCTGGCCATTTGCTTATGGATGATAGGCTGATGTTAAATTTAACATTATATTGAACTTTTTACATAGAGACCTCCAATATTTAGCAGCAAATTGGGGACCATGATCGGAGACGATTTCTTGTGGTAGTCCATGTAAGTGAAATACATGGGTCAAGAAGAGTCGAACTAACTCTGGAGCAGACGGAAGTCCAGTTAAGGGGACAAAGTGGCCCATTTTTGAGAAACGGTCAATGATGACCCAGTTTACAGTATTTCCTTTTGAAGGAGGCAGATCCACGATGAAATAACTGAACTTATGATCACTTGACCCTCAATTCAGCCTACAGAAATTTATCTCCTCCACCATCAAAGACTGTTACTTCAAATTACACACCCTCAAAAAACTCAAACCTATTCTGCACCTCAATGACTTTAGAACAGCCCTACAAGCCCTCATATTATCTAAAATAGACTACTCAAACGCCCTACTCCTAGGTCTCCCGAAGAACAGCCTTGCCCCCCTACAGCTGCTTCAAAATGCAGCTGCAAGAATATTAACAGGCACCCGCAGAAAAGAATACATCACACCTATTCTCAAACAACTTCATTGGCTCCCCATCACAGCCAGAATTCAATTTAAAACCCTCACCCTTATTCACAAAGCCATCCACAATCCTGACATGCTCTGGTTTTCAGACGGTTTACACATCCGTTCCTCTTCCAGACCCACCAGAACGCCCTACACCGCAAACATTCACACACCTTCTCCCAAACTCTTCCATCTAACAGCCACCAAACAACGTGCGCTATCCCTAGCTGGACCCTCCTTATGGAACTCTATGCCCACCCACCTACGCCTTGAAACCTGCACTAAGAAATTCAGACAGAACCTCATGACCTGGCTGTTCACACGATCCTACGCATGAACCCCTTCCTCTTATCACTCCTACTCTCCATCACCCCCCCCCCCCCGCCCCTCCCCTCACCCCCCTAGGTCCATGACTGAAAACCCCCTTTCTTAATTCTCCCCCTCTAATTTCTATTGTACATTATCTATACTTGTATTTAACTATGTTTTTGCGCTTACCTATTTGTACAGCATAACCTTGATTTCCTGCACCCTCCAACCCCCCTTCCCTCCCCTTCCCTTCCCCCCCCCCCCCCCAACCCCTCTCCCCAGTTTCTATTATCAGTTTCATTGTAAAGCCCTGTTGGCTACTTATTGTTCTATGGAAACCGATGTGATGTTTTCTTAACGAATGTCAGTATACAAAAACTTTAAATAAATAAATAAATAAATACATCTGTGGAGAGACTTGACCAGGGTTCGGTGGGCACAGGAAGTGGCTGGAGAAGCCCCCATGGGCAGCCAGTTGGGTTTTTGCTGTGAGCACACCAGACAGGAGCCCACATATTCGCGGGAGTCCTTTACCATACCAGGTCACCAATAGTGCCTTCGGAGCATCTCGAGAGTCCGAGCTCGGTTGGGGTGGACGGCTAGTTTGAAGTCATGAGCCCAGCGGAGCACGTGCTCACGGAGACAGCAGGGGACCACCATCTTTCCGTCTGGTACCATGGTGGTAACTGCAATAGATATGCAAACTGGATCAATAATGTGTCTGGGAGTCTCAGGAGTGTCTTCTGGCTCAACGGAGTGAGAGGACGCATCCGCACGGAGATTTTTTGCCACTGGATGATAGCAGAGTTTGAAGTCGAAGCGCTCAAAGAACAGAGACCAGTGGGCTTGTCTTGGGTTAAGTAACTGGGCCTCCTTTAGATGTTTCAGATTCTTATGGTGAGTAAAGATTGTGAATTTGTGTTGCGCCCCATCAAGCCAGGGACACCATTCCTGGAGGGCAAGTTTTACTGCTAGGAGTTCACGGTCCCCTATGGTATAATTTTGTTCTGTAGAGAATTTATGTGAATAGAAGGAACATGGTACTAGTATTCCCTTGGTGGAGTATTGACTCAAGACTGCTTCTGCTCCGATGGCCAGTGTAGAAGGCCTCTTTTAAGGCGTGGAAGGCTGATTGGGCCTTGGGACTCCACACTCAAAGGTCACACCCCTTCCTAGTCATGGCGGTGAGTGGAGCGGCCAGCATGGAGTAATTGGCGATGATGTTTCGGTAGTAATTTGTGAATCTGAGGAATCTTTGTAGGGCTCGGAGGTCCATTGGTTGTGGCCAATCTCGAATACCCTGGAGTTTGTTGGGGTCTATGGTGAACCCACGGTTGGAAATGATGTAGCCTAAGAATGGAAGACTGGGTTGTTCAAAAATGCACTTCTCCAATTTAGCAAAGAGATGATGGTCTCTGAGACGTTGGAGGACTGTTTCAACGTGGGCGTGATGAGACTTCAGGTCTTTGGAGAAGATTAATATATCGTCTAGATATACTACGACGAATGAATACAAAAGTTCCCGGAAAATCTTGTTCATTAACTGCTGGAAGACTGCAGGGGCATTGCAAAGTCCGAAGGGCATTACTACGTACTCATAGAGACAGTCTCTTGTGTTGAAGGCGGTCTTCCAGATATCTTCCGGTTGAATTCATATTAGGTTATATGCTCCCCGGAGATCCAATTTAGTAAAAATTTGTGCGCCCTGTAGGCGGTCGAACAGTTCACTAATAAGTGGTAGTGGGTACCGGTCCTTACAGGTTACTGTGTTCAAACCTCTGCAGTCTATACATGGTCTTAGACTGCCATCCTTCTTCATTACAAAGAAGAACCCGGCACCTGCCATGGAATTAGAGGGTCTTATGAAGCCTTTGGCCAAATTCTCTTTGATATATGTTGACATTGCTTGGATCTCTGGGAGTGAAAGGGGATAGGTTCTGCCCTTGGGAGGCATGGTTCCAGATAGAAGTTCTATGGGGCAGTTAAACTCTCGGAGTGGAGGCAAGATATCGGCGTTTTGTTTGGAGAATACATCCTTGAATTCCAAGTATGGGGCAGGTAACCAAGGAAGGGTTGTAGAGCTTAGAACTGTCACATATGGAGATACTTGCCATAAACAGTGGATTTGACATTGCAGACCCCAGTGGGTGAGTTGCAGGGATTGCCAGTCGAAGTGGGGTGCATGTAACTGGAGCCAAGGAAATCCAAGGACCACAGGGTATGTTGATCATTTCAAGATCAGGAGGGAGATCTCTTCGTCATGGAGGGTTCCAACGTGAGGCGAATGGCGATGATACGGTGAGTTATACTATTGGGAAGATGTTCTCCTTGAATTGAGGCGATACGGAGTGGAATCTCCAGAGGTTGGTCTGGTATCTGAAGGAGCTTGACAATCTCTTCCATAATGAAATTTCCACTCGCCCCAGTGTCCACGAGGGCGGTGGTGGCAAATAAACGTGACTCCCTAAGGAGGGATATAGGCAACAACAGTTGAGAGCCAGAAACTGTAGTGCCCAAGCTCGGGACCCCCGCTGGGCTCAGGCTTTGGAGTTTCCCGGACGCACAGGGCAAGTTTGGAGAAAGTGTCCAATATAAGCCACAATATAAGCAGAGGCCCGATTGCCTGCGTTGGAGACATTCCTATGGATTAAGGCAACCACGGTTGATTTGCATAGGCTCCTCAGGAGGTTGAGGGGCTGCTGGTAGAGCCTTCAACCGAGGGCTCTCCGAACGGGGTGATCGTAGGGCAGGAGGTCGAAGAATCCTGATGCCATTGTTGAAGGTGGTAGTCGATCCTACCGACCAGAGAGAATAGGTCTTCCAGAGATGCAGGGATCTCACGGGCGGTCAGTTCATCCTTAAGGGCAGGAGAGAGTCCTTCGAGGTAGAGTGCCCACAGGCAGTCTTCTTGCCAACCTAACTCAGTATCTAGAGTTCTAAACTCCACTGTGTATTCAGCGAGCAAGTGCGAGCCTTGACGGAGGTGGAGTAGATGGTGGCCAGCGACTGCCTGTCGGCCTGGGTCCTCAAAGGTGCATCAGAAGACGGAGATGAACTGAGGGAGCTGGCGAAGGATTGCATCAGAATGCTCCCAGACTGGGGAAGCCCATGCCAGGGCCTTCTCCTCAAGAAGTGAGAGGATGAATGTAATTTTTGTTGGCTCATCAGGAAATAGCGAGGGTTGCAGTGAGAACTGCATATAACATTGATTTATGAAGCCTCGAAAGAGGCGTGGATTCCCATTGAAATGGGGTGGAGCTGGGAGGGCCAGCGGTGCCCGAGAGGGCAAGGTATGGACAAGAGCCCCTGGGTTGGACAGGGCTGATTCCTCCAATTGAGAACGCATCTTTTCCATGGAAGAGGCCAACGTTTCCATGATCTGTTGTTGCTCTTGGACATGAGTGACAAGACCAGGGATGGCCTGCAATGCAGGAAACTCTGCCGAGTCCATGGCCTTAGCAACCTGTTGCGCTGGAGGTGGACCCTTGGCCTGGTGCAGGATTGGTAAGAACCTCTGGTTGGACCCAGAGAGCACCTGCCACTAGGAGGCGGAGCACACGAGGAGACAGAGGTTAACTGGAGCTTCACCAATAACAGTAAGGGGTTTCCGCAGGTTGAGCCCTTGGGTACCCAGACCGCCTGGACTTAGGTGGGCCTCAGATGGTCTCCCGGAGAGGTAGCAGAGAGGTGTACCCACCACAAGCAAGGGTGAGCGGCTAGCGCAGATAGGATGGACTAGGCCCGAACTGGAAGCTCCGGAGACCTCAGGGAGGGCACAGTTCAGGAAGGTTCTCCGGCCAAGATAGGAGGCACCTGCGGGTCTGGTCGGGTAGAAGCCGCGAGTGGATTCCCAGCAGGTCACAGTCGGCCAGAAGAGAGTGTCCGAGGGAAGCGCAAGGGTCAGAGCCAGAGTATCAGTCCACAAGTAGTCAGCCAAAGCAGGGGTCAATACCAAGGTCAGTCCAAGCGTAGTTAAGGCAAGCGAGGGTCAGTTCCAGGCAGCAGACAGAAGAATGGTCAGGCAGGCAGAGGTCAGTTCCAGGCAGCAGACAGGAGAATGGTCAGGTAGGCAGAGGTCAATTCCAGGCAGCAGGCAAGAGAAAGGTCAGGCAGGCAGAGGTCAGTTCCAGGCGGCAGGCAAGAGAATGGTCACGCAGGCAGAGGTCAGTACCAGACTCAGGAACAAGGAGACGCTGGAACAAGTAGACACTGGAACAAGGAATGCTGGAACACGGAGTTAGGCAAACAAATAACACCACGGTGTCGACCCAATTGTCAAGGTGAGGTCCCTGGGGATAGGGCCTCGCTTTTATATGACATTTATGTGATGTCATCAGGCTGCGCCGCGGAGCTGGTTCCCGCCCTTGGCCCTTTAAAGGGCCGCGCGGAACGCGCGCGCCTAGGGGCAGGGCGGGAAGACGTCGGAGAGGACGCCGCAACCCGGCGTGGAGCTAGGCCTAATGTGGAGAGCCTAGGAGACGCCGCCACGGAGCGGCACGGATGGGAGGCACTGGCAGCTGCAACGGGAGAGGATGGCCCGGGGCCTGACAGCGCAGCAGCAAGGTGAGCAGGCCCGGGCGCGGGCCTAGCGTGAACGGGATGCACAACAGCTTGATTGTGCACTGAATGAAAAAATATCTATGATTTATTTTAAATCTCCTGGTTCTTATTTTCATGAAGTGTTCCCTTGTTTTAGTATTATTTGAAAGGGTAAATACCGGTAATCATCCTTTATTTACCTGTACTACCCCATTCATGATTTTAAAACTTCTATCATGCCCCTCTCAATCCTTTCTGTTCCATGCTGAAGAACATTAGCTTGTGTAGCCTTTCATCATAGGATAATCCTTTCATCCCCTTTATCATTTTTGTTACCATCATCTGCACCTTTTCTACTTCTACTTTGTTTTTCTTGAGATGGGGTGACCAAAACTGCATACAAAACTCAAGTTGCAGTCACACAGAGGCAATATGATATTTTCCGTTTTATTCTCCATTCCTTTTCAGATCATTCTTAACATTCTATTTCCTTTTTTGACTGCTGCCACACACTTGGGCCGATGCAATACAGTTTACTTGGCTGAGGGAATGACTTTAACGGTGCTTGGATGCGTGTCCAAAATTCCTCATGCAATAAGTGGATTAGTGCGTCAAAACACGCGTCCAAACAAGTGTGAAGCTAACAGTGCTCATCACATGTAAATTCATGTTGATGAGGCTATTAGCTATTACCCCGATTGAAAAAAAAAAAAATATGCGCCCGACGGGCACATATTTACTCTCAAAAATGAATGCTTACCCCAGAGCAGGCATTAATCCTTGAGGAGCCCCAAAAGTTTACAAAAACAGAAAATATTGCTTTTATGTAGTTCCTCCGACTTAATATTTATTTATTTATTTATTTATTTATTTATTTAATTCTTTTCTATACCGACATTCATGACGCCTGTCATATCACATCAGTTCACATCGAACAAGGGTAAATTAACATTAACTTAATCGTAGCTAGGAAGCTACTAATAGAGTTAAGAGAAGAGGTGAGTTACAATGAACTAGGGTTACTGAAACTTGGAGGATGGAAGAGAGTAAGGAGAGAGGAGAGATTTAACCAGCTGCACGCACAGATGAATTCACCAACCACCACAGGTAAAGAAGTCACACCGCCAGAAGTATAAATAAAGATATTGTGGTGATATTAAGTCAGAGTAACCTAAAAAAGGAGAAAGAAAAAAATGATCGCTGGCGGTCAGCATAGGAAAACGGACGCTCATTTAACGAGTGTCCATTTTCCTAACCTGTGGCTGTGCATAGGTTAGGAAAATAGATGCTTGTAAAATTGAGCATCTGTTTTCCTAACCTGCTGACAGCCAGCTCTCCTGGTCACCCAATTCCGAGAAGGCACTAGAAAGCAAAGTTTTCCCTAGGGCCCCCTTTCTATCATGGCAGTCCATTTAAATATTAAATCGGGTGCTCGGGAGAGGTGGATCAGTTTGCGTTAATGCGCACCAATATTGCATTGGGCTGACTGAGCAGAAGAATTCAATACCTTGTTCACAAGTACTTCAAGGTCCTTTTCCTGGGTGATGACCCTCAATATGGAATCCAGCATTGCGTACTTTTTTAGCCATTATATGACATAACATTTTTAGCTTTCTTTACCCACGATAATTCCAAAGTTACAAAGTTAAAATCCTACTAAGCCTTTTGAAAATGTACTCCTTTGTGTCCATGAGCCCAGTAATGATTAAAAAATAAAATAGCCCAAAAGCCTTGCTTACTGGTAACTTTGAAGTCTTGTTGCAGTGTGCAGGTGTGTAAACATTTAGGTATAAACAATCTTCTGAAACTTGAAGGGGAGGATAATTTGTTTTTGTAAGTTCTTTTACAATTTCTAAGACATCCAGTCTCTGTGGGCACCTTTCAAAACAAAACAACAAAATGCTTATATTTATACCAAATTAATTTTGTGTAAGCCAGTAAGTTTTCTAGATTACTTGTGTTTATACACAAACGCAATAACTCAGCCAATCCGAATGAAACAGGTTTTAGCACAGGTCTTACTTATGCCAAACAAGGATGAGCTGATTCATAAGGTTACCGCCAAATCTAAACAAACATGAATACAAACCAATCAAATATCACACAATAAAGAACATTGCCTGATTAAAATAAAGACAAAGACTGATTTTTGATTGAGGGATTGTTCAAGCCTTAATACATTTTCTTTAGAATAGAGATAACATTGGACAAATATTTAATGGATCTTGTATGGAAAGTTTTTATTCCAGGAGCAAGAAACAAACAAGAAGCAACCTAGGAGAAATGGATGCCTTCAGAGGAAAGGATTCTTCACTTATAGGATGAGATAATAATGGAACCTTTTCACAATAGAAATGCTTATGGTTAAAAATTTAAGAGATAGTAAGAAAAGTAAATGATGACAGGAAAAGATCAAAACGGCCCAATCCAATCTTCTCAGTTAAGATTCATCCATCCTGGGTAGATGCATACATAATATTCTATATCCAACCCAACATCATTTTCACCATCCCCCATGTCCTTCACCTACCTCTCAACCCTCTTCCCTCCACTGCCCTGCACATCCTTCCCATGAATGCTAAAAAGCTCTTCAGCGATGGTCTCCACCACTTCTGCTATTAGGCGACTTCAGGCCCTGCCAGCCTCAACCCTGAATCCTAGAAGACTATTCCATCACCCAAGCTAATACACAAGGTTCCTGCCATGTTGTATCACCAAGCTATGCAATAATCCCCACAGGCACCAAGGTTAGCGAAGCTTTTATAAAAAATAAAATAAAATCCAGCCTCACTATGCTCATTGAAGTTTGGGTTTTAACTTGGCCCCTCCATGTATATTTTCTTGGAGATTTGATGCTATTGTTGCACAACGTTTTAGGATTATAACCACCACTCCATGCAGGTTACTCCAGCATCTTCTTGGAAGTGCAATGCAGTTATATTATTCCACTTTTGGGCTGCAATTTCTACTTCATACAGGTTATCCCAGCGCTTCATTACCATCCTCTTTCTATTAGGGATCCTTTGTGCTTATCCCACACTGTTATGAATACTGTTACTTTTTTTTGTTTTGATCACCTCCTTGAGGTGTCCATTCCATGTGTCCACCACTCTTTCCATGAAGAATTGTTTTCAAATGTTACTCCCGAGTCTATCATCATGACCTTTTGCTCTAGAGCAGGGGTCAGGAACCTTTTTGGCTGAGAGAGCCATAAACGCCACATATTTTAAAATGTAATTCCATGAGAGCCATACAATATGTTTAAAACTAAATACAAGTAAATGTGTGCATTTTATGTAAGATCACACTTTTAAAGTACAATAAGTCTCTGAAAATATTACACCAGGCCTTAAGACACCAATACATCTCCTATTAGGAAAACGGACCAAGTCAGGCTGCTATAGAGTCCTACACAGAAACTACACGCCAGCAGAAAACCTCACCTGAATCACGTGCTGTCCCTCACCTAACATAGAATAAAGAGACCAAAACGCATAACAAGAAGCATGCAGACAAAAACTGAATTGGAAACTGCAACAAGCCAGAGTCTCTGTATGCAGTGTAACAAAGGAAAAAAGAAACATCACACATCCTTATAAAACAAATCAAGAAATATAAAATCATCAGCAGTAAAACTGTACTAACAAAAAGAACATATTTCGAAACAGCTGATGAGTGGAATATCCAATAATTAAAAACTCATATAAAACATTTCCAGATACCAACAAAATATTTCAAAATAGCAGACACAAAGATCCAGTAATGAAAAATAATAAGGATACAAACATTTTTTTGCTCTGCATACCTGGGAACGTTTGATATCCAGGTGTCCTGAGATTGTTCTGAATTAGCAGGAGGTGGGGTGGTTTGCTTGGAACTTTCTCCTCTCTCAGTCACATACCAGCGCTCTCTCTCACACTGGCTCTCAATGACACACCTATACACACATGCTCTCAGTCACTCACATATACAAATGTTTTTTCTCACTTATATAGGCTCTTAATTACACATTTACACACATGCTGTCTATCTTTTCACGCTTACACACACACAGGCTTTCAATCACATAAATACATGCTGTCTTTTTCTCTCACACACAGACTCTCATTCACATGCTTACAAACATGTCCTCTCTTTCTCTCATTTACACACAGGCTCTCAATCACATACTCACATGCTCCCTCACCTAAATCAGCTCTCAATCACACAGACACACATGGTCTCTCTCTCTCATTTAAACACAGGCTCTCAATCACATACTCACATGCTCCATCACCTAAACCAGCTGTCAATCAGACACAGACACACATGATCTCTCTCTTACTTATACACACAGGCTCTTAATCATACATACACATGATCTCTCTCACACACAAAGGATCTCAATCATACACACATACTCTTTCAAACAAACAGGTTTTCAATTACAAACTTACACATACAGGGTCCCAATGGTAAACTTACATTCATGCTCTCTCTCTCACAGGCAGGATCTCAATCACAGACATACTCTCTTCACATATACAGGCTCTCAATCATTCACATACATGCAATCTCTCACTCACACACACAGGATCTCAAACACACATGCTTGCTCGCTCATTCACTCTCTCTCTCCCCCCCCCCGGGAACTCGCGGCAGCAGCAGCCACCTCCCAACGCTAACCTCCTTCATTTTCAGCCCTCGCGGAGGCGAAGGCGGAGTCCCATCGGCCGCGGTTGAAGATTTTCATTTTCCTCCGAGCCGCGCTGCAGTCACCGGCGTGCTCTCTTCTTCCCGCGCAGGCACCCGATGCTCTCCACTTCCTCTTCCGGGCCGCGGGAAGAAGAGAGCACCGGCGTGCTCTCTTCTTCCCGCGGCCCGGAAGAGGAAGTGGAGAGCATCGGGTGCCTGCGCGATGACTCCAGCGCTGGCACCCGGCTGACACCCGATGACTCCCGCGCAGGCACCCGGATGACTCCAGTCGGCGTGCTCTCTTCTCCTCCCCCCCCCCGCGGCCCGGAAGAGGAAGTGGTGAGCATCGGGTGCCTGCGCGGAAGAAGAGACCACGCTAGTGTGGTCTCTTCTTCCCGCGCAGGCACCCGATGCTCTCCACTTCCTCTTCCGGGCCGCGGGGGGGGGGGGGGGGGGAGGAGAAGAGAGCACGCCGGTGCCGCTGACTCCAGCTGTCCTGCCGCGTTCCGCCCGGGCTGACAGCATTTTAAGCCCGGGCGGCGGAGGACCGGGGAGCAGCTGGGTCAGCGGGAAACCGCGAAGTATGGCGACACGTGTCTGCGAGCCAGATGCAGCCCTCAAAAGAGCCATATCTGGCTCGCGAGCCATGGGTTCCCGACCCCTGCTCTAGAGCAATGGTTGGCAGCAGTGGTGGACTGCAGCAGGGACCAGGGATGGAGATCCTGAGCTCTGATATCTGATTGAGGAGTGTGGGAATCCTATAGGAGTTTTTAGGGGGGACACTTCACTCCTCCCTTCTTCAGGCAATAGTTTGCCCCCCAAGTAGTTGGCTGTGTGCCTTTTCTCTGCTGCTTTAAAAAGTAGCTTTTCAGATTCTTCTTTTCATAATAAGTGCCCTCCTTACCTCCCTCCTCTGCAAGTATATAAGCACTATAGAGTACAGCTAAACTCCCTTCCACAGTAAAAAATGAATAATTTGTTATTAAATATCATTCCCCTTATGTTTTGGACCCACGTGCCAGTACTGTGCATTCAGCTGTCCTGCAAGAAACCTTGCTGAGTCTTTTCTGGGAGCTGCTCACCATCTCTCTCTCTGATCCATGTGCCTCCTTCTGCTTCCACCACCACCTCTGTTTCTGCCAATACCACAGACAGCTCATCTTACTTTTCTTTAATCACAATAGGCCCATCTTTTAGGTTTGCTGTTGTCACTGTCTGCCTATAAGACATTCCTACAAAATGATTTACTTCATGTGACCGATTTATACCTTTGAGGTATTTAAATGTCTCTATTATAGGATTGTCCAACTCTGATTGTTAAAAGCCTCTAATGGGCTTGGTTTTTAGGATATCCATAATGAATATGCATAAGATAGATTTGCATGCACTATCTCCAATGTATGTGAATGTATATCATGCATAGTCATTAAGGATATCCTGAAGACAAAACGTGTTCGTGACTCGAGGACAAGTAAAATGTGCAGCCAAGCCGCACATTTTACTTTCAGAAATTAACGCCTGCCCGCGCCTGGGAAGTGCACAGAAAAGCCGTAAAAACTGCTTCACCAGCTCTCCCGCACATTTTTCTGTATCGGCCTGAAAGTGTTATGACTTGTAAGTGTGAACCCTGGGCCGAGGTGAGTGGTGTCTCTGCCCACAGGGAGGAGCCCTGTGAGCCTCACCGTCAGTAGGTGTGGTCTCAGTGGTGACAGACACAGCTGTGGAATAAAGTCTTTATTAAGAGAGGAGAAAGGCACAGCCCGCGTAGTGGGAGATGCAGTATAAGTATAGTTCTGAGCAGAGGGGTATACCCAAGGTGAAACCTCCGATGTGAAGATCCGGTAGTGGCCCGCGAGTGGGGTACGCCGGAGAGGTGTCTCAGAAGTGGTAATGAGATGGTATCCGAGGTGCAGGAACCCCATTGAGGGTCCTGTAGTGGTGATGTGGTTCCAACTGGGATGAAATGGTAGTGGCCTGAGGCATGGGGTACACCGAAGAGGATCACACAATGAGGCTTGGTTAGTTGAAGTCCGAAGTAGTAAGGTACTCACAGGAGGTAGTTTCAGAAGAGGGACAGATAGAAGTCCAAGGCAAGAAGGCCCTCTGAGGAGCGGATAGCCCGAGATGAGGAAGGGCCCCCAAGTAGCGGGTACCCAGAGTGTCTTACGCCAAGTGTAGAGTCTGGAACAGGAAGACCAAGGATGGAGCGGAATTCAGCAACAAGGGAACTCCTTGCTAACTCGTCAAACTGAAGGGCCAGCCAGTTTAAGTGCAACAGGTGGATGATGTCATCTGGAGGGGACGCCCCTGAGGTTCCCGCCATGACGTGTACAAAGGTGGCCCATGCACGCGTGCGACTAGGTAATTCCAGAAACAAGATGGCAGTCGGCAGCGCCTACACCATCCCGGGAATGCCAGGCTGGTCGGCAGTGGTTGGCGGAGAGCGCCATTCTTCCCAGAGATGACAAGGAAGCAAAGAAAGAGGTGAGCATTAGTGGTCGCAGCCATCTGCGACCAACGGGCATAACAAAGTATGATTCTAGTGAAAAGTACTAAACTAGGAATTTGAGTTGACCACTATATTTGGGGTCAGAATGGACATTTTTATCATTGTATTGCAGAGCTGGATAATAGCTATTGACCCTTCCTTTGTATTATATTATAGAGACAGCAATTAGACAATTAGAAGAACATAAGGCTTGCTGAACCTAACAAATGTAATTTTTATTGATATGAAAATATACATATTCACTATAACTGTATAAAACTGAATAATGTTAAACTACTAAAATATAGATATGCATAACTCTTACATGGGAGGGTAGGACGTAGCATCTCGAACACTGTTCCAGGGTTCAGCAGGCTGTGGAGGAGAAAATCTCAAAGGTCCAACCGGTGGATTTGCGAATGGGATCCCAAGGAAAGCTTCGACGCGTCTGTCTATGCCCTTTACTTTCAGCTGTTTTCCTTTCAGTTTCCCATATTTGGTCACCACAGTAGGCCGCAAAACCCCTTTTCCTTCATTATAGAAAAAATAATGAAATTACAGCTCTACATGTCGTAAGTGTTACCCAATGCCTCCTAATGCCATTCAATTGAAGGCTTGGTATGTGACTAATTCCTAGAGGTGACTGAACAGGGGCCAGAAGATGCCATGCCCAGCTTCTGGCATTTTCTCAGAGTCCAGAGAACCTCCCAGTTCATTCACAGGCTAAAACACTTGGTTTAAGTATCTCATTCCCTCAAGAAAACAACTGACCCCCATGGAAACATTTCAAGTTTCCCTACTTGCTACCTCCCTACTTTGAATTTTCTGGCAAATGCCAACTTTTTCTCAATCGTTTCTTGGACTTGAGGAAAGAAGTTTCAACTCCCAAAAGCTAGTCAAGAAACATATTAAGTTAGACAAATGAAAAGATTTCACCTTATACAGTATTATTCTTTGTTAAAATTAATTTCCATCCCTACTTATTAGAAAGGAAGAAAAAAGAAATGTTGCACTGAGAGGGAGGCAGCGCTGCAGACAAAGGCTTTCACTTTGTCTCGGCACCATTTCAAAAATAGTTAATTCATCACTGGATAGCAAATATTACTTATTGCGCAAAATGCATTTCTGCTGACAAAACTTAGGCTGATTTTCTTTAAGGTTATTGTCACCTATCACTGTCTGAAACTTGGTTTCAGGCATGTACCACTGAAACAGAATATAACAGCAGAGGAGGCCCTTTGGCCCCCCCTACTCTGTCCAGTTGCTTCCTTTCACAATGCCATAGACCACAGCTGATCTCTGTCTTTCTCTTCATTTCTTTGCAAGGAAAGTACCTCCACATTTCTGCGAGGCCCCCTTGAAATCTGTTAGTGTTTTGATTCATCACCTAAGAAGCTGTTTCCATGTACCCACCACCCATTCTTTTCCTTTGTTTATGTTCACATATTTTTATTGCATTTAAAATATAATTTAATATACTAATATTCAATCATTTAGGAGAATACTAGGGATATGCATTTATTTGAAATGACAGACAATATCAACATTGTCTATGCCATTTCTTGTCAGTTTTAGAATGAAATGATTAAAAAAAACCCCAGAAAATTTCACATTTTTCTTCTTTTGTTTTTAGTGCGCTCTATTTCTGAAACATAAAAAAAAGGGAAAACATTAACAATGAAAATCAACTCCTAAATGACACTACACAACATTTTTTGGTCTGCACACCCCTAGATGATATTACCATCATATTGTACAACATAGTTTATCTATGCATCATTTTAACATCAGCAACCAATATCGTATAAACCTATTGGAATCATCACAGTTGAATCCTGACAACACCATCTAAGGACTGTAAAATTACCCGAGAACAAACATTTGACCCTATTAGTTTCTTTCGGAAGATCTGTAAGAGGAATCTGTTATCCAACCTTTTCTTCCCATAGGGTACATCCCATAAAGGACAATTCTTCCTCCCAGTAGATCTAAAAACAATGATCTAAAACTATGGACTTGATTCACCAAGGTTCTTCACACATTCTGTGTCTATAGGAAAAACCTTGATGAATCAGTCTTTGCATATTGAAAACTGTCCATAAGAACACTAATCACCCCCCATTTCTATTCTACCTATTAACTTTTCAGTCTGTTTCCCACTCTTCCCTGTAAATTTCCATCATTTCATTCACATTAACAAGCATACTATAGTCAGGAACCATTCCCATACCCATTTCCTTGAATCTATTCTGCACCATTCTCCAGAACAAACATATAAACAACTATTGCAAACTTCATACTGAGACCGCAGCACCCCTCTCAGATTCCAGCGTTTTGTTACATCTCAGTAATTAACTTACTACATTCAGTTAACCCCTTTGAACATTATGTATATTTTGTTATGTACTTCCTGGAATCTCCTGGATTCAATTTGCAGACTCCCCACTGATCTCCTCACAGAACTTCTTATCATCCCTCAAACACAATTCCTCCTTTACTATTTCTGTGGATAACACTGTCAAACTCCTAATCTGAGCCAGATAACTTGTCCAGTATATTCAGTGGGATAAACGCTCCTCTGAATAAACTTGTTTAGAGTTAGACAGCTACATATAGCTGGATAACTTTAACGCTAACCAGCCATTGGTTGAATATGGCTGGTTAGGCTTAAAGTTATTCGGCCTCGTGTGGCCGGATAATTTGCTACTTACCTGGATATCTTCAGAGATATCCGGCTAAGAGGCACATCTTAAAAACAAACAAATAAATAAATAAAGTCGCAGGCCTCCTAGCCAGATGCCCACGCCTGATACCAAACAGTATGCTTCCAGCATTATTACCTATTTAGCGCTGGAAGCCTTACGTAGGTAATAACCTAAGTAATGTGGAAGCGGCAAGGATCACAGAGCACAGCTATTCTGGCAAACAGAAGAGGGTCAGTTTTGCAGATAACAGGTAGGTGGGAGGATATCAGTCTGGGGTGGGGGAGGGAGTGACTGTGGGGGGAGGAAGAAGAGGGAAATTTAAAGTTTTGGTTTTTTTTAGCAGGAAGGGATGGGGAGACTCATCTGCAGTGATCTTATATTTGGAAGTTTTAAAGCTTGTTTTTAAGTTTAGGACATCTTTTTGGGACAGCGGAGGGGAGAGAGGGTACAGATGTGATGGTATGAATTGGGCCAGGAGGCCTGCAACTTCTTTTGTTTTTTGTTTTTTAAGACGTGCTACTTACCTGGATATCTCTGAAGAAATCCAGGTAAGTAGTGAGTTATCAGGTTAACCTAGCCGGATAAATCGATATTTGGCTAGATTAGCCAGATAAATCAACCCCTCCCTGGAACATACCCAAAATGCCCCTTTTTTTATCCGGTTATAATTTAGATGGATAAGTAGCTAAATATGCCACATTTGCCATTTAGACAGCTAACTTTTGAGTTAACCGTCTAAATAGCTTTTGAATGTAGACCTCCTTGTTTCTTTCCTATAACCATTAAAATTGGTCCCTTCCTTACCAAACACATGACCAAAATATTTATCCACTCTCTCATTACCTCCTGCTTAGTTTACTGCAATCTGTTCCTCACAGGCCTCCCAAAGAATCATCCACCTGTACGAGTCTATTCAAAATTCAGCAGCACGACTTAGCTTCCTCCAACATATTGCTAAAATCATATAACCCCTCTTCTGAAGTCACTACATTGCCTTCCTCTCCACTTCCGCATATACAATACTGATGTGCACAGGAATTTGTTTCCTTTTCTTTTTCTTTTCATTTGTTGTTTCATTAGAAAAATCAACAAATGAAATTAAAAAAAAACCCCAAAGCAAAATAAAATAAAAAGTTACTTCCTCCATCCATCTGTAGTAACAAACAAAATAATATCCCCAGGTCCTCTCCCTCTTACTCCATCCAGATTTTGAAAATTGGGAAGGAGCGATCCCCAGTTACTCCTGCACTGCCAGTACTTATTGCAGAATGATGCCGGCTGACCCATACATGAAGAGGGATAACAGATGCACTTCTCCAGGCCTTTGGGATTATCTCCATCTCAAAAGATTAATGAAGAGTACTATCAGTGGAGATGTCAGAACCTCTCTGAGCTTGCATGATCTCCTATGGTTTCTATAAATTTCTCCACTTTCAGTTTTTCTAATTTCATGCAGACTCTCCAGTAAATGCTGTGTCATCTACTGCACTTCCATAAACACTCTTCAACCTGTTAGTGACTCTTCTCCTATCCTTTCTTCAGTGAACACTGAAGATAAGTATTTATTTAATGTTCTGCTTTGTCTTTGTCAACCCCCCACAAATTCTTCTTTTTTTAAAAGAACATATGAAAACATAAGACTTGCCTTACTGGGTCACACCAAAGATCCATCAAGCCCAGTATGCTGTTTCCAATAGCGGCTAAGCCAGGTCATAAGTACCTGGCAGGATCCCAAGCGGTAGATAGATTCCAAGTTGATTATCCCAAGAATAAGCATTGGATTTCTGCAATTCTACCTTAATAATGGTTAATGGACTTTTCCTCTAGGAACTTGTCCAAACTATTTTTAAACACAGCTACACTAATAGTTTTCACCACATCCTCTGGAAATAAATTCCAGAGCTTAATTATGTATTGAGTAAAAAATATTTCTCTTATTAGTTTTAAATGTATTATTACCTAGTAACTTCATTGTGTGTCCCATGCTCTTTGTATTTTTCAAAAGAATAAATAATAGATTAACATTTACTTGTTCCATTCCATCCATTCATTTTATAGACCTCTATCATATCTCCCTTTAGCCCTCTCTTCTCCAAGCTGAAAAGTCCTAATTTCATAGGGGAATTGTTCCATCCCCTTTTATCACTTTGGTTACTCTTCTCTGTACCTTTTTTAATTCTGCTATAATGTTTTTGAGATGTGGTGACCATAACTGCACACAATACTCTTACACAGACACTAGGCCTGGCTCTTTTCTCTCTGATTTTATTCAACGCTCAATCCCTTACCAAAAAAACACTAATACTTAATGACCTTCTACTGGACACCAAACCCGACCTCTGTGCAATTACTGAAACATGGCTTAAACAGACGGACACCGCACTAATAAACCAACTTCCTACGGAATCCCATGACTTCTTCTCTATTCCCAGACAGAAAAGAAAGGGTGGGGGTATTCTCCTTGCAGCCAAAAAAGAGCTGAGACTTACTCAATTCCCAATTCATTCTCCCACAAAAATTGAAGCCGGATTTTTCAAATCTGACCAGCTACAAATCATTCTAGTCTACGCCCCTCCGGGACTGCTGGAATCAGATGCCTCCCCCATTCTAGAAATAATAGCTACTAACCTAAATCTTGCGGTTCCAGCCATCATTTTGGGAGACTTCAACTTACATGTTGATGACCCCTCTCCATCTACAAACTGTGAAACTTTCCTAAATGCAATGACCGCCATGGGATTCAAGCAGATAATCAACAACCCTACTCACAGAGCAGGACACACTTTGGATCTCATTTTTGTAAACTCAGGCATCGCGTACTCAGCACCCCCCATATGCAAAATAGTCCCCTGGTCAGACCATGCTTTAATTTCTACCACTTTTTCGCTGGCACAATCTAACATCAAACAAGATCTTCAACCTCAATTTACTTACAGAAACCTATGTTCATCAGATGAACTTCACGAACACCTTGTCCTAGAACTCCCCCACATTGACATCTCCACTCCCAACACGGCTCTCCACTCATGGTCCAACATCACAGAATTGGCAGCTAATAAACTCTGCCCACTGGCAACAAAAAAACCTAAACATAATGCCGCCAGAAGACAACCCTGGTTTAATGACCAACTACAAAAACTCAAGCTTTCACTGAGACAAAAAGAAAATAAATGGCGTAAAGCACCATCACCGACCTCCCTCTCAGCTTACAAACTTGCTCTTCACATCTACAAGAGCGCCACACTAAAAACAAAAAGGGACTACTACGCTCACAAGATACATCACCTCATCTTCGATTCAAAAGCCCTCTTTACTTACGTCTCGAACTTAACTCAACCCAATTCTCCGGACATCCCACTCAACCAAGCGCACGAAAAAGCTGAGGAGCTGGCCATCTTCTTCAGTAACAAAATTTCCAACCTGCAATCTCAACTAAAAACGAATACCCTAGCCCCACCCAGCACATTCCGCCATCACTGCAATGACATGGCTATACAAGCCTTCGAACCCATTGCAATATCAGAGACCAAGTTAGTATTGAAGAGAATGAAACCATCATCCCACCCATTTGACCAGATCCCTCCCAAACTACTGCTGCTAATTCCAGATACCATCTCCAAAACCCTAACTGACATTATCAATTGTTCCTTAGCCCAAGGAATTTATCCAGACGACCTGAAAGTTGCTTCTATCAAACCCCTATTAAAAAAAACCGAACCTTAATCCTAAAGATCCATCCAACTTCCGCCCAATATCCAACCTTCCTTTTATAGCCAAGGTTACAGAAAAATTAGTCAACACCAGATTATCAGAATACCTCGAAGACAACAACATATTATTCCCCACTCAATACGGCTTCCGAAAATCTTTAAGTACAGAATCACTTCTCATATCTCTGACAGATTACCTCATCATGGGCCTCGATAAAGGTCACGCCTACTTGCTGATACTCCTCGACCTATCGGCGGCCTTTGACACCGTGAATCACTCCCTTCTCCTAAATCAACTAGCGAACATCGGAATTACAGGCTCTGCTCTTGCCTGGTTCAAATCATTCTTGGGAAACAGAGGATATAAAGTCAAAATACATAACAAAGAATCACAGTTTTACCCTTCTTCGCTAGGTGTTCCACAGGGCTCCTCTCTCTCCCCCACGCTCTTTAACATTTACCTCCTACCCCTATGTCAACTATTAACTAATCTTAACCTCAAATACTTTCTATACGCAGATGACATCCAGATTGTCATCCCTATCAAAGAATCCCTTACAAAAACTATCAAAATCTGGGAAAACTGTCTTCAAAATATTGACAACCTCCTCTCCAGCCTAAATCTAATCTTAAATTCCGCTAAAACCGAAGTCCTCATAATTTCCCCTGAAAACAGTAACCTCACCTCAAATCCTCCAACCGGCTTCCAAACTTCACATGTAAGAGACCTAGGAGCCATTATCGACAATCGGCTAAATCTAAAATCTTTTAATAATCAAACCACGAAGGACTGCTTTTATAAATTACACGTCTTAAAAAGAATCAAACCACTTTTCCATTTCCACGATTACAGAACAGTTTTGCAATCAATAATCTTCTCTAAGTTAGATTATTGCAATTCTATTCTATTAGGTCTCCCGTCTTCTCATACTAAACCTCTTCAGATGGTTCAGAACACGGCGGCCAGAATTTTGACAAACACAAGAAGAAGAGACCACATATCTCCGATTCTCAAAGACTTACATTGGCTGCCAGTGCACTATAGAATCTTATATAAATCCATTACTACCATCTACAAAGCATTCCATCAACTCTCTCCGCTTAACCTCCAAATCCCATTTAAAAAACATACCTCCATCAGACCTATCAGAGAGTCCTACAGAGACTCATTACAGGCGCCTCCTGCAAAAACCTTTAACCATAGGACTCTCAGAGACAGGGCTTTCTCTACAGCAGGACCTACCTTGTGGAATTCTATACCACCAGAACTGAGACAGGAACCTTGCCTCCCCACTTTCAGAAAAAGACTTAAAACCTGGCTATTCTTGAAAGCCTTTCCAGACACCAACTGAACCCACTCTCAACTTAAGCAACTAAGAACTCCCGTCAGAGTAATCAACAACCTTTGACAACTCAATAATGTTCTCTCTTTTTTAATGAGGCAGGTTTATTTACCTTGGTTCTATTTACCTTGGTCATTCTTTTGTTATCTCAGTGTTAATCTCTCTTTTGCCTTCTCTTCATTCCAAGTTGCATTTTATCCCTGTTTTATTGTAACTGCTACCTTATTCTGCTATCACATGTTAATGTTTTTAAGTTATTAAGTATTTATTCTGTTGTCACACCTTGTTATTTGTAAACCGGCATGATGCGACTCCCATCGCGAATGCCGGTATATAAGAAATTTAAATAAATAAATAAATAAATAAATAAATAAAATACTCAAGATAAAGTTGCACTATTGAGCGATTCAGTGGCATTATGATATTCTCTGATTTATTCTCCATTCATTTGCTAATAATCCCTAGCATTCTATTTGCTTTCTTGGCTGCTGAACGTATTATCAGAGATGACACCTAGATCCTTTTCCTGAGTGGTAATTCCTAATGTGGTACCTTGCATTAGTAGCTATAATTTGGGTTACTCTTCCCTAAGTGCATCACTTTGCATTTGCCCATATTACATTTCATTTGTCATTTGCATGCCCAGTCTCTCAGTTTTGCAAAGTCCTCTTGCAATTTTTCACAATCCTCTTGCAATTTAACAACTTTGAATAATTTTGTGTCATCTGCAAATTTGATCACCTCACTTGTTGTTCCCATTTCCAGGTCATTTATAAATATATAAAAAAGCAGTAGTCCCAGAACAGATCTCTAGGGCAGTCCACTATTCACATTTTTCCATTGGGAAAATTTATCATTTAGCCCTACTCTCTGGTTTCTTTCTTTTAACCAGTTGGCAGTCCACAACAGGACACTGCCCCCTATCCCATGACTTTTTAATTTCCTAAGAAGTCTCTCTTGAGGGACTTTGTCAAATGCTTTCTGGAAATCCAGATACACTATATCAACTGGCTCACCTTTATCCACATGTTTATTTACACCCTCAAAAAATGTAGCAAATTTGTGAGGCATGACTTCCCTTGGCTAAATTCATGTTGGCTTTGTCCCTTTAAATTATGCTTTAACTATATGTTCAGCAATTTTGTTCTTTATGATAGCTTCTACCATTTTGCCTGGCACAGATATCAGACTCACTGGTCTGTAGTTTCCTGGATCACCCTTTGATCATTTTTTACAAATTGGCTTTACATTTTACTCTTCATTCTTACAATCCCTCCTTTGTACTTCCTCCTTTCATTAATATACATGAAAATATCTTGCCACCTTGTTTAACTGCCTTATATAGCTTTTTTACTAATTGTGTCTTAGCTATCCTGACTACCGTCTCTACTTCTCTCAGCTTTTCCAGATATTTTTCCCCATAGTCCACTTTCTGAAATCCCAAGCACTTGTATAATAATAATAATAATAATAATAATAATAATTGTGGCTTTACTGTTAGATCCTCAATAGCAAACTGTGACTAGAACCATTATCAGTTTCTTTGTTACATGCAAATGTCATCAGGCTTGTACCATTTCTTGTATCTTGTGCGTATCTTATAAAATCCAGCATATCTTATAAAATCCAGCGTACTTTTGTTCGTGCCTGGTGTGCAAACAAAAGTATGCGCGCGCTGTTTCTTAAAATGTACCCCTATATGTCTAGTATTGGCCTACAGGGGAATGATCAAACTCTCAATAAAGTTTTGGGTTTTTTTTTGGTAAGTGGCACCTGCCTATAAATTAAAGGATGATCTAGGAGTGAGTGGGCGAGGGGTGGGAGGGTTGGGAAATACAAACAGTCTAACTTCAGTTAGTCAGCCAGAGTGACTCACTGCTCTCATGAATAACAAATGTTGGTAAACACCTTTCCAAGGTGAGTAACTGAACTGAATTTTTCAACCTTTTTACTTAGATATACACTGCTCCTAGCTTATTTCTAGCTTCTGGCTACTTTTTTTTTTTTTTTTTAATATAGACTCTAACTTCTGCTTACTAGCTGCCTTACTGACTGACTACTTAAAAATACAGTCTTTTGTTTTTTCGCTACCTTACTGACTATTAAACGCACAAACACACAAACACACTAAATAATAGGGATGTGAATCGTGTCCTCGATCGTCTTAACGATCGATTTCGGCTGGGAGGGGGAGGGAATCGTATTGTTGCCGTTTGGGGGGGTAAAATATAGTGAAAAATCGTGAAAAATCGTGAAAAATCGAAAAAACGTAAAATCGCAAAACCGGCACATTAAAACCCCCTAAAACCCACCCCCGACCCTTTAAATTAAATCCCCCACCCTCCCGAACCCCCCCCAAATGACTTAAAAAACCTGCGGGTCCAGCGGCGGTCCGGAACGGCAGCGGTCCGGAACGGGCTCCTGCTCCTGAATCTTGTTGTCTTCAGCCGGCGCCATTTTCCAAAATGGCGCCGAAAAATGGCGGCGGCCATAGACGAACACGATTGGACGGCAGGAGGTCCTTCCGGACCCCCGCTGGACTTTTGGCAAGTCTCGTGGGGGTCAGGAGGCCCCCCACAAGCTGGCCAAAAGTTCCTGGAGGTCCAGCGGGGGTCAGGGAGCGATTTCCCTATATTTCCATATAGCCGGAACCCTCGCTGAACGACCTCCTGCAGTCGATCTCCTGCCGGCGCCATTTTCCGTACGAAAACGATTCGCGGTGGGAAATCGCTCCCTGACCCCCGCTGGACCTCCAGGAACTTTTGGCCAGCTTGTGGGGGGCCTCCTGACCCCCACGAGACTTGCCAAAAGTCCAGCGGGGGTCCGGAAGGACCTCCTGCCGTCCAATCGTGTTCGTCTATGGCCGCCGCCATTTTTCGGCGCCATTTTGGAAAATGGCGCCGGCTGAAGACAACAAGATTCAGGAGCAGGAGCCCGTTCCGGACCGCTGCCGTTCCGGACCGCCGCTGGACCCGCAGGTTTTTTAAGTCATTTGGGGGGGGTTCGGGAGGGTGGGGGATTTAATTTAAAGGGTCGGGGGTGGGTTTTAGGGGGTTTTAATGTGCCGGCTCACGATTCTAACGATTTATAACGATAAATCGTTAGAATCTCTATTGTATTGTGTTCCATAACGGTTTAAGACGATATTAAAATTATCGGACGATAATTTTAATCGTCCTAAAACGATTCACATCCCTACTAAATAATATTCCCAAATACTTATCTTTGCCCCAATACTTTTAAAAAAGACAATGGGGCAGATTGAAAAAAAATACGCGCGCGTGTACTTTTGTTCGTGCAACCGGCGCGAACAAAAGTACGCCGGATTTTAAAAGATACGCACGTAGAAGCGCGTATCTTTTAAAATCCGGTGACGGCGCACGCAAGGCTGCTCAAAATTGGCAGCCTACGCGCACCGAGCCGTGCAGCCTGCCTCCATTCCCTCCAAAGCTGCTCCAAAATCGGAGCGGCCTCGTAGGGAACTTTTTTTTTTGTCCTCCCCCACCTTTCCCTCCCTTCCCCTATCTAACCCCCCCCCCCCCCGGCCCTACCTAAATCTCCCCCCCACCTTGTTCGTTGGAGTTACGCCTGCTGCTGGCAGGCATAACTTGCGCACACCGGCTGTGTCGGGGCACTTGGCCACGCCCCCGGACCACCCCGGACCGCAGACACGCCCCTGGGCATGCCCCGGACCGCAGACACGACCCCCAGACCGCCCATTTTAGCAAGCCCTGGGACTTACGCGCATCCCAGGGCGTTGCTCATGTCGGCGGCCTATGCAAAATAGGCGCGCCGGCGCGCAGGGCTTTTAAAATCTACCCCAATGTCCCAAGCAAAAATTTACTGATTCCTTTCAGCCACCAGCAAGGTGATCCTCTCCTCTCGGTGCTCCCACTGATATAGCCCTGTCCCATTGGTTATCCTCCTTCCACCAAGTCTCTGTGATGCCAATTATGTCAATCTCATCATTTGCTGCTATACACTCTAACTCTTCCATCTTACTTCTTAGACTTCTGGCATTGACATACAGACATTTCAAAGTGTGTTCTTTGTTTGTATTAACAACCTGCTTTTCAGTTGTTGGGGATAATTTGGAAATCATTAGCTTAGGTGATTTTTTACATATAGGCGCATGGACTACGTTTGCTTTTATTGGAACCTCTCTGTTGGGATGCCCTAACTCTCCTGTTTATTGGTATCCTTCAAGGATACATTTCTCCGAACCATGCACTGCTGAGTGACTGTTAGCTTTCCCCTTGTTCTAGTTTAAAAGCTGCTCTATCTCCTTTTTGAAAATTAGTGCCAGCAGCTTGGTTCCACTCTGGTTAAGCTCGAGCCCATCCTTTCAGAAAAGTCTTCCCCTTCCCCAAAAGTTTCCCCAGTTCCTTACAAAACTGAATCCTTCTTCCCTACATCATCTCATCCACGCATTGAAACTCTGGAGCTCTGCCTGCCTCTGGGGACCTGCACGTGGAACAGGAAGCATTTCAGAGAATGCCACCCTGGAGGTTCTGGATTTCAGTTTCCTGCCTAAAATCCTAAATTTGGCTTCCAGAACCTCTCTCCCACATTTTCCTATGTCGTTGGTGCCCACATGTACCACGACAGCCGGCTCCTCCCCAGCACTGTCTATAATCCTATCTAGGTGACGCGTGAGGTCTGCCACCTTCGCACCAGGCAGGCAAGTTATCAGGCGGTCCTCACGTCCACCAGCCACCCTGCTATCTGCATTTCTAATAATTGAATCACCAACTATGATGACCAGCCTAACCCTTCCCTCCTGGGCAGTAGCCTTGGGAGACTTGTCCTCAGTGCGAGAGGACAAAACATCACCTGGAGAGCAGGTCCTTGCTACAGGATCCTTTCCTGCTACACCAGGGTGATGTTCTCCTACTGGGAGACCTTTCTGATCCAAGGCAGCACTGGGGCTGCCAGACTGGATTTGAGACTTGGCTACTATGTCCCTGAAGGTCTCATCAACCTCTCTGCCTCAGCTCCTCCAAGTCTGCTATATGTATTATATTATATGTTGATGAGGTAATGATCTACTGTTTTTTTCTTTTAATGTTATTATTGTATTTATATATAAACTGAAATGTAACTTGCTCTCAGCTTTTAAGGGTAGGACGAGTAATCAAATATAAATACATGAATGCTTTTACAATGTAAATATGCTATACAAAAATGTTTTTATGCTGTACAGAAACATATGCACGCATGTTATAAAATTTCATGGCCGCACACAACTGCACACAAGATTTTAAAATTCATACATGCATGTGCGGGTGGCACACACAGGGGTGCTGAATTTTCGAATATTACACAGGGTGATGTAATCGGGCCTCCCCCAGTTCCCTCCAGTCTACTCCAATTAATGAGCAGACTGGGAGGGAACTTCCTTACCCCTCTGCCTAACCTTCCTTCCCTTTCCCCTCTCCACCACGACCCCTAATCCCTACCTAGATATTCGCAAATTTTTTATTTTTCTACTTACTGCTTCTCCCGAGCAAAAGTAGTTTCGCACGCTGGCCAGCTGCCAGTGCGCAATTTCCCAGGACAGTAGCTAATGGCCGTTGATTCGGCCGTCCTCCGTCCCACCCCGCTCCACCCAGACCCTGCACCCTGGCCCGCTCCTTTTTTTAGGCCTGCACTTGTGCGCGTAGCGGGGTTTACACACGTGACTGGGCCCGTTTTAAAATATGCGCATAAACCCTGCTTTTTCACGTGTGGGCCTTTGAAAATCCACCCTATATTGTGCACATGATAGCATACAAACAAAAAACATTGAATTAACACAAACTGGAAGCGTGTGCTAATTCAGCCTTTTGGAGGTCCATATTCAGACAGAGTATGGATAGCAAAACTAGCCAGATAAAATTATCCAGCTAATTTTGGAGGTATAATCAATCTATCAGTGTTGATATCTGTATAAGAACATAAGAACATGCCATACTGGGTCAGATCAAGGGTCCATCAAGCCCAGCATCCTGTTTCCAACAATGGCCAATCCAGGCCACAAGAACCTGGCAAGTACCCAAAACCTGTCCCCTGCTTCTGTTGCTAGTAGGGATGTGAATTGGGCTTCGGACGATTGAAAATATCGATGATATTTTCAAAATTGTCAGAAATTGGGGGCTCCCCCAAAACGATAGGAAAACCCCACGATATTGTTTGTGGGGGTTCTCTTATCATTTTGGAGGAGGGCGGGAAAAACAGCACACAAAAATAACCCCTAAACCCACCCTGACCCTTTAAAACTAATCCCTTAGCTTCCCCCACCCTCCCGACCCCCCAAAATGTTTTTACAGGTACCTGGTGGTCCAGTGGGGGTCCTGGGAGCGATCTCCCGCTCCCGGGCCGTCGGCTGCCACTAATCAAAATGGCGCTGATGGCCCTTTGCCCTTACCATGTGACAGGGTATCCATGCCATTGGCCGGCCCCTGTCACATGGTAGGAGCACTGGATGGCCCACGCCATCCCTTTATCATTTTGGTCGCCTTTTTCTGTACTTTCTCCATCGCAACTATATATTTTTTGAGATGTGGCGATCAGAATTGTACACATTATTCAAGGTGTGGTCTCACCATGGAGCGATACAGAGGCATTGTGACATTTTCTGTTTTATCCACCATTCCCTTTCTAATAATTCCCAACATTCTGTTTACTATGACCCCTAGATCTCTTAGGTGCTAGCTCCTAATATGGAACCTAACATTGTGTAACTATAGCATGAAACTATAGCATGGGCTATTTTTCCCTATATGCATCACCTTGCACTTATCCACATTAAATTTCATCTGCCATTTTGATGCCCAATTTTCCAGTCTCATAAGGTCTTCCTGCAATTTATCACAATCTGCTTAAGAACATAAGAACATAAGAAATTGCCATGCTGGGTCAGACCAAGGGTCCATCAAGCCCAGCATCCTGTTTCCAACAGAGGCCAAAACCAGGCCACAAGAACCTGGCATTTACCCAAACACTAAGAAGATCCCATGCTACTGATGCAATTAATAGCAGTGGCTATTCCCTAAGTAAATTTGATTAATAGCCATTAATGGACTTCTCCTTCAAGAACTTATCCAAACCTTTTTTAAACCCAGCTACACTAACTGCACTAACCACATTCTCTGGCAACAAATTCCAGAGCTTTATTATACGTTGAGTGAAAAAGAATTTTCTCTGATTAGTCTTAAATGTGCTACTTGCTAACTTCATGGAATGCCCCCTAGTCCTTCTATTATTTGAAAGTGAAAATAACCAAGCCACATCTACTCGTTCAAGACCTCTCATGATCTTAAAGACCTCTATCATATCCCACCTCAGCTGTCTCTTCTCCAAGCTGAACATTCCTAACCTCTTCAGCCTTTCCTCATAGGGGAGCTGTTCCATCCCCTTTATCATTTTGATTGCCCTTCTCTGTACCTTCTCCATCGCAGCTATATCTTTTTTGAGATGTGGCGACCAGAATTGTACACAGTATTCAAGGTGCGGTCTCACCATGGAGCGATACAGAGGCATTATGATATTTTCCGTTTTATTAACCATTCCCTTCCTAATAATTCCTAACATTCTGTTTGCTTTTGTGACTGCTGCAGCACACTGAGCTGATGATTTTAAATTATTATCCACTATGATGCCTAGATCTTTTTCCTGGGTGGTAGCTCCTAATATGGAACCTAACATCGTGTAACTACAGCAAAGGTTATTTTTCCCTATATGCAACACCTTGCACTTGTCCACATTAAATTTCATCTGCCATTTGGATGCCCAATCTTCAAGTCTTGCAAGGTCCTCCTGTAATGTATCACAGTCTGCTTGTGATTTAACTACTCTGAATAATTTTGTATCATCTGCAGATTTGATAACCTCACTCGTCGTATTCCTTTCCAGATCATTTATATATATAGGGGCGGATTTTCAGAGCCCTGCTCGCCTAAATCCGCCCAAAACTGGGCGGATTTAGGCGAGCAGGGCCCTGCGCGCCGGTGAGCCTATTTTACATAGGCTCACCGGCGCGCGCAGAGCCCCGGGACTCGCGTAAGTCCCGGGGGTTCTCCGAGGGGGGCGTGTCGGCGTGTAGGCCCGGTCGTCACGGCGTTTAGGGGGCGTGTCGGCAGCGTTTTGGGGGCGGGTACGGGGGCGTGGCTACGGCCAGGGGCGGTCCGGGGGCGTGGCCGCGCCCTCCGTACCCGCCCCCAGGTCGCGTCCCGGCGCGCAACAGGCCCGCTGGCGCGCGGGGATTTACTTCTCCCTCCGGGAGGCGTAAATCCCCGGAGAAAGGTAAGGAGGGGGTGTAGACAGGGCCGGGCGGGTGGGTTAGGTAGAGGAAGGGAGGGGAAGGTGAGGGGAGGGCGTTAGAGGATTCCCTCCAAGGCCGCTCCAATTTCGGAGCGGCCTTGGAGGGAACGGGGGTAGGCTGCGCGGCTCGGCGCGCACCGGCTATACAGAATTCATAGCCTTGCGCGCGCCGATCCGGGATTTTAGTGGATACGCGCGGCTCCGCGCATATCTACTAAAATCCAGCGTACTTTTGCTGGCGCCTGATGCGCCAGCAAAAGTACGCCTATTCGCGTTTTTTGAAAATCTACCCCATATTGAAAAGCGCCGGTCCAAGTACAGATCCTTGAGGCACTCTACTGTTTACCCTTTTCCACTGAGAAAATTGACCATTTAATCCTACTCTCTGTTTCCTGTCTTTTAACCAGCTTGTAATCCACGAAAGGACATCGCCTCCTATCCCATGACTTTTTAGTTTTCGTAGAAGCCTCTCATGAGGGACTTTGTCAAACGCCTTCTGAAAATCCAAATACACTACATCTACCGGTTCACCTTTATCCACATGTTTATTAACCCCTTCAAAAAAATGAAGCAGATTTGTTAGGCAAGACTTCCCTTGGGTAAATCCATGTTGACTATGTTCCATTAAATCATGTCTTTCTATATGCTTTACAATTTTGTTCTTGAGAATAGTTTCCACTATTTTTCCCGGCACTGAAGTCAGGCTCACTGGTCTATAGTTACCCGGATCGCCCCTTGTGATTTAACTACTCTGAATAATTTTGTATCATCTCCAAATTTGATTACCTCACTCGTCGTATTTCTTTCCAGATCATTCAGAAATATATTGAAAAGTACGGGTCCCAATACAGATCCCTGAGGCACTCCGCTGCCCACTCCCTTCCACTGAGAAAATTGTCCATTTAATCCTACTCTCTGTTTCCTGTCTTTTAGCCAGTTTGTAATCCACGAAAGGACATCGCCACCTATCCCATGCCTGGCTAACTTTCGGAGAGCTCTTTGGTCTGCCCAGACTTAGCTGGCTCTAAGTCATCCAGCTAACTCTGAATATCGGAGTTAGCCGGTTAACTTAGCCAGCTAACTCAACTCCTCCCAGTTATGCCCCAGAATGTCCCTAATTTATCAGATAAATTCTAGCCCCCTAACCTATTAGTCAGCTAGTATTTAGCCAAATATATATCCACACTTCTGTTAGCTGGCTAAATGCTTTTGAATGTGGACCTCTTGATGAACATGTAAATATCAAAGTCTGAAAATTCTTTTTGATCTTACCCTTTACTGTTGCTGTAATAGCTGTGAAACAGATTCCAAGGGTCAGGCAGAAAAACAGTAAACCTCTGGCACAGGGAGCCATTCCTCAGATCTGTAGGGGGTAACAAAATGTTGAATTTACTACTTCTAGGTTCAGAGTCAGTAGTTAAGTCAACTTTGCTTTGACAGGTGGCGACGCCCACATCATGGGTTAAGCCCTGCCCACTGACTCCCTCTCAGCCAATTAGTGTTCACTTCTGTGATAAGCCTCACCCCTTTTCTCACCCTGGCCTTGCCCTTTGTTGACATCTGTCATAGGCCCCTATGCCCTGCCCTTTTTTGATGATGTCACTTCCAGTTGCATCCCCCCCACCATCTGGCCCTTGTGGAGGACGCAGACTAGAACAAGAAATAAGTTTTTCAAGATGACGGCAAATGCCTGGAGAAAGAAAATGACATGCCTCTAAGATAATGGTTGTTGTGGGGGAACCCAGAAATGTTATGACCGTGCATGTGCAGCAAATCCCAAATCAAAGCACTTTTTAATTGTGCCGTTGTGAACCATGATGCAGGCAGTCATCTTGGAATGAGATCACATGCCATGACATCTACCCTGCGCATGCTCAGATCTTTTGTTTACAAGGAGAGAGCTTGGAGGGAGCCATGTTGGAAGGAATGAGCAGACTCAGTAAACAGCTATGGGGATTTGAAAGGGTAGTCGATAGCAGTCATTAAAATCCTTCTATTTTCTGATATTAAACTAAAAATAGAAAATCCTTTTGTTTCTTTTTTGCCACAAAGCATACATTTTTGTATCAGTGTTTTCTTTTTGCTTTTTTTTTTTTTTTATCAAACACAGTGCTGTTCAAGAAAGAGAAAGAAAAGACCAGAGCAAGAGAAAATGCATTTTTTTTTAATGGCTCAGACAGACCCAGCCAAGATTATAGTTTTTGAGCAGTTGTATAATTATAAAAATGAGTAGAAGCCAGGATTTAGTTTTTGCTTTTTAAAATCAAAGAGCCTGTTTTATTTGCAAATTGTAAATTAGCTGCTGTTTTCTTTAGGCATTCCAGAGCCACTCTCCTTCTATCGCCCTCCCCTCCTCCTTCCACTGAGCTCCATCTCCATTATTGTTTACATGTTTGAATTAATAACCTGTCCTTTCTCTTCTTTCTCTGCCAAGTTCCAATCTCCCTGTTATATGTAACTGCATCTTCCGCACCATTGTTTTTAGTTATGTTTACGATGCACCCCTGTTTTATGTGAACCAGCATGATGGGACTGCGTTCTCGAATGCCGTTATATAAAAACCCTAAATAAATAAATAAATAAATAAATTGCCTTTTTTTAAAATTACAGATGGAACCAACATGCTGTGCACAAGCACATACAGAAAAGATATTTTTTAAAATCAGACCTGTGTGCGCCGACCCTGGATTTTATAACATGCGCACGGCTGCGCGCGCATGTTATAAAATCAGGCGTAGATTTGTGCGTGTCGGGTTGCGCGCACAAATCTACGCCCGCGCATAAATCTTAAAATCTGGCCCTATATGTTTTTATTCTATAACAATGAAAGAAAAAAATGTTTCCAAATTCTAAGAGAACATGCCTACTCCTGGAAGAAGAGATTAAAGAGACAAAAAAGAAAGCACAAATAAGTGAGAAACATGTGGCATAAAGATCATATATATTTACATAAATGTTTTACACAAGAAGGTGGAAATGCTCAAACTCAGATTAAGTGGCTTTCATTTTAGGGCATTACATGGAGCTTTTTGTTTTTCAGCCAAAATGTTAGCATGTTTTATTATTAAGGCATTACCATTTGTTTTTATATTAAGAAGCCTTTTCCTTTTTTAAACTGTAGCTCAAGAGCAGAGGGCAGCTCAGAACTGTGAGCTGGGACAACACACGGCTCAAGAATAGGGTACAGCTGAAAAATTTGTGATGGTACAAAGAAAAAAAATGGATGTCCTAATAAGAAACCAATAGCAAGCTGTAAGTGAAAAAAAAATCTTGTGTTTTACAAAATATAGCAAAGGTCTTAAAACTTGTACATTGTGACTTGAATAAAAGATGACAAAATAATGTTGGAGCTTTTTTTCTGCCCCCCAAAAGTTGTTAGCATGTGTACTTTTTAATATATCTTTTTCTTTCTTCACCATACAGCACAAAAACCAAGCACATCCAAAAATTCTTATACGAAATCATAAGATAAAAGCAAGCTCTGCAAAAGTAAACAAGTCTACAGGCACCGGTACACACAAAGAGACAGTGCATTAAAGCAGTATGAATCTTTTGTTTAATGTGCATCCCTACATGTATGCTTTCAATATTGCAATACACTTAGGGGTAGATTTTTAAAAAACTACGCCTGCGCGTACTTTTGTTTGCGCGACCGGTGCAAACAAAAGTACGCTGGATTTTAATAGATACGAAATCGGAGCGGCCTCAGAGGGAACTTTCCTTCCGCCTCCCCCCACCTTCCCCTCCCTTCCTCTATCTAACCTACCCCCTGGCCCTAATTCCCCCCCACCACCTTTATTCCAAAAGTTACGCCTGCCCGCGCCGAGCCAGCTGCCGGCACGCCATGTTCCGGTCCAGAGGCCACGGCCATGCTGGAACCACGCCTGCGGCCCTGCCCCGGAATGCTCCCGATGACGCACCGGCCGCGACACGCCCCCGACACGCCCCCCCAGGAAAGCCCCGGGACTTACGCACGTCCCGGGGCTTTGCGCGCGCCGGCAGCCTATGCAACATAGACTCAGTGCATGCAGGGGGAGCTTGGGGCAGGTTTTGAAGTGGTATGCGTGTATCTTACGCACATACCCCTTTGAAAATCTGCCCCTTAGGGCCAGATTTTAGTAGCTACGCGCGGGCGTAGATTTGTGTGCGCAACCTAGTGCGCACAAATCTATGCCCGATTTTATAACATGCGCGTGCAGCCACGTGCATGTTATAAAATCCGGGGTCGGTGCACATAAGGGGGTGCACACTTGTGCACCTTGCGCGCGCCAAGCCCTAGGGGAGCCCCGATGGCTTTCCCTGTTCCCTCCTAGGCCGCTCTGAAATTGGAGCGGCCTCAGAGGGAACTTTCCTTCCGCGCGCCCCCCCCCCACCTTCCCCTACCTAACCTGCCCCTCAGCCCTATCTAAACCCCCCCTAATCTTGTCTACAGAAAAGCTCACAGACACAGAAATGTTAAAGAAGGGTAGAAAACTGCATGGCTATTTGGGTGGTCAGAACAGAAAAAGATCATGTTGGACGATGTGGCCACTTTTGAGCAGCACCTGGGAATCAACATATGAGTTGTCTATTATGCTGAGAAAAGGAAGACGGACATGTATAAGGCAAGCGATCGCAGTGTATTTGTGTTAGCGCTGTGGACCCTTGAGCCGGCACGAGAGCTGGAACTCCCACTGAGGGAAGGTCCCCAGTGGACCTCGTAGCCAGGACACGGCACAGGACCAGGAGACCCGACAGGAACTTCACCTATACCAGCCCTCGTTCCCCTCAGGTTGAGCCCTTGGGTGCCGGGACCGGCAGGTCTTAGGTGAAGGTCTCCTGGTGTAGAGATATCCATGGAAGAAAGCAGAGTTGACGGTCCGGGTCGAGGCTGGCAGAGGTCCGGATGAACGAGGATGGTCTAGGTGTCACGGCAGGCAGCGAAGAGGCAGCACGAGGAACCAGGCCAGAAGTCGGAGCAGGCAGAAGACAAGCAGGAACCGGCAACACGCCAAAGGTCAGGACAGACAGCAGACAGATGAATCAGGAAACCAGGCCGAAGTCAGAACCGAGAAGACAAACCAAGAACTAGGAACCAGGAGAAGGAAGTGGAACCATGGGAACAGGAGCACAGGAACAGGAGCTGGAACAAGCAGGAGCACAGGAATGCAGCAACTAGACTCTCCGAAGAGCTGACCCGTTGCCAAGAAAAGGAATGGTGGAGTGGAGTGGACTTAAATAGCCCCTGATCACGTCTTAGTTGGGGGCCGGGCCAAGATTTCCTGCGTGGCCCCTTTAAAAGTCTGTCCTGGCCACACGTGCACACCTAGGAGGAGGCGGATCCCCAGAAGCAGCCAGCGGCATCTGTCGCGAGAAGAGGATGTCAACAGTCTCAGTTTTGTGTACAAGCCTGCCTCGGACCGCCGCGATGAGAGACTGGAGCCGGCATCTGCCGGTAGAGGTAGGGGGACCCAGCTGCGGCGACCCGCGGCCGGGATTCCCAACAGTACCCCCCATCTTACTCCCCCTTAAAGAGGGACCAGGTTTCTCGGGGTGAGCCTGATGGAACTGGAGGAGGAGAGATTTATCCAAGATATTGGAGGCAGGCTTCCAGGTGTTCTCCTCTGGGCCGAAGCCCTCCCAGGAATTTAAGTACTCCCAGCATCTGTGGTAGTACCTGATGTCAAGAATGTCCTGGACTTGGTAAACTGTATCTTCATCAGCGAGCACGTTCAGAGGTTCAGGTGGCTTGCGATGAAAGGCTGAGAGCACCAAGGGTTTTAACAGGGAGACATGGAAGACGTTGTGTATCTTCAGACCCGATGGTAGGTGCAGACAGTAAGAAACTGGACCCAAGTGATCGCTAGGGATGTGCATTTGTTTTCAATGAATGTGCAATCCGCAACGCATAAGTCCCTGTTCGTTTGATTCGTGGGTTCATGAAATGCATGGCAATCCCCCATGAATGAAACATATCATATTAGTTTCATTCTTTTGGTTCGCTGTGATTTCTTAGCGGCCTTTTGAAATAGGAGAAGGCCATGTGGGAGTATCCTTAGCAAAAAACAGCCCTTTCCTGTAAGTCATAAGTGACCTCACAGCCCTGTCATAGAGTGGGTCAGACAGGTTGGCAAGGAGACGAGAATGCAACCTATCAGAGCTAAGCATTTTTCTAATGCAGCCAATCGCTGCTCTCTCTCAGTGCTCTGTGAGGCTGTTCCTGCTGACGCTGTACTATACCTTGAGCAAGCGGCGTGCCACACACTTTTTTTTTGGGTGTTGTCTGGGGAGGTGGCTTTACTCAGAGCTAGTCTGAGTGTCTCAAATCTGTATTCAATTGCTATTGCTGCTTGTGCTTGCTACTTTGAAAGAATTTTCCATTGAAAAGGATATTTGTTCGTTCTTGCTGCTGTGCCAGCCAGGCTATTTTACTCCACTTTTTTTTTTTTTTTATTGAACTCAGACTGTCTCTCTGTATATCCCACTGAGACAAGCTGCCAGCAGTGGCATTTTGCTGCTGATCTTAACCCCTAGGGTGGGTTTCAGGCAGGGTTTGGGTGGTGTGGGTGGGAGATAGTGTGAGAGTTGCAGTGGCTGTCTGGGAGTTGGTATTTTCAAAGAACAAGCAGCATCACTTGTAGGAATTGGGCTTGCTCAGGCTTCCTGTCTTTTCTCTATGTGTGTGTAGTTTTACACACTCACATATATTGGTACAGAGGTGTTCAGACACCAATAAAGAAATAATTATTTTAATTGAAAACCCTAGTAGGCAGTGACATATACTGCACTTTTTTTTTTTTTATTGAACTCAGACTGTCTCTTCCACTGAGATAAGCTACCAGCAGTGGAATTTTGCTGCTGATCTTACCCCCCTGGGGTAGGATGCAGGCAGGGTTTGGGTGGTGTGGGTGGGAGATAGTGTGAGTTGGTATTTTCAAACAAGAAGCAGCATCACTACTGTGCTTGCTCAGACTTCCAGTCTTTTTCCTGCAGTTTCATTTTTTTGTGCACACAGAACAGTCTCAGTTGTAGTGTACATCAAGGCACTGCCCGTCTGTTTGTTGTTTTCCAGACACACAGCAGTGTTCTTTTAATCCAAATCCCCAGTAGGCATCTTCTGGAGTTAAAATTTTGTTGTGTGCACATACAGCAGTCTCAGTTGTAGTGTACATCAAGGCACTGCACTGTGTGTCTGTGTAGTTTTCCAGACTCACATATATTGGTACAGTGGTGTTCTTTTAATCCAAATCCCCAGTAGGCCTCTGGAGTTTAAATTGTTTTTGTGCACATACAGCAGTCTCAGTTGTAGTGTACACTACAGCAAGGCACTGCACTGTGCGTCTGTGTGTAGTTTTCCAGACTCACATATATTGGTACAGATGTGTTCATTCACCAATAAAGAAATAATTCTTTTAATTGAAATCCCTAATAGGCAGTGACATTAAATCCATGATGTCAGGGAAAGGTAGACGAGTGATTGGGACTGGAAGAGGAGGCACTTCAAAAGTCAATGCCAGTTCCCCATTAAAGTTAAAAAGAGAGCTGTTCCAATCTAAAATCTCTGGAGGGGCATGCAGTTCCATCCGGAAAAAAATGAAATTTAAAGATGATGCACCGCCACCACCTATTTCTGACCCTGTTGTTTTGGAGCTGAGGGAAGGGGAGGCTGAGTCACGCAAGACAAAAGGGCGAGACCCAAAAGCAACAGTGCATCAGCAGACTCTAGTTAGTGCTGAAAATGTAGCGCAGACACTGTTTGCTTCTGATTCCGATGAAGAATCATCTTGTGTGGGATTCTCATCATCAGAAATGGAAGAAGTAATAGCTGAAGAAGGTTTAGGAGGATTAGTTAGTTCTGTCTTTGCCTCCACTTCAGTGCTGCAGGAGAGAGATGAAACTGATGATGATGAGAAGGAAGAGCAGTCAGTGCAGGCACAGAGTGTGACTGATGCCCCTGGCATTGCTTCTCAGGGGGCACCCACTACTTCAACTCCAGTGCCAGCATCCACCCCAAAGGCTATAAAGAAGGGATCACGAAAGAAATCTGTGATCTGGAGCCACTTTAAAGTGACAGAGGACCCGCGTTTTACTCAGTGTAATTACTGTGCCAGGGCTATTAGCAGAGGCAAGTAAATGGGACATTTAACTAATTTTGGCATGATGCATCATATGCAAGAGCAACATCCAACAGTACTGCCATCTGGGGATGGTGGTAGTACCAGTTAAGGGACTCCTTTTTCCAGGCAGCGTAAAGTGGTTGAAAAGGAACAGAGTCATCCCATGCCCTCAGCCCCTTCTAGCAGTCAGATGGCAGGCCAGCAGTCCTCTGCCATGTGTCAGAAGCGACAACCCACCATGGAGGAAATGGAGTGGTGTTTGGTAACACTATCCCGGGGAAGGAGGCAGGAAGCCGCAAAAGTTGTAACCAGGAGCATTGGGGAAATGATTGCCCTTGATGACCAGCCCTTGCAGGTAGTGGAGAATGTGGGTTTCAAGCATATGCTGAAGGTCTTAGTTCCAAATTACAAAGTCCCCTCCAGAACCACATTTAGCAGAAAGGTCATCCCCAGCCTGTACAATCAGTGTCGCAGTCGCATCCAAGCGCTGGTAGCTAAGGCAGAGGGGAGTGTGCATTTCACCTGCGATATCTGACCGCCATGAATGCTTCATACTCTTACCTCTCCCTGACAGCACACTGGTGGGACCTGGATGAGGCAGGGGCAGGCAGAAGCTCTATTAGTGAACAAGTATCAGGCTGCAGGTGGGCTTTACTGCACACCCGCCTGACGGACGAGGCCCATACCTCAGCCAATATTCTAGCATGCATCAGACAGATGCTGGTGGGCTGGCAGCCACACCAGCGAGACAGGAATCTTCAGGCAGGATTCTTTGTCACAGACAATGGTGCAAACATGGTAAAGGCAATATGCGACGGCGCTTTCAGAACATCCGATGTTTTGCACACACTCTGCACCTGGTAGTGAAGTCAGCTCTGAGGTTGGAGTCCAATCACCAAAAGAATGAATACCTGCATAAGTTAATACACAAGTGCAGGAACATAGCAGCGCACTTCCACAGAAGTGTGAAGGCGGGGCAGGTTCTCCGACAAAAGCAGACTGATTTGGAGATGCCTCACAAGCAGCACCCAGTGGAATTCCACTAATATGATACTGCAGAGGTTAGTGGGGCAGCAGACACCCCTTCATGAACTTTCTAGGCAATGGACATAGGTGTGCAGAGTCCACTAGGGCATCATGATTGGTTAGTCATGAGTCAGCTGGTAAAAATCCTGCAGCCCTTCAAGGATGCCACGGAGGAGCTGAATTCCAGAAACACAGAAACATAGAAATGACGGCAGAAAAAGACCAAACGGCCCATCCAGTCTGCCCAGCAAGCTATGCACTTTTTTTTTTCCTCTTACTTGTTACGCTTGGCTCGTAGTACCTTTTAGTTCTATTTCCCTTCTACCCCACCATTAATGTAGAGAGCAGTGTTGGAACTGCATCTAATTGAATATGTAGCTTAGTTAGGGGTAGTAACCGCCTCAAATAAGCAAGCTACACCCATGCTTTTGTTTACTCGACTATGTAATTCAGTCCTTGTTGGTTGTTGTCTATATATAGATCCTCTTTTCTACATTGCCCCTGCCGTTGAAGCAGTGCCACCTTGGCTGACATCATCTCTATAGTTGAAAAAGTGCCACCTTGGCTGACATTTCTATAGTTAATTTTCTGGAGGAAAATTTGGAGGGCTTTAAACAGGAAGAGGGAATGACAGCAGAGGTGCTGCATTGTCTGGACTTTTGCAGAAGCAGGTGCAAGAGAGATTAAGACCTTTAACAAAAGACCACACATACATGCTCGCCACAGTCTGTGATCCTCGTGTGAAAGAGAAACTCGCCCTACAGTCCGATTGTCTCACATTTGTGAAGGACCTGCTGTCCTTCACAAATAGGAGAATAGGAGCGCCATAGGCAGAGACAGATTAGGCATGAAGCAGAGAAGGAAACAGCGGGCACTTCAGAGAGTAGTGCAAGTCCATGCAGGAGCAGCACTCTGTCAGCGACAGCTAGTACTTCCTCCTCCACTTCAGTACGATAAAGCCATGTTGCCCCTAAAAAAGCATCTGTTCTGGAATGGGCTAGAGCAAAAGCAGCTGGCAAGAAGAACTCTCAGCCCACCCAAGCAAAGGAGACACCAGCACAAATGTCAGTGACATGGTATCTCACAGAGCCCATAGAGGACATGCAGACAGATCTGCTGGCATATTGGGAACACAAGTCCACTGTCTGGCCACACCTAACCAAAGTGGCTCAGCGATATCTATCATGTCCAACAACCAGTGTGCCCAGTGAATGTGTATTTTCAATGACAGAAGATATCATGAGCCCACATCGCTCTAGGCTGGCACCAGAGTTGATGGAAATGCTAGTGTTTTTGAAAATAAACATGCCTTTGCTTGGGTTTCCAGATTTTCCCTGTGAATGGCAAGATGAATAAAAGCAATTTAAAGCCTTGCAGCAGCTCCAACTGCCTCATATGCTCCAGATAATATCAGCACATGTACCTAACCTTAACCTCTGTGTCTGTCCACTGTCTGGCCCTTACATCACTACAAGGGCCTGCCCCCAAACGCTGTGCCTGCCCATCCACCCCTTACGTCACTACAAGGGCCTGACCACAAACGCTGTGCCTGCCCGTCCAGCCCTTATGTCACTACAAGGGCCTGACCCCAAATGCAGTGCCTGTCTGTCCAGCCCTTATGTCACTACAAGGGCCTGACCTCAAACGCTGTGCCTGCCCGTCCAGCCCTTATGTCACTACAAGGGCTTGACCCCAAACGCTGTGCCTGTCTGTCCAGCCCTTACATCACTACAGAGGCCTGACCCCAAACGCTGTGCCTGCCCGTCCAGCCCTTACGTCACTACAAGGGCCTGACCTCAACTGATGTGCCTGCCCATCCAGCCCTTACATCACTACAAGGGCCTGACCTCAACTGATGTGCCTGCCCGTCCAGCCCTTTCGTCACTACAAGGGCCTGACTTCAAACTGTGCCTGCCCGTCCAACCCTTACGTCACTACAAGGGCCTGACCTCAAACGCTGTGCCTGCCCATCCAGCCATTATGTCACTACGTCAGCATTATGTCAATACATCAGCATCTGCGGTAAGCGGGGGATTTAAACCCCAGCCGCTCTGCCCGGCGTCCCTTACTTACCGCGATCGCCACTGCCGCTCCTCGACCCGGACTGTAGCTGCAGGCCTGCGCATCCGGCGCTGAAGCCCGTCGGGGCAAGGCCTCACCGTTTCAGCACTCACCTCCGAGGCTCCAGCGCCGGCCACGCGGCTAGGCCTTCCGATCCGCCCATCCGAGACGCAGCCTACCAGGAAGGAGACCCTCCCTGACGTCAGCAACTTCGCTACCACCCTATCAGAGCCTGCCCTGCTAGGTTTAAATTCTGAGCTCTGCTAGGCGCCGTACGCCGAGCGTCGCGCGCCGAAGGAGCGCAACAAAGGGGCAGGCCCCTTTGTGCGCTCCTTAGTGCAGCTCCTTAAGGCAGCTTTCTGTGAAACAATCCGTTTGTGCTTCGTAACAGTAACTCCCTTATTTCCCAAACCACTCGGCGTTTACCAGCTCTCTCCCACACCAACTCCTCCTGCGATATTTTTGTTTTTGGGATATTCCGCTCACATCCAACCCCCACCTTCCCCATTCACCGTCCTCCATTGCGGGTGAACCATGATCTCTCTCACCATCCCAATCATTCACAAAAGCAGGAGCAACTCAGCAAATATCCCCTACTCACCATCAATCTTGCAAAAGAGATTAACCCCAATCATGATCTCTCCTCTGAACCAACTTCTAGGTCTCACTCTTTTCACCCTAACACTATTAAATGCTCAATCCCTCACAAAAAAAACTCACCTTCTCCATGACTACCTCTTGGAGTCCCAACCTGACCTATGTGCCATCACAGAGACCTGGTTAAAAACAGAATATATTGCCCTAATCAACCAACTTCCGCTTTCCTCATACAATTTCTTCTCTATTCCCAGACCTAAGAAGAGAGGTGGAGGTCTGCTTCTCGCTGCAAACAAAAAACTTAGACTTTCTCTTCAGTGGGCAAATGCCTCTCCCCCCCTGGAACTTGCCATCTTCAAATCTAACAACCTACAAATTGCCCTTACCTATGCCCCTCCCGGCTACCTTGAGTCAGACCCATCCCCGTTAATAGAGCTCATAGCCAAACATATTAATTCAGACAAACCAGCCATCCTTTTGGGAGATTTCAACCTCCATGTGGATGAGTCCCCACTGTCTTCTAGCTGCAAAACATTTCTTAATTCATTGAGCGGTATGGGCTTCAAACAAATTATCAATGAACCTACCCACAAAGCAGGACACACCTTGGACCTGATCTTTTTAAATGAGAGCCTCTCCCCCTCAACTGGCACACTCTGTACTCCTATCCCCTGGTCTGATCACAAGCTTATCTCCACTACTCTAAAAAATCATCAACCTATCACTTCTCAGTCTCAAAAGACCAAAATCCATTACAGGAAGTTATGTAACCCTGACACACTCATCAATCACCTAACTTCGGAGTTAGATCAGCTCGACCTCACTGACGCAGACTCGGCCACTGCTTCCTGGTCCAAAATCACGAAAAATGTGGCTGACCTCACCTGCCCACTAACTACAAAAACCCTTCATTCAAATATGGACAACAGAAAACCGTGGTACACACCGGAACTTAAATCCATCAAGAGAGACCTCAGAAGCAGAGAACACCTTTGGCGCAAAAACCCTTCCTCTACAAGTAACCTGACGGCATACAAACTCTTATGCATCAATACAGGATCGCCATCCTCCGCACCAAAAGAAACTTCTACTCTCAAAAAATCCATCATTTCATCTACGACCCAAAAGCGTTATTTACTCTTATTTCCTCGCTCACCAAACCATCACCTATTGTGGTTCCAGATGATCAAGCCACAAGCAAAGCAGCCGAACTAGCTCCTTACTTCAAAAAGAAAATCCTAAACCTCTTAGCTCTGTTCACGTATAACAATACTCCTCTCCCTCCACCTCCCATTACTGCAACCGCTCATCCAATTACAAATCTTGAAACCTTCGAACCTACTTCTTCATTGGAGATAGAAATCATTCTCAAAAAGCTCAAACCTGCATCTCACCCTCTGGACGCAATCCCATCCAACCTGCTTATCTCCATTCCCAGTACCATTTCCAAGCATATTGCAAAAATCATCAATTGTTCGCTCTCACAGGGCCATGTACCAGACCCACTTAAACTTGCTATCCTAAAACCTCTGCTAAAAAAACCGAATCTCTCCCCGGATGATCCATCCAATTTCCGCCCTATTGCAAACCTTCCATTCATCGCAAAAATTTTGGAAAGAATAGTAAACCAGCAACTCACAGAATTCTTGAACAACAACAAAATCCTCTCCCCATATCAGTTCGGGTTCAGGAAAGCCCGCAACACTGAAACACTCTTAATCACACTTACAGACACCATCCTCACAAGTCTGGATAAAAAACAACCAAGTCTTCTCATTCTCCTCGACCTTTCTGCGGCTTTTGACACGGTGAACCACGCCTATCTTTTAGATCGTCTATCGGACATCGGCATCAAAGGCACCGCCCTAAGCTGGTTCAAGTCATTCCTTCAAAACAGGACCTACAAGGTCAAAATCAACAATGAAGAGTCCCTACCTCTCTGCTCTACGTTGGGAGTTCCCCAAGGCTCTTCACTATCCCCAACCCTCTTCAATATCTACCTTCTCCCTCTCTGCCATCTCCTCACCAGTCTTAATCTAATCTTCTATCTGTACGCAGACGACGTACAAATTCTCTTACCAATCACCGAATCATTAAACAAAACCCTCGAGTTTTGGGACACCTGCCTCAAGTCCATAAACAACCTTCTATCAAGCCTCAACTTGATCCTGAACACAAAAAAGACGGAATATCTACTTATCTCGCACGACGGCAATTTCACACAGCTTAACCCCCTTCCTGCAACCCTTCCCACTTTCTCTTCCCAAGTCAGAAATTTGGGAGTCCTCATGGATAAACAACTTAACTTCAAAAGCTTCATCAACAACACTACCAAGGACTGCTTTTTCAAACTCCAAGTTTTAAAACGACTTAGACCTCTCCTCCACTTCCACAACTTCCGTACAGTACTTCAGGCAATCATTTTCTCAAAAATAGACTATTGCAACTCTCTTCTGATCGGCCTCCCTGCAAATACTATCAAGCCATTACAGATGGTGCAAAATGCCGCTGCCAGGATTCTAACCAGATCCAAAAAATGGGACCACATCACCACCATCCTGAAGATCCTCCACTGGCTCCCTATCAATTACAGAATCCTGTTCAAAGCTCTAACCATCACCTACAAAGCGATATTCAACATCACACCTTTGGATCTCAAGTTCCCTCTTAGACTGCACTTACCATCCAGGCCGGTAAGAGCAGCATATAAAGACACCCTCCAGGTTCCCTTTCTAAAAACAACTTCAGGAATGAGAGCCCTCTCAGCGTCTGGTCCAAAACACTGGAACTCTCTCCCTCCAGACCTACGGCTAGAACACTGCCCAGTCACTTTTAAGAAAAGACTCAAAACCTGGTTGTTCAATCAGGCCTTTTCCTATTCAGATAATCCTCTGAATTAAAACCTGCCAGTTCATGAGTAGTATTTTGACTCTTCCTATCATTTATATCGCCTTAGTCTAAAAATTTCATGTCCAGATTTAGCTCCTCTACTTAGTTCCTGTTGCCTTCACTACGGTTCACATACCTAATCATTACCCCACTAGCCTTTTATTATATTGTACAGTGACACCCTTATATGCCCTTCTGTTCCATGATATTAGCTTATATGCCCCTCTGTTCCATGATATTAGTTTGGTGCAATCCATTGTTGCGTCAATCCCTAGTTTTCTGTTTCGTAGTTCAAGATCTTAGCCTCTGCTATCACGTGTGTATTATATTTACTCTCTCCGAGACACTGTTTTCTGTATAAATGTTAAATGTTATCTGCCTGTTTATTGGTTAATAATATATTATTCTTATTGGAATCCCTAGTTCTTTGTAATTGTTCTCTTTTGAAGCTCTGTTAATGTTCAATGTAATTGCTTTCATTTACTGAAGCACTGTTTCTGTTCAATGTAAACCGAACTGATTTGTAACCCCTTACAAGAATTTCGGTATATAAAACTGTTAAATAAATAAATAAATACAAGGGCCTGATCTCAAACGCTGTGCCTGCCCGTCCAGCCCTTACGTTACTACAAGGGCCTGACCCCAAATGGTGTGCCTGTCTGTCCAGCCCTTATGTCACTACAAGGGCCTGACCTCAAATGCTGTGCCTGCCCGTCCAGCCCTTATGTCACTACAATGGCCTGACCTCAAATGCTGTGCCTGCCCGTCCAGCCCTTACGTCACTACAAGGGCCTGACACCAAATGCTGTGCCTGTCTGTCCAGCCCTTACATCACTACAAGGGCATGACCCCAAATGGTGTGCCTGCCTGTCCAGCCCTTATGTCACTACAAGGGCCTGACCTCAAATGCTGTGCCTGCCCGTCCAGCCCTTATGTCACTACAATGACCTGACCTCAAATGCTGTGCCTGCCCGTCCAGCCCTTACGTCACTACAAGGGCCTGACACCAAATGCTGTGCCTGTCTGTCCAGCCATTATGTCACTAAAAGGGACTGACCTCAAATGCTGTGCCTGCCCGTTCAGCCCGTACGTTACTACAAGGGCCTGACCCCAAACGCTGTGCCTGTCTGTCCAGCCCTTACATCACTACAAGGGCCTGACCCCAAATGGTGTGCCTGTCTGTCCAGCCCTTATGTCACTACAAGGGCCTTACCCCAAATGCTGTGCCTGTCTGTACAGCTCTTTTGTCACTACAAGGGCCTGACCCCAAACACTGTGCCTGTCTGACCAGCTCTTATGTCACTACAAGGGCCTGACCTCAAACGCTGTGCCTGCCCGTCCAGCCCTTATGTCACTACAAGGGCCTGACCCCAAATGCTGTGCCTGTCTATCCAGCCCTTACGTCACTACAAGGGCCTAACCTCAACTGATATGCCTGCCCGTCCAGCCCTTACGTCAATACAAGGGCCTGAGCTCAAACGCTGTGCCTGCCCATCCAGCCCTTATCTCACTACAAGGCCCTGACCCTAAATGCTGTACCTGTCTGTTCAGCCCTTACGTCACTAGAAGGGCCTGACCTCAAACGCTGTGCCTGCCCGTCCAGGCCTTGCATCACTACAATGGCCTGACCCCAAACGCTGTGCCTGTCTGTCCAGCCCTTACGTCACTACAAGGGCCTGACCTCAAACGCTGTGCCTGTCTGCTAGCCCTTATGTCACTACAAGGGCGTGACTCCAAATGCTGTGCCTGTCTGTCCAGCCCTTACATCACTACAAGGGCCTGATCTCAAATGCTGTGCTGCCCGTCCATCCCTTATGTCACTACAAGGGCCTGACCCCAAACGTTGTGCCTGCCCATCAAGCCCTTATGTCACTACAAGGGCCTGACCTCAAACACTGTGCCTGAATGTCCAGCCCTTATGTCACTACAAGGGCTTGACCTCAAACGCTGTGCCTGCCCTTCCAACCCTTACGTCATTACAAGGGCCTGATCTCAAACACTGTGCCTGTCCATCCATCCCTTATGTCACTACAAGGGCCTGACCTCAAACGCTGTGCCTGAATGTCCAGCCCTTACGTCACTACAAGGGCTTGATCTCAAATGCTGTGCCTGCCCTTCCAGCCCTTACGTCACTACAAGGGCCTGACCTCAAACGTTGTGCCTGTCTATCCAGCTTGGAGTTGGATATTTCATATGCTCAATAGTTTTCTTGACCTTCATAATATGAGCCATTTTCCCTAGAGGTTTCTTAGGTGCCAACATTAATGTTTCTAGTACTATAGAAAACTGGTGGTAGTTGTACTCTACTTCATCCTCTGTGTTCCCACTGTAGGGTACAAAATCAACATAGGTTGATATTGTAGATTTGGACTTGAGTAGCAGTTTTCTTATTTCTGAAAGCGCTTCAAGTTCCTTTTCATCAGCTGAAGTGCATAAGTAGTTAATAGCTTCTGGGTATTCACTTGACGCCAACGGAACCATCACACTTTCGGGGCAAACTCATTCCAGGGAGCCCTTTCCTGCACAAAGGAAAGGGAACTCTCCCCGGGTGTAGCCAGCCTATCTCTTAGTGCCCGCCAACCCATGATGAACCAGAACCGCTGTTCACATGGAAACCTCCTCCATGTCGACTCACCACACTTGCCCAGGCTTGTGCCCCACTCTCAGGGTGAACCCATTCCAGGGAGCCCTTTCCTGAGCAAAGAAAAGGGAACTCTCCCCAGGTGTAGCCAGCCTATCTCTTAGTGCCCGCCGACCCATGTTGAACCAGAACTGCTATTCACATGGAAATCTCCTCAACGTCGACTCGCCACACGTTGAAGGCTCGTGCTCCACTCTAGGGGCCAACCCATTCTAGGGAGCCCTTTCCTGTGCAAAGGAAAGAGAACTCTCTCCGGGGTAGCCGGCCTATCTCTTAGTACCTGTTGACCCATGTTGAACCGCTGTTCACATGGCACCCTCCTCTGCCTCAGCCTTGAATATTCTCGTTTGTACATCTGCTAACCACCAGATTTTAAAAGACCAGCGAGAGCTCACTAGACGCCAATGGAAACACTCCACTCTAGGGGCGAACCCATTCTAGGGAGCCCTTTCCTGCACAAAGGAAAGGGAACTCTCCCCGGGGCCAGCCTGTCTTGCCCCTATCAAAACCACAGGGACCTGACTACCTCAGCTCTGCCAGCCTGTCTTGCCCCTATCAGCTTTCTGCCACTCTGCCTGCTGCCATACACCAGTTGGCTCACTCAACTCCTTGTGGTGTTCTTGCCACTATCATGGTTCCTCAGTTGGTGGTAGTCTTTCTGCTGCTTTTTCTCTTTATCGGTGCCTTGTGAGTTTTTCTGACACTCTTTCTGCTTGCTATGTTCCCCCTTCATTGTGCTGTAGGATGTTGATGTCACATTGCCTGTCGTGCTGCCTTCAAGGGTTCATGCAACTGTTATCAGTGCTCTCTTTTGAAGCTGTGGTGTGTTTTTGATACTCTCTCTGCTGCTTTGCACCTCTGTTAAAGCACTCTTGCCACTCCTAGTACCCCTTTGCCCCTTTACAGTGCCTTACGCTATTCATGCCACTTTGGTGCCACTTTGCCACAGTCTAAGTACCTTGGAGCTCTTTTCTCGTTCTGATGATTGCTCCCCAGAAGTTTCATCAGAATTGATAAGAAAACACCAATTCTGCAGCCAAAAATAGGCTGCAAATACTTCCCCCATTGACTTTAATGGGAAATCGAAAAACGAATGAAACTAATAAACAAATTTGTTTTTCCCGCTATGAAACTAATGAAACAAAATTTTGGTCCTGGCGAAACGAAAAATGAAATGAAACAAATTTTTTCCTTCTGCACATCCCTAGCTTTCGCTCACGGAGAAGGGTCCAAATGTGGCGAGTGCTAACCCACACCCGATCTCCAGGACTGAAGAGTGGAGCCTGATGACAATGTTTGTCTGCACCCTTCTTGGCGGCCTCGGCTGCCCGTTGCAGGTTAGCCTGGGTGGAATTCCAGAGTCCGTGGAGCTGCTGGGCCGTAAACTGAACTGCAGGTGAGAGTACTGTCAATGGTAAGGATAATGGGGGTACCGGTTGCCTCCCGAAGATGATCTGAAAGGGGGATGTTCCCATTGCGGAGTGGACTTGCTGGTTATGGGAGAATTATGCCCAAGGCAATAGAGCTGCCTGGTCATCCTGTCTGTCTCCAACAAAAGAGTGGAGGAATCCCTTTAAGGTGCGGTTGGTTCGCTCCGCCTGGCCATTTCCTTGCGGATGAAAGGCGGATGTGAAATCCAGTTGGATTCCAAATTTCTTACACAGAGCCCGCCAATATTTGGCCATGAATTGTGACCCTCGGTCGGAGGCAATATGTCGTGGTAGGCCATGCAGGCGGAACATTTAGTAAACAGGTGGGCGAGTTCTGGTGCAGTGGGAAGTTTCAGGAGTGCCACGAAGTGGGCCATCTTTGAGAACCTGTCAATGGTTACCCAGATGACTTGCTTGCCATTGGTCACTGGTAAATCTACCACGAAGTCCATGGAGATGTGAGTCCAAGGCTTCTCAGGAATAGAAAGCGACTGTAAGAGTCCCCAAGGGTGACCAGGCTGTTGCTTCTGTCAGGCACAGGTCAGACAAGAACTGACGTATGCCTGGACATCACGGTCCATGTGATACCAGTAATAGTAGCGGGTCAGAGTTTCCAGCATGCGAGCCCTGCCTGGATGGCCGGCTGTCAAAGAGTCGTGTGCCCAGGATAGAACCTTCCTGCAAAGGCGGAGTGGCACAATTGTCTTGCCTAGAGGGATAATGTTGGTAGCAGTGAGATGGACTTTAGCTGGGTCCAAAATATATTGAGATGTGGCCGGAGTGTCTTTGGTTTCCAAAGTTCGAGAGAGAGTGTCTGCTCTAGTATTTTTCGAGGCAGGGCAATACCGCAGAGAAAAGTCAAATCGGCTGAAGAACCTGAATCGGCGGAAGAGTGCCTGCCGAGGATTCAATTGCTGAGCCTGGCGTAAGTGTTCCAGGTTCTTGTGATCTGTGTATACTGTAATGGGGTGTTGAGGCCCCTCCAGCCATTGCCGCCACTCCTCAAATGACATTTTTATTGCTAGGAGCTCTTTGTCTCCGATACCGTAGTTCCTCTTGGTGGGTGAGAATTTTTGGGAGAAATACGAGCATGGTAGTTGAGTGCTGTTGCAAGAGAACTGGCTGAGTACAGCTCCCACTGCTGAGTCAGAAGCGTCCACCTCTACTACAAAGGGGAGCGAAGGGTCAGGGTGGCATAGGCATGAGTCATGAAGGAAGGCCTGTTTCAGTTATTTGAATGTCTTAAGCACCTCAGGTTCGTTGGAACCCTTCCTAGTAAGGGCGGTGAGAGGAGCTACCATATGTGAGTAGTGAGGAATGAAGTGCCGGTAGAAGTTAGCGAAGCCGAGGAACCGTTGGAGGGCGCGGATCCCCACAGGACGCGGCCAGTCCTGGATACTCGCTACCTTCTCGGGGTCCATGTGGAATCCTGTGGTTGACACTATATATTCCAGAAATGGGAGAGACTCACACTCAAACAGACACTTCTTAAACTTGGCAAAGAGTTGATGTTCTCAGAGGCGTTGTACAATACGTCGCACCTCCTTGCGATGAGTAGGAAGATCTTTGGAATAAACTAGCACGTCGTCCAGGTAGACGATCACATTGGAGTGGAGCATGTCCCGAAAAACTTCATTCATAAGGTTTTGGAAGACCACCGGAGCGTTACATAGCCCAAAAGGCATTACTAAGTACTCATAATGCCAGTTGAGGGTACTGAAGGCGGTCTTCCATTCATCGCCAGGCTTTATTCAGACTAGATTGTAAGCCCCATGGAGATCAAGTTTTGTAAAAACCTTTGCCCCTTGCAGGCGGACCAGGAGCTCTGGGATGAGCAGGAGAGGATACCTGTCCCGACGGTTTATGGCGTTGAGGCCACGGTAGTCTATGCATAGCCTTAGGGAGCCATCTTTCTTGGCTACGAAGAAGAAACCAGCTCCTGCCGGAGAGGTTGAAGGTCGAATAAACCCCCTCTTCAGATTTTCTTGGACGTATTGTGACATCGCTTGAGTTTCAGGAAGAGACGAGGGGTAAACTCGTCCTCGAGGAGTAGTATTGGGCAAGAGGTCTATAGCACAATCAAATGGCCGGTGCTCAAGAAGAGTCTTGGCTTTCTCCTTTGAGAACACATCTGTGAAGTCCACGTAGTGAGCTGGAAGAGCCAGGGAAGTGGTAGCCAGAGGTAGTCGGAACCGGGGTAATTCTGGCAAACAGGATGAGAAGCATGCAGGACCCCAGGCAGTGATTTGAAGAGTTTCCCAATCTACACGCAGGGAGATCTGGAGCCAGGGTAGCCCCAACACTATGGGGTGAATAGCCTTCTCCAAAATAAAGAAGTGATCTCCTCCTCGTGGAGAATCCCAGTGAGGGGGGATACTGGAGCAGTAACAGTGGTGACTTGGCAAGGAAGTGGATTCCCGTGAATGGAGGATATTCATAGTGGTGTGATCTTCGGTAATACTGGGAGCTGTAACTGTTCCACCTAATCGATTGTAATGAAGTTCCCTCCGGCTCCAGAGTCGATGAATGCCAGCGTAGGGAAGGATCCCCCCAAGTACATAAGGGACACAGGAACAGTGCATTGGGGAGCAGGATTCGAACAGGCTAGGGTCAGCTCCCCTGTGACGTCTAGGCTTGGGAGTTTCCTGGTCGTTCTGTTCATTGAGCCAACAAGTGGTCCTTGCCACTACAGTAGAGGCAGAGGCCAAGCGAGACACCGCTGTCTCTCTTTGAGGGTAAGAGGGCTGCAACCCAGCTGCTTGGGTTCTTCAACACATGAAGAGGTGTGCTCCGAAGGAGAAGGTGGAGCCAGCAGTCATGAGAAGGAAGGTGCCAGTGGTATAGGCCTACAGCTGGGTTTCAGTTTTCAGGCACGCTGCTGTAGACGGTGGTTAATCCACCCGGTCAGGTCAATCAAAGACTCTAGGTCTTCGGGGAGCTCGCGAGCAGCGAGCTCATCCTTGATCCCAGACCCTCAAGGAAAATACTTCGAAGGCTGTCTTTCTGCCAGCCCAGCTACAATGCCAGGGTGTGAAATTCGACTACGTAGTCTACCAAGGGTCAGGATCCCTGGCATAGGTGGAGGAGCTCCATGACAGCTGTGGACAGTCGAGCTGGCTCGTCGAAGAGTGTGGATGAACCATGGGAGGTCCCCAAGCAGGGAGTCACCAAGCTCCCAAAGGGGGAGGCCCAAGCCAGGGCCTTGTCATCCAATAAGGACAAGATATAAGTCATCTTGACCTGGTCTGACATGAATTGCGCCAGCTGGAGAGAGAAGTGCATAAAGCAGTGGTTGAGGAAACCACACACTGCTTAGGATCCCCAGAGTAACGGGCTGGTGCTGGAAGATGCAGGGAGGCAGAATGCGCCAGTACTGGAATGGGAGGTGGTGGCGGAGCCTCGGGCTGGGGAGCTGAGTCCAGGCGATTCGCCAGGCACTCAACCATGGCCACCAAGAGGTCCAGACAATGCTGTTGCTGTTGTAGACATTGAGCCAGACCCGGAATGGCCTGGAGTCCGGAGAGGTCCGCCGGTTCCATGGCCTTGGCAAACTGTTAGCACTGTGGACCCTTGAGCCGGCACGAGAGCTGGAAATCCCACCGAGTGAAGGCTCCCAGTGGACCTCGTAGCCGGGAGGTGGTACCGGACCAGGAGACCCAACAGGAACTTCACCTACACCAGCCCTTGTTCCCCTCAGGTTGAGCCCTTGGGTGCCGGGGCCAGCAAGTATTAGGCAAGGTTCTCCTGGTGTAGAGATATCCATGGAAGAAAGCAGAGTTGATGGTCTGGGTCGAGGCTGGCAGAGGTCCAGATAAACAAGGATGGTCCAGGAGTCAGGGCAGGCAGCGAAGAAGCAGCACGAGGAACCAGGCCAGAAGTCGGGGTAGGCAGAAGACAAGCAGGAACCAGGAACATGCCAAAGGTCAGGACAGGCAGCAAACTAATGAATCAGGAAACCAGGCCGAAGTCAGAACCGAGAAGACAATCCAAGGACTAGGAACCATGAGAAGGAAGTTGAACCACGGGAACAGGAGCAGGAGATCAGGAACAGAAGGAATGCAGGAACAGGAACGGGAACAAGCAGGCGCACAGGAACGCAGCAACTAGACTCTCCAAAGAGCTGACCCATTGCCAAGGCAAGGAATGGTGGAGTGGAGTGGGCTTAGCCCCTGATGATGACGTCTTCGTTGGGGGCCGGGCTGAGGTTTCCCGCTGCGGCCCCTTTAAAAGTTTGTCCTGGAGATCACGTGATGCATTGTCGAGGGCAGATGTGAGCTCTTCGCACAGCGCCTGGCCTCGGATATCCAATCCCATCCACACGTCTACAAGGAGATTTTTTGGAGCTCTCCTACCTCAGTTTGGCTGCCAGTGCCTCGGCAATTATTTCAGCATCGGCGATGACATCCCATCTGGCGAAGAAAGACAAAGATAACGAAAGGCCCCGAAACCCGGAAGTGCCGTCAAGCATGGCGCAGGAATCTCCGGCGTCGCCATCCAAAGCAGCGATTTCGAAAGTCAAAATTGCAATCTCGGAGCTGCTCGAACTCAAAATCATTTTTGGGAAACTGACTGAGCTCACCGACGCTTTCGCGGGCTATGAGGCCCACTTCATAGAACTCGAACAGCGGGTTTCAGCGGGTGTCATGGCGGACACATGGCCCAAGCTGACATAGCGGCACTCAAAGCACAGGTAGAAAAACATACTGAGCGACTCAAAGATCTTGAAAATAGATCAAAGAGATCTAATCTCTGCTTCTTGGGGCTGCCTGAGACTCTGGAGGAACGTGGGCTGTCGGCATTTCTGGAGGGCGGGCTGAATAAAGAATTAAATATTTCCTGTGCACATGGCCCTCTCCGTATAGAGAGGGCGCATCGTATTGGGCCCAAATGGGATTCTGACCTCAGACCTAGGGTGGTCCTGGCAAAAAATTTTAATTTTGCCCATAAAACTGAAATCCTGCAGGCGACATGAGCTGGTAAAACACTGTCCTATGACAACCACAAAATTTTGTTTTTCAAGATTTCTTGGTGAACCTGGCTGCCCAACGTGACCTCATGGCTCCGATATGCACCAAACTGTTTGCTGGAGGCTTGAGGGCCACTTTCACCCCCGCTGAACGACCCCCGCTGAACGACCTCCTGCAGTCGATCTCCTGCTGGCGCCATTTTCCGTACGGAAAACGATTCGCGGCAGGAGATCGTTTTCCGGACCCCCGCTGGACCCCCAGGGACTTTTGGCCAGCTTGGGGGGGCCTCCTGACCCCCACAAGACTTGCCAAAAGTCCAGCGGGGGTCCGGAACGACCTCCTGCAGTCGAATCGTGTTGGTCTATGGCCGCCGCCATTTTGCGCCGCCATTTTGAAAAATGGCGCCGGCTGAAGACAACACAATTCAATTGCAGGAGGCCGTTCCGGACCGCTGCCGTTCCGGACCGCCGCTGGACCCCCAGGTAATTTAAGGCATTTGGGGGGGTTCGGGAGGGTGGGGGATTTAATTTAAAGGGTCGGGGTGGGTTTTAGGGGGTTTTAGTGTGCCGGCTCACGATTTTCACGATACTTCAAACACCCAAACGGCAACAATACGATTCCCTCCCCCTCCCAGCCGAAATCGATCGTTAAGACGATCGAGGACACGATTCACATCTCTAGCATCCACCTATGTTACGGTTACAGCCGAACAAGCCCTGGTGGCCCCGTTTGATTTAAAATACGTATTGCAGGCTGCCTCACACACGCTCCCATCAGTTTTGGTACAGTCCCCGTCGATAAAGCCTATCCAGCAGACTTGGGCTGCGATGACTAAACTTCTCGGCACCCCTCAGATGTGTGTGTACCTACTGCCGATCCAAGGGAATGGGGACCTCGATCCGGGCTCTCAGACAGCAGGATTTAAGCTTTGGCGAGAGAGGGGTATCACTCAGCTGGGCCACTTACTGAATGGGGAAGGGCACCTAATGTCTTTTGAAGAACTCCGAGACTTATATCAATTGCGTCCACTACAGGTCTTTTCATACTTACAAATCCAACATTATATTAGATCTTTGCCTTTAGATACCTTAACCCCCAGAGTTTTCCACTCGGTGGCGGAGTTTTTTCAGTTAGAAACCACGCAACCCCCATCCTTGTCTCTTTACTACAAATCTCTTGTAAAACTGCACCACCAAGAGCCATATTCGGTTCTGGTAGACCGTTGGAATAAGGATGGAGTGTTTGTAGTAACGGTCTCTATTCTCCGAGCATGCTTTCGGCGAGTATCACAAATCACAGGGAGTATGTATTACCAGGAGATGCAGTACAAATTTCTGCGTAGAGCCTATGTCACAGGCAGATTGCATTTTACTCAAAACTTTCTTTGTCAGCCACCTGCGACAGGTGTCACTGAGGCCATGGTACCTTATCCCATTCCTTTTGGGCATGCCCCCCCAATTAGGAGATACTGGGGCCGTATTGCATGTTATCTTATGGACTTACTTGGGCTCTTGTTTCCCATTACTCCACTCTTTTTTCTCTTTGGATGTGTACCGAGTTTGTCGGTTCGAAGAGGGGGTTCCCGTCTTCTCATTCTGAAGGCATGCTTGGTGGGGAAAAAGGTGATTTTGTTGCACTGGAAGAGCACAGAGACTCCATCATTCTGGACATGGCGGAATCACTTACATCATCTGTTGTGGATGGAAGACCTGGCATCCCGCACCTCTCCCAAGCTACGCAGACGATTCTTGGAAGTCTGGGACCCTTATCTTCAGGCACTACCACACAGGTCCAGGAGTTTAATATTGAACGCTTGACTATCTTTTTCTCTCCAATGTTTCTGGTCTGGTGATCATCTGCAGAGCCTCATTTATGTAGAACTCACAGCATGGCATGTTGGGGGAGTTGAGGGTTTGGGAGGGCTGGAGGGGTGGGGGGTGGGGTGGATGGGACAGCAGTGTTCCTGGTGCTATACTTAAATGACCTTTGTAAGGGTCTGGCAGAGTTTCAGAGTCCACACTCTGCTGACCCAATGTTCTATTGTTTGGTTTGTATAAAACAATAAAAATCTTTGAACACAAAAGTTTGTCCTGGCCACGCATGCACCTGGGGGGGGGGGGGGGGGGGGGCAGATCCCCAGAAGCAGCTGGTGGCGTCTGCCACATGAAGAGCCCCGGAGCGGCCTGCCTCAGACCACCGCGACGAGAGACTGGAGCCGGTGTCTGCCGGTAGAGGTAGGGGGACCTGGCTGCGGCGGGGATTCCCAACAATTTGACAAAACCATATTTCTTTTACTCCACGATGACCATTACTATGGTGTAATAGAAATCAAGAAGTTATTAGGGGTGCAAAACGTTTGTAACTATGCCTGACACTGAACAGTCATGGTCATAATTGTAAGGGTTATGCTGCCTTTGTTTGAGACACATGTGTAAATAACGTGGGTGTGGAACAACAATGTCCTAACTTCAGGTTGTATTGTTGCTCCAAAGAATGTTTAGATAAAACACATGGCCCAAGACGCCAAGAAAGAGGTTCATTGCTTGATTAAAATATTGTGGGATAAATGCGAATTGTACACAGAAAAGAAACACCGGTGTAAGAGCAAGCGCTGAAAGCAGTGTGGCGAACAGCTGTTGAAAAGTGAGAGACATCTGTGCTTGATGATAAAGATAGGCAAGCCAAAAACATTAGAAAAGTATTATTATTATTATTTATTTATTTCTTTTATATACCGACATTCAATCGAGATATCACATCGGTTTCCAGATAACCAAGGGAATAGGGCGTAGTCCGCCCTATTTTACAAAAAACAATTATAACATATTATAACAGTGGTACATGGAACAAAAGGTTATAGGATATAACAAAAGGTTATAGAAAATAACATATGTACATGAATGTGTTGTTGATAAAATAAAATTGGGATAAGGGACTTGTTGGGTAGGTAATTTAGGAATAGAGGTGGGGGGGATGAGGGAAGGGAGGGGGGAAGGTGGGGTGGGAGGAAGTAGCGGAGTGAGGGATTCAGGGGGGTGAGAAGACTTGAGTATGGGATGAGGTGGGTTGCGTTCGGGCAGGTTAAGGGTCGGGTGGGAAGGCTTTTAAAAACAGCCATGTTTTTAGGTGTTTTTTGAAGGTTTGCAGTGATGGTTCATTTCTGAGACAGGTGGGGAGGGTGTTCCATAGGGTGGGTCCCGCTATTGTTATGGCTCGTTTGCGGGTTGCGTTGAGGTGTGCAGATTTGAGATTGGGGATGGCTAGGAGGCCAGTGTTGGTGGATCTGAGGGTTCTTTGTGTGGGGTGTGGATGTATTGCGTTGTTTAGCCAGTTCATTTTGTTGTTGTGTATTTTTTTGTGCATGAGGGTGAGTGTTTTGTAATGGATTCTTTGTGTGATGGGTAGCCAGTGGAGTTCTTTGAGGGTAGGTGTGATGTGGGAGGATTTTTTGTTGTTGGTGATGATTCTGGCGGCGGCATTTTGTAGAACTTGGAGGGGTCTGATGTGGATTTCTGGTACATATTTTATGACTGTGAATGTATGCAGGAAATGGGGGTACACAAAACCAATTACATCTTTGCCATTGATCTTTACCAAGAACGGAACTGAGAATTTATGGGCCCAGATAGTAGGGATGTGCAGAGCAAAATTTTATGTTCATATTTTTTATGTCCGAAAGGGGGTCCCACTTGCGGCCAATATGGACATAAAAAAAATCCAATGAGTTGGGTATATGTACATATGTGCAAAAAAAAAATTTAAACCCCCTCACCCTCCTTAATCCCCCCCCCCAGACTTACCACAACTCCCTGGTGATCGAGCGAGGAGTGAGGACGTCATTTCTGCAATCCTTGGCGAGAAGCATGTGACGTCGGTGGCACGTCGAGTGACGCGGCGTCACGTGATTCCCGGCTCGTTCGCGCCGGACGGCTCGTTCGGCCCAAAAAGAACTTTTCGCCAGCTTGGGGGGGCCTCCTGACCCCCCCAAGCTGGCGAAAAGTTCTTTTTGGGCCGAATGAGCCGTCCGGCGCGAACGAGCCGGGAATCACGTGACGCCGGCGTCACTCGACGTGCCGCCGACATCACATGCTTCTCGCCAAGGATTGCAGAAATGGCGTCCTCACTCCTCGCTCCATCACCAGGGAGTTGTGGTAAGTCGGGGGGGGGGGGGATTAAGGAGGGTGAGGGGGTTTATATTTTTATTTTGGCTCAACAATCGCGATTTCCCACATATCGAACATATCTATGTTCGATATGTGGGAAATCCGATCGTTTATGTCGAATCAATTTTTTAAGTAAAAAAAAAATATGAGTTGCGTTTTACTAATGCGGTCAATCCGAATGCACACCCCTACCAGATAGTCTCATTGCCTTTATTAGGACTTTTATCGCCAAAAGATTCAGAAACTACACCTTCATAGCTCACAATTGCAAGGGGTATGGCGGGTATTTTATAGAAAGCCAGTTGCTAAAAGAAAAGATGGAGACAGAATCTGAGCTAGACCATTTGCTAGCTCAGAGCACTAAACCTTTACAAATCCTAGTTGAAACCCTGGGAATTCGGTTTATAGATTGTTTGAATTTTCTCCCCATGAAACTGAGCAAGCTCCTGCAAACCATGGGTTTTGAAGGTTGGAAGGGTTATTTCCCCCCAATATTTTAACACCAAGTAAAACCAAAATTACATGATCACAATGCCCAAAGAAAAATATTATGGCATTGAAAGCACGATGCCTGATGAGAAGGAGACCTTTACACAGTAGTATAATGAGAACAAGGATAAAATGTTCAACTTACAGAAAGAATTGGCCTATTATTGCCGACAGGACGTGTATATTTTGTGTCCGACCTGTGTCCTGTACAGAGAAAAAATCGTGCAAGTGAAAGAGATATGACCGTAGAAGAAGAAGAAGAAATACCGGGGCGACAACATAAATGTATAAAAAAGCAGTATAGACCGCTCAAATACATAACACTGGCATTGGCGTGCATGGCCATATATAGGTTTATGTTTTTAAAACCCAAAACTCTAGTGCTAACCCTCCCAGATAATTATCACAGGCAGACCAAGGATATATTCAACCTCCAGCATCCAGTGTCTGAGGTATAAGGTGGCCAAGGAGAACATACAAATCAGACATGCTCTATAAGGTGGAGAAGTACAGGTGGGCCTCTGTTTTCTCATGGCTACCTTTGTATCGATGGGGTGCACACAGCGTTTGAATTCAACTGTAGTCATAGGCTGTAGTCATGAAAGTGACTACAGCCTATGACTACAGCCTCAATAATACAATAGTAACAAACAGTAAAAGTGCTGAACCCCTACGATACTTACTGCCTGCATTAAAGCCACTACCCGTTATAGCCACCGTAGTATCCAGTCTAGCCACTCCAGCATCCAGTCCAGCCACTCCAGCATCCAGCATCCAGTCCAGCCACTCCAGCATCCAGTCCAGCCACTCCAGCATCCAGTCCAGCAAACTAAGAAGAATGTCTCCATCCTTTCCAATCCCAATCCTCCCTCACGGTCCACCTTCCAAAGGACATTCAACTTGACACGCCCACTACCAGAACCTTAAATCCATCTCTCCAATCATGATCACTCCCATTACCCAAATGCTAGGCCTCACACTATTTACGTTAACACTATTCAATGCACAATCCCTAACTAAAAAATCAGTAATACTAAATGACTATCTCATCGATGTGAAACCGGACATATGCGCAATTACTGAGACATGGCTCAAACCTTCAGACACTGCAATAATTAACCAACTACCCACAGAGACATACAACTTCTTCTCCATCCCACGTCAGGGAAAAAAAAAAGGAGGAGGAATCCTCCTAGCTACAAAAAAGGTCCTCAGATTCACTCAACACTCCTCCAATACCGACTCGAAACTCGAATTTGGCTTCTTCACATCAGACAAACTCCAAATTTTACTTCTCTACGCTCCTCCAGGTTTACTGGAAACAGACGCATCTCCCCTGGTCGAACTAACTACCTCCCTTATCAATCTAGATGCCCCAGCGATAATCTTAGGTGACTTCAACCTGCACATCGACAACGCCAAATTATCACCCAACTGCGAAGCCTTACTCACAGCATACTCCGCTTTAGGTTTCACTCAACTAGTTAACAAACCCACACACAAAGCGGGACACACGTTAGACCTTATCTTCATCAATACAGCAATCAAACTGGTCCAGCACCCAACCTGCACGAAGGTACCATGGTCAGATCACTCCCTCATAACTTCCTCATTCTCAATAAAAGATACCAGTCCAACTCGCATACCCTCACATTGCTTTACTTACAGGAAAACATGCACCACAGAAGATCTTAGCAATCACTTATTATCACATCTCACCCAAGTAGACTTCACCAACCCGAATTCAGCGCTTCGATCTTGGAACAACATCACGGAATCGATAGCCAACAAGCTATGCCCCCTAACAACAAAAAAACCTCACCCCAACTCGTCCAAAAGACAACCATGGTTTACTCTAGAGCTAAGAAAGCTTAAATTATTGCTAAGACAAAATGAGGCTAAATGGCGTAAAAACCCATGCACCATCACTCTATCTACCTATAAATCTACTCTTCACCAATACAAATCCAATACATTAAGATCCAAAAGGAACCACTACGCATCCAAGATCCACCACCTAATCTTCGACGCTAAAGCCCTCTTTAGCTACGTCTCCAACCTCACTCAAATAAACTCATCAGAAATCGCTCTCAACCAAGCCAAATCTAAAGCGGAAGAACTAGCGCTATTTTTCAATAACAAAATCAGCAAACTTCTAACTCAGCTGCCCTCTAACACCGCATCTACTTCTATACCACCTCAGACTACCTTCAAAAATTCCCGCTTAGAACTGGAACTAACTTCTTCCATCGAGATCCAAGGTATTCTACGGAAAATGAAACCATCTTCTCACCCTTCGGACCACATCCCCTCGAAATTGCTTCTATCAATTCCTGACTCCATCTCCAAATCCCTGTCAGACATCATAAATTGCTCAATAACACAAGGTTCTTACCCAGATGACCTAAAATTGGCCTCTCTCAAACCATTACTGAAGAAACCTAATCTAGATCCTAATGACCCAAACAACTACAGACCTATCGCCAACCTCCCCTTCATAGCTAAGATTATGGAGAAACTGGTGAACACCCGACTCTCAAACTACATTGAAGAAAACAACCTCCTATTCCCATCACAATACGGTTTCCGCAAAACACTAAGCACGGAGTCCCTCCTCATTTCCTTAACGGATCACCTCATCCTGGGCCTCGATAAAGGGCAAGCCTTCTTACTGATCCTACTGGACCTTTCTTCAGCCTTTGACACCGTCAATCATGCCTTACTCATTAACCAGAGCCTCCATAGGCATCTCAGGCACAGCACTATCTTGGTTCATATCATTTCTCAGCAATAGAGGATACAAGGTCAAGATACAGAACAAAGAATCCTCTCAACATCTGTCGTCAGTAGGAGTCCCACAGGGGTCTTCCCTGTCTCCTACTTTATTTAACATTTACCTTATACCATTATGCCAACTTCTCACCGACCTCAACCTCAAACACTACCTTTACGCGGACGATATCCAGGTCCTGATACCCATTAAGGATTCCTTCGCAAAAACTCTGGCTTACTGGGATACATGCCTTCAAAAAATTAAACTCCTCCTCACCAGCTTAAATTTGGTATTAAACTCCGGCAAAACTGAACTCCTGCTCATCGCCTCAGAAAATAACACCATCACCTCTGCACAACAAGCCACGCCAAAAATCACACAAGTGAGAGACCTAGGAGTCCTAATTGATAATCGCCTGAATTTCAAAGCCACTATTAACAAAACCACCAAAGACTGTTTCTACAAACTACAAGTGCTGAAAAGAATTAGACCTCTTTTCCATGCCCAAGATTTTAGAACCATTCTACAAGCAATTATTTTTTCAAAATTAGACTATTGTAACACCATCCTACTCGGCCTTCCCGCTTCATACACTAAACCGCTCCAGATGGTGCAAAATGCAGCTGCACGAATTCTGACAAATACCAGGAGAAGGGACCACATAACCCCCATACTAAAGAGCCTCCATTGGCTACCTATACACTTTAGAATAATATACAAGGCCATTCTCACCACATACAAAATCACCCACCAACTGGCTCCCATCGACCTACAGATCCCCCTCCGACTACACAACTCATCAAGACCGACAAGAGATGCATACAAGGGATCGCTACAGGTACCACCGTCCAAATCTACCAGACACTGCACACTAAGAGACCGGGCTTTCTCTACAGCCATCCCTCCGTTATGGAACTCCATCCCCTCAAATCTCAGAACAGAACCTTGCATCTCAACCTTCAAAAAAAGACTAAAGACCTGGATATTCTTACAAGCCTTCCCGGACGCCAACATAGTCAACTAATCTCCAACTACACCTTGGTTATCCATTCTATTGTTTTACATATGTAATTTAATAACCTATCCTTTCTCTTCCTTCTCATCCAAGTTCTTATCACCCTGTTATATGTAACTGCCTTTTCAGCACCTTTGTTATAGTTATGTTTTCTATGCACCCCTGTTTTATGTGAACCAGCATGATGTGACTGCTGTCTCGAATGCCGGTATATAAAAATTTGAAATAAATAAATAAATAAATAACACGGCTGTACCGTTTGTTTTAAGGAAGGAGCACAGAACCCCCTAATGGCTGACACCTTTGGGTTTCTGAACTAAAAACACAAATCAAGGTGGATTTGCTAAAGAGAGAAGGGTTTAAGGTCATAAACATCTGGGAACACGAATGGAGCAGGATGGCAAAAACAGACGGTTCCTGCACAGCACCTTAGAGGCAAACAGCTCTAAAAAGTAGTGGAGAGGAGAAAGGGGGCATCCCTGCCTTATTCCCCATTCTACTGTACAGAGGTCTGAGTAGCTACCATTAACTTTTATACAAGCCCGAGGCAAGTCGTAGAGTTTGTCGAGCCAGTGAATAAAAGTTTGACCAAACTGCATTTTTTCTAACATTTTGAATAAAAATGGCCAATGAATAAGGTCAAACGCCTTTTCAGCATCAACTGAGAGCCATATCCACCATATCAGATCCACAATATTTCGCACATTGTCTGCGACCATACGGCCACTCGGCCAGTGGCAAAGCCAGCTTGATCCGGGTGGATACATTTAGTCTGTTTGCTAAGATTTTTGCAAAAACTTTTAGCTCAATATTTATTAAAGATATATTGCAGTACGAGCCACAGACTGTTGGATCTCGGCCAGGCTTGGCTATGATGGTAATGCTATCAATATTAGAATTAGGTGAGAAAGAATAAGTACCGTGAAGTGAATTAAACATTTTTGTAAGAAGAGGGACTGTTTGTATAGAAAAGTTTTGGTAAAACCTGGCTGTGTAGCCGTCTAGGCCAGGAGACTTTCTAGCCTTAAGATTTTGGATAGCATATAGCACTTCATAGGGGTAATTTCTTTTTCCAATAATGAATGTTGCTGTTCCGTAAGAGTTGGAAGGGTCACACTGTTCAGGTAAGTATCAATTTGAACAGAGCAGATAGCTGGATTTTTGCTATATAACTGAGCAAAGAATTCTAGGTGTTATGTTCGTGGACCCTTGGGCTGGTTGGAACAGAAGATGGAGTACTGTGGAGGTCCACAGCGAATGTCCCAACCAGGAGGCAGTTCGGAAGCTCGGTGCTGGCTGACGCTCTGGTCTACGGTGAAGTCTTTTACGACCAAGGACGAGACCCTCACTGGACGGATGGACGGTGTTGGACCGAAGAGGAAGAAGATTCTTCGCCCTGGAGACCGGTACTCCCCCGGGAGGAGCCCTTAGGAGTCCAGCCGCTGGGACTTTAGGAGATTCACCCTGGAAGCCGAAATCCCCCCAGGAGGAGCCCGTAGGGACACGGCCGCTGGGACTTAGGCGACTTCCTGAGGATGCGGGTGGTCCGGATGCAGGCGCCTCCTGCAGGTCGTGGTTCCTGACGGCTGGCGCCTCCAGCAGGTTGTGGGAAATCCAGAAGTCAGTCCAGGAGTCGGAGTCCAAGGATGGTCCGCAGCCAGTCCAGGGGTCGGTATCCAGAGAGCGGTCCGCAGCCAGTCCAGGGTCAGAGCCAGAAGAATGATCCAAAGCCAGTCCAGGGGTCAAGCCAGAAGAACGATCCAAAGCCAGTCCAAGGGTCAGAGCCAGAAGAATCAACAGCAGGACGAAGACAACCAAGACCACAGCAGCACAAACCAACTCTAGGAACCTTGTTGCAAGGCACTGGAGTGAAGTAGATGCAGGGTACATATACCCTGAAGGCGTCTGACGTCATCCACAGGTACAGCAGCTGAACATGATTTTCCCGCGCTGGCCCCTTTAAGGAAGGCTCCTCCCCATGCACGTGCGACAGGGGGCGGGGCCAGCCGCGCCGAACCGTCGACGTCTCTCCCGAGGAGGGAGAGACGTGCTGAAGGGCCTGCAGGCCCGGGGAACCTACGAAACGGCCCGGGCCGCCCCCGAGGTAGGTGGAGGGACCGGGGCACGGCCCGGGACCACAACAGTACCCCCTCTCCTACGCCCCCTCCCTGGAGGCCGGGGCTTACTAGGGTGGTCGAGATGGAACTGGTGGAGGAGATTCTTGTCCAAAATATTGGAGGACGGCTCCCAGGAATTCTCCTCAGGACCGTACCCCTCCCATGAGAGTAGGTATTCCCACCGGCGATGATGAAATCGGATGTCCAAAACCTCCTTCACCGCATAAACGCCGTCTGCTTCAGCTTCGGTGGTGGTAGGTGCTGGGGTTTTGTCATGGAATGAGGAAAGCACCAACGGTTTAAGCAAGGATACGTGAAATACGTTATGTATCCGCAGCGTGGAAGGTAAACGTAGGCGGTAGGATACTGCCCCTACCCGCTACAAAACTGTGAATGGGCCCACAAACTTGGGAGCTAAGCGCATGGACGGGAGCCGTAGCTGAAGATTCTTGGTACTTAACCAAACTTTACTGCCAGGGATGAAGACCGGAGCCGGCCGTCTGCGGCGGTCGGCATACTTTTTCGCTTTAGCCGAGGCAAGTTGGAGCTTCTTTTGAGTGGAAGTCCACAAGGAGTGTAGCTGCTGGGCGGTGAGCTGGGCTGTCGGAGAGGAGACTGATAGAGGCAACGGTAGAGGAGGCCGAGGGATCTTTCCATAAACCAGTTGAAACGGGGACTGGCCGGTAGCTGAATGTTTATGACGATTATAGGAGAATTCGGCCCAAGGGAGGAGGGTGACCCAATCATCTTGCAAGTCCCCAACAAATGCTCGAAGAAAGGCCTTCAATGTCCGATTGGTCCGCTCGACCTGGCCATTGGCCTGTGGGTGGAAAGCTGTAGTAAGGTCCAAGCGTACCCCAAATTTCCTGCACAAGGATCTCCAGTACTTAGCCGTAAACTGCGGCCCACGGTCGGAGGAAATATGCGATGGTAAACCATGTAAACGAAATACATGCTGGGCAAAGAGGTTGGCCAGTTCTAGCGCCGAGGGTAGCTTGGTGAGGGGCACAAAGTGAGCCATCTTAGAAAAACGGTCGACCGTAACCCAGATCACAGTCTTCCCATCAGAAACAGGCAAATCCACAATGAAGTCGGTGGAGAGGTGCGTCCACGGTTCCGTAGGAGTGGGCAGCGGCTGTAAAAGTCCCCAGGGGCATCCAGGAAATGGCTTGTGTTGAGCACAGTTGGGACACGACTGGACATACTGTCGCACATCTTCCTTCACTCGAGGCCACCAGTAAAATTCGGTCAGGAGTTCCAGAGTCCGGTGAATCCCTGGATGTCCGGCGGTCAGCGAATCGTGAGCCCAGGCTAAGACCTTCCTTCGAGACCGTGTCGGAACCACCGTCTTACCCGCTGGGACCACTTCAGCAGCTGCCATCAAGACCCTGGCGGGATCCAGGATGTATTGAGCTGGGTTAGGTGCATCTTCAGGTTCGGATGTCCGAGAGAGTGCGTCCGCTCGGATGTTCTTTGCTGCTGGTCGGTATCGAAGGGAAAAGTTGAAACGACTGCTGCGGATTGAGGCGTTTGGCCCGACACAAGTACTCGAGATTTTTGTGATCGGTGTAAACGATGACTGAATGCTGCGCTCCCTCCAGCCACTGACGCCACTCCTCGAAAGCCAGCTTAATTGCCAGTAGCTCCTTGTCTCCAATGCCATAGTTCCTCTCAGCTGAGGAAAATTTACGAGAGTAGAATGAACAGGGCAGAAGCTTACCCTTGGTCGACAGCTGGCTTAGAACTGCCCCCACAGCTGTATCCAAAGCATCCACCTCGACAATGAACTGACGCTGGGGATCAGGATGGTGTAGGCAGGTGTCCTGGAGGAATGCTTCTTTTAAGTCAAGAAAGGCTTGTATGGCCGTAGTCGGCCAATTTTTGGCAGACCCCCTTCTTGGTGAGCGCAGTTAGAGGAGCCACCTTCTGAGAGTAATGCGGAATGAATTGTCGGTAAAAGTTGGCGAACCCCAGGAATCGTTGGAGGGCTTTCAGCCCCTGGGGTTGTGGCCAGTTCTTGATTGCAGCAAATGGTACATGATATCAACAAACATTACGGCTTTCATAGATCACCTCCCTTCTTGCTTTATGGGTCCAAATGGTACATGATACAGACATAATAAATGCATATTTGTGTTCAGCTTGTTAAAATCTACTTGTTTCACCGAAGGTTGTGGAGGAAACAAAATGTTCCCAGAAATGTGTTTATGGCAAACTGCTTCTTGAAGATCAGATAGGCAGGAGGTCAGATGATCAGTCATGCTTGCTTCATTATCATAATGATGGCAGCTCCTCCAAAGATTTTCTGCTTTTTTTCATGTCTTAATACCTGTCTAAAGGAACAATCGGTAGCAGTACAATCTCTCACCGTCGCTCAGTCCTACACTACCTTGAGAGGCTACTATACCCCAAACAGGAGATCATCCTTTCAACGACTTCCATACCGTCCATACAATTCTTATCAGACTCCGCCGTATCAACCTCCTCCTCGGCAGCAACCACAAGCCCCTCAAAATTGCAGAGGCCGTCAGCACCCCCAGCATCAAGCAGCACAACCGCCACCTACCGCACCAAAGTCCAACCCATATTTTTAGACTTCGCTCTGCCACCATCACAAAAGGTTTTAGCAGAAGGCATAACAGGTCACCTTCCGCAGTGGGAAGCGATCACATCGGATCAGTGGGTACTGGATATCGTCCGTTCTGGGTACCAAATCCCCTTCCTGAGTTTACCATCCCTGCCCCATCTGACATCCAGGGGGCCTCATGCAGTTGCAGAAAGAAGTGTCGACCTTACTTCATCAACAGGCAATCCGTCAAATCCTTCCATCCAACCATGACACGGGGGTTCTACTCCCCATATTTCCTCATTCCAATGAAATCTGGGGGGCTCCGTCCAATCTTGGATCTCAGAGACATCAACACGTTCATAGTCAAGGAAAAATTCAAGATGATATCCCTCAAATCCATCCTACCCCTGATTCCTCCCACGGCTTGGATGTGTTCCTTGGATCTCAAGGATGCATACACGCATATTCCAATGCATCCTTCCTCCTGGCAATACCTATCCTTTTAAGTTCAGGACCAGCACTTCCAATACAAGGTACTGTCCTTCGGCCTCAGTGGCACCCAGGGTATTCACCAAGTGCATGGCGGTGCTGGTGGCGTTCCTCCGTCAACGGGGAGTTATAATTTTTCCTTATCTGGATGATTGGCTCCTGATAGCGTCAGACCCTCAGACGCTCCAGAAGAACTTTCAGGACATGATCTTCCATCTCGACCAGTTGGGCCTCATCGTCAACTACGGAAAATCCCATCTGCAGCCGACCCAATGGCTTCAGTTTATAGGAGCCCTGTTGGACACGATACAACACAGAGTGTTCCTACCACGTGACAGACGGACCACGATGCATCAGCTCTTCCTGAGCTTACGATGTACCCCGACGCTTTAAGGCACGGCAAATTCTAACAGTGCTGGGCCACATGGCAGCAGCCATTCATGTGTTGGCTTCAACCAGACTATACATGCTCCACATTCAATGGGATCTCAAACGCCAATGGCACCAACATTCCCAACCATTGATGAAGAGGGTGTCTCTCACACCAGCCATGTGCAGCAAACTCGACTGGTAGCTACGCGTACTGACACTCAGCAAAGGTGTTACCTCACAATGCCGTTCTCACCACGGATGCCTCCCGCAAAGGATGGGGGGCACACCTAGATCACCTGCAGACACAAGGTCTGTGGACTCAACAGGAGCAATTGTATCAAATCAACCTCTTAGAGCTTCGAGCGATACGCTACGCATTAAAGACCTTTGTATCTCACCTTCGAGGTCATCGAGTGATGGTCTACACAGACAATCAAGTAGTCATGTTTTACATCAACAAACAAGGCGGCTCGGGCTCATGGATCCTCTGCAAAGAAGCCCTCACCATTCTATCATGGGCAGGCAAACACTCAATTCAGTTGCAAGCAACCTACTTACCGGGAATCTCCAACACCAGAGCAGACAAATTGAGCAGAGTGTTTCACCTCCACGAATGGTCTCTCAACCCAGTCATAGCAGAGGAAATATTCCGCAGGTGGGGAACACCGACAATAGACCTCTTTGCCACAGAAGCCAACTGGAAACGGCCTCGCTTCTGCTCAGTCTGGCAGAGCCCATACAGGACCTCCCAGGATGCCTTTCTCATTCCATGGACAGAATCCTTAATGTACGCGTTTCCTTCCATTCCTCTTATCACCAAAACATTGCAAAAATACATGCATGACAAAGCACAATTGATTCTGATAGCACCCGCGTGGCCGCGTCAGTTGTGGTACACGCACCTACTCCAGCTGTCCACAGCGGAGCCATTCCGCTTACCAAATCAAGAAGACCTACTATCGCAGGAAGAAGGCTCTCTCCTGCACCCACTCCATGCCTCCTTACATCTAACAGCGTGGAGATTGAGCGGATCCTTCTTGCTGAACAGGGATTCTCAGTTTCAGTACAAAATGTAATTTTGGCCTCCAGGAAGCCGTCCACAAGACGCAGTTACCAATTCAAATGGAAATGATATGCAACGTGGTGCACCTCAAATGGGGCGGATCCACTCACATGCCCCCCGAACATTCTTCTCACGTATCTACATACACTGCATGTAGCGGGCCTTGCCACGGCTTCTGTTCGAGTCCACCTTAGTGCTATAGCTGCATTTCACCGTCTACATGAGGGGCATCCCGTCTCTCATCATCCAATGGTTTCGTGATTCCTCGGGGGCCTCCAATAACAACCCCCCCCCGTACCATGGAACCTCAATCTGGTACTGGAACAATTTTTGCTGGCCCCATTCGAACCAATGGACGCGGCACATCCCAAATACCCCACCTGGAAAATGGTTTTCCTAGTTGCGGTGACCTCAGCTTGCCGAGTCAGTGAGTTACAAGCCTTGGTACATTATGCTCCATATCTTCAGTTTCATCACGATAAAGTGTTCCTTTGGACCCATCCTACCTTTCTACCGAAGGTGGTATCTCAATTTCATCTCAACCAATCTATTGAATTACCTACATTCTGCCCGAAGCCGCATCAGAACGAACGTGAGAAACTTCTACACACATTGGACTGCAAGAGGGCATTGGCTTACTATAAGCAACGAACCCAATCCCCTAACAGAGTCTCACAACTATTTGTCTCTTTCAGTCCAAATGCTCCTGGTCTACCAGTAGCTAAACGAACTATTTCTAGTTGGATTACTCAGTGCATACTTTTCTGCTACAACAAACAGCAGATCGAATTACCGTCTTGTCCTACAGCTCATCAAACCAGAGCAGTAGCAGCTTCGCTGGCTCATTTGAAACATGTTCCACTGCTAGACATATGCAAAGCTGCCACGTGGGCGTCTCTTCACACATTCACCTCCCTTTACTGCTTGGACCAGCAGACAGCAGAAGATGCCAAATTGGGAAGGACATTATTGCATTCATTAAAGGAACTGCAGGTGTGGTCGACTGGCACATGATTGGTAACACACTGCAAGCAAGATACTAACTGAAATAATACCATGCAGCATGTTGGGGAGCTTCGGACTCCCACGACAGCATAGCTAATTCAGCCTATCGACGGGAAAAAGCAAGTTTGCTTACCGTAAACGGTGTTTCTGTAGATAGCAGGATGAATTAGCCATGCTGACCCGCCCACCTCCCTGCACAGTCAACCGTCGTACCCTACGACCTCGCTTGCTTTATCACAGACTGAGGAGAGTCGATCCAAGCACGGGAAACCATGCGCAGCCTCAGAGCAAAACTCTGACATCACTTTGGTAGCTCCGCCTCCCGGACCTGATTGACAGATCCCACGACAGCATGGCTAACTGCTATCTACGGAAACACCATTTACGGTAAGCAAACTTGCTTTTTTCTAGTCACCAATTCCCTCAATAATGTTCTGCAATATCTGAAAATATATCTTTTCGCCATCGAAAAATGGCTATTTCATAACCGTCTCACACTTAACATTTCAAAAACAGAAATCATTTATCTAACATGACATTCCATTTCTGAAGAACTACCCAAATTCATGATTGGTAATCATACATTGTCAATTACCATCTCCCCTTATGTACGTAATCTGGGGTTCTGTTAGATTCTAATCTTAGTATAAAAACTCATATTCATAACTTAATAAAACTGGTTATTACAAACTGAGAGAATGTTACGAAGATAAAATCCCCTCTTGGATACTATTTGGGCAAATTTTAAAAGGCCCGTGTGCATAAAATTCAGGGGGTATGCGCATGGCCAGGCCCTGCATGCGCATTTTCTAAAAGGCCTGACCACGCATGTAACCCCTGATACGCCACAAAGTGCCAGGCCTCCGGAAAGGGGCGAGCCTGGGGCCGTGGTCTGGGTGGGGAGGGGAGGGCTGGGACAGCGTCATTAGACGCTATTCCGAGGAAGCGCGAACTGGCAGCCGGCCAGCGCATGGAAGATTCCTCTGCTACAGAGGAGCCGTAAGTAGAAAAATTAAAAAATTGGGGATAGATAGGGGTAGTTTAGGAGTTGGGGAGGAGAGGGGAAGAGGGAGGAAGGATAGAGTTAGGGAAGTTTCCTCCCAGTCCGCTCCTTTATTGGAGTGATCTGGGAGGGAACTGGGAAAAACAGAAATTGCATCGCCGCAAGTAAATTAAAAAATACCCCCCTGCATGCGGAAGAGGTCATTCGCCCGGACATGCATGCTCGGGGAATCCTATTTTATAACATGTGCGTACCAGGAACCATACGCACATGGACATGTGTGCGGTTTTTTTTTTTAATGTACTCCAATGACTTTAGAAAAGTGCTACAGCAATAAATATTTTACGAATTTGATTACTGCAAATCTTTCTTGTTAGGCTTACATGACTTCACTTCTTCAATTGGTACAAAAGTCTGCTATTTGCATATTAACTGGCTGTTCAAAATAACGATCACATCACTCCCATGTTGGCATCATTGCATTTGCTTGCATTCCATTTCAGAATTCAATATAAAATTTTTACAGTCATTTACAAAACTATTTCATTCAATAATACTGCTGACTAGGAGCTGCTTTCCACATATACACCCCTTAAAATACATCGAGATCTGCAAACAAAGGCTTAATATTTGTTCCAACTATAGTCAAGCTCATCTGAGCGAGGTGTGTGAATGTGCAATTTCAGTAGCTGATCCACTAAAATAGAATACCATGCCTGAATACCTTTGACTAACACTTAACACCAATACATTTAAAATAAAATTTAAAACATGGCTATGTGAACAAGCTTTTTCTAATTAACATCATATCATTATTAGATCCTATGTAATTTTTTTTTTTTTTTTTTTTTTTTTTTTTTAATTATTTATTTCTCAATTTTCATGTCATAATACATTACGACAGACATACAATAAATTTATACAACCCTTATTTCAACATTTGACAATACTATTTAAATTTCAATACTCAGAAATATTTGACTAAGGAAAATACACAACCAAAATACAGCAAATGTTGTGGAAACTAGACTTTTGCATAACTAAATTAAATAATATTCAGGAATTAAAGCCTGAGATCATTGGAAATCACAATTTGGAGATTAATAAGAAAAACCATACTTCTATTACATATGGTACAGTTATTGCAGTTCCCTTTACATTGTACCTGATACTTCAGGGTACTATTGGGGAAGAGGCAGTTGGCTCTCTTGCCTCTACAAATTGGGTTAGATGTTCTATTTGGGAGAAGATAAAAGTCTCATTTCCCCACTTGATTATACAACGGCAAGGGTATCTAAGCATATATGAAAACCCCAGTGCAGTTACCCTTGATCTTAATGCCAGAAAATCTTTTCTTTTTGTACGTGTGGAAGGGGCCAGATCTGGGAAGATTTTAACATCTTGTCCATAATAGGTAACTGGGAATTTCTGAAAGTAAACTTTCATTAATTTACTCACATCAGCTGTAGTTAATAAAGAAACAATTAATGTATTTCGATCTATTACCTGTAAGGTAGAGTTTTCTAGAAAACTTGTAAGATTACTAGGTATTGATACAGCAGGATCTGAGGTTCTTTTCTTTACAAAGAAACAAGAGTTTGTTGATGGAATATTATTCTCAGAAAAACCTAGAACCTCAGTAAAAAATCTTTTCAAAGAAATAAATGGGATTTCTCCCACTATTTTAGGAAAATTCACAATCCTTACATTTAGTTGTCTCATATTATTTTCAAGGATTTCCAAACGGTTTAAACATGCAATCTGGTCCTTAACCACTAAGTTATTTAAACACTGTACAGTTCTTATGTTGTTTTCAGCTTCTTCTACTCTTGTCGTCATTTCGGTAACTTGTCTCTGTGTACCATGTAATTGTTGTTGTAAATTGGAGGATACAGAGTCTATTTTCTCCTCCAACCTATTCACAGTGGCATTCAAGCCACTTACCAAGTCCCAAATAGCCCCTAGTGTGACCGTCTCGGGCCTAGTTGTTAAGGGGTGCCTATCCATGGGATTTTCAGTTTGGGGGAAGTTTAGATGTAAACCTGCAGACACTGTAGTTGTTCCTTCTCCTCCATTAGAGGTTACTTCCGTGGGTTTACCCACTGAATTTGGTCCCAAAACAACTTCCCCAGATGTTTCTTTTTGTAACACTTTGTCAGTAGGCAAAGCTGCTACAGCTCCTTCTGGTCCACTTTGGATTGGAGGCGGTCTGTAATCAGGACTGAGGGAAGCCTCATCCTGGGAAGCCTCCTGTTCTCCTTTCAAGGGGCTCCCAAAGGGATCACCGGAACCCTCTTTCCCTAACTGCTGCATAAAACGGTCTATCTCAAGTTGAAGTAATGAAGGCAAGGGTTCCGAGGGGAAGGCCCTAACCTTGCCTTTTCGTTTAGCTGGCATAATAATTCTCAGAGAGCTCTATAAGGAATTTCAAAATGAGAAAGAGACGTTTCTGTACCTTTTTTCCTTTTTCCTTGATCCCAGTAGTTGGAGTCCGTCTGCAAGGCTTCCTCTGTTAGACCGTCCAAATCCGGACTAAGCCGGACCAAGCCGTGCGCACCCCTTAGGTGCGCACGGCTTTGGCGGCGCGCCGGCAGCAGCGGGGCGCCGCACACGCGCCGGTTTTGAGGCGCGTCTGGCTCCTCCCCTCGGGTCAGCCCTCTGTGCTGGTAAGCTGTTCCTGGCCTGACAGAGGCCCTGCACGGCACGGCAAGCTCCCGGCGTCCAGTCACTCTCGCGCCGGTTTTGAGGCGCGTCTGGCTCCTCCCCTCGGGTCAGCCCTCTGTGCTGGTAAGCTGTTCCTGGCCTGACAGAGGCCCTGCACGGCACGGCAAGCTCCCGGCATCCAGTCACTCTCGCGCCGGTTTTGAGGCGCGTCTGGCTCCTCCCCTCGGGTCAGCCCTCTGTGCTGGTAAGCTGTTCCTGGCCTGACAGAGGCCCTGCACGGCACGGCAAGCTCCCAGATCCTATGTAATTACATATTTACTGAACAGCGTGAGGTTTTGTTTGATACTGATCATGCTTATTTTTATACCCAATGTATGTATTTTGCTGTGTATGATAATTTTTTTTTGTTGTAACTCATTACGATCTTCTTTTAAATAAACAAATTAAATCTATAACAGCCAGTTAAATAAAGGATGTATAGGCATATGTCTTTTTTGTTTAGTAAACTTGACTCAGTGCTTTGAAACCCTTGTCCCTATTTACACACACTACTGTGAAGTCAGCCTATTAGTTACAGCACCTTCATTCAAGTGAAGTATAAATTAGTTCTTAAAAATGATATAAGTTCTACTAAAAAAACAGAAACAAACAAAAAAATACTTTTGCAAATGTTTTTAATTTTTTCACCTAATACCATGGTTCAGGTTTTTTCTCCCAGGGAGAGCATTCCATGCAACTTATCTTCCTTCATTAAATCACAAATTATAAAATAACTCCTGATCTCTCGATTTTCTTTGTAAGCATAATTATTCAGAAATTAAAAGATCATAAAACGAGCATTTCCATTCCCTATTTCCAGTGAAAATTCCGAGTTACAGTTTGCTGGTACTGACCTGCACAGTGATAACCTTAGAAGAGATGTCTCGCTCTGAAGTGTTGCTTCCCATGAAGGATCTCTTTATTTGAAGGAGGCGGTTCCTCTTGTCTGGCATGAACTTTTTTTAAACCATATTCTATTTTTTTTTCTTGGCCTAGCAGTTTCCTCCTGTTCCTTTGGGATATCAGCTCAATTGGAACTTTTCTCTATTGGGGATATATTTACAAATCATAACTACATGTCCCCCCCCCCCCACCACCACCACTTATCCAAACCCCCTTCACAACTAGCCCAGCCACCTCTGTGACAATCCTTGGCCACAGGCTGAAGATTGCAGCTCCTTTTGGAAATTGGTACACATGCACCCTCCGTCTGGTTACTGGGAGGTCAATTTACTCAGATAACTATCTGGGATGGAAAATTAATCTCCCCTTTATCCCACAAGACAGTTGCAGTTAGCCACAGGATAAAGGATCACTCCCAGGGATGAGGAGAGGTCAGGTGAGGCAAAGTATGCATGGTAATTTGATTTTCGCCTGAGAGGAAGAATAAGAAAATAAAACCTGCCTACATTATTAAAATGCAGTTAAGGATAACAGAGGTTTAAGATTCCTTTGGGTCACTTAGTAAATTAGATGTTCTTTAAATTGCATGTTACATCACTGCAACTATTAGAACACTTATGTAATAAATTGCAGAATTGTTCTCCTTATCCTGACCTGGTGGTGTGCTCTCCAGCTGTTCCAGGTGGTCAGCCAGCTGTGACACCACCTCCTTCCCGCTATCATCATCTGCAGGAGTCAATTAAGTGACCCCTGCTGCAGATTGCTGCCAAAAGGGTGAACCTTAAGGAGTGATCCCCTTGAAAGTTCCTTCACAAGTGTCACGAGGATAATATTTAGGGGTAGCATTTGGGCTTGTAGCTGTGGGTGGTTTCTTATTATTTTGTTATATGAATTATTTGAACAGTTATGAATTATTTCAGTAGTTGGATTAGCAGTTCCACATTCATAGTGAAAATTGGATTTGAGCTGTTTCTAGACTGTTAATCCACTTTGGGTTGAAATTCTTTCAAGGAAGGGGTAAATAAATGTAACATAAGAAGCAAAGCCCATTTTCCACAACAAAAAAAGTTGGAGAGGAAATAATTATATTGCAAATATACATTGGAGGGTTATACAAAGATATTATAAATAAACCTTTTATCTTGAAAGAAACTAATACCACTAAGTGGAATTAATGAGACCAGAACAGGGATGACAAGCATACAGTCCATAATGCCTTGTTTTAATTGGTCTGCCAACTATAGAGTCACCATAATGCAGTACTTCTGCTGTGACCAGGTAGAGTGGCCAAAATGACCCCCTATAAATAATCCACCTCACTCCCCATTTAAAAAAGCAATAAGAAAAAGGCAAATACTGCTACCACATTCAATTATACACAAGAAAAAAAGCAGAAACAACCAAATATACAATATTTTGTAAAACAATATAGATTTTTAGGTTGGTATCATAGATGAGTCAAAGCAATTGTCAGCATTATGTCAATAGTTCTATTCCTTTTCTAATCATTTACTTGCAGTCAGTTTTTTTTGAATATTTTTTTCAAAAGTACTTTGTGAAAATGATTTCAAAACAAAAACAAAGGTCAAAACCATCTTCAAATCAAGACTGTGCACAAAGGATGGCAGCTGGCTCAACAAATGCAATTGCACTAAGAACCTTTTGAAAAAAATATAAAAAACAGGTAATTGATTGCAAATAGAAGAAAACTACTGATAGAGCGCTGGCAGTAGCACAATTGTTTTGACTCATTTATGATACCCACCTAAACATTTAAAAATCGATATTCTTTTACAAAATATTGCATATTTGGTTGTTCCACTTTTTTCTTGGCTTGTGTTATCTCAGCCCTCGGCCCCTGTTCCTTCATAGCTTGCTGCCATAGCTGCGACCAGGACTGGCCCAATTTGTGAGAGAGAAGGTCTACATAAGGTGGACAGAGAGAAAACTGGAGTGGGGGAGAGGTGGGGAGGATTGCACATGAAAGGTTTTGATTGGAATTTTTGTGGCCAGTTAACCTTGACAGCCCTGGTCTAAAGAGTGGTTCATGCCAGATATTTCCTCTTTATCTTTATCATCATCTGAAAGGGAGTGGAAGAAAATAAAATTGTTTCAATCATTAACATGCAGTTAGCGAGTACAGAGCTTTATGATTAATTCAGGTCACCTTGTAAATTAGATTTTCTTTAAGCTGCATTTAATATCATTACCACAGCAATTAAACTACTTATATAATAACTTGCCTAAGGGTATACACTGAAGAATTCTCCAGATGTACTCACATGTATCTGACTTCAGCTCGTCCTCTGGTTTCTGACTTCGGCTCGTCCACTGGCTTCTGTCTCCGGCTTGTCCTCTGGCTTCTGACTTTGACTGGTCTCCTGCTCGCTGCCTGCCTTGACTTTGGTTCATCATCACCTTCGGCTGTCAGCCACCTGCCCTGAATCCTGGTTAGTTCCTTCCTTCTGCTCTTCTTCATCTGAACCGCTCCATCCAGGAGGCCTCGCCTACGTCCAAGCGGCTTGGGACCTCACGGGCTCCTCCTGGGGGAACCTCGGGCTTCCAGTGGTGAAGTTCCGGTTGGCCTCCTGGTTCCAGCTTCTCATCTCCTCAGCACCCCTGGACTTCCCTTCGGATACTCACCCTCAGGAGACTGTACATAAGTCCAAGCGATATGGAGAGAACAGAAAGATCATATAACTGACTGTTACTTCTGCATGACGAATGTGTCAGAACACTCATCAAAGAATAGGAAGTTAAATTACCCTAACCTTGCATCGGCAATGAGACCAATGTGCCGCATGACGACAGTCTTCCTGTTCCAAAACCACCAGAGGTGTGGACACGATGACGAGGATGAGGAGGTAGGCGATGATGGCGAGCCATCGCAGATGGAAGCTGCGGCTGATCCTGACTTTGTGCCATCATCCAGCGATCCTCATTTAATATCTCAGTCAGAGCTGAAACAATCTGGTGAGAGATTTGGCTTTATCGAAGAGTCGGACCCTAAGCGTCGGACAGTGGTTACAAATGAAAATCTGCGGCAAAACATTTTTAGTTTTGTTTTCTGGTGCCAACATTGCATTATAGCGTATGCCACTACAGACACGTAACAATGCTTAATGTATATCGCACTTTTCTGGCAAATGGTACATGATATCAACAAACATTACGGCTTTCATAGATCACCTCCCTTCTTGCTTTATGGGTCCAAATGGTACATGATACAGACATAATAAATGCATATTTGTGTTCAGCTTGTTAAAATCTACTTGTTTCACCGAAGGTTGTGGAGGAAACAAAATGTTCCCAGAAATGTGTTTATGGCAAACTGCTTCTTGAAGATTAGATAGGCAGGAGGTCAGATGATCAGTCATGCTTGCTTCATTATCATAATGATGGCAGCTCCTCCAAAGATTTTCTGCTTTTTTTCATGTCTTAATACCTGTCTAATGAAGAAGGGGAGGCATCATTCATCTGTCTTCACTCCCTTTAAGGGAACTGTGATGGCCGTCCCCCTGGAAGAGCATAAAAGCAGCTCTCTCCTGACAGCTCTGGAGGGCAGTGCAGTTTGGTTTTGGAATTAGGAGGAAGTACAGGACCTTTGCCTCAGTTAATATTTGGGCCTACCCTTGGACTCGGGTACCAATTGCCTGTAGTTCCTGGGGAAAGTCATGGTAACTGCCTTCCCAGTCCATGCTTTAGCTGGTTGGGTAGGTTTCCAGCTTGTTTGGGGGATTTTTTTTTAAGTTTTTCCTTTGTGAGAAGCCTGCGAGACCCCTGGCTGTTTGCATGGAGGCAGGTCACAGGGAAACCTCCCTCAGGGGCCCAGGATAGGAAAGACCTGCCCCTCTGCATCCTCCAGGAAGTTAGAGGTATGGTGGCGACCTGCAGCTGAGATTTTCTGGTGTTTGGATCAGTTTTGGGAAAGAGACATTTTGGTAGAACTGGGAAGAAGAGTTTTGTTGCCCCTTCTTCCTGCCCAGTCAGAGGTAAATCAAGAGCTATGTGTTCCAGTTGGATTCCTTCCATCATGGGATTCAGGACAGTAAGGGAAAGAGATCCAGAGAAACATTGGAAAACTGTGAGTAAGACCATCTTGAAACTTATTCAGTGCACCCCTTGGAAAAAGAGGAATTGAGACTCGCTGTGCAGAGACTGTGTTAGCATTTGTCAGCATTGAAGGGGGGATTTCTGCCCAAACAAGATCACCCCTGGCCACCTGGGAATCTCATTTGTCCAATGCCTGGAGGGTGAATGTTTTCCTTTTCCCTGACAAAAAGAGAAAGAGGAGGAGCCCTGTGTTTTCCCCATGATGGGATAAAAACTGATATGAAGGGGGCCATTTAATATTCAGAACACACCGTTAGTAATGATTAAATTTGGATGCTCACTCAGTCTCCTGCATTGTTTGTTTGGCACCCACATCTGCCTGAGTATACAATGAACAAGAATTCCCAGGGACAAATACAAAGTCACCCTGCCTCATAAGGAAGGCCTTGGAGGAAAAATCTGTCGTCCCCCCCCTCCCCCGCCCCCCCACCATATCCAGTAAAGAATCCTGGGGTCATCCTTGCATCCTTGGAAAGGGGAAATTAGTGTTGGTGGCAGGGAAGAGTGTAAATTAGCTAGGGGAATGGATGACAAGAGCAAGTTGATCTGCATTGTTCCCGTTACTCAGAAGTTCCCAGGTATGCGTGCCACATCCCTAGAGCTGCTCTAGCTGTTCCCTCAAAGTGGGGATCCTCTCTTTGAACCTCTGGGGACCCTGCATAATTCCCTCTATAAAGTATCATTACAGAGAAATCTTCCTGTGCGGATGGGCGTCATACCTCTCCTCCTTCCCCCTTTTGTGTCTTTTCATATTAAATTGATTCTATTTGGTGTGTTCTCCTGTCTCATTTGGGCGTGTCATTTGGTCCATTTTTTTCTAGAGTACATAACTCATCATTCTATCCCTCTCTGAAATGGAAAAGGAAGATAACAGAAACCATCTGAGATTACCTCAATCGATTTGATGTTTGTCAATCGGTGTGATGAAGCAGATGGTAAAGCTATCAAGAATGCTTGGCTGTGTAAGAAAGGATATGATCAGCAGGAAAAAGGAGGTAATATTGCTGTTGTATATGTAAGCAAGTTTGCTTACCATAAACGGTGTTTCCATAGATAGCAGGATGAATTAGCCATGCTGTCATGGGAATTGTCAATCAGGCCCGGGAGGCGGAGCTTCAAAGTGATGTCAGAGCTATGCTCTGAGGCTGCGCGTGAGTTCCTGCACTGGAATTGACTCTCCTCAGTCTGTGATTAAGCATGGTCGTAAAGGCGGAGTCGACTGTTCAGGGAGGTGGATGGGTCAGCATAGCTAATTCATCCTGCTATCTACGGAAACACCGTTTACGGTAAGCAAACTTGCTTTTTCCCGTTGATAGCAGGGCTGAATTAGCCATGCTGTCATGGGAGTCCTAAGCTCCACATCACACTGAAGGAAATGTGTTAGTCTCTTATATCAATAAAGTGTGATGAAAGTGAGTGACAGTTGACTTTGTTACTCTGTGGATAATGTTTGTAGAAGAATTCTTCCCAATTTGGCATCCTCCGTGGTTTGCTGATCCAGGCAGTAATGGGAAGTGAAAGTATGAAGAGATGCCCATGTGGCAGCCTTGCAGATGTCCAGTGGAGCTACATGTCGAAGATGAGCCAGTGAAGTTGCCACCGCACATGTTTGAAGTGCTGTGGGTTGCGAAGACAGTTTGCACTGGCGTTTTTCAGAGCAGAATTGTATACACTGGGTTATCCAGCTAGAAATAGTACGTTTGGCTACTGGAAGACCCGGAGCATTGGGGTTAAAGGAGACAAAGAGCTGTGATGGTTTTGTCTGCAATTGGGTCCTTTGCTTATAATAAGCCAACACCCTTTTGCAGTCCAAGGTATGCAGAAGTTTTTCCCGTTCTTTGCGATGTGGTTTTGGACAAAACATCGGGAGTTCAATGGACTGGTTAAGGTGAAATTGGAAGATTACTTTTGGTAGAAAAGTTGGATTGGGTATGTAGGAGAACTTTATGGTGATAAAATTGGAGGTACGGGCTGTAGTGTACTAATGCCTGTAATTCGCTCATCCGTCAAGCCGAAGTAATAGCTGTTAGGAATACTACTTTCCAAGTAAGGAATTTGATATGCGCTGAGTCCATTGGTTCGAACGGTGGTAACATTAGTTGTTCCAGAACCAGGTTGAGATTCCAGGGTACTGGAGGCTTGGAGACTGGAGGTCGAAGATGTACTAGTCCCCGAATGAATCGAGAAACTGATGGGTGTAGTGAAATTGGTTAGCCTTCATAAAGTCTGTGGAAGGCAGCTATCGCACTGAGGTGAACTCTGACTGATGCTGTGGCAAATTCTGCGGTATACAAAGTGTGTAGATAGTCTAACAACTTGTCTGGTGCACAGGTGAGCGGGTCTATGCCCTTGGATCCGCACCATGTTGCATATCGATTCCATTTGAATTGATAACTGCGTCTCGTAGATGGTTTCTGGGATTCCAACATTATAAGAACATAAGAACATAAGAAAATGCCATACTGGGTCAGACCAAGGGTCCATCAAGCCCAGCATCCTGTTTCCAACAGTGGCCAATCTAGGCCATAAGAACCTGGCAAGTACCCAAAAACTAAGTCTATTCCATGTAACCATTGCTAATGGCAGTGGCTATTCTCTAAGTGAACTTAATAGCAGGTAATGGACTTCTCCTCCAAGAACTTATCCAATCCTTTTTTAAACACAGCTATACTATCTGCACGAACCACATTCTCTGGCAACAAATTCCAGAGTTTAATTGTGCGTTGAGTAAAAAAGAACTTTCTCCGATTAGTTTTAAATGTGCCCCATGCTAACTTCATGGAGTGTCCCCTAGTCTACTATCCGAAAGAGTAAATAACCGATTCACATCTACCCGTTCTAGACCTCTCATGATTTTAAACACCTCTATCATATCCCCCCTCAGTCGTCTCTTCTCCAAGCTGAAAAGTCCTAACCTCTTTAGTCTTTCCTCATAGGGGAGTTGTTCCATTCCCCTTATCATTTTGGTAGACCTTCTCTGTACCTTCTCCATCGCAATTATATCTTTTTTGAGATGCGGCGACCAGAATTGTACACAGTATTCAAGGTGCGGTCTCACCATGGAGCGATACAGAGGCATTATGACATTTTCCGTTTTATTCATCATTCCTTTTCTAATAATTCCCAACATTCTGTTTGCTTTTTTGACTGCCGCAGCACACTGAACCGACGATTTCAATGTGTTATCCACTATGACACCTAGATCTCTTTCTTGGGTTGTAGCACCTAATATGGAACCCAACATCGTGTAATTATAGCATGGGTTATTTTTCCCTATATGCATCACCTTGCACTTATCCACATTAAATTTCATCTGCCATTTGGATGCCCAATTTTCCAGTCTCACAAGGTCTTCCTGCAATTTATCACAATCTGCTTGTGATTTAACTCCTCTGAACAATTTTGTGTCATCTGCAAATTTGACTATCTCACTCGTCGTATTTCTTTCCAGATCATTTATAAATATATTGAACAGTAAGGGTCCCAATACAGATCCCTGAGGCACTCCACTGTCCACTCCCTTCCACTGAGAAAATTGCCCATTTAATCCTACTCTCTGTTTCCTGTCTTTTAGCCAGTTTGCAATCCACGAAAGGACATCGCCACCTATCCCATGAATTTTTACTTTTCCTAGAAGCCTCTCATGAGGAACTTTGTCAAACGCCTTCTGAAAATCCAAGTATACTATAGCTACCGGTTCACCTTTATCCACATGTTTATTAACTCCTTCAAAAAAGTGAAGCAGATTTGTGAGGCAAGACTTGCCCTGGGTAAAGCCATGCTGACTTTGTTCCATTAAACCATGTCTTTCTATATGTTCTGTGATTTTGATGTTTAGAACACTTTCCACTATTTTTCCTGGCACTGAAGTCAGGCTAACCGGTCTGTAGTTTCCCGGATCGCCCCTGGAGCCCTTTTTAAATATTGGGGTTACATTTGCTATCCTCCAGTCTTCAGGTACAATGGATGATTTTAATGATAAGTTACAAATTTTTACTAATAGGTCTGAAATTTCATTTTTTAGTTCCTTCAGAACTCTGGGGTGTATACCATCCGGTCCAGGTGATTTACTACTCTTCAGTTTGTCAATCAGGCCTACCACATCTTCTAGGTTCACCGTGATTTGATTCAGTCCATCTGAATCATTACCCATGAAAACCTTCTCCATTACGGGTACCTCCCCAACATCCTCTTCAGTAAACACCGAAGCAAAGAAATCATTTAATCTTTCCGCGATGGCCTTATCTTCTCTAAGTGCCCCTTTAAACCCCTCGATCATCTAACGGTCCAACTGACTCCCTCACAGGCTTTCTGCTTCGGATATATTTAAAAAAGTTTTTACTGTGAGTTTTTGCCTCTACAGCCAACTTCTTTTCAAATTCTCTCTTAGCCTGTCTTATCAATGTCTTACATTTAACTTGCCAATGTTTATGCTTTATCATATTTTCTTCTGTTGGATCCTTCTTCCAATTTTTGAATGAAGATCTTTTGGCTAAAATAGCTTCTTTCACCTCCCCTTTTAACCATGCCGGTAATCGTTTTGCCTTCTTTCCACCTTTCTTAATGTGTGGAATACATCTGGACTGTGCTTCTAGAATGGTATTTTTTAACAATGACCACGCCTCTTGGACATTTTTTACTTTTGTAGCTGCTCCTTTCAGTTTTTTTCTAACAATTTTTCTCATTTTATCAAAGTTTCCCTTTTGAAAGTTTAGCACGAGAGCCTTGGATTTGCACACTGTTCCTTTTCCAGTCATTAAATCAAATTTGATCATATTATGATCACTATTGCCAAGCGGCCCCACCACCGTTACCTCTCTCACCAAGTCCTGTGCTCCACTGAGAATTAGATCTAAAATTGCTCCCTCTCTCGTCGGTTCCTGAACCAATTGCTCCATAAAGCTATCATTTATTCCATCCAGGAACGTTATCTCTCTAGCGTGACCCGATGATACATTTACCCAGTCTATATTGGGGTAATTGAAGTTACTGAGTTGCTATGCTTCCTGTGGGGATATATATACCCCGTGCTGACGTCAGATCCGTCTCCAACTGCTAGCACGCGGATACTATCCCATTCGTTCTGAGTCCATCTGGCTACACGCCAGGAAAATACAAATTACTTGGGGCGCGACCACAGTGAACCCTTGCGCATCTGCTGGTAATACCTATAAGGCGCATTCACTCGTAGAGTGTTGTAAATTACAATCTTCCTTGGTATGAGATACCGAGAAGTGACAAGCAAGATGTCCTGCTAAAAGCGGAATGCAGTTGTCCAAAGAAGAAGTTCTATTATCGGGAAAGATCCATTTACCGGAAAAAGTCGGCTGGACCAAGACAGGTCCTGACGGGGACCACACATGGAACGGAAGCGCCATGAATTTACATGCAGTGGTGTTGCTTCCATGATACCGCTCAATTAACCCAGTGCAATATAAATGGCTACATGTGGTTTGCTCCGGACGTGGTCTCCATCCAAGAGGATAAGGGATCAAAGTTTTGACATAATGCTCAAATAGCGTTTTCCAGATAGGAGTATGTCCAATATATAATTGGGTTTGGACATTTTGGATTTGTTGAGTAAGGTAAATTATTTGCAATCGGATCTGAGTCCAGTTAAACAAGGCAGAGACATTCTCCATCACGTGGATCTGCTGATTAAACACGTTCCGATGGTGGTCAGACTGTACTTGCAAATAATTTAGCGTTTGGTGAAAGAGATTTACGTTGTCCGGTATCCAATCCGCCATTAGGTTAGTAGCGGTACTTACGTCAGACCCAGCTCGGGCAACCTTATTTGATAACACTTCAACATCTATACTGTTAAGAACACCAACACCCAGACCGGCACTTCCCAACAGTGTGTCATACCATTCCCGCAGTCGCCTGGTGGGTCGGGGTATGGGGGGAAAAGATATATTAAAATACATTTTATGTACAGTTTTATAAAAGACGGTCGTAACACAGGTTTCCGGCAAACGAATTATGGATTGTTCCCAGAATTGGGGCAGGGATTCCTGACTCATTATCCAATAATAGGTAAACCTGGTAATTGTTTTGGGTGCTGGGATTTCCATACAGCCGAGTATCCAAGCTGGTTTAGAAACAGTAAGAACAGGTAATGAAGTGGATACATTGGCACATTGGTATCGTGATGCATGAGCAGTACTCATAAAACAAGTATAATCAAAATTCTTACAAACATATTCTGTAGTGTTTTTAATTTCTAGTGTCGCATTCGTATTGGGCTTATATACCCAAACATATTGGTTGATTGGTGTACGGGGAATGATGTATGGGATGATGTTTTCTATCGTAAAATTCCATATATTACAATTTTCGCATGTTGCATTATGGAATAACTTCCACGTTGTCCGATTTGATGCTTGGATCCTTGATAGTAGTTTGTGGAATCCACCTTGCGCTAAGGAGGGTGTGTTTCCAACGGCCAGGGCCCATATGACCAGGAGGGTTAGTAGCTTCGAGATCGTTGCAAAGAGGATATTGAAGAGGATATTGCCATCCTATAAAGAGAAGAAAAGGAAAACTTTTATTCCCGTAACTTGCAGCGCATGCTCGGTACCTGCTGCCAGACATCTGCACCTTCCGCCAGTACTGTAAGGACAGCATCCTTACCTACCGTCAGGATTTCACCTTTTTGTGGTTCCGGATTAGGGGAAAATATCCAAATTTTCACCCCAGGATGTAATGATTCCAGTGGTATAGTAGTGCTTCCAAGAGCACTTCCCCTTGGTGTTTTATTTGGGACCCCCATGTCATTGTATCTGTGTGATATGGTATGATGATCAATTGGGCCTCCTTAGTATGAGCTGGGATATATATTTCACTTTTTGTTAAATTATGATACACTAAAAAAATAGAACCTCTATAGTCTGTGTCAATTATGCCTCCTAAGATTGTAAGACCCTGTTTTGCTCAACTTGACTTAATTCTTACCCAACCAAAATGACCTTTGGGGATGCTACATCCAAAATGTATATCATACAAAAGTGATTGTTGGGGAGGGATTACTAATGCGGTGGGATTGTCCATGTCATATCCTGCTGCATCCGAGCTATTCTGCTTTGGTAATTCTACACTACCCTCCGCTGTCGCCCAACAGATAATGTTACATTGTTCCAAAGATGTAATACTTATTGCTTCAGATTTTTGATACATTTTTTGAAAAGGTGTCTGTCCGCTTTCTTTCAATGGTCTTCTATTCAAAAACTGTAATGCTATCGGTAAATACTGCCTCCATCCCTTAAGAGTATGCGATTTAGTCAAGGATCGCAACATATTTTTTAGTAATCCATTCATACGCTCTATTAACCCCGCAGCTTGGGGGTAGTAGGGTATATGAAAGATCCACTTAATATAGTTGTCTTTGGCATACTGCTGTACAGTGTGTCCCGTAAAGTGTGTCCCTCTATCGCTTTGTATTTGAGAGGGTATTCCATAATATCGGCCTATTTCCCGTAACAATTTCAAGGACACTTTTTGGTTAGCCTCAGGGGCTGATATTCCCATTAATACTCCACTATAGGTATCTACTGCAGTGCATATATACATATCTCCCTGAGACTTACGTAAGGGGCCTATGAAGTCAATCTGCCAGATGGCAGCAGGTGTTAATCCCCGATGTATTTTCCCCTTTTCAATTGCATACGGGGACCGTGGATGGGATAATTTATTATTTATTTATTTAAAACATTTTCTATACTGTCGTTAAGTTAAATACCATCACAACGGTTTACAGAAGGGCACGATAAAGAGAAATATGGGTGGTATAGATTACAAATTACTTGTGTACCAACATAGTATGGTAACAATGTAAAATAATAAACTAGGTGTGTAAATTAAACCTGATTGTTAGGAACAAATTAGGCAGTTTGATTTTAACATTAATATGCTTATGTAGGTTACTAAAAACTTCTAGCTTGGTGCATCCTTATCGCTCAACTATTTTTCTCCTTTTCTTTATAAAATGCTTGTTTAAAAATGTTGAGATTACTTACCTGATAATCTCCTGACAGATGGACTCAGAACAAATGGGTATAGTATGCTCGTGCTAGCAGTTGGAGACGGATCTGACGTCAACACGGGTATATATACCCCCACAGGAAGCGTAGCAACTTAGTAATCTTCTTTGCAAAAGCTGTTATGGATGTGTGTACTGACGCTCAGTGAAATAGTGAAACAGGATTCCCCTGACCGATTGAAAGGAGCTGGAGACCGCCAGCATTCCCAACCGGAAGGCGTCGACACCTGGCAAAGGGGACGCTCTTATGGAAACAGATGACATGGCTTACCTTGAATCGGTGCAACCCATGTACACAGGCAGCTGGGCGGGATGCTGAGTCCATCTGCCTACACTAAGTAAGTAATCTCAACATTTCCTGGCGTGTAGCCAGATGGACTCAGAACAAATGGGATGTACAAAAGCTTTACTCCCAGCCTGGGCGGGAGGCTGCCTGAGGACCGTGTAGGACCGCCCTCGCAAATGCTGTGTCCTCCCTGGACTGGACATCCAGACGGTAGAACCTGGAGAAGGTATGGAGGGAGGACCACGTCGCCGCTTTACATATTTCTGCAGGCGACAGCATCCTGGATTCCGCCCAGGATGCCGCTTGTGCTCTGGTAGAATGAGCCTTGACTTGTAGAGGCGGAGACTTCCCGGCCTCTACGTAAGCTGCTTTGATAACTTCTTTAATCCAGCGGGCGATGGTGGGCCGAGAGGCCGCTTCCCCTTGTCTTTTCCCACTGTGCAGGATGAACAGATGGTCCGTCTTTCGTACTTCTTGTGTCATTTCCAGATATCTTGGCAGCAATCTGCCGATGTCGAGATGGCGTAGCAAACGCCCTTCTTCTGATTTCTTCAAACCCGCCGTGGTAGGCAGGGATATGGTCTGGTTGAGGTGAAATTGTGAGACTACCTTAGACAAGAAGGATGGAACCGTGCGAAGATGGATAGCCTCTGGAGAGATTCTGAGAAAGGGATCACGGCAAGACAGTGCTTGTAACTCTGAGATGCGGCGTGCTGAACATACAGCCAGCAAGAACACCATTTTCAAAGTGAGAGAACGGAGAGACAGGCCCCGAAGGGGTCTGAAGGTGGATCCCGCGAGGAAATCCAAAACTATGTTGAGGTTCCACAAAGGCACTGGCCACTTCAGTGGCGGACGAATGTGCTTGACTCCTTTCAGGAAGCGAGAAACATCTGGATGCGTGGCAATGGTCTTGCCATCCCTCCTGGGACCATAGCAAGACAGCGCAGCCACCTGAACCTTGATGGAGCTGAGGGAGAGACCCTTCTGAAGCCCATCCTGCAGGAAATCCAAAACAATAGGGATAGTAGTCGCATGTGGATTGGTGCTATGAGTGTCGCACCAGGCTTCAAACACTCTCCAGATCCGTACGTAGGTGAGGGATGTGGAAAACTTGCGAGCTCGGAGGAGTGTATCTATCACTGGCTCCGAGTAACCTCTTTTCTTCAGTCTAGCCCTCTCAATGGCCAAACCGTAAGAGAGAATTGAGTCGGATCCTCGTGAAGGATGGGACCTTGACGTAGCAGGTCCCTGAGCGGAGGCAGGGGAAGGGGCTCCCCTGCCAGTAGTCTTCTCATGTCCGCGTACCAGGGTCTTCTTGGCCAGTCTGGTGCCACTAGAAGAACTAGGCCCTGGTACTTCTGAATCTTGTGGATAAGGGTGCCCAGCAGCGGCCACGGAGGAAAGGCGTATAGCAGGGCCCCTGGCGGCCATGGCTGAACCAGGGCGTCGATCCCGTGAGAGAACGGATCTCGCTTGCGGCTGAAGTATCTGGGTGCTTGAGCATTGGACCGGTCCGCTAGTAAGTCCATGTCCGGAATCCCCCAGTGATCCACAATCATCTGGAAGGCTGTGGGTGACAGCTGCCACTCTCCCGGATCTAGGCTTTCTCTGCTGAGGAAGTCTGCCGTGGTGTTGTCCTTCCCGGCAATGTGGACGGCGGAGATGTCCTGAAGATTTGCCTCTGCCCAAGCCATCAGCGGGGCTATCTCCAGAGATACCTGTTGGCTTCTGGTTCCGCCCTGACGGTTGATGTATGCCACCGTGGTGGTGTTGTCGGACATTACTCTGACTGCTCTGTTCTTCAGTCTGTGAGCAAATCGTAGGCATGCCAATCGGACTGCCCGGGCCTCTAGACGGTTGATGTTCCACGCTGACTCTTCTCTGTTCCATACCGCCCTTGTGCGGTGAGTTCTTCGCAGTGTGCTCTCCAGCCGCTCAGGCTGGCATCTGTGGTGAGCAGAGTCCACGTGGGGGAGGACATCTTCGACCCCCTGCTCGAGTGGTTGGGCTGCAACCGCCAGCGTAACTGGGTCTGTACCCTGGCTGGCAGAGGTAGGTGCGTGGAATAGTTCCGGAAGCGGGGGCTCCAGCGAGAGAGCAGGGAGCATTGCAGAGGTCTCATATGGGCCCTTGCCCAAGGTACCACTTCCAAGGTGGATGCCATGAGGCCGAGAACCTGCAGATAATCCCAAGCTATGGGCCGACTGGCTCCCATCAAGTACCGGAGACGTGTCTGAAGTTTTAACCTTCTCTTGGTAGTGAGACTGACCATGTCTGCCTGGGTGTCGAACTGGACTCCCAGGTATTCTAGCGACTGGGAAGGCTGTAGGCAACTCTTGCTGAGGTTGACTACCCAGCCCAAGCTTTCCAGAAGGGCGATCACCCTGTCGGTTGCCCGATGGCTCTCCTCTCGTGATTTCGCCCTGATCAGCCAATCGTCTAGGTAGGGATGGACAAGGATTCCTTCCCGTCTGAGCGCCGCTGCTACCACGACCACCTTGGTGAAGGTCCGCGGTGACGTGGCCAACCCGAAGGGCAGAGCCCGGAATTGGAAGTGGCGTCCTAGAACCTTGAAGTGTAAGTAGGGCTGATGCTCCGGATGGATTGGGATATGCAGGTAGGCTTCTGACAAGTCTAGGGCCGTGAGGAATTCTCCTGGCTGTACTGCATTCTTGACTGAGCGCAGAGTTTTCATGCGAAACCTCGGGACCCTTAAGTATCGATTGATGGACTTGAGGTCCAGTACGGGCCGAAAGGTGCCCCCTCCCTTTCTTGGGCACCATGAAATAAATAGAATAGTGTCCAGAATTCACTTCCCATGCAGGTACTGGGATGATGGCTTTCAAGGACAGGAGCCTCGCCAGGGTAGCTTCCAATGCTGCCTTCTTGTGTATGGGACATGAAGATTCCACAAACTTGTCTGGAGGGAGATGATGAAAGTCCAGATAATACCCCTCTCGGATGATGGCGAGGACCCACTGGTCCGACGTAATCTCGACCCATCTGGGGTAGAAGAGGGTTAACCTGCCCCCTATGGCTCCGTCCCCCAGATGAATCGGCGGATTCTCATTGTGAGGTGCGGCCTGGATCTGAGCCCGGGCCGGCTCCCCTCTTGCGCTGCTTGGTCCGAAAGGACTGATTCCGGGCCTGAGGTCGAGTCACCTGGTAGCGACTCCTGTAGGGAGTGAAGCGCTGGGAGCTTCTACCCCTGGAGGGCCTTGGAAAGGCGCGCTGGTTCCTTCTGAACCGATCTTCCGGCAGTCGAGGTACTGGCGAGGCGCCCCATGTGCTGGCCAGTCTATCAAGGTCGCTGCCAAACAGGAAAGAGCCCTTAAAGGGCAATCTGGTGAGGCGTGTCTTCGAAGGAGCATCGGCTGACCAATTCCGGATCCAGAGCTGCCTCCTGGCGGCTACGGAGGATGAGATCCCCTTGGCTGTTGTACGGACTAGGTCAGATGCAGCATCCATGAGGAACGAGAGAGCTGACTCCATGTCTGCTGCTGGAGCATTATTCCTAACCTGTGACAAACAGGAACGCGTCACCACTGTGCAGCAGGTTGCGATCCGCAAAGATAGAGCTGCCACCTCAAAGGTCTGTTTCAGAATGGTATCTAGTCGCCGGTCATGAGGCTCCTTGAGGGCCGCCCCCCCTCAACTGGAATAGTAGTGCGCTTGACCACAGCGCTAATCAAGGCGTCCACCTGAGGGCACGCAGCAGGTCCTGAATAGCCGGTGCCAGGGGGTACATGCCTGTCAGGGCCCGACCCCCTTTGAATGAGGCCGCTGGTGCCGCCCATTCTAAATCTATCAGTTGTTGTGCCGCTTGCAAGAATGGAAAATGGCGGGCTGTAGGACGAAGACCTTCCAGCAGGGGGTTCTGCGCAGAGGGTACCGTAGCGCTGGGACCTGTAATATCCAACTCCGCCAGGCACTGAGATACCAGGTCGGAGAGATCCTCTTTAGGGAAGAACCGCCTCATGGTTCTCTATGGCTCAATCCCTGAGGGAAGTTCCCCCTCGTCCGGGAGTTCGGACTCGTCCGGTGAAACATCAGGGTCCGTCTGATCCAGACTGTCTGGAGGCGGGAGGTCCCGCTCACGATAAGGGCGTGAGGGTCCAGGAACAGGATCCGCTGGAGCCGCAACCGCAGCAGCAGCAGCAGCAGCAGCAGGAACAGCAGGGCCTGGACAGGAAGCTGTTTGTATCTGTACAAAGGCATGAATCCCCTTAAAGAGATCCACCCAGGAAATGGACGCGGTCTCTAATCGCCGGGGTACGAGGTCCCCCGGGATTCCAGGTTGGTCGAGACTGCCCGCTAAATCCGGGGTAGCCCCTGGGGAACTGTCCGCAAATCGTGGCTGAGACTGGTCCTGGCCCGAGGGTCCCACGGCCTCCTCACATTGGGCACATATGGAGTCTGGCTCTTCACTGTGCGTGGCTCTAAGCTGGCATGCAGAGCAGAGGCCGAGGGCTTCAATGCCAGAGGCAGGAGGTGCCCCTGCCGAAGATGCTGAGGCGTTCTGTTCCATTGAAAAATATGCGCTTAATGATAAGCGGCAGCAATATGCGCTCAATATAACAGGCGCTTAAATACTATGCGGCAGCAATGTACGCTTAATATAACAGGCGCTGAAGAATAATATGCGGCAGCAATATACGCTTAATATAACAGGCGCTTAATAATATGCAGCAGCAATATACGCTTAACCTAACCGGCGGTCAATACAACAGGCGCTTAATAATATGCGGCACCAATATACGCTTAACCTAACCGGCATTCAATACAAAAGGCGCTTAGTAATATGCGGCAGCAATATACGCTTAATATAACAGGCGCTCAATAATATGCGGCAGCAATATACGCTTAATATAACAGGCGCTTAATAATATGCGGCAGCAATATACGCTCAATGATATCCAATATGCTCTCAGCAATGTGCGGCTAGCAATATACGCTCAATGATATCCAATATGCTCTCAGCAATATGCGGTTTAGCAATGTATGCGTAATAATATGCAATATGCTCTCAGCAATATGCGGTTAGCAATATACGCACAATAATATATAATATGCGCGTATTCATAGACAGGCGCCTATCATGGGCGCTCAATACCTGAGCAAGGCCAACAAAATGGCTCCCTTCCACGGCGTGCCGCCCACAGGCCACGCCGCCGATCCTCGTTCCTCGGAGACCAAAGATTAAGAGATGTACGCCTTACCTGATCCTCGGCGCTTCCCGGCTGGAACCCGGGCGGTCTCCGGCTGTGGGGGGAGAGGGCAAGTACCTTCACCGCTGCGCTGTGAGGAAATGCACCCGCTGCCTCGTCCACACCGGGACCGAGGTGCCTCGTTCGCCCCGCCCGAGCCTCGCCCGGGGGCTACGTCCCTGCCGCGATTCGGCCACCGGACCGAGGACTTAAACCTCCGGGGGATCACGGAAATCACCCCGGGAAACTCAACTGGGGGAGGGATCCCAAGGGTATCACCGCAGGAGTGCGGGGCTCGATGGTGCTTGTAGAAGTTTAGTAAGAACAAAGTAGAAAATAGAAAGTAGATTGGAAACACGCTCAGCGAGCGTGCAGGCTCTCCAAACTGCTTTGGAGACGGAAATTACTAAGTTGCTACGCTTCCTGTGGGGGTATATATACCCATGCTGACGTCAGATCCGTCTCCAACTGCTAGCACGAGCATACTATACCCATTTGTTCTGAGTCCATCTGGCTACACGCCAGGAAAGCCATGTTTTCAGATTCGTTTTGAATAATTTCAGATTTGTCTGTAGTCTTATTTCGAGTGGCATGGTATTCCAGAGTACAGGACCAGCCAGTGACAGTGCTCTTTCCCTTACTTGCGTGAGATGTGCTGATTTGACAGAGGGGACAGTTAGTAGAGCTTTATTTGCAGATCTCAGGTTTCTTTGTGGTACATGCATGCGCAGTGCCGTGTTAAGCCAGTCGGCTTTATCATCGTGGATTAGTTTATGGATTATACAAAGTGCTTTATATTGTATTCTTTGTTCAATTGGAAGCCAGTGGAGTTCAGCAAGTGTTCCTGTAATATTGTCACTCTTTTTTTTTGCCTGTCAAAACTCTGGCAGCGGAATTTTGCAATATTTGCAGAGGCCGAATTGTAGATTGAGGTAGTCCTAACAGCAGGGAGTTACAATAATCTGTGCTAGCGAATATCATTGCTTGTAGAACTGTGCGAAAATTGTTAATCGTTAATAGAGGTTTTAGTCTTCTTAGGATCATTAGTTTTGCATAACCTTCTTTTATTTTCTGTGAGATGTGTTGTTTCATGTTTAGCTCAGGGTCAATTATTACTCCTAGATTCCTAACGTTTGTTGCTAATTCGGTGGTTTGAATATTTTGATTGTGAATGTTGGTTGTGTGTGGTGAGTGTTTTTACGTTCAAGATGTAAGAATTCAGTTTTGTCAATGTTTATAACCAATTCCATCTGGTTTAGGAGCTGTTTGATTATTTCTAGGTACATATTGGCTAGTTTCATTGTTTCTTCAATGGTGTTTGGAATGGGTAACATAACATAAATTCATCTGCATAAATGTAATGTACGATTCCCAGTCCTGCTAGTAAGTGACATACTGGGAGGAGGTAGATGTTAAAGAGTGTTGCAGATAGAGCTGATCCCTGTGGGACACCAGTTAGCAGTTTGACTTTGTCTGAAAGTGCATTTTTGATTTGTACCTGAAAACATCTATTGTTTAAGTATGACTCGAACCATTTTAGTGCTTTGTTAGTGAGTCCTATTTCTTTCAGTCTATTGATTAGTATTCTGTGATTTACAGTGTCAAATGCTGCAGAGAGATCTAATAGAACCAGAATGTAGTGTGTTCCTGTATCGAATCCTCTTAAGATATTGTCTGATAGAGCTAATAGCAATGTTTCTGTACTGTAGTGTTTGCGGAATCCATGTTGTGCTGGATATAGTATGTTGTTATTTTCAAGGTGGTTAGATAGTTGTTTTTGAACTGATTTTTCGATTAGTTTGGCTATTAGGGGTAAGTTGGAGACTGGTCTGTAGTTGCTAAGATTTAAGGGGTCAAGGTTCTTTTTCTTAATAATTGGCTTGATTATGGCTCCTTTCAAGGTATCCGGCATTACTCCTTCATCTAGTGAGAGGTTGATGATTTTAGTTAAGGTTGGGGTTATTGTGTCGGTTATTTTTTTAAGTTCTGTAATGGGTATGGTGTCGCTTGTAGCAGGGTTTAATTGCCTAATCATTTTTTCTACTTCAGGGTGTGATACCTCCTCAAATTCAGCCCAGATACTGACGTCTCTAGTGGGCATCCTAATCTCTTGTTTTGTAGTTACAGGGATTTTTCTCCTTAGATTCTCTATTTTGTCTGTAAAGAATTAGGCTACATCATTGCATTGATTTTCTTGTAGGGTTAGATGATTGATAGTGTTGTCACATGTTAGGTTGTTTACTATATTAAATAGGGTTCTGGCATTGTTTGCAAATTTTTCTATTTTTCAACTGTAGTATTTTTTTTTTGGTGTCTAAGATTGTTTTTTTGTAGTATGCTAGTTGTTTTCTGTACTTAGTTAGATTCTCGGTTGATTTGTTGTTTTTCCATTCTTTTTCTTTTTTTCTAAGTATCCGTTTTACTTCTTTGATTTGTTTACTGTACCATGGATTGTTTGACTTTGACAATATTCACACTGTTTAGCAATATTTTGAAAGTCCGATAGGGACTCTGGTATCCCTCGGGCTTGCGCCCACCTGTGACTTGCTTCCGCCCCTAAATGACCGCTTTTGCAATGAGCCCATCTCCAGAGCCCACTTTCTTCCGTGTGAACAAGGGCTGTTGTTCTAATTTTGGCATGCTGATCTGCAATGGAATTGTACAAGTTAGACAAAGAAGTGTCTTTCACATGCGCATCTACATGGAAAACAGTAACCTTTTTCTTATGGTATTCAGTCCAAATGTTTTGCCAAATATCAGCACCCCATACTGGGCGGTGATGTATCTTTCATTCATCTCAGTGCCATTTCGGCATCCATTGTGTTAATCCTTTCATTACGGCCCAACTATCTGTATAAATATGGCATTCTGGACTTCCCTTCTGGAGGGCCACCCATATGGCATACAATTCTGCAAATTGACTAGATTTTCCCTTTCCTTCCTCCTGACCAATTTCACTGTATGTGGATTATAAATTACTGCTTTCCACAGTCGCTCCGCACCCTTCACCCTGGCAGAGCCATCAGTAAACCAAGCATAGATCTGTTGTTCCCCAGATAACTGGTCATAGGGAACTCCATTGGTAACTGGGGAGAGTGGTATGTCTATGTTACCCAGCTGCCCCATTTCTGGTAATATGGGGAGTTCTGCTACTTGTTCATGCAACATTGAGTGTCCAGCCATTCCTGGCTTTGCCCTATCCTGAATATACCATTTCCATTTTATGATAGAGGCTTCTTGCGCATATCCTATGTGGTGGGTATGTGGTGAGCTGTGTACCCATTGCATAATGGGAATTAAAGGGCGCATTAAAATTTCATGATTCTGGGTTAGTTGATCTGTATCTAATAGAGCCCAATAACATGCTAATAGCTGCTTTTCAAACGCTGAATACTGCCATGCAGCGTCAGGCAATTTCCTGCTCCAGAATCCTAGCGGCACCCTTTTCCCATCTTGTCTTTGCCATAAACTCCAATCAGCATAGCAGGAGGAAAACGACACCTGCAACTCTACAGGTCCCTCTTTAATTCGCCATAGGTCTAAAGCTGTTTGGATGGCTATCTTGGCCTGATCAAAAGCATTTTGTTGTGTTTGTCCCCATTCAAATTTTTCTTTCTTATGGGTAACTTTATATAATGGGGCCAGTATCTGTCCCAAATGGGAGATATGTTGCCTCCAAAAGCTGAACAATCTTATAAATTTCTGGGCTTCCTTTTGATTTTTTGGTGGTATAAATAACAATACCTTATCCTTGGCTTTCAGTAAGATTTCTCGTTTACCCTCAGACCATAATATCCCTAGAAATTTTACCATGTTGCTAGGTCCCTGTATCTTGTTTTTGTTAATTTTCCAACCCTGATTTTCCATAATCTCCACAACCTGAGCTAGGGCTATTATTACCTGCTCTTCGGTGTCCCCCTGTACCAATATATCGTCGATATAATGCGTTAACTGTATATCCTTGGGACATGCATATTTTTCTAAATCTTCTGCTGCCCTCCGGTGGCATATAGTGGGACTATGCAGATATCCTTGTGGCAGCCTAGTAAAGGTGTACTGACATCCTTCCCATGTAAATGCAAATTGTTCTTGATTCTCCTTACAAATTGGGATAGTAAAGAAAGCATTAGCTAAATCAATTACGGCATACCATTTCCCTGGATGACGCTGTATTTGCTCAACCAACGTCACAATGTCAGGGACTGCAGCAGTTAGGGGGTCTGTGTTCTTATTTAGGAGTCTGCAGTCCACAGTCATTCTCCATGACCCATCTGGTTTCTTTACCGGCCAGATTGGATTGTTCCAGCTACTAATAGTCGGGATCAACACTCCTGCCTCCTGAAAATCTTTAATAGTGTCCTTAATTTCCCTGTGTCCCCCAGGTATTCTGTATTGTTTCTGGCATACCGGACCCCGAGTGTGAGGCAGTCTAATCTCGTGTCCAATTGTCTGTCCTACTATTACTGTTCTGGATAAATAAGTAAGTCGATTTGCTTCAAAAGCTACTCGTGTTTTAGGGGGAGTACCAAAGTTCATTATCCCACAGTTAGTATTCAGGGTTAAGCCTTGTAAAATATCCATGCTGATATACTCTTTTATGGGAACAATGACTACCTTGGCATGGGGAATTCTATAACCTCCTACCATTAAAGAAATGATGGTTCGCTTTCCCACTACCATTTTTCCCTAGTCCCACTAATTCCACTGTTTGTCCCCCATGTTTTCGTGGATTTCCATAGATCAAAGTGGCCTCCGCCCCCATATCTACCAATTCCATGACCTGTTGAGGTCCGTGCCACCACTGTATTTTCACCCCGATATGCGGGTGATTATCCGCCGTGATGGCAGCAATAAGGGGGGTATGGCCTTCATCCTATGTTGCCTAAGACAGATCTGGATAAAGCCAAGCTTCATCCGATTCCTTGGGAGGGGCACTGGGGAACACCTTTCCTTGAGTCATAAAAGGGTTTGTCTGATTTGCTTCTTTCTCCTTTTTATCCTGCAGCAATTGCATCATTTTTTCTAACAGTGTTCTCGTAACTTCTTCTCCTCCTTGTTCAGTATTATATACTTTCTTTGGCTTGCCCTTACATTTCTGCAAGTATAATCCATACAGCTCTTTCGTTGGGATCCCGTCAATTTTATCTTTCGCTACCCCAGCCGCTATCAAGGCAGCAAACATATCACGCCTTGAAACTCGTATGTCAGTATCCCTGTTTTTGAGATCTCGGAATCCCTTCGGTGCCCCTTCTCTCCTTTCAAACCTGCGAGGGCCATTCGTCTTCCTATTATACACATTTCTCCTCTCTTCTCCCTCATTATTATAAACCCCTAAGTCTAACACTTCCCTAATAGATTTGATTAACTCATCTATAGTGTTTCCAGCATTATTGATCATCAAAGTTAACATTATAGATTTATGCTGAGGCGTTAAACTTTTTATAATGTCCGTACGTGCCATGTGCGGTAGTCGCAGAGCTGTAAATTCTCCCTGCACTTCCTGAATGCACCACACCTGCATAGTTAACTCCTTAATTCTCTGTATGATATCTCTCATAGTATACAGCGTTCGTGAAGTGGCTGGCCAATCAAGCAAACTTGGGTACCGTGCTCGTGCAGCATAAGCCACCACACGAAATAAATTTGTCATGTCGCCATCCCACTGAACTGTCCTCACCGCTGCCCTTACTTCTGGATCAGTGGAGATCATGGTAAACCGTTTAACATCCCATTGATCTATGGTAATATCAGCAGCCCCTGATTCATATAGCCCCTGATTCATATAGCCATTTGTCTAAGGGCTTACCTGAGCGTTGCCCCATTCTGTCTAAAATCTCACTAATTTCGTGTTCTGAGAAATCATCCAACACCTATGTTGCCTCATTTGCCACTGCTGTCCCATCATTAGACTGCTTCAATTTTCTCCGCATGATGGGGCAAACCTGCTCTACTGATACCTCAGCTGATACTGCCTCCGTTTCTTGTTCACTATCAGTTGAATCCCAAATATCCCCATCCCCGGTATCAGGATTCCATTCAGTTTTCATAATACATGCTCTAACTTTAGCATGATTCACCTTCCCTCGCCGCTTTCGATATCTATGTTGTGCTAGTCGGACGGCCGCTCGTTCCGCAACCGATTGATATTGCTCTGACTTATTCCTATAAGCCTCTAGATGGCACCGTAGCATTATGTTGTCCTGTATGGCCCCATCTAGTTCTTTATCTAAAGCTGCTAGGCATTCCTGCAGAACATTTTTCTGTTCATGACATCTCCGATATCCTGCTAAGACTGCCCAGCCCCTTCTACTTATAGTAGCTAATTCTTTTCCTTTTACTACCGGAATCTTTTGCAATTCATTCACTATATCTAACGGTTCACTGCCTATATCCCATGCTTCTGCTAAGCCAGTATTAACTGCCCATTCTTGAGCCAATAACTGATACGGGGTCTTTTCCCAGCTGGGAATTTTAAGATCTATTGAACCATCCCTGTCTGTCCTTTCATTCGTCTCTTTGGATTTCTTTTTAAACAGAAACATCCCACTTCTGACACCAAATGTACGGTAACAAGAAATAGACTGACCCCACTCGTTCTATGATATCCTTTATTTATGGGACAACACGGCATAATGCATCATAGTTCTATTTACAATTGTACAACATACCTGTCCATGGATATTCAGGATTCCTCACCCCTCATACATCAGCCTGTCTGTGCGAGAAGTCTGGTCAATCGATTAGGCGAAAAGGGGATCTGCAGAACTTCATACGTCTATGAAGGCATTCCAGTAGACTCCTGTCTCGCCGTTCCACCCCTCTGCTTTTATACATGTCAGGAAAGTTGTTGATCCCTATGGTTTCCCCTGTGTCATTGCCAACGAGTTACTACTCCTGTGTCGTTGTCAACCATTGCTACTCCTGTGTCACTGCCAACAGTTGCTAAGACAAAGCCTGACGAGGCCATTGATTGGACCACATTGATCTAACGTAGGAGAGTCTATAACATCATCAGGTTATTCTGCTGTCAGAAGTTGGACCGCCCCGATTGATTGGGATACGATCCGGGAGTTGGCTTAAAAAGCCGCCGGGTTAATTTTTCAAAATGGAGGAACAGCTGATTTGCAGACTGTGGAAGTCGGGAGACACAAGTCTATATAACTGATGTATGGATAAAAGAGCAAGTATATTTTACAATTGTTTTTCAAACTACATTGTTTAATACAGCGTTTATGTTTACAGACAACTTACTAAGAGCCCCTGAAGAAGCAAAAAAAGAAACGCGAGCCGCGTCGGGCGTAGTTGTTTCTTTTCCTCCGGCGTTCCGGTCTAAAGTTTAAAGACATTCAGCTGTAAACAACGTTCAAGATAAGTACTTCTTACAAAATAGTGTCTTTTAAGACAAGTACTTCCCACAGTATGGTATAAAAAACACAAAATCAAAAAATATGAAAAATATGTAATGCTATTGAACCTAACAACCAATGACCAATGATTAGAACCACTCTGCACATAAGTTTTTCAAAATATGTGGTATTTATCCTGTGCAATCAAGCACTGGTTAATGTGTATGAGGTCTGGTTGAATGGTTCATTTCACTTTATTGGGTTGGATTCTTCCAATATAAGACCAGTGTTATGTGAGTGTTGGGATTAGGTGTTACACAAGGGTGAAGCAGTTTTTTTGAATATTATCTCTCCCTTGGGCATAGGCTGGTTGATCAGGCCAGCATGTCCCCGGCGCGAACAGCCAAAGTCTTTCTTGCACAATCTGTTACAGGCAGCAACATTTTCCTTACACATGGTTATTCAGACAAGCCTTCAACTAATCAAAGCCGGCTTTCTGCCATGCCACAGATCAGATGTAGGCCTCAAGTTACCGCCTTCGCTATAGTTTGTAATTAGTTAATGAGTTTCCTTCCCTTTCTGCTTTCTTCTTCCCAGTTACTTCCCCCTGTTTTATTGTAACCTTTCACTCCTGCCGGTTATGGTTAACCTTGTTATCCTTCTGTTCTCTGTAAACCGACCTATATCATGAAAGTTGGTATAGAAAAGCTTTAAATAAATAAATAATGCAGGGAGGGTGCTGTCTCACACTTCACCATACTCCCCCCTCCCCCACACACCATTCACTGGCTAGGACATGGGGGATGGTGGGGTGAAGGGCAAGGCAGCAACCCTGTCTCTGAAGGACTGCTGTCTGTTCAGAAGTTCACACTAATGCAGGAGGGAGTTGTCTCACCCTTCACCCTGCTTCCATCCTCACCCACACACCATTCACAGGCTGGGACATGGGGGAGGGGAGGGGTGATGGGCCAGGCAGTTTTCCCATCTCTGAAGGACAGCTGTCTGTTCAGAAGCTCACACTAATGCAGGGAGGGAGCTGTCTCACCCTTCACCATCCTCCCACCCACACAATTTTCACTGGATGGGAAATGGGGGAGCGTGGGGTGAAGGGCAAGGCAGTTCCCCCATCTCTGAAGGACAGCTGTCTGTTCAGAAGTTCACAATAGTGCAGGGAGGGAGCTGTCTCACACTTCACCATCCTCCCCCCTCCCCCACACACCATTCACTGGCTAGGAGATGTGGGAGCATGGGGTAAAGGGCAAGGCAGCTCCCCCACACACCATTCGCAAAAACTATAGCACTGAAACACTACTACTTACGCTAACAGACAACATCATGAGACGTTTCGACAGCGGTAAACATTACATTTTAGTAATGCTGGACCTATCAGCGGCATTCGATACAGTAAATCATGATATCCTATTAAATAGATTAGAAGAAATAGGATTATGGAACACAACAATCAAATGGTTCAAATCATACCTAAATAACAGATACTTCAAAGTGCAAATCAAAAAAGCAATGTCAGAAAGAATAAACCTTCAAACAGGAGTTCCGCAGGGATCAGCCCTATCTGCCACACTATTCAACATATAAATGCTGCCGTTATGCCACCTGCTAGCTGGTCTGGGCATCTCACACTACATATATGCTGACGATATTCAATTAATACTTCCAATTAATGACTGAATTGAGAAAACATTAACCTTAGCCAACATGTATCTAGATATAATAAAACAGCTCTTAAACCAGATGGAATTAGTTATTAACATAGAGAAAACAGAATTCCTACATCTTTAATGAAAAAACATCACAATCATTCAAAACCCAATCACAATCAATAACAACCAAAAAATACAACTAGCAGAGAAACTACGAAACCTTGGAGTGATTATAGATACGGAACTAAGTATGAAACAACATATATCTCTAAAAGTAAGAGAAGGTTACGCCAAACTTATGACTCTCAGAAGACTTAAACCACTACTAACACCAAATGACTTCCGGTCAGTACTATAAGCATTAATTTTTTCAAGCACTGATTACTGTAATGCCCTTCTACTAGGATTACCCCACACCACGATAAGACCACTACAGGTATTACAAAACACAGCTGCAAGAATTTTAACCAGTAAAAGTAAAAGAGACCATATCACCAAAACCCTAATTGAACTACACTGGCTACCCATTGAACAAAGAATTCAATACAAGATTCTATGCACCATACATAAATTAATACACAACGAAAAGGCAGAATGGCTGAACACAGCCCTTCACGTACACGTCCCTAATAGAAACTTGAGATCAGCAAAAAAAGCCCTACTAACTATTCCCTCAGTAAAAACAGCCAGACTAACTCAAGTAAGGAATAGCGCCCTATCCCTGGCAGGACCTATAATATGGAACACAATGCCTTTAGAAATCAGAACACAAAGAGACATCAAAGCATTCAAAAAAATTTTAAAAACATGGCTATTTAAGCAAGCATACCACAAAGGGAATGAAGAGTAAAATCCAGGAAATTGTATGATGCAGTTTGAAGAACTCCCCCACATACACATCAGCTTACTCGAATGGTGTGTGTGTGTGTATATGTTACAGTATTTGATGGCACCTGTTTAGTTAATATAACTCAACACATTTAAGTTTGAAATTATGTGCCTTATTGTGAACCGTTGTGACGGCAACTAGCTTAACGACGGTATAGAAATTTTATTAAAAATAAATAAATAAATAAATGCACTGGCTAGGAGATGGGGGAGCGTGGGGTGAAGGGCAAGGCAGCTCCCCCGTCTTTGAAGGACAGCTGTCTATTCAGAAGCTCACACCAAAGCAGGGAGGAAACTGTCTCACCCTTCACCATCTTCCCACCCCTCACCCATTCACACTATTCACTGCCTAGGACATGGGGGAGGGGCCAGGATGTTCCCCCATCTCTGAAGGACAGCTGTCTGTTCAGAAGCTCACACTAATGCAGGGAAGGAGCTGTCTCACCGTTCACCATCCTCCCCCACCTCACCCACAGAACATTCACTGCCTAGGACATGGGGGAGGGGCCAGGATGTTCCCCCATCTCTGAAGGACAGCTGTCTGTTCAGAAGCTCACACTAATGCAGGGAAGGAGCTGTCTCACCGTTCACCATCCTCTCCCCCCTCACCCACAGAACATTCACTGGCTGGGACATGGGGGAGGGAAGGGCTGAAGGGCCAGGCAGTTCCCCTGTCCCTGAAGGACAGCTGTCTGTTCAGAAGCTCACACTAATGCAGGAGGGAGCTGTCTCACCCTTTACCATTCTTTCATCCTCACCCACACACCATTCAAAGGCTGAGACATGGGGGACGGGAGAGGTGACGGGCCAAGCAGTTCCCATATCTCTGAAGGACAGCTGTCTGTTCAGAAGCTCACAGTAATAAACATAGAAACATACATAGAAATGACGGCAGAAGAAGACCAATTGGTCCATCCAGTCTGCCCAGCAAGCTTCACACTTATTTTTTCTCATACTTATCTGTTTCTCTTGGCTCTTAGTAACCTTATGTTCTAATTCCCTTTCACCCCCACTATTAATGTAGAGAGCAGTGATGGAGCTGCTTCCAAGTGAAATATTAAGTTTGATTAGTTGGGTAAGCGGCAGCATAGCTCTCTGCCATGAAGCAGAGGGCAATGCTGGATGTGTGTGAAGTATTAGTTTTTCTTCTCCCCTGTCGTTGAAGCAGGGAGCTATGCTGGATATGCATTGAAAGTGAAGTATGCCTTGAAAGTCACATTAACTATCATCAAATATTGAAAAGCCTAATAATTTGTAATACCTATAGCCCATGAACCCATCCCTGTTTTTTTCTTTTTTTGTTTTTTTTTTAAATTGGGAGATGGCTGCCCTTCATCCTTCTGCTCCGTGAAGGTGGAACACCTATCACTGGCCACTGGCATCCCGCTCCGTGAATGCCTCTGTGGCTACTGCTGCTCCGTGCAGTGTTTTGCTACCTGCTCTTTTATACGTGTCCTCTGGACCTGATGGATCCACAATGTTTATCCCACGCCCCTTTGAAGTGCTTCACAGTTTTGGACTTCACCACTTCCTCCGGAAGGGCATTCCAGGCATCCACCACTCTCTCCGTGAAGAAATACTTCCTGACATTGGTTCTTAGTCTTCCTCCTTGGAGCCTCAGCTCGTGACCTCTGGTTCTGCTGATTTTTTTCTGTCAGAAAAGGTTTGTCGTTGTCTTTGGATCGTTAAAGTTTTTCAAGTATCTGAAAGTTTGAATCATATCACCCCTGCTCCTCCTTTCCTCCAGGGTGTACATATTTAGATTCTTCAATCTTTCCTCGTATGTCAACCGATGAAGACCCTCCACCTTCCTGGTCGCCCTTCTCTGTACCGCTTCCAACTTGTCCTTGTCTCTTTGTAGATACGGTCTCCAGAATTGAACACAGTACTCCAGGTGAGGCCTCACCAAGGACCTGTACAAGGGGATAATCACTTCCCTTTTCTTACTCGATATTCCTCTCTCTATGCATCCCAGCATTCTTCTGGCTTTTGCTATCGCCTTGTCGCATTGTTTTGCAGACTTCATATCATTAGACACTATCACCCCAAGGTCTCTCTCCTGCTCCATGCACATCAGCCTTTCCCCCCCCCCATTGAATACAGTTCATTCGGATTTCCACTCCCCATATGCATGACTTTGCACTTCTTGGCATTGAATCTCAGCTGCCATATCTTCGACCACTCTTCCAGCTTCCTTAAATCCCGTCTCATTCTCTCCACTCCTTCCGGCGTGTCCACTCTGTTGCAGATCTTAGTGTCGTCCGCAAAAAGACAAACCTTACCTTCTATCCCGTCCGCAATGTCGCTCACAAAGATATTGAACAGGACCGGTCCCAATACCGATCCTTGCGGTACACCACTTAAAACCGCTCTCTCTTCAGAGAAAGTTCCATTTACCATCACGCATTGTCTTCTGTCCGTCAACCAGTTTGCAATCCAGGTCACCACCTCGGCACTCATTCCTAAGCTTCTCGTTTTATTCACCAGTCTCCTGTGCGGAACCGTATCAAAAGCTTTGCTGAAATCCAAGTAGATGACCCTTCACCATCCTCCTCCCTCACCCACACACCATTCACTGGCTAGGACATGGGGGAGGGGGAGGTGAAGGGGAACGCAGCTCCCCCGTCTGTGAATGACAGCTGTCTGTTCAGAAGCTCACACTAATGCAGGTAGGGAACTGTCTCACCCCTCACCCACAGACCACTCACTGGCAGAGATATGGGGGACGGGTGGGGTAATGGGCCAGGCAGTTCCTTTCCCCCGTCTCTGTAGGACAGCTATCTGTTCAGAAGCTCAGACTAATGCAGGTGTAAATAGTATAAATAAATCAATTAGAAAAAAAAAAAAAACTTACCTGAAAACAGGACCTGCGGGGAGAGCCAACGTATTCACTTTCGGGTTGATACAGTAAGGCCGCGTTAGAAAGAGTGCGGCAGTGCCAGGCGCACCCTCGTTTGCCACACACACTGTTCTGATCACATACCGCTCGATACTCTATTTAAATTGCTTGCAAATGCAAGCCGCGTATGCAAAGCGTTAGGCGAAGCGTTAGGCCCGCGCAACCCATTTTACTATATAGGCGCTTAATACAGCACCTATACAGTATCCTGGGTGCGCTGGTACCTGTCATTTCAAATGACATTTGAAATGACAGGCACCAGGAAGTGGATCCCAACTTTAACCCAGGAAAACCTAAAAACCGAAAATCCCCTCCTCCCGAAGCAGCTCGACATGTGCCAACTTACCTTTTGTTGCTTTTCAGCCCCTTCCCTTCTCTGCCGCCCTCCGGAGGGGGCAGCCGGCAGCGAAAGCGGCTCGCAGCGGTCCTCCCCACGCAGATCCCGGTTCTCCTGGCTCGGCAACAGCAGTACAACAGCTAGGGCTCCATCCGGCTTGCAGCGTTCCTCCCCCCCCCCGCGCAGGTCCCGGTTCTCCTGGCTCGGCAACGGCAGTACAACAGCTAGGGCTCCATCCGGCTTGCAGCGTTCCTTCCCCCCCCCGCGCAGGTCCCGGTTCTCCTGGCTCGGTGTGAAGTGCCCTCTCCGGCACGAGCGAAGCACATAGACGGGCGCGCGAGACGCACGCCGTGACATCACGCGCGCCCGTCTATGTGCTTTCATTGGCAGGAGCGCCCAAATCGACGGGTGCTCCGGCCAACGAAAGAACGCTTCGCTTCGCTCGTGCCGGAGAGGGCACTTCAGGCCGAGCCAGGAGAACCAGGACCTGCGCGGGGGGGGGGGGGGGGGAGGAAGGCTGCAAGCCGGATGGAGCCCTAGCTGTTGTCGAGCCAGGAGAACCGGGACCTGCGCGGGGTGGGGGGGGGGGGAAGGAACGCTGCAAGCCGGATGGAGGTAAGAAAACAGAAAGTAATGTCGAGTTACTTCGGGAGGAGGGGATTTTAGGTTTTTAGAGGTTTCCTTTTGGGGGAAAGTTTGCCGTCTACCGTTGGAAGCAGGATGCTGGGCTTGATGGACCCTTGGTCTGACCCAGTATGGCATTTTCTTATGTTCTTATATACTTGGTAATGTAGTGTTCTTCCTCTTCAGCACATATGTCACTCAAACCATAATATATCCTACTCAATGCTGTCTTTAAACGTAATACAGCAAATAATTTTTTTTATTTTTTTTTTTACTACCATACCTTTACAGGAACCTCATACACATGGGTAACCCCTTCCGCACACGCATGTATATCAGATGTAAAGCGTTAGAGGCAGGGGTAAGGGTAGGCGGTAAGTTAGCAGGTTAAACACGGGGCAAAATGGCAGGGTAAAATAGCGATAGTCGGGGCGCGCGTTACTGTATGGGAGGGAATAGCTAATTCGATCGTTTACATCTGATATACATGCCGCGTGCGGAAGGGGTTACCCGGGGATTTAAAGAGGCGGTAAGGATGGGTTAAAGGGGATAGTGTATCGCAGGAAGGGCTAACGTGGCCGGAAAGTGAGTAGAAAGCGGGTTAGGAGCGGGGTAACCGCGGCCCCACTTTACTGTATCGAGCTGTTTGTCAGGAAAAGAAGTTTCTGTCTGCTGCTTGTCTCAAGACCTGATGAGCAGCGCTGAGTTAGATTGAATACAATCAGTGAGACAGGGAATGGAGTTGAGTCCTGAAAAGAAAGTAAGCAGAGCAGAAATAAGGTGAGATGTGAGCAGTGAGCGATGAGCTGTGAGCTATGTCTGGCAGAGCTGTGGCTGTTGCTAGGGGAAACGCCTGCTGCTGAGAGGGCACCAAAGTGAAGGAAGCAGAGAAAACATCAGCTGTTTAGCAGCAGTCAGCTGATTTGAATCCTCTTTACTATGGATGATTTTTACTTTCATGACAGAGAGGCAAGTGCTGAGGGAGGAGAGCTGCTGGGTGAGTGTTAAAAAGGGAGAGGGATGGTGAACTGTGGCCAGTGGCTATGAACTAACATTCTGATACAGACTGGTAAAGTCAGTTTAAATGCAGTATGGATGAAATTCATACATATATCATAATTGTATGACTGGTGAAAGAATTAGAATGAATAAAAATATTAGAAAAGGCAAAAGAAAATGTGAAAAATAGTTTTATGATAACTGGAAAAGATATAAAAGTTTAGGAAAGTTAAAGTAATACATTAATAGTCTATGTGGTAGATTCCGAACACCCCTGTTTGATATAGTATAAACCAAAACAACTTTGAAAAATAAAGCGGTAACTAAGGAATGATGTCAAAAGCTTCCTTAGTTACGAGTGAACAGGTGAGAGGAGTTACGCTAATTAGAGACTCAGCACAAATAAAAAATAAAGGATAAAAAGGGAATTTATTAATAAACAATATCTAAAAAATTCTCTTATATTGAAATAAAGGAACCCAAATTAAATTGAA